>NW_026775571.1:16470247-17751497 GCF_030987335.1 Cornus florida | reverse complement strand
TCCATGCCTTTAGCATAGTTGTAGTATAGTTGCCTTAGTTGTTAGATGGGAGGACAATCCATGCTTGTTATTTGATGTTCCATGCTTATGAATACAAGTAGTATTATTCTCTAACCATGTGATACGTTTGGATTGTGAGCTTAAATGAAGGATTAAAGGCTTAGTTTGATGTATTGTGCTATTTACTAGGTTGTTTTTACAATATATGCTTAATTTGTCATTCATGCTTGTTGAAACAATCAATCACACACTCTCAAATTGCAACAAATGTTTCTCCTCATTAATTATACATTGAATGTCTAGAATGGCGATGTTTAGTGGTGACCTCTAGACCCTAAGACTTCACTCTCTTGTTTTCTCTAAATTTTATTTATATTGCTTATTTTACATTGAACTTGTTTAGTTTAGTTTGTAGTCTAATCAACCAAACACACCATCTCTTGATCACTCGACCTACTAACCCTATACGTTGTTTCAATTGCTAGTGCACCCACAATCCCTTAGGACGATCTTTACTCACCCTAGGTATATTTTTAGTTAGAGGTAGTAGTGGCATTTCAAAATTTAAAACCTGGCCGCACAATTTTGCACAAATTTAGTTATTTTTATCCCTTTTTACTTTTGCTTAGCTTCACTTGGCTTCCTTGCTTTTAATTCTCCTTTGCTCAATTTACCTAGCCAAATAAGAACAAACACAATAAATAACTAAAAATAAAGTAAAGTAAAGACAAGATCAAAAGAGTACTAATTCTTATTGTTTCCAAAACACGGCGTTGCCAATTCAATCCCCAGCAACCGCACCAAAAAGTTGGTGTGCGTCATCGGGTACAACGAAATTTGTGCAAAATAGTGTGACCAAGTTTTAAATTTATAAATGCCACTACTACCTCTAACTAAAAATATAGCTAGGGTGAGTAGGGATCATCCCAAGGGATTATGGGTGCACTAGCAATGGAAACAACGTATAGGGTTTGTAGGTTGAGTGATCAAGAGATGGTGTGTTAGGTTGATTAGACTACAAACTAAGCTAAACAAGTTTAATGTAAAATAAGCAATTTAAAATAAGTGAAGTCTTGGAGTCTAGAGTTCACCACTAAACATCACCATTCTCGACATTCAATGTATAATTAATGAGGGGAAACATGTGTTGCAATTTGAGAGTGTGTGATTGATTGTTTCAACAAGTATAGATGACCAATTAAGCATATATTGTCTAAGCAACCTAGTGAATAGCACAATACACCAAACTAAGCCATTAATTCTTCCTTTAAGCTCATAATCCAAACGTATCACATGGTTAGAGAATAATACTACTTGCATTCATAAGCATGGAACATCAAACAACAAGCATGGATTGTCCTCCAATCAAACAAATAAGGCAACTACACTACAACTAAGCTAAAGGCATGAAAATTAAACTAAATAAACTAAGGGAGACGCACAATCCATCAAGACATGAGTATGAACCATCAAATAAACCATAATATTATTCTATTAGGCACTATGCCTTGACAATCTCTACATCCATAGCATCAACACACATGGACATGCATCAATAACACAAAAACTAGAGATAAACACATGAACATCTATTCTAGCATACATAGACATATGGATAGAATGAAATGATCAATTGGAAGTATTAAACCACATAAATCATTGAATAAACATGATTCATATATAAAATAAGTGTCAAGACAAGATTACAGCACAAATCCCCTCAAAATACAAAGCATTAGAGTCTAAAAGGCATGCTTAGGGCTAACTTTAGCCCCAAGAAGATGTTTAACCACTCATTAAACTAGCCATCCAACCCTCAAGGGCTATCTCCATGGTAGGAATGACCTCCTTCTTGATGGAAACCCTAAAAGAATGGAAGAACTCCCAAAAATGTGTCTCTAGCCTCTCCTCCTCTCTTTTCTTCCTCTCTAAGAATGTTTCTAAGTATATCTCTTTGTATTCTGTGTATTGAAGATCTTCCAAGCTATGTGTAAAAATGGCTCAAAATCCTTATATAGGAGGCTCAAGTGTCACACCCAATGGTCTGAACTCGTGCCCAAGGGCTCCTCTAATGATTGCACAATGAGACAACTTTTAATAAGCTGAAACCTTTTTTTTTTTTTTTCGGACTTGAGGAGGTTCTATTGATCAAACTGTGGTAAGATCGATCGAACTTAGGTGAGATCCATCAAATATTACAGAGATCGATCATCCTTGGTGGCTCCTTTTTGAATAAAGACAAATCTCGAAGATATTTTAGGAAAGGGACAAAAGTGATAGGTGGTGTGGTAGGTGTGGATAAGATCGAATATTTTCAATCGATCGAAGAGAAGTTGGATCGATCGAACATTGTGGAATCTTTTGGATTAGGACAAGGGCTTGGATCCATCTTGAAGTGTCCAGATCGAAGTTATTTCGATCGATTGAAGTGATGTTGAGATCGATCGAACATGCTGAATCTCCACACTTTGCTTTATTTTGCTTCCACTTTGCTCCTTTCTTCCATCTAGCTTGAGTTAGCTTCTTTAATGCTCTTATTTGGTTGAATTAACTTATTTTTGAGATAAGTTCCTGAAAAGGGCAATAACATGAAATTAATCTAAGACGAGAAAATAAGATAGATAAAGGTCCTCGAATACCTAAGCTTAAGGGGTTTAATTGCGCACTTTTCAATGCTCATCACACCCCTAAACTTAAATATTGCTAGTCCCCAGAAATGAATTATGAAGTAAAGGAATTAAATGAACAACTATACAACTATGAATCTAGAAAACAATAAATGGATAACGCCACTTTCGTAGGGAACACGATTGCATTTAGCGCATGCAACAAGCCTTTTAAACCCCTAGGTTACCCTTAGTGGACGAGTGAAGTCTCGTGAGGGTTTTCAAAAATGATACCCACAAACATTGAGCTCAATCTCACTAAAGAGGCACCAATATTGCAAACAAGCATTGGGAGAAAACTACCTCAAGTATGTAATTTTTCAACCCTTTCTAAGCAATCTCATAAAATCTCAACACCAAACAAATAAGTATGGTCCTCTACACATCAAGAAAATGATCATGCAAGTCAAAACAACACTAGAATCCTTTTGAGTGGACCGGCATCAAATATGTTGCTATCTTAGCCAACTAAAGAAGTGATCACATCTTTACCTTCAAACTAGCACATAAATCTAGTATCGATCATCAAAATAAAGAGTGGACCTTTTATTAAAGCTTTATTATTCTAGGTGCACTTATTCTTTTCACTCATTATTTTATTTATTTATTTATTTTCTAATCCTAAGGATCAAAGATGGAAGCATGGTGCAATGTGTTGATCTATTAAGCTTTCTAGTGATCCATAAGGTCGAGCGTTAGGTCAATGACTCCCAAACCAGATGGCTTTAAGGCATTAGGTGTTCAAACACCCCTAAGGACTTATAAGCTCAAATCAACTAGGTTGCAAATCAAAACAACCTCCATCTAATCATTTCCCACTTCTCACCTTTTTTGAGAAATCCTTACTTTTTTTTTATTGCTTTTGTAACTTTTTTTTTTTAAGTTCAATTATTAACCTAGAGTTTGGGCCCTTCACCTTTTGTCGTGAGAAATTCAGTACTTGATGAGGCTAGAATCCCTGCTACTCAATGAAAAGGGTTTGTTATCCACCTTTATCAAAATGAAAGCTTTCAATGCACTACTAGCCCAATTGGGATATAACCAATTCAATAATCAACAAAGCATTTACCCCACAAATGAATGCTAGTGTGCGTCTGTGCTAGTGTAGAATCTTAGAGTGAATCTCAAAGTAATCACAAAATCAGGATGATGTGGACCACAAGTGCAAGTAAGATATTAATCTTTCAAAAAATTTACTCCTAAATGGCATCCATAAGGCATACAAGGAGTATTGGACTTTCAAGTCAAACAAATTTTAAATTAGAAGCAATATAGTTCTCAAAAGATCAAAATCATAGCTAGTTATAGACCAATCATAGAAAATCCCTCAAATACACAAGTTATGCTTAAAATTTTGAATTGCAAACAAACACTGCAATTAACACCCATTACCCCAAACTTAAATGGCACAGTGTCCTCAATGTGCAAAGAGAACAAAGGAAAGAGTATACCAGTGCAGCTATGTCAAAGAATGGCCGGAACACAAGTATCCAAAGTGGGTGGTATAACCCCCCCAAACTCGTGATTAACTATGGTCCTGAAAAAATGGCACTTAGATAAAACTTATCAAATAACAAAAGGGATAATAATAGTGCATAGTGAACATGTAAGTGTAAATGGGATAATAAATAAACTAAGGAGAGAGGAATAATGGTGGTCCTGAAAAAAATATTTGGGCAGTACTTTCTCTTACTGAAGTTGCGGGGATGCACTTGATAAATGTAGTCAATCACAGACAGATATATCAATATAAAATCTAGACATCCAAAAATGTCATGCATAAAAAGAAACAATGTACGTCACAGTGTCTGGGCCAATAGACTGGCCGCAAAAATATTATAACAGTATAAATAAAAAAGTCAATTATCACAGATATATAAAAATTATGAGAGTAAAGAGATAGAGAGATGCGGCAGAGGAGGTCGGGTGAGCGGGGCATGATCCCCGAATATTTTTGGATATATCTCACAGTGTAGCCATGACATATGAGCGGAGAGATGCCACGTAAGTACTGAGGGAGGTCACATCGGATCGAAGAGAGACAACAACATCCTCCAAGGTCTGTATACGTTTTCCTAGGCCAGGTGTCAGAACTGGAGCTTCAGGTATGACTGGGTTAGGAGAATGATGATCATCTTGACTAGGCTCTGGGACATGTAATGGTGACCTGCCTGAGAGTGATGTGGTGACTCCTGTGCTGGCTCTCGTTCCAGATCAAAATCTATATGTATATCCACAGCCGCTGGTGGGTCTACTGAATTATGCTCTGCTGGCACTACTGTTGCTGCTGCTACCTCTATCTCTACAAGCTCCGCCTCCTTAGCTGCTAAGACAGCATCGTCCTCCAGGCTCTTGATAAGAGCATTATGGCTCTTGTTCTAGTCCTTCTTGATGAAGCTGCAGGCCTCTATCTTAGGATGCTCTTATGGATAGAAAGGGAAACGCTGGTCCCACAGGATCTGAGTAATAAAATGAGCGAATGAAAGGTACTTAGCCCATTTAGGCTTCACTTTGCTGATGTAATCTATATAGAACTTCATTATGACACTCTAGTAGAGTGCCGAAATAGATACCCAATGGCCTTTATAGAAAACATATAAAGTAGCCAAGAAGTTTGAACACCTCTAAATCTTATGGTCCGCTATAAATACATTTCGGTACAAAACTGAATCGTAGAACCAAAGATCATCAAGCAAATAAGTCCGTGTGGCGAATGTCTCACCAGCTGCATAGTGGCCAGTCAGTGCAGCGGCCATGTCTGAGTCAGAAGGCCTCCTCAAGATAGGATAATGAAGGTCAGGAGGGCAGATATGAGGGCACTGAGAAACTCTGGTTAATGTGTCGACTGTGATCTGGATGGGGCAGCCCTCGATGGTGGTTTATAGATCTGATATATTTCTCCGGGACTGCTGGAGGTTTTGGAAGAACAGCCGAACTAGCCGCGGGAAGACATGATAAGTAACTGGTGCCAGAATGGCTGAAATGCCGCGCCACTTGATGTAGTCAAAAGCTGCCCGAGTCAAGACTGACCGGGAGAAGAAAGTAATGTCAAACACCGACTCATACACCACTTGAAGACGTGAGTATCTCAGGAGAGGTCTATCTCGGACCTGGCCATGCTGTGCCGGTGGTGGTGAAGGAGAAGGTATATACTCAGCCTGATCTGAATAGGATAAAGATGCAGCAGCTGAAAACTGTAGTCTAGAATCAGCTGATGAGGACTGAGCTAGAGCTGGCTCAGGATACCCCTCTAACTGCTCAGGTTTCTCAGCCTGATCAACCTGCTCTAGAGCTGGATCTGGAACTAGATCCTGAGTATATGAAGGTCCTGCCTGGTCCTCTATATGTGGTCTGACTCTGCACTCATACTGTCGACGAGCAACTATCTTAACCCGTGCCATGGCCTGCAAAAGAAAGAAACACTTACAAATTTAACAACAGATAACAGGGATTTGAAACACACATATAGAAACATGTATGTCAAATAAGATAGATAACTCAGAGTACTAATCATGAATCTACGCAAGTGATCATACAACCAAGTAAACAGTGACTAAGTAAAGCATGCTCAATAATGTGAGTATGGAATGCATCCAATATGGAAAACACAGGCATTGGGCATGAAGTAACTAGCATGAGACACTATGAGTTGTGTGTAAAGTGCATATTTGCAAAGCTGTGAAGTTCAATTGATTAGGATAATATGAGATCGATCTCTCTCAGATCGATCAGGAATAAGTTCGATCGATCTTTCTCTGATCGATCAGAGAAAACTTCGATCGATCGAACTGCTATGAGAAATTTAAAATGTCACAGATCTGTGACGTGGATGACACGGGGGGTACCCAAGCAAGCTTGTGGGTCCCCCTACACCTCAACAACACAAAAATGGTCACTTATCTTGGCACGTGACCCCCAAAATCGAATCAAAATAAAAAATATGCAAAAATATATATACACATACATATACATATTTATACAAATGCTCAAAA
Source organism: Cornus florida (assembly GCF_030987335.1). Lineage (NCBI taxonomy): Eukaryota > Viridiplantae > Streptophyta > Magnoliopsida > Cornales > Cornaceae > Cornus > Cornus florida. Next base: position 17,744,839 of record NW_026775571.1, on the reverse strand, counting down.
CATAAAAAATGGCAAGAACATGGAATCTCAGATCTATCATGAAAACATGGGTACCACTCAAGATTAAAGCTCGAAAATGGATATAAAATCCAAACTTACCAAAACTCAACGAGAGAAGTGATTCGAGAGAGAAAGATGACATCTAAGATGGGAGATGAAGTTTTGAAGCTTATGGTAGGTCACCGGAGGCTCGCCAGAGGTTGGGAAGGTGGGTTGCAACGGTGGGAGGCGACAAGGGTTGAGATCGATGGCCAAATCAATCAAATGACCCTAGGGTTTCTATTTTAAAAAATAATCTCCGCCCTATTCGATCGATCTGGAAAGATCTTCGATCGATCGAACATAGATCGATCTAATCTTGTAAAACATATTTTTATTTTTATTATTTTTTATTTTTTATTATTATTTTTTATTTTTGGAATTTTTGAATATTTAAAAATTAAAAATTAAAAATATATATATATATTTTTATTTTTGGAAAAATAAAAATAAAAGTAAAGATTAAAATAAAAATCTTTTTGAGGTTTTTTTTTTGAAAATAAAATAAAGTCAAAATCAAAATGCAGTCAAAGTCAAAGTCAAAGTCAAAGTCAACAACGGAACACAAATCGATCAATCCAAGATCGATCTAGAAGATGCTTCGATAGAACGAACAGGTTAAAATCCTACAGACAAGTTGGATTGGTCAGACAGAGAGCTATTTTATGCAGGGTTCAAAAATTTTTTGAGTGTTGGAACTGAAGATCGATCCAAAAAGAATTTGGATCGATCTTGGAATTTCAGATCGATCACAAAACATTTTGCACGATGGGATAGAGAGGTGAAATATGCAGGTTTGATGCAGGAATGAAGTTCAATCGATCGAACCTCTTTTGAGATCGATCGAATAGGCACAAGATGCCTATTTCAGAACTGAAAGTGCAGGTATTTTCAACCAAAATCGCCAACAATGCGTATGAACCCAGAATATATCTAGACGATGCAAGAAATGAAAGGTAAAATAGAAATGAGGGAGGAATAGGGTTGTAAACCCTACGAAGCATTGCTAGTCTTTAACGTCTCTAGCAAGACATTGGGCTCTTTTAGCCCGAATCAAATATCTTGTTATGCAGCCCCTCCTTGGTAGGGTGAAAAACACTTTAAACCCCATCCAACAAATGGTTCTTTAAGGAACTTGTTGGATTTGATTGAAAAGACATCGATGGTCCTTGGTCTATGCAACTCTTGGGCTTCCATGCCCTTTCAAACTTTGCTTTTGAAACAAGAATTCTTGAATTCAAGTTTGAAGATGAACTCTTAGAACTTCCATTTCCAAGCAAAGACTCAATTTTATCAAATTCATTTTCAAGACGCCTTTCTACAACACACACTTCTTCATGCTTGTCTACTGAATTCGGGGTTAGATTAAAAATGTTCAACTTCACCTTCATATGGCCAAATGAGATTTTTATTATCCCCGTCCTACAATTTATGTTGGCATTCGCAGTTGCCAAGAAGGGACGGCCAAGGATAACAGGAATTTGGCTCTTAGGATTTGGAACCGGTTCCGTGTCTATGACAACGAAATCAACGGGGAAGAAGAACTTATTAATCTTAATAAAAACATCCTCTATGATACCCCGGGGCTTTTTGATGGATCGGTCGGCAAGTTGCAAAACTACCGACGTCAGTTTCAAGTCTCCTAAGCCTAATTTGACATATACCGAATATGGAAGAAGGTTGACACTTGCTCATAAGTCTAGAAGAGCCAGATTAATGACATGGTCACCAATGATGCAAGAAGTACTAGGTGAACCGGGGTCCTTAAACTTTGGGAGTGTGTTATGTTGCAAAATGGAGCTCAGTTGTTTAGTCAATACCACTTTCCTTGGTGCTTGGCTTTTGTTCTTCCTCTTTTGGGTGCAAAGATCTTTCAAAAATTTGGCATAAGCCAGAGTTTACTTAATTGCATCCAAAAGCTTGGCTAAACACATCAATGATTTCATTAGTCCTAGTCTTTTCCTTTTCAAGAGAAATGGATCCTTTCAAGACATCTGGAAATGGAGCTTTAGGCTCAAAAGCTTTTTCAAAATTTTTCTTTGAAGATTCTTCAACATAAGAATTTTTGAAACTGTCAAAAGAGTTTTCCAAATCATCTTTCAAAACTTTCTTCAAATCATTTTCCATTACTTTTTCCATTAAGGGGTCATGCACATACAATGAAGAAGGAATAAGATATGAAACGAGACGGGTGTCAACTTTTGGTTGCACCGCTTCACTCTCTTCATTGGACATACTCACTTGGTTGTCCACAATTCTCCCACTTCTCAAGGTTGTCACCGTATTGACATGTTCGATTGTGTGACCTTCCAATGAGGAATGAGTCTCCACAACACATTGTTGCTTTGGTGGTGCATTCAAAAGCATCTTCCCTTTCTCTCTGGCATTCAAAGTATTAGCTATTTACCCGACTTGGGTTTCTAGCTTAGCAATTGATTGGGAATGGGAATAAAGCAATTGAGTGTTCACCTCTAGAGTGCCTAGAACGGTCAACACTTTCTCCTCGAAAGCGAGACTCCTAGAATTTCCTTGAGAATATGATGATTGGTTAGGAAAATGAGAATTAGAGAATTGATTTCCATGTAATGATTGAAAAAAGGATCTAAAACCTTGGGAACCTTGGCTTTACATTGGTGGTGGAACATATGTGTTTTAAAAACCACCTTGGGGAGGGTTTGAGCCTTCCCCTTGGCTTTTCCAAGAAAAGTTTGGATGGTTCCTCCAACTTGAATTGTAATGAGTGCCATAGGGATTATTCCAATGGCCGACAAATGCAGCATTGACTTGCTCATGGTTTTCACTTGGCACATGTCCATGGGGACAATTAGAAGTAGAATGTAAAACACTTAAACAAGTCATGCAAGATTCATTAGATACACGATGATGAACATGATTAGGGAAGGAAGATACTTGATTTGCCGAAGTTTTGGTTGATCAATAATTAATCAAACTTTTGAGATAAGGAATTCATCTCGGTGGCTATGTCATTGGAATTGTCAACTTGATATAAGCCGACATTCTTCCTTCCACCTAAATTTCTACCATTTTTAGAGGACAAAATCTATGCATTGAATTCTCACTCATACTTTCATACAATTGCCACACATCATTTTCATGCTTGTCAAGATAAGAGCCACCCATAAATGCATCAACCATACCCTTGTGACTATCCGGTAAACTTTCAAAGAAATATTGAACTAGCTGCCACTTAGGTATGTCATGATGTGGGCACTTCCTAAGCAAATCATTAAATCTTTCCCATACCTTATGAAACATTTCCCCATCCATTTGAGAAAATTCACGAATGGAAGTCCTCATGGCATTAGTCTTAGAAACTGGATAGAACTTCTTCAAGAACTCTTGTTGCATTTCTGCCCAAGAAGTTATCGAAAAAGGCTTAAGATTGTTGAACCAATATTTTGCCTTGTCTTTAAGGGTGAAAGGAAAAAGTTTAAGTCTTAAAACCTCTTCTGGCATGTCCGTGTATTTCACGGTGGAACACACTTTAAGAAACTCATCCAAATGCTTGTAAGGTTCTTCACTTGGAAGTCCATGATAGTTAGGAAGCATTTGGATAGTTTGTGGTTTAATCTCATAGTGATGTGCTCTAAATGGGGCAATTGAATGCAAGTGGGTGCATTATATTCATTAGGCACATAATGGTCTCTTAAAGCAATGGGAGGATTCACAATTGGTGGTACTACTCGAACACCTTGATTGCCTTGAATTATGGGAGGTTGTGGAACAAAATTTGGCCGAGGAATTCCCAATGGAACTTGGCCTTGTTGTTGTGGTGGAATGAATGGTTTAGGCATACCTAATGGTACTTGAATATTGAAATGATGTACATTAGGGTGGAGGATGCCTTGTTGGTCTATGTGACCAAGGTCCTCCAAATCGTCGTCATTCAATTCCTCTATTGGTAAAATGGACTGATGAGAACTACCTTTTCCCCTAGGATTTTGAACAACCAATTTAAGATGCAAATTAGGAGGGACAAGAGTAGGATTAAATGACCTATGACCATGCATACACTAGCTAAACAAATAACTAGCAAATAACAATCACTTCACCCCCACAACAAGTCAATCAGCAAACATTCTCCATATGCATTGATCCCATACTCCCATCCTTGAACAATATGCAAAGAAAATTAAATTACCTCCACGCGGGCTCACGATTTATCAATGAAATGAAAAACTTGCCACCACGCGGGCCGACAATTTAACTAGAGATTAAGTTAGAAAGATCTCACAAAGGGTCCTTAAGCAACTTCAATTTATTTTCAATTTTCAAGCCCTGTTATGCTTTGCAATTTTTTAGATTTTAGCCCTTTTTGCTTTTACTTAGCTTCACTTGGCTTCCTTGCTTTTAATTCTCCTTTGCTCAACTTCCTTTACTCAATTCACCTAGTCAAATAAGAACAAACACAATCAATAACTAAAAATAAAGTAAAAAAGCGTACTAATTCCTATTTGTTTCCAAAACACGGCGTTGCCAATTCAATCCCCAGCAACGACGCCAAAAACTTGGTGTGTGTCGTGGGGTACAACCAAATTTGTGCAAAATAGTGTGGCCAAGTTTTAAATTTATAAATGCCACTACTACCTCTAACTAAAAATATAGCTAGGGTAAGTAGGGATCGTCCCAAGGGATTGTGGGTGCACTAGCAATGGAAACAACGTATAGGGTTAGTAGGTCGAGTGATCAAGAGATGTGTGTTTGGTTGATTAGACTACAAACTAAACTAAACAAGTTCAATGTAAAATAAGCAATTTAAATGATATTTAGAGAAAACAAGAGAGTGAAGTCTTAGGGTCTAGAGGTCACCACTAAACACCACAATTCTAGACATTCAATGTATAATTAATGAGGGGAAACATGTATTGCAATTTGAGAGTGTGTGATTGATTGTTTCAACAAGCATGGATGACCAATTAAGCATATATTGTCTAAGCAACCTAGTGAATAGCACAATACATCAAACTAAGCCATTCATCCTTCCTCTAAGCTCACAATCCAAATGCATCACATGGTTAGAGAATAATACTACTTGCATTCATAAGCATGGAACATCAAATAATAAGCATGGATTGTCCTCCCATCTAATAAATAAGGCAACTACATTACAACTAAGCTAAAGGCATGAAAATTAAACTAAATAAACTAAGGGAGAGGCACAATCTATTAAGACATAAGTATGAACCATTAAATAAACCACAATAGTATTCTATTAAGCACTATGCCTTTATAATCTCTAGATCCATAGCATCAACACACATAGACATGGATCAATAACACAAAAACTAGAGATAAACACATGAACATCTATTCTAGCATATATAGACATATAGATATAATGAAATGATCAATTGGAAGTATCAAGCCACACAAATCATTGAATAAACAAGATTCATATATAAAATAAGTGTCAAGACAAGATTACAACACAAATCCCCTTAAAATACAAAGCATTACAGTGTAGAAGATATGCTTAGGGCTAACTCTAGCTCCAAGAAGATGTTTAGCCACTCATTGAAGTAGCCATCCAACCCTCAAGGGCTATCTCCATGGTAGGAATGACCACCTTCTTGATGAAAACCCTAGAAGAATGGAAGAACTCCCAAAAATGTGTCTCTAGTCTCTCCACCTCTCTTTTCTTCCTCTCTAAGAATGTTTCTATATATATCTCTTTGTATTATGTGTATTGAAGATCTTCCAAGCTATGTGTAAAATGGATCAAAATCCTTATATAGGAGGCTCAAGTGTCACACCCAATGGTCTGGACTCGTGCACAAGGGCTCCTCCAATGATTGCACCATGCGACAACTTTTAATGAGCTGGAACTTTTTTTTTTTTTCAGACTTGAGGAGGTTCGATCGATCGAACTATGGTGAGATCGATCGAACTTAGGTGAGATCCATCAAATGCTATAGAGATCGATCATCCCTGGTGGCGCCTTTTTGAATAAAGACAAATCTCTGAGATATTTTGGGATATTTTGGGAAAGAGACAAAAGTGGTAGGTGGTGTGGTAGGTGTGGATAAGATCGAATATTTTCGATCGATCGAAGAGAAGTTGGATCGATCGAACATTATGGAATCTTTTGGATTAGGGCAAGGGCTTGGATCCATCTTGAAGTGTCTAGATCGATGTTGTTTCGATCGATCGAAGTGATGTTGAGATCGATCGAACATGTTGAATCTCCACACTTTGCTTCATTTTGCTTCCACTTTGCTCCTTTCTTCCATCCAGCTTGAGTTAGCTTCTTTAATGCTTTTATTTGGCTGAATTTACTTATGTTTGGGAGTGCCTTTCTTATCTTTGATTTCAAAATCGAATTCCTGAAGAAGCAAAATCCATCTTATCAAATGAGGCTTTGTTTTTTTTTTCTTGGTCAAAAGATGCCTCAAAGCAGCATAATCCGAATAAACAATAACTTTTGACCCTAAGAGATAAGACCGAAACTTGTCAAGAGCATACACTACAGCAAGTAATTCTTTCTTGGTAGTGGAGTAGTTTAATTGAGCTCCCGAGAGAGTTTTGCTTGCATAGTATACAACACATGGAAGTTTTCCTACCCTTTGCCCCAAAACTGCTCCCATTGCATAATCAGAAGTGTCACACATGATTTCAAAGGGTAATGACCAATTGGGAGGTTGCATAATAGGAGCAAATTACAATAAGTCACTCAATTTATGAAAAGCATCAAGGCATGCTTAATCAAAGACAAAAGGAGTTTCCTTGGTGAGAAGATTGCACAAGAATCTAGCAATTTTGCTAAAGTCTTTGATGAAATGGCAATAAAAGCCGGTATGACCTAGAAAGGAGTGAACCTCTCTTACCTTAGAAGGTGGAGGTAATTCAGAAATGAGCTCAACTTTCGCTTTATCCACCTTAATTCCCCTTTTTTGAGATGACGTGACCTAAAACAATACCTTCTTGAACCATGAAATGGCTCTTCTCCCAACTAAGAATAAGGTTTGTTTCACGACATCTTTTAAGCACCAAATTTAGATTTTTGAGGCATGCATCAAATGAAGACCCAAAGACAGAAAAGTCATCCATAAAGACCTCAAGATACTCTTCCACCATGTTCGAGAAAATTGACATCATACACCTTTGGAATATTGCGAAAGCATTGCAAAAACTGAAAGGCATCCATCTATAAGCAAATGTGCCAAAAGGACCAGTAAAGGTGGTTTTCTCTTGGTCTAAGGGGTAAAGGGCTACTTAATTATAACCCGAATAGCCATCAAGAAAGCAATAATATTGTTGCCTGGCCAATCTCTCTAGGATTTAATCAATAAATGGCAAAGGGAAGTGATCTTTCCTAGTGGCGGCATTTAATTTTTGGTAGTTAATGCATATACACCATGAATTGGCAGTACGCTTAAAAATTGCCTCACCTTTTGCATTTTTAACCACCGTAATCCCCAATTTCTTGGGAACTACTTGAATTGGGCTCACCCATTTAGTATCAGAGATTGGATAAATGATACTGGCATCTAAGAGCTTAACAACTTCCTTTTTAACCACTTCTTTCATGTTGGGATTCAATCTCCTTTGGGCATCTCTAAAGGGTTTTGCATCATCTTTTATAAGCATGCAATGCATACAAATGGAAAGGTCAATTCCTTTTAAATCCGCCACACTGCATCCAATAGCTTCCTTAGTTTTTTTAAGCACATCCAAAAGAGATCTCTCTTGATCTTTTTCAAGATTTGAACAGATGATGACCGGAAGAGTCTCTTTCGGGCCTAGAAAGGCATACTTAAGATCGAGAGGGAGAGTTTTAAGCTCAGGAGTGGGTGGAGATACCAAAGATGGAACCGGTGGAATGCTAGAGAGTGGAGGAAGAGGCTCTTTTGGAGTTTTCCAATGTGGAAAATTCAAACTTGCAATGGATTCCATTAGATCATTAACCTCATTCATTGACCCTTCATTATCAAACCCACAATTACTATACATTTCAAGAAGACAAGATGCAAGGGGGTCCTCAGAAAGAAAAGATGAAAGATTATCCTCGGTTGGTTGTTTCATGACCATAGTTGGTTATTTTACATTATTTTGAATTTTGAATTTTGAATTTTTAAATATTCTAAAATTCCAAAAATAAAAAAATAATAATAAAAAATAAAAAAAATAATAAAAATAAAGATATGTTTTACAAGATTACATCGATCTTAGTCCTTTTCAGATCGATCTATGTTCGATCGATCGAAGATCTTTCTAGATCGATCGAACAGGGCGGAGATCATTTTTAAAAATAGAAACCCTAGGGTCATTTGATCAATTTGGCCACTGATATCAACCCTTGTCGCCTTCCACCACTGCAAGCCACCTTCCCAACCTCCAGCGAGCCTCCGACGACCTTCCACAAGCTTCGAAACTTCATCTCCCATCTTAGATCTCATCTCTCTCTCTCAGACCACTTCTCTTGTTGAGTTTTGGTAAGTTAGGATTTTATATCCATTTTCGAGCTTTAATCTTGAGTGGTACCCATGTTTCCATGATAGATTTGAGATTCCATGTTTAATTTCTTGCTATTTTTGATGTTTTGAGCATATGTATATATATATATATGTGCATTTTTTTTTTTATTTTGATTCAATTTTGGGGGTCACGTGCCAAGATAAGTGACCATTTTTATGTTGTTGAGGCATAGGGGGACCCACCAGCTTGCTTGGGTACCCCCCGTGTCATCCACGTCACAGATCTGTGACTTTTCAAATTTCTCATAGCAGTTCGATCAATTGAAGTTTTCTCAGATCGATTAGAGAAAGATCGATCGAACTTAGTCCTAATCGATCTAAGAGAGATCGATCTCATATTATCCTGATCAATCGAACTTCATAGATTTGCATATGTGCACTTCACACACCATTCACAATGTTCATGCTAGTTATTTGATGCCCAATGCCTGTGTTTTCCACATTAGATGCATTCAGTACTCACACTATTGAGCATTCTTTACTTAGTCACTATTTACTTGGCTGCATGATCACTTGCGTAGATTCATGATTATTACTCTAAGTTATCTATCTTATTTGACATACATGTTTCGATATGTGAGCTTCAAATCTCTATTATCTGTTGCTGACTTTGCAAGTGTTTCTTTCTTTTGCAGGCCATGGCATGGGTTAAGACAGTTTCTCGTCGACAGTATGAGCGCAAAGTCAAACCACGCATGGAGGACCAGGCAGGACCTTCACATGCTCAGGATCTAGTTCTAGCTCCAGCTCTAGAGCAAGTTGATTAGGCTAAGCAGCCTGAGTAGTTAGAGGGGTATCCTGAGCCAACTCTAGCTCAGTCCTTATCAGCTGATTCTAGATTACAGTCTTCAGCTGCTACATCTTCATCCTATTCAGATGAGGCTGAGTATGTACCTTCTTCTTCACCACCACCGGTACAGCATGGCCAGGTCCGAGATAGACCACTCCCGAGATACTCACGCCTTTCAGTGGCGCATGAGTCGGTGTTTGACATTACTTTCTTTTCCCGGTCAGTTTTGACTCGGGTAGCTTTTGATTACATCGAGTAGCGCAGTATTTCAGCCATTTTGGCACCTGGTACTTATCCTGTCTTCCCACAGCTGGTTCGGCTGTTCTTCCAAAACCTCCAGCCAGCCCTGGGTAATCTTTCAAAGCTGCAAACCACCATCGAGGGCTACCCCATCTAGATCACAGTTGCACATTAGCCAGAGCTTCTTGGTGCCCTCAAGTCTGCCCTCCTAACCTTCATTATCCTATCTTGAGGAGGCCTTCTGATGTAGACATAGCCGTTGCACTGACTGGCCACTATGCCGCTGGTGAGACATTCGCCACATGGACTTATTTGACTGATGATCTTTGGTTCTATAACTCAGTCTTGTACCGAAATGTATTTATGGCGGGCTATAAGATCTAGAGGCATTCAGACTTCTTGGCTTCTTTATACGCATTCTATATAGGCCATTAGGTATCTATTCCGGCACTCTACTGGAGTGTCATAATGAAGCTCTATACAGACTACGTCAACAAGGCGAAGCCTGATTGAGCTAAGTACCTTCCATTTGCTCATCTTATTACTCACATCCTGAGGGACCAGCACTTTCCTTTCTATCCACAGGATAGTCTTGAGACTAGGGCCTGCAGCTTTATGAAGATGGACTGGAACAAGAGCTACAATACTCTTACCAAGAGCCTGGAGGATGATGCTGTCTTAACAGCTAAGGAGATGGAGCTTACAGAGATAGAGGCGGCAGTAGCGGCAGCAGTGCCAGCGGAGCATGATCGAACAGACCCACCGGCGGTTGCGGATATGCATATGGATATTGATCTAGAGTGAGAGCCAGGACAAGAGTCACCACATCACTCTTAGGCAGGGTCGCCATTACATGTCCCGGAGCCTAGTCAGGATGATCAACATTCTCCTGACCCAGTTATACCTAACGCTGCAGTTCCGACACCCAGCCTAGAAGAGTGTATACAGACCTTAGAGGACGTCATTGTCTCTCTTCGATCCGATGAGGCCTCCCTCAGTACTAATGTGGCATCTCTCCGCTCAGATAGTATGGCTGCGCTACGAGATATATCCAGAGATATCCGGGGATCATGCCCCGCTCACCCGACCTCCTCTGCCTGATCTTTTTATCTCTTTACTCTCATTATTTTTATATATCTGTGATATTTGACTGTTCTATTTATATTGTTACAATATTTTTGTGGCCTGTCTATTGGCCCAAACACTATGATGTACATTATTTCTTTTTATGCATGATATTTTTGGATGTCTAGATTTTATATTGATATATCTGTCTGTGATTGACTCCATTTATGAGGTGCATCCCAGTGACTTCAATGAGAGAGAGTGCTGCCCAAATTTTTTTTTCAGGACCACCCTTTTTCCTCTCTACTTAGTTCATTTACTATCACATTTACACTTGTATGTCCACTGTGCATTATTAGTATCCCTTTTGTTATCTGAAGAGTTTTATCCAAGTACCATTTTTTCAGGACCATAGTTAATCCCGAGTTTGAGGGGATTATACCACCTACTTTGGATACTTTTGTTCCGGCCATTCTTTAACATAACTACACTGTTATACTCTTTCCTTTATTCTTCTCGCACATTGAGGAAACTGTGCCATTTAAGTTTGGGGGTAATTGGTGTTAATTGCAGTGTTTGCTTTCAATTCAAAATTTTAAGCAAGACTTGTGTATTTAAGGGATTTTCTAAGACTGGTCTATAACTAGCTATGATTTTGATCTTTTGAGGACTATATTGCTTAAAATTTAAAAATTTCTTGACTTGAGAGTCCAATACTCCTTGTATGCCTCATGGATGCCATTTAGGAGCAAATTTTTTGAAAGATTGATATCTTGCTTGCACATGTGGTCCACATCATCCTAATTTTGTGATTACTTTAAGATTCACTCTAGGATTCTACACTAGCACAGGCGCACACTAGCATTCATTTATGGGGTACATGCTTTGTTGTTTATTATATTGGTATATCCGAATTAGGCTAGTAGTGGATTGAAAGCTTTTATTTTGACAAAAGTGGATAACAAACCCTTTTCATTGAGTAGCCGAGATTTTAGCCTCATCAACCACTGAATTTCTCATGGCGAAAGGTGGAGGGCCCAAACTCTAGGTTAATAATTAAACTTGAAAAAAAAAAAAAAAAAAGTAGCAAAAGTAAATAAAAAAGTGAGAACTTCTCCCAAAAAGTGAGAAGTGGGAAATGATTAGATGGAGGTTGTCTTGATTTATAGCCTATTTGATTTGAGCTTGAAAGTCCTTAGGGGTGTTTGAACGCCTAATACCCAAAAGCCGTCTGGTTTGGGAGTCATTAACCTAACGCTCGACCTCATGGATTGCTAGAAAGCTTAATAGATCAACGCATTGCATTATGCTTCCATCTTTGATCCTTAGGATTAAAAAAAATAATAATAAAAATAAAAATAAAATAATGATTGAAAAGAATAAGTACACCTAAAATAATAAAGCTTTAATAAAAGGTTCACTATTTGTTTTAATGATCGGTTCTAGATTTGTGTGTTAGTTTGAGGGTAAGGATGTGATCACTTCTTTAGTTGGCTAAGATAGCAACATATTTGATGCCGGTCCACTCAGAAGGATTCTAGTGTTGTTTTGATTTGCATGATCATTTTCTTGATGTGTGGAGGACCATACTTATTTGCTTGGTGTTGAGATTTTGGGAGATTGCTTGGAAAGGGTTGAAAAATTGCATACTTGAGGTAGTTTTCTCCCAATGCTTGTTTGCAATATTGGTGCCTCTTTAGTAAGATTTAGCTTAATGTTTGTGGGTATCATTTCAGGAAACCCTCACGAGACTTCACTCGTCCACTAAGGGTAACCAAGGGGATTAAAAGGCTTGTTGCATGTGCTAAATGCAATCATATTCCCTACGAAAGTGGCGTTATCCATTTATTGCTTTCTAGATTCATAGTTGTATAGTTGTTCATTTCATTCCTTTACTTCATACTTCATTGCAAGGGACTAGCAATATTTAAGTTTGGGGGTGTGATGAGCCCTGAAAACTGCTCAATTAAACCCCTTAAACTTAGGTATTCTAGGACCTTTATCTATTTTATTTTCCCGTCTTAAACTAATTTTATGTTATTACCCTTTTCAGGCACTTATCCCAAAAATAAGTTAATTCAGCCAAGTAAGATCATTAAAGAAACTAACTCAAGCAGGATGGAATAAAGGAGCAAAGTGGAAGCAAAATGAAGTAAAGTGTGGAGATTCAGCATGTTTGATCGATCTCAACATCACTTCGATCGATCGAGGCAACATCGATCTGGACACTTCAAGATGGATCCAAGCCCTTGTCCTTATCTAAAAGATTCCACAATGTTCGATCGATCTAACTTCTCTTCGATCGGTCGAAAATATTTGATCTTATCCACACCTACCACCCCACCTACCACTTTTATCTCTTTCCCAAAATATCCCAAAATATCTCAGAGATTTGTCTTTATTCAAAAAGGCGCCGCCAAGGATGATAGATCTCTATAGCATTTGATGGATCGCACCTAAGTTCGATTGATGTCACCACAGTTCAATCAATCGAATCTCCTTAAGTCCAAAAAAAAAAAAAAAGTTCCAGCTCATTAAAAGTTGTCTCATGGTGCAATCATTGGAGAAGCCCTTGTGCACGAGTCCAGACCATTGGGTGTGACACTTGAGCCTCCTATATAAGGATTTTGAGCCATTTTTACACATAGCTTGGAAGATCTTCAATACACATAATACAAAGAGATATACTTAGAAACATTCTTAGAGAGGAAGAAAAGAGAGGAGGAGAGGCTAAAGACACATTTTTGGGAGTTCTTCCATTCTTCTAGGGTTTCCATCAAGAAAGAGGTTATTCTTACCATGGAGATTGAGGGTTGGATGGCTACTTTAATGAGTGGCTAAACATCTTCTTGGGGCTAGAGTTAGCCCTAAGCATGCATTCTAGACTCTAATGCTTTGTATTTTGAGGGGATTTGTGTTGTAATCTTGTCTTGACACTTATTTTATATATGAATCTTGTTTATTCAATGATTTATGTAGTTTAATACTTCCAATTGATCATTTCATTCTATCCATATGTCTATGTATGCTAGAATAGATATTCATGTGTTTATCTCTAGTTTTTGTGTTATTGATGCATGTCTATGTGTGTTGATGCTATGGATATAGAGATTGTCAAGGCATATTGCCTAACAGAATACTATTGTGGTTTATTTGATGGTTCATACTCATGTCTTGATGAATTGTGCCTATCCCTTAGTTTATTTAGTTTAATTTGTATGCCTTTAGCTTAGTTACAGTGTAGTTGCCTTAGTTGTTAGATAGGAGGACAATCTAAGCTTGTTGTTTGATGTTCCATGCTTATGAATACTAGTATTACTCTCTAACCATGTGATACGTTTGGATTGCGAGCTTAAAGGAAGGATTAATGGCATAGTTTGATGTATTGTGCTATTCACTAGGTTGCTTTGACAATATATGCTTAATTAGTCATTTATACTTGTTGAAACAATCAATCACACACTCTCAAATTGCAACAGATGTTTCCCCTCGTTAATTATACATTGAATGTCTAAAATGGTGATGTTTAGTGGTGACCTCTAGACCCCAAGACTTCACTCTCTTGTTTTGACTAAATTTAATTTAAATTGCTTATTTTACATTGAACTTCTTTAGTTTAGTTTATAGTCTAATCAACCAAACAATCCACTTTTGATCACTTGTCCTACTAACCTATATAATGTTTCCATTACTAATGCACCCACAATCCCGTGGGACGATCCCTACTCACCCTAGCTATATTTTTAGTTAGAGGTAGTAGTGGCATTTATAAATTGAAAACTTGGCCACACTATTTTGCACAAATCAAGTTGTACCCCACGACACGCACTAAGTTTTTGGCGCCGTTGCCCGGGATTGAATTGACAACGCCGTGTTTTGGAAACAAATAGGAATTAGTATTCTTTTGATCGTGTCTTTACTTTTATTTATTTTTAGTTATTTATTGTGTTTGTTCTTATTTGGCTAGGTGAATTGAGCAAAGGAATATTAAAAGCAAGGAAGCCAAGTGAAGCTAAGCAAAAACAAAAAGGGCTAAAAAATTGCAAAGCATAGCAAAACTTGAAAATTGAAAATGAATTGAAGTTGCTTAAGGACCCTTTGTGAGGTCTTTCTAACTTAATCTCTAGTTAAATCGTTGGCCCACATGGTGGCAAGTTTTTCATTTCATAGATAAATCGTGAGCCCGCGTAGAGGAAATTTAATTTTGTTTACATATTGTTCAAGTATGGGAGTATGGGATCAATGTATGTGGAGAATGTTTATTGATTGACTTGTTGTGGGGGTGACGTGATTGTTCTTTGCTTGTTATTTGTTTAGCTAGTGTTTGCATGGTCGTAGGTCATTAAATCCTATTCTTGTCCATCCTAATTTGCATCTTGAATCGGTTGTTCAAAATCCTAGGGGAAGAGGTAGTTCTCATCACTCAATTTTACCAATGGAGGAATTGAATGACGACCATGTGGAGGACCTTGGTCATATAAACCAACAAGGCATCCTCCACCCTAATGTGCATCATGAAAATATTCAAGTACCACTAGGCATACCTAGACCATTCATTCCACCACAACAATAAGGCCAAGTTCCATTGGGAATGCCTCGGCCGAATTTTGTTCCACAACCTCCCATAATTCAAGGCAATCAAGGTCTTCGAGTAGCACCACCAATTGTGAATCCTCCCATTACTTTAAGAGACCATTATATGCCTAATGAATATATAGTGTACCCACTTGCATTCAATTGCCCCCATTTAGAGCACATCACTATGAGATTAAACCACAAAACATCCAAATGCTTCCTAACTATCATGGACTTCCAAGTAAAGAACCTTACAAACATTTGGATGAGTTTCTTGAAGTGTGTTCCACCGTGAAATACACGGACATGCCATTAGATATTTTAAGACTTAAAATTTTTCCTTTCACCCTTAAAGACAAGGCAAAATATTGGTTCAAAAATCTTAGGCCTTTTTCGACAACTTCTTAGGTAGAAATGTAACAAGAGTTCTTGTAAAAGTACTATGCAGTTTCTAAGACCAATGCCATGAGGACTTCCATTCGTGAATTTTCTCAAGGGGATGGGGAAATGTTTCATGAGGCATAGGAAAGATTTAATGATTTTCTTAGGAAGTGCCCACATCATGACATACCTAAGTGACAACTAGTTCAATAATTCTTTGAAAGTTTACCGTATAGTCACAAGGGTATGGTTGATGCATGTATGGGTGGCCCTTATCTTGACAAGCATGAAAATGATGTGTGGCAATTGTATGAAAGTATGAGTGAGAATTCAATGCATAAATCTTTGTCCTCTAAAATTGGTAGAAATTTAGGTGGAAGGAAGAATGTCGGCTTATATCAAGTTAACAATTCCAATGACATAGCCGCCGAGATGAAATCCTTATCTCAAAGGTTTGATTAATTCTTGATCAACCAAACTTTGGCGAATCAAGTATCTTCGTCCCCTAATCTTGTTCATCATTGTGCATCTAATGAATCTTGCATGACTTGTTCAAGTGTTTTACATTCTACTTCCAACTGTCCCCATGGACACGTGCCAAGTGAAAACCATAAGCAAGTTAATGTTACATTTGTTAACCAAGGGAATAATCCCTATGGCACTCATTACAATTCAACTTGGAGGAACCATCCAAACTTCTCTTGGAAAAGCCAAGGGGAAGGCTCAAACCCACCCCAAGGTGGTTTTCAAAATAAGTATGTTCTACCACCAATGCAAAGCCAAGGTTCCCAATGTTTTAGATCTTCTTTTCAATCATCACATGGCAATCAATTTTCTAATTATCATTTTCCTAACCAATCATCATATTCTCAAGGAAATTCTAGGAGTCCCACTTTTGAGGAGAAAATGTTGACCGCTCTAGGCACTCTAGAGGCGAACACTTAATTGCTTCATTCCCATTCCCAATCCATTGCTAAGCTAGAAACCCAAGTCGGGCAAATAGCTAGTACTTTGAATGCTAGAGAAAAAGAGAAGATGTCTTTGAGTGCACCACCAAAGCAACAATGTGTTGTGGAGACTCATTCCTCATCGGAAGGTCACACAATCGAACATGTCAATGCGGTGACAACCTTGAGAAGTGGGAGAATTATGGACAACCAAGTGAGTATGTCCAATGAAGAGAGTGAACCAGTGCAACCAAAAGTTAACACCCGTCCCGTTTCACATCCTATTCCTCCTTCATTGCATATGCATGACCCCTTTGTTGAAAAAGTAATGGAAAATGATTTGAACAAAGATTTGAAAGATGATTTGAAAAATTCTTGTGCTGAAAAATCTTCAAAGAAAAATTTAAAAAAGCTTTTGAGCCTAAAGCTCCATTTCCGGATGCTTTGAAAGGATCCATTTATCTTGAAAAGCAAAAGACCAAGACTAATGAAATCATTGATGTGTTTAGGCAAGTAAAGATCAATCTTTCGCTTTTGGATGCAATTAAGCAAATTCTGGCTTATAACAAATTTTTGAAAGATCTTTGCACCCAAAAGAGTAAGAACAAAAGCCAAGCACCAAGGAAAGTGGTCTTGACCGAACAAGTGAGTTCCATTTCGCAATATAACACACTCCCAAAGTTTAAGGACCCCGGTTCACCTAGTACTTCTTGCATCATTAGTGACCATGTCATTAATCGGGCTCTTCTAGACTTAGGAGCAAGTGTCAACCTTCTTCCATATTCGGTATATGTCAAATTGGGCTTAGGAGACTTGAAACCGACGTCGGTATTTTTGCAACTTGCCGACCGATCCATCAAAAAGCCCCGGGGTATCATAGAAGATGTTTTAATTAAGATTGATAAGTTCTTCTTTCCCATTGATTTCGTCGTTATAGACATGGAACCGGTTCTGAATCCCAAGAGCCAAAGTCCCGTTATCCTTGGCCGTTCCTTCTTGACAACCGCGAATGCCAACATAAATTGTAGGACGGGGATAATGAAAATCTCATTTGGCCACATGAAGGTGAAGTTGAACATTTTTAATCCAATCCTGAATTCAGTAGATAAGCATGAAGAAGTGTGTGTTGTAGAAATTGAGTCTTTGCTTGGAAATGGAAGTTCTAAGAGTTCATCTTCAAACTTGAATTCAAGAATTATTATTTCAAAAGCAAAATTTGAAAGGGCATGGAAGCCTAAGAGTTGCATAGACCAAGGACTATCCATATCTTTGGAATAAAATCCAACAAGTTCCTTAAAGAACCATTAATTGGATGGGGTTCAAAGTGTTTTTCACCCCGCCAAGGAGGGGCTGCATAACAAGATATTTGATCCAGGCTAAAAGAGCCCAACGTTTTGCTAGAGATGTTAAATACTAGCAATGCTTTGTAGGGTTTACAACCCTATTCCTCTCTCATTTCTATTTTACCTTTCATTTCTTGTGTCGTCTAAATATATTCTGGGTTCATACACATTGTTGGGGATTTGGTTGAAAATACCTGCACTTTAAGTTCTGAAATAGGCATATTGTGCCTATTCAATCGATCTCAAAAAAGGTTCAATCGATCGAACTTCATTCCTGCATCTAACCTGCATATTTTACCTTTTTGTCCTATTATACGAATTGTTTTGTGATCGATCTGAAATTCCAAGATCGATCCAAATTCTTCTTGGATCGATCTTCAGTTCCAACACTTAGAAAATTTTTGAACCCTGCATAAAACAGCTCTCTGTCTGATCGTTCGAACTTGTCTGCAGGTTTTTAACCTGTTCGATCGATCGAAGTATCTTCCAGATCGATCTTTGATTGATCGATCTGTGTTCCTTTGTTGAGTTTGACTTTGACTATATTTTGATTTTGATTTTATTTTATTTTATTTGCAAAAAAAAAAAAAAAAAAACCTTAAAAAGATTTTTATTTTAATCTTTACTTTTATTTTCATTTTATTTTATTTTTATTTTTCCAAAAATCCAAAAAAAAATATATATATTTTGAATTTTGAATTTTTAAATATTCAAAAATTCCAAAAAAAAAAAAGAATAATAATAAATAATAAATAATAAAAATAAAAATATATTTTACAAGATTAGATCGATCTGACACATTTTAGGGAGTTTTTCCACTCTTCTAGGGTTTCCATCAAGAAGGAGGTCATTCCTACTTTGGAGATAGCCCTTGAGGGTTGTATGGCTACTTCAATGAGTGGCTACACATCTTCTTAGGGCTAGAGTTAGCCTTAAGCATGCCTTTTAGACTCTAATGCTTTGTATTTTGAAGGGATTTGTGTTATAATCTTGTCTTGACACTTATTTTATATATGAATCTTGTTTATTTAATGATTTATGTGGTTTAATACTTCTAATTGATCATTTCATTCTATCCATATGTCTATGTATGCTAGAGTAGATGTTCATGTGTTTATCTCTAGTTTTTATGTTATTGATGCATGTCTATGTATGTTGATGCTATGGATCTAGAGATTATCAAGGCATAGTGCTTAATAGAATACTATTGTGGTTGAGTTGATGGTTATACTCAAGTCTTGATGGATTGTCCCTCTCCCTTAGTTTATTTAGTTTAATTTTCATGCCTTTAGCTTAGTTGTAGTGTAGTTGTCTTAGTTGTTAGATGGGAGCACAATCCATGCTTGTTGTTTGATGTTCCATGCTTATGAATGCAAGTAGTATTATTCTCTAACCATGTGATGCGTTTGGATTGTGAGCTTAAAGGAAGGATTAATGGCTTAGTTTGGTGTATTGTGCTATTCACTAGGTTGCTTAGATAATATATTCTTAATTGGTCATCCATGCTTATTGAAACAATCAATCACACACTCTCAAATTGCAACACATGCTTCCCCTCATTAATTATACATTGAATGTCTTGAATGGTAATGTTTAGTGGTGACCTCTAGACCGCAAGACTTCACTCTCTTTGTTTCTCTAAATTTCATTTAAATTGCTTATTTTACATTAAACTTGTTTAGTTTAGTTTGTAGTCTAATCAATCAAGCACACCATCTCTTTATCACTCGACCTACTAACCCTATACGTTGTTTATCACTCGAGCTACTAACCAAGCACACTATTTTGCACAAATTTGGTTGTACCCCACGACGGACACCACATACTATACCCTAGTTTAGGTAAGTGATTCATGCCAACTTTTGATGGATTACACTTAATTTTTGAATGTATGAACTTCTTGAAGATGGTGTAGTCATCATACATTTATACATATCATGTTTGTATACATAATTAGTTTCCAAGCTAATTACAATTGAGTATGTTTATGAGGTGTATGGTGGATTCAATTCCCTAGCTCTCTCTGCTTAAGTTTAATTCATCTTAAATTCATTCAATTTACTGTTTTATGCAAATTTTAATTCCTAGTTCTAAGTGAAACAAATCAAACCTTATACACCTCTTTCATCAAACAAAGGGATTTTACAACCTTGGTTGCCATAAACTAGCAATTCTTGTGGTTCGACTTACCCTTACGATAGCCCTATTTTACAATGATTTGTGCTATTACAAGTGTTGATTATTATTGGTAAACATTTATGTAACGACCCTGGATTTTTTAACCTAGTGTGTCCTGTGATGACCCGAACTGGATCCAAGACGCGGAAGCTAGAAATAAGACAATGGTCTCCTAAGGCACAATACACCTCTAAGACCCTAAGATGACCTTCCATGAGGTCACAGAACCCAAAGGAATAAGTATGGAAGCAAGACAAAGACAAGTCCTTAGAGATATACATCATCCCTATGGCACAAGAATGGACTCTCAAAGAGTTTCAAGACTCAACGGGAACAAAATAATGAGAAAGGCGTCAAAACCCTACAAGAGAAGAGCCAGGGGTAAAATGGTCATTTTACCCCAAGAGGAAGGAATTTAACTTTCAACAAGTCAAATTAGATCTAAAACATCCTAAAACATCCTTTGGTAACTTGACATGAAGTACCAAGGCCAAAGGAAATGAAATCCCAGATGAACCCTATCCCGGTTCAAAGCAAATCCGACACCCTCTCACTAAAACAAGGATATCTTGAGCTAGGGGAAATTTATGAAACTAAAACTTGTTCCGTTGGAAAGAAAATAAAAATTTAATAAAGCTAGACTCAAGAATCACCTGATTTGGAGTCCGGGTGGAAAAGATATCAAGTCCTGAAGTCGAAGGAAGGGAAACCCTATCTCGGTTCGAACCAAATTCTGAAACTACCTTACTAAAACTTGAATATCTTGAGCTGTAAGAGGAATTTGAAGCTTTAATTAATACCATTAGAAAGCTCATTTCGACGCGGTCAATTTAGACTCAAGAACAGACCAATTCAGAGTTAAAACGAGTGAGATATGGCCCGTTGAAAAAAAATGTCTGGAGCAAGAATAGTGTTCGTGGGCGCCCGCCAAGGACCCATGGGGGCCCGCCAAACATGGCAGATTCTCACAGGGGCCCGCCAAGTGAGGCAGAGGGGTGGTCTGGAACCTCAAAAATTACAGGAATAGTGTTCTTAGCAGATTTTTGAGTTTGGAGCGCGGTTTATGAGGTCAAGATGATATTTTTTTGAAAAACACAAAAAGGAAACTCCCCCTAAAATCACATTTTCTATGTGACGGAGTTTAGAGTGGAAATTATTTCCCAAAGGAAATCCCCAAATTGCCCTTAAATAGTTTAGGCTTAAAACGGTAAAATACAACTTTGCACCAAGCATACATTTGACCCCAAATGCACTTCTAGGCTAAAACGAATATGGACGTACACATAATAGGTGATTTTGAGTGTGCGGGAATAATCCATGGCTCCCGAAAATGGCCGAATCAAAATCCGACCCCCCAACAGCCAAAAAGGCGAAAATGAACTTGAAATGGAAATTTTGAAATCCAAAATCAACAAATGACTTCAAATGACCGTTTGTCTCTTGACCACACTTCATACATGACTAATGAGATCCTATGAAAGAATCAAAATGGAATTTCCTCACCCAATGCAAACATGGTGAAACAAAAACTCAATAATCATCAACATTTTCGTAATATTCCTTGAAGTCAAAAATTACATAGTATACGAAATACATGTCATTGGCCTCCGGCCTCATCTCATACATGTCAAATATATTGTAAAGAGTGAGTATACTCATGTACACATTACATATATGGAATCAAATATATACATTTTGACATAAAAGACTATAAGTGGCATTCCAAGCCAACCTTTATAAGAGTTAAAAACCTTCAAGTCTAGAATCATCCAAGCATAATGAGAATCTCGAACCTTGATTCATGTACATGAAAAATGTCCCAACTACGTGGGTGAGTAACATAAAGCTACTTGTAGGAGATGAGCATGCATCGGCCTAACTTTTTACAATTTTATCAGAAACATGTTAAAGGGCTCATGCCACCTAACGTCTATGTTAAGGGTGAGACTCAGGGAGCATCCTAAGCTACCCTAGATCATTTCTAGCATAATTCACACCGTCCATGCAATTCAAACAACATAGAAGCATGCTATACAAGGCAACAAGACATATATTCTCAAAGCCATAAACTTGAAATCTAAAATACGAATCAACAAAGATGGTTCATGCCACCTAGCATCTATGTTCCAAATGAGTCTATACGATCATTCCTAAGTTACATTTGAATGTAAAAACACAAATCATGATATCGATGTAATTTAACTGACATTGGAACTTCCAACACAATGCATAAAACACGAATTCTCAAAATTAACATCTTGAAATTTAAGATGGAAAAATCAAATATGGAACAACAAGTTACAACATCATTTAGTTATCAACTTGGAATTGAAATATGAAATCAAACAAGGTGGATACTTGGACATCATGCCAGATCAGACCGACACCAAAGTTACTTTAGGGTTACTAGCCCATGGGTAACTGTCCTATGTGCGCACTAGACTACATAGAGGGACTATCCCCCGTACTAGAACCACGTCCTAACCGTAGCCAAACAATGACATCCCCAAGTTTCCAAAATCAACAAGTTGTGCAACAACATATATATGAACATGTGTATACAAGATAACCAACTATCAACCACACACAACCGAATTTGTAAACACATACAATACATGCTCTAAGTCCATCACTATTATGGCATGGAAGGTGTTAAAAATAAAGTGTGCAACTCATTACACAAGACAAGAATATATTCCATAAAGAAAATATGATCTTATGAATATAAATATAACAATAATGCTACTCAATGCTCCAAACATAACCAAGTGAATATACAACAAGTCTAAGTCCATAATCTTAATATAGAAGCAACTTCTAAAACATGCTTGAATCCATGGAACAATAAGATATAGTTTAATTAAATGAAAATAATTAAACTCTCTAGATTTCAATTCATTTCCAAATGGCCTCAAAATATTATATGTTAAAAGCCATATCATGGTCATTACATATATCAAATCAAAGGTGCAAAATGGGCAAGATACCATCATGTAGAATTTAATTAATCCTAAATTAATTAAATCTCTAATTTTCAAAAGTCACTCAAATGATCCCAAATAAATATATAACAAGCACTAAGTCATAGTCATACCATATATCAAGTCTAAAATGGGATACAAGCAATACACAATTTACTTGAATTTAAATCAATTTAAATTCATTAAATCTCTAGATTTGAAAACCTATTAAAATCATTCATAATTAACATACAACAAAGATCAAGTCATGGTCATGCCATATACCAAGTCAAAAGTGAGTTATAAGCAACCTACCATTAATCATAATTTCTCAAATTAATACAACACAAGCATACTAGTTATATAAGCATCAAAATATGCAAGATAACAAACATATAACCCTATAACATCCCCTACCTCACTAGAGAAGTGTCTCTCTAAAATCCAAGGCAAAATCAACACAAAATGGCAAACCCTTCTAGGGTTATGAAGGGGAGGATAAGGAGAACAAAAAGTGTTCCAAGCTTCATGGTCCAAGGTGAGTGGAAGGCCCTCAAAAATCAAGGTCAAAGCTTAAGGCTTCGAGTTCCATCCATAGAGGCTAGGGTTTGTGATGAGAAAGAAATGACATAAGTTGAAAAATGGGTGAGTGGAGGAAATAGAAATCCTCCACTTACTATGTGTTCCTACACTATGGTCAACACACACAACTATGGTCAATTACACAAAAACCCCTCCTTAAAACCATATTCCCAAAGTGTCCCAAAAGTAATTTACAAGACTTAATCCCAAGCCTACACTTGTCACTCATCCAAGGCTCCATCCTAGGCTTAATCTCAAGTCTACACTTATCAACCATCCAAGCCAACAAGTGCACCAATCCTAAGCCAACAAGTGGTTAAATCTTAACCCTCCACATGCCATCATCCAAGGCATCAAAGTGTTTCCACACAAATATCAACAAGTGGACTAATGAGAGTGTGACACTTGTCACACTTTTCAAAAATTGTAAAAAGGTCCTTTTCTAAAAATATCTTCCAAATGAAATTGCAAAATGGTCCCTAAGATGAAAAATAATTACTTTACAGTAATTACACAAATGGCCCAAAAGAAAGAGAAATTCAAAAAAAAGTGTGCATCCACACCCCTAAGGAAGAAACTATACAAATGGCATGCATTTCTAGGAAAGTAAAAATACACATAGCATGGAATTTAAAGATTGTGGATGCATGCAAAACCAGAATCAAATCCGAACACTAAAAGTGAGGTTGTGCAAGGAAGAATGATAAACGAGAAAAAGACAAAAGTGAATAGTGTTCGGAAAAATAAAAAGTGGAAATGACACAATCCCTAAAGGAAGTTGTCAATCCAAGGAAAAGAGCCTCGGAAATCATTCCAGAGCACTCAAGATGACATCAAGTGACGAAAAACTGAACACATAATGGAAAAGACAACGGAAAAAAATGTCTGTAAAAATACGAGAAAAAGAAAAGGAAGAAAAATGACCGGGTCATTACAACCTTCCCACCTAAAAGGGATTTCGTCCCCAAAATCCAGCCCCAACAAAACAAAAGGCAAAACCAGGATAACTACGAAGTACACTTCCGAGTATCCCACACAAATGTGCTATGAAAACAAATCCCAAAACCGAAAGACAACATACAACCCAATATCATTTGCACCCACGTGCTCATGACAGGAAAACCTCTTCAAAAGAAGAGTGACCTCACGGCCACACGACAAGTCAAAGGTCACACACAGAACTCAAGGTCAAACAAAGGAACGGAAGACCACAACCGAAATCATCCCTCCTACTGAACCATCATGCGGATCTAAAAACATCCACTAAAAAGGACTCCAAAATAACCACGAATCAAATTAGGGTACTGAACAAAGATGACATGGCAGTATAAATAGCGACCAGAACCCGCCCACGACATACTCAAATGTGTGGTAGCAATGACAGTGCCTAGTGCCCGCCCACACTTACTCGTCAGTAAGGTAGCATCGACGGCAACTAGCACTCGCCCACAACACACAACTTGTATGGTAGCATGACAGTATAAGGCACTAATTCATAACCTGCCCCCACTAGGTCTACCCATTAAACCTCTCAATACAAATGACATCAATGCCAAAAATGATCAATACCAAAGGCACCACGGAGGCCAGACATTTTGTGAGAGTTGAGATATGGTCCAAAGACGTCCGGCCGGACCATCTTGGCCAATCCCAAACTTTGACAACAATGCCATAGGAACCATTATGCTTAAGGCTCCAAATCCTCAATACAGCAAAACCAACATCTCTAACATCTCAAAATGTTACTACCAACAATATCAATCGAGAATCCAAAACTTGAAAAGCAAATCAAAACCTCCAAAAATCAAAACGAACCTCACCACAAAATATTTCATCGGAAGTCCTACATTTCTCCCTGAAACAGATCAACTACAAGACCAATCACCACCATCAAACATCAAATCCATATCCTTATCATGGATAACTAAATCCTCAAAATACAAGTCCACTAAGTGGCATATACATCAAAATCCTGACAACCAAGGTCACAAAATGAATCTCTCAAAACCGTGCTTGGCAACACCAAGCTAAATCAAACTTCCTCAATTTTCCATCGATCCATAAACAACCACTGGAACTACGATTCCTCAAAACTATACCTAGTCACAACTAGGATGAGAGGACTCCACAAACAAGCCATATTCAACAACGATCTTTCAAAACTCTTCCTAAGAGTCAACCACATTAAGGTTTCCAAAACTGAAACAAGTCTCAAAAAGATATACTCAAAAGAGCATTGAGCTCACCTCACGAATCAAACAAATCCTCAATGATATGGACACAAGTCCCTGAAAAATAATCTCACACTAATCCACTCACTTTGAGCACCACAACCCGTCAACAACCATAGCAAAAACTCCCTAAGGGAAGACACGGAAGAAAGGGAACCACCTGTCCTAAGAAGGATAACACCACAACTCTGTCTTTGAAATGAAAGACACAAGCTCAAAGACTTCACCCCCTACATGGAAGTAAGTCGACCAAAATTAACCAAATCCTCACCAAGGACTCAAGACAAGAATGGTGATCCTCAGGCACCAGCCAACCTCAAAGATGTGCACAATGCAATGAAGAGAAGAGACTCACTCCTTGTGAAGTACCTTACTCAAACCAAGAAAAGAGAAGAAATGTCAACACGACAAGTACGAAAGGGGAACAAAAGGAAGAACTAAACATGGAAGTCATGCAAATAACAAGGAAATGCAATTACCAAGTAGGTAAATCTACTCACATAGATGAAATCGAGGTCACATGCATCACGTCTCCACATAAGCACAAAATCATGTCAGTAAAATACAGTAACAACATGGCATCTCTAAGCATATAAAGAAGGCATGCTAATGCCACACCACAAGAAAGCAAATGTGGATACATCTCCACCTACTCATGCATCATAATATCATAAATCATACTACTAACATGGTAGTAACCGAAACTGTAGAAGATAAAAATGATGCAATAATGAACCCTATGGACATCGTGTCCTGGAATGTCTAGGTAAAAGGAAAGACTAGTCCTAGCCATAAATTGTCTCCAAAAACCCAATGTGACAACAACTTGTTTCAAAACAAATGTGAGCCCTTACCACAATGGTAAGACTCTAACAATCCAACTCCGAATTTAGAGGTGACACTATAAGTGACACTAATAGTGCAATGCTCTCACTACCCGGAACATTAATCAATCGACTTGACTCCAAAAGCATCATCATACAAGGAGAACTCAAAGAAAAGGGCAACTATAGCCATACCAACAACAACCAAATCAATCACTACGACTGATCTCCAAAATAAACATCATCATCATCGTTCAAAAGGACAACGCCTATCACAACAAAACCAATACTGATTACATCCGAACTGCACTTGTAGCTAACCAGTACGGTAGCATGACAATGCCATGCACCCGCCCACAAACATACCCGCCCACGAAAATCACAATCCCAGAGGAATTATCCCGAACAACCAAGGATCCTAAGAGGTCCATAACCTCATCGTGGCCCAAAACCAACAAATCCAGCACTACGGCAATGCCAAAAGACTCACCTCACGAGAGTCTAAACAAAAGGTGTCTCACCACCTACCTCAAAGTCGATCCTAGGTCAACAACAACCTATACTACCACGAGACTGTAACTACAAACACCATCAACCTCAACTCGTGCCTCAATGACCAATCCTGTGTCATGCCGAATATACAACATAGTTATGTATATACAAATCTAATCTAGCATACATCATATGTCATGCTCTTTACAATGGAATCCAAACAAGGTATACAGTTAGCATACCACATATAGCACATAAGCACATAAACATGTTATTAACCAAAACATGTTATCATGAAACATACAAACACATAGAACATGGCAACATAAGCTTAATATGCACCCAAAACCCGTCATCCAAGGTATTCAAACCTAGGAGCTCTGATACCACCTGTAACGACCCTGGATTTTTTAACCCAGTGTGTCCTGTGACGACCCGAACTAGATCCAAGATGCGGAAGCTAGAATTAAGACAGTGGTCTCCCAAGGCACAACACACCTCTAAGACCCTAAGATGACCTTCTATGAGGTCACAGAACCCAAAGGAATAAGTGCGAAAGTAAGACAAAGATAAGTCCTTAGAGATATATATCATCCCTAGGGCACAAGAATGGACTCTCAAAGAGTTTTGAGACTCAACGGGAATAAAATGATGAGAAAGGCATCAAACCCTACAAGAGAAGAGCTAGGGGTAAAATGGTCATTTTACCCCAAGAGGAAGGAATTTCACTTTCAACAAGTCAAATTAGATCTAAAATATTCTAAAACATCCTTTGGTAACTTCACATGAAGTACCAAGGCCAAAGGAAGTGAAATCCCAGATGAACCCTATCCCGGTTCAAAGCAAATCCGACACCCTCTCACTAAAACAAGAATATCTTGAGCTATGAGACAGTTATGAAACTAAAACTGGTGCCATTGGAAATAAAATGAAAAATTAATGAATTTAGACACAAGAATCACCTGATTCAGAGTCCGGGTGGAAAAGATATCAAGTCCTGAAGTCGAAGGAAGGGAAACCCTATCCCGGTTCGAACCAAATTCTGACACTACCTTACTAAAACTTGAATATCTTGAGCTAAAAGAGCAATCTAAAGCTCTAACTGGTACCATTGGAAAGCTCATTTCGATGTGGTAAATTTAGACTCAAGAACGGACCAATTCGGAGTTAAAACAAGTGAGATATAGCCCGTTGAAAAAAAATGTCTAGAGTAGGAATAGTGTTCGCGGGCAACCGCCAAGGACCTGCGGGGGCCCGCCAAACACAACAGATTCTCATAGGCACCTGCCAGAACACTGCGGGGGCCCGCCAGGTGAGGCAGAGGGGTGGTCTGGAACCTCAAAAATTGCAGGAACAGTGTTCTTAGCAGATTTTTGAGTTTGGAGCGCAGTTTATGAGGTCAAGATGACATTTTTCGGAAAAACACGAAAAAGAAACTCCCCCTAAAATCAGAATTTCTATGTGACAGAGTTGAGAATGAAAATTATTTCCCAAAGGAAATCCCCAAATTGCCCTTAAATCAGTTTAGTCTCAAAACGGTGAAAATGCATCTTTGCACCAAGCATACATTTGACCCCAAATGCACTTCTAAGCTGAAACGTATATGCACGCACACGTAATAGGTGATTTTGAGCATGCGGGAATGGTCCATAGATCCCAGAAATGGCCGAGTCAAAATCCGACTCCCCAACGGCCAAAAAGGCGAAAATGAACTTGAAATGAAAATTTTGAAATCCAAAATCAACAAATGACTTCAAATGACCGTTTGGCCCATGACCACACTTCATACATGACTAATGAGATCCTACGAAAGAATCAAAATGGAATTTCCTCACCCAATGCAAACATGTTGAAACAAAAACTCAATAATCATCAACATTTTCATAATATTCCATGAAGTCAAAAATTACATAGTATACGAAATACATGTCATTGGCCTCCGGCCTCATCTCATACATGTCAAATATATTGCAAAGAGTGTACTTATGTACACATTACATATATGAAATCAAATATATACATTTTGACATAAAAGACTATAAGTGGCATTCCAAGCCAACCTTTACAAGAGTTAAAAATCTTCAAGTCTAGAATCATCCAAGCATAATGAGAATCTCAAACCTTGATTCCTGTACCTGAAAAATGTCCCCACTACGTGGGTGAGTAACATAAAGCTACTCGTAGGAGATGAGCATTTATCGACCTAACTTTTTACAATTTTATCAGAAACATGTTAAAGGGCTCATGCCACCTAACGTCTATGTTAAGGGTGAGACTTAGGGAACATCCTAAGCTACCCTAGATCATTTCTATCCTAATTTACACCGTCCATGCAATTCAAATAACCTAAAAGTATTCTATACAAGGTAACAAGACATAGATTCTCAAAGCCATAAACTTAAAATCTAAAATACGAATCAACTAAGATGGTTCATGCCACCTAGCATCTATGTTCCAAATGAGTCTATAAGATCATTCCTAAGCTGCATTTGAACATAAAAACACAAATCACGATATCGATGCAATTTAACCGACATGGAACTTCCAATACAATGCATAAAGCACGAATTCTCAAAATTAACATTTTGAAACTTAAGATGGAAAATCAAATATGGAATAACAAGTTACAACATCATCTAGTTATCAACTTAGAATTGAAATAAGAAATCAAACAAGGTGGGTACTTGGACATCATGCCGGATCAGACCGACACCAAAGTTACTTTAGAGTTACTAGCCCACGGGTAACTGCCCTATGTGCGCACTAGACTACATAGAGAGACTGTCCCCCGTACTAGAACCACATCCTAGCCGTAGCCAAACAACGACATCCCCAAGTTTCCAAAATTAACAAGTTGTGCAACAATGTATATATCAACATGTATATACAAGATAACCAACTATCAGCCACGCACAACCAAATTTGTAAACACAAACAATACATACTCTAAGTCCACCACTATTATGGCATAGAAGATGTTAAAAATAAAGTGTGCAACTTATTACACAAGACAAGAATATATTCCATAAAGAAAACATGACCTTATAAATATAAATATAACAATAATATTACTCAATGCTCCAAACATAACCAAGTGAGTATACAACAAGTCTAAGTCCATAATCCTAATATAGAAGCAACTTCTAAAACATACTTGAATCCATGGAACAATAAGATATAGTTTAATGAAATAAAAATAATTAAACTCTCTAGATTTCAATTCATTTTCAAATAGCCTCGAAATAATATATGTTAAAAGACATATCATGGTCATTACATATATCAAATCAAAAGTGCAAAATGGGCAAGATACCATCCTGTAGAATTTAATTAATCCTAAATTAATTAAATCTCTAATTTTCAAAAGTCATTCAAATGATCCCAAATAAATATATAACAAGCACTAAGTCATAGTCATACCATATATCAAGTCCAAAATGGGATACAAGCAATACACAATTTACTAGAATTTAAATCAATTTAAATTCATTAAATATCTAGATTTGAAAACCTATTCAAATCATTCTAAATTAACATACAACAAAGATCAAGTCATGGCCATGCCATATACCAAGTCAAAAGTTAGTTATAAGCAACCTACCATGAATCATAATTTCTCAAACTAATACAACACAAGCATATAAGTCATACAAGTATAAAAAAATATGCAAGATGACAAACATATAACCCTATAACATCCCCTACCTCACTAGAGAAGTGTCTCTCTAGAATCTAAGGCAAAATCAACACAAAATGGCAAACTCATCTAGGGTTATGAAGAGGAGGATGAGGAGAACAAAAAGTGTTCCAAGCTTCATGGTCCAAGGTGAGTGGAAGGCCCTCAAAAATCAAGGTCAAAGCTTAAGGCTTCAAGCTCCATCCATGGAGGCTAGGGTTGGTGATGAGAAAGAAATGACATAAGGTGAAAAATGGGTGAGTGGAGGAAATAGAAATCCTCCACTCACTATGTGTTCCTACACCATGGTCAACACACACAACTATGGTCAATTGCACAAAAACCCCTCCTTAAAACTATAATCCCAAAGTGTCCCAAAAGTAATTTGCAAGACTTAATCCCAAGCCTACACTTGTCACTCTTCCAAGGCTCCATCCTAGGCTTAATCTCAAGCCTACACTTGTCAACCATCCAAGCCAACAAGTGCACCAATCCTAAGCCAACAAGTGGTTGAATCTCCACCCTCCACATGTCATCATTCAAGGCATCAAAGTGTTTCCAAACAAATGTCAACAAATGAACCAATGAGAGTGTGACACTTGTCACACTTTTCAAAAATTGCAAAAAGGTCCTTTTCTAAAAATATCTTCCAAATTAAATTACAATATGGTCCCTAAGAAGAAAAATAATTACTTTACAGTAATTACACAAATGGCCCAAAAGAAAGAGAAATTTAAAAGAAAGTGTGCATCCACACCCCTAAGGAAGAAAGTGTACAAATGGCATGCATTTTTAGGAAAGTAAAAATACACTTAGCATGAAATTTAAATATTGTGGATGCATGCAAAACCGAAATCAAATCGGAACACTAAAAATGAGGTTGTGCAAGGAAGAATTATAAACGAGAAAAAGACAAAAGTGAATAGTGGTCGGAAAAATAAAAAGTGGAAATGACAGAATCCCTAAAGGAAGTTGTCAATCCAAGGAAAAGAGCCTCGGAAATCATTCCAGAGCACTCAAGATGACATCAAGTGACAAAAAACCGAACACAGAATGGAAAAGACAACGGAAAAAAAATGTCCGTAAAAATCCGAGAAAAAGAAAAGGAAGAAAAATGACCGAGTCATTACAATTTATCAACCACCAAGTATATCATGTATAAACAATCACATCAAAGCTATAGGCTCAATTCTATAAAACCTTCAAAAGCTAGGATTTCACATGGTCAAAAACTGTACTGATCTTATTTCTATGCAAACCTCAACTTCAACAGCTTTGATTCTAATATGGAATCTTGCTAAGATGATAATAATGCAACTCACAGCAAGATATAGTGATAATAAGTTCATATCACCAGTAAAATAGGCTAAAACACCGATCTAAGACTTTAAAAACAAATACAGCTGTAAGATGGTCATAGACACATTTTCTGTATATGTAAAATAGTATGTTACATTTGCCTTAACCTTGTCCCAGTACCACAACTTGCTCAAACCAATATTCTGTAAATTGTGTAGTAGAATAGGATATGGATGTCTGGATTAAAAATAACCTAGATGGGTGGTGAATAGGTTTTACTTGCTCCTTCAACCAATTTTTACTTATTTTAATTTTACTAAAATAAAACTAAAATCAAACCCACAAAGTAAAAATAAAGTGCAAGTAAAGTAAATAAAATTTGAGAGATGACATCAGAATTTTTTGCAAGGAAACCCCGACTGGTGAAAATCAACCAATCGTTATGGGAAAAACCTCGTGGACTATGTCTTCCAGAGCAAAATGATACACTATGTTTGAAGCAAAGTACACTGAACTTTGACTCAGGCTCACACCCTATCGTTCTACCAAATACCAATTACTGACAATCCCTGGCTTTGCGACTCCCCCATTCAATAGCTCTTGACCTTAAGTTTACTTTTGATCTTTCTAGAAGGATTGCTGGTAGATCAAATAACACTCCACAAATGCTTTGACCCCTTCAAAGTGTGATGGCTTCACCCCTTTTCTTCAATTCTAAATTTGATTAAGAATAAATGAATTATGCTTTCTCTAATCGATATTGATGATATCTTCAGGCTCTTACTCCGATCAGAATAAGAACAACTCCCTAAATCACTCTTGTGTTGCTCTTGAAAATAAAATCAAAAAAATCAGATTTGATTTTCTAAATAAAAATATCCCTCAAAACAATTCTCTCAATTAGAAAAATATATATTTTCAAGTCGTAAAAATTTAAGTGAGAAAACATATATTTATAGACTTTTGATAACCTAATTGTACTTGGAAAAGAAGTCAATTTCGTGTATAACTATTATGGTAAAAGTCTAATTAATATAGTAAAAGTCTATGCACAATAGGAAGCCAAAACATATTAGGAAACTAAGTTACCAAAATTGTTTGAAGTCCTTAAACCAGTTCAGGAAAGAGGAACTAGTTTAAGATGGCCAGTGTAAAAATTATAGTATCCTTTTGGTTCTTGAACAAGTTTAGGAAAGTGGAACCGGTTCAAGAATGCCAGTCTTGAAAATCTCCACAAAGCCTTAAATGTTGAACATGTTCCAAGATTCTTGAACCTATTCAAGTTGGGCAGAAAGTGAAAACTTCCTAAAAGTTGTGTTTCAACCTTCCAAAACTTCCTAATTATTTTCACACACTCTCATACCTTTCTAAAGCATTGTTCCCATCATCCCGGAGTGTATTGAAGCATAAACACGATCACTTCTTCAATTCCACTTCCGATCTTGATTCTTGACAAATCTAAACTGAAATTTTACAACTCAATTGGACTCATTTTGACAACGAAATATGCCAATTACAAATTTATATGTCACAATCTCCCCCTTTGGTAATTTTGTGACAAAACCCTTAAGACAACAAGTAATCTGCCCAAGCAAAAAAAGTAAATTACATTTACTATCTAAAAATAGACAAAAATCAAATTCTTTTTAAACCATATGAAGCTTCATCACTTGCAGTTTCCTCCCCCTGTAATCTACACATCAGCTCCACAAAGCTGTAACAACCCGGTCTTTTTCCTCCTTTTCCTTTTTCGGTGATTTTTTTTTTTCCACCTTTTTCCTATTTTGTCTTTTCCCTATTTCGTCTTTTTCCCATTTATCGTTTTTCCTTGCACAATCCCACTTGTAGTGCTCAGATTTGATTCCAGTTTTGCATGCATCCATGAAATTTGATTTCCATGATAGTGGTATTTTTACTTTTATAGAAAAGCATGTTAGTTGCTTATTTTTTCATAAAGGGCATGGATGCATACTTTTTTGTAATTATTCTTTATTTATGGGGTTTTTGTGTAATTACATAAAGTAATTATTTTTCGTCTTAGGGACCATTTTGTAATTTAATTTGTAATATATTTTGAAAAAGGATTTTTTTTTCAATTTTTGGAAAGTGTAACAAGTGTCACACTCTCATGGTGCCACTTATTGGCAATGGGGTGGAGTGACTTGGGGGCATAATCTATTGACATTTGGAGGTTGGAGATTCACCCACATGCTGGCCTAGAATAGCTGCACTTGTTGGCTTAGATGGTTGACAAGGGTAGGCTTAAGATTAAGCCTAGGAAGGAGGCATTGATTTGTGACAAGTGTAGGCACCAAATTAAGTCTTGCATTGTGTGTATGTGAGAGGTAGTGTAAGAACACATAGTGAGTGGAGGAATATTAGATCCCCCACTCACCATTTTCACTTTATCCCTTTTATTTTCTCTTGTTCACTCAGAACCCTAACCTAGCCACCATTGAAGGAAAAGCTCGCTATGACCTCACTTTTGGCCTCCTTCCACTCATTCTAGACTTAAAACCTTGGGAGACAAAAGTTTCCCCTCACTTTCCTCTACATTAACCCTAAACTTGTTTTCCATTTTGAGCTTGGTAGCTTGGATTATAGAGATTCAATTCTCTATTGAGGTAGGGGTGGTAGTATGTTTATATTTTAAGTGTTTTATAATCCTTGGGGTTTAATATATATTGTGTACATGCTATTAATATGATAGTCTTGCATATTATAGGAAACCCTCACTTCTTAACTTATGGTTTATTGATTTAAGCATGTATGATATGTATAAACCATAAGTAGAATGATTATATAATTTAATAACATGCTAAATTCTAGTATTTTCATGTGTGGTAGTGATATAGAACTCTTGTAAAATTATTAATGTTATATACAATTCTATTGACTTAAATTGTTATATTTATGGTGGTGATAATTCTATGATCTTGTTAATAACAATTGTGATTATTTTAGAAGCCTAATACTATAATGTTGTAATCTAGTATATATAACTTATTGTTGAGGCGTGATTTAAATTGATAAGTTGGTGGTATTGTATTGTACAAAATATCATAATGAGGACTTGTCATTTGGTATGCCATTTTAGACTTGGAACCTTAAGACATGATTTGTGTGGTTTCAAAATACTTGTGCATGGAAAGTGGTTTGTATGCCTTAATTATAGCATTTGAGTTTTGAACTTGATTATGATTTTGGATTATCTTGGGACATTGTTACAAGTGATATGGCTAGAGTTTGGCTCTAGTGCGGGAGGTATGAGTTCTCCCCAATTGAGATAGTGCGCACTAGGGTGGTCGTCCCAGTGGGTTAATGCCCGGAATAACCATTTTGATCTTGCTTTAGTCTGAGATGTAATGTCCAAGTATTCCACTAATTAATTTCGCATTCTTTTCCAAGTTGACAACCATGCTTAATTGTAACTTGTGATTTTGGTTATTAGCGAATTAGTGTTGTTAAGTACATTGGTATTTATATGTGTTCTTAAAGAATTATTAAGTTAGCCTAGGATGATTCCTTAGAACACCTTGAACATAGACGTTAAGTGGAATGCTGCCTTGTATTCGTCTATATTGATCTTGCAATGATACTGAAACTTTAGGGTATACGCATATGCTTCTTCTTACGAGTAACTTGAATACTCACCCTAGTGGTTTGGGTTGTTTTTCAGGTAAAGAGACTATGTTCTTGGATGCTCATCATCCTTAGAGGCTCATGAGCCATTTGAAGCTTCTTTGTACATTAACATGCAGTGTTTAGCATGCTTTACTTTTGAAGTTATATTTTTGCATACCATGGATGTATGGTATTTTTGAGGCTAATGTAGCTACCTTGATGCGTAATGATACCCAAGTACTTACTTTTGATATTAGAAGCATATATGTATGGAGGCCAAGGGCTAAGTATGTTTATATTAGTACTTATATCCTTTTGATACCAACTTTTGTTTCAAAATGTATTTTTAACTACCTTAGAGGTTTAGCATGTGAAAATATTGTAAAGGACATGTATGAGGCCATGGGCTATTGTTTTGTATTCATTTATCCATTTAAAGGTTTTTGACATGCTCACATACTCAAATCTCATTGAAAATCACATTTAAACTTTCATTTTTGAACTAAATCATCATAGGATTCAAAGCATGGGTTGAACCTTAACACCTTTGATATATAACAGGCCTTATAGTAGGTTTTTGAGGTGTTTTAGTCAACCAAAACTCCAATTCGGTCGACCAATAGCTTTTGGTAGCTTCATTGTACCATAATTCATCAATTCCTATAGCCATTTTCAGCTTTCAGGGCCATTTCGAACTGATGGCCTATTTTGGTCGATCGATGGTTCAAAATGGGGTGATTGTTGAGCCTAAACTAAAGGATTTTGATTCAGCTTTCCAATGGTACCTATGCCATTCTAAGATTGCAATCACAGTGAGAGTTATTCATATTTTAGTGAGGTAGTGTCAGTTTTCGCTTAAACTGGGAAGGGGTATTTTGTGGGATTCTTATCCAAAGTTCTTAGAACCTCTTGGAATGTTTTGAAATGATTAGATTAGGTTGTATTCATCTTTTTTGACTTGTTTAGAGTTAATTTTCTCTTCTCATTTGTGAATTGACCGTTTTGCCCTTCATTGAAGGATTTAGCCCGTTTTGACTCTTGTTTGCTCATTTGCTTTCTTTTAACTTCCGTGACCTTATGGAATGTCTCATTGGTGTCTTAGAGATGGTTTATATCTCTAGATACCTTGGTTTCATCTTTTGCTTCCGCATTTTGGATCCGTTATCGGGTCAACTTACAGGTTATCACTAACGCACCGGGTTGAAAAACTTGGGCCGTCACAAGTGGTATCAAAGCTCCTAGGTTTGAATACCTTAGGACAATGGGTTTTGGGTGCTTATCTATTTTTGTTGATCTACTTAGGTATATTCACATGCTTTTGATAACATGTTTTAGCATTATTACATGTTTATGTGTTTCTTGGTAACACGCTAGGTAGTATAACATGTCTTTATGCTTATATGCCTATATGGTTAAGAGCATCCTTGTTTGACATGTATGCTTATTTGTTTAAGTACTTAGCCTTTAAAACAACTTTCTTTGATTACTTTAGCTTGACCGTATGTTGCATACCTTATCTTGCTTCATGTTTCATGCATTCGTAGTGTGAGTTGCATTCGGTCATAATAACTTGTGTTATTGTTGACCATCCTTCTTTCGCACGTTTAGCATCATGGTTGTCATACATAGAGAGTCTTCGCGTCAGGGCATTGAGGAGTAGGTGGCTGACACCGAGTTTACGAGGGGTTCGGGAAGGCCCAGGATTCTAGTTCGTGGCGTGGATGCTAATCCGCCACAGGCACCAACTTATGAGGAGCGAGTTTCTTAGGGAATCATTCAGGGGATCATTGACTCCTTACAGGAATTGATACGAAGGCAGGTAGCAGGGGTATAGATCCTGGCATCGGCACTAGCACCGATAGTCAATGAGGCAATGGAGTACTTTATGTGACTACAGAGGGTTAAGATTGATCCATTTGCGGGGAGTTCAGATCTGCTAGTCTTAGAAGCTTGGTTGGACCTTATGGTTCACAAGTTGGACAGTATGGAAGTATCTATGGACAGGTTGAGGATTTCCTTAACTGCTTCAATGTTCATGGGAGATGCAGATATCTGGTAGAGGTCTATAACCAATGTCCACAATGTTGAGTTGATGACTTGGAATAAGTTCAGAGATTTGTTCTTCGAGCGCTTCTTTCCTAGGGCTATAAGGCGGGAGATGAGGACACAGTTCATAGGTCTTTATTAGGGCACTATGAGTGTCATTGAGTATGAGACACTATTTATTTCTCTCTCTCATTATGCCGAGGACATGGTAGCGACAAATGAGGCCAGGGCAATGAAATTTTAGGATGCACTACATCTTGACATCAGGCCACGAGTCTCAATTATTGACTTGAGGACTTACAGAGAAGTGGTCCAGAGGACTATGCTAGCTGAGACAGAGGAACGGGATCAAATACGGATTAGGGGTTCACATAAGCAGCCTCATGGGGACACTCCGTCATCTGGAGTCAGTGGAAGAAGGCTAAGGCAGGGAACGGTACACACTCATAAGGGGCACCACAGTAGAATCGTTCTGCAACCAGAGTTCCTATATCTATGGGATCAGCCCATGGTATGGTTTATTACCATTATCAGTAGCTGGGGCACATTAAGCCTTGTTGCCCACAGTTTCGACCACAGGCCCGTCAGACATCAGTTTCTACGAGAGTAGGGCAGGGAGCTTGCTTTTATTGCAAGTGACCAAGTCATCTCAAGAAGGATTGTCTAAGGTTGTTGAATAAGTCACGTAGTGGCATAGATTCACAGATGGCACCAGCACAGTTTGCAGTGGTTCAGTCTAGTTTCAGAGTACTTATCTAGCCAGGGGTTCTATACCTACTGCTTCTACATATCAGTCAGGCTATCAGGGTAGTTCACAATCGGACTCAGGGCCTTAGAGATGAGTTTACGCTCTTCCATAGGCGGATGCTTTCGTAGGCACCTCTTCAGTTCAAGGTATCTTTCTAGTTTTTAGTTCTTGGGCACGGATTCTTTTTGACACAGGTGCATCATATTATTTCATTTCAGCATCATTTGCACATTCATTGGGTCTGGAGGTCACACTTCGGGATAATCTTATCTATGTTAAGACACCAGTTGGGGGTCCAGTGTCTTTGGATCGTGTTCATCGGAATTATGCTATTGAGATAGCTGGGCAGACCTTAAAGTTTGATTTTGTTGTTCTAGACATGATGGGCTTTGATGTCATTCTCGGGATGGATTGGTTGTCATTCTTTCAGGCTACGATCGATTGCTTCCATGGGAGGGTGTCCGTTTGCACTCCCAAGGGATATTGTTTCCATTTTGTGGGAGATCAGAGCGATTCCCACCCGGCGATGGTTTTTAGTATTGGTGACTGGAGTCGCTACAGATCCTATTTGGCTAGTTTGCTAGTTAACGAGGATAGCAGTTTGGGTCGTGTTCTTCCGGCAGTTGTTAAGGATTTTGTTGATGTCTTTCCAGAGGAACTGATAGAGTTACCTCCTTTAAGGGAAGTTGTTTTGCCATTGATGTCATTCCCGGTACAACGCCCATCTCTATGGCACTGTACCATATGGCACCGGCAGAGCTTGATGAGCTAAAAGGTCAGTTAGATGAATTGAAAGCTAATGGCTTTATTCGTCCTAGTGCTTCACTATAGGGAGCACTGGTTCTTTTTATGAAGAAGAATGATGGGTCTTTGAGACTTTGCATCGATTATTGCAAGTTGAATCATGCTATCATCAATAACAGGTATCCTTTGCCTAAGATTGATGACTTGTTTGATCAGTTGAAGGGAGCGACATACTTTTCAAAGATTGATTTGAGATCGGGATACTATCAATTGAGGGTTAAGGATGAGGATATATCCAAGACCGCTTTTCGTACATGGTATGGCCATTATGAGTTTTTGGTAATGTCATTTGGTTTGACCAATGCTCCAGCAACTTTTATGGATTTGATGAACCGTGTATTCAGTGACTATCTTGAAAAATTTGTGGTGTTGTTCGTTGATGAAATTCTCGTATGCTCAGCTTTGGTAGAGGAGCATGAGTATCATTTAAGGATAATGTTGCAGATCCTTAGGGATAATCAGTTGTATGCTAAGTTCGAGAAATGCGAATTTTGGCTACCAGAAGTGAAGTTCCTTGGACACGTCGTGTCAAGGAGCGGTGTTGCAGTGGATCCATCAAAGATTGAGTCTGTTATGGATTGTGATCGTCCGAAGACAATGTTTGAGGTTCGGAGCTTTCTTGGCTTAGCCGGCTACTACAGGAGATTTGTTTCGGATTTCTCTCATTTAGCAGCACCTATGACTCGACTTACTCGCAAGGGAGTCAAGTTCATATAGAATGAGGCTTGTGATTTTACTTTTCAGGAGTTGAAGGTCAGATTGACATCAGCTCCAGTTTTGATCATACCTAAACATGGTTTGGGTTACGTGGTCAATTGCGATGCTTTGCGGGAAGGATTGGGTTGTGTCTTGATGCAGACAGAGCGGGTGGTTGCTTATGGGTCTCGACAATTGAAGACTCATGAGTTTAACTATCCGACACATGATTTGGAGTTGGCAGCAATTATCTCTGCCCTGAAAGGGTGGAGACATTATTTGTACGGGGAGAAGTTGGAGGTTTTCTCTAATCACAAAAGTCTCAAATATATCTTCTCACAGAAGGATTTGAATTTAAGACAACGCAGATGGGTTGAGTTCATGGAGGACTACAACTTTGAGTTGCAGTATCATCCGAGGAAGGCCAATGTAGTGGCCGATGCATTGAGTAGGAAGTCACGGGGTACTCTTGCTAGCATTTCCATTCATAGATGGAAGATGCTAGAAGAGCTTGCAGATCTTGGTTTACAGTTGTACGATGATGTTTCACCGGCTATCTTGTTTAGCCTTGTGGCTTAACCAGCTCCTGTTAGCAGAGTTATTAAGGCACAATAGGGGGATGGGGAGATGAAGTCCATCCGCAATCGAATTTCAGGCGGCGAGAATATAGAGGGTTGGACCTTGCATTCAAATAGTGGTCTCAGGTACAGAGGGAAGATGTTTGTTCCTCTAACTTATCATGACATTATTCCTTGGGATTTTCACCATTCTCGACTCGCAGTTCATCCTGGTGGTACGAAGATGTATCACAACTTACGAAAATAGTTTTGGTGGAAAGGTATGAAACGGGATGTTTCTCAGTTCGTGTCTAAATGCCTTATTTGTCAGCAAGTGAAGGCAGAACATCAGAGACTGGCAGGCTTGTTGCAACCACTACTAGTGGTAGAGATAAAGTGGGAGCATATCACTATGGATTTCGTGATGGGACTTCCGAGATCCAAGGCAGGGAATGATGCCGTTTGGGTCATTGTTGACAGATTAACTAAGACGGCTCAATTTTTGCCTATAGCAATGACAGATGACGCAGAGAGACTTAGTGGGCTGTATGTGGGGCAGATTGTCAGGCTTCACGGGGTTCCAGTATCCATCGTTTCAAATAGGGATCCCAAGTTCATGTCTTACTTTTGGCAGAGTTTTCAGGAGGCTCTTGACATGGGGCTTTATTTCAGTACAACATTCCATCCTCAGACTGATGGTCAGTCAGAGCGTACAATTCAGATATTAGAGGATATGTTACGAGCTTGCATTTTGGATTTTGGGGGTAATTGGGAAGACTACTTACCCTTGGTTGAGTTTGCCTACAACAACAGTTACCAGACCAGTATTGGTACGGCACCTTTTGAGGCGTTGTATGGCAGACCTTGTATGGTTGAGTTTGTTGGAATGAGGTAGGTGATAACATATTGTCTTTGAGACTACAAAAAAGATTAAGAGTTATGCTGACAAGAGGAAGAGATCCTTCTCTTTTGAGATAGGGGACCACGTCTTTCTCAAGATTTCTCCACAGAAGGGACTTCTGAGATTTCGGCAGACGGGCAAGTTGTCTCCTAGGTTCATTGGACCATTTAAAATTTTGGAGCGCATCAGTGAAGTTGCTTATCGTTTGGCATTGCCGCCAGACCTGGATAGGGTTCGCGATGTCTTTCATATATCTATGTTGAGGAAGTACAAGCCGGATCCATCGCATATTTTACGGTGGATAGATGTTATTGTTGATGAGGACATGACCTACGAGGAGGGTCCAGTCTAGATTCTTGATATGGGACCAAGTCTTATGGACCAAGACCATTCCATTGGTTAAGGTCTTGTGGAGACATCGCAACAATGAGGAGACAACCTGAGAGCTCGAACAGGAGGTTCATTCTCGGTATCCCAATTTGTTATCTCTTTCAGGTACGACTTGATTTCGGGGACGAAATCCTTTTAAGGAGGGTAGGTTGTAACAACCCGGTCTTTTTCCTCCTTTTCCTTTTTCGGCGATTTTATTTTTTCGTCTTTTTTCTATTTTGTCTTTTCTCTATTTCATTTTTTTCCCGTTTATCATTTTTCCTTGCAAAACCTCACTTGTTGTACTCGGATTTGATTCTGGTTTTGCATGCATCCATGATATTTGATTTCCATGATAGTGGTATTTTTACTTTTGTAGAAAAGCATGTTAGTTGCTTACTTTTTCATAAAGGGCATGGATGCCTTTCTTATAATTATTCTTTATTTATGGGGTTTTAGTGTAAATAAAGTAATTATTTTTCGTCTTAGGGACCATTTTGCAATTTAATTTGTAAGATATTTTGAAAAAGGACTTTTTACAATTTTTGGAAAGTGAAACAAGTGTCACACTCTCATGGTGCCACTTATTGGCAATGGGGTCGAGTGACTTGGGGGCATAATCTATTGACATTTGGAGGTTGGAGATTCACCCACTTGTTGGCCTAGGATAGGTGCACTTGTTGGCTTAGATGGTTGACAAGTGTAGGCTTAAGATTAAGCCTAGGAAGAGCCATTGATTTGTGACAAGTGTAGGCACCAAATTAAGTCTTGCATTGTGTGTGTGTGAGAGGTAGTGTTAGAACACATAGTGAGTGGAGGAATACTAGATCCACTACTCACCATTTTCATTTTATCCCTTTCATTTTCTCTTGTTCTCTAAGAACCCTAACCTAGCCACCATTGAAGGAAAAGCTTGGCTCAGAGCTTTGACCTCACTTTTGGCGTCCTTCCACTCATCCTAGACTTAAAACCTTGGGAGACAAAAGTTTCCCCTCACTCTCCTCTTCATTAACCCTAAATTTGTTTTCCATTTTGAGCTTGGTAGCTTGGATTATAGAGATTTAATTCTCTATTGAGGTAGGTGGTAGTATGTTTATATTTTAAGTGTTCTATAATCCTTGGGGTTTAATACATATTGTGAACATGCTTTTAATATGATAGTCTTGCATATTATAGGAAACCCTCACTTCTTGACTTAGGGTTTATTGATTTAAGCATGTATGATATATATAAACCATGTGTAGAAGGATTATATAATTTAGTAGCATGCTAAATTCTAGTATTTTCATATGTGGTAGTGATATAGAACTCTTGTAGAATTATTAATGTTATATACAATTACTATTGACTTGAATTGCTATATTTATGGTGGTGATAATTCTATGATCTTGTTGATGACAATTGTGATTATTTTAGAAGCCTAATACTATAATGTTGTAATCTAGTATATATAGCTTATTGTTGAGCCATTATTTAAATTGATAAGTTGGTGGTATTGTATTGTACAAAATATCATAATGAGGACTTGTTATTTGGTATGCCATTTTAGACTTGGAACCCTAAGACATGGTTTGTGTGGTTTCAAAATACTTATGCATGGAAGGTGGTTTGTATGCCTTAATTTTAGCGTTTGAGTTTTGAACTTGATTATGATTTTGGATTATCTTGGGACATTGTTACAAGTGATATGGCTAGAGTTTGGCTCTAGTGCAGGAGATATGAGTTCTCCACAATTGAGATAATGCACACTAGGGTGGTCTTCCCAGTGAGTTAATGCCCGGAATAACCATTTTGATCTTGGTTTAGTCCGAGACATGATGGCTAAGTATTCCACTAATTGATTTCGCATTATTTTCCAAGTGGACAACCAATGCTTAATTGTAACTTGTGATTTTGGTTATTGGCAAATTGATGTTGTTAACTACATTATTATTTATATGTGTTGTTAAAGGATCATTAAGTTAGCTTAGGATGATTCCTTAGAACACCTTGAATATAGACGTTAAGTGGAATACTCCCTTGTATTCGTCTATATTGATCTTGCAATGATGTTGAAACTTTAGGGTATACGCATATGCTTCTTCATATGAGTAACTTGATTACTCATCCTAGTGGTTTGGGTTGTTTTTTAGGTAAAGAGACTATGTTCTTGGATGCTCATGAGCCATTTGAAGCATTTTTGTATATTAACATGCAAGTGTTTAGCATGCTTTACTTTTGAAGTTATATTTTTGCGTACCATGGATGTATGGTATTTTTGAGGCTAATGTAGCTACCTTGATGTGTAATGATACCCGAGTACTTACTTTTGATATTAGAAGCATGTATGTATGGAGGCCAAGGTCTAAGTATGTTTATATTAGTACTTGTATCCATTTGGTACCAACTTTTGTTTCAAAAATGTATTTTTAAATACCTTGGAGGTTCGGCATGTGATAATCTTGTAAAGGACATTTATGAGGCCATGGGCTATTGTTTTGTATTATTTATCCATTTAAAGGTTGTTGACATGCTCACATACTCAAATCTCATTGAAAATCATATTTAAACTTTCATTTTTGAACCAAATCATCATGGGATTCAAAGCATGGGTTGAACCTTAACTTCTTTGACATATAACAGGCCTTACAACAGGTTTTCGAGGAGTTTTGGTCGATCAAAACTCCAATTTGGTCGACCGATAGCTTTTGGTAGCTTCATTGTATAGTAATTCATTAATTCAAGTAGCCATTTTCAGCTTTTAGGGCCATTTCAGTCGACTGATGGCCTATTT
Source organism: Cornus florida (assembly GCF_030987335.1). Taxonomy (NCBI): domain Eukaryota; kingdom Viridiplantae; phylum Streptophyta; class Magnoliopsida; order Cornales; family Cornaceae; genus Cornus; species Cornus florida. Next base: position 17,700,204 of record NW_026775571.1, on the reverse strand, counting down.
CGGTCGACCGATGGTTTAATTCGGTCTACCAAACCAAAGACTCCTTAAAATCATTACTTTAGAAAAGTTTCTATCGAGTTTGGTCTACCAAAACTCTATTTTGGTTGACCGAAATAGCTTGAACATGCATAGCTTCTCTATTGTGTTTCAGCACTGAAGTTCCAATTTCAAAAGGGAATAACTCCTTCATTTCTTATCCAAATGGGGTGATTCTTGAGCTTAAACTCAATGATTTTGAGTCATCTTTCCAATGGTATTTATTCCATTCTCAGATTCCAATCATAGTTGGAGTTATTCATATTTTAGTGAGGTAGTGTCAGTTTTCGCTTAAACCGGGAAGGGGCATTTTGTGGGATTCTTATCCAAAGTTCTTAGAACCTCTTGGAATGTTGTGAAATGATTAGATTAGGTTGTATTCACCTTATTTGACCTATTTAGAGTTAATTTTCTCTTCTCATTTGTGAATTTACCATTTTTCCCTTCATTGAAGGATTTAGCCCGTTTTGACTCTTGTTTGCTCATTCGCTTTCTTTTAACTTTCGTGACCTCATGGAATGTCACATTGGTGTCTTAGAGATGGTTTATATCTCTAGATACCTTGGTTTCATCTTTTGCTTCTGCATTTCTGATCCGTTATTAGGTCAACTTACGGGTCATCACTGACGCACCGGGTTGAAAAACTTAGGCCATCACAAAAATTACCCGTGAAGCTTAATCAAGAAAGATAAACAATCAACACATATCAATATGTGAATATATATATATATATATGTCCCCCTACCCCTCAATTCTAAAAATTCTCCCCTTCAATTATGCACACTTTCCCGCCTTTTCCCGGGAGAGGACGGGATTTGGAGTATGCCTTCGATATCTATTTATTCTCATGGTCTAAGTAGACCCATTGAGCATACAACGAGATCATCCATCAAGGCATTATTTATATTTTGACGCTAGTGGATGGCAAGGTATACCCACGGTTGGTGGCATTGTTTAATCAACACCTCCATAGGGATGAGGTTGACCCTAGGGTCCTACACACTATAGTGGATGGGCAGGACATCATGATTTCCACAGCTACCATCGAGATAGCTTGCAGATGCTCGCATATCCCACTAGTGGTCACAGATTCAAAGCAGCCATTGTATCCTCTTATCACAGAGTATCTTTTAGAGCAGGATATGGTTGCATCTCTCTCTCCTCACACAGCCTATCTGGGTAACACTTTTGCAGAGCGAGTTGATATTTCACCGCAGTTATGGTTCATTGATACGGTGCTATACCGTAATGTCTTTCCATCAAGGCATAAGACATAGAGGTGGATGACATTTTTGAAGGCCCTTTACAGTATTCATACAGGATGTTGGCATTTGGTTCCTTTAGTTATATGGAGTGTCTTTTACAATTACTAGGATAATTTAGTACTCAGGCAGAATGAAAAAGCCAAGGTCTGGTCTATTCCCTTTGGTCATTTGATCACACAACTTCTGAAGGACTAGCACTTCCCATTCGACCTAGAGGAAGAGCCAAAGGAGCCCAATAAGAAGTATAATGTCGCCAGTTGGAAAAAGAGTTACAATGCTATTCAGATGAGTCTAAAAGTAACTATGAAGAAGAGGCTCAGATCTACAGTTTCACAACATGGATCTCCTTCCTCCTCAAGTGCTAGGACATGACAGCGCACCTCTTCCACATCTCAACAACAGCATGCCACCCACTACATCCCAGTTTCAGCCGGGCTCTTCTTCAGCTCCACTTCTACCTTCAGTATTTTAGACATACCCACCCTCTCAATAAGCTAGTTTCGATTCTAGTCTCAGGGATGATCTGACTCAGCTTCAGCCAGACTTCAGATCATTCAGTGCCTGGATGGGACAGAGGACTGATGATCTAGAGAGAGGAGTCATATATGTGAGGAGGGACATTACTCAGCTCCGTACAGAGGTGCAGTTTACCCTAACTAGCTTCCACGAGGAAGTTACATCTATGATTAAGCACCTGGCAGACATGCTAGAGCCACCACCAGATGTTACTCCATGATTCCACCATCTTTCTCTGTCATTAAGTCATTTATTTACCTGCTCTTGATACTATTTGATACATTATATTTTGGGGATATGTACTGTTTGATACATTTTGCCTGGGTTTTGGATATTGATTCATGGATATCTGTTTTAGATTTTTGCCTTAGATTTTTGGATATTTGATATTGATATATGCATGATTTTTCTGCGCATTTAGTCACAGTTCTCCATTCTCTCTCATTTTTATCACTTTATGCACATGCCTTGACAGTTGCTAGTGTGACATTTTCAAACAGGTTTTTGGAATCTAAGTTTGGTGGTACACCTTCCAATACTTCAGCATTCCATTATTGGGTTCTGTATGTTATGCCCATCTGGTATAATCTTTCCACTTTTTGTCGTTCTCTTTGTACATTGAGGACAATGTACAGATTAAGTTTAGAGGTGTTTTAGCATGTTTTATTTTATTTTCTATGCATGTGATATGATGTTAGAACTTAGTGATGATTTTGATCTTTTAAGACCCATGTTTCTTTGAATTAAAAATTTTCTTAACTTAAGAGTTCAATACTCCTTGTATGCCTTTGGATGCCATTTAGGAGCAAAATTCTTAAAAGTTTGATTTCATGCTTGCTTTTGTGGTTCACATCCTCTTTTGTTTTTGAGAATGCTTTGAGATTCGACTCTTGAATACTACATTTGCACAGACGCACACTAGCATTCATTTTTGGGGTATATGCTTAGTTGATCATTATTTTGGTTATATCCCAATTGAGCTAGTAGGCTTTGAAAAATTTCATTCTTAATAAGATGACCTTACATGCTAATAACAAACCCTTTTATCGAGTAGCCGGGATTCTCGCCTCATTAAGTATTGAATTCTCGCGCTGAAAAGTGAATGGCCTACACAATAGTAAAAAAAAAAAAAAAAAAAAAAAAAAAAAAAAAAAAAAGGAAAAAGAAAAAGAAAAGAAAAGTGAGCACTTCTTACCAAAGGTGGAGAGTAAGGAAATGACATGATGAGAGTTGTTTTGATTTGTAACCTAGTTGATTTGGGATTGTAAGTCCTTAGGGGTGTCTTTACACCTAATGCCCTAAAGCCGTCCAGTTTGGGAGTCATTGACATAACACTCGTTACATGGATCTTCTAGAGAGCTTAAGAGATCACTACATTGCACCATACTCTTATCCTTGATCCTAAAAAAAAAAAAACATGTTGGAAATAAATTGAATAAAAATGTTTATTCTTTGTCTTGATGATTGGTACTTGATTTGTGTTCTAATTTGAGGCCAGTTGTGTCCTTTTCATTTATTTGCCAAGATAACAACAAATTTGATGTCGGTTCACTCAAAAGGATGCTAGAATTGTTTTAATTTGCATAATTATCTTACTTGATATGTGGAGGACCATATTTGCTTACTTGTTGTTAGTATTTTGAAAATTGCTTAGAGATAGTTGATAAATGGCATACTTGAGGTAGTTTTCTTTCAATATTTGTTTGGAATGTTGGTCGGTGCCTCTTAAGTAAGAAAGAGCTTAATGTTTGTGGGTATCATTTCTGGAAACCCTCATGAGACTTCACTCATCCATTGGGGTAACCTAGGGGTTTCAAAGGCTTATTGCATATGTTAAATGCAACCATGATCCTTAGGAAAACGGTGTTATCCTTTTATTGCTTTCTAGTTCGTAGTTATATAGTTATTCATTTCCTTTTTACTTTATAGTTCATTGCTAGGTACTAGCAATATCTAAGTTTGGGGGTGTGATAAGTGCTTAAATGTTACACATTTGAGCCCTAAGCTAGGGTATTTTAGTCCCTTCATCTATCTTTATTTTTGCATTTTTATCTATTTCAGGTCAATAAGTTTCAAACGAGCTAAAAAAAGTCTATTAAAGCCTTTTTGGAGTCAAGCAGAAAATCTAAAAAAAGTTCAAAAAAAGTACCTTGGAACAGTCCACGATTGATCGCAGGTGACGTCAACAATTGGATAGGGCTACCATGTCATCATTTGTTCAAATCATAATTAATCGCAAGGAAGTGCAATTGTTTGTAATGTCACGTCATCGCCAACACAGCGGATAAGACAACCAGTTGTCAAAATAGCAATGCCATGTCAGCACGATCGATCGAAAAAATTCACGATCGATCGTAAATCCCTGCGATTGATCACAACTCTGCTGGCAGTGAGCTGTTTTATTCCCGGCTTCACTCGAACTTCACCTACCAAATGGCTACGAGGTTGAATGATTTTGGGGTTTGTTTCTGACCCATTTTGGCTTCCAAAGGTCTTGTATAAAAAGGGAAAATTAACTATATTGTAAAGGGTTGGCCATTATTTCATTTAGTTAGCTTTTAATTACATAGTTTTCTCTTTCTAGAATTAGGGTTTTTAGGAAGAAAGCAGGCAAGAACATCAAGATCTCTAGGGTTTCTACCAAGAAGACCAAGAGGAAGAAGATAAGGCTATGTCTGGGGATTGGCCTTAAGGGTTCCATGACCACATCCACCTCCTCTATGAGTAGCTAAATACCATCTTAGGGCTTGGATGAGCCCTAGGCTTGTAATCTAAACCCTAGTCTTTGTTTTTTTTTGGGAATTTATTGTTGTAATGAATGTTATAGCCTTATGAATATATAAATCTTGGTTTTTCCTATGATTTCTGTAGTTGAATTCTTCCTATTAATTCTCTAAATTGGTTGCATGTTTATGTGTGATTATTTAAGGATTATGTCTCTACACTAGATACTTTTGTTTTTAGGATTTAGTGATGGCTATGCATGGATTTCACTAGATACACTTATTGATTAATATGATGGGTTATGCTTATGCTGGATGGATTGTATTACACTTTTAGTTTAAATTTTCTCAATTTCACTGTAGTAGTTTAATTATAGTGTAATTGCATTGAAATTCCTAGATAGGTAAACAATACATGCTTAAATTTGTTAATCCATGCTTATTGCTACAAGTTGTATGATTCTCTAGATTGATGTGTGCTACAATTGTGGATTAATTGGATGGTTTATGCTTAGACTTGATGAGTTATGTTACACATTAGTTACTTGTTATTAAGTGACATGAGGCCGTTATGATATGCCAAAATGTGTGTATGTGATAGTGAGTGCACTTCAAGAAAGCCTTTTTGATCAAGTTTAAATTTATAAAAGCCACTACCACTACTAACTAATAATGTAGCAAGAGCGAGTAGGGATCGTCTCAAAGGATTTGCAAGGTACTCCAAAATCAATGTTGGATTAGTAGGTAGAATGATCAAATAGGGGTTTGGTTGGTTGAATTAAACTAATGGTTCAATGAAAAGCATGCAAACTAAAATCAATTTAGAGATTAAGGTAAAGAGAATGAGAGAAAGGTCTTGGGGCATAGAGTTTACCCCAAAGCTTCACTTCACTAAACATTAGCAATTGTCAATTTAAGGGGAGTTTCATAATGTAAATCAAATGTGTGTGCTGTTAATTGAAAACTAAGAATGGATGGCAAATAAGCATAAATTGTCTAATTAATCTTGTGAATAGCATAACCTATCAAAAAAAACCATTAACCATTCATTCAAATCACAATTAATGCATACAAGAATCTAGAGAAATGTACTACTTGCACTCATAAGCATAGATCATCAATCAACAAGAATGAATTGTCTACCTATCTAGGAAATTAAGGCAACTACACTATAACTATGCTAATGACATGGAAATTAAACTAATTAAACTACGGAGGTAGCACAATCCATCAAGAAATAAGCATGATCCATCAAATAAACCACAAGAGTAATCAATTAAGCACCACGCCTTGACCATCACTAGAGTTATAGTTCCAACACACATAGATATGCATCAAACTCATAAAACTTAGTGATAAACACATGACCATTCATTCTAGTATACATAGACATATAAATAGAATTAAAAGATCAATTGAAAGCATTAATTCATACAAATCATGTAAAAAAAACAAGATCTATATTTATTCATGGTCAAAACATCATTTATAACTAAAATCCCCAAAAACTATAAAATACTAAGTTTAGAAAGTAAGCCTAGGGGCATCCTCTAGCCCCAAGAGAATGATGGAACCCTAAAGGGTTTTCTTCATTGTAGGCACCATCTTCTCTCTCTTTGCTTTGCTCCAAAACCCTAGTTCTAGAGAGAGAAACTATCTAAGACCTATTTTTATAATTGGTAATAAAACTTCAAACTAAAATTGCTAACTCTATACAAATTGGTTCATTTGATTTGTATATAAGCCTCTTTGAGGAACAACAAGTCAAAATTATGGCTTTTGATTGGTGCAAACTCGGAGCTACAAGAGTTGGTGGAGTTTGGGCGCGCTTGAGAATTAAAATAGCTCACTGCCAGCCCTTGCTTCGATTAATTGAATTGGGCTTCGATCGATCCAGCACTTGCTCTAATAGATCGAAGCTGATGTGGCAAGATATTTTGGACAGCTGGCTACCTTATCCATTGAGCTGGCACTGCCTTCATTTCGATCGATTGTAGCTTCCTTCGATTAATCGAAGTTTCAACAGTTTAGTTTTTCTAACTTCTTCTCGATTTTCTCCTTGACTCCAACATTAAGCTAAAAGGCTCTTTTTAGCCTGTTTAAACCTTATTGACTTGAAATAGACAAAAACACAAATTATAACGAAAATAGGAAAATAAGATAAATGAATGGACTAAAATACCCTAGTTTAGGTGATAAAATGCATCACATTTGAGCACTTATCACACCCCTAAACTTAGATATTGCTAGTCCCTAGCAATGAACTACAAAGAAAAAAAAGAGATAAACAACTATACAACTATGAACTAGAAAGTAATGAAAGGATAACGCCACTTTCGTAGGGAACATGATTGAATTTGGCATATGCAATAAGCCTTTTAAACCCCTAGGTTACCCCTAGTGGACGATTGAAGTCTCGTGAGGGTTTCTAGAAATGATATCCACAAACATTAAGCTCTTTCTCACTAAGAGGCACCAACATACAAAACAAACATTGGGAGAAAACTAGAATGCAATTTTTCAACCATTTCCAAGCAACTCTCTAAAATTTCGACGCTAAGTAAACAAGTATGGTCATCCACACATCAAGACAATGATCATATAAATCAAAATAACTCTAGAATCCTTTCTAAGTGAACCAGCATCAAATATGTTGCTATCTAAGCCAACTAAAGAAATGATCACATCTGGCCTCAAGCTAGTACTCAAATCTAGTACCGATCATCAAGACAAAGAATGAACATTTTATTAAAGCTTTATTCAACTAGGTGCACTTATTCTTTTCACTCAATTTTTTTATTTTTTATTTATTTTTATAAGATCAAAGATGGAAGCATATTGCAATGTAGTGATCTCTTAAGATTTCTAGAAGATTAATGAGACGAGCGTTAGGTCAATGACTCCTAAACCGAAGGGCTTTAAGGCATTAGGTGTAGAGATACCCCTAAAGATGGAATCCTAACACCACACAAAACAAAACAACGATGCAATTGATAGTTCCAACATTAGCCATGTGACCGAGTGTGTGCACAAAATAATGCACAACACTTTAGCTTTAGAAATAATGTTAAGTGAGTATCATATTTTATAATTTATAAAACCACTAAACACTTATACAATAGAGTATGAAGCGACTAGGGATCGTCCCAAGAGATCTAAACAAATATTGATTTTTAGAATTAAATTCTACTTTCATGCTTATGTGATTGCTAAGAGAGATTTGTTTTGTGATTAGAACAAATTTTAATCTAAATATTGCAAATAAAAGAATAGAGTTTAAAAGATTAGGAAAGAGACTTAGGGTATAGGATTCATCACTAAGCACATTCCCTAACTAGCTAACTTTTAACTAATTGAGGACATAATCAAATGTAATTCTAAATAAGGTTAACAATTGCAATGAAAAGTATGAAGCATCAATTTCAGGCTTGAATTGCCTACCTAATGACAATTAAATTAAGTCTAGACTAATTCACCAATTCAAAGAATGATCCATCAATTCAAGTTCCAATTCTAGCCTACATTAATTAAGAGAATAATGCTTCTGTGACAAAAAATATGGAATTCGAATACAAGAATGGATGGTCTACTTACCTAATAATTAAATTGAAATTAAACTAATTAAACTTAAATTAAACTAATTAAACATGAACTTAAAACTACTAAACTAATGAATTAACCTAAACATGTAGTGCCATCCATCAAGTAAAAGTATTTTTCATCAATTTGAAACATAATTATAACTAATCAATACCATGCATAGCCATCATAAGATTCAATTTACAAAGAAATCAAGTGTAAAAGTTCATTATCAAGCAAAAACATATACGACAACATGATATTAACATTGATAATCAATTGGAAGAATTCATTCATAAACATTCAAGGCTATACACTAATTACACAAATAAATCCCCAAAAGTGAAAAGTTAAGAATTAGGTTACATGCTTAGGGTTTATCCAACCTTAAGTTGAAGAACCAACCACTTATGGTTGATGGATTCGAAGATGGAACAATCTCCACTCTTTTCTTCATCATCTTTGCGCTTCTTCTTCTTCTATGTACTTTTTCTTAAAACCCTAGCTTTTTCTCATTTTTTGCGTTTTCCAGAGAGAATGTGATATATCGATTCAGAATAATAAAAACTATTTAAAAATAATGAACTCTAACTTTAAAAATAATGGGTTTGTTTCTCTTAAGTCGAAAACCCTATTGGAGGAAATAATTTACAAAAATAAGCCCATTAAGTCAAAACCCGTAGTCATAAAAATAAGTCAATCCCGTAACTAAATCTGCTGCCAGTAGCATGGCATTCAGATGTCGCTTTTGGCATCTGGATGCAATGTATGGAAGGCTTGCGTCCAAACGCAGTGCAATCTCTGTTGCATTTTTCTGCTTCCTTCTGAATCTTGTCCCGATGCTCTAGCTTGACTCTAAAAAGCTGTAATGGACTGTTCCTAGCTCATTTTAACTTTATTGCCCTGAAATACACATAAACATAAATTAGGACTAAAACATGAATATAAGATAGATGCAAAGACTGAAATACCCTAACTTGGTCCTGAAAAGTGCAACATTTAAACACTTATCAACTTACAAGCTTAAATCAACTAGGCTATAAATCAAAACAACCTCCATGTAATCATTTCCTACTCCTCACCTTTGGTAAGAAGTCCTCACTTTATTTACCTTTGCAAATTTTCATTTTTGTTTTTTTTATTAAAAACCTAGAGTTTGGCCCTCCACCTTTCGGCGCGAGAAATTCAATGCTCGATGAGACTAGAATCCCGGCTAATTAGTGAAAAGGGTTTGTTATCCACCTTTGTCAAGAATGAAAGCTTTCAAAGCACAAATAGCTCAATTGGGATATAACCAGATCAATAATCAACAAAGCATGTACCTCATAAATGAATGCTAGTGTGTGCCTGGGCTAGTGCAGAATCCAAGAGCGAATCTCAAAACAATCACAAAATCAAGATGATGTGGACCACAAATGCAAGCAAGATATCAATCTTTTGAAAAATTTACTCCTAAATGGCATCCACAAGGCATACAAGGACTGTTGGACTCTCAAGTCAAATAATTTTTAAATTCTAAGTATTATGGTCCTCAAAAGATTAAAATCATAACTAAAAACTCTCAAGTCATACCACATGCACATAAACTAAGTGCGACATGTAAATATGCTAACACACCCCCAAACTTAATCTGTGCATTATCCTCAATATACAAAGAAGCAACAGATAATGAAAACAGTATACCAAATGGGTGAAGCAAAAAAGACCCAGCAACGGAAGCTTAGCATTGGAAGGCGCACCTCCAAACTTATATTCTAAAAACCAGTCTAAAATTGGTCACACTATCAACTATCATCAAATGGAATAAACAAATCAAATATGGCACAAAGAAAGAGATGAGATCAGGCCCAATAGAAAACATGAAAATATCATAACTACACAAAGGGCATAATAATGATTTTTTTTTTTTTTTTTATCAATCGAAAATACTTTAATCGATCGAGCTGAGCCACAATCGATCGAAAGCACCTGAAAACTAAGGCTAGGGATCAAAAATTTCTAACGCAAATCCGATCGATCAAAATTATTTTTGATCAATCGAGAACATTTTCCGATCGATTGAGAATTTCTGACGCACTTTCAATCGATCAAAATTCGGGTCGATTGATCCAAGACTCCAAGTTTTAAAATTTGAAAAGTGTGGTTTTGGAAAAACGCACAACATGCCTGGAAAAACTTCAATGAAATAACAAAGATCTTTATTAAGATGTTGTAAGAATGAAAGACTAAAGAGAGAGAATAAAGAAATAGAGTTTTGAAACTCTATGGAACTAGGCTTAACATCTCTAAACAACATTTAAGCAATCTCAGTCACAGATCCACCAAGAGGGCGGCTTCCATGTCTTTGAAAAAATTGCCCTTCAATGTATGGCTTCAACCTTTGCCGATTTACTTTGAATGTGTTGCCATCTTTAAAGCTCTTGATCTCAATTGCCCTGTAAGGCATAATAGAAATGATTTCATATGGGCCTTCCCATTTGGTACGCAACTTTCTGGGAAAGAGTTTGAGTCTAGAATTGAAAAGCCACGCTTTTTGGCCGGGCTCAAAGGATTTCTTCACAATATGTTTATCATGGAAGGCCTTGGTCGTGTCTTTATAAAGTTTGGCATTATCATAAGCATTATGTCTCAACTCTTCCAACTCATTCAATTGAAGTAAACGATTTTCTCCGGCTTTGTCATGGTCAAGGTTGAGCTTTTTAACTACCAGAAGATGGCAAGGCTTTCCATATGCAAGTCTATAAGGATATATGCTTATAGGAGTCTTCTATGCCGTCCGGTAAGCCCACAAAGCATCATTCAACTTTCTTGACGAATCTTTTTTGGGTTGTGTTCACTATTTTCTCAAGAATTTGCTTTATTTCCCAGTTTAAGACTTCCACTTGCCCACTTGTTTGAGGATGGTAAGGGGTGGCAACTTTATGAGTGATGGAGTACTTTAAAAATAATTGCTTTAAAAATTGATTACAAAAGTGCTTTCCTCCATCACTAATCATTGCCTTTGACATATCAAAATGAGTAAAGATGTTTGATTTAATGAATTGAACTACCACGGAGTGGTCATTCATTTTGGTAGCACAAGCCTCCACACACTTGGAAACATAATCAACGGTAAGTAAAATGTATTGGAAGCCATAGGACATAGGAAAAGGACTTATGAAATCAATGCCCCATATATCAAAGATGTCCACGACAAGAATATTGGTTAAGGGCATCATGTCTCTCTTTGACATTGATCCCATCTTTTGGCATCGTTCACACTCCTTGCAAAAATTGTAGGCATCTATATTGATGGTGGGTCAAAATAGCCCACTTTGAAAAACCTTCAAGGCGGTCTTCTTTGCACTAAAATATCCACCACATGCAAGGGTATGGCAAAACACGAGGACACTTGAAACTTCACTCTACGGAATGCGTTTTCTTACTATTTGATCCGGGTAATATCAAAATAAAATGGGATCTTCCCAATAGTATTTCCGAATGTTAACAAAGAAACGGTTCTTTTCTTGCCTTGACCAATTGGTTGGAAGCTTGCCAATTGCAAGATAATTCACAATGTCGACGAACCAAGTCAATTTTCCATTAGAAATTTGGAAGAGTTTGTAATACCCCTAATTTTAAAAAGATAGTCTCGGTATTTTAATTAATTGTTTTATTGCATTTTTATTTGATTATTTGCCTATTTGTGTAATTGTTTAATTATTTAATTTCCCATTTGTGTAAATGTTTAATTATTTAATTGCATTATTTGTTTTCGTTAATGTATGTTTATATGGAAATTTACTTATTTGTTTTCATTAATTTTTTAATTAGGTTATGAGGTTAATTTAATTATCAATTATTAATAATGTTAAATTAGGATCAGTTTTCGGTAAAAATGTAGTATATAGGTTGTTTTGACAAAATCTCTTTCCCTATGGTATAGGGTTTTATATTCTTTTAGGTAATCATGTTGTGGGATATAGCCGACTTAGTTATATAATTATTTTAGTTTTTTTTTCTTTTTCTTAATATAATTAGAATTAGGTTTATACGCAAATATATATATATATATATATGTTGTATGTCTGCCAAGGATTTGGGAACCCTATTCACGTAGTAGTGGAGGCGGAGAGATATATAGAGAGGTTTGAGAAAAAACAGAGAGGGAGAATTAGGGTTTGGCTAGTAACAAGGGCTGCACGAAGGAAGGGTGGTTGAAACTTGCTCATGGGTTAAACCAGGAGCAACGGAGGGTTTGTGAAAGCAACTAAGTTCATTGGATTAATTAGCAAAGAAGGAGATTAAGGTTTTGAACCAGAAATCTCAAAGGCAAGTTTTATATCTTACTCCTTCCCCTTGACCTGTGTTCTGTGCATGCCTAGATAATCTCCATGATTAAATTAGACATCAAAAACTATTCTTGTATACTTATATATTCAGAGAATTTAACCATATTATGTGTTATTAATTGAAATTGATTTATTGTATAAATTGTTTCATTATGTATGTTAATTATTGTGTTGATGCATACTGTAGTTTTTATGAGTTTCTAGTTTGGTTTTTTGGATATGGATTAGATCCTAGTAACTGCAGCAAAGAAATGTAGTGGTGTTTTATCACTGCTGGAGGCGATAAAGATGATTGTTTGCAGTAGACAGCTCTCAGGGAGAGAGAGCTGTAGGGAAGAGAGAGCCGGCTCCATAAGGTGTATAGCCGGCTCTCCATTGGGAAGAGCCGGCTCCACAAAGGGGGGAGTTGTAATACCCCTAGTTTTCAAAAAGATAAAAAGGGAATTTAATTTTGTTTTTATAGCATTTTGATTTAACTATGTGACTTATGTAGTTTAATTGCTTAGTTGATTTAGTATGAATTTATTTTAAAATTAATTGGTTAATTATTATTATGTGTTTGTTTTATTGAATTGGTTAATTGAAATTATTTGTTGGTTGGTTTTATTTAATTGTTTAATTGTGATTAAATTTACTTCTTTGATTTGTTGGTTTTAATTAATGTGTCTTTGGTAGATTATATTTGGTAGCTTTTATAAGTTGTTTATGTCGTAGGGTTTTATTGTTTTTGTATAATTAGGTCGCCGACTTATATTAGGGTTTAATTAAAGCCTATAGAGATACGGTTATAATCAGACTTAAGATTGGGATGACTATATATATATATCCTGATACATCTGCTAGGGTTGGGAAGAACTCTATTCACGTAATAAGGTTTTGAGAGGAAACCAAAGAGAGGTCTTGAGAGGAAAACTTGAGAGAAGGTTAAGGGGGAAATAGAGAAGTTTTTGATGATAGCTTGTGAGCCTAAAGGAGAATGAAGGGGTTGGTTCTGGATAGAATCAAGAAGTCACAGAGGAGGGGAACAGTGGTCAGAGGAGGAGAGCAGTGTTGGGGTTGCCGGAATTTATAGACCCGACGTTGGAAGGTTTCAAACCGAAACCTAAAGGCAAGTTTCATTCTATCTCCTTCCTATAAACTTGTGTTCTGTGCATTCTATATAGTCTCCAGGAATTTAATTTAACTATTAAAATGGATGTTTTATGCATGATAGAGTCTCTGTACAAGTTTAGACCCCTGTTCGTTTTTGAAACTATGAACTTTGTGTTTTTGTTTTAAATTTTTGTCATTAATTTCACAAGAGAATTGGAGGAGTTTCTAGGATTTAATGAACTTGAATTGAAACCTAGGAATGTAAGGAAAAAATTCTAGAATGGTGGGTTGAATTTAACCGGATGTGAAGAAGACAAACGGAGAAAACATAAACTGTTGCGTTCATGGTTTAAGATTTTGCTAGGTAATTCATGTTGGAATTAAAGAAGTTTTTAGGCTTGTTAGGACTTAATTTGAACCTTAAAAATCTTTTAAAAAGTTGGGACAGAGGATTGAGACTTTGCCGGACGCGAAGAAGGCAACACAGAGGAAGCGGAGAAGGAAAAACGGAGGCTGGGAAAGTGGAGGCGACTCCACCCTTCAATGGAGGCGGCTCCATTGAAGTGGAGCTAGCTCCACAAAGTGTTGAGGTGGCTCCAATATAGGTGGAGCCGGCTCAACTTAAAATTGGAGGCGGCTCTAATTTTGGTAAGTGCCTAGAATGTGTTTTTTTGGTGGTTTTTGGACTGCAGGGGCTATAATGCAATACTGAAGTTTAGTTGGGGATTTTAAAATATTATATATAACATATTTAAAGACCCAGGAGTAATGGTTTAGGCTGTGGGTAAGGGACATCATGAATTATAAACATAATTATGCATGGTGTCAAGGAAGGAGAAATATTTAAATTTCTAGTTATTTAAGCTAAATGAATGGACTGAAAGGGAAGTTGTTCTTAGGATTTTACATCAATGACATATATAATCTAATCAGGTTCTAGGAACGATGGTTTCTACTGTGGTTATAGATATCATGAACTTTAGATAAAAGTTACATGCTGTAAGGAGTTGAGGGAATTTTAATCATTGGTTTTGTTTTAATCCAATTTATATGGATCTATATAAAATACTTTTGGGGGTTTTATATAATGTGTAGTTTAGACTTCTGAGTGTCATTATATCCGGCACAGGATTTACAATTGAGAATTCAAGGGACGTCATGAGATTTGAATATTAAATTACATGCCGTCAAGGATTGAGAAGGATTTAAATGCTAGTCTTTGTTTTAGCAATGTAAATGAACTAGTATGGAAGTAGTGGTTAGGAATCTTTATTATAATATGCTCAGGTTAAAATTCTGAATATTATTATGTCATGCCATGGATGCTAAATGAGGAACTGCTAAAATTACTGTTCATTTAATTATGTTTTAGCAATTTAAATGGAAGTTTTATGAATAAAATCATATACTGGATGCATGATGGGATCTTAATAATATCTATTTTCTATTATGCTGGTTTCCGGATATATTTGATGTTTATTTAAATGTGCATCATCTGTGGATCATATGCATGTATGTACCGGTATGGGATGGTGACATACGGAGGGATGGATTAGATCAAAATGCTAATTCCAACCCAATCATACATACGGAATGGATTAACTAAAACAGTTAAGTCCTACATGGATGCATGTCCTATCAACTAAAACAGTTGAATGACATAACGGATGGTTGCTTTACTTTTCTGTATTAAGAAGGATTTAAATATATACTTATGATGCCGTGATATGAGCTTGAGTCTCCTGATCACGGTTAGGGTGCGTATATCGCCTAGGATTAATAACCAGGCCTGATGATGTTTCCCTGGTTGTTCTACTCGGGTTGAGACGGATTATGTGGGCTGGTGAACGTCCTATAGTGTGTACTTATATTTATATGGACTACTTTAGCTATTGTTGAGCTATCTAGGATGTATCTGCGTATCGAGTTTATATATGGATTGTAGTAGTATGGAACTTGCATGTGGGCCTGACCCACCCTTATTTTTCAAGTGTTTGACAATACCAGGTTTAGAGCTTGTTCGTGGGGATACAGATATAGTCACTCACTCTTCCGACTAAATAGGATTTTCTTTCTGATTTTGATTTTGAATTTTAATTCTGTAAAATTTTATCATTTGGGATTATTAGGGATCCACTAGTTGGATTCTCGAGTTGTACGGAATTAAAGGTTTAAATTTTATTCAACTTTTAATTGGAGGTTTTTCGTTTTTAGATTTCTACTCGGCTTATTATTTGTTTTCTTTTATTTCATTATGTATTCCTGCTTGTTTACATATTGACAGTTGATATCCCTCGGATCTATGCTCGAACTTGATCACCCGTGGCTCTAGAATCGAGGGGTATCACAGGAGCTGGCTTCCTCTTCAGGAGAGGCAGCTGTCCTACTGGACGCACACCTATGGGTGTATTTTTGAGTTTTTGGAACTTCAAGGCCAAAGTGTAATTTTGAAATTTAAAATGTGGGGGGGGGGGGGGGGGGGTTTAAATGATGTATATATCATATTAAAGACATAGGATTATTGGTCAATGCTAGGACAGTGGACATCATGAAATTTAATTATTAATTTGCATACTGTCATGGATTATGGAAGTTTTAATTGCTAGTTATTGTTTTAGCAAATTAAATTGGATTATTATGAAATTTACTTTTGGTTGTTTCAGTATGATGTTCTCAGTTATATTTCTAGTTATCATTGTATCATGCTCTGGATTTTAATTGATGTCTAAATTTATCATTTATTGCATCAATTATTGGATGTGTGGATTATATGCACCGGTATGAGACGGTGACATATTAGGTATGGATTATATCACAACGCTAACTCTTACCTATTCAGGAATAAGGGAATGGATTATAAAATTAAATCCTACTAATATTTAAGTCAGATCAGCTGGACAAGTTGAATGACTAAATGGATTTACTTGCTACTTATATTTAAGTCTGATCAGCTGAATAAGTTGAATGACTAACTGGATTACTTATAGATCGATAGGATAGAATTTACATATATATGATTATGGTACCATGATATGAGCTTGAGTCTCAGGATCGATGGTTAGGGAGCGTATATTGTAACAATCCAGTCATTTGCCTTCCTTTCATTTTTCCTGAAATTTTACGAATGAATTTTTTTTTCGTTTAATTTTCTTTTTTGAGATCTATTTCGTGTCGCTTAGTGTCATCTCAAGTGCTCGGAATTGGTTCCTGAGACTTTTTTCCGTGGATTTACAGCTTCCTTTGAGGACCGAGTCATTTCTGCATTTTCACTTTTCGGACACTATGCGTCTTTCGTCCTTTTCCCTATTTCGTCTTTTTCCCTATTTTGTCTTTTTCTCATTTGTCACATTGTTGGCACAACCTCACTTTTCATGCTCAGAGTTGGTTTTTGACTTCACGTGCCTTCATTTTGAGTGATTTCCACGAAATACGTATCTTTACTTTTGCAAGAAAGTACTATGGTCGCTCCCTGTGTCCATTGGGGGCATGGATGCAAAGTTTTTTGAAATTATTTTCTTTTCTTGGGGTGTTTTTCATAAATATCTTTTGAAGATATTTTATTTCAGGGGTTTTTAAGAAAATATTTTTAGAAGATATTTTCATTCTGGGCCATAAGTGCAATTTTCACTTTTTGGAGGGGCCATTGTGCAATTCATGAAAGTTATTGCAAAAGGTCTTGTTTTAAGCCTGGATCCTCATACGAGATTCATTTTCCCATCTCGTCGAGTTGTGTACTCTTGGAATTTCCTCCTGGTCGATGTTTTCCAGTTTCAGGGTTTCTGGCCCCTATTTTTGCCAAACTTGTTATGGGTATAACTTTCTGCTCGGGACTCATTTTTTGATGCCGTTTCTTTTGTTGTCCATATTTTATCATTTTGAATCTTTTTTGTTCACAAAGTTTTGCCATTTGAGTGCATCTGCTCAAATTTTACTTTTTCAGACCCGGCGGAGCCCATTCGGGGCACTTTTTGAGATTTCTATAAAAGGGGGGTGAGATATTTCATTTTTGATCTTCTCCCCTCTTCATGCACGACCTGGAGCTCCCATGGCAGCCCAAGGGGTGCTGCCATCTTCTCTCTCCTCTTTTGGTTCACTTTTCCTTGATGGAAAGTCTTCGGCCTTAACGTTTGTTGTTCCCCTCGCCGTGCTCTACCTTTCCACCTTATTAGAATTCAGTTTTGACCATTTCTTGAGTTTGGTTTTGAGGTCAAGTTATGATTTTAATGGGGCTTTGATGGGGGTTATGTTCACGGTGTTGTCCCCAACAAAACCTCACGGTATCGTCGAATTCGGAGCACTTTTATTTTCGTGGGCCTTTGGGATTTTCATCTCAAATTGAGGTAGGAGATGTTCTAGGTTTAAATTCTTGTTATATAGCATGCTTGTGATGCTTAAATTACTTGTTTGCATGATTAAATATAAAATCTAGAGATTTTATTATTTATTTTTCTTGTACGGGATCTAATTTTCCCGGTTGCTCATGACTTGGTTTAAACATGTAGCATGATTTTATATTGCCCCTTGATATGCTCATTGTCGTGTATTAAAATTGGAACATTTTAATAAGTATTAAAGATTTTATTTAATATTTATCTTAGGTGAAAGATTAATTCACATGGCCTTAACTAGCTTAAAATCATTATGTGTTAGCATACTAAATTAGGCCTTAGCATGCTCTCCAACATAGTTGAATTTGAAAGTGATTGGAGGTGTTTTGAAAATTAGTAATTATTAATTAATTTGCTCCGAGTGCACTATTCACTCTATTTGAATTCTGACTTGATATTCTTGATTTACATGCCATATAGTTTCACATATAATTGATTTAGAATATTCGGTTAGGTTTTGAAACCTTTTATTTAATTAAATTCCATATTTAAGATTTAATCCTCATGGTGATATACAACTTGGGATTGTATTGTGGCATGCTAGAAAATTAAGCTTAGGTATAGTTGTTCACATATATTAAATTAGGATTAATTGCATGAGAATTGCAACTTTTAATTTATATTTAACTTTAGTGAAAGGTGAAGTCACATGGTCTTAAATTAAATGAAATAAACTTATAATGTGATATTACATTAGTCCTTGGCATATTCTCTAAGATATGTTAAATTGAGAGCATTTGGTTAAGTTTAAAAATCTAGAGATTTTAATTAAAAGAATTAATTAAAATCTATTTTGTGGTCCCATTAAATTAATTAAGGTTTTAACTTGATATTTGTATTGGCCATGACTTGTTTACTAGTATATATTAATTTGGGACTATTAGAAGTTGTTTTAGAACCTGGGTAATTAAATTAGCATGATTTAATTAAAATTCTACTTTGTTGTTCCAACAACCTAATTGAGTTTTAGAATGGATATAGGTGATGACCATACCATGTCCTTTAACATGTATTAAATTGATGTTATTTGGAATTGAATCGGAATCTAGAGAATTTAATTGTGTTTATCTATTTAAATTCTTTCAATTTGCTCCATGATCTAGTTGTGTTTTGGAAGTGGTTTCTATATTCAAATCATGGACTTAGACTTGTTGTATATTCATTTGGTTATGTTTTGAACATTGGATAACATAGTTGCTATGTTTGTATTTGTGATAATATGTTTTCCTTATTAAATATATTGTTGTCTTATGTAATGATTTGCAAACTTCTTGTTTAACATCTTTCATGCATAGCGTGTAACGAATCGCACACTGAAGATTCGACATTCATCATATCATATTAGTTGTGGATTTAGAGTATGTATTGTATCGGTTTCCAAATTTGGTTGTGCTTAGTAGATAGTTGATTATCTTGCATATTCCTGTTGATATATGCGTTGTTGCACAACTTGTTGATTTTGGAAACTTAGGGATGTTGTTGTTTGACTATGGCTAGGACGTGGTTCTAGTACGGGGGATAGTCCCTCTATATGGTCTAGTGCACACATAGGGAGGTTACCCATGGGCTAGTAACCCTAAAGTAACTATGTTGTCGGTCTAATTTGGCGTGACGTCCGAGTATCCACTTTGTTTGATTTCGCATTTCATTTTCAAGTTGATAACTAGATGATGTTGTAACTTGTTGTTTCTTATTTGTCGTTCCATTTTAAGTTACAGGATGTTAACTTTGCGAAATTGTGTTTTATGCGTTGTATTGGAAGTTCCAATGTTGGTTAAATTGCATCGATATTGAAAATCGTGTTTTGACGTTCTAATAAAGCTTAGGATTGATCCTATTGATTCATTTATAACTTAGACGTTAGGTGGCATGACCCACTTCTGTTGTTTTCGTGCTTTAGATTCCAAGCTGATAGCTTTAAGAAATTGTATGTTGTTACCTTGTATAATATGCTTATATGTGGTTAGACTGCATTGAAGTTGTAATTTGCGTTTTGATTGTTCAGCATGGCCTAGGATGATTCCTTAGACTTATTTAGAACATAGACGTTAGATGACATGATCACTTTAGTTGTTTCTGTATTCAAAATTGCAAGTTAATACCTTTGAGAACCTATATCTTGTTGCTTTGTATAACGTGCTTCCATATGGTTTAAATGGCATAGATGATGTGATTTATGCTAGAAACACTCTAAGGTAGCTTAAGATGTTCCCTGAGTCTCATTTGGACATAGACGTTAGGTGGCATGAGCCCCTTTAACATGCTTCACCTTAAGGTGATAAATTTGTAAAATGCTAGGTCGATGCATGCTCATCTCCTACGAGTAGCTTTATGTTACTCACCCCTACGATACTGGGGCATATTTTAGGTACGAAGACTTGGTTCGTGACGCCTAGCATTCCTTGGATGTCGTGTAGCTTTCAAGTTTCCATTTCATGCAAATGTTAGCAGGAAATGTCATTTTGTAGACTTATATGTCAAAATATGTATATTTGATTCCATTTATGTAATGTACATAAGTGCACTCCTTTCAATGTATTTGACATGTATGAGATGAGGCCGGAGGCCAATGACATGTGTATTGTATTCTATACAACTTTTTAACTTTATGAAATATTATGAAAACCTTGAAAAATCGCAAGTCATTGCTTCACCATGGTTGCATCGGGTGTGGGAATTCCATTTTCATTCTTTCATAGGGTCTTATTAATCTTGTATGAAGTGTGACCAAGGGCCAAATGGTCATTTGACTCCATTTTACATTTTTGGATTCCATGTTTTCCATTCCAAGTCCATTTTTGCCTTTTTGCCCGTTGGGGGGTCGGATTTTGTATCGGCTATATTTTTAAGCCATGGACCATTGTAGCACATCTAAATAGGTAAGTTATGTTTGCGTGCATGGTCGTTTCCGGGCAAAACCTTATCGTTTGTGTTTTGAGCCTCTTGTGAATTCATTTCGCATTTTTTTTTGCATATTCTGATCTAGGGGCATTATGGACCTTTCACATCAGTTTTATTTTCTTCTTTTGACATGGTTGAATAGAAAACATGATTTTAGGGGGAGTTTCTTCTTTGTGTTTTTCCAGAAAATGTCGTCTTCGTACATGAAATCCCTCGTGAAGTTTCAGCTTCCAGTTTTCATTTAGCAGCTTTATGACCCTCTTGTTCAGTTCTGATCTAGGGGCATTTTGGGGATTTCACAGTGATTTTTTTTCGATTTCGTCCGTTCTTTCGGGTAGAAAACTCGATTTTAGAGGGGGTTTCTTCTTCGTGTTTTTCCAGAAAAACTCGTCTTGACCTCCGTTTCAAGCCTCAATTCTGGGCAGATCAAAAAAAAAAAAGTAGCAGCAGCCAAGGGCTACCACCAGCCATGTCCTTGGGCGCCGGCATGCACGCCGGTGGGCTCGCGCATGGGCGTCGTGTGCGCCATGGCCCCTCGTCAGGCCACCGCGATGTCAATTCTTCTTTTGAACTTTTCTCCTTCGTCCGGACTCCGATTCAAGTGAATTTTTTTTTAAACTTGACTAATTTTTCGCTATCTTTCCAACGGTGTGCTCGGTTGCACCCGTTTCTTCCTGGATAATTACCAGTTTACCCTTTTTGCTTTAAGTGCTCGTTTTTCTTCGTCATGCCGTTTCTCCTTCGTTCGGACTCCGAATCATGCGATTCTTGAGTCCATCTTGATTAGTTTTTCGTTGTCCTTCCAGCGGTGTGCTCGGTGGCACCCGAATCTACAGTTTTTAAAAATGACTATTTTTCCCCTAGGGGCTTATTTATCATATTTTCGATCTTTTGCTTCCGCATCAATTCTTGTTGAGTTCCACGACCTCAGAGAAGGTCACTTTGACTTCTTAGAGTCTTATTTTCTGTTTTTGCTTCCGCATTCGGATCTGTTATCGGATCATCCTTACGGTTCATCATAGGACATGCTGGCCTAAAAACCAGGGTCGTCACATATATGCATTGGGATGCATAACTGGCTATGATAGGTAGCAGTATACCCTGTTAGGTCTAGGTACTCATGCCCACCTTAGGTGTGTTTTGCATGTTGCCTTCTATTCAGGTTGAGACACCCTTTGTTGTCCAGTAAAAGCCCCTTAGTGTGGATATATATATGTATATACTAGATAGCTATTATTGAGTTGTCTAGGATGTATCGACGTATCGGGTCTTTGTCTGGATTGTAGTAGTGTAGAACTTGCTCGTGGGCTTGACCCACTCTTATTTTTCAGGTGTTCGTCAGTTCTAGGCTTAGAGCTTGTTCGTGCTGAGCAGAGACTGTCACTCACTCTTCCAACGACGTAGGATTTCTCTTCATGGTTTAGCTTCAATTGTATATTTCAGTTGGGATTTTTATTAGGGGTCCACTCAATGGATTCCCGAGTTGTTCTATTATTAGAGGATTTTATGGATTCGGTTGAAGTATTATTTAATTAATTTTTAAGGACTTTTTTTTATATATTTTATTTTATTTTATTATTATTATTTTTTTTTGTATTCTGTGTTTATTTACATACTTAATTGTTTAGTATCCCTCGTATCTATGCTCAGACTTGATCACCCATGGCTCTAGATCGAGGGATATCACAGTTGGTTTCGGAGCACTCCAGGTTCGGTGTCTCTAGGGTTATTTCATTTTAAGACTTCCTCGTAGCATATTCTCTTGTTTAGAGCTTAAGTTTAGGATTTGTTGTATTCCTTTACAGTCTGTTTAAATTGTACTGATGTTTATCTGTCTATGTTAACAGAATGGATAACGCTAGAACTAGACGGAATAATCAGCGGTGAAGGGAAGCGGTACGTATGCAGCAAGATCTCCTACAGCGTCAGCAAATGGAGAAAGAGCAGCAATTGCTTGGGTTTCAGGGTTATGATAGTCAGTTGCACTTAGAGCGTGGGGATATTCATCAGACTACTCAGGAGTCTCAGGATTGGGGCTATAATCAGGGCGAGGATCCAGAATTTCCACCCTATATAAATGACCTCATAGCTCGGGCTATAGAAGCAGGCATAGTAACTGTACTTCGGAATCAACTATAGGTTTAGCAGGCACCTGTACCAGCAGCAATGGTTCAGACAGATCCTTGGGAAAAGGCTAAGAGTTCTTTCACAAAGGGGAGCCCACTTGAGTTCTCAAGCTCCACCGATGCGAAAACAGCTCATCAGTGGAAGAAGGACATTGAGCGATATCTTTGCATGGTTCAGTGTACGAAGGTTCAGAAGCAGATGCTTACTACCTTCAAGCTTGTCGGGGATGTACTGCAGTGGTGGGAGTCAGTTATCACCACAGAGGAGAGGACTTCAGTCACCTATGAGCAGTTCAGTACTCGCTTCGATGAGAAGTACTTAACATATGCAGTCTGGACTGCTATGAAGATGGAATTCCTCAATCTAGAGTAGGAGAACATGACAGTGGCAGAGTATGAGCAGCAGTTCACACACTTGTCTCTTTTTGCTCAAGAGGAGGTGGATACAAAGGAAAAGAAATGTAATAGTTTTGTTAAGGGACTGATGTGGTCTATTAAGTGAGTTATTACAGGTAGTCTAGCCTACACTACTCATGCTCAGCTGGTAGACGCCACTTTACAACAGTATTAGTTGACCGTGGACTTCAGATAGGCTAGGGGCGAGAAGCGAGGTGACAAAGACTTTGTTAATCAGTCAGCTGAGAAAGGGAATGGTAATGGACACCGACAAAATGACAAGGGCAAATTCCAGGGATAGTAGTCTAGGAAGAAACACAAGGGTGGTTCAGATGCTCACAGGAATAGGGCACCTGTTCAAAGGCAGCATGATAGGGAACAACAGGTAGGACAGGGTCAGCCATAGGTTAACCGACAGAGGAGGCCATTTGACACTTTTCAGGGTAATTTCTATACTTTTGAAGAGTTTGGTCATACTTCCAGGCATGTCCTAAAGCAGGACAGGGATAGAGAAATCATGGGCAGCAGGGACAGAGGGCACCAGTACCTTTACCCGCTCCATAGATTCCACAGATTCAGGGGCGGACATATCTGGCTTTACCAGCATTGCCACAACCTCGAGGACAGGCACTGTAGTAGTTGCATTATGCCAAAGAATATTCAGGAACCTCAGGCTGTTGAGGGTATATTTTTTATTCATGGTACACAGGGTCGTGTTTTATTTGATACGGGTGCTGTACACTTATTTGTATCTAAATCATTTGTTGCATTATTGGGGATGACGACGTGGGTATGCGATAGACCGCATGGTATTTCTACACCTTTAAGTAATACGGCCATTTTATATAAGAGTGATGGGCCTATGACACTAGATATTGGTAGACTTAAATTTCTAGCTAATCTATTGGTCCTAGACATGCACACTTATGATGTGATACTTACGATAGATTAGTTATCTCACTACCATACCCAAGTTAATTGTTATGATAGGTCTATTTTTTTTACTATACCTAGTCAGGATATGTACGTCATCGCTATGCCACATTGTAACGAGGTTTCTAGCACCAATTTGTTCTATAAGGAGGATGAGACCGAGGAGGAGATTACTGTATCACTATATATAATACCTATTGTACAGGACTTTTCAGATCTGTTTCAAGAGATTCTAGGGTTGCCACCTAGTCGCGAGATAGACTTTGTGATTGACTTAGCTCCAGGCATTACACCTATTGCTAAAGTACCATACAAGATGACACCAGTGGAGATGCGAGAGTTGAGGGATCAGATTCAGCAATTACTCAGCCAGGGTTTTATTCGTAGGAGTACTTCTCTCTGGGGAGCACCAGTGTTGTTTGTGAAGAAGAAGGATGGTTTACTTCGCTTATGTATAGATTACAGGGAGTTGAACAAGGTTACCATTCGAAACAAGTACCCTTTACCCAGGATCGATGATCTTTTTGATCAATTGAAGGGAGCTACATATTTCTCTAAAATTGATCTACATTCTGGATGTCATTAACTTCGGGTTAAGGAGCAAGATGTTCCTAGGAAAGTGTTTCTCACTAGATGTGGTTCTTATAAGTTCCGTATTATGCCTTTCAAATTGACTAACGCACCAGCAGTCTTCATAGATTTAATGAATAGAGTTTTCAGGGATTACTTAGATCAATTTGTTATCGTCTTCATTGACGATGATGTTAGACATCTTTATATAGTATTGCAGATGCTTCGTAAACACCAGTTATATGCCAAGTTCGAGAAATGTAAATTTTAGCAGTGAGAAGTGAAGTTTCTAGATCACGTAGTATCAGAAAGGGGAATAGCGGTAGATCCAGCCAAGGTCTCAACAATGGTAGAGTGGGGATAACTTATTTCGCCTAAGGAGATTCGGAGTTTTCTGGGATTGCCAGGATATTATCGTAGGTTCATTCAGGGGTTCTGAAAGATAGCGGGACCATTCACTCATTTAACTAAGAAGGGTGTATGGTTTATGTGGGATGAACAATGTCAGAAAGCTTTTGTTGAGTTAAAAAGCAAGTTGACTTCTGCGCCGGTTTTAGCTACTCCACAGAGCGGGATAGAGTATCTTGTCAACACAGATGTTTTTTTGCAGGGTCTTGGGTGTGTTTTAATGTAGGAGGAGTGACCAATTTCATATGGATCTCGTAAACTTAAGCCTCATGAGCTTAATTATCCAACACATGATTTGGAGTTGGCGGATATGGTCTTTGCCTTACATATTTGGACGTATTATCTGTTAGGAGAGACCTTCAGATTATTTAGTGATCACAAGAGTCTGCAGTATTTGTTTACTCAGCGGGAGCTAAATATAAGACAGCGCTGATGATTAGAGTTTGTGAAAGATTATCATTTCTCTATACAGTACCATCCAGGGAAAGCGAATGTGGTAGCAGATGCACTCAGTCGCCGACCCTATGCGAGTCTTTTTATTTTATTCACACCACTGAGTGGAAAGCTTTAAAGACTATTGATGAGTTGTCTGATGCTTTTATGGCTTGCATGGTAGTTACACCTTCTATCATTCACAAGGTCTTGAAGGCATAACTCATGGATTAGCAGTACATTGACAAAGTTGCAGAGATAGCTTCTAGGGAGGTCTCATTTTACTATGTTAGGACTGACGGAGGTTTGAGGTACAAACGGCGTTTAGTGGTACCTTCTGCTGACGATTTGAGAAAGGATGTGACGACTGAGACTCATCATTTTGAGTTTTCTGTTCATCCAGGAGGAGACAAAATGTATTAGGTTATGAAGTGGCAATTTTGGTGGGCAGGAATGAAAAAGGACATTGCTATTTTTGTCTCTCGGTGTAGAAGTTGTTAGATGGTCATGATTGATCTTCAGAGGCCGCCAGGAGCTCTACAGCCACTACCTATATTGAAGTGGAAGTCGGAGAGCATTTCTATGGATTTTGTAGAGGAATTGCCTAATTCATTTAAGGATCACAATTCCATTTGGGTCATCGTTGATAGGTTGACTAAATCAGCTTATTTCTTGCCTATTCATATTGATTTCACTTCGGAGCAGTTGGCGAAACTTTACATTATAGAGATTGTGAAGTTACATGTCATTCCGTTATCTATTATGTTGAACAGGGATTTGAGCTTTTTGTCAGGATTTTGGAAGAGTTTTCAGCAGGTTTTTGGTACAGAGTTACATCTTAGTACTGCTTATCATTCTCAGACAGATGCTCTGACCGAGAAGGTTAATCAGATCATGGAGGATATGCTTCGTTTTTATGTTCTTGAATTTAAGGGCCACTGGGAGATTTATTTGCCACTTGTAGAGTTTACATATAATAATAGCTTCCAAAAAACTATTGGAATGGCACTGTTTGAAGCATTCTATGGCCGACCATGCCGATCACCTGTTTGTTGGATGGAGGTTGGAGAGAGCAGGTTTTTGGGTCCTAAGTTCATTAAGGATACCTCCGAAAAGATCGCTCTTATTAGAGATTGCATGCGCACTACTCAGAGTAAGCAGAAGAGTTATGCAGATCATCATACTCATGTATTGGAGTTTCAGGTTGGGGATCAGGTTCTCCTTAAAGTGTCTCCTATGAAAGGAGTAATGCGCTTTGGGAAGAAAGGGAAGTTGTCACTGCAGTTCATCGGTCCAATCATGATTACGGATCGAGTTGGAGCTGTAGCTTATTGGTTGGCACTTTCGAATCATTTGGATCGTGTGCACAATGTGTTCCATGTTTCCATGATGTAAAAATTTCTGCGCGACGAGGATTGCTATCAGTATATCGATGTTGGGGAGATTGAGTTACAACCAGATGCAACATATTTGGAGCCACCGTGTCGTATTGTCGACCGTCGGGATCAAATTCTTCATAATAAGGTTATCCCTTTAGTGTGTGTTCAGTGGAGTCACCACAATGAGGCCGAGTCTGCTTGGGAACGGGAGGATGTTATTCGCTCGCAGTTTCTTGAAATAGTGGAAGTAGGTAAGAGCGAATTTCGAGGACGAAATTCCTTTTGTTAGGGGGAAGAATGTAATACCCCAAATTTTAAAAGGATAGTTTCGGTATTTTTATTAATTGTTTTATTGTATTTTTATTTGACTATTTGCCTATTTGTGTAATTATTTAATTATTTAATTTCCTATATGTGTAATTGTTTAATTATTTAATTATGTTATTTGTTTTCTTAAATGTATGCTTATATGGAAATTTACTTATTTGTTTTCATTAATTGTTTAATTAGGTTATGAGGTTACTTTAATTATCAATTATAAATAATGTTAAATTAGGATCAATTTTCGGTAAAAATGTAGTATATAGTATAGGGTTTTATATTCTTTTAGGTAATCACATTATGGGATATAGACGAATTAGTTATCTAATTATTTTAGTTTTCTTTTCCTTTTCTTAATATAATTAGAATTAGGTTTATATATATATATATATATATATATATATATATATATGTTGCATGTCTACCAAGGGTTTGAGAACCCTATTCACGTAGTAGTGGAGGAGGAGAGATATACAGAGAGGTTTGAGAGGAAAACAGAGAGGGAGAATTATAGTTTACCTAGGAACAAGGGCTAAACCAAAGAGGGGTGGTTGAAGCTTGCTCGTGGGTTGAACCAGGAGCAATGGAGGGTCTGTAAAAGCAACCAAGTTCGTCAGATTAATTAGTAAAGAAGGAGTTTGAGGTTTTGAACCAGAAATCTCAAAGGTAAGTTTTATATCTTACTCCTTCCCGTTGACCTGTGTTATGTGCATGCCTAGATAATCTCCATGATTAAATTGGACATTTAAAACTATTCTTGTATGCTTATATATTCAAAGAATTTAACCATATTATGTGTTATTAATTGAAATTGATTTATTGTATAAATTGTTTCATTATGTATGTCAATTGTTGTGTTAATCATACTGTAGTTTTTATGAGTTTCTGGGTTGGTTTTTTGGATATGGATTAGATCTTAACTGAAACAAAGAAGTGCAGAGGTGTTTTATCACTGCCAGAGGCGAGGAAGACGATGGTTTACAGTAGACGGCTCTCAGGGAGAGAGAGCCGGCTCTAGGGAAGAGAGAGACAACTCCACAAGGTGTAGAGCCAGCTCTCTATGGGGGAGAGTAGGCTCCATAAAGGGTGGAGCCTGCTCCCTCTTTAGGAGAGGCGGCTCTCCTACTAGATGAACACCTACGGGTATTGTTTTCGAGTTTTTGGAACTTCAGGGCCAAAGTGTAATTCTGAAATTTAATATGGGGGGGTTTTAAATGATGTATATATCATATTAATGACCTAGGATTATTGGTCAATGCTAGGACAGTGGACATCATGAAATTTAAATATTAATTTGAATACTGTCATGGATTATGGGATTTTTAATTGCTAGTTATTATTTTAACAAATTAAAATGGATTATTATGAAATTTAATTTCGGTTGTCTCAGTATGATGTGCTTAGTTATATTTTTGGTTATCATTGTATCATGCTCTGAATTTTAATTGATGACTAAATTTATCATTTATTGCATCAATTATTGGATGTGTGGATTATATGTACCGGTATGGGCCGGTGGCATATTAGGCATGGATTAGATCACAACGCTAACTCCTACCTATTCAGGAATAAGGGAATAAATTATAAAATTAAATCTTACTTATATTTAAGTCAGATCAACTGAAAAAGTTGAATGACTAAATGGATTTACTTGCTACTTATATTTAAGTCAGATCAGCTAAATTAGTTGAATGACTAACTAGATTACTTATGGATGGATATGATAGAATTTACATATATAGGTTAATGAGCGTATATGCATTAGGATGCATAATTGGCTATGATAGGTAGCGATGTACCCTGTTAGGTCTAGGTACTCATGCCCACTTCATGTGCATTTTGCATGTTATCTTCTATTCAGGCTGAGACCCCTTTTGTAATCCAGTGAGAGTCCCTTAGTGTGGATATATATATGTATGGACTAAATAGCTATTGTTGAGTTGTCTAGGATGTATCTACGTATCGGGTCTCTGTCTAGACTGTAGTAGTGTAGAACTTGCTCATGGGCCTGACCCACTCTTATTTTTCAGGTTTTCGTCAGTTCCAGGCTTAGAGCTTGTTCGTGCTGAGCAGAGACTGTCACTCACTCTTTCAACGACGTAGGATTTCTCTTTATGGTTTAGCTTTGGTTTTTATTTTAGTTGTTTATTTCAATTGGGATTTTTATTAGGGGTCCACTAGATGGATTCCCAAGTTGTTTTATTATTAGAGGATTTTATGGATTGGGTTAGAGGATTATTTAATTAACTTTTCAAGATTTTTATTTTAGAATTCTTTCAACTTTTATTATTTCTTTCTTAATTTTTTTTGTATTATGTGTTCATTTACATACTTAATTGTTTGGTATCCCTCGGATCTATGCTCGGACTTGATCATCCGTGGCTCTCGAATCGAGGGATATCACAGAGTTGTTCATCCGGAAATGAATTATGAATTGGTGGACTTGGGGAAGATTCAACCATTAGCCTTGAATTATGGTCGGTAACCACATGTTCGGAGCCTTTCTTGTCTTTGATTTTGAAATCAAATTCTTGGAGGAGTAAAATCCATCTTACCATGCGAGGTTTAGTTTACTTTTTGGTTAAGAGATGCCTAAGAGCGGCATGATCAGAAAACACAATGACTTTTGACCCTAAGAGGTATGACTTGAATTTGTCAAGAACATGCACTACGGCAAGTAATTTTTTTCTTGGTAGTGCAATAATTCAATTGTGCTCCTGAGAAAGCCTTGGTTGCATAATATACAGTGCATGAAAGTTTTCCTACCCCCAAAATAGCTCCTATTGCATAGTTAGATGCATCACACATGATCTCAATTGGTAATGACCAATTTGGAGGTTGTATGATTGGAGAGGATAACAATAAACCATGGAGTGTATGAAAAGCGTCTAGGCATGCTTGATCAAAGATTAATGGGGTCACCTTGGCACGACAATTGCACATGGGTCTAGCAATTTTGCTAAAGTCTTTGATGAAACGGTGATAGAAGCCAGCATGATCTAGAAAGGAACGGATCTCTCTCACCGTAGAAGGTGGAGGCAATTCGGATATAAGCTCAACTTTTGCTTTATTAACTTTGATACCCCTTTTTAAAATGACACGTCCCAAAACAATCCCCTCTTGAACCATGAAATGGCTCTTCTCCCAACTAAGAACGAGATTTGTTTCCCGACATCTTTTAAGCGCCAATAATAGATTTTTGGACTTGAAATAGAATTTGAAAAGAGTTTTTATAAGTTAAAAGGTTGAATTGAACTTTAAAAGAGAAAATTTTCAAGTCTTTAAGAAATAATTTTGAAATCTCAAGTTGAAAATGAAATGTGTGATTCTTGATTGAATTCATCCCTTAGAAATTTCATGAATTGGGAAAGATGTTTGTTGATTTAAATTGAAAATTTGAATGTTGTGAGCATAGTCCCGTCTTATTTCATTTGCTTATCTTTGCTATGTTTTATGCGTGGATGTGTTTTAAATTGCTTTCATTGATTGCAAGCATGATTTGATTTGAATTTGTACTTTTGAATTTTAAAATTGCAAAGTCTTATCTTAAATGCTCAAAAGTGCTTCAAATGGACTTCTTCGAAAAGTTTTGACTTCCAATTGACTTTTGCTCATGATTCAAGTGTATTGTTTTGGTAAAATGATCTTTAATGTTAAAATGCTTTGTGATCATACTTGTTGGGTTTCAAATGATTAAAAAGGGAAATTTTTGAACTTTATTTTCAAAATGAGAAGTTGTGTAGTCTACTTCCTTCTTTTAATGTTCATTCATTGCATGATTCCTGTCATGAAGCTTTTATACAATGTAATTGAATGTTTTGACTCTAAAGTTTTCAAAAATTCCAATTTTGCCCCAAAAGTGTTAAAAAATTCCAAAGTTGACCAAAATGCCCTTGTTTGAGTTAAAGTTGTTCCATTTGATTGATTTCCATCCAATTGCATGTTCTACGTGTTGTTGAACTTCTCGTTGATAAATTCTTGATTTTTACCATGTGAGGGCAACAAGTCGATATCTTTTGACCTTCCTTATCATGATTTTGAACTTGTCCGTAACATGTATTGATTTGTCAGTCCAAACCAAACTGTTTAAAGTCATATGATTCCTTTATTGCTTCTTGAACTTGAAGCTTGTCAAATGTGTTCCTCTTGGAATAATTGTGTGTACTTTGGAAATAATTGCAACTTGTTGCTTGTATATACACCATTTTGCACACACTTATATCATATTGACAGTTTTTGAGAGTTTCAGTGTGTATTTTGGACATATCTTTTTGGAACTCATCTATGAATAAGTTTGGGGGTGCGTGGTGAATTTTTGAAGTTAAAATGCATAATTTGGACATGGTTTATGTTCTTTGGCCTTAGAATCACTCTTTGAACTGAACTTGAGTTTTCAAATGCATTCGACCTGAGTGTGAGGATATGCTTATTTTATTTTGCCAACTATCTGTTTATATGCCATTATTTTGATATCATGTACTTGTGATCCATTCTTGAAAGCCAAGTAAGGGCCTATGACCGAGGTTCTTTCCGATCTAGATTTTGACTCTAAGATGGTAAGCTTCTTGCATTTCTAGTTGTTGACCATTCTCTGCTTCATTTCACCCTTAGAGGGGGTTACGAACCATGAGTGATCATAGGACTTTGGTTTTGTTGCATTGCAGAACATGATATTTCTTTGTCTGGAGTTATTGTTATTTGTGTATCATTCAAATATATGCCATCTAAGTTGTCTACCATGTCCAGGATTCTTTCTTGACCTTGTTTGTCATAATATGCTTTAGATTGTAGTGCTTTGCAACCATGCATTCCACTTAGTCTTTATTACATGACATGCCTACTGCTTGAGTCTTAGGTTGACATTTGCCATGATTATATGCTCCATGTTATCATATTTACTCCATTTGATCTTCACTATTATCCTTGTAGACATTCTTGCTAGGAATTGACACGATGTCATCCGAGAGTCTACTTATCATGTCATTATAGCATCTACTTGAGTTTTAGGTTTGTGAATGCACGTTACATCCCTTATGCACATCACATCCTTTGTTTGCCCTATTGATCATGTCTTTGATTAAAACATTCCAATTGTGAATTTTCTTCCCTCCATGTCATCATTGCATATCTGGATTTGCCTATTTTCTGTTCTATTCATCTGAGGCATGTTGAATGATAATCTTAAAGCTTTCTTAATCATTTATTGCACAAGCATGATCCTATTTCTTTATTTGTTGTTTTTACTCGATTCAAGCATGTTTTGTGTTTTCTTATCAGTTGCTTACCTTATTCTATACCTGTGTACTGACTTATTATTCTTGCTTTTGCAAATGCAGCGTAGACAAAAGACTCTTGCTAGGGAAAGAGTACACAGAGTGCCGCAGCCTCCTCCGTCTCCAGTCGTAGAGTCTTCTTCATCGGCTTCATCTTCTGCATCAGTCCATTCTGAGACATCCTCTATGGAGGTAGACCATTGTAATGACCCGGTCATTTTCCTCCTTTTTCCTTTTTCTATGATTTTCTTTTTTCGTCTTTTTCCTATTTATCATTTTTCTTTGCATAACCTCACTTTTTGTGCTCGGATTTAATTCCGGTTTTGCATGCATTCATGATATTTGATTTCCATGACGTTTGTGTTTTGGTTTCGTAGAAAATACGTTCTAGTTATTTACTTTTTCGTAAAGGGCATGAATGTATACTTTATTGTAATTATTATTAATTTTTGTCGTTTTAGTGTAATTATATAAAATAATTACTTTCATCTTAAGGACCTTTTTGCAATTTAATTTGGCAGATATTTTGAAAAAGGACATTTTTGCAATTTTTGAAAAATATGACAAGTGTCACATTCTTATGGAGCCACTTGATGGCATTTGGATAGGGAGACTTGGGAGCATAATCTATTGACATTTGGAGGGTGGAGACTCACCCACTTGTTGGCCTAGGATTGGAACACATGTTGGCTTAGATGGTTGACAAGTGTAGGCTTAAGATTAAGCCTAGGAAGGAGCCATTGATTTGTGACAAGTGTAGGCACTAAAATAAGTCTTGCATTAGTGTGTGTGAGAGAGGTAGTGTAAGAACACATAGTGAGTGGAGGAATACTAAATCCTCCACTCACCATTCTCATTTGATCTTTATCATTTACACTTGTTCTTCAAAACCATAACCTAGCCACCATTGGAGAAAAGCTTGGTTAATAGCTTTCTTCTTCATTTTGGCCTTCTTCCACAGACCTTAGACCAAAAACCTTAGGAGAAAAAAGTTTCCTCTTGCTCTCCTCTTCAAAACCCTTATTTTGTTTTTCCATTTTAAGCTTGGTTGCGTGGATTATTGAGATTCAATTCTCTATTGAGGTAAGGTGGTAGTATATTTATATTTTAAGTGTTTTATAATCCTTTGGGGTTTAATATATATTGTGTACATGCTTTTAATATGATAGTCTTGCATATTACAGGAAATCTTTATGATTGAATTAGTGTTTATTGATTTAAGCGTGTATGTTGTGTATGTATCTTGTGTAGGATTATTAATGTTTTATAGAACTCTTATTGGTTTTAATTACTATACTATTGTGATGATAATTATATATTCTAGTTGATTACTATTGGTAATTGTAATTACTTTAAAAGCTTAATACTATAATGTTGTAATCTAGTATATAAAGCTTATTGTTGAGGCATGATTTAAATTGATAAGTTGGTGGTATTGGATTGCATATTATATCATGTTAACGACGTTTTCATTTATTATGCCATTCTAGACTTGGAACCCTAAGACATGGTTTGTGTGGTTTCAAAATACTTGTGCATGGAAGGTGGTATATATACCTTAATATTGTGTATAAGTTTCCTCTTGGCTTTAATGCGGGAGGTATGAATTCTCCCCAATTGAGATAGTGCGCACTAGGGTGGCCTTCCTAATGGGTTAATGCCTGGAATAACTATTGAGGTCTCGGCAGAATTCTGAGCTTAAATGTCCAAGTTTTCCACTTTTTGATTTCGCATTTAATTCCAAGTTGACAATCAATGTTTAAATTATAACTTGTAATTTTTCTTTCATATGATTTGATGTTGTTAAGTACATCCGTTTTGATATTGTGTTGCTAAGAAATATTTAAGTTAGCTTAAGATGATTCCTTGGAACACCTTGAACATAGACATTAAGTGGAATGCTCCCTTATATTCGTTTATATTGATCTTGCAATGATATTGAAACTTTAGGGTATACGCATATGCTTCTTCCTATGAGTAACTTGATAACTCACCCTAGTGGTTTGGGTTGTTTTACAGGTAAGGAGATCATGTTCTTGGATGCTCATCATCTTTAGAGGCTTATGAGCAATTTGAAGCATTTTTGTATATTGACATGCAAGTGTTTAGCATGCCTTACTTTTAATGTTATATTTTTGCTTACCATAAGTGTATGGTATTTTGGAAGCTAATGTAATTTCCTTGATGTGTAATGATACTTAAGTATTTACTTTTGACATTATAAGCATGTTTACTTTTGTACTTGTATTCACTTGGTATCAAACTTTTGCTTTAAAAATGTATTTTAACCAACTTAGGAGGTTTGGTATATTGAATCACTATAATTAACATGTATAAGGCCATAAGTTGTTGTAATACATTCATTTATTCATTATAAGGTTGTTGACATGCTCACATACTCAAATTCCATTGAAAATCAGTTTTAAATTTTCATTTTTGAATCAATTCGTGAGGGGAATTAAAGCATGGGTTAAACCTTAACACATTTGGCATATAAAAGGTCTTATAGCAACTTTTTGAGGTGTTTCGTTCATCCAAAACTCCAATTCGGTCGACCGATGGCTTTTGAAAAACTTATTGCACAGTAAAAACTCATTTCCAGTAGGTTTTTTCACTGTTCAGGACCATTTCGGTCGACCGATGGCCTAGTTCGGTCGACCGATGGTCTATTTCGGTCTACTGAAACAACCTCCTCTCAAAAATCATGTTTTCAACAAAATTATGCCCAGTTCGGTTGTCCAAAACTCTATTTTGATCGATCGAAATTGCTTACATTCACACAACCTCTCTGTTATGTTTCAGCACTGAAGTTCTAACTTCAAAGGGCCATAACTTCTTCGTTTCTAATCCAAATGGGGTGATTATTGAACCTAAAATCAAGGATTTTGAGTCATGTTTCAAATGGTACCAATGGTATTCTCATATTCCAATCACAATGGGAGTTATTCATGTTTTTGTAAGGTAGGGTCAGTTTTTATTTAAAACGGGAAGGGGCGTTTTTGTGGGATTCTTGGCCAATGTTCTTGGAATCTCTTA
Organism: Cornus florida; assembly: GCF_030987335.1. NCBI lineage: Eukaryota > Viridiplantae > Streptophyta > Magnoliopsida > Cornales > Cornaceae > Cornus > Cornus florida. The sequence goes on along the minus strand of NW_026775571.1, from coordinate 17,664,499 downwards.
GAATGTTGTGAAATGATTAGATTAGTTGTATTCACCTTGTTTGACTTGTTTAGAGTTAATTTTCTCCTTTTAATTGTGAATTGACCATTTTGCCCTTAATTGATGAATTTTGCCCGTTTTAACTCTAGTTTCCTCTTTTGCTTTTCTTAAGTTCCGTGACTTCATGGAAGGTCACATTGGTGTCTTAGAGATGATTTATATCTCAAAGGACTATGGTTTCATCTTTTACTTCCGCATTGTTATCGGGTTATCACTGACGCACTAAGTTGAAAAACTTGGGCCATCACAAGTGGTATCAGAGCTCTTAGGTTTGAATACCTTAGGACGAAGGGTTTTAGGTGCATATCATGCTTTTTTTTATCTTCCTTGTTATATTCATATGCTTCTGATAACATGTTTCAGCATTATAACATGTTTATATGTTTCTTAGTAACACATCTGGTAGTATGACATGTCCTTATGCTTATATGCCTAAGTGGTTAAGAGCATCTTTGTTTGACATGTATGCTTATTTACGTAAGTGCTTAACTATTTTAAAGGCTTTCTTTAATTGCTTTAGCATGACAGTATGTTGCATGCCTTATCTTGCTTCGTATTTTGTGCATTCATAGTGTGAGTTGCACTCGGTCATAATAACTTGTATTATTGTTGACCTCTTTCCTTTCATCATCATGGTTGTCACGCTTGGAGAGTCTTTACGTCAAGGCACTAAGGAGCAGGTGGCTGACATCGAGTTCATAAGGGGTCCGGGGAGGCCCAGGATTCCAGTTCGTGGCGTGGATGCTAATCCGCCACGGGCATCGACTTATGAGGAGCGAGTGGCTCAGGGGATCAATCAGGGGATCATTGAATCCCTACAGGAATTGATATGTAAGCAAGTGGCAGGGATACAGATTCCGGCACCGATAGTCAATGAGGCAATGGAGTACTTTATGCAACTACAGAGGGTTAAGATTGATCCATTTGCGGGGAGCTCAGATCCGCTAGTCTCAGAAGCTTGGTTGGACCTTATGGTTCACAAGCTGGACAGTATGGTGATACCCACAGATAGGTTGAGGATTTCTTTGATAGCCTCTTTGTTCATGGGAGATGCAGATATCTGGTGGAGGTCTATGACCAATGTCCACAATGTTGAGTTGATGATTTATTCTTCGAGCGCTTCTTTCTTAGGGCTATGAGGCGGGAGATGAGGATGCAGTTTACAGGTCTTTATCAGGGTACTATGAGTGTTATTGAGTATGAGACACAATTTACTTCTCTCTCTCATTATGCAGAGGATATGGTGGCAATAGATGAAGCCAGGGTAATGAAGTTTCAGGATGGACTACATATTGACATCAGGCCACAGGTCTCAATTCTTGATTTGAGGACTTACAGAGAAATAGTCCAGAGGGCTACGCTAGCTAAGGCAGAGGAACGGGATCAGTTATGGATCAGGAGTTCACACAAGCAGCCTCGCGGAGACAATCCATCATCTTCCGGGAGTCAGTGGAAGAAGGCCAGGGTAGGAACAATACTCACTCACAGGGGGCACCGCAGTAGAATCATCCTTCACCCACAGTTCCTGTATATACGGGATCAGCCCAAGGTGTAGTTTGTTACCATTATCAGCAGCCGGGGTACATCAAGCCTCGTTTCCCGCAGCTTCAACCATAGGCCAGTCAGACATCAGTTTCTATGAAAACAGAGCAGGGAGCTTGCTTCTATTGCAAGTGACTAGGTCATCTCAGGAAGAATTGTCTAAAGTTGTTGAATAAGTCACGTAGTGGCACAGATTCGCAGATGGTACCAGCACAGTCTGCAGTGGTTCAGTCTAGTTTCAGAGTTCCTCAGGCACCACAGCCAATGGCGCCAGTTGGCATTTATCCAGCCAGGGGTTCTACACCTACTGCTTCTACATATCAGTCAGGCTATCATGGTAGTTCATACCAGGGCTCAGGGGTGAGCTTACGCTTTTCCATAAGCGGATACTTCTGCAGGCACCTCTTCAGTTCGAGGTATCTCTCTAGTTTTCAGTTCTTGGGCACAAGTTCTTATTGACACAGGTGCATTACATTCTTTCATTTCTGCATCATTTGTACATTCATTGGGTTTGGAGGTCACACTTCGGGATAATCTTCTCTGTGTTGACACAATAGTTGGGGTCCAGTGTCTTTGGATCGTGTTTGTCAGGGTTATGCTATTGAGATAACTAGGCGGACCTTAGAGTTTGATTTCATTATTCTCGATATGATAGGTTTTGATGTCATTCTCGGGATGGATTGGTTGTCATTCTTTCGGACTATGATCGATTGCTTCCATGGGAGGGTGTATGTTTACACTCCCAAGGGAGATTGTTTCCATTTTGTGGGAGATTGAAGTGATTCCCACCCAACGATGGTTTTCAGTATTGGTGACTGGAGTCGCCACAGATCCTACTTGGCTAGTTTACTAGTTGATGAGGATAACAGTTTGGGCTGTGTCCTTCCGGTGGTTATTGAGGAGTTTGTTGATATCTTTCTAGAGGAACTGATAGAGTTACCTCCTTTAAGGGAAGTTGTTTTTGTCATTGATGTCATTCCCTATACAACACCCATCTCTATGGCACCGTCAGAACTTGATGAGCTGAAAGGTCAGTTCGATAATTTGAAAGCTAAGGGCTTTATTCGTCCTAGTGCTTCACCATGGGGAGCACCGGTTCTTTTTGCGAAGAAGAATGATGGGTCTTTGAGACTTTGCATCGATTATCGAAAGTTGAATCATGCTACGATTAAGAACAGGTATCCTTTTCCTTGGATTGATGACTTGTTTGATCAGTTGAAGGGAGCAACATGCTTTTCGAAGATCGATTTGAGATCGGGTTACTATCAGTTGAGGGTTAAGGATGAGGATATATCCAAGACCTCTTTTCGTACACGATATAGCCATTATGAGTTTCTGGTGATGCCATTTGGTTTGACCAATGCTCCAGCGGCTTTATAGATTTAATGAACCGTGTATTCAGTGACTATCTTGACAGATTTATGGTGGTGTTCGTTGATGACATTCTCGTGTATTTAGCTTCGGTGGAAGAGCATGAATATCATTTGAGGACAGTGTTGCAGATCCTTAGGGATATTCAGTTGTATGCCAAGTTCGAGAAATGCGAATTTTGGCTACCATAAGTGAAGTTCCTTAGATATGTTGTATCAGGGGGCAGTGTTACAGTGGATCCATCGAAGATTAAGTCTGTGATGGATTGAGAGCGTCTGAAGATAGTGTTTGAAGCTCGGAGTTTTCTTGGCCTAGCCGGCTATTACAGGAGATTTGTTCACGATTTCTCTCGTCTAGCGGCACCTATAACTCGACTTACTCGCAAAGGATTCAAGTTCATATGGAATGAAGCTTGTAATTTTGCTTTTTAGGAGTTAAAGATCAGGTTGACATCAGCTCCAATTTTGATCATACCTGAACGTGGTTTGGGTTATGTGGTTTATTGCGATGCTTCGCGGGAAGGATTAGGTTATGTCTTGATGCAGACAGAACGGGTGGTTGCTTATGGGTCTCGACAGTTAAAGACTCACGAGTTGAACTATCCGACACATGATTTGTAGTTGGCGGTAATTATTTTGCCCTGAAAGGGTGGAGACATTATTTGTACGGGGAGAAGTTTGAGGTTTTCTCTGATCACAAGAGTCTCAAATATCTTTTTTCTCAGAAGGATTTGAATTTGAGACAGCGTAAATGGGTTAAGTTCATGGAGGACTACGACTTTAAGTTACGGTATCATCCAGGAAAGGCCAATGTGGTGGCCGATGCATTGAGTAGGAAGTAACGGGGTACTCTTGCTAGCATTTCTATCCACAGATGGAAAATGCTAGAAGAGCTTGCAGATCTTGGTTTATAGTTGTATGAGGATGTTTCACCGGCTATCTTGTTTAGCCTTATGGCTCAACCGGCTCTTGTTGGTAGAGTTATTGAGGCACAGCAGGAGGATGGGGAGATGAAGTCCATCCATAATCAAATTTTAGGCGGCAAGAATGTAGAGGGTTGGACCTTGCATTCAGACAGTGGTCTCAGGTACAGAAGGAAAATGTTTGTTCCTTTGTCTTGTCATGATGTTGTTCTTCGGGATTTTCACCATTCTTGACCCACAGTTCATCCTGGTGGTACGAAGATGCATCACAATTTGCGGAGACAGTTATGTTGGAAAGGCATGAAACGGGATGTTTCTCAATTCGTGGCTAAATGCCTTACTTGTCAACAAGTGAAGGCAGAGTATCAGAGACCGGCAGGTTTATTGCAACTACTACCAGTGGCAGAGTGGAAGTGGGAGCACATCACTATGGATTTCATGACGGGACTTCTGAGGCCCAAGGTAGGGAATGATGTCATTTGGGTCATTATTGACAGATTAACTAAGACGGCTCACTTTTTGCCTATAGCAGTGACAGATAATGCGGAGAGACTTAGTGGACTGTATGTGGGGTAAATTGTTAGGCTTTACGGGGTTCTAGTATCCATTGTTTCGGATAGGGATCCCAAGTTCATATCTCACTTTTGGCAAAGTTTTCAGGAAGCTCTTGATACAGGGCTTCATTTCAGCACGGCATTCTATCCTCAGATTGATGGTCAGTCGGAGCGTACCATTCAGATATTGGAAGATATACTACGGGCTTGCATTTTGGATTTTGGGGGTAGTTGGGAAGACTACTTGCCCTTAGTTGAGTTTGCCTACAATAACAGTTACTAGACCTGTATTAGCATGGCACCTTTTGAGGCGTTGTATGGCAGACCTTGCAGATCTCAAGTTTGTTGGACCGAGGTAGGTGATGTTGTCACCTTAGGTCCCGATATTGTCTTTGAGACTACAGAGAAGATTAAGTTGATTCAACAGTGGTTGGCTACAGCCCAGAGCAGGCAGAAGAGTTATGCTGATAAGAAGATGAGATCTTTATTTTTTAAGGTAGGGGACCACGTTTTTCTCAAGATTTCTCCACGGAAGGGACTTCTGAGATTTCGGTAGACGGGCAAGTTGTCTCCTAGTTTCATTGGACCATTTCAGATTTTGGAGCGCGTTAGTGAAGTTGTTTATCATTTGACATTGCCGCTAGACCTGGATAGGGTTCATGACGTCTTTCTGTTTCTATGTTGAGAAAGTACGAGCCGGATCCATCGTATGTTTTACGGTGGACAGATGTTGTTGTTGATGAGGATGTGATTTACGAGGAGGGTCTAGTCCAGATTCTTAATTCACGGGAGCAGGTTTTGCGGACCAAGACCATTCCATTGGTTAAGGTCTTGTGCAGACATCACGGCATTGAGGAGGCTACCTGGGAGCTCAAATAGGAGGTTTGCTCTCGGTATCCCAATTTGTTCTCTCTTTCAGGTACGACTTGATTTCGGGGACGAAATCCTTTTAAGGAGGGTAGGTTGTAATGACCTGGTCATTTTCCTCCTTTTTCCTTTTTTCGGTGACTTTCTCTTTTCGTCTTTTTCCTATTTTTCTTTTCCCTATTTCGTTTTTTTCCCATTTATCATTTTTCCATGCATAACCTCACTTTTTGTGCTCGGATTTGATTCTAGTTTTGCATGCATTCATTATATTTGATTTCTATGACATTTGTATTTTAGTTTCATAGAAAATAAATTCTAATTGTTTACTTTTTCGTAAAGGGCATGAATACATACTTTATTATAATTATTATTAATTTTTGGGGTTTTAGTGTAATTGTGTAAAATATTTATTTTTCATCTTTGGGATCTTTTTGCAATTTAATTTAGACGATATTTTAAAAAAATGATTTTTTTGCAATTTTTGAAAAATGTGACAAGTGTCACATTCTCATGGAGCCACTTGGGAGACAAAAGTTTCCTCTTACTCTCCTCTACAAAACCCTTGTTTTTTCTTTTTCTTTTTTTTTTTCCATTTTAAACTTGGTTGCTTGGATTATAGAGATTCAATTCTCTATTGACGTATGGGTGATACTATGTTTATATTTGAAGTGTTTTATAATCCTTTGGGATTTAATATATATTGTGTACATGCTTTTAATATGATAATCTTACATATTATAGGAAATTCTTATGATTGACTTAGAGTTTATTGATTTAAGCATGTATGTTGTGTATGTATCTTGTGTAGGATTATTAATGTTGTATAAAACTCTTATTAGTTTGAATTACTATACTATTATGATGATAATTATACATTCTAATTAATTACTATTGGTAATTGTAATTATTTTAGAAGCTTAATACTATAATGTTGTAATCTAGTATATAAAGCTTATTGTTAAGGCATAATTTAAATTGATAAGTTGGTGGTATTGGATTGCACATTATATCATGTTAAAGATTTGTCATTTATTATGCCATTCTAGACTTGGAACCCTAAGACATGGTTTGTGTGGTTTCAAAATACTTGTGCTTGGATGGTGGTATATATACCTTAATATTGTGTATAAGTTTTGAACTTGATATATTTTGGATTCTCTTGGGACATTATTACAAGTGACATGGCTAGAGTCTGGCTCTAGTGCAGGAGGTATGAGTTCTCCCCAATTGAGATAGTGCGCACTAGGGTGGCCTTCCCAACGGGTTAATGCCCGAAATAACCATTGAGGTCTCAGCAGAATTCTGAGCTTAAATGTCCAAGTTTTCCACTTTTTGATTTCGCATTCAATTCCAAGTTGACAATCAATGTTTAAATTATAACTTGTAGTTTTTATTTCGTGCGATTTGATATTGTTAAGTACATCCTCTTTGATATTGTGTTGCTAAGAAACATTTAAGTTAGCTTAAGATGATTCTTTAGAACACCTTGAACATAAACGTTATGTAATAACCCGGTCATTTTTCTTCCTTTTCTTTTTCTTAGATTTTAACATATATTTTTTTTTTCTGTTGTCTTTTCCTTTTTGGGTTCGGTTTTTCATCGCTTGATGTCGTCTCGAGTGCTCTAGAATGATTTCCTAGACTCTTTTCCTTGGATTGACAACCTCCTTTGGGGATTGTGTCATTTCCATATTTTATTTTTCTAAACACTATTCACATTTTGTCTTTTTCTCGTTTATCCTTTTTCCTTGCACAACCTCACTTTTTGTGCTCGGATTTGATTCCGGTTTTGCATGCATTCATGATATTTGATTTCCATGATAGTGGTATTTTCACTTTTCTAGAAAAGCATGTTGATTGCATACTTTTTTCATAAAGGGGCATTAATGCATACTTTAGTGTAATTATTCTTAACTTGTGGGGTTTTAGTGTAATTAAATAAAGTAATTATTTTTTGTCTTAGGGACCATTTTGTAAATTAAATTGGAAGATATTTTTAAAAAGGACCTTTTTGTAATTTTCAAAAAATGTGACAAGTGTACATTCCTATGGTGCCATTTGTTGATTTTGTGGTGGAACCACTTGGAGACTTAATCTCATGACACATGGAGGTTGGAGATTCACCCACTTGTTGTCCTAGGATTGGTGCACTTGTTGGCATGGATGGTTGACAAGTGTAGGGTTAATATTTAATCTTGGAAGCTTACTTGGATTCATGAAAAGTGTAGGACTCACCTTTAGTCTTGCATTAGTGTGTGTGTGAGAGGTAGTGCAAGAGCACCTAGTCAGTGGAGAAGCCCACCAATTTAGCTTAGGGTTTACACATTTTAATTCATTCATCACTTTCCTCTCAAGAACCCTAAGGAAGCCACCATTGGAGAAAAGCTTGACTAGTAGCTTTGACTTCATTTTTGGTGCCCTTTCACTCACCTTAGAACTTTGAACTTGGAATACTTTTTGTTCCCCTCATCCTCCTCTTCAAAACCCTTGAAGGATCTAGCCTAACTCCTAGTTTTGCTTTGGTATCTAGAGATTCAATTCTCTAGTGAGGTATTGATCTATTATTTTGAAGTATTTTTATGTCACTATTGAGTGTTTTATATGCATGAAAGAGAAGGACTTGTATTTTGCCCTTAAACTATTTTAACTTAAAATTAATCCTATCAAATTAATTATAGAATATGAAAATATGCTCAATTAGATTTCATTTAGTTTTGGTTTCATGTAATTTTGATTTAAAATGAATTAGTTATGAATTTTTGAAGTTGCAAGCTAGTTACTGGAAATTTGAAGCTTTTCCTTTTTGGTCTGGAAATGAATTTTTATATGGAGTTTTGGTGCTTCAATTGCCTTAAAATTTTTATTGAAAGTTTCCCCATGGGTTTTACACTACGCAGAATTTTTTCATGATTTTAGAGTATTTTTAAATTTTTTTAAAAATCCAAAACTATCTGCTGTCCATGTTTTTATTGCAGCTGGAAAACATATTTTTTGATGATTTATTTCACTAACCTTTTGACATTGGATCATGGCTTAAATTTTCAGTTTTACACTCTCATATGTTTACTTCCAAAATAAATTAGGTTTACCCAATTTGGATGTCAAATGAATTTTTCATGAATTTTCAAATTTGGAAGCTACAGGCTGAAAATGTGTTTTCTGGGCAGAAATTGTTTCAAAGTTGTGGGGCAAAACTGTTTCAATTGGGAAAATATTTTGTTAAACTAAATTGATATTATCAAATTACAGTATTTAAGCTTTCATTGGGCTTTGAATTCATTCAATTTGGGTTAGAATTGAATTTTTTATGAATTTTACAAGTTAAAGGTAGCAAGTTGAAAAATCTGTTTTGCGGACCGAAAATTTGGGGCGATTTCATTTCGGTGGTAATTGGGATTTTCATTCCAATTGAGGTAGGGAATGTTTTACGATTATTTGTGTGTTGTATTGTGTGTTTGCCATAATTACACAAAATATATGTATGCCTTGTATCAAATCTAGAAAGTTAGTAATTTTTATTTCTTTGCATAAGATTTAAAATTTATGATGATGTATAACTTTGATTTGAATTGTAACATACTAGGAAATTATACTTAGATATGTTGGTTAACATATATTAAATTTGGATCATTTGATTAAGAATTACAACTTTTATTTAATATTTATCTTTAGTGAAAGTTTAATTCACATGGTTGTATCAAGCATTAAATCAAGTTGTAATGTGGTATTTAAAAAGGCCTTGGCATGTTCTCTAACATAGATTAAATTGAGGGCATTTGGAATTATTTAAAAATCTAGAGGAAATTAATTAATTAGCTTGATTAATTTTGTTTTAAGTGTTTTAATCACTTAACTTGTCATTTGATGTTATATATATGATGACTATGACATGTCTTTCAATATATATTAAATTGAGATTATTTGAATTAACTTAGAATTTAGAGAATTTAACTATTTATGTTTAATTCAATTCTACTTTATTACTCTATGGATTTAATTGCATTTTGGAAGTTATTTCTATATTTAAATTATGAATTGGGATTTGATGTATGTTCACTTGATTACTTTTGAGCATTGGATAACATAACTATTACTTTTATATTCATGAGAATATGTTTTTCCTTATTGAATATATTGTTGCTATGTGTAAGGAGTTGCACACTTTGTATTTGATATCTTACATGCCATAGTAGTTGTGAATTTTGAGTATGTATTATATAAGTTTCCAAAATTTGGATTGTGCTTGGTAAATAGTTGATATCTTGTATATACATGTTGATATATATACGTTGTTGCACAATTTGTTGATTTTGGAAACTTGGGGATGTCGTTATTTGGCTACGGCTAGGACTTGGTTCTAGTACGGGGGATTGTCCCTCTATATAGTCTAGTGCGCACATAGGGAGGTTACCTATGGGCTAGTAACCCTAAAGTAACTATGCTGTCGGTCTGATCCGGCGTGACATCCGAGTATCCACTTTTTTTGATTTCGTATTTCATTTCAAGTTGATAACTAGATGATATCGTAACTTGTTGTTCCTTATTTGATTTCCTATTTTGAGCTTAAGATGTAGCTTTGTGAAAGCATACTTCATGCGTTGTATTGGAAGTTCTATTGTTGGTTAAATTGCATCGATATCATAATTTGTGTTTTGATGTTCAAATGTAGTTTTGGAATGACCTTATAAATTCATTTTAAACATAGACGTTAGGTGGCATGACCCACACTTGTTGTTTTCGTATTTTGGATTTTAAGTTGAAGACTTTGAGAATCTATATCTTGTTGCCTTGTATAACATGTTTCCATGTTGTTTGAATTGCATGAACAATGTGATTATGACATAAATGATCTAGGTAGCTTAGGATGCTCCCTGGGTCTCATCTTGACTTAGACGTTAGGTGGCATGAGCCCTTTTAACATGTTTCACCATAAGGTGATAAAATTGTAAAATGCTAGGTCGATGCATGCTCATCTTCTTCGAGTAGCTTTATGTTACTCACCCCTACGATACTGGGGCATATTTCAGGTACAGGACTCAGGATTTGAAGATTTCATTGCTCCTTGGATGGCTTACAGTTTCTAAGTTTCTATTTTATGCAAGTGTTAGCATAAGATGCCTCTTTGTAGCCCTATTTGTTTAAACTTGTATTCGTTAATTTGTATATGTAAAGTGTACGTAAGTGCACTCTTTTCAATGTATTTAACATGTATGAGATGAGGCCGGAGGCCAATGACATGTATCTCGTTTTCTATGCACTTTTGTTTTCAAAGTTTATTATGAAAATATTGGAAAATGTTAAGTCATTGCTTCATAACTTTCGCATCGAGTGTTGGAATTTCATATCTTTTCTGCTCGGACTTAGAATCGAACGATTCTTGAGTCTAATTTTGTTCATTTTTCGTTGTCCTTCCAATGGTGTGCACGATGGCACCCTTTTAAGTGAGAAATGACAATTTTGCCCTTAGTTCATCTCTTTTCGGGTTAGGCATCTTGCTTCATTTGCTTGGCTCATTTGAGTTCTATGGCTTCATAGAGAGTCATTTTGGGGCCTTGGGGATGACGTACATCTCTTGAGGCTATTTGGCTTCTTTCGCTTCTGCATTTCGGGTCCGTTATCGGGTCAACTTTCGGTTCATCACTAACACTCCGGGTTGAGAAATCCGGGTCGTTACAGGATAAGTGGAATGCTCCCTTGTATTCGTCTATATTGATCTTGCAATTATATTAAAACTTTAGGGTATACGCATATGCTTCTTCCTACAAGTAACTTGATTACTCATCCTAGTGGTTTGGGTTATTTTACAGGTAAGGAGACCATGTTCTTGGATGCTCATCATCCTTAAAGGCTTATGAGCAAATTGAAGCATTTTTGTATATTGACATGCAAGTGTTTAGCATTCCTTACTTTTGATGTTATGTTTTTGCTTACCATGAGTGTATGGTATTTTGGAAGCTAATGTGACTTCCTTAATGTGTAATGATACTTAAGTATTTACTTTTGACATTATAAGCATGTTTACTTTGGTACTTATATTCACTTGGTATCAAAATTTTGCTTTAAAAATGTATTTTAACCAACTTAAGAGGTTTGGCATATGAAATCACTATAATTAACATGTATAAGGCCATAAGTTGTTGTAATGCATTCCTTTATTTATTGTAAGGTTGTTGACATGCTCACATAATCAAATTCCATTGAAAATCAGTTTTAAACTTTCATTTTTGAACTAATTCATGAGGGGAATTGATGCATGGGTTAAACCTTAACACATTTGGCTTATAACATGCCTTACAGCAACTTTTCGAGGTGTTTCGATCGCCCGAAACTCTAATTCAGTCAACCGATGGCTTTTGGAAAACTTATTGCACAGTAAAAACTCATTTCCAGTAGGCTTTTTCACTGTTCAGGACCATTTCGGTCGACCGATGGCCTAATTCGGTCAATCGATGGTCTATTTTGGTCTACCGGAATAACCACTTCTCAGAAATCATGTTTTTAGCAAAATTATGCCCAGTTCGGTCATCTGAAACTCTATTTCGGTTGACCGAAATAGCTTGCATTCACACAGCCTCTCTGTTATGTTTCAGCACTAAAGTTCCAACTTCAAAGGGTCATAACTTCTTTGTTTCTAATCCAAATGGGGTGATTCTTAAGCCTAAACTCAAGGTTTTTGAGTCATATTTCTAATGGTACCAATTCAATTCTCAGATTCCAATCACAGTGTGAGTTATTCATGTTTTAGTAAGGTAGGGTCAGTTTTTGTTTAAACTAGGAGGGGCATTTTTTGTGGGACTATTGGCCAATGTTCTTGGTATCTCTTGGAATGTTGTGACATGATTATATTAGGTTGTATTCACCTTGTTTAACTTGTTTCGAGTCAATTTTCTCCTTTTAATTGTGAATTGACCATTTTACGCTTAATTGACGGATTTAGCCCGTTTTAACTTTGGTTTCCTCTTTCACTCTCCTTAATTTCGTGACTTCGTGGAAGGTCAAATTGGTGTCTTAGAGATGATTTATATCTCAGTGGACTATGGTTTCATCTTTTACTTCTGCACTTCAGATCCGTTATCAGGTCAACTTTTGGGTCATCATTGATGCACCGAGTTGAAAAACTTGGGCTGTTATAACCATGCTATTATTCGAGAGGTCCCTGCTAAGTCTTACACCAGTAAGACGTGGGAGACCGAGTATAGATTTGACAGAGATTTATTTTCTACCTTGGACCAGACCAAGTGGTCCTATGATGAGCTCGTTCGGAGGGGCATTGATGCCATTATGACACCAGCAAACACAGTTGTCTATCACCGGTTGGTTGGACTATTCTACTAGCACCTCCGAATGGATGAGGATGATAGACTTCTTTTACTTAGCTGCTGCTTGTTGATGCCCACACACTTCTCATTTAGCAGATGATTCTTAGGATTTATTGTATCCCACAGCTCCACCTTTTCCCCCTTAGCTGACCATGGTTGCTACCTTATCTCAACATGCAAATTTTGAGGGCCTCACCTTTACAGACCGGGTTGAGATTGATCCCATGTATTAGTTCTTTCACTCAATATTGCATCTCAATGCATTTCCATCAGGCCATGGCACTCAGCAGCGAGAGGGGATCTTTCAGGCTCTATACTGTTTGAGCCAGGGTTACTAGATTTCTATTTGTACACTAATTTCGGAGCTCATCCATAAGTTCTGGAAGAATCTGCATCATACGCAAAATTCTAGAACTACAACTTGGCCCCTACCTTATGGACATCTCATTACACACCTCCTCATGGATTAGGGTTATCAGTTTAACCTCGAGGAGATTCCAGAGTCTGATACAGAGAGAACGAGGAGAGCATATGATCAGGCCAAGTGGACAAAGACTTTCAACTCCTGTCGTAAGAACAAGGCAAATAGGGATATAAAGAGACTGCAGGCACAATAGTAGAGAGCAGCACAGGAGGCAGCAGTAGCAGACGATGCTATAGATGATACAGCCGATAAATCTCCACTAGGCAGAGGCATTGCATTACCACTTTTGGTTCTACCTCACAGCCAAATGTCCCTACCGCATCTTAGTAAACTGACACTTTACATGTTCCTCTGAAAGATCCAACAGTATAGACTAACAATGGATCCCATCACTAGCTACAGATCTGAGGTAGCTCAGTTGCATACAGACTTTATTTCTTTCAAAGATGATTTGACCGGGCGGTACAAGGATGTCATGAGGAGGCATAATGATCTAGTGAGGAGACATGACAACCTAGTGGCGAGACACGATGATCTAGTCAGGTGATCTGATGACCTAAGAGTAGATGTAGCTGAGGTGAGGCATGAGCTCAGAGTTTTGAGGACTCACCTTACTACTTCCCTCACTCGTTACAATCCTAGGATGTCTGATATGCTGTAGCACATCGTTGACATGATTACTCCTGATCCTACTATCTAATTCTACCATTTTGTCTCCTCATCATTATCTGATATTTGCACTGTTATTGCTGAGTTATTTTTGCACTATCTTGACACTTGCACTAGTTTTAGATATTATTTAAGATATTTTGGATATGATTTCTTGCACTGCACTTGCTATACATTAATTTTTGGATATTTTGTTTTGGATATATCTGCTATATATGGATTTTTGAGATTTTGATATCAGTTTTGGATATTCTGAGCTTTATAATGCTAAATACCATGATTTTTTGCCCAGTTCTAAGTTTTACCTCTCCTTTATATCATTGATGAATATGCTTTGACAGTTGTTAGTGTAACTATTTTTAGATAGGTTTTTGAAATCTAAGTTTGGGGGTGCGCCTTTGGTGTGTCGCGGGACCAATGCACCAAATTGCATGCAAAATTGGAGTGTAGTGTGGCCAAGTTTAAATTTGTAGAGTGCCACTACTACCTCTAACTACTAATATAGCTGGAGTGAGTAGGGATTATCCCAAAGGAAAGGAGGTGTATTTGTGCTTAGAGATCAATGTTGGATTAGTAGGTCAAGTGATCAAAGATATTTTTGGTTGGTTAATTAAACTACAATATAAAGTAAATAAATGCAAAGTAAAGTAAATGAAGTAGAATGGAATGTAGAGAACATATGAAAAGGATCTTGGGACTTAGAGGTCACCACTAAACATCACCTTCCTAGACATTCATTGTGCAATTATTGAGGGGAATTTATGTGTTGCAATACAAGTGTGTGTCATTGATTAAATTAACAAGCATATGAGACTAAATAAGTATACATTGTCTAGCCAAACTAGTGAATAGCACACCATATCAAATTAAGCCATTAATTTAACCTTTAAGTCCACAATCAATACACATTATCAAATTAGAGAAATATACTACTTGCATTCATTAGTATGGAACATCAAACAAGCATGGATTGTCCACCTATCTAAGAAAGTAAGGCAACTACACTACAACTAAGCTAGTGACATGAAAATTAAACTAATTAAACTAAGGATCTGGCACAATCAATTAAGAAATAAGTATGAAATATAAAATAAACCTCAAGAGTATTCCATTTAAGCATAATGCCTTGATCATCACTAGATTCATAATATCAACACACATAGATATGCATCAATGTAACAAAATCTAGAGATAAACACATGAACATCCATTTTAGCATACATAGACATATGAATAGAATTAAATGATCAATTAAAAGTATAAAACTATACAAATCATGGTAGAAACAGGATTTATATATAAATCAAATGTCAAGACAAGAATTACAACATAAATCCCCTCAAAATACAAAACATCAAAGTCTAGGAGGCATGTTTAGGGCTATCTCTAGCCCCAAGAGAATGATTTAGCCACTCATTGATGTAGTCATCTAACCCTCAAGGGCCATCTCCATGGTAGGAATGATCTTCTTCTCCTTGATGGAAACCCTAGATTAGTGGAAGAACTCCCAAATAGTGTATGTCTATCTAATCTCTAGACTCCTCCAACCTGTCTTGTGTATATAGTTCCTTTCTTTAAGATTGTATATGTATAAAATGGCCCAAAATCCTTATAGACGTTAGGTGGTATGACCATTTTGAACTGTTCCATGTTAGTCTAAAAATCTGAAAGAAATCGAGTCATGCATGCTCATTCTCTATGAGTAAACTTGTTTACTCACCCCGAAGTTACTAGGGGTTTTGATCGGGTACGAAGACTTGGTTCGTGATTCTTATCATGCTTGGATGATTTGTAGACTTGAAGATTTCAATTCTTGTAAAGGTCGACTTGAAATGCCATTTGTAGCCATTTTGTCAAATGTGTATATTTAATTCCAAACTTGTATTATGTGCTTAAGCACACTTTTTGGTATTCATTCTATGTTTATAATATGTGGCCAAGGGCCAAACTTCATTTGTAATCCATGTATATTAAATGTAGAATTTTGCCTTTAATGAGAAAAGCTTGAAAACTTGGGTTTCAATATGTCATTTTCGCACCGGTGTGTGCATTGTATATGTAATTCATCCTTTAGCATTCATTTTCCATATGTGAGGTGTGGCCAAGGGCCAAACACCATTTAGTTTTCATTTTTGCATTTTAGTTCACATATTACATTTTTGGGCTAAAATAGTACAAACCGAGCCTTTAAGGGTTCATTTTCAAATCGGGTGGTGCAAAGTGTGTTCCAGCACCTCCACTAGGTCTTATTTATTATGACGGCCCAAGTTTTTCAACCCAATGTGTCAGTGATGAACCGAAAGATGACCCGATAACGGATCCAAAATGCGGAAGCAAAAGAAAAAACAACGGTCTCTAGAGATACATCATGGCTCTAAGACACCATTATGACCCTCAACGAGGTCACGGAACCCAAAGGAATTAAATGGGGAAGCAACGTTTCAAAAACGAACAAGATTGAACCTAAGGGCAAAATTGCCATTTCCAGCTTAAAAGTGGGTGCCACCGAGCACACCATTGGAAAGACAACGAAAAATTAATGAATTTAGACTCAAGAATCACTTGATTCGGAGTCCGGATGAAGAAGATATGGGTTACGGAAGAAGAAAGGGAAAAACGGTCAAAAAGTGCAAATCCTAGATCATCTAACCGGTTACCAAGCCTTCCTAACCGGTTAGGAGACAAAAAAATTTGACCAAAACACTGCCCAAGCACATGTAACCGGTTACCAAACTTCTCGTAACCATTCACATGTGAAGGAGGCAGAATGGGCAGCAAGGAATTCTGGCAGCAGGGGTTTTTCCGGAAAAAAGTAAAATTTGAGGACCTAGATGACATTTTCTGGAAAAACTCAAAGAAGAAACCCCCCTCAAAATTGAGTTTTCTATGTGACTCTTAAGGAAAATTGAAAAATACGCAAAGTGAAATGCCCAAAATGCCCTCCCAAGAAAACTGGTCTAGAGGGTCCAAAAAGCTGCTAAATTTAAAAACTGAGAGCTGAACTTTGGATGCAATTTCCGATGCCAAGATGGAATTTTCTGGAAAAACATGAAAAAAAAACCCCCCCTAAAATCACATTTTCTAAGTGACTATGTGAAAAGCAGAATTTATTTCCCAAAGAAAATTCCCAAAATACCCTTAGGTCAGAATATGCAATAAAAACGCAAAATGAGTCCGTTGGAGGCTCAAAATACAAACGATGAGGTTTTGCCCGGAAACGACTATGCATGCAAATGTAACTTACCTATTTAGACGTGCTACAATGGTCCATGGCTTAAAAATATGGCCGACACAAAATATGACCCCCCAACGGCCAAAATGACAAAATGAAGTTTGGAATGAAAACTTGAAACCTAAAATCATGAAATGATTTCGAAATGCCGTTTGGCCCTTGGCCACACTTCATGCATGTTAAATGAATGCTAATGGAAGAAGTTCATATCCAATGCATGCTCCGGTGCAAAATGGCATACTAAAACGCATGGTTTTCCATATATTCTCATCGAAGGCAAAAATGAACATCCTTGACATAAATGTAATTTCAAAAGGAGTTTGGCCATTGGCCTCATGTCATATACATAAAAATGAGAATCAAAAAGTGTGCTTAGGCACACATTACAAGTCTAGAAGCAAATATACACATTTGACATATAAGGTTACAAATGGCTTTTTAAGCCAACCTTCACAAGAATTGAACCATTTAAGTTCCCAAATCATCCAAGCATGGTGAGAATCTCTAACCTTGAATCCTGTACCTGAAATATGCCCCAGTATCGTAGGGGTGAGTAATATAAAGCTACTCGTAGGAAATGAGCATGCATCGACCTACGTTTTACAAGTTTGCATGACTAAATATTGTAGTTTATTCCACCTAACGTCTATGTCAAAGGTGAGACTCAAGGAGCATCCTAGCTACCTAAGATCATTTCTAGCATCAATCACCTCATTCATGCAATTTTAGCAACATAGGGTCATGCTTACACAAAGCAACAACATAGGAGCGTGCTTACACAAAGCAACTAACATAGATTCTCAAAGTCATAAATTTGAAATCTAAAGAACGAAAACGACATAAGTGATCATGCCACCTAACGTCTATGTTCCAAATGAATCTATAGGATCATTCCTACTTTACATTTGAACAACACAACATGAATGTACTTGACAACATCAAAAGCTTATAATGATTCATTAAATCATAAAACAAGAATGTACTTAACAACATTAAAAGCTCACAATGATTTATTAAAAACCATGAACATGAATGTACTTAACAACATTAAAATGATTTATTAAAATCATAAAACATGGATGTACTTGGCGACATCAAAATCTACAAAGATCATAAAGCATGGATGTACTTAACAACATCAAAATCGCCGATAACCAAAACCATAAGTCACAATATAAACATGATTGCTAACTTGGAATTGAATGCGAAAATAAATAATGGAAGGCTTGGACATCTAAACTCGGAATTCTGCCGAGATCAATAGTTGTTTCGGGCACTAACCCATAGGGAAAACCACCCTAAGTGCGCACTATCTCAATTAGGGAGAACTCATACCTCCCGCACTAAAGCCGAACTTTAGCCATATCATAGTAACCATGTCCCAAGTGACTCCAAAATAAATAAGTTAACAACTTATATATATATGAAACCACATCCCATACACAAGTAGTTTGTAACCACACATTACATGCTCTAAATCCACAACTACTATAGGATGACAAATGTCGAATCTTCAGAGCACGATTCGTTACGCGCTATATAACATCACATGTTGAATCTTCAGTGTGCGATTCGTTACACGCTATGGCAATATAATCTAATATTGAAATCACAAATTCATGAATCCATTACAAGTTAAAAATCATGCTTTAAACATACAACCATTCTCAAATACATGATCAAATCATTAATGTAATAGAAATGAAAATTTATCAAATAACCAAATTAATTTCCCTAAGCTTCATACCTCAACCAAATGGTCCCTAATTAAAACATGTTATACAACATATCATGGTATCCACATATATTTACTAAAATCTCAAGTAGGACAATGGTACAACAAGGTAGAATTTAATTATATCATGATAACTAAACTTCTAAATTTCAAGCAACTTCAAATGGTCCCAATTTAATACATACTAGTACACAAGTCCTAGTCCTCATGATTATCAAGTTAAAAGCTTAACTAGGCCTAGGGAACCATTAAATAGATTTTAATTAATCATTTAAGTTAAAATCTCTAGATTTTCATACTTGTCCAAATGCTCTCAAATTAAAGTATGTTAACAAACATGCTTAGACTTAATTTAAAAGCATACTACAAGTTCATTTCATGCAAGGTACGGCCATGGAAATTTATCTTTCACAAAAGAAAAATATTAAATAAAAAGCTCAACTCTTATTCAAATAATCCCTATTTAATATATGTTAACAAACATATTAAAGCTTAATTTATTATCATGCCACAATTCAAATCTAAGCTATACACATCCTTGAAATTTAAATCTTACACAAAGAAATAAATAATACTAACTTTCTAGATTTGATACAAGGCATACATATGAGTTGTATCATCATGGAAAACACTCAATACAACACACAAACAATCCTAAAACATTCCCTACCTCCATTTGAGATGAAATCTCAAATCCCCACCAAAATGAAACGGCTCTGAATCTGACGAAACTTCTAGGTTTTGTCTGGGACAACACGATCTACATGAACCCCCAAGAAGCCCCATGAAAATCCAAAATTGACCTCAATCCCAAACTTGAAATTTGGTCAGAAAACGTTTCTAATAAGGGGGAAAGGTGCACGGCGTCAAGGCAAGCATTAAAAGTTAAGGCCGAAGACTTTTCATCAAAGAAAAGTGGATCAGAGGAGAGAGAAAGTGTCAGCCATAGGAGGGAGCTTGGCCGGCCATGGGAGAGGAAGAAGAAGAAGAAATCTCATTTCTTTTGTTCTTAAGTCCCATATTTACAGTAAGTCTCAAAAAGTGCCCCGAAAAGGCCCCGCCGGGTCCAGAAAAGTGGATTTTGAGCAAACACGCTCAAACGGAAAAACTCTATTAACAAAAAAGATTTAAAATGAGAAAATATGAACAACGGAAGAAACGGCGTTGAAAACCGAGTCCAGAGCAGAGAGTTATGCCCCAAACAAGTTTGGCACAAATCGGGGCCAAAAACCCTGAAACTGGAAAATATCGACCAGGAGGAAAATCTAAGAGTCCACAACTCGACGAAATGTGAAAATGAATCATGTACGAGGATCCAGACTCAAAACAAGGCATTGAGCAATAACTTTCATTAATTGCACAATGGCCCCTCCAAAAAGTGAAAACTGCGAAACTACCCCAGAATGAAAATATCTTCCAAAAGATATTTTCTTAGATACCCCTGAAATAAAATATCTTCAAAAGATATTTACGAAAAACACCCCAAGAAAGGGAAATGTTTCCAAAGAACTTTGCACTTATGCCCCTATGGGCACCGGGAGTAACCAGAGTACTTTCTTGCGAAAGTAAAGATACGTATTTCGAGGAAACCACTTAAGATGAAGACACGTGAAGTCAAAAACTAACTCTGAGCACGAAAAGTGAAGTTTTGCCAAACAAGCGACAAACGGGGAAAAGACATAATAGGGAAAAAGACGAAACAAGGAAAAGGACGAAAGGCGCATAGTGTCCGAAAGTGAAAATGCAGAATTGACTCAGTCCTCAAAGGAAGTTGTCAATCCATGGAAAAGAGTCTCGGAAACCATTTTCAAGCACTCGAGATGACACTAAGCGACAAGAAACCAAACTCAGAAGGGAAAAGACAACGGAAAAAATTTATCCGAAAAATCCGGGTCATTACATTTATCTTGTATGAAGTGTGGCCAATGGCCAAATGGTCATTTGAAACCATTTCCTAATTTTGGTTTCCGTATTTTCCATTTCAAGTTCATTTTCGCCTTTTTGGCCGTTGGGGGGTCGGATTTTGACTCAGCCATTTTCGGGAGCCACAGACCATTCCCGCGCACTCAAAATCTCCATTTACGTCTGCGTGCATGATCGTTTCTAGGAAAAACCCTTTCCTTTGTGATTTGAGCCTCCTATGGAATCATTTTTCAATTTTCTTGCATAATCTGATTTTAGGGCATTCTGGGGTTTTCCTTCAGGAAATAAATTCCAGTCTCAACATGGTCACTTAGAAAACATGATTTTAGGGGGGGTTTCTTCTTCGTGTTTTTCCAGAAAATGTCTTCTTCGTACCATAAATCCCTCATGAAGTTTCAGCTTCCAGTTTTCATTTTAGCAGCTTTTTAGCTCTGTTAACCAGATTTCTTGGGAGGGCGTTTTGGCCATTTTGTAGTGAATTTTTTTTATTTTCTCTTACACTTCTAGGTAGAAAATTTAATTTTGGGAGGGGTTTACTTTTCGTGTTTTTCCAGAAAAATTCATCTTCCAGCCCGTTTTTGCTCTCAGATCCTGTAGCAGCTTTTTGCCTCTTGTCCAGTTCTGATCTAGGGGCATTTTGGGGATTTCACATTGAATTTTTTTCATTTCAGTCCATGTTGTTGGGTAGAAAACTCGATTTTAGGGGGGGGTTTCTTTTTCGTGTTTTTCCAGAAAAACTCGTTTCGACCTCCGTTTCAAGCCTTAGTTCTAGACACTCAATTTTTTTCTTCCTGCTGTCATCATGTGCATGCCATTGGGCGCCGGCATAGGCGTCGGTGGGCTCGCGCATGGGCACCGGGCACGCCATGGCCTTCGTCAGGCCGCCGTGATGTCTCAACTTCAAACCCTCATTTCTCCCTCGTCCGGACTCCAAATCAAGTGAACTTTTTTTTGAACTTGACTAATTTTTCGCTGTCTTTCCAACAGTGTGCTCGGTTGCACCCGGATCTTCTTAGATAATTACCAACTTACCCTTTTTGCTTTTAAGTGCTCATTTTTCTTCGTCATGCCGTTTCTCCTTCATCCGAACTCCGAATTATGCGATTCAAAAATAACTATTTTGCCCCTGGGGGCTTATTTGTCATATTTTTAATCTTTTGCTTCCGCATCAGTTCTCATTAAGTTCCATGACCTCATGGATGGTCACTTTGACTTCTTAGAGTCATGTTTTCTATTTTCACTTCCGCATTCGGATCTGTTATCGAGTCAATCTTCAGTTCATCACTGACCCATCAGGTTTAATCAAAACTTGGGTCGTTACAAGTGGTATCAGAGCGTCCGGGTTCGAATACCTTGGATGACGTTTGGGTGCATATTATGCTCACGTTGTTTTGCTTTGATATGTCATTTTATCTTGATAACATGTCATATTTGATAACATGCTTTGTATGATAACATGTTTTGACTTGATAACATGTCTATTTGCTTAAGTGGCAACTTGTTTGAAAGCTTACCTTAATTGTCTTAGCATGTGGTGTATGCTTATCTACCTAAGTACATTGTGTTCGCTTGTTCATCTTGACATGATTATATATAGCATATCATCATGCTTTACGTTCTTCTCCTATATACACTGACATGTCTTATGTGATCTTACTACTGTGTGAGTAGATAGTCCGTTGCTAGGTTGCATGCTAGCTGTTTACTTTCATGTCTAGTTTTGACGTTGTCTCTTAGGATCTGTCATATCCCTTGGATGCGTTCTTGTTTCATATGTTTCTTCCTTGAATAGGAGAAATTCATTCTGTGGGGACCCATGTCAGGAACCTTCTTGTCTATTTTGTCGGTTAGGTGCTTCGAGACCCTAGTCTGACAGTTGATATGAGAAAGCTCATGTGAGCGTTGAGGACTGCGATTCATTTCCTTCTCCTTGTCTGGTGGAATGAGACGTGTGCCAGGGAGGGACGTAGCAGTGCCTATGACATTGTTGTTAGAGTTTTGGGATTAGCTACCCCAACTCTTACAGATGCCTGGTTCTCGTGGTGGTTTTGGTAATGATTATCTTCAACATTGATGTCATCCGTATCGATGGGTTTTCCGAGTTGACATGGTTAAGGCATGTTGTGAACTAGTGCCTTATACTGTCATGCTACCTTACTGACGAGTAAGTGTGGGTGAGTTCTAGTCGCTGTTCATACTGCCTTGTCACTCTCTTCTTTATTTGTGTTTCAACGTTTTGTTGTCTTGGGATTCTCTCAGTGGTTGACGTTGAGTTAATGTGCCGATTCGTATAAGGTGTTGTCTCGGTTCGTGGCGTTGCGTTCCTTCAATGCCTTATTAGCTGTCCTTGGTTTGACCTTTTGTTTGGTCCTTGTTCTGCTCTTTTCTAGTTTGTTCCAAATTTTGAGGACGAAATTTCATTAAGGAGGGTAGATTATAATGACCCGGTCATTTGACTCCCTTTCCTTTTTCTGAAAATTTGACGGATAAATTTTTTTCCATTTAATTTTCCTTTTTGAGTCCCGTTCCTCATCGTTTAGTGTCATCTCGAGTGCTCGGAAATGGTTTCTGAGACTCTTTCATTTGGATTGACAACTTCCTTTAAGGACCGAGTCATTTCCACATTTTCACTTTTCAGACGCTATTCACTTTTTGTCTTTCTCCCTATTTCGTCCTTTTCCCTATTCTGTCTTTTCCTCGTCTGTCACGTTGTTGGCAAAACCTTACCCTTCATGCTCGGAGTTAGTTTTTGACTTCACCTATCTTCATTCTAAGTGGTTTCCACGAAATACGTATCTTTACTTTTGCGAAAAAGTACTCTGCTTGCTCCTAGTGTCCGTAGGGGCATGGGTGCATAGTTCTTTGGAATTATTTTCTTTTTTTGGGGTATTTTTCATAAATATCTTTTGAAGATATTTTATTTTAGGGGTATCTAAGAAAATATTTTTGGAAGATATTTTCATTCTGGGGCATTAGTGCAGTTTTCACTTTTTAGAGGGCCATTGTGCAATTAACGAAAGTTATTGCAAAAATACCTACTCTGGAGCCTGGATCCTTGTATGAGATTCATTCTCACATTTCATATAGTCATGTACTCTTAGAATTTTGTTCCGGTCATTTTTCTCCAGTTTCTGACCCTAGTTGCCGCCGAATTTGTTCTGGCCATATCTCTCTGCTCGGGACTCAGTTTTTGACGCCGTTTCTTCTGTTGTTCATATTTTCTTATTTTAAATCTTTTTTATTCATAGAGTTTTGTCATTTGAGCGTGTTTGCTCAAAATCCACTTTTTCAAACCCGGCGGGACCCTTTCGGGGCACTTTTTGAGATTTTCTATAAATAGGGGTCCTAAAGTAAAAAAGTCAGATCTCTATCTCTCTCCCCTCTCTTCTGGCTAGAATCCATGGTAGCCATGGCTTTCACCTCCTCTCTTCTCCTTTGAACCACTTTTCCTTGGCGAAAAGTCTTCGGCCTTAACGTTTATTGTTCCCCTCGACAAGCTCTATCTTTTACCCTTATTAGAACCGATTTCTGACCAAATTTTGAGTTTGGGTTTGAAGTCAACTTGTGATTTTCATGGGGCTTCTTGTGGATTCTTGTTCACCGTGTTGTCCCCGACAAAACCCTTCGTTATCGTCGGATTCGGAGCACTTTTTTTTCGGTGGGCCTTTGAGGTTTTCATCTCTAATTGAGGTAGGGGGTGTTATAATTTACTTTATTGTTATATATCATGTTATGGATGCTTATACAACTTGTTTACATGCTAGGATATTAAATCTAGAATGTTTGATTATTTATTTTCTAGTATGAGATTTGATTTCCCGGTTACTCATAGCTTTGTTTACACATGTGACATAATACAATATTACCCCTTGATATGTTGATTGACATATATTAAATCTAGATCATTTGAATAAGTAACGAAGATTTTATTTAAAATTTACCTTGAATAAAATATTAAATCATGTGGCCTTAACTAGCTTGAAATCAATATGTGTTAGCATATTATATTTGACCCTAGTATGCTTTTCAGCATAGGTGAATTTGAGAGTAATCAAAGGTGTTTTAAAATCTAGAGAATATTTAATTAATTGATTAATTAATTTATTCCATGCGTGCTATTCACTCCATTTGAATTCCGACTTGATATTCTTGATATGCATATCATATAGTTTCACATATATTAAATCTAGAATATTTGATTAAGTTTTGAAACTTTTCATTTATTAGTTTTCTAGTATTAAAGTTTAATACCCATGGCCGTATATTGCATGGAAATAACTTGTATTGTGCTAGTAAATCAAGTCTTGACAAGTTGTATAACATATATAAAATTGAGATCATTTGGATGAATCTCAAAACTTAGAGATTTTAATTAAAATCAATTCAATGGCTCCTTGGTCTTGATTAAGTTTCTAACTTAGTATCCATGCTTTCCTTGACAAGTTCCATCACATGTATCGAATTGAGAATAATCGGATAAGTTTTGAGACTTGCATTTATTTATTTCCTTTGTATGGAACTTAAATCACATGGTTGTATCTAGTATGAAGTGAACTTGTAACTTGACATTTGACTCACCTTGAAATCTTGATAATTTAATCCCTTAAGTAGATTAAATTCCTTGGTATGCTTCCATCGAGTTAATCATGCATTGATATTGAATTCTTGTTAAACTTGTGAATCATGAACTTGTACCTTATTATCAAGCATCGTGAAACCTTTTATCTTGACTTCATTAATATGTTTAATGAACTTGTATAATTGTCTTGGAATGATTTAATTATTCATGTATTGCTTAGTAAATAATTAAATCATTAACCTTATACTTGTGGTATATTTACATCAATGGATTCCATGTGCTATATATATCTTGGTTGTAATCTATATAGATGCATACTATGATTTTTTGACATTTCACATGCCATTATAGTTGATGAACTTAGTGCATGACTTGTGTGTTCCAAAATCTTAGTTGTGCATGAAACGTGGTTAATGCATTTCTCGTATTTGATACAATCTTGACTTGCACAACTTGTTGATTTTGGGACTTGGGATATCAATCAATAACAGGGGAAGGTACCCTTGGGTTAATAGCCCTAAAGTGATCCCAAGAACAAGGGAAGGTACCCTTGGGCTAATAGCCCTAAAGTGATCCCAAGAACTAGGGAAGATACCCTTGGGTTGATAGCCCTAAAGTGATCCTAAGACTAGGGGAAGGTATCCTTGGGTTGGTAGCCCTAAAGTGATCCCAAGAGTACGATTTTAGGCCGGGCGATATCCAAGTTTCCACATTGTTTAATTTCACTCTTTAAATTTCAATTTGCTATTCTTTGGAGATTTAAACTTGTCGTGTATGTAAAGTGCTTTAATCTTGTTTAATTGCAAAGATATTATGCCTTGTTCTTAATTCATGTATAACTCATTTCGTGTTTCATGGAATGTCCCAATCCTTGTTTAATTGCATAGATATTATGCCTTGTTCTTGATTTCGTATATTACTCTTGTCTTGCTAGTTGGAATGTTCCAATCTTGTTTACTTGCATAGGTATTATGCCATGATCTTGACTTCACGCATTTCTCTTGTCTTGTTAACTGGAATATTCCAATCACGTTAATTGCACCGATAATGTAATTCCTGTTAGCTCATACTCAAGCATCCTTCTTGCCGTGTTCCATGGATTATCCCAATCTTGATTTGTTTCATACATGTACATGTATCAAGATTCTTGTTATTAGTACTCTAGGGTAGCTTAGGATACTCCCTAAGTCTCACCTTTGACATAGACGTTAGGTGGTATGACTATTTTGAACTGTTCAATGTTAGTCTAAAAATCTGAAAGAAATAGAGTCATGCATGCTCATTCTCTACGAGTAAACTTGTTTACTCACCCCGAAGTTACTGGGGGTTTTGATCTGGTATGAAGACTTGGTTCGTGATTCTTATCATGCTTGGATGATTTGTAGACTTGAAGATTTCAATTCTTATAAAGGTCGACTTGAAATGCCATTTGTAGCCATTTTGTCAAATGTGTATATTTGATTCCAAACTTGTATTATATGCTTAAACATACTTTTTGGTATTCATTCTATGTATATGATATGTGACCAAGGGCCAAACTTCATTTGTAATCCATGTATATTGAAAAATGTAGAATTTTGCTTTAATGAGAAAAACATGAAAACTTGGGTTTCAATATGTTATTTTCGCACCGGTGTGTGCATTGTGTATGTAATTCATCCTTTAGCATTCATTTGCCATATGTGAGGTATGGCCAAGGGCCAAACACCATTTAGTTTTCATTTTTGTATTTTAGTTCACATATTGCATTTTTGGGCTAAAATAGTAGAAACTGATCCTTTAAGGGTTCATTTTCAAATCGGGTGGTGTAAAGTGTGTTCCGGCACCTCCACTAAGTCTTATTTATCTTATATGAAGTGTGGCCAAGGTCCAAACGGTCATTTGAAACCATTTCCTAATTTTGGTTTCCATATTTTCCATTTCAAGTTCATTTTCTCCTTTTTGGCCGTTGGGAGGTTGGATTTTGACTCGGCCATTTTCGGGAGCCGCGGACCATTCCCGTGTGCTCAAAATCACCATTTACGTCTGCGTGCATGATCATTTTCGGGAAAAACACTTTCCTTTGTGATTTGAGCCTCTTATGGAATCATTTTTCAATTTTCTTGCATAATCTGATTTTAGGGCATTCTGGGGTTTTCCTTCGGGAAATAAATTCCGGTCTTGAATGGTCACTTAGAAAACGTGATTTTAGGGGGGGGGGGGGGTTCTTCTTCATGTTTTTCTAGAAAATGTCGTCTTGGTACCGGAAATCCCTCGTGAAGTTTCAACTTCTAATTTTCATTTTAGCAGCTTTTTAGCTCTCTTAACCAGATTTCTTGGGAGGGCGTTTTGTCTATTTTGCAGTGAGTTTTTTTTTATTTTATCTCGCGTTTCTGGGTAGAAAACTTGATTTCGGGAAGGGTTTCTTTTTTGTGTTTTTCCAGAAAAATTCATCTTCTAGCCCGTTTCAGCTCTCAAATCCTGTAGCAGCTTTTTGCCCCTTGTCCAGTTCTGATCTAGGGGCATTTTGGGGATTTCATAGTGAATTTTTTTCATTTTCGTCCACGTTGTCGGGTAGAAAACTTTATTTTAGGGAGGTTTCTTCTTCGTGTTTTTCTAGAAATACTCGTTTCGACATCCGTTTCAAGCCTCAGTTCTGGACACTTAATTTTTTTCTTCTTGCTGTCATCATGTGCATGCCATTGGGCACCAGCATGGGCGCCGGTGGGCTCGCGCATGGGCGCCGGGCACGCCATGGCCTTCGTTAGGCCGCCACGATGTCTCAACTTCAAACCCTCGTTTCTCCCTTGTTCGGACTCCAAATTGAGTGAACTTTTTTTTTGAACTTGACTAATTTTTTGCTGTCTTTACAACGGTGCGCTCGGTTGCACCCGGATCTTTCTGGATAATTACCAGTTTACCCTTTTTGCTTTAAGTGCTCGTTTTTCTTCGTCATGCCGTTTCTCCTTCATCCGGACTCTAAATCATGCTATTCTTGAGTTCATCTTGATTAGTTTTTCGTTGTCCTTCCAACGGTGTACTCGGTGGCACCCGAGTTCACAGTTTTCAGAAATGACTATTTTACCCCTGGGGGCTTATTTGTCATATTTTCGATCTTTTGCTTCCGCATATGTTCTCATTGAGTTCTACGACCTCATGGAAGGTCACTTTGACTAGAGTCTTGTTTTTTATTTTCGCTTCTGCATTCGGATCGGTTATCGGGTCAATCTTCGGTTCATCACTGACCCACCGGGTTTAATCAAAACTCGGCTCGTTACATGCCAATGGTTCTCTTTTGGAAACTAAAGCTGACATAAAAAAGGAACTGGTTGCTTATTTTCATTTTGCGTTAGGGATGAATCCCTATCCCTACCCAGGTATTGATTCACTTATACCTTTCATACAAACTGCTGTTCCACCACATTTTTTCATATCATTGTGCTCCATCCCATCCAATGAAGAGATCCAAAACTATATGCACTCACTAAGCAGTGATAAATCACCTGGTCCTGATGACTACAATACTTTCTTAAAAAAGAAAGCATGGCCAATTATAGGCAGTGATGTCACCAAGGCAATGTAACGACCCGGTCATTTGCTTTCCTTTCCTTTTTCCTGAAATTTTATAAACGAATTTTTTTCGTTTAATTTTCTTTTCTGAGCTCTGTTTCGTGTCGCTTAGTGTCATCTCAAGTACTCGAAATTGGTTCCTGAGACTCTTTTTCGTGGATTGAAAACTTCCTTTGAGGACTGAGTCATTTTCACATTTTTCGTTTTTCGACATTATGCGCTATTTCGTCCTTTTCCCTATTCTGTCTTATCTCCATTTGTCAGTTTTTGGTACAACCTCACTTCTCATGCTCGGAGTTGGTTTTTAACTGCACGTGTCTTCATCTTGAGTGGTTTTCTCAAAATACGTATCTTTACTTTTGCAAGAAAGTACTCTGGTTGCTCCTGGTGCCCATAGGGGCATGGATGCATAATTCTTTAGAATCTTTTTCATTTCTTCGGGTGTTTTTCGTAAATATCTTTTGAAGATATTTTATTTCAGGGTATCTAAGAAAATATCTTTTTGAAGATATTTTCATTCTGGGCCAGTTTCGCAGTTAACCCTTTTTGTAGGGGTTATTGTGCAATTAACGAAAGTTATCGCAAAATGTCTCATCTAGAGCCTGGATCCTCGTACGGGATTAATTTTCACATTTCGTCGAGTCATGGACTCTTAGAATTTCCTTCTGGTCGTTTTCCCCTGTTTTAGGGATTTCTGGCCCCAATTGCCGCCGAACTTGTTCAGGGCATAACTTTCTGCTCGGGACTCAGTTTTTGACGTTGTTTTTTCCGTTGTTTATATTTTCTCATTTTGAATCTTTTTTGTTCATGGAGTTTTTCCGTTTGAGTGCGTCTGCTCAAAATCCACTTTTCCAGACCCGGCGGGGCCCTTTCGGGGCACTTTTTGTGATTTTCTATAAATAGGGGGTTTGAAAAATTAAAACATAATTTTCCTCTTCTTCCCTACACGTTCTGGACCAAATCCCACAGTGTTCCATGGCTGCCATCTTCTCTCTCCTCTTTTGGTTCACTTTTCTTTGATGAAAAGTCTTCGGCCTTAACGTTTAATGTTTGTCTTGACGCCGCGCATCTTATGCCCTTATTAGAATCCATTTTTGACGATTTTTCGAGTTCGGGTTTAGAGTCAAGTTGGGATTTTCATGCGGTTTCTTGCGGATTCTTGTTCACGGTGTTGTCCCAGACAAAACCTCTCGGTATCGTTAGATTTGGAGCACTTTCGATTCAGTTGGAATTTGAGATTTTCATCTCAAATTAAGGTAGGGGATGTTCTAGGTTTAAATTCTTGTTATATAGCATGCTTGTGATGCTTATACTACTTGTTTGCATGATTAAATATAAAATCTATAGATTTTATTATTTATTTTTCTTGTACGAAATCTAATTTTCCCGGTTGTTCGTGGCTTGGTTTAAACATGTAGCATGATATTATATTGCCCCATGATATGCTCATTGTCGTGTATTAAAATTAGAGCATTTAAATAAGTACTAAAGCTTTTATTTAATATTTATCTTAGGTGAAAGATTAATTCACATGGCCTTAACTAGCTTAAAATCAATATGTGTTAGCATATTATATTAGGCCCTAGTATGCTCTTCAACAATTGTTTTAAAAAATTAGTAATTATTAATTAACTTGATTAATTAATTTGCCCTGAGTGCACTATTCACTCCATTTGAATTTCGACTTGATATTCTTGATCTCCATGCCATATAGCTTCACACATATTTGATTTAGAATATTCGGTGAGGTTTTGAAACCTTTCATTTAATTAATTTCCTTGTTTAAGATTTAATCCTCATGGTGATATACAACTTGGAATTAATTTGTGGCATGCTAGAAAATTAGGCTTTGGTATGGTTGTTCACGTATATTAAATTGGGATTAATTGCATGAGAATTGCAACTTTTATTTTATATTTAACTTTAGTGAAAGTTTAATTCACATGGTCATAAATTGAATGAAATAAACTTGTAATGTGATATTACATTAGTCCTTGGCATGTTCTCTAAGATATGTTAAATTGAGAGCATTTGGTTAAGTTTGAAAATCTAGGGATTTTAATTAAAAGAATTAATTAAAATCTATTTAATGGTCCCCTTAGCTTAATTAAGTTTTTAACTTGATAATTGTATTAATCATGACTTGTTTACTAGCATATACTAATTTGGGACTATTAGAAGTTGTTTTAGAACCTTGGGATTTAAATTAGCATGATTTAATTAAAGTTCTACTTTGTTGTTCCAACAACCTAATTGAGTTTTAGAATGGATATAGGTGATGACCATGCCATATCCTTTAACATGTATTAAATTGAGGTTATTTGGAATTGAATCAGAATCTAGAGAATTTAATTGTGTTTATCTATTTAAATTTTATCAATTTGCTCCATGATCTAGTTGTGATTTATAAGTGGTTTTTATATTCAAATCATAGACTTGGACTTGTTGTATATTCATTTGGTTATGTTTTGAGCATTGGATAACATAGTTGTTATGTTTATACTTATGAGAATATGTTTTTCTTATTGAATATATTGTTGCATTGTGTAATGATTTGCACACTTCGTATTTAACATCTTTCATGCATAGCGTGTAACGAATCGCACACTGAAGATTCGACATCCATCATATCATATTAGTTGTGGACTTAGAGCATGCATTGTATAGGTTTCCAAATTTGGTTGTGCATGGTAGATAGTTGATTATCTTGAATATACATGCTGATATAAACGTTGTTGCACAACTTGTTGATTTTGGAAACTTAGGGATGTTATTGTTTGGCTATGGCTAGGACGTGGTTCTAGTACGGGGGATAGTCCCTCTAGATAGTCTAGTGCGCACATAGGGAGGTTACCCATGGGCTAGTAACCCTAAAGTAACCACATTGTCGGTTTGATCCGACGTGACGTCCAAGTATCCACTTTATTTGATTTTGCATTTCATTTCAAGTTAATAACTAGATGATGTTGTGACTTGTTGTTTCTTTGTTGATTTCCCATTTTAAGTTGCAAGATGTTAACTTAGAGAAATCATGTTTTACACGTTGTATTAGAAGTGATGGCATTGAAATTGTAATTTGTGTTTTGATGTTCTAATGTAGTTTAGGATTGATCCTATAGATTCAATTGGAACATAGATATTATGCCCCATTCGTGATTTCAAGTATAGTCCTTGTCATGTTAATTGCATCGATAATGTAATTCTTGTTAACATACGTCCGAGCATACTTATTGTCATGTTATATGGAATGTTCCATCCTTGTATACTTGCATAGATATTATGCCTTATTCTTGATTTCGTGTATAATTCTTATCGTGTTCTTTAGATTATCCCAAACTTGACTTGTTTCATATGTGTATATGCTTATGCTCTATGATAGCTTAGGATGCGCCCTGAGTCTCACTTTGACATAGACGTTAGGTGGCATGAGCCCCATTGACATGTTTCACCTTAAGGTGATGAAATTGTAAAATGTTAGGTCGATGCATGCTCATCACCTACGAGTAGCTTTATGTTGCTCACCCCTACGTTACTGGGGCATATTTCAGGTACGAAGACTTCGTTCGTGATGCTTAGCATTCCTTGGATGTCGTGTAGCTTTTAAGTTTCCATTTCATGCAAATGTTAGTATGAAATGTCATTTTGTAGACTTATATGTAAAACTTGTATTCTTTGATTCCATGTATGTAATGTGTACTTAAGTGCACTCCTTTCAATGTATTCAACATGTATGAAATGAGGCCGGAGGCCATTGACATGTATATTGAATTTTTTGTAACTTCTAACTTCTTGAAATATTAGGAAAATATGGAAAAATGCCAAGTCATTGTCTCACCATGGTTGCATCGGGTGTGGCAATTCCGTTTTCATTCTTTCATAGGGTCTTATAAATCATGTTTGAAGTGTGGCCAAGGGTCAAACGGTCATTTGATCCCGTTTTGTATTTTTGGATTTCGAGTTTTCATTCTAAGTTCCATTTTTGCCTTTTTGCCCGTTGGGGGGTCGGATTTTCCATCGGTTGTATTTTTAAGTCATGGACCATTGTAGCACGTCCTAATAGGTAAGTTACGTTTCCATGCATGGTTGTTTCTGGGTAAAACCTCATCCTTGGGGATTTGAGCCTCTTGTGAATTCATTTCACACTTTTTTTGCATATTTTGATCTAGGGGCATTATAGACTTTTCACTGTGGTTTTATTTTCTTCTTTCAACATAGTTGAATAGAAAACATGATTTTAGGGGGGGGGGGGAGGGGGGGTTGGGGTTTCTTTTCCGTATTTTCCCAGAAAATGTCGTCTTGATATCGGAAATCGCTTACGAAGTTTAACTCTCAGTTTTTCAATTTAGTAGCTTTTTGGACCTTCATGAGCAGATTTCACGGAGGGGCATTTTGGGCATTCTACATTGCGTTTTTTTTTTTTTTTTTTTTCATGCTTCATGTAGAAAACTCAATTTTGAGGGGAGTTTCTTCTTTGTGTTTTTGCAAAAAAGTTCATCTAGGCCTCGAAATTCAGCCTCTGTTCTATTTTTTTTTTTTTTGAAAAAAAAACACACATTAGCTTTTGGGCTGCTAGCAGTCGTGTGTGCACCCAGCGCGCACGCGGAGTGCATGGGTGTGCGCATGGGCGCTATCATGGCCCCCTCGTCGGGCCGCCGTGACGTCAATTCTTCTTTTGGGCTTTTCTCCTTCGTCTGGACTCCGATTCAAGTGAATTTTTTTTTTTTAACTTGACTAATTTTTCGCTGTCTTTCTAACGGTATGCTCGGTTGCACTCGGTTCTTTCTGGATAATTACCAGTTTACCCTTTTTGCCTTAAGTGCTCGTTTTTCTTCGTCATGCCGTTCCTCCTTCATCCAGACTCCGAATCATACGATTCTTGAGTCCATCTTGATTAGTTTTTCGTTGTCCTTCTAGCAGTGTGCTCGGTGGCACCCGAATCTATAATTTTTAGAAATGACTATTTTGCCCCTAGGGGCTTATTTGTCATATTTTCGATCTTTTGCTTTCGCATCAGTTCTTGTTGAGTTCCACGACCTCATGGAAGGTCACTTTGACTTCTTAGAGTCTTATTTTCTATTTTTGCTTCCTTATATCGGATCTGTTATCGGGTCAATCTTCGGTTCATCACAGGACACGCTAGCTTAAAAACCAAGGTTGTCACAGGCAATCAGAGACTTCTTTATCAATGGTAAACTTCTCAAACAAATCAACTCCACATACATTACACTTGTGCCAAAATCATCCAATCCCTCAACCCTCAATGACTTTAGACCAATATCTTGTTGTAATACCATTTACAAATGCATATCCAAACTCTTAGCCAACAATATTAAACCAATCTTACCCCACATCATTGGTCCAGTACAATCTGCTTTTATTCAAGGTAGGCAAATTGATGACAACATCCTTCTTGCCCAAGAGCTACTTAATGGTTACCATAAGCAAACTAACTCCCCTAAATGTGGACTCAAGATTGACATCAGGAAAGCTTTTGATACTATCTCTTGGGAATTCCTATTGGACTCACTCAAACTTTTTGGATTCCCTCCTACCTCCTTGCAATGGATTCACATTTGCTTATCAAGACCATCTTTTTCTATCTCCATTAATGGGGAACTCAATGGCCACTTTAAGAGTATCAAGGGACTAAGACAAGGAGTCCCCCTGTGATACCCCTCGTCTTCAACGCATTCCACTCAGTGGTGAATAGAGTAGAAAAACTAGCAATAGGTCGGCGACTGAGTGCATCTGCCACAGCATTTGCTTTCCCTGGATGATACTGTATTGAGAAATGATAATCCTTTACAAACTCCAACCATCTGCGCTGTCTCATATTTAGCTCCCGCTGAGTGAACAAATACTGCAGACTCTTGTAATCACTAAATAATCTGAAGGACTCTCCCAACAGATAATGTTTCCAAATACGTAAGGCAAAGACCACTACTACTAACTCCAAATTATGTGTTGGATAATTAAGCTCGTGAGGCTTAAGCTTACGAGATCCATAAGAAATCTATCGCTCCTTCTACATTAAAACACATCCAAAACCTTGCAAAGAAGCATCCGTGTAGACAAGATACTCTATCCCGCTCTATGGAGTAAATAAAATCGGTGCAAAAGTCAACTTAGTCTTCAGCTCATCAAAAGCTTTCTGACAGTGTTCATCCCACACGAACCGTACACCCTTCTTAGTCAAATGAGTGAGTGGTCCCGCTATCTTCAAGTACCCCTAGATGAACCTACGATAATATCCTGCCAATCCGAGGAAATTTCGGATCTCAGTAGGTGAAGTAGGCTGTCCCTACTCAACCACTTCTGAAACCTTGGCTGAGTCCACCGCTATTCCCCTTTCTGACACCATGTGACCTAGAAACATTACCTCCCGCTGCCAAAATTCACCTCTCGCTGCCAAAATTCACACTTCTCAAACTTGGCATATAACTGGTGCTCATGAAGCATCTACAAGACAATCCAAAAATGTCTAGCATGATCGTCCTCCGACTTAGAATAAATCAGAATATCATCAATGAAGACAAGGACAAACTGATCTAAATAAGCCCTGAAGACTCTGTTCATTAAGTCCATGAAAACCGCTGGTGCATTAGTCAACCCGAACGGCATCACCCAAAACTCATAAGATCCATATCTAGTGAGAAACGCTGACCTCAGAACATCTTGCTCCCGAACTCATAGTTGATGATATCCAAAGCACAGATCAATCTTAGAGAAGTATGTAGCTCACTTCAACTGATCAAAAAGATCATCAATTCTGGGCAAAGGGTACTTGTTACGAATAGTAACCTTGTTCAACTCCCTGTAATCTATACACAGGCGAAGCGAACCATCCTTCTTCTTCACAAACAACATTGGTGCTCCCCAGGGTAAAGTACTTCTATAAATAAAACCATGGCCAAGTAATTACTGAATCTGATCCCTCAGCTCTCGCATCTCCACTGGTGCCACCCTATACTATGCCCTAACAATAGCCGTAGTGCCTGGAGCTAAGTCAATCACAAAGTCAATCTCGCGACTAGGTGGCAACCCTGGAATCTCCTGAAAAACATCCAGAAATAACCTATACAATTGATATGCTATCCAATGACATAGTAATTCCCTCCTCCATTTCCTCCTCCACATAGAATAAAGAAGTGCTAGTAACCCCGTTAAAATGTGGCATAGCGACAACATACCCATCCTGACTAGGTATGGTAAAAACCACAGACCTATCATAACAATCAACTTGAGCATAGTAATGCGATAACCAATCCATCCCAAGTATCACATATAAATGTGCATGTCCAGGACCACTAGATTGGCTAGAAATCTAAGCCTGCAAATATCTAGTGTCACCAACTAAACTATCCAAACCATAATGTTGAATACTCCGGAGAGCAAAACACGGAAAGTATATAAAATACTCTGAAACTACTCCCTTTTAGATTATCGTGCTATCCTGGGAATTCCTCCTCCGAAAACAAACCTACCATATTGATTTACACAAGTTCTTTTTATAAGCTTCTTGGTAATCGTTCTGTCTCAACACAACGTCTATACAAGCAAATATTTGTTTACCTGTCCAAAAACTAATCACTCCACTGTGCTAAATCCTTATTATCACAACATACACATCCCAATATAGTCTAATAAAACCATATGTGTATATATCATAAAAATGTTATCATAAAACACCATAAAGATAGCCAGAACCGCTAGTTCACCTTATTAAGAACTTCTTTAAATCATAAACTTCCAAAAGAATAATTGTCAAATATTCTTCAACATACCACTAGTGTATGTGTTTAAATCCGTACTACCTTTTTATTAGTATCTCCACATTACTAGAAATTAAAATTACTCTTAAAAGAACGTTCATCCTTGAACACTGGTGTCCTCCATTTTGGATACTCTGGAATCTCCTCCATCCTGATCTTCTTCGGGGTCTTTCTCTCCGTTTGGCTCACAACCACCGAAGTTGTGTTAGGTCCACAGTATGGTGGCCAATATCGCACACCAGAAACCATCCCTGACTTATACTCCGAAGCAACTCCTAATGGAACCAATTTCTTGGTCTCCAATTCTGCCTTCTTGGTCGGCCTTCGCAGGGGAATCGTCGGAGTAACCTTCTTCTTCCTTGGGTCCTTCTTCGCTTTCATCACATACCACATCCTTTTCCTAGTGCCAAACATTCTAAAATTACAGAATAAGGTTGACATCAGTACTTTCTAAACGAACCATAAAGGAATACAATGAATCCTAAACATAAGCTCTAAACAAGAGAATACGCTACGCGGAAGTCTTATACGATATAACCCTAGAGAAACTTGAACCTGGAGTGCTCTGATACCAACTATGATACCCCTCGGATCCGAGTCACGGGTTGATCAGGCCTAAGAACAAGTTTTATCCTACAACAATCCAAGGAGAGACTCGATACGCATGTACATCCTAACCAACTTAACAATAGCAATATAGTCCGTATATATGTATATATCCACACTACAGGACTCTCACTAGACTATGTAGAGGGTCTTAACCTGAATAGAAGACAACATACAAAATGCACCCAAGTGAGCATGACTACCTAAGCCTAACAGGGTATATCTCAACCTACATAGCCAGCTACGCATCCTACTATATATACGCTCCCTAACCGTCGACTCTGAGACTCAAGCTCATATCACGATACCATAAAAATGTATTTAAAGTCCTATCCTATCCATCCATAAGAAATCCAATAAGCCGTCCGGCTTGTTCAGCTGCACTGACTTACATATCCATAGCAAGTCATCCAGTTAGTCATTCAACTTTATTTAAGCTGATCTGACTTAAATATAAGTAGGATTTATTTTATAATCCATTCCCTTATTCCGTATAGGTTGGATGTAGTATTTTGAAACTAATCCGTCCCTAGTATGCCACCGTCCCATACCAGTGTATACAATCCATCCATCCAGTAGTTGATAATACAGATAGTGAATGTAAATACCAACTAATCCACAAAATCTATATAACTGACAGAACATAAATAAATGCTTACATCAATTAATTCCATACAAGGCATAATAGAATTTTGTAAACTAACATGCTTGTCTTATACCACTGTTACATGATTCTCTTATATTTTATAGCACAGAGAATAAGTATAAACATCCTTTAATCCGTGATAAGCATAATCAAAATATATATTTGAACATGCTTACTTTATACCACTACACAATTATCCAAGAATTGATATTACATTTCACACATGTATACGTCAATTAATCCTTTATAAGCATATAATAATTCTATAATCTGACATGCTTATATTTTACCACTGGAACATGAATTAAACTATAAATCCATCCACAGAAAAATTGCAACAAATAAGCTTAAGCAATTTAAATCCTCCACCTCTAAAACAGTGTACCAAAATTATATAAGAATCTTATACTGCTCAAGGAATAAACCTTAGGTGGTCCATTATCCCTTATCCTGCTCTCTGAAACTTCAACAAGACCTTAGATACCACCAAACTTCCCATGCACAGCCTCTGATTACCCCGGAATAGTAAAAAAAAAGAAACCTAGAAGCGAAAATATGCCGAAACTGTCTCAAAAGGGGATGGAGCCGCCTCCCCCTTGGGTGGAGCCGGCTCCACATGGTCTCCACACATCCTAGAGCCGGCTCCACCCTTGTGGGGAGCCGCCTCTTCTCCCTCTTTTCCTATCTGCTTGTTTTCCTTCACCTGTTTCCTCTCTGATGACGTCCGGTTTATCTGTCCTCCACTTTAAAGGTTTCTACTGATTAAAATTTAGTTCCAGTGTGTTCCAGAGATTTTTAAAAAAACATTAATCATTTATCAACTTCAATAAGAACAAGAAATTTGCACGAAAAAATTAAAACAAGCAAATACGGATTCATGCACACATATAGATTTAATCTAATCTATCACGCAAACCAGATTAATCTTTGGTGTTTATTTACTCCTGGAGTTGTATTAGGCATGTAAAGAACATGACCCAAAGGAAAAGAGTTAGGAGTAGAACTTGCCTTTGAGATTTTGGTTCAAAATCTTAGCGTCGTCTTCCTAAGGTTTCCGGCGAACATTCTGTTTTCTTTTTCTGTCTTCTCCTTGGTCCAACCCTCGAACACACCCCTTTAATCTCTCCTTGGTTTAGCCTTAGTCCTAGCTAAACCCTAAACAAAGTACTCTGTTTCTCTCTATTTCTCTCCGTCTTTCTATGTACGTGAACATGGTTTACAAACCTTTGGCATACAATTCTATTTATAGGCTTCACTAAAAACCCTAATTCTAGTTTAATTTAGAGACGGGAAAAGAACCATTCATATTATATCTAAGTCGGCTAACTGTGAAAAAAAATAAAACCCTAAAGTAATGGTGAATAAGAAACCAATAAAATAGTTAAATCAAATTTCCACGTAAACATACATTAAAGAAAGAAAATAATTAAAACAAATAGTCAATGAAAATAATTCAATTAAATAAAACAAAGACTATAATTAACTCAATTAATTAACAACAGTTAACACAAATAAGCAAATAGCCAAATAAACACATAAAAAAATGCAAAAATTACAATAAAACCATAAAATAAACTACCGAGACAATCCTTTTAAAATTAGGGGTATTACATTCTTCCCCCCTAACAAAAGGAATTATGTCCTCAGAATTCGCCCTTACTTCTTCCAATATTTCAGGAAACTACGAGCGAATGACATCCTCCAGTTCCCAAGTAGACTCAGCCTCATTGTGGTGACTCCACTGAACATGCACCAAAAGGATAACCTTATTACGAAGGATTTGATCTCGTCAACAATACGACACTGTGGCTCCAAATAAGTTGCATCCGGCTACAACTCAATCTCCCTAACATCGATATGCTGATATCGATCCTCATCGCGCAGAAATTTCCGCAACATGGAAACATGGAACACATTATGTACACGATCCAAATTATCTGGAAGTGCCAACCGGTAAGCTACATCTCTAACTCGATCCGTAATCATGAATGGACTGACAAACCGCGGTGACAACTTCCCTTCCTTCCCAAAGCGCTTTATTCCTTTCATATGAGACACTTTGAGCAGAACCTGATCCTCAACCTGAAACTCCAAAGCACGAGTGTGATGATCAGCATAACTCTTCTACCTACTCTGGGCAGTGCGCATATGATCCCTAATAAAAGCAATCTTCTCAGAAGTATCCTTGATGAACTCAGGACCCAAGAATCCACTATAGCCAACCTCCATCCAACAAACAAGCGATCGACATGGTCGGCCGTATAATGCCTCAAACGGTGCCATCCCAATAGTTTTCTAGAAATTAATATTATAGGTAAACTCCACAAGTGGCAAATAATCCTCCCAGTGGCCCTTGAAATAAAAAACACACGAACGAAGCATATCCTCCCTGATCTGATTAACGCGCTCGGTTTGACCATCTGTCTGAGGATGACAAGCAGTGCTAAGGTGTAATTCTGTACCCAAAGCCTGCTGAAAAATCTTCCAGAACTCTAACACAAAGCTCAAATCCCTGTCTGATATAATAAATAACGGAATGCCATGCAACTTCACAATCTTTGTAATGTAAAGTCGCACCAACCGCTCCGAGGGGAAGTCAATGCGAATAGGTAAGAAATGAATTGATTTAGTCAACCTATCCATGATGACCCAAATGGAATTTTGATCCTTGAAAGAGTTAGGCAATCCCTCCACAAAATCCATAGAAATGCTCTCCTACTTCCACTCCGGTATTAGTAGTGGCTATAGAGCTCCTAGCGGCCTCTGATGATCAATTTTAACCATCTGACAAGCACTACACTGAGAAACAAAAAGAGCAATGTCCTTCTTCATACCTACCCACCAAAACTGCCGCTTTATATCCTGATACATCTTGTCTCCTCCTGGATGAACAGAAAACTTAGAATGATGAGTCTCAGTCATCACGTCCATCCTTAAATCGTCAGGAGAAGGTACCACTAACCGTCCCTTGTACCTCAAACCTCCATCCGCCCCAACATAGTAAAATGGGACCTCCCCAGAAGTTATCTCTGTAATTTTGTCAATGCACTGCTAATCCGTGAGTTGTGCATGCAAAACCTTATGAATAATAGAAGGTGTAACTACCATACAAGCCATAAAAACATCCGATAACTCATCCATCGTCTTCAACGCATTCCACTCAGTGGTGAATAGAGTAGAAAAACTAGCAATAGGTCCGCGACTGAGTGCATCTGCCACCGTATTTGCTTTCCCTGGATGATACTGTATTGAGAAATGATAATCCTTTACAAACTCTAACCATCTGCGCTGTCTCATATTTAGCTCCCGCTGAGTGAACAAATACTGCAGACTCTTGTAATCACTAAATAATCTGAAGGACTCTCCCAACAGATAATGTTTCCAAATACATAAGGTAAAGACCACTGCTGCCAACTCCAAATCATGTGTTGGATAATTAAGCTCGTGAGGCTTAAGCTTACGAGATCCATAAGAAATCGATCGCTCCTTCTGCATCAAAACACATCCAAAACCTTGCAAAGAAGCATCCGTGTAGACAAGATACTCTATCCCGCTCTGTGGAGTAAATAAAATCGGTGCAGAAGTCAACTTAGTCTTCAGCTCATCAAAAGCTTTCTGACAGTGTTCATCCCACACGAACCGTACACCCTTCTTAGTCAAATGAGTGAGTGGTCCTGCTATCTTCAAGTATCCCTGGATGAACCTACGATAATATCCTGCCAATCCGAGGAAATTCCGAATCTCGGTAGGTGAAGTAGGCGGTCCCCACTCAACCACTTCTGAAACCTTGGCTGAATCCACCGCTATTCCCCTTTCTGACACCACGTGACCCAGAAACTTCACCTCCCGCTGCTAAAATTCACCTCCCACTGCCAAAATTCACACTTCTCAAACTTGGCATTTAACTGGTGCTCATAAAGCATCTACAAGACAATCCGAAAATGTCTAGTATGATCATCCTCCGACTTAGAATAAATCAGAATATCATCAATGAAGACAATGACAAACTGATCTAAATAAGCCCTGAAGACTCTGTTCATTAAGTCCATGAAAACCGCTGGTGCATTAGTCAAACCGAACGGCATCACCCAAAACTCATAAGATCCATATCTAGTGAGAAACGCTGACCTCAGAACATCCTGCTCCCGAACTCGCAGTTGATGATATCCAAAGCACAGATCAATCTTAGAGAAGTATGTAGCTCACTTCAACTAATCAAAAAGATCATTAATTCTGGGCAAAGGGTACTTGTTACGAATAGTAACCTTGTTCAACTCCCTGTAATCTATACACAAGCGAAGCGAACCATCCTTCTTCTTCACAAACAACATTGGTGCTCCCCAGGGTGAAGTACTTC
Organism: Cornus florida; assembly: GCF_030987335.1. Lineage (NCBI taxonomy): Eukaryota > Viridiplantae > Streptophyta > Magnoliopsida > Cornales > Cornaceae > Cornus > Cornus florida. Next base: position 17,622,393 of record NW_026775571.1, on the reverse strand, counting down.
TATGAATAAAACCCTAGCTAAGTAATTACTGAATCTGATCCCTCAGCTCTCGCATCTCCACTGGTGCCACCCTATACTATGCCCTAACAATAGCCGTATTGCCTGGAGCTAAGTCAATCACAAAGTCGATCTCGCGACTAGGTGGCAACCCTGGAATCTCCAAAAAAACATTCGGAAATAATCTATACAATTGATATGCTATCCAATGACATAGTAATTCCCTCCTCCATTTCCTCCTCCACATAGAATAAAGAAGTGCTAGTAACCCCGTTAAAATGTGGCATAGCAACAACATACCCATCCTGACCAGGTATGGTAAAAACCACAGACCTATCATAACAATCAACTTGAGCATGGTAATGCGATAACCAATCCATCCCAAGTATCACATATAAATGTGCATGTCCAGGACCACTAGATTGGCTAGAAATCTGAGCCTGCAAATATCTAGTGTCACCAACTAAACTATCCAAACCATAATACTGAATACTCCGGAGAGCAAAACACGGAAAGTATATAAAATACTCTGAAACTACTCCCTTTTAGATTATCGTGCTATCCTGGGAATTCCTCCTCCGAAAACAAACCTACCATATTGATTTACACAAGTTCTTTTTATAAGCTTCTTGGTAATCGTCTTGTCTCAACACAACGTCTATACAAGCAAATATTTGTTTGCCTATCCAAAAACTAATCACTCCACTGTGCTAAATCTTTATTATCACAACATACACATCCCAATATAGTCTAATAAAACCATATGTGTATATATCATAAAAATGTTATCATAAAACACCATAAAGATAGTAAGAACCGCTAGTTCACCTTATTAAGAACTTCTTTAAATCATAAACTTCCAAAAGAATAATTGTCAAATATTCTTCAACATACCACTAGTGTATGTGTTTAAATCCGTACTACCTTTTTATTAGTATCTCCACATTACTAGAAATTAAAATTACTCTTAAAAGAACGTTCATCCTTGAACACTGGTGTCCTCCATCTTGGATACTCCGGAATCTCCTCCATCCTGATCTTCTTCGGGGTCTTTCTCTCCGTTTGGCTCACAACCACCGAAGTTGTGTTAGGTCCACAGTATGGTGGCCAATATCGCACACCAGAAACCTTCCCTGACTTATACTCCGAAGCAACTCCTAGTGGAACCAATTTCTTGGTCTCCAATTCTGCCTTCTTGGTCGGCCTTCGCAGGGGAATCGTCGGAGTAACCTTCTTCTTCCTTGGGTCCTTCTTTGCTTTCATCACATACCACATCCTTTTCCTAGTGCCAAACATTCTAAAATTACAGAATAAGGTTGACATTAGTACTTTCTAAACGAACCGTAAAGGAATACAATGAATCCTAAACATAAGCTCTAAACAAGAGAATACGCTACGCGGAAGTCTTATACGATATAACCCTAGAGAAACTTGAACCTGGAGTGCTCTGATACCAACTATGATACCCCTCGGATCCGAGTCACGGGTTGATCAGGACTAAGAACAAGTTCTATCCTACAACAATCCAAGGAGAGACTCGATACGCAGGTACATCCTAACCAACTTAACAATAGCTATATAGTCCGTATATATGTATATATCCACACTACAGGACTCTCACTGGACTATGTAGAGGGTCTTAACCTGAATAGAAGACAACATGCAAAACGCACCCAAGTGAGCATGAATACCTAAGCCTAACAGGGTATATCTCAACCTACATAGCCAGCTACGCATCCTACTATATATACGCTCCCTAACCGTCGACTCTGAGACTCAAGCTCATATCACGATACCATAAAAATGTATTTAAAGTCCTATCCTATCCATCCATAAGAAATCCAGTAAGCCGTCCGGCTTGTTCAGCTGCACTGACTTACATATCCATAGCAAGTCATCCAGTTAGTCATTCAACTTTATTTAAGCTGATCTGGCTTAAATATAAGTAGGATTTATTTTATAATCCATTCCCTTATTCCGTATAGGTTGGATGTAGTATTTTGAAACTAATCCGTCCTTAGTATGCCACCGTCCCATACCAGTGTATACAATCCATCCATCCAGTAGTTGATAATACAGATAATGAATGTAAATACCAACTAATCCACAAAATCCATATAACTGACAGAACATAAATAAATGCTTACATCAATTAATTCCATACAAGGCACAATAGAATTTTGTAAACTAACATGCTTGTCTTATACCACTGTTACATGATTCTCTCATATTTTATAGCATAGAGAATAAGTATAAACATCCTTTAATCCGTGATAAGCATAATCAAAATATATATTTGAACATGCTTACTTTATACCGCTACACAATTATCCAAGAATTGATATTACATTTAACACATGTATACGTCAATTAATCATTTATAAGCATATAATAATTCTGTAATCTAACATGCTTATATTTTACCACTGGAACATGAATTAAACTATAAATCCATCCACAGAAAAATTGCAACAAATAAGTTTAAGCAATTTAAATCCTCCACCTCCAAAACAGTGTACCAAAATTATGTAAGAATCTTATACTGCTCAAGGTATAATCCTTAGGTGGTTCATTATCCCTTATCCTGCTCTCTGGAATTCAACAAGACCTTAGATACCACCAAACTTCCCTTGCACAACCTTTGATTACCTCGGAATAGTAAAAAAAAAACAAACCCAGAAGTAAAAATACACCAAAACTGCCTCGAAAGGGGGTGGAGCCGCCTCCCCCTTGAGTCGAGCCGGCTCCACACCATGTGGAGCCGCCTCCACACATCCTAGAGCCGGCTCCACCCTTGTGGGGAGCTGCCTCTTCTCCCTCTTTTCCTATCTGCTTGTTTACCTGTTTCCTCTCTGGTGACGTCTCGTTTATCTGTCCTCCACTTTAAAGGTTTCTACTGATTAAAATTTAGTTCCAGTGTGTTCCAGAGATTTTTAAAAAAACATTAATCATTTATCAACTTCAATAAGAACAAGAAATATGCACGGAAAAATTAAAACAAGCAAATACGGATTCATGCACATATACAGATTTAATCTAATCTATCATGCAAACCAGATTAATCTTTGATGTTTATTTACTCTTGGAGTTGTATTAGGCATGTAAAGAACATGAGGCAAAGGAAAAGAGTTAAGAGTAGAACTTGCCTTTGAGATTTCGGTTCAAAATCTCAGCGTCGTCTTCCTAAGGTTTCTGACGAACGTTCTGTTTTCTCTCTCTGTCTTCTCCTTGGTCCAACCCTCGAGCACACCTCTTTAATATGTCCTTAGTTTAGCCTTAGTCCTAGCTAAACCCTAAACGAAGTACTTTGTTTCTCTCTGTTTCTCTCCGTCTCTCTGTGTACATGAACAGGGTTTACAAACCCTTGGCATACAGTTCTATTTATAGGTTTCACTAAAAACCCTAATTCTAGTTTAATTTAGAGATGGGAAAAGAACCATTCATATTATATCTAAATCGGCTAACCGTGAAGAAAAATAAAACCCTAAAATAATGATGAATAAGAAACCAATAAAACAGTTAAATCAAATTTCCACGTAAATATAAATTAAAGAAAGAAAATAATTAAAACAAATACTCAATGAAAATAATTCAATTAAATAAAACAAAGGCTGCAATTAACTCAATTAATTAACAACAATTAACACAAATAAGCAAATAGCCAAATAAACACATAAAAAATGCAAAAATTACAATAAATCTATAAAATAAACTACCGAGACTATCCTTTTCAAATTAGGGGTATTACACCCCCTCTGACCATTCCTTTTTGTCATAATCATGCAAGTCTTTTCCCTCATTGTCAATAAATTCACCAAGGAAAGACCATTTAAACACCATTGGAGATGCAAAAAGTTGAACCTTACCTACTTAATCTTTATAGATGACCTCATGCTTTTTTCACATGGAAGTATCCAATCTCTTCAACCATTATGCACTACCTAGAAACATTCTCCTCCATCTCTGGTCAACAAATTAACCGTGGGAAAAACAACATTTTACTAATTGGACTTTTGCTAATAAAGAGGCTGACATCCTTGATCTCTTTGGCTTCCAGAAGGGTGATCTATCAATAAAATACCTTGGTGTTCCTCTTATAACTACCATTCTGAAAACCACTGATTGTAGGGTTTTGATTGACAAAATAACCTCAAGAATCAGCCACTGGACAAGCAAAAATCTTTCTTTTACAAGTTGTCTTCAGCTGATCAAGGTTGTGCTTTTCTCGACACAGATGTATTGGAGTTCGAAATTTGTTCTTCCAATGAGCATCATTCATGAATTAGAGGTTATTTTCAGATCCTTTTTATGGACTAGCCCAGCTCTTAAAAAATTGGTGGGAAGGTTATTTGGGAGAAGTATTGTCTTCCTAACTGGTTAGGGGATCTTGGGCTACCTAACCTAGCTTCTTGGAATGAAACTGCCATCATAAAACACTATTGGGGAATTAACAGTTCAAAAGAAATGCTATGGGTACATTGGATAGAAACCTACTTACTTAAAGGAAGAAGTATTTGGGAGGTGAAGATACCTGGGCAGTGCTCTTGGAGCTGGAGGAAGATTCTGAGCCTGAGAGAGAAAATCAAGCCTCTTATCAAACTGCAAATTGGTGATGGAAGAATCACAAATTTTTGGTTTGATAGTTGGTGCCATCTTAAGCCCCTACACCTCCTTGTTTCCCCTCAACAAATAAATGAATCGGGACATGATTGCAAGATAAAGCTATGCTCTTTCATCACAGCTTCCATATAGTCTTTCCCAAAAACTATAACTGAGTTACTTCCCCAGTTGCAGTGCTTTTCCTCCCTTCCAATCCCCAACCATCATAGAAAAGACAAGTTCATCTGGGGTCCTTCCCCCTCAGGCAACTTCTCAATTGCCTCAACTCTAAAACACCAATTTCACCAAATACCCTCCCTACCTTGGATAAATTTGATATGGTCCAAACCTTCAATCCCAATGCATACCTTCACTCTTTGGGTGGCCATTCAAAATAAACTTCCAACACTAAATATGAGATGCACTGCCCATATCAATGCCATATTATGTCCTCTTTGCTCCAAGGATCCAGAATCCCATGATCATTTATTTTTCAAGTGCTCATTTTCTAAACCCTTATGGCCATTTATTCAAATGCGTTGTGGGTTCTATATCCTTCCCTCCACCTGGAATGATTTGATAACCTTGGGCATCTCACCACTGGAATGGGAACCATGGTGTCTACAGTAAATCCATCTCAAAAATGTGTCTTGCTTCTCTGGTCTACAACATTTGAATTGAACGTAATCGTCGGAACTTCAAAAAGAAGTCCCTATCTGCCAATTCAATTCTCCATTTGACACTGCAATCAGTAAGATCCAAACTTCTTTCTTCCAATTTCGCAATTACAACCATCCCGTGCAGAGTTGCAGATGAATGGGAGCTTCCTGATTCCACAATCCGGCCACTGCGAAAGCCACCGGACGTCACTATACGTTGACAGCCGTCAATGGATGTTGGAGTCATTCTCCATGGTCACCGAATGTGAAGACTTTAGTAACAACTATGTAAATGTTTTTTTGGTTCTTTAAGCTTTGTTGGCCTTTAGCCTTGTAGGCCTTTGGGCCAAGTCAGGGCCCTTTTTGGTTGGTTAGCTTTCGGCTAACAATCCTTTGGGTTATGTATGGACACTTGTTAATATATATAAATTGCCTTGAATTTTCGAAAAAAAAAAAAAAGGTTCAGTTTTATCATAACTTGAGGGGCACTAACGTATTATATTAACTTAAGACCTTAGTTCACATAACACAATCGTGCTTGTATGTATCGGTTTAATCACAGTCGTGAATTTTTTGACATTGTACATAAAGCTTAAAAAGCACCAATGCTCAATTTTTACAATTTGATTCAATGAAGATAGATATTTAACGACTTTTAATGAATTTTTTAAGATCATATAAATGACAAATTCATGAATTTATGTTGTAGTTATTATTAAAAATACTTGGTAATAATACGTTATAAGAAATTAATTACTAAAAGTAGACTTAATGATGGAATAATGAAAATGAAAATGAAAACACGAAATAAAAGAAAAAAACTAACAATCAATATTTGTCTACAGATCATTAACCAAAAAAAAAATATTTGTCTACAGATAGAATAGTTAAACATATGTGATTTTAAGAGTGTTATAATTGAGTTTATTTCCCGTGTTGATGCCGGATTGCTATTCTCCTGCCTATATATTGAGTTTATTTTGTTTGTGTACAATAATGGGCAGCTAACGAATAAATTATAATAGTCCCATCTGGATACAGGATGAGGCTTGGATAGTAGGATGTGTGGGCCGGAGCACATTGTCCCAGATTTGAAACGTCAACGCTTCACTTCGGCTAGTGCACGACTGAACCGGCTGTTTCTTGTCAGGTAGTTGCTTTTCGATATTCAAGAAACCAGCAAGTGCGCCACTGAACCCGCTGTTTCTGGCCGGTTCTATGCAGTAGGCCTGGTTGTTTCTGGCCAACTAGTTGATTTTTGATATTGAAGAAACCAGCAACTGCGTGCACGATTGAACCGGTTGTTTCTTGCCCATTGAATGCATTAGCGACCGTTACGTACACATGAAGAACCGGCTTCTTCTGTGAATTTGAAGACTCACTGACCAATATCATACTGTAATAAAGTCAAAGACTTCTACCGGCTTTCATAAAAAATGCGGTTAATTTTCTAAAAATAATTAATTGTTGATGAGAACTTTAAGCTCCATTTTCACGAATCTATTCATGTGCTCCAGCTAGTTAATTTTCTTTAAAATGCAGTGACGTAGTTAATAGCAAGCATGCATGACGTCCATAACCAATAGCAAATAGTTGTATTAATTTCAAACAAAATTAGTATACTTTATTTCTTGGTCATCCCTTAATCCCTATTGTTTACAAATCTATATACTAATCCGTCATAAGATTCCTTGTGGATCTAGCTACTTCAACTGTCCCTTTTTCATTTGATAATTGTAGAAATACAAGTTGTTGGTTGGATAAAATGCTTCTCTATTCAACGTACTGGTTGTGTCTTTTATTTTCTTTAAAATTCAACAACTTGCATATATATGTAACAACGAGGACGCCCAAAGTCAACTGGGCAAGTGAATAAATGGGCAAAACTTCGCTTCAGGAAGCTAAGGCAGGCTGAAAACTGAGACTATGGATTCAGTCTTATACAACGCAGCCAAAGAGGGAAATGTTGATGTCATACAAAAATTTGCTCAGCTTGAAGTCCAAGTGACGCCCAACAAAAACACAGTCCTCCACATCGCAGCTGAATTCGGCCAAACACAATGTGTGAAAGAGATCTTACAGAAGTATGGATCACTGGTTTCGTCTGTGAATATCAAAGGTGAGACTTCACTTCACATTTCAGCAAGGGAAGGACACACTACCACAGTACAAGAACTCATTGATTCTACAAAAACAGGCGACGATCAAGACCTCGAAGGCGGGACTAGAGTTACCAAGACCAAGAAGATGCTGAGGATGAGTAATGTGGAGGGGGAGACGGCCTTATACGAGGCTGTGCGAAATAATCATCTTGATGTGGTTAACATTTTGATGACGGAAGACCCTGAGTATTTACATCCACCCAACAAAGCCAAGGAGAATCTAATTTACCTGGCTGCGCAAAGATGTTATCTATCTATTCTGTCCAAAATTTTGGAAAATACCATTTCAAAAGCTTACATTTCACAGGCTTACATTGGTCCAAATGGACGAACGGCTTTACACGCGGCAACAATCTCTTATGACAAAGGTAGTTCCTATAACAAAATATTTTCTTCAACTGTTTTGCTAGTTTGCAGAAGTGAAAAAAAAACATAGATAACACAAATTAGTTTTGTGCCGGGTTGGTGTAGGTGTCGGATGAACCAAATCGTCATTGAATTTTATTTTTCCATTAGAAGGGGCTCATACATGTTCTGTAGTCCCCTGTGAATACTCCGCCAGTATGAAAAGTTCTTAATGCTAATTGAGTATGCCGTTCTCCAATAGATTAATTGACCCGGTTCCAGTTTTTAATTTGGAGTAGCCATTTTTTTATTATTATTTTCATTGGCCAAAAAAATTAATTTTTTGTTTCTATTAACCTTCTAGTTTGAAAGGTCAGAAAATAGCACAAGATTACAAGGCTATTAGTATTTGAAGTAGGACCTCGTTCACGTATTGTCATTACCGCATAAAAAAAAGGATTTAAATAAAATTAATTAAAAAATCCAAATTATTATGTTTTACTAAAGGAACAAGCAAGTTCAAATATGTTTTACTTTTACTCTTATATATGTACGTTTAATCTATTTTTACTTGTTAGCTAGTATGAGTTGCTAATACAATGTTCTCTTTCAGAATGCATAGAAAAATTATACGACTGGGAGCCATCACTAATCAAGAAAGCAGATGTATATGGATGGAGTCCACTTCACTATGCTACATGGTTTGGTGATGTATCAGCAGTTAGACAGCTACTTGATCTAGATAAATCCGTGGCATACCTTGCTGCAGAAGCAGATGATAATAAGACTGCTCTTCACCTAGCAGCTAGTCAAGGTCATCTAGATATCATGAAAGTACTTTTTTCATATTGTCCAGATTGCTGGGAGATGATTAACAGTAACTGTCAGAATATCCTCCACATTGCAGTGGAGAACGAGAAAAATGAAACAATCCAATTTATCTTAGAAAATTCCTTCTCCAACAACCTCATAAATCAGAAAGACATAGATCGAAACACCCCTCTTCATTTGCTTTGTGCTAAATCCGATTATCAGAAGTACTGTCTCAAAGATGATCGTAGCGAGGATAGCAAGGCCAAAGTTTTGACTGCCCTCAAAGTAGTATATGGTGGCAACCGTGAAATGTATCCACATGAGGTAAGGATGGTACATAGCTTGTGTATAATATGAAAAAAAAATTCATTTCCTGAATACATGCTAATTGCTAAATATGCTACCTTGTCTAATTGCTTAGATATTTGGAATTATAAATATGCTACCTTGTCAAAAGAAGAGTCATTGTCCTTGTGTAGATGAAAAGTTTATGTGATGGTTGAGGGTATCAGTGAATTAGTACAGTGAATTTTGTATGTATAGATTCAAATCGCACACAAGTTCATGTCATCAGGTGTTAGATCATAAGTGTTGTAACAATACATTAATCTTGATAAAAGGTGTGAATTTACAGGTAATTAAAGTGCCTTGTATTAAGTTGTCTTAATGTACTTGCACAAATTTTCATGATATGATTAGCAAATTTTGGCGATAGAATCAGTACTGCTGTTTTCAAATTTATTTCATTTTTTTAATTTGGAAAAAACACAGGTACCAGAAGTGAGTCGCCGAAACAAATTCAAATTCAAAATACACAAAGGAAACGACTCTACTCGATTGAATGAGCTGGCTACTAAAATTGCGGACAACAATTTGATAGTAGCTACACTTATAGCAACCATGACCTTTGCAGCTGGTTTCACCATTCCAGGAGGCTATGATGGCAACGATGGGCCAAATCAAGGTATGGCAGTTTTAATAAGACGAGCAGCTTTCAAAGTATTTGTCTTGACGGATGCTATTGCTATGATCTTCTCCATTAAAGCTGTATTTACCCACATATCTGCATCCACTTATGAAGACAAAACTAAGTGTGCTAACGGCTATCGCAACGCTCTTGCAACCCTTGTATGCGCTATTGCAGCAATGGTGGTTGCATTCATGACCGGCTTTTATGTTGTGTTGGCACATTCACCGGTGCTCGCTATTAGTGTAATCCTCATTTGTTGCCTCTTTCTTGTAAATGCTTTAAGTTGGTTCATGCAAGCATACCTTGCAGTAGCTGATGACTTTAAAAATGAGGTAAGGGTGTTTACATGCAAAACTATCGAGGTTTTTCGTTGGGCATTGCGCAGAGCTATGGAGTTATTTCTTTTGGGAGGGATGACGGTAATCATCATTGCAATAGTGGCTGCTGTCCTTGGCGGCTTTGGATTTCTTATTTTTCTGACAATTAGAAATCAAATTAGGCATAGGAAATTTTGGTGGTGAAAGAGACAAGAAAGGTTAATGAAAGAAAAACATGGGATAAGTGAAAATTTCTGATACCATTGGAGGACCAGTATATATGAAGGATTAAAGAATGAAGAAGTCTCTCTGCACATCTCCACATCACAGCTTTATTTTCATTTGATGTACTTTTTTTTTGGTCAGTCAAGTTAAAATTTTCTCTTTCAGTAAGTCATTTCATGTACTTTACTTGCTTTCTAATATCATATTTATTTTCAGCAGTTATTACTATTGAAATATTTATTATATATATATATATAATACATGGAACAAGAAAATTAATACACATTTTCTATATAAACTTAATCTAACGGTCATTTTCAAACTCATTTATGGTCTGTTTTTTTTTTTTTTTTTTTTAACACAAACCCACCCTCACCCTATTTTTAGTTTCAATATTTAATTTTATCATTACCACATACTATAACAATAAAATGTAATTATCAAAATAAAAATAGAAACATTTGAAAAAAAAAAATAATACTAGTATATTTTACTCAAAAAAAATTGTGTTTATTCAGATGTTTCTTTGAAAGAAAAACAATATCCGTATCTTTCAATTTTGCAATAATAGTATGATATTATAGTCTTTTCCTAAAAAAACCTCTTATTGTTCTTAGTATAAGTAAATTAATATACTTCTCTAATATAAGTAAATTTATCAACAAATATACTGTAATATTGCATTTTGGAATATCGAATTGATTAATTAGAATTGAAATTGAAAAAAATTTCATTTAAAAGTTGAATAAAAATTCTTTCTATTTCAATTTGAAGTTGGGTATTTGGTGAAATTCATTATTGAATCTGTGAATTTGTGAATTTAATTATTGGATGATGATGATGTATTGAGTATGGTGGGACTGTAGAATCCACCTCAGAAACAACAACGTAACTCAAAAAAAAAATGGGTGAAGCTCTTCTCACAACCTTATTCATGGAGAGTAATCATTTGTCCATACTTTTGTTCATGGATTCAAATTCAATGAACGAAATGGAGAGAGAGTTTATAATTACCTTTTATTGTTACTGTGACAGCCCAAGTTTTTCAACCCGGTGTGTCAATGATGAACTGAAAGTTGACCCAATAACGGATCCGAAATGCGGAAGCAAAAGATAAACCCAAAGTCTATAGAGATGTAAACCATCCCCAAAACACCAATGTGACCTTCCATGAAGTCACGGAGCTTAAGGAAATAAACGGAAGCGAAAACTAACATGAAAAGGGTCAAATGGTACCCTATGGCACCAATAACAACTAAAAGGACAAAATCTAATTCAAACTAAACCAAGAACACCACTAAATAGCTTACACAAGATTAATAAAATCCAGTAGGAAGGAATGAAGCAATAAAGGCCTGAAGAAACAATCAATGAAACAAAACCTACAAAGCAGCGCCATTTCGGTCGACCGAAATAGAGCTTCGGTCTACCGAAATGAGCCAAGAAAAAGAAGGAAAAGAGCCTTCATTTCGGTCGACCGAAATGATAAACCGGTTGACCGGTTTGTGGCTCGAAACTGAAAAAGGCTACTAGAATTGGACTTTTACTGTTCAACAGAAATTCAAAGGCCATCGGTCAACCGAAACAAGCTACCGGTCGACCAAAACAGGTTGAAAATGCAAAATGAACCTATTATGCACCAAAAATGAAAAGAAGTCCCTAAAGCTCAATCGGATCCCCCATTGCATGATCAAATTAAATTGTATGCAAATGTGTGATGATGTGAACATACATGCAAGTGTAAAATAACATTTTTAAACATGCTGATATGGCCTATGGCCTTATTACAATTCATTTATAGCATTTGACATGTCAAACCTTTAAGTTAGAAAAATTACATTTCATAGACAAAACTTAAACATGCGAACACTTGCATGTGAACAAGAATGCTTTTAAAGAAACTTCCATTCTGCAATTCACCCAAAGCAAGTGCAAATCTCCAATCTTGTATCTTGTACCTAAAATATGTCCCAGTAACTTTGGGGTGAGCAACATAAAAGCATGCATCAACCGAACGTTTTATATGTTTGAATTATTTAAATATCGTGGTTCATTCCACCTAGCGTCTATGTCAAAGGTGAGACTTAGGGGGCATCTTAAGCTGCCTAAGATCATTTCTAGCATAAAACACATCATTCATGTAATTCAAACAACATAGAAGCATGTTATACAAAGCGACAAAATATAGACTCTCAAAGTCATCAACTTGAAATCTAAGATGCAAGAACAACCAAAGTGAGTCATGCCACCTAACATATATGTTACAAATTAACCTATAGGATCATTCCTAAGTCACATTTGAACAGTAAAGTACGAATCACAATATCTATGCAATTTAACCAACATAGAAGCATGCTATACAAAGCAACAAGGTATAGATTCTCAAAGTTATCAACTTGAAATCTAAAAGTGTGAAATCAGCTAAATATAACAATTCAGTATAATTAGAATTTCTAATACCACACATCAAGACATAGATTCACACATCAAGACATAAATTCTCTAGGTTATTAACTAGAAATCTAAATGTGCGAAATCAAAAGTAGAATACTTGGACATCTAAGCTCGGAATTCTACCGAGACCTCAACGGCTATTACGGGCACTAACCCGCTGGTAATACCACCCCTAGTGCGTACTACCTTGACGGGGAAAACTCATGCCTCCCGCACTAAAGCCAAACTCTAGTCATGTTATAGTAACCATGTCCCAAGTGACTCTAAAAAAAATAAGTTAACAACTCATATACGAAAAATATATATACAACACAAAAGTACATTCCATGCACAAGTAGGTCGAAACCACACAATACATGCTCTAAATCCACAACTACTATAGGATGACAATGTCAAATCTTCAGAGCGCGATTCGTTACGCGCTATAATAACATCACATGTTGAATCTTCAATGTGCAATTCGTTACACGCTATAACAATATAATTCAATATTGAAACATAATCGCATAAATCCATTACAAGTCTAAAATCATGCTTCAAATATAATATTAATGTTAAACACATGATTTAATCAATAACGCAATAGAAACAGAAATTAATTATATAACCTAATTAATTTTTCTAAGTTTCATATCTCAATCAAATGAACCCTAATTAATATATGTTAAACAACATAACTTTTTCATTACATGAATCAAATCAAAAGCTTACTTAGGTCATTGGATCAATAGGATAGAATTTAATTAAAACATGATAATTAAATCCCTAAATTCTAAAATAACATCAAATGGTCCCAAATTAATATATGCTAGTATACAAGCCCCAGTCATCACAAATATTAAGTTAAAAACTTAATTAGGCCAATATAACCATTAAATGGATTTTAATTAATCATTTTGATTAAAATCTCTAGATTTTTATACTTATCCAAAGGCTCTCAAATTAGAGTATGTTAAGGAACATGCCAAGACTTAATTTAAAAGCATATTACAAGTTCATTTCATGTAAGGTATGATCATGGGAATTAATCTTTCACAAAAGAAAAATATTAAATAAAAAGTGCAATTCTTATTCAATTAATTTCAATTTAATATATTTTAACAAACATATTAAATCCAAACTTTCTACCATGCCACAATTTAATTCTAAGTTATACATCATCATGAGAATTAAATTCTAACCATAGAAATTAATTAAATTAAATTCTAGATTTTACACAAAAGCATGCATACAAGTTGTATAATCATGAGAAACACTTAATACAACACATAAACAATCCTAAAACATCCCCTACCTCAATTTGAGATGAAAATCTCAAAAGCCCACCGAAATAAAAGTGCTCCGAATCCGACGAAACCAAAGGGTTTTGTCGGGGACAACACGATGAACAAGAATTCGAAGGAAGCCCTATGAAAATCACAACTTAACTTCAAACCCGAACTCAAGAAATGATCAGAAATGGATTCTAATAAGGGGGAAAGGTAGAGCTCGTTGAGAGGAACAATAAACGTGAAGGCCAAAGACATTTCACTTAGGAAATCAAGTAGAGGAGAAGAAGAAAAGGTGGCAGCCCAAGGAGCTCCCATGGCTGCCGGCCAAGAGGGGGAGGAAGATGATCAAAATCTGACTTTTCTTCTTTAAGTCCCCTATTTATAGAAAATCTCAAAAAGTGCCCCGAAAGGGCCCCTCCAGGTCTGGAAAAGTGGAATTTGAGCAGACACTCTCAAACGGAAAAACTCTGTGAACGAAAAAGATTCAAAATGAGAAAATATGAATAACGGAAGAAACATCATAAAAAATTGAGTCCCGAACAGAAAGTTATGCCCCAAACAAGTTCGGCGGCAACTAGGGCTAAAAACCTTGAAACTGGAAAATAACGACCAGGAGGAAATTCTAAGAGTGCACGACCTGACAAAATGTGAAAATGAATCCCATACGAGGATCCAGGCTCCAGATGAGGTATTTTTGCAATAACTTTCATTAATTGCACAATGGCCTCTCTAAAAAGTGAAAACTACACTAATGCCCCAGAAAGAAAATATCTTCCAAAAATATTTTCTTAAAAACCCCTGAAATAAAATATCTTCAAAATATATTTACGAAAAATACCTCAAGAAAAGAAAACAATTCCAAAGAACTATGCATCCATGCCCCTATGGACACCGGGAGCAACCAGAGTACTTTCTTACAAAAGTAAAGATACGTATTTCGTGGAAACCACTTTGAATGAAGATACATGAAGTCAAAAACAACTCTAAACGTAAGAAGTGTGGTTTTACAAACAAAGTGATAAATGGGGAAAAGACAAAATAGGGAAAATGACGAAATAGGGAAAATGACGAAAAGTGAATAGTATCGAAAAACGAAAAATTTGGAAATGACTCGGTCCTCAAAGGAAGTTGTCAATCCAAAGAAAAGAGTCTTGAAAATCATTCCAGAGCACTCGAGATGACACTGAACTCAGAAAGGAAAAGACCAACGGAAAAAATATATATATATATATCTGTAAAAATCTGAGAAAAGGAAAAGAAGGAAAAAACCGGGTCATTACTACCTTCCCACCTTAAAGGGATTTCATCCCCGAAATCTTGCCCCAACAAAACAAAATGCGAAATTAGGATAACTACGGAGTACATCTCCAAGTATCCCACATAACACGCTACACCAACGGCCTCAAAACTGAAAGGAAATCCACAAACCAGTTTCATTTGCACCCATGTGTTTATGACAAGACAACCTCTCAGAGGAAAAGTTACCACATGGCTACACGACAAGTCAGAACTCACACACAGAACCCAAGGTCACACAAAGGAAAGGAAGACAAAAACCGTAAGCATCCCTTCAAATGAAACATCATATCGATCCAAAAACAATCACCAAAAGAACTAAAAAATAACCACGTATCAAATCAGGGTACAGAACAAGGACAACGTGGTAGTACGAATAGCGACCAGAACCCGCCCACGGCGTACTCAAATGTGTGGTAGCAATGACAGTACCTAGTGCCCGCTCACACTTACTCGTCAGTAAGGTAGCATCGATGGCAACTAGCACTCGCCCACAACGCACAACTTTATACGGTAGCATGACAGTATAAGGCACTAGTTCATAACCTGCCCCCCACTAGGTCTACCTATGAAACCTCTTGATACCAATGACATCAATGTCGCAAAACGATCATGGCCAAAAGCAATGTGGGAACCATGCATCCGTGAGAGTTGGAATATGGTCCAAAGATGTTCCAGACCATCTTGGCCAATCCCAAACTCTGACAGCAATGTCATAGGCACTATTATGCGTAAGGCCCAAAATCCTCAATATAGTAAAGCCAACATCTCTAACATCTCAAAATATTCCTGTTAACAACACCGATCAAGAATCTAAAGCCTGACAAGCAAATCAAAGCCTCCAGAAATCGAAACAAATCTCACAATAAGACATTTAATCGAAAGTCCTATATATTTCCCTGCAACAGATCAACTACAAGACTGCACTGTAATCAGACATCGGATCCACATCTCTATCATGGATAACTAAATCCTTGAAATACAAGTCCACCAAGTGGCACACAGATCATAATCTCGACGAACGAGGTCACAAAACGAGTCTCTCAAAATCGTGCTTGGTAACACCAAGCTAAATCAAAATTCCTCAATTTCGATCCACAACCAATCATTGGAACTACGACTCCTCAAAACTATGCCTAGCCATAACTAAGACGAGAAAAACTCCATAAATAAGTCATATCCAACAGCGATCCTCCAAAATTTATCCTAAGAGTCAACCACATCTAGATCTCCAAAACCAAAGCCAATCTCCAAAAGACATCCTCAAAAGAGCATCGAGCTCACCCCACGAATCAAAAAATTCCTTAATGAAATAGACATAAGTCCCCGTAAAAATGATCTCACACCAATCAACTCACTCTGAGCACCACAACTCTGTCAACAACCACGGCAAAACTCCCCAAGGGAGGACACGAAGGAAAGGAACCACCAGTCCTAAGAAAGACAACACCACGACTTCATCTCTGAAATAAAAGACAACAAGGTCAAAGACTTCACCCCCTACATGGAGGTAAGTCGACCAAAATCCATCAAATCCTCACCAAGGACTCAAGACAACGATAATGGTCCTTACGGACTAGCCAACCCCAAAGCTGTGCACAACGCAACGAAGAGAAGAGACTCACTCCTTGTGAAGCCCCTTACTCAAACCAAGAAAAGAGGAGAAACCCTATTCTCCCACAAATGTCAACACGACAACTATGAAAAAGGAGCAAAAAGGGAGAACTAAACTTGAATAACAAGGAATGCAACTACCAAGAAGGAAAATCTACTCACATAGATAAAATCAAGGGTACATGCAGCACGTCTCCACGTAAGCACAAAATCATGTCACTAAAATACAGTAACAACATAGCATCTCTAAGTATATAAGGAAGGCATGCTAATGCCACACAACAAGAAGACAAATGTGGATAGACCTCCACCTACTCACGTATCACAATAACATAAATTTTACTACTAACATGGTAGTAAACGAAACTACATAAGATAAAAATAATGCAACAATGAACCCTATGGACATCGTGTCCTAGAGTATCTGGGTAGAAGGAAAGACTAATCCTAGCCATAAACTAACTCCAAAAACCAATGCGACAACAACCTGTCTCAAAACATATATGAGCCCTTACCACAATGGTAAGACTCTAACAATCAATCTCTGAATCTAAAGGTGACACTACAAGTGACACTAACAGCGCGAAGTTCTTTCTACCCAAACATTAATCAATCGACTTAATCCCAAAAGCGTCATCACGCAAGGAAAACTCAAAGAAAATGGCAACTATAGCCATATACACAACAACCAAATCAATCACTATGACTGATCCTCAAAACAACTATCATCATTATCGATCAAAAGGACAACGCCTATCAAAACAAAACAAACATCGATTCCATCCCAACTGCACTTGTAGCTAGCCAGTACGGTAGCATGACAGTGCCATGCACCCGCCCACAACGTACCCACCCACGAAAATTGCAATCCTAGAGGAATCATCTTGAACAATCAAGGATCCTAAGAGGCCCATAACCTCATCATGGCTCAAAACCAACAAATCCAGCACTATGGCAACGCCAAATGAATCACCTCACGAGAGCCTAAACAAAAGGTGTCTCACTACCTACCTCAAAACCAATGCTAGGTCGACAACAACCTACACTACCACGAAACTGTGACTATAATCACCATTAACCCAAACTCGTGCCTTAATGACCAATCTTGTGTCATGCCAAATATATAACACAGTCGTGTATATACCATTCTAATCTACCATACATCACATGTCATGCTCTATATATTAGAATAAAATCATGCTAAATAAACAACATGTCACATATAGCACATAAGCACATAAACATGTTATCAATCCAAAGTATGTCATCATGAAACATATAAACACATAGAGCATGGCAACAAAAGCATGATATGCACCCAAAACCTATCGTCCAAGGTATTCAAACCAAGGAGCTCTGATACCACTTGTGACGGCCCAAGTTTTTCAACCCGGTGTGTCGGTGATGAATAGAAAGTTGACCCGATAACGGATCCGAAATGCGTAAACAGAAGATAAACCCAAAGTCTATAGAGATGTAAACCATCCACCATCCCCAAGAGACCAATGTGACCTTCCATGAAGTCATGGAGCTTAAGGAAATAACCAGAAGCGAAAACTAACATGAAAAGGGTCAAATGGTACCCTATGGCACCAATGACAACCAAAGGGACAAAATCTAGTTCAAACTAAACCAAGAACACCACTAAATGGCATACACAAGATTAATAAAATCAAGTAGGAAGGAATGAAGCAGTAAAGGCCTGAAGAAACAATCAACTAAACAAAACCTACAAAGAAGCTCCATTTTGGTCAACTGAAATAGAGTTTCGGTCTACCGAAATGAGCCAGGAAAAAGAAGGAAAAGAGCCTTCATTTCGGTCGACCGAAATGACAAACCGGTCGACCGGTTTGTGGCTTGAAACTGAAAAAGGCTACTGGAATTGGACTTTTACTGTTCAATTGAAATTTAAAGGCCATCGGTCGATCGAAACAAGCTACCGGTCGACCAAAATAGGTTGAAAATGCAAAAATGAACCTATTATGCACCAAAAATGAAAAGAACTCCCTAAGGCTCAATCGGATCCCCCATTGCATGATCAAATTGAATTGTATGCAAGTGTGTGATGATATGAACATACACGCAAGTGTAAAATAACATTTTTAAACATGTTGAAATAGTCTATGGCCTTATTACAATTCATTTATAACATTTGACATGTCAAACCTCTAAGTTAGAAAAATTACATTTCATAGGAAAACTTAAAAATGCGAACACTTGCATGTGAACAAGAATGCTTCTAAAGAAACTTCCATTCTGTAATTCACCCAAAGCATGTGCAAATCTCCAATCTTGTATCCTGTACCTGAAATATGCCCCAGTAACTTTGGGGTGAGCAACATAAAGTTACTCGTAGGAAATGAGCATGCATCAACCTAACATTTTACATGTTTGCATGATTTAAACATCGTGGTCCATTCCATCTATGCAATTTAACCAACATAGAAGTATGCTATACAAAGCAATAAGTTATAAGTTCTCAAAGTTATCAATTTGAAATATAAAAGTGTGAAATCAACTAAATATAGCAATTCAGTATAATTAGAATTTCTAATACCACACATCAAGACATAGATTCTCTAGGTTATCAACTAGAAATCTAAAAGTGCGAAATCAAATAGTAGAATACTTGGACATCTAAGCTCGGAATTTTGCCGAGACCTCAATGGCTATTACAGGCACTAACCCGCAGGTAATACCACCCCTAGTGCGTACTATCTCGACGGGGAGAACTCATATCTCCCGCACTAGAGCCAAACTCTAGCCATGTTATACTAACCATGTCCCAAATGACTCCAAAAAAAATAAATTAACAACTTATATACGAAAAATATATATACAACACGAAACTACATTCCATGCACAAGTAGGTCGAAACCACACAATACATGCTCTAAATCCATAACTACTATAGGATGACAATGTCGAATCTTCAGAGCGTGATTCGTTACGCACTATAATAACATCACATGTCGAATCTTCAGTGTACGATTCGTTACACGCTATAACAATATAATTCAATATTGAAACAAAATCGCATAAATCCATTACAAGTCTAAAATCATGCTTTAAACATAATATCAATGTTAAACACATGATTTAATCAATAGTGCAATAGAAATATAAATTAATTATATAACCTAATTAATTTCTTTAAGTTTTATTTTTCAATCAAATGAACCCTAATTAACACATGTTAAACAACATAACTTTTTCATTACATGAATCAAATCAAAAGCTTACTTAAATCATTGGATCAATATGATGGAATTTAATTAAAACATGATAATTAAATCCCTAAATTCTAAAATAACATCAAATGGTCCCAAATTAATATATGCTAGTATATAAGCCCCAGTCATCACAAATATCAAGTTAAAAACTTAATTAGGCCAATAGAACTATTAAATGAATTTTAATTAAGATCTCTAGATTTTTATACTTATCAAAATGCTCTCAAATTAGAGTATGTTAAGGAACATGCCAAGACTTAATTTAAAAGCATATTACAAGTTCATTTCATGTAAGGTATGACCATGGGAATTAATCTTTCACAAAAGAAAAATATTAAATAAAAAGTGCAATTCTTATTCAATTAATTTCAATTTAATATATGTTAACAAACATATTAAATCCAAACTTTCTACCATGCCACAATTTAATTCTAAGTTATACATCATCATAAGAATTAAATTCTAACCATAGAAATTAATTAAATTAAATTCTAGATTTTACACAAAAGCATGCATACAAGTTGTATAATCATGGGAAACAGTTAATACAACACATAAACAATCATAAAACATCTCCTACCTCAATTTGAGATGAAAATCTCAAAAGCCCACCGAAATAAAAGTGCTCCGAATCCGACGAAACCGAAGGGTTTTGTCGGGGACAACACGATGAACAAGAATCCGAATGAAGCCCCATGAAAATCACAACTTAACTTCAAACCCGAATTCAAAAAATGGTCAAAAATGGATTCTAATAAGGGGAAAAGGTAGAGCTCGTCGAGGGGAACAATAAACCTGAAGGCCGAAGACTTTTCACTTAGAAAATCAAGTTAAGGAGAAGAAGAAAAGGTGACAGCCCAAGGAGCTCCCATGGCTGCCGGCCAAGAGGGGGAGGAAGATGATCAAAATCTGACTTTTCTTCTTTAAGTCCCTTATTTATAGAACATCTTAAAAGTGCCCCGAAAGGGCCCCGCTGTGTCTGGAAAAGTGAAATTTGAGCAGACGCGCTCAAACGGAAAAATTCCGTGAACGAAAAAGATTCAAAATGAGAAAATATGAACAATGGAATAAACGGCGTCAAAAACTAGGTACCGAGCAGAAAGTTATGCCCCAAACAAGTTCGTTGGCAACTAGGGCCAAAAACCCTAAAACTGGAAAACAACGACCAGGAGGAAATTCTAAGAGTGCATGACTCGACGAAATGTAAAAATGAATCCCGTACGAGGATCCAGGCTCCAAACGAGGTATTCTTGCAATAACTTTCGTTAATTGCACAATGGTCCCTCTAAAAATTAAAAATTGCACTAATTCCCCAGAAAGAAAATATCTTCCAAATATATTTTATTGAAAACCCTTGAAATAAAATATCTTCAAAATAAATTTACGAAAAACACGCCAAGAAAAGAAAATAAATCCAAAGAACTATGCATCCATGCCCCTATGGACACCGGAAGCAACTAGAGTACTTTCTTACAAAAGTAAAGATATGTATTTCGTGGAAACCACTTAGAATGAAGATACATGAAATCAAAAACCAACTCTGAAAGCAAGAAGTGTGGTTTTGCAAACAAAGTGACAAACGGGGAAAAGACAAAATAGGGAAAAAGACGAAATAGGGAAAATGACGAAAAGTGAATAGTGTCAAAAAACGAAAAATGTGAAAATGACTCGATCCTCAAAGGAAGTTGTTAATCCAAAAAAAAGAGTCTCAAAAATCATTCCATAGCACTCGAGACGATACTAAGCGACCAGAAATTAAACTCAGAAAGGAAAAAACCAACGAAAAAAAATATCTGTAAAAATCTGAGAAAAGGAAAAGAAGGAAAAAGATTGAGTCATTACAGTTACGTAAGTGATAATGGTAAAATTAAATATAGAAATTAAAAATAAGGTGAGAGTGGTTTTGTGTTAAAAGGAAAGGCTATAGGTGGGTTTGAAAAATGACCGTTAGATTTAATCTAGCGGTCTATATAAAAAGTGTGGATTAATTTTCTTGCTCTATCGGGAGCAAAAGATCAAGACTCTCTCTCAAAATATATATATTATATATTTTGTTCCCTTCTCATTTCTTTCCTTTTACATATATATTATATTCATTTTCCTTTCTTTCCTCTTTGATTTACTCCTTAATTTATTCCTTTTGTCAACTTTATTCTTTTTGTCAACTTTATTTTCTATATAATGTGTATTAATACAATGTAAACGTATCAAGATATACAATCAATAAATGAAATGTAGCCTCAGTGGCTCTTGATCTATGGATGTAGGCATTTGTGCCGAACCATGTATATGTTGTGTTATCTCTCTCTTTTCTATCTTCCTTTTTTACATCTTATATTTCGGTATCCTAAATTTAACAAGTACTGTAGCTGTAGTTTGTTGAATGTCTCTACTCCCCATCTTGTAGCCAGATATCCATTAATGTGTTATCAAGTTTGCAAAATCGATCGTTTCTATTTTTACTATAAATTTCTTCAATGTTAATTAGAAGTTGGTTAATTCAAGTCAAAAGAACTTCAATAAGTAAGAGTTATTCAATTTTTCATTATTCATTATCCATGACATCAAGAATCTCAGGTATCTGATGTTCTTGCTGTACTCTTGTCACTACAACAAATTATACAATTTGCTACAAAATATTTTCTACAATAATTTTTTTTGTAGTAACAAAATTCATTTTTTTATATATATTTAATTTTTAGCAATTTTTTTTTTTTGGATAGCAAAGCAAACACACATACTTTTTTATCTATGCCTGCGCGTGAACCCCTCCCCTCTTCATTGAAGATGGGGAGGTTATACCATTGGGCCAAAGACCCTTTGGTAGCAATTTTCTTTTTTCTTAGTTGGTAATTTATAGCAAAAAAAAATCATTCCAAATAAAACTAAAAATATATTAGCTCACGACGTGGTTTCACTATAAAGTGTTATTACAAAACAGTTTTGTGGAGATATATTCTTATATACTTTTGGAATCCACTTTCGAAGTCATTGCTCTCATGGTTCGGGCGCAAATCACCTGTTGTGAGATTCCTATGCAATTCTTGCTGTCCACTGTCTTGTGGCGTTGGTTTGGCCACGTATTTCTTCATAAAACAAACACTAAGTCCGCGTTTGGCAATTACACCACTATTTATAAGTAACATTTCACCACCATTGATAAATAACATCACATGATCTAAAAAGTAACATCACAGTAGTCGAAAAGTAACATCACCATTTATGTGCATACCTTAATTTAAGGGTGAAGATACACCACAATTTATAAGTAACATTTCACCACCATTTATAAGTAACATCACAGGATCTAAAAAGTAATATCACAGGATTCTAAAAGTAACATCACCATTTATGTGCATACCTTAATTTAAGGGTGAAGATACTTATAAATGGTGGTGAAATGTTACTTATAAATGCTTGTGTAATTGCCACACACAGTATGTTGAATTGAGTTATGTTTGTATGTGACATTACATAGTCTGTATTATGTGCATAACTTATTTTGTGTGTAAAGATACTTATAAATGGTGGTGAAGAAGGATCCAAACGCTACCTTAATTCCACTCAAACGCTACCATAAGAGCCATTAAATGATGAATGATGTGGGAAAATGTAGGCCACTTAAAACTTACAGCAGGAACTGCATAGGAATCTCACCGCAGGTGATTCGCACCCCTCATGGTTCTCGGTTCTCACTAGTGGATTTCAAGAAGCTCCAAAATTCGAGTCAAAATTTCCAAAGTGAGTATGGAAGTTGTCTTGCTTTAGTAAATTCCCAAACCACTTTTACTTTGCTAAAAATTCTTGTAGAAATCTTCTAAAATTATCTATAAATAATCTTGACCTTTGAATTTTTTTTGAACGCTTGACCTCAACACAATTAGTCATGGACAGACCTAGTTGTGCCAAGGGGCCAATAGTGTGATTTTATTTTTAAATTTTTTTTTTTTTTTTTTTTTTTCAGGGGCAAGGCAATGTTAAAATTTTATAGGTATATAATTCTTTTTTAAAAAAAGGCAAGTATAAATACTAAAAAATAAAAAATAAAAATAAAAATAAAATAAAATAAAAAAATCAGGGGGAACAATTGCCCCCATTGAATGTATGATACGTTAGTCCTACTATGAGCTTAGCAAATACAGCAATTTTAACAAAAATCATCAATAACATTAAAAACACATAAAAACATATTTATGAAATAAAATAATCTAAAATAAATTACCAACAAATATAATTTTAGGAGATTATGAATAAATTATGCATGGGATAATTTCATTGACACCCCCTGAAGTTTGGCCAAATATCAGTCTAAAACATCTTTCGAAAATAACTATCACTTAGGTCCATTTTCAATTTTCCATCACAGTCTCTGTTAAAAACATATGAAAAGAGAACTTTGCCCCTATTTTTTTAATAACATTTATTTGAAAATATCAAATTAGTTAAAAGACAATTATACCCTGACAATTATACCACAAATATTCCTAAACTTTATCATCTCTCCGATGATGTCAATGCCCTCTTCGAATGAGCATTGGGCAGATGGTGTTGTTGGGCGTCGTGGTGGTGGTGGGTGGTGGTTCCAAAAGTTAAGGTTTTTTTGGTGGTACTTTGAGTGTCGCAGAAGAGAGAGAAAGTGTATAGAGAGATTGGTGGTTGGTGGTCGGCGATGATAGGGTGGTGGTGGCGGTGGTGCCGCCGACAACTGTGGTTGCATAACCCAAACCCATTTTTGTTGTCAGGTATGTTAAAGAAAATGATATTTTTTTTTATAAATTTAGAATAACCAAAACAAAATTTTGATTAGAAGTGCCTCCAATCCAGTCCCTAGACAATGTAATTGATTATTCTGTTTTCATATTGGTGTGTGTGATAGAGAGAGAAAGAGATGAAGATGGATTTGAGATATGGAAAAAATAACCATGCCAAATCAATAGTGGTGAGGTTGAGGCAGGGGTTAGAAGCGGTGGCGTTGTTCACAGTAGAAACTTTAGGTGACAGAAGCAGCAACGTGGTTTAGGGCAGCGACGGCAAGGACGAAGTTGACCCGAATGACGATGTTGTCTCCAGCATCGGTGAATCAGGCACTGAATGAACATCCTAAACTAACCCCTTTAGCTTTCCCAAATGATTCAATTTGTGCCTCCACATCTTTCTAATTCACATTAACTGACACCGAATTCGAATGCCCTCTATTCGCGTCGTTGATGAACTAATCCTCCGATCTCGTAAAGTTTTAGCAGAGACCCAATTGTGGAGGCCGACTCAGGTTTTGACGAGAATAGAAAAAGATGGAGGCGAGACAACTTTTGGGTTGCGGCGGCCGAATTGGCCGCTGAGAAGGGTTTTGGAGAGACGGTTGGTGAGGTCGGAGAGGGTGGTTTGGTGCTCAGCCACCATAATTCGGCTGTTGCTGCCGCTGTCTTTTGTGCCGGCATCCTCGCCAGTGTCGATGGTGGTGTAAATCAAACCCAAACTCGGCAATGATGGCTACCACTGAGACCCGCAAGACCTAACAAACCCCACCAGAGATGAATTCGAACCGGGATCGGACTCAAACCATGGCAAAGACAAGCTCAGCACCCCGTTGCTGGAATTGCGCCACACGGGCCGATCGACATCTTCTTGAGGAGAGCAGTCACGGCGTGTTGGAGGTCCTCTTTACCACGATTGACGGCGATTGGTGGTGGTGTTGTGCTTGTGTGTGTGTGTGTGTGTATATATATATATATGTCTCTGTGTGTGTATATAGGAGTATATATATGTCTGCCTATATATATAATATAATTTGTAAATTTACAAATTTTTAAAGGGCCATATTGTCTTTTAATACTGATATTTTATAAAAAAATAAAAATAAATTAAAAAAATGAGGGTAGACCAAAGTTAAGGGTCAAACCAAAGTCAAAGGGTAAAAATGTCTTTTTATATGTAAAAAGTGGTCTGACACACCTGTGAACTAACTTTGGGGGTGTGAGTGAAAAATGGAGCAAACGTTTATAATATGAGTGATAGTTACTTTTGAAAGATGTTTTAGATTGATATTTGGCCAAACTTCAGGGAGTGTCAGTGAAATTATCCTATTATGCATTTATCAACACATAAAGAAAAGAGTTGTGTAGTGCAACAGAGATTGATTTAGCAATTAGTTAGGATCATTTGTTTACTCTTTATTATTGATTTGTAGAGTGTATATAAAGATAGTTAAATTACATAAATGAAATGTAATTTTAAACTCGTCTCGAAAGGAGTTTCAATACCAGCATTAGTGACAACTCAGTGTTCCAACAAGAAAAAGATGTTAGAAGGTATTTTAAAAAATGTATGTTTTTTTTTAGAAAGGTTCTTAAAATATTCTTTAAATATATTAATTTTCTATTTTATTACATAATTAACAAGTTGCCTAGTTAATAGATGAACACTACGAGTTTTCATGTTGCACAAGAAGCTAGTCTGGTTTCAAGGCACTTGTGATGACCTTCGGACTGATGACCTACTTCTAAATTCATTAAAACATTTAAACGATCTTAAATGGCCATTTATAAAAGAGCTTGAGTTGAGCCCATTCTAGAAAGTCTAAGTCTGGAAAGTCAGAGTAAGTGTTTTGGGTGAAACTCCGATTCCAACAAAATGACCTTAAATGGGGCCTCTATAAAAGAGCTTGAGTTGAGTCCATTCTAACAAGTCTAAGTGTAAGAAAGTCAAAAAAGTGAGAGTTTTCGGTCAAAATTCGATTCCTACAAATGTCTTGTGAGAATTATGTAAGATATATTTTGTAATTGGCTAATTTCATTGTCAAAACAAGTCCAATTGAGTTATAGTTTTTTGGTTTAAAATTTTAAGATTAAAGATAGGATGCGGATTTGAAGAAGTTCAAATGTTCATGGTTTAATACACTCCGGGATGTTGAGAATAATGCTTTAGAAAGGCATGGAAGCGAGTGAGAATACTTAGGAAGTTTTAAAAGATTGAAGGAAACAGCAGGTTGACTTCTGTCCATTGGGAACCGGTAGCAACATCCTTGTACCGGTAGCCAACTGTGGTTCAAAAAGGATTTGTCACTGCCATTTCTGAAACAGTAGCCAAGAGCTCTACCAATAGCCAAAGTACATCGGATTGGACACTGCCTTGCCTAAACTGGTAGCCAAAACTTATACCAGTTCAAGTCTCTAGAACTTGAATGGTAACTTCAGTTTCCTATTCCGTTTTGATTCCTATTTGGTCCAGACTTCCTTCCATTAACCTATGCATGAATTCTACTTATTTTACAAATATGCCTAGGTCTTCCAAATTTCTATATAATGCCTCTTTCATTCATTATTGAGGTATGGATTTGAGGAACATCAATTCATTATTTTGAGAAAGCCTTTAGAGAGATATTTTTTAAAAAATCAAATCTGATTATTCTGATTATACTTTTGAGAGCACACACATATGTTCATGAGTGATTTATTAGTGTTGTTTTCTATCTCGTGGGAATTAAAGCTTGATTGAAGATTCAGAGATTCCGAAAGAGCAGATCTATTCTTTCTAAACCGAATTTAGATCTTAAAGAAAAAGGATAAAAGCAATCACACTTTGAAAGGGTTAAAGCATTCGAGGAGTGTTATTTGATCTACCAGTAATCCTTTTACAGAGATCAAGAGTAAGCCTAAGGTCAAGTGTAATACCCCTAGTTTTCAAAAAGATAAAATGGGAATATTTTGGTTTGTTTTTCATTTTTATTTAAATTATTGGACTTATTTGTTATTTGGTTAAATTAGTTGTTTTATTATTATTTGTGTGTATTTAATTTAATTGTTGTATTGTAATTGTTTATGTACGTTAAATTAATTATTTATCTGTTTTATGTTAATTGGCTGTGTTGCTTTAACTATTTAATTTTGCTTTAATTTAATTATTTTTTTTTTTAATTTAAAAGTAGGATTAAATGACGTATGTTTTAATAGGACTTATTTTGGTATATATTTTTTGTATGGTTATATAGGATTTGGGTTTTCTTTTACAGAGATAAATAAGCCGACTTATAGTTAGCTAGGAATTGGAATTAGGTCTTAGTAAGTGCCTATATATATAATCTTATATGTCTGTTAGGGTTAGGAAAACAAAACCCTTTTCACGTATTGTGAGATAGAGAGATACAGAGACATGTAATGGGTGTTTGAGGGAAAAACAGTGGGGCGCTTGAAACTGATAGAACCACCAGATGGGATTTCAACCATGGACTGTGGGTTAAACCAAGGAAGGATAGGAGTGTTGTTCATATGATGAACCAAGGAGGAAGCAAATAAGTTAGAACAGTGCGGGATCGCCGGAAAATCTAGGAAGACGGCGTAGGGATTTTAATTCAAAAATCTCAAAGGCAAGTTTCATTCTGTCTCCTTCCTATAAACTTGTGTTCTGTGCATTCTATATAGTCTCGAGGGATTAATTCAACCTTTAAAAATAATAGTTGATGCATGTTATATTAGACTATAACCTGTTTTACATTTAAATAACTGAAATTGGGTTTTTCTCAAACTGTGTTGTTTTTTATTTAAACTTCTGTTAATCAAGTTCATAATAGAATTTGAGAAGTTTCTATGATTGTTGGGACTTGTATTGAACCTTAAGAACTTTAAGGAAACTTGGAGCAGAGGAGTGGTCTTCGCCGGAAGCGAAGAAGATAAACAGAGGAAAAGAAAATTGTTTCTGTTGAAGCTTTGTTAATAAATTCATATTGGAATATGTAGGGTTTCTAGGACTTTGGGAACTTGAATAGAACCCTAGGAATGTTAAAAAGATGTGGGATAGGACATTGGGCTTCGCCGAAAGAGCAAACGACAACCGGACGAAGCAGAAACGAAGCAGTGAAGCAGAGAATGGCTCTCAGGGGTGAGAGTCGGCTCCTAAATGGTGGGAGCCGGCTCCCATGAAGAGAAAGCCGGCTCTCCATGAGGGAGAGCCGGCTCTAGAAGCCTAGGAGCCGGCTCCAATAAAGGGGAGCCGGCTCCCATGGGGAAAAAACCCCTACGGGTGTTTTCTGTAATTTTTCTGAAGTTCAGGGGCTTAAAGGTAATTACTGGAAAGTGATGGGGGTTTTTAAATGATTAAAATTAACTTGTTAAAGCCTTCAAATAGTTGGTTTATGCTAAGGTGCTAAACCTAAATGCATGTCATAAAACATAAGCTTATAATAGGCCTACTATCAAGGAATGAGGAATGCTTGTTTTGCTAAATTATTTTGACAACTTAATTTGGACTGACATTGCAATTATTGTTAGAATTTATATCAATGATATATTTAGCATAGTTCAGTTCCAAGAATGTTGGTTATGACGTCATGTACTCGTATCTAATAAGTTGTATATTGTCGGGAGTAGTGGAAGGTTAGTTGCTAGTTTCGTGTTAGCAAATTAAATGAAATTGGTATAAAATACTTTTGAAGTTTCATATGATGTACTTAAACTTTGGAGTGTCATTATATCCGACACAGAATTTATAATGGGGAATTACATAGATGCCATGAGATTTAATTATAAATTTGCATGCCGTAAAGGATTTTGGAGGAAGTAAATGCTAGTCATCATTTTAATATTTAAAATGAACTAGTATGGATGTGTTGATTTGGAATTCTAGTATAATGTGCAGTTTAAAATTCTGATATTCATTATATTATGTTATGGAGGATAATTACTTAACTATCTTAATTTTGGTTCTGTCAATTACATGGAAATGGATGGTTTAAATTGTTTATTCTTATTTTAACAATTTAAAAGGAGGATCTATGATTATAAACATATACTAGATGCATGATAGGATCTTATCAATATCTGATTTCTATTGTGTTAGTTTCCGGATGGATTTGATGTTCAAACATGTGTGCATCATTGATGGATCATTTGCATTATATGTACCGGTATGGGACGGTGACATATTAGGGATGGATTAGATCAAAAAAAGCTAAGTCTTACCCCTTTCATATATATGGAATAGATTAACTCAAACAGTTAACTCCTACATGGATGCATGTCCTGTTAACTAAAACAGTTGAATGACATAATGGATGGTTGCTTTACTTTTCTGTATTAGGAAGAGATTTAAATATATACTTAAGTGCTGTGATACGAGCTTGAGTCTCCTGATCATGGTTAGGGTGCGTATATCGCCTAGGATTGATAACCAGGCCTAATGATGTTTCCTTGGTTGTTCTACTCGGGTTGAGACGGATTATGTGGGCTGGTGAACGTCCTATAGTGTGTACTTATATTTATATGGACTATCTTAGCTATTGTTGAGCTATCTAGGATGTATCTGCGTATCGGGTTTATGTATGGATTGTAGTGGCATGGAACTTGCATGTGGGCCTGACCCACCCTTATTTTTCAGGTGATCGTCTATAACAGGTTTAGAGCTTGTTCGTGGTGATGCAGATACAGTCATTCACTCTTCCGACTAAATAGGATTTTTCTTTCTGGTTTTAGTTTTGAATTTTATTCTGTAAGTTTTATCTGTTGAGATTATTAGGGGTCCACTAGTTGGATTCCCGAGTTGTACGGATTGGAAAGTTAATTTATATTAAAACTTTTATTTTTGGAGGTTGTACAATTAGAATTCTTTTCAGCATATCATTATTTTATTCTTAATTCAGTTTTATTCCTGCTTGTTTATATATTGATTGTCTGGTATCCTTCGGATCTGTGCCCGTACTTGATCACCCGTGGTTCTAGAATCGAGGGGTATCACATCAAGTGCTGTTGGACGAGACGTTGTAAAGCCAGAAGATTGTCAGCGATTGGTGTTTGGTAGAATGATAGGATGTGAGCCTGAGTCAGAGTCCATTGTACTTTGTTTCAAACATAGGGGATCGGTTTACTTTGGACTACACAGTACACGAGGTTTTCCCACATAAACAGTTGGTCTATTTTACCAATTGGGGTTTCCTCGCTAAAAATCCTGGTGCAATCTTTCTAACTCTACTTTCTTTACTTTTCAGTATTAATATTTGTGATTGTGGATATTAAATTAATCATATTGCTTAGGTAATTTAATTATTCACAAATTGAGCAAGTTGACCTATTAATCTCATTTAGGTCATTAAAAAGGAGTTAATCACAATTAAAATCAACTAATAGCTTCCACACCCCGCGTTAAACTTTCCACATTTGGTATCAGAGTAGGTTACTCGATATACTGAGTAGATATTAATTGTTGATTTGTTGTGATTTTTCAATCATATCTGAAAATTCATCTTTTGTCGATGTGTTGCCTTTACCGCCTCCTGTTTTTTATTCTATCACAAGCATACAAATTGAATGATCTAAGTTTAAGTATGCATGTTTAGATGAAAAAGGGTCTAATGCATGACTTAGCACCTTATTTTCGGGTTTTCATCTCTAAGCGACTTCATATTACACTTGAGCACACCGGAATTGAAATAAATATGTTTACATCTCCTTCTTTGTGGTATCGTAGAATTGGCTCCGTGAATCGATGAGTTGAATGAAAGAAATTTTCCTTGGCATTGAAAAATAAACAAAATAAAAATAAATTTACAATCTTTTACCTCATCGACTGAGTAACCAGACCTTATGCCTTATTAAGCATTGAATGTTCGCGTAAAAAGGAAGACAAGTAGAGAATGTAGAATGTGTGGCTTGTTTGAATTCGTAGCCTAGCTATCCCAAGTTTTTATGCCCGTTGGAGTGCTTTTACACTTAATGCCCTAAGAACATTTGGTTTGGGAGTCGTTGGCTCAACGCTCGCTACATGGAGTAGTTAGAACGCTTAAAAGACTTAAACATTGCATGGCCACAAAAAAAAATATATATATATATATATATATATATATATATATATATATATATATATATATATATATATATATTCATACCTTGGAAAACTATTTCAAAAGACAAGTTAAAGATATGGAAGCTATGATATGTGCCATGGAGGGGTAAGAATGCATTAAAAAATATATATAATAAAAATAAAATTAAATATTTCGGTTCACTTTGAAAGAAGTTTGAGATGAATGCTATTAAAAATGAGATGTTGAAAGTTGTGTATGTGGACTGTTTTATTGATGAATGAATATTGGAAATCGTAAAGTGTTTTGAGATATCATTGTTTACATACTTATTGTAGTCT
The DNA here is from genome assembly GCF_030987335.1 of Cornus florida. NCBI lineage: Eukaryota > Viridiplantae > Streptophyta > Magnoliopsida > Cornales > Cornaceae > Cornus > Cornus florida. Next base: position 17,590,309 of record NW_026775571.1, on the reverse strand, counting down.
TTATGATATAATCCCCAATGTCATGTGTTCTAACTTTAAAGAATGAGCTTTTTGGTTAATGTTTGTGGGTATCATTTCTGGTAAACCCTTATAAGACTTCACTCGTTCTCTAGGGATACCTAGGGGTTGAAAAGGGTTGTTGCATTTGCTAAATGCAATCGTTACTCCCATGAAAGAGGGGATGTCTTATTTCTGTTTTTGCTAAGGGACTAGCAAAATGTAAGTTTGGGGGTGTGATAAGCGCCGAATATATTCAAGCACCCTTAATTGCATGATTTAGTCTATTTAGCGGGTTAATAAAGTATGTTTTACAAGATTTGTTGCGTATTATCTATTTTTAGGGCTTATCTCCAAAATGGCATAAAAATGGATTTTTACGGGGTTTTAATGAATAAGGTGTATGGCAAGCGATGGAAATCGGTAAAATGGACCTAAGTCCAAGAACATGCTCAGCCTGAGAAGGAAGATAGACCTAGGAAGTTAAGCAAGAAAGAAGAAGTTCAACCTTGAAGAGCGAGGTTGGCGTCCGGACGCAAGCTCCTAGGGTATTTCTAACATCCAGACGCCCTTTGTAAATCGAGGCTAACAGTTGTAATTGCAAAGTGAAATTAAATTTCGGTAGCCAAATAAATTAGCACTCGGACACCCAGCTCTGCATCCAGACACCAAGTGCTAGAGGCCATGCACACCATCACCCAGCGCGCACCTTGACAGCCAGCTTGACACTCAGCGTCCGGACGCCAACCTGCAAATTAATGATTGATTTTGAATTTTCAGTTATTTTTCTCTCTATTCTCTAACTTGAATGCACGAGTTTTGTGGATATTTTGACTGATTCTAGCCAGAATGGGCTATATACACTTCTTTATGTTGTAATACATATCATATATCATTTCATATTCAAAATTGGATATACTTCTAGAGAGAGAGAAAGTGAGGAATAGCTAGGGTTCTTGGCTGTTCTTGAGAGGAGCTGCTACAGAGCTGAGGATGGAGTCTTCCTCTTAAACCATTGGAGCTTCAACCACCACCAGGATGAGCTAAATCCCCTCCTAAGGGATTGAGGTAGCCTTAATCAAATTAATCATGTAATTCTTGCAGTTTAATTCGGGGAAATACTATTGCATGTAATGGATTTCATTAATAAGATAAGGATTTATGTTATAATTTGTGTTTTTATATTAAATATATGTATAATCCGTACTGAATTCATATATAAAAATATGTTTACTATGTAATTCTTATCCTAGAACCATGTTTACATACTTGTACTCTTGATATCTTTAGAGTGACAATAAAGATTGATTACATGAAATGGGATTATAGGTATGCTATGTATGACTTTAGATAAATTATGCCAAGGGAAGATGGACCATACTACACCCCTAGATTAATGCAGTTAGGTAGATGGTCCATGCCAACCAAAGATAATTTATGCTAGTGATTAGCTTTCATGTGCTAAAACTTGCCAATTCAAGACCTTGATAGCCATACCTAGGGAAGATGGCTTATACTACACCCTAGTTTAGGTGGATAAGCTATGTCAATCACAAATGAGTTATGCTTAGTCTTGAGTTGCATGATTTTCTAGAAAATTGTTGTAGTTGTTTGTGCTTCTACACATTATCATTACATGTAATTGTTTTCCCCAAGTTAATTACACTAAAACATGATTATGAGGTCTTAGTGAACTCAATTCCCTAGTCCCCTTTTACTTAATAATTCAATCTTTGAATTTGATTTAATTCTATTTAAATTTTATGCTAAGTGGTAAACAAACAAATAACTCTTCAAACCATCCTGTGACATTTACAAGCTTGAAATTAATCTTTGAAATCTGATTTCCATAAGCTTCGCAATCTTCGTGAATCGATAACTTTACTTAGCAACTTTTTACATGAATTTGTGCTACAGATAGTGTGGTCTTATTATTGAAGTGCCCACTACACTACCAGGCTACAATAATCAAGTAAACCTACCCTAAAGAGGAAAACATCCTTGGTACAATTCTCCATTCATTTTCTAGAGAATGTTTATTGAGAAAGGACCAAACTTCCCTTTTATAGTTTGTACAGCTTGTTTTGTAGTGCAACAAATTTACAGCTTTGCATATTCTGTATATCAGCCTTCATCACTAAGTAATCCATTTGAGTATTTTATTTCTCTAACTAGGACCACATAGCTCGTGTACCACACTTGAACAATAGGCAGAAGGACCAAAAGGCCCTTGTGACAGCAAACTGAATATTCCACCAGAAAATGATGTTGTGACTATATAAATCACAATGTAGCTTCATTCACAACTGTCCAATGCAATGTAGTATGCTGGGCAAATGTAAAAAGGTTTAATACAACTATGAAATGACCATAACGCCCTTGAATAATCCTGTAACCAAAACTTAAATGCTGGACCTTACAACTTTATAATTACAATGTACCATATTTTTTCAATGTGAAATTGTACCACAAGATGGTAATGGACTATACTGTCCCTGAGAGATTATATGACCCATATTGCACAAAAATGGACATGGTATAAGCCCTTGACAGCTATAAAACACTTGGTTTGGACATTTAAATAGCCAAACACTAAAACACAAAGTGGGACCAAAAAAGCCTTTCTCATGACTCAGTCCGATAATGTATGGCATGGAATCATCTATGATTTTGTGGTTCTTAATCCAAATAACCCCTCTGCAGCTGATAAAGCTACTCTAGCAAATGATGGAAGAGCAAGATATGATCTATTTTGTGCTCTCAAGTAATAAGAGTTCACAAGGATCAAGAATTGTAAAACAACAAAGGAAATGTGGGACTCTCTCAAAGCAGTACATGATGGAAACAATGTGATCAAGGAAGACAAGATACAACTACTAAAGGTTTAATATGAAAGCTGTAAGATGGAAGAAAGGGAAGGTATCTCAGAGTATCTATTCAGGATCAATGAAATTGTCAACAATATAAAAGCTCTTAGTGAAGATGCAAAGAATTCTAAAGTTTGCAAGAAGAGCCTGAGATCTTTAGCTTCAAGGTTTAATGCAAAGGTTACCATTCTTGAAAACAAAGACTTGTCACAAATGAAGATTGATGATCTTCAAGCCTCACTCACTGCTTATGAAATGAGAATTGGAGCTCCTACTCAACAGAGAAGAGAAGCTACTCTAAAGGACAAGGAGGTTATTGAAAAAGATGAATAGAAGTTTAAAGATGATCTTAAAGAAGATGAGGTGGCTTACCTAGCAAAAAAATTTAAGAAATTTAGATTCAAGAAAGAGACACAAGCACAAAACCAAACCTGCTATGGTTGTGGTAAAACAGGTCACTATGTAGCTAGCTGTCAAAACCCCAAAGGACAAGTTCAGAAGAAGACAGAGAATTTCAACAACAGAGGTAGATTTGGAAGAAAGACTCTTCAGATTGGGATTCAAGTCCTGAAGAAGAAAAACCTTATGAGAGACAAGATAATGAGTGCTTTTATATATGGCACTTCTTAAGGATTCTCATGCTCAAGCTGAGGAAGACAAAGATAGTGATACTGAGGTGGAAGAAACTATTAAAGAGACTAACTATTCATTAATAAATCCCAACTACCATTAGCTAATTAAAACATGTGAAAGCATGGAAGAAACAATTGAACAAGTTAACCAATGAATCTTAATATATTATTTTACTTTTCTTCTAACTTTTTCCAACTCCCTTCATAAAGCCATTGACTTTGAGCGAGCTTTATTAAATAAAGATTTGGCAACTGTACGTACTAACGATGTAATAAAAAAAAAAAAAATTAGTTATGGCATGAGTAAATGTACTTATGATGCCATAAGCGTCTATTTCTTTATTTCACAAAATCTTGTTTATTCATCCTTTTAAATACTCGTCCCAAAATAAATATATATTTTTTTCAAGGCAAGAAATGTTAGAAGTCAGATTAGTAGATGGAGAGAGTCGAAGCCTTGCACCCAAAAGTCCATCGGAGGTACTAACCCACTGGGCTATCTAGACATTTGCATCCCAAAATAAATGTTCACTTTTTCATTTTTGACTATTCCAAAATAAATATCCTATTTGATATATATATATATATGGGTAACATTATCAATTTCAACATTCTTGCATTCAACCTATAAAAAGTAAATCATTATATCCTTGTTGACCCACTATGGATACATTAAGTAATTCATTCACTACAAATAAAATAAAAAAGGGAGGTGATATTTGCACTCCACTTTTCTACGTTTGCACTACAATCTTAGAGCCATTTGTGGTTGTTGTTGGAATAAAAAAATACTTTTATGAATAGAGCTGTCAAAAAATTACAGTCAGTAACAAACATGTTAGGTGTGTAGTGACACATTATAATAAGTACTTTTCCCAATTAAATTATTTTTTAGTTTATATGGTAATTTTTTTAGACATTTTTATTACTAATTTTACTATCATATCTTTTAATATGATGTTACCATATTTGATAATAGCAACTTTATTAATGAAGGGGTGAAATTGTCGTTATAAAACAAATGGACAAAATTGTCTAATGAAAAAGAGTTACCTAAATATTCAACTTCTTTTCAAAATGCAATTTTATAGGCTACAAATTCTAGCTTCATTCAAACGCTCTACCGAACTAAATTTGGTAATCATTTAAAGCACTTCTACTAGTTACCAAACACATCTAAACACTACTTTTCAAAATAAAAGCATTTTTAAGCAGTAGAAAAGCAATTTCAAACAGTTTCTTAGATGAGGTAACAATTCTAACCATAACTTTACAAGTAACAGATTATTACTTTTTAAATGACACAACTGCCTTTTTCAGATTTTCTTTCTTTATTTGTAATCTTTAATAGTTTATGCCTCTTTTGATAAGACAAAAATAAAATAATTTTATGGTGAATAAATTGGTTCTTTTGACTAGACCAAAAAATATATATATTTATTGAAGAAATTATCTCTTTTGTCAAGATACACACAAAAAAATAAAAATAAAATAAAAAATATCTCTATTGAATAAATTATCTGCCCCCCCCCCCCCCCCCCCCCCCCCCCGGGCCCAAAAAAAAAAAGGTTAAATTGTTTCTTTTAATGGGACGCATAAAAATTTACCCAAAATAAGTTACCTCTTTTGACATGACTAAAAAAAAGTTAACTTCGTTGAATAAATTATCTGCTTCAATTGCATGTACATAATAATAATAATAATAATAATAATAATAATAATAATAATAACGTCACTATTGAATAAATTATCCCTTTTGACTGCAAAAAATAAAATTATCAAGATAGAATAAATTATCTTTTTTGAGAGGACCTTAGAAAGGAAAAAATAAATAAATAAATAAATAAAAAGCACAATAGAGAAAAAAAAATATAGTAAAAAAGGTAAAAAACCAAAAAAAAAAAAAAAAAAAAAAAAAAAAAAAAAATTAAAGTTGCATAAAGGCTTGTTATGGCATTGTAAAATAAGTGATGGTGCATTAATGAATTCAATGACCGTCTTATCATTTCCTTTAAAAGAAAAAAGTCAATGGAATGCAATTAGAGAAAAGTAGAGTACTAAAACTCATCCCCCTAAAAAGTTAGATTCCCAAAAAGGGATATGTTGGTACCACCTTTTATTTAGGGTTTCCCTTTAAATGTCAAAAGTTTGGTCACAGGTCTAGTTCTGTGATATTCTATGAATTCTGGTGAGCTCAGGATAATTTCAGAGATATTCAGGGGCAGTATGGTCATTATAAATTGGAGTGAACTCAATTTAATTTGGTTAAGCAAGGTACATTGCATCATAGACCATGGTCATAGACTAATCACTGCTATTTTACTGGTGTACTGAATATTCTAGGATTTCTGTCACTACCAAGGGTATTCAAGTCCTTTCACATATGTGTATGACAATTATATAACTGCATTGGATGCTACATTGTATTATAGAGCTCAGAAATCATATTTGATTAAGAACACATAGGCTACAATACAGTATTCTATTATATATTGACAAGTATCCTTCAGAGGAGCATTTTGGTCTTTTCAGTTATGTGGTGCACATAACAAATGCGTGCATTGTGGTCCTAGTGAGAGAAGTTGTTGGACAATTCACATTTCTTATGCACTAAGTCTGTATTGATTCAGAAATATATATATATATATATATATATGAGCTTTGAATTGCATGTGCATTAATGAACAAAATAGTGAGCTATGACAAGGACATTGTGGTCCTTTCACATAGGGAATGTCAGAATATTCCCTCACAAATGATTAGTGGAATGTGCCACATGTATTTCTATTTTAGGGCTGCATCATCTCAGTGTAAAACACTATATATGTGTGTGTATATATATATATATCCTGTTATAGTGACAGCAGTAATCAAAGCCTTGTGAGTGTATTTTGTGAGCCTCTTGTGTGGTGCATTATGTGTGTCTTGAGAGCAAAGGATGAATAAGGGTTTTTGAGAATTAGTTTTATGATTTGAGCTTTATTTGATCTCAAAATCCATTATTAAGTGAACACAAGTGTATTGATCATCAAAAAGGCTTCGTGGTGCTGTTTTCTGGTGCAGAATCAAGGTTCAGAGGCTTTAAAATGGTTTAAGCTATTTTCAGAGCATTTTGAAGTTTAAGGTAAGTTAATTTTATCATTTCACAACTGCAAAAACTATGTTTTAAAATTTATTCTTGCTGTAGTTAATTTTGATGTCTCAAACCTCTTGTTTGCTTTATTTTCTAGTTTAAGACTTATGTATTGAGCTTATATTGTTGATATCTTGCTGTGAGCTTGTTGTATATCATCTGAGCATGATTATATAGTTGATTTGAGGTTGTACAAGTTGAGAGTTGCACAGAAACAAGACCATTTCAGAATCTGATTTCTAAACCATTACAGTTAAGGTTTTCTATATAAAACCAAGCCTGTTTGAGTATTGTGTTGATTATACTGATGAGCGATGAATATTGTATATTTGAGCCCCTAAATACGCATATGTTAAGACCAAAAGTGATATATCTATCCTATTTTATACTGATTTATGTTTACTTCGTGTTTTTAGGCGATTTCCCAAAGAAGCGGTTAAAACCGGGCTTTTATGATGAAAAGAATGATAATGAAGTTTACCGCGTCGATGCCGATCATCCGAAGAAAGCAGGGAGCCAAAATAGTGAATTTTGGAAGAGTTCAAGTTTAGGAGATCGAGCCTCAGTTCTATGGCTCGAGCATAAAGCAAGAAATTCCACCAAGGCAAGAAGGCTTGAGCCCTGACCCTCAGAGCTCGAGCCCACGCACAAGGTGCTCGAGCCTTCGCCTAAAAGCTCGAGCACATGATGATCGAAATGTGAAAAGTTTATTCAAGCTCCCAGAACCTCATGCCAAGCCTCAGGGATCGAGCACTAACACCTAAAGCTCGAGCCCATCGCCCCAAAGCTCAAGCCCAACACCTTGGGATCAAGCACCATGAAAAGCGGATTGAACACCATAAATAAAAAGATGTTTCGGAACAATTTTGCTCCTAAAGCTCGAGCCCGAGCTTTAATGCTCGAGCCCAACTCAAAAAGCTCAAGCACAACCATTCTGGGCTCAAGCATTGCTGAAAACTCTAAATCCGCTTCAATATTTTGGGTATAACTTTTGACTCGGAACTCCAAATTGAAAAAACTTAGCGGCTCTAGAAAGAAGACTCGAAGCCCAATATTTTTGTCTCTAATAGCCATCTTGAGATTCGCACTCTAAATGGGTCAAAATCGCTTAGGTTCGAGGTATATTCTTGAAAGCTCGAGCCTTGTACCTGAAGCTCGAGCCTAAACTCCAGAACTCGAGCCTTGACATCCTGGAAGTCAAAAATCATCTTTCTTTATTTCCTTATGGGCCCAATTGTTACCAAAAGCTGTAAAACCAAACCAAAGGGAATTGGGACTTGTTCTTCACTATAAAAGAAGAGAAGAAGACACATTAAGGGGGGCATCCATTACTTTCTCATATCTCTCTCTCACGGCGGCTTTTAGGATTTTGAAGAAAAATATCCAAAAGGAGTTTTGGCGGTCCATGGCGATGAAGACCACAACAACATAGATGACATCTTGCATCGTCATGAGTAGTTAAAATTAAAAAGTCAAACAAAGTTAAAGCAATGAGATGAAAAACAGAGATCGATTTGAACAAAATGTTCGATCGATCTGACGGAGAGCAAAAATATGCAGGTTTTTGGGTTCAGAAATTTGTCTTAGTGTGGGAATTCAAGATCGATCGAACTTGAAGTTTGGATCGATCGAAAAAGTTATGATCGATCTGAGAACAAGTTTGAACGATGGGACAGAGAGGTGATTTGGATGCAGGTGGATGCAGGTCAAAAAAAATTCTAAGTGTTGGATGCAGGTCGAAGTTCGATCGATCGAACTCTCATCTGAGATCGATCGAACTTATGCAAAATGCTCAATTTCAACATAAAAGTGCATGCAATCATAATCACAGTTCCTAGCAATGCATATGAACAAAAAACAAGTATCTAGACTTCGCAATAAATGAAATTAAATATAGAAATGAGGGAGGAATAGGGTTTTGACACCCTACGAAATGTCTTGCTAGTCTTTAAGGAACTTGTTGGATTAAGCTCAAAAGATGTTTTTGGTCCTTGGTCAATGCAATCTTTGGGCTTCCACGCCCTTTCAAAACAAGATTTTGAAACAACTTTCTTTGGTTTCAAGGTTGGAGATGGACTTTTTGAAACCTTGGTCCCACACAAAAACTCAATTCCTTCACTTTTAAGGTCATGACATTTCTCTACAACATTAATCTCTTCATGCTTGTCAAATGAATTGGGGGTTGGATTAAAAATATTCAACTTTACCTTCATGTGGCCGAAAGAGATCTTCATTATCCACATCCTACAATTGATGTAGGCATTCGTGGTTGCCAAGAAAGGACGGCCAAGGATAACGGGAATTTGGCTCTTAGGATTTGGAACCGGTTCCGCGTCAATGACAACGAAATCGACGGGAAAGAAGAATTTTTCAATTTTAATCAAGACATCCTCAATGATACCCTTAGGCTTTTTGATTGATCGGTCGGCAAGTTGTAAAACTACCGACGTTGGTTTTAAGTCTCCTAAGTCTAATTTGACATATACCGAGTATGGAAGAAGATTAACACTTGCTCCTAGGTTAAGAAGAGCCCGATTAATGATATGATCACCAATGATGCGTGAAGTAATAGGTGAACTGGGGTCCTTAAACTTAGGGAGAGTGTTATGCTGCAAAATTGAGCTCACTTGCTCAGTTAAGACCACTTTTCTAGGTGCTTGGCTTTTGTTCTTTCGCTTTTGGGTGCACAAGTCTTTCAAGAATTTAGCATAAGCCGGAATTTCCTTGATTGCATCCAAAAGTGGAAGATTGACTTTCACTTGCCTAAACACGTCCATGATTTCATAAACTTTGGGCTTTTGCTTGTCATTTGAAATGGATCCTTTTAAGGCATCCGAAAATGGAGCTTTTGATTCAAAAACCTTTTTAGAATTTTTCTTTGAAATCTCTTCAACAGAAGAAATTTTCAAATCATTTTGCATATTTCTCTTTTCAAAATCACTTTTCAAATCACTTTTCAAAACATTCTTATTTATATGGTCATGCACATTCAATGAAGGAGGAATATGATATCAAACGGGACGGGTGTTAACTTGTGGTTGCACCGGTTCACTCTCTTCATTGGACACACCCACTTGGTTGTCCACAATCCTTCCACTTCTCAAGGTAGTCACCGCATTAACATGTTTTATTATGTGACCTTCCGATAAGGAATGAGTCTTCACAACACATTGTTGCTTTTGTGGGGCATTCAAATGCATTTTTCCCTTCTCTCTTGCATTCAAAGTACTCACTATTTTCCCTACTTGGGTTTTTAGTTTAGCAATGGATTGAGAGTGAGAATGAAGCAATTGTGTATTTGCGTCTAAAGTGCCCAAAGCGGTCAAAACTTTCTCTTAAAAAACGGGACTTCTAACATTTCCTTGGGAATATGATGGTTGATTGGGAAAATGAGAATTTGAAAATTAGTTTCCTTGGGATTGATATGATAATCTAAAACCTTGGGAACCTTGGCCTTGTAGTGGAGGTGGTGTGACGACCCAAATTTTTCAACCCGGTGCGTCAGTGATGAACCGAAAGTTGACCCGATAACGGATCCGAAATGCGGAAGCGAAAAATAAAACCAAAGTCTATAGAGATATAAACCATCCCCAAGACACCAATGTGACCTTTCATGAAGTCACGGAGCTCAAAGAAATTACCGGAAGCGAAAACTAACATGAAAAGGGTCAAATGGTACCCTATGGCACCAATGACAACCAAAGGGACAAAATCCAGTTCAAACTAGACCACGTACACAAAAACTGAAAAAGAGACTTTAACCCTCACTTGAATCCCCCATTGCATGATCAACTTAATTATATGCAAGTGTGTGATGATGTGAACATACACGCAAGTGTAAAACAACATTTTAAACATGCTAAAATGGCCTATAGCCTAAATACAATTCAATTACAACATTTAATATGTCTAACCTCTAAGTTGGAAAAATTACATTTCACAGGCAAAACTTAAACATGCTAACACTTGCATGTGAACAAGAATGCTTCTAAAGAAACTTCCATTCTGCAATTCACCCAAAGCAAGTGCAAATCTCCAATCTTGCATCCTGTACCTGAAATATGCCCCAGTAACTTTGGGGTGAGCAACATAAAGCTACTCGTAAGAAATGAGCATACATCGACCTAACGTTTTACAATTTTATCACCTTAAGGTGAAACATGCTAAAGGGGCTCATGCCACCTAACGTCTATGTCAAAATGAGACTCAGAGAGCATCCTAAGCTACCCTAGATCATTTCTAGCATCAATCACATCATCCATGCAATTCAAACCACATAGGAGCATGCAATACAAAGCAACATGATATAGATTCTCAAAGTTACTAACTTGAAATCTTAAGTGCGAAAATAACCAAAGTGGATCATGCCACCTAACGTCTATGTTCCAAATGAATCTATAGGATTACTCCTAAGCTATATTTGAACAATAAAACACAATCACAATATCTATACAATTTAACCAACATAGAAGCATACTATACCAAGCAACAATATATAGATTCTCAAAGTTATCAACTTGAAATCTAAAAGCTCGAAATCAACTAAATATAGCAATTTAGTATAATTAGAATATCTAATATCACACATCAAGACATAGATTCTCTAAGTTATTAACTAGAAATCTATAAGTGCGAAATCAAGTAGTGGAACACTTGGACATCTAAGTTCAGAATTCTGCCGAGACCTCAACGGCTATTACAAGGACTAACCCACTGGTAATACCACCCCTAATGCGCACTATCTCGACGGAGAGAACTTATACCTCCCGTACTAGAGCCAAACTCTAGCCATGTTATAGTAACCATATCCCAAGTGACTCTAAAATAAATAAGTTAATAACTTATATACGAAAAATATATATACAGCACGAAACTACATTCCATGCACAAGTAGGCCGAAACCACACAATACATGCTCTAAATCCACAACTGCTATAGGATGACAATGTCGAATCTTCAGAGTGCGATTCATTACGCGTTATAATAACATCACATGTCGAATCTTCAGTGTGCGATTCGTTACACGCTAAAACAATATAATTCAATATTGAAATATAATCGCATAAATCCATTAGAAGTCTAAAATCATGCTTCAAACATAATATCAATGTTAAACACACGATTTAATCAATAATGCAATAGAAACAGAAATTAATTATATAACCTAATTACTTTCTCTAAGTTTCATATCTCAATCAAATGAACCCTAATTAACACATGTTAAACAATATAACTTATTCATTACATGAATCAAATCAAAAGCTTACTTAGGTCATTGGATCAATAGGATGAAATTTAATTAAAACATGATAATTAAATCCTTAAATTCTAAAATAAAATCAAATGGTCCCAAATTTAACATATACTAGTGTACAAGTCCTAGTCATCACAAATATTAAGTTAAAAACTTAATTAAGCCAACGGAACCTTTAAATAGATTTTAATTAATCATTTTAATTAAAATCTCTAGATTTTAATACTTAACCAAATGCTCTCAAATTAAAGTATGTTAAACAACATGCCAAAACTTAATTTAAAAGCATGCTACAAGTTAATTTCATGCAAGGTACGTCCATGATAATTAAACTTTCACAAAAAATAATTATTAAATAAAAAGGGCAATTCATATTCAAATAATTCCAATTTAGTATATGTTAATAAACATATCAAAACTTAATTTTCTAGCATGCCATAATTTAATTCTAAGTCATATAACATCATGAGAATTAAATCTTAACCATAGAAATTAATTAAATTAAATTCTAGATTTTAAACAAAACCATGCATACAAGTTGTATAATCATGGGAAACACTTAATACAACACATAAACAATCCTAAAACATCCCCTACCTCAATTTGAGATGAAAATCTCAAAAGCCCACCGAAAAAAAAGTGTTCCGAATCCGATAATACCGAAAGGTTTTGTCGGGGACAACACGATCTACATGAACCCCTAAGAAGCCCCATCAAAATCACAACTTGGCTTCAAACCCAAACTCAAAATTTGGTCAGAAATGGGTTCTAATAAACGTGAAAGATGCGTATCGCCAAGACGAGCAATAAACACAAAGGCCCTACTATGTTTTGACAAATGAATGAAGCTCAAAAAAGGAAAGGGAAGGTGGCAGCCTCCCTTTGGCTGCCATGGGAGCTACTGGTCGTGCAAGGAGAGTGGCGAAAATGAAAAATGAAATATCTCATCCTCTTTTATAGAAATCTCAAAAAGTGCCCTGAACGGGCCCTACCGGGTCCGAAAAAGTGAAATTCGAGCAGACGTGCTCAAATGGCAAAACTCTGTGAACGAAAAAGATTCAAAATGAGAAAAAATGAACAACGGAAGGAACGGCGTTAAAAACTGAGTCCCGAACAAAAAGTTATACCCCAAACAAGTTCGGCAGTAACCGGGACCAGAAACCCTGAAACTGGAAAACAACGACCAGGAGGAATTTTATGATTACACGACTCGACGAAAAGTGAAAATGAATCCCGTACGAGGATCCAGGCTCAAAACAAGGCATTTAGTAATAACTTTTATTAATTACACAATGGCCCAGAATGAAAATATTGTCCAAAAATATTTTCTTAAAAATCCCTGAAATAAAATATCTTCAAAAGATATTTAAGAAAAACACCCTAAGAAAAGAAAATAATTCCAAAGAACTATGCATCCATGCCCCTATGGACACCGGGACCAACCAGAGTACTTTCTTACAAAAGTAAAGATACGTATTTCGTGGAAACCACTTAGAATGAAAATACATGAAGTCAAAAACCAACTCCAAACGCAAGAAGTGTGGTTTTATAAACAAAGTGACAAACGGGGAAAGACAAAATAGGGAAAAAGACGAAATAGGGAAAATGACGAAAAGTGAATAGTGTCGAAAAATGAAAAATGTGGAAATGACTTGGTCCTCAAAGGAAGTTGTCAATCCAAAGAAAAGAGTCTTGAAAACCATCCCTGAGCACTCAAGATGACACTAAGTGATGAGAAACTGAACTAAGAAATGAAACGATTAACGAAAAAAAAAAAATCCGTAAATATCTGAGAAAAGGGAAAGGAATGAAAATGACCGGGTCATTACAGGTGGAATGTACTTTCCTTGAAAACCGCCTTGGGAAGGGTTTGAACCCTCCCCTTGGTTTTTCTAAGAGAAATTCGGGTGATTCCTCCAACTAGGATTGTAATGATTTCCATAAGGATTGTTCCCTTGATTAGCAAAAACAACATTTGCTTGTTCATGATGCTCACTTTGCACATGTCCATGGGGACAATTGGAAGTAGAATGTAAAACACTTGAACAAGTCATACACATCTCATTAGATGCATGATGAGAATGGTTAGGGAAGAAAGATACTTGATTCGCCGAGTTTTGGTTGATCAAAAATTGATCAAACATTTGAGAGAATGATTTCATTTTGGTGGTAATTTCATTAGAGTGGTCGACTTGATGTAAGCCAACACTCTTCCTACCACTATAATTTCTTCCATTCTTTGAAGATAAAGTACGATGTAAAGAATTTTCACTCATGCTCTCATAAAGACGCCACGCATCATCCTTATGCCTATCAATGTAAGAGCCACCCATGGAAGCATCAACCATGCCTTTGTAATTGTCCGATAAGCTCTCAAAGAAATATTGAACTAATTACCATTTGGGCATGTCATGATGTGGACACTTCCTAAGCAATTCATTAAAGCATTCCCATGCCTCATGAAATGTTTCTCCATCCCCATGCGAAAATTCTCGAATTGAGGTTCTCATGGCATTGGTCTTAGAAATCGGATAGTACTTCTTCAAGAACTCTTGTTGCATTTTCACCTAAGAAGTTATTGAAAAAGGCCTAAGATTGTTAAACCAATATTTTGCCTTATCTTTAAGGATGAATATAAAAAGTTTAAGCCTTAATACCTCTTCCGGCATGTCCATATATTTTATGGTGGAACAAACTTCAAAAAACTCATCCAAATGCTTATAAGGTTCTTCACTTGGAAGTCCATGATAATTAGGAAGCATTTGAATGGTTTATAGCTTAATTTCATAGTGATATGCTCTAAATGGTGGCAATTGAATGCATGTGAGTGCATTATATTCATTAGGCACATAGTGATCTCTTAAAGTAAGGGGAGGATTAGCAATTGGAGGTGCAACATGGGCACCTTGGTTGCCTTGAATGATAGGAGGTGGTGGAGCATAGATTGGCCTTGGCATTCCCAATGGAACTTGGCCTTGTTGTTGTGGTGGATAAACATATGGCCTTGGCATGCCTAATGGAACTTGCATGTTATCATGATGCACATTGGGGTGGAGGATACCTTGTTGGTCTATGTGACTAAGGTCCTCCACATGGTCCTCATTATGTCCTTCCATTGATGAAATGGATAGACTAGAGCTACCTCTTCCCTTAGGGTTTCGAATAATGGATTTAAGACGAAAATTTAAAAGGACAAGAGTGGGTCTCAATGATCTACGACCATGCATGCACAATGCTACACAACAAGTAATAACAACAAACACTTCACCTTCACAACAAATCAATAATTAACAAACTTCCTCCACATACAATGTTCATACTCCCATGCTTAAACAAAATGCAAGAAAAGTAAATTGCCTCCACGTAGGCTCACGATTTATCTAAGAATTGAAATACAAGCATCGACGCGGGCCGACGATTAAACTAAGGAATGAGTAAAGAAAAACTCACAAAGGTCCTTTAGCACTTCAACTCCAAATTTATAGCTTAGCTTAGCAATTTTTAAATCTTTAGTATTTTTCCTTTGCTTGCTTAGCTCCTTTGCTTGAAATATCCTTTGCTTACTTCCTAGCTCAATAATCCTTGTCAATCAAGAACAAACACAATAAGTAACAAAAATTGAAAACAAAGTAAAGACACGATCAAAAGAGTACTAATTCCTAATTGATTCCACAAATACGACGTTGCCAATCAATCAATCCCCGGCAACGGAGCTAAAAACTATGGTTTCTTCTCGGAGGTCGCACAAAACAATGCACAAAACTTTGAGTTTGGAAATTAGTGTCAAGTGATCACCATAATTTAAATTTATAAACCGCCTAACACCTATACTATGTAGTATGAGTGAGAAGGGATCGTCCCAAGGGATTGAATTGTCATACTAGGTTGGGGAATCAAAATTAGGGTTAGTAAGTCGAGTGATCAAAATAGTAGTTGGTTGGTTGAATTAAACTAGATGTAAATTGAACTAAGGTAAACAATAATGTAATAGAGAGAATAAAAGATAGAGAGAGATCTTAGGGTTTAGAGATCACCACTAAGCATAACTTTTCTACACCTTTAATGAATGATTAATGAGGAGAAGAACATGTATTGCGATATAGTGTGTGTGTGGGGGGTTGTTTCAACTAGAATGGATAACAAATTAAACATATATTGTCTAAATAATATGGTGGATAGCACAACATATCAAATTAAGCCATAAAACCTTTCTTCAAGCTCACAATCCAAACACATTACATGGTTAGAGATATATGTTACTTGCTTTTCATAAGTATGGAACATCAACAACAAGCATGGATTGTCCTCCCATTTAACAATTACACTACAACTAAGCTAATGATATGAAATTAAACTAATTAAACTAAGGGAGAGGCACAATCCATTAAGTAATGAGTATGAACCATCAAATAAAACACAAGAACATGACATTAAGCACTAAGTCTTGACAATCTCTAGATCTATATCATCAACACATATAGACATGCATCAATAACACAAGAAATAGAGACAAACACATGAACATCTATTCTAGCATACATAGACATATAGATAGAATGAAATAATCAATTGGAAGCATTAAACCATATAAATCATTGAAGAAACAAGATTTATATATATAAAAATGTCAAGACATGAATCACAATACAAATCCCCTCAAAAATACATAAATCAAGAAGTAGAAAGCATGTTCAGGGCTAACTCTAACCCCAAGAGGATGTCTAGCCACTCATGGATGATGTCCTCCAACCCTCAAGGGCAAGCTCTATGGAAGAAATCTGCTCCTTGGTTGATGAAGAGTCTCCAATGGTGTCTCTAGCCTCCTCCTCTTCTTTGCTTCCTCCCTAAGAGTTCTCTAAGTATGATATGATATGATGTGATACAATATGATCCTCTATGTTCTAAGTTATCTATGTTACAAAACATAATCATTATCCTTATATAGGTAGGTCAAATGACACCCAAAATGAGCTGGGGTCGTACAACTAATATTCCCCAATGATTGGATAAAGGATAACTTTTGTGAGCTGGAAATTAAACTTTTTCGCACTGGAAGAAGTTCAATTGATCGAACCTTGAACTGGATCGATCGAACATGATTAAGATCTATCAAACTGAAGTTGGATCGATTCTCAATGGCGACGCTTTTTTGGATAAAAACAAATCTGAGATATTTTGAAAATATTTTTAGGAAAAGGACAAAAGTGGTTGGTAGGGTAGTACAACTAGATAAGATCAATCATTTGGATAAGGACAAGAATGTTTGATCGATCGAAGAAGGAAGTTGAATCGATCAAACTTTTGAGATCTTTGAACAGGGACAAACATGGCTTAGATCTATCTTGAAGTACTGAGAAGGATGAAAGTTGGATCGATCGAACTTTTCTTGAGATCGATCGAAGTTGCTAAAATTCCACCATTTGCTTCCTTTTGCTCTATTTTACTCCTTTCTTTGATTCATCCCAGAATTGCTTCAATTATGCTCTTATTTGGCTGAGTTAGCTTATTTTGGGGATAAGTACTTGAAAATAGAAATAATACGAAATCAATACAAGACAGTAAAATAAAGTAGATAAATGTTCTAAAATAACTAAACTTAAGGGGCTTAAATACGAACTTTTCAGCGCTCATCAGAAAGAAAGACTTTCTACCACGGTACAAAACCGTGGTAGAAAGTATTATATAATTTTTTTTTAAATAATAGTGTAACCCTTATGAAAGCCTTTTTTTTTTTTTTTTTTACCTACTACTAGAATTACAAGAACCCCGCAAGCAAACCCTAAATAAATAAAAAAATAACATCATAATCAGAATAATTTACAACTAAACAATAACATCATATATATATATATATATATATATATAACCAATTTCAAATCATTGTTTTATACAAAAATTAATCATATACAAATTTCAAAGAAGTATATGATCCACACCTTATATATTTACTTAACCAAAAGAAAACAAAAATTCTTCATATCTTCTTGCAACTTCTTCATAAGCTATATAAAAAATATAGTGGCAACAAAAAAAGTAACGTCAACCGCAACCCGCAATCCTATCTTTGACCTACAAAGATGTAATAGTTGAAGTAAGAGAATTAATGTGAAGCAAGTTGTAAAGTTGCCAAAATTAAACCAAGCAAAGCAAGTTGTAACGTTGCCAAAATTAAACCAAGCAAAGCAAGCATTATAATAAAGATACTTTGAAAGATCTACTCTTCGTATTAACTCAAACAAAGCAAGTATTATCATGGTTTTAACTCAAGCAAAGCAAGTTCAGTGTGTCAAGCTAAAACTACTACCAAGCTAAGGTTTCTTCTTCTTCTTCTTTTTTATTATTATTTTTTTAAATTGATCAAAATGGCAAAATCAAAGGCTTTATATGTATCTAGAATTTCATAAGAAATTCTGTGTAATTACCATTTTGATATTACAAAAATGGAAGCAAAGGAAGATGCTGGTTTTATCAGCTTCATGTAGTGAGCATGCTGTTCGTAGGAAGCTTTTCTTCCAAGTGGAGTCTTTGGCCACCACCTCAATTGTCTTGAGGCAGAGCTATCCTTGTTTAGTGTACACTAGAATGTATATACAATTTACAAGCTGTTGAAACTATGACAAGGTGTTCTCTCTCTTGAGTTGCTAATTAATTTTCATATATACTCTCAAAGTAATGTTTTAGCTAAGTTTATTTATTAAATTATTTCTCCTAAATATGTTATAGGTAAGTTTAGAGATGGGCATCTTTTATGGACTATCACTACAGTGGTTATATAAGTGAAGCACTCCTTCCTTTGCTTGCATTATCAACAGCTTTAGAATGAATGGAATCCTTTTGTTAAGGGCATACTAAAGTCATAATAAGGTTGAACTGTTATTAGAATATGGAATAGGTAGCATTTGATCTGACTCTCTATGTATGTATGTATACAAGAAAGAGGCTTGACATGGGTAATACTCATACTTTATTTATCAGTTCCTTTAATATTGTTTTTTGGGCAATAATCATTCATTTACATGACCCTACTACTATCAATTTTTGAAACAAATTTAATCAGCATCATGACTGGGAGGTAACTTTGGATTGCTACATAAAAACTTGTTTCTTGTAAATGAGTACAATGGATGAATTGGCAACACTTTTCTCATTTATGAATTTTACGAGCATCCTACACAGACTTCAACCATCAAACTTTTATTTTAAAAGATGAAAAATTACTATTACTGCTAGATTGCAAGATTCATATAAATTTTTTATCTACTATGTCATAATTTGAAAGTAGTACAGATATTACTACTACCAAGGCATAATTGCTTCAGTAAAGAGAGACCTTACAAAGGAAAGTGAAGTAGTAGGGAAAAATAGAAAGAAGATAAAATGGAATCTTTACCTTTTGTTCAACGCTCAAGTTCAACCCAAATTTACCAATTAATTGAGAAAGAGAACACTCATCTTGTTGAATGCGTCTTTTATTACCCAGTAAGCTTCTTGCTATGTTTGTTTGTTTGTTTTTTTTTTTTTTTTTTTTTCGATGCTTGTTACTTGGACAATGTTACTATATAACTGGCATTATAAAACTTTGCATATTATGTATGATTTATTTTTAATATTTTGTGATTTATTATTGCATGATATGGGTCGCATGCGATATATTTGAATGAATGCCCATTTCAAAATTCAACTTTAACTGTTTGCCAATGTTCTTATAAATTGGGAAAGCGGCTTAGATCAAGAAGTATTTTGGGTGTTACAATTTCTTACTTTGCAATTGTCATTTGTGCTAGTTGACAATGAAAAAGAAAAAAGTGGAATTCTAGTTGATCACACCCAGACCAGAAGTGGGTTTTGTTGTATTTGTTGATGCATTGACTACTATATAGCCAAAATTTCATTCTTGATTTTTCTTTTTTTTCCTTTTCCAGAGGTTGGGAGGAGTCATTGCTTGGTGCAATGATCCAGATAACAAACGATATGATGTGAGAGCAAAAAATTATGCAAAATAATTTTAATAGTTAGGTCCATCTCGCGTTAACGAGATCAGCACCAGGTAATGGCCTTTCTTGTGAGGGTTTCGGGAGGAGAGGAGTGTTGTTTATGCCTTCTTTATTCCCTTTTCAGGTAAGATTCCTCTCAAATCATTACGGCGAAGTGAAGCAAGACCTCTCAGCTACACAGAATGCTAAAACTACATGATTAAAACACCAATTTCTAGCCATCGTCATTTAATTACTTTATGTTCTCACTAGTCAACAAAACCATAAGGTTCATTGCACTTTTCAGAACCGCTAGTGTATGTCCTACTTTTCCTGAAATAACTGGGCCTTTGCAATTCCGTTCCTTCCAACCTGACTTTGTTCCAAGAGATCCCAAGGCCAAGCCTAAAAGTTACAAATATCCACCCTTCTATAATCCATATGGCCCTAAAACTCCACCTTCTGAAAATATAATTCTGCTTGCAGAAATTGTCATTTGGATCAGTTTTAAAGATGTTTTGGAGTTCAATTTCCTTCTTTTGATTCACATACAAATGTGACTATAGCACTCTTTTTTTAAGGTAATTAATCCACCCCTTTTTTTCTTACATCAATCATATGCATATAATATGAATAACAACTAATACATAAAAAAAATTTAAGTTGCCAACTTGCATTAACTCCTTAAACAACATATCAACAACTTCTCCTCCACAACAATCAATCAAAACCTCCACATACGATGATCCCATACTCCCATACTTTCAACATTTTAAAACAAGAAATAAAAATGGCCCTCACACGGGCCGATGTACCAATAAGGTAATAAAGTTCAAGATACACCACAAAATTGGTCACTTAAAGACATGTGACCCCCCTGAGTATGAGTATAAAAAGCATTAAAAATGTGCAATCATAAAAGAATTTTATCGAACATAAAGACCATATAACTTACAAATTTTGATGTACTTGATAGGCCATGCAATCGACGCTCCCGTTGTTGTCTTTTCCCAGTCCCTTTGGAAGACTACATTTCAAGTACATGCAAATCAATTAAAGAAAATATAACAGCAAAATAAACCCTAAGTGGAGATAGTTAAATGAAAAACGAACCCTGAATTCTTCAATAGTTGAGCCCCTATACAGCTGCACAACCCGATTCACCCATTTGACATATCTCACCCTTTCTACCTCAACAACTTCCTCGTCCATTGTCCAATATATTTCACTAATCATTTCTGGGGCATCAAAATCAAGACGAGAGTAATGTGTCCACAGATACCTCCATCGACTTGATAGGACACTAGTAGCCATTGCTTCCTTGAAGGTCAAAAAAGAGAGTATGAGAACAACAATGTCATCTGGCATCCGGTCTTCTAAATAATGGTCACCCTAGCTTGTCACACAATTTGTACAAGGGGGGAAAAAAATAGTTGCAGAATCACCCATTCAACTTATTTCAATATTACAAATTGATAATAAACATTATTTAACAGATTGGCCAACTAAATCTGTTTCGATATAAGGTATCATTTTAAACCTTTGCTTGTTTGAGAAAAGATGTATAGTAAAAATTCTAGAGTTCATATAGGAAGTAGTTTAGAGTTTAAAATTCACCTTTTGTTTATCATTTTCAAGAGCAAGTTGGACCCCTTTCGTCTTGAATTTGATGATACCTTTTGCTTTTTTGTATCCGGAATTCAATCAAATACGTACAAGCAGTCAAAAAAGGGAATGGGTTAGAACATTATACAAAATGATTTGCACTAAAAATTTCACTCAAAAGGATTTAGTTTGCAGAACAAGAATTACAGAAATTTATTAATTGATGTAGAAAAATAAAAATAAAACAAAACCAATACATACAAGTTAGCAGTCGCAGAAAGAGGGCTTGAGAGTTGAGAGACAGCACATGGACCAGAGGCTGAAGCTTGCGAACGGCGATGGAAGCTGAAGGATATGGGTTTTAATATTTTGATCAATCTCTTCATCGACACTACGCCACAACTCCCGCTTCAGGGTGGCCGATGTGGATTCGGTGGTGCGACCTCGCCGGAGACGCTTGAGGGTTTGCGGTGGATCTGGAATTTGTGGGTGGGTGATTCAAAATCATCATCGTTGTCGTTATTCAAAATCATATCTGATATGCCGATATGGGTTCTGATTCTTTTAGATCTTGTACTTTGCAGTTGCAGAGATAGAGAGAGGGCCGAGTTGAGAACGATAATAGAGATGGAGGCGATTGGGGAGGCTGAAATGATTTGCCCTAAAATATTGTATGTGTGTGGACACATGTGAGTAAATATAATTATGTATATAAAATATATATTTTTAAATTTTTTTTAAGAAATTAGCGAAAATAAGACCCGGTAGAAACGGATGAAACTAAATTCACTTTCTACTACAGTGCCTACACCGTGATAGAATAAATTATTATCAAAGTTTTCTATTAACCGTGAAGAAAGATGGGTGGAAGGAAGTGAAATAAATTCATTTTCTACCATGATTTTAAAATAATCGTAATAAAAAGACCGGCTAAATTACTTTCTACTATAATTATTTTAAAATTGTAATAAAATAATATACTTTTTATTATAATTTTAAAATAACCGTGATAAAAAGACACGATTCTTTCTACCACGATTATTTTAAAACCATGATAAAAGAATATAATTTCTACCACGATTTTGATAAAAAAAGCTTGGTAAAAAATTGCTTTTCTGCTAGTGAACCTGAATTCTATCGGCTTGAATCGCGCTCTTTCAGGTCATAAACCTCTCTGTCATTTAGACCCAATTCCACTTCTCCTTCCCCAAACAAGCTGTCTCCTTTGCCATCACTTTTCTCTCCAAAAAAGCCATCGCCTTTGCCTTTATTGTCACCGGAATTGCAGGCCAAGAGTGTAGAAGACACTGTAAGGAAGAAGATTCATTACAAGTCTTCACCTCCACCACCTCCGATCCACCATTTTATTCTCCGATAAAATCGAATTCGAATCTTAGAAATGATTATGTTTTTGCTGACAAGGAATTGAAGAGGAACATCAGAAGTGTGCCAAAGGATTCGAATGGCAGTGGTAGAGAGGAAGTGCTAATGAGAACAAATTCAGGGTTAGAGTCAAGACCAAGAGCCCAAAATGATGGTTCTTTGATGGGTCGCCAGTTCGAACAATTAGATCTAATGAACGCATTATGGGTGCTATGAATGGCATGGCAGAGAAAAGAGAAACATAATCAAGTTTCATTAAAAGAACAAGAAGAACATTTCCTGTGCTGTCAAAATCAACTTCCTCAGTCTATAGAATGGACGAGATGAATGGAATTGAGGAAAATGTGGTTGTGAAAAGTGACGAAGATTCAGATGGATCAGGATGATTGTAGCATTAATAGAAGGGTAAAATGGGTATTGGAAAAAATATTACGAAAAGTATATTTCATAATATTTTCTGCACTTACTCCCTCTTAATATTGCTCTTCATATACATATATATTTACAATAAACATTTATTTTTGGGACCATTATTAAAAAGCAGAATAAACAAGGTTATGAGAAATAAAGGAGTAGATGCTTATTGCGTCATGAGTACAATTTCTCATGACGTACTTAAATTTTTTTTTTTATTGCTCTTATAATTTCCAAGTCTTTATTTAATAAAGCTCGGTCGAAGTCAATGGCTTCACGAAGGGATGTGGAAAAAGTTAGAAAAAAAGAAAAACAATATTTTAAGATTCACTGGCCAAGTTGTTCAATTGTTTCTTCCATTCCTTCACATGTTTTAATTAGGTAATTGTAGTTGGGATTTTTATTAATGAACAGTTAGTTCATAGATGACCAGAAGTCTTTCTTTAACACAAGATCTCACTTGATCAAAGTCTATGTTTCTTTAATACTTCCACATGCTACTCGTAGTGGGATCAAAGTACAAACAAATATATAATAGAATGGTTGAATATTAAGAATCTTAATTTAAATATTCTTTGTGAATTATGTATCCCCTTATCTAATGTGTAAAACATTTTCTTGAGAAACTAATCCAAATATGTATCAAAGTAAGGCAAAAACAGTAATTTCAGCGTATGCAGTGTGTTGCCTATAAATACATGACCCTCCACCTCTACATATAAGATCAAATTCCATAAGCTGAGAGAGTAGCTGGAGAGAGAGAAAAAAAATATAGAGAGAGAATGTCAAAAACCCTAATGGGAAGTGCTGGGAAGCTGTCCCTTGAAATAGAAGGTGATAATGGGAAGGAACAGTTGTCCATTCAGATGAGAGAAGATGGGAAGGTGGAGGTCATGGAAGTCGATGGCAAGGTGGAGATTGTGGAAGATTCGGCTACTATCGCTAACCCAAACGATCCCAAAGTGATAGAGGTGGCAAAGTATGCTTGCGAGAAAAATCATGTGGTGTTTGAGCGTGTGACTATGGGGATCAAACAACATACTTCCAAGGGTACATTGTATCGCCTTCTTATCTTGGCCAAAGACCACGGAGTGCCGAAACTATTCATCACTGTTGTTTTGAAGCCCGCTAAGGGAATGGTGATCTTGCTCTTCAAACCTACGTAATGCTCGACCACCTGAGGTTGATTGGCGGATGAAAGGGTCCTATTAAGAAGTGTTCTAAATATTATCTTCCAATTTGAAATAATATAAATAAAAAGATCCGTTGTTGTTAGTTGACCCTATATGGAGTCAGGCAGGCAGGTCCTACTGAATGTAATTGTGTTTTTATTTTGCCTCCTTTAATGTAACTTTATTTGTCAAACCTTATATAAACTCAAAGAATTATGAATGCTTTAGTGATTTCGAGAGCCGCCTTATATATGACTGTCAAAATTAATAGACTTTAAAACTATGAATATTGAAAGAGTATTTCTTTAGTAGTGTTTCTTATTCAGAAATGAAAGAGAGAAAATATAATGAAAAAGAAAATAAGAGTGATGATCCCTCAATCACTCTAAATCCTTGGATTCCTATAACAGGATTTGAAGTTCATTAAAAACAGTTTTTATTTTAGAATGATTTTCATCATCTTCTATGTCCCTGCGTAAATCAAAATTTCGTTGTTGAAAGTATTTAGAGGTTCTTTTCTGGCACTCGGAGCAACCCATCACTAGAAGAAGTATCGCTTCTAAATTCAGATCAAAGAGTATGGCTTTCTTAGCCTTACCCTTAAAATTATTCTTCTTTTTTTTTTTTTTTTTTTTTTTTTTGACTTTTCTTTTATCTTTTTTAAAGACAATAGTGGAGAAAGTGAATCATCACAATTCTAGCATGAATTATCCATTTTCAATGTCTTGAATATAGATTTCTTAGCCATTAGATTTTGAACATTGTCATTTACTTTTATATTTTGACTTTCATGGATCTTAATTATAAACTTTCTAGCAAGTAAGACAATTTCATCATCCGTGTCATTACTAGAAATACTATCAGAATCCATGTTTTTATCTAATTTTTTAGTTGGAGGATTACTTAATTTAGGTGGAGTATTACTTGATTAATTCAAAGTTTGTTATTGTGACGACCCTAGTTTTTAAGCCAGTGTGTCCTGTGACGACCCGAACTGGATCCAAGATGTGGAAGCAAAAGAAACAAGACAACAGTCTTTCAAGGCACAACACACATATAAGACACTTTGATAACCTTCCATGAGGTCATGGAACACAAATGAACCAAACAAATGAAGCAAGAATGCCAACTCGAAAAGAAATGAATCAAGGACAAAATGGTCATTCCAAACTGAAATGGGTGCCACTGAGCATACCACTAGAAAGACAACAAAAAAATGAACCAAGTTAGACTCAAGAATCGCCTGATTCGGAGTCTGGACCGAAAAGACAAGAATTTAAAACAAGGTGGCCTTCACCGTTTAAGAATCACCATGAATCTATCTTACTAAAACTGGAATAACTCTCATCATAGATGGAGTTATGATGTGTGGTTAGTATCATTGGATAGCTAACTTCGAGCTCTTGAATTTATAGTCAAGAATGACCCAAATCAGATTCGAAATGAAAGAGAAATGATCTCCCAAAGTTGGAACAACAAAGCTATCCAATAGATGCTGAGAGGGAGGGGGTTCTAGGGAGGATCGGTCAACTGAAATGCAATGGTCAGCCGGCCGAAACTCAACCTTCGGTCGGCCGAAACCCAATCGTCGGTCGGCTGAAATAAGGGTTTTTCCTAAAAAGCCTACTGGAATGGTCTCGAGGGAATCGTCAGCTGACCGATGGAGCTTCATCAACCGACCGAAACTCCTGCTGCTGCTATGAAAAGCTGCTGTAATGGTGTATGTCATGCTAGGTTCATTTTTAAGGCTCTCTAAGCTTTATACATGATCCGAACAAGTTTAAAAACATCTTTTAACATCATTGAAGCATTCAAAACATGTTAAAACAAGGGGAAACTCAAAATGACACCCCGTGGAGGAATTTTTCATAAAAATTCAATAAATCGCCCATAAATAGTTCAAAAGTTGAAACTTAAGAGTTTTGTGAAACATGGACATACACGCAAACGTAAAAAGATATTTAAGACGCGTTCCAATGGTCCGCGACTTCAGAATGTCTAGAATGCAAAATATGACCTCTCAATGGCCAAAAATGCCTAAAAATGGAATAAATGGAACCTCAATGCAAAACCTAGAATGAAATGGTGTTTAGCCCTTGGCCACACCTCATGCATGATCATAGAAACCCTATGAAAAAGAAATAATGGAATTCCCACACCCAATGCAAAAGTTATGAAGAAAAGACTTATGGATTTTCAATTTTTTCATAATAACTTTGAGAATAAAAGTACATAGAATACAAGTTACATATCATTGGCCTCCGGCCTCATCATATACATGTTGAATACAATGAAAAGGAGTGTACTTATGTACACTTTACATATTTAGAATCAAAGAATACAAGTTACATACATTAGGCTATGAAATGACAGTTCATACTAACATTTGCATGAAATGGAAATTGAAAAGCTAGAAGCCATCCCACTAAACAACAAGCATCACGAGCCAAGTCTTCGTACCTGATTAAATCCCCCAGTAACTTCGGGGTGAGTAAACAAGTTTACTCGTAGAGAATGAGCATACATCAACTCGATTTCTTTAGAGATTTTTAGGACTAACATGATATAATTTAAAAGGGATCATGCCACCTAACGTTTATGTCAAAGATTAGACTCAAGAATCATTCTAAGCTACCATGGAGTAATAGCAACAAGAATTATGATATATATACACATATGAAACAAGTCAAGTTGGGATAATCCAAAAACACGATGAGAAGGATACTTGAACATAGGTTAACATGAATTGCATTATCAATACAATTAAGCAAGGTTTAGAATAATTCCATACAACACGACAAGAAAGTACTAGAATACAAGTATCACATTATTAATGGAATTGAACAAGGTTTGGAACATACCAATTAACACGACAAGAAGTATACTCGAATACGAGTTAACACGAATTACTTTATCAATGCAATTTACATGATTGGAGCATTCCAATTAACA
This sequence comes from Cornus florida, assembly GCF_030987335.1. Taxonomy (NCBI): domain Eukaryota; kingdom Viridiplantae; phylum Streptophyta; class Magnoliopsida; order Cornales; family Cornaceae; genus Cornus; species Cornus florida. The sequence goes on along the minus strand of NW_026775571.1, from coordinate 17,562,927 downwards.
CGATAGAAGTAATACACGAAATGAAGAGCAAGACATAACATCTATGCAATTAAATAAGAATGGAACATTCCATGAAACACGAAAAGAGTTATACATAAATCAAGAACAAGGCATAATATCTATGCAAGTAAACAAGATTGGAGCATTTCACATACACGATAAGTTTAAATCTTCAAAGAATAGCAACTTGAAATTTAAAGAGTGAAATCAACCAATGTGGAAACTTGGATATTGCCCAGATTAAAACCGTACTCTTGAGATCACTTTAAGGCTACTAACCCATGGGTTCCTTTCCCCTCGTACGCACTATAGTATAAGAGGACAATCCCCCATACTAAAACTAAGTCCTAGCCATGACAATTCTTGATTGATATCCCAAGTCCCAAAATCAACAAGTTGTGCACCCAAGATTGTATCAAATACAATAAATGCGTTAACCACGTTTCATACACAACCAAGATTTTGGAACACACAAGTCATGCCCTAAGTTCATCAATTATCATGGCATGTGAAATGTCAAGAAATTATAGTGTGCAACTATATAGATAACAACCAAGATACATAGCACATGGAGTTAATTGAAGTAAATATACCACAAGTATAAGATACATGATTTAATTACTTTCTAAGCAACACATGTGTAATTAAACCACTCAAAGACAAATGTGTATGTTCGTTAAATACATTAATGAGATCAAGATACAAGTGTTCACGATGTTTGATAAAAAGAATAAAGTCTATGGAATTCAAGTCAAATTCACAAGTCTAACAAGAATTCACTAACAAGGCATGATTAACTCGATGGAAGCATATAAGGAAATTTAATCTACTCAAGGATTAAATTATCAAGATTTCAAGGTGAGTCAAAATGTTCTACGAACAAGTTATTTCAAGGGTCATGTCAAAGCCAAGTTCATTGTCAAGTTACAAGTCCATTACATACAAGATGCAACCATGTGAATTAAATTCCATACAAGGGAATTAATTAAATATAAGTTTGAAGACTTATACGATTATTCTTGATTTGATACACGTGAAGGAACTTGCTAAGGAAATCATGAATACAAGGTTAGAAACTTAATCTAGCTCATGGAACCATTAAATGGATTTTAATTAATTCATTTAATTAAAATTTCTAGATTTTAAAAGTCATTCAAATGACCTCAAATTAAAGTATGTTATACAATATGTCAAGACTTGTTTTAAAACCATGATACAAGTAAGTTCTAAGCAAGATACTACCTTGAGTATTAAACTTTAATACTAGAAAAATAATAATTGAAAGGTTTCAAAACCTAATCAAAATTTTCTAGATTTAATATTTATGAAACTACATGCCATGCACATCAAGAATTTCAAGTCAAAATTCCAACAGGATAAATAGTACGCTTGGAGCAATTTAATTAATCTAATTAATTAAATATTACTAGATTTCAAAACACTTCCAATTTCTCTCAAATTCACCTATGTTGAAGAGCATGTCAAGGCCTAATATAATATGCTAACACATATTGATTTCAAGTTAGTTAAGGCTACATGATTTAATATTTTACTCAAGATAAATATTAAATAAAATCTTCAATACTTGTCCAAATGATCTAGATTTAATATATGTCAATCAACATATCAGGAGGTAATATTCTATCATGCCACATGTTTAAACAAAGTTATGGACAACCGGGAAAATTAAATCCTTCACAAGAAAAATAAATAATAAAATCTCTAGATTTTGCATCCAAGCATGTAATCAAGTTGTATAAGCATCACAAGCATGTAATATAACAAGAAAGTGAATTATAACATCCCTACCTCAATTTGAGATGAAAATTTCAAAAGCCCACCGAAAAAAAAGTGTTTCGAATCCGCCGAAACTGAAGGGTTTTATCGGGGACAACACGATCTACATGAATCCGAAGGAATCCGAAGGAAGCCCCATGAATGGTAGAACACGTCGAGGGGAACAAAAAACGTGAAGGCCGAAGACTTTTCACTAAGGAAAAACAAATCAAAGGAGGAGAAAGAAGATGGAAACTCCATGGACATCCATGGCTGCTTCAGGTCGTGCAAGGGGAGTGGGGAAGATGAAAAATGAAATATTTCATCCCCCTTTTATAGAAATCTCAAAAAGTGCCCCGAAAGGGCCTCGCCGGGTTAGGAAAAGTGGATTTTGAGCAAATGCACTCAAACGCAAAACTCTGTGAACAAAAAAGATTCAAAATGAGAAAATATGAACAAAGGAAGAAACGGTGTTGAAAATTGAGTCCCGAGCAGAGAGTTATGCCCCAAACAAGTTCGACGGCAACTAAGTTCAAAAACTCTAAAATTGGAGAAAAACGACCAGAACGGAATTCCAAGAGTCCATGACTTGATGAAATGTAAAAATTAATCCCATATGAGGATTCAGGCTCCAGACGAGGTATTTTGCAATAACTTTCGTTAATTGCACAATGGCCCCTATAAAAAGGGTTAACTGCGAAATAGCCCCAGAATGAAAATATCTTCCAAAAGATATTTTCTTAGATACCCCTGAAATAAAATATCTTCAAAATATATTTATGAAAAACACCCCAAGAAATGAAAAAGATTCTGAAGAATTGCGCATCCATGCCCCTATGGACACCGGGAGCAACTAGAGTATTTTCTTGCAAAAATAAAGATACGTATTTCGAGGAAACCACTGAAGATGAAGACACGTGAAGTCAAAAACCAACTCCGAGCATGAAAAGTGAGGTTGTGCCAAAAATTGGCAAACGGGGAAAAGACAGAATAGGGAAAATGACGAAATAAGGAAAAGGACAAAAGTGAATAGTGTCCCAAAAAGTGAAAATGCGGAAATGACTCGGTCCTCAAAGGAAGTTGTTAATCCACACGAAAGAGGCTCAGAAGCCAATTCTGAGCACTCGAGATGACACTAAACAACGAGAAACAGCTCTCAGAAAAGAAAATTAAACGGAAAAAAAATTTATCCGTAAAATTTCAAGAAAAATGAAAGGAAGGTAAATGACTGGGTCATTACAGTTATGATCCTGCAAGATTAACCACCTTAATTATTTTGATACATCTTTGCTTTCTTCTATAGCATAGACTTTAGCTTTAAATCTCTTTGGAAGTGATTTTATAATTGTTCGAACCACGTTAGATTTAGGATTAGGCTCACCTAACATAAAGCAATTATTTACTTTGTCAACAATTTTAGCATAAAAATCACTAAATGTATTAGTATCATTCATGCTAAGATTTTTAATTTTTTGTGTAAGCATTTGTAATTTCACAATCTTAACAGGTGTAGTGCCTTCATGTACTTTTTCTAAGATATTTCAGGGTTCTCTAGTCGTTTCACAATTCATTATTCTATCACCTTTAATATGACTAACAGTAGAGGCAATAACATGCAAAACTTTAGAATTAACATCAAATTCTACAAGTTGATGTTTGAAATAATAAGATAAAGGCTTTCTAATTCCATCATTAGTAGTAGAAAAGCTAGTGCCTAACTTTACTACATGCCAAATCCTTTCATCAAATGATTTTAAAAATATACAATTATGAGCTTTCCAAAAAGCATAGTTTTATTCCATGAAAGATAACAGGTCTTGTAATTGAATTACCTTCGTAGCTAGTTTATGGTTTATTCATCGTCTACCTAATATCCTTTCAGCGATTCGCTCTGATACCAAATGATATAATTGTTTAGTATCAAATATGTATATCGAGTTTCTTGCTTTGATACCAAAATAATAATTTACTATTTTTATATATGGACAAATATTGATAGGGAAAAAATAATTTTGCATTGACGGGCTACATTGACAAACCGAATTACAATAATGTCATTTTGAAACCCTAACTTTCACAAATTTCAATAAGTTCAACAACCTCACCAGTTTGTTGGGAGATAGATGACCACTTTATATAACTTGTGGTACAAGGGAATGAACGCAATCTCCTAAAAATCCTCTTATCTTTTTCTAATATAGATCAAGAGTACTACAAAAAGACAACTTTGACTAATTAAACGAGGTACGTAAAAGTTATTGCGATTCACCGAATTCAATACCCTACAGTTATCACTGGTTACTAAATTGACCGTCCAAGCGTCCTCGGATAGCACCACATCGGTGTCACCCGAGGTGACGTAATCTCCATTGTTTTGTAAGGAAATGTCGTTGTTCTGAGTTTGGTAGATTTTCACATCAACAGCTGGCACCGCCTATGCGAAGAGATTAGTTTCCTAGAGGAATAGTGACTCTAAAGCGATGCGGCCTAGATAGAAGGACAGACAACCCGACATGTTTTCGATGATATACATTGTCAAGAAAAATATTCTGGCATCCAGAAATCACAAAGTGTCACAGTGATAGAACAAAAGGTCCCCCGTTCATATGGAAGGACGGGTCTCCATATCAAAATCCCCTATCTTTCATACTAGGGGCAAAACGATGAATCACATATAACACTCAGAAATCTGGGACAATAATCCTTATCTACTAAGTCGACAAATGTTTGGTCTTTTTCTCGCCTGCCAGTACTTTGTCCCCCGCGCTACTAAGCCTTGGTCATCGAAAACTAAATCCTAGTCTTCCAAGACCATGGCCTGCTCATTCCTCACCTACGTAACCTAAAGGGTCTTTACTCTACCAACAAGGGAGTCTTAACCAGCCAAAAAGGCCTTTACCAACAAGAAAGTCTCTACTTACCAGTGAGGCTTAACTGCCAAGGGGGTCTCTACCAATAGTGAGGTCTCACTACCCCATCTGTCTATGCAAACAATGTGGTTTCACACCCAAGAATGTATCTCAAGGTCCTCACGTCCAAGGACGTTCTTACTGTTGGGATTTGTGTGCCCTAGCATAGCAAATTCTTATTTGGATTGTAATAGTCATGGTTCCTTATTTGAATATTATTGTTATTAAGGCATTATACAATTGGTGAATGGAATGTATTATTTATTTTTGATTCATTATGGAATTGATTTTGTCCACTTGATTACAAGATATATTTATATATGTATGTAATGGCAATTAATACTAAGTTATAAATTAGTAATCATAAATGGTTCAAAGTCGGTAATTATGGATGGACATTTAATTTTTTTTTTTCCTAAATGGAGGAAAATTTTCATAAATATAAATAATAGAATACAGAAAACTCATAGGGGCATACCCCTATCCAATACAACCAAAAAGGAAACACCAAACAAACAAGCCTGAAATAACCTATATCTAGGAAAGCATCAAAATTCAAAGACATTCCCCTACTTCCCATAATAGAAACTGAGAACACCAAAAAGACTGAAAAAAATCCCTTTAAAATCTGATTGAACTTGCAACCAACCCTTGAAACGAGGCTTGACTACCCTTAATAGCAGCTAGCTACGGACACTCTAACACAGAAAATTCAAACCGTAGAACAAGATAGCAAAAAATCCATTAAGGCAAAACAATGTTAAATCCCCTTTTGAAAAAGAGTTCAATAACTCACACTGATAGCAACATATCCAGCAACTCAGAACAAAGCTAACTAAGACTTGAACCGAGTCCACGATAGGTTGAGATATATTACGAGAGCAGTCGTATACAATTACTCTCTATCACAGTCATGGCTTTGACTTTCAAGCATGAGAGAAGTATATGCTCTTTTATTGATAAACGCCAAATATTGCATATTCAAGCGCCCTTATTTGCATTAGTTAAGTCCATTATTTGATTATTTTATATAGATTATCTTCATTTGCATGTTTTTATATATTTTCAGGTTTGTTTCCGAAAAAGGAATAAAAATGATGTTTTGATGAGTTCTTGAATATCAAAGTGTGCAATGCTGAAGTTTACAGCCTGGCAACAGTGGAGTTTGACTTTGCTCATCAGTTTTGACCCAACAAACTTGAGAACTAGACTTCTATTAAAACATAGCATACTTAGAGCTTTGAATTAGCTTTCCAAATCATTAAACGGTTCTTCATTTGGAGTTTGGAGCAGAGAGTTATGGCTTTTTAACCAAAGGTGCGTAGAACAGCCTGGCAGCAGTGAAGTTCGACTTTTCTCTTCCTTTTAGACCCACCAAACTTGAGAACTGGACTTCTATCAAAACATGATATACTTAGAGCTTTGTGTTATATTTCCAAATCATCAAACATTTCATCATTTGGAGTTCGAAGAAGGGAGTTATGGCCTTTTTACCAAAAGTGCGCAGAGTTGAGGATGACCCACGGGAGCCCGCGAGAAATCCGCAGGCGCCCACCAAAAGGGCCAGTAGCTTAGTGCATCCGCGGGTGCCCACCTTGCGCCCGCGGGCACCCACGTTCTGCGAACCAGCAGGCATGGGCCTCCATTTTCTTCACCAAATGTTATCCCCTTTTTTAGAGGATTGATCTAATCTTGTCTAGGGATTTTAGGACCACAAATTTGGAGTAGATAGAAGGTTAAAGTTGATATAATAGAGGGTGGTTACATTGTAAAAGATATCTCTCATTTTTTGTAAGGTTCTAGAGAGAGAAAGGAGTGTTCTTGAGAGCTTGGCTTGTGGGTGGCTCCTAAGCACGAAAATGGAGGGGGTTTTCATCTCTTCTCCTTCTTCTCTTGCATCCATGAGCAACTAACTCCCTATCCTAAGGAGATGATGAAGCCATTCTTTGTAAGCATGCTATAAACTTGTTTTGATTTGGGGAATGAAGTGTTTATGTAATGTTTTCATATTATAGAGACTTACACATGTTATAAATGTTCTTCAATTCAATAAATGATTGTGTTAAATGTATTATTTTGTCTTAGATTGTATGTTTTCATGATTATAGGGCTTACATCTCCTCAGTGAGAATGGAGATGAGAATATGAAATGGTTTTAATGGCATGTTGTAGGGAAGATTTGATAGTCCATCGCTTATGGTCTCCCTTTTGATGGATTATTCTTAGCTTTTGACTTCATGTGCACTTATCACACAAATTGAGGACTTTGATGGTTAATAGCTTAGGAAGGATATTTCATGCTATACCTTAGTTTAGATAGATGAATTATACCAACCTTTGATGGATTATACTTAATTCTTGAATGTGTGAACTTCTTGAAGATATTGTAGTTGTCTTGCATTCCTACATATTATGGTTACATGTATGTTTTGTCCCCCAAGTTATTTGTAAGCAAGCATGTTTACATAGTTGATGGTGAATTCACTTCCCTAGACCTCTCTTTCTAGATTTCTTCTTTTTAAATTCCTTGCATTTATTGCTTAAGCACATTTCAATTCTAGTGACTAAGTGACAAACCAATAAAACTCTATATCCCCCTTTTATTATTCTAAAAGTGATTTCAAAGACCTTGGTTGCCATAAACTAGCAATCCCAATGGTTCAACCTACCCGACCAATAGCCCTATTTTACAATGATTTGTGCTTTGTGTATAGTTTTTGTTCTTGTGTTTTTGTGTTTTGTGTGTTTCTGTCGCTAAGGAGAAGCTGAGAATCTGAAATCTTAAGGACTCCCGATAAGTTTTTCAAAGTTCTAGTCTCAAGATTATGAATATTTTGCATGTGTTTAAATTAGTGATTTTTGATTGTGTAGCCCTTGTCGAGGCTATTCCTGTTTTACTATTTTGCAAAGCATCGGTCCTTGTCGTGGCAATTTATTTTCTATCTTGTTGATAATTGAGGAGAAAGGGATCATTGCATGTGGATGTTTTGGTGAAGGGTTGTTGTGTATCTTGTTTGTGTTGTATATATGTTATGTGTGGATTTTTTTTTTATGTATCCCAACAAGAGGTTGAATTAGTCCTAAATGGAGGGAAATTTTCCTTCAACTCAATTTTTCACACCACATGAGTTTTGTCCATTTTGCTATAGTCATACACATCATACAAGAGATTGTCCTCCACCCGGAGAATTCTCAGATTTTTATCTAGAGCAACCAACTGAAAATTTCTCTAAACCGGGTAATGATCCATATTTCAATGGTTATGACTCGGGTTGGGGAGATCATCAAAATTTCTTGTGGCATGACATGGGAAATTCAGTCCCACAATCTCATAGGCAACATTTTCACGCCAATTTTCAACACAATGATCATTATTTCCAGCCCTCTTCTCTTTTTCCACCATCTCAATTGGATGAGTTCATTATTGCCAACAAACAAATGATAGAGTCTATCAACAAGCAAATGATGGATTCCACCAAGCAAATGTTGGATGACACTGTTAGCATGCAATCCACCACCTATTCTCATTCCCAATCTAGAGTTGAGTTAGATGACCAAATTGCTCAAATTCAATAAATGGTTAATGCTCTAAATCATGAAAAGGAAGAAGAATTTCCCATTGAACTTGTGGCCAATCCAAAAGAAAATTCTATGAATGATGAGATTACTCCTAGTAACTTTCATCGTGAGAATGATCAAACGGTTACCACATGTGAAAATGAAGAAATTATGGTTAAAGATCAAATTGTTGCCACACAAAAAATTGAAGAATTTGTGGTTCAAAATAAGGAAAATAATGACGAAGAGATTGTCTCCTTTAAAAATCCAAAACAGCCCCTAAAGAATCCTTTGCGTGATACACCTCCTTCAATGGAGGATCCTCTAAAAACTTGCTTGGCTCATTTCAATTGCGAGGATTTTGATGTTGACAATTCTATTTGGGAGGTAAATTCTTTGCTTGATATTCCTTCCCCCATTCACTCTCTTTCTTGGGCAATATCAAATGTATCTCTTTCTTAGGAGCTTATATCTCCTCCCATTCCCTCTCTTGAGTTATCATAAACTGTTGAGCCCAAACCACCGGATAAGTGTAAGGAGGATGTTGAAAGTGTGAAGGATATTTTTCCGGAAATTCTCGCGCTAAATATGACCCTTCACAAGTCTTTGCTTAATGTGCCCTCACTTGATCCACCTTCCTATAATCCAAAGCAGCCCCATAGTCCAAAGTTCTTCATTGAAGATGAAGAGTGGGTTGAGGTCTTTCCGTTACCTCTTTTCAAATCTTATCTTCAAGCTCTTTTTCCTCCACTTTCAAAAGAACTTTCTTATTTGGGGAAGCATAACTCTCTCGAGAGACTTGGTGTAGGGTAAAACATACTCTGAGATTCGTAGTTAGATTTTATTTTATTTTATTTTAGATTTTATCTTATTTCATTTTAATTTTTAGATGTTTTGATTTTACTAGACAATTTTTGATTTGATTTCATAAACTTGTGGATATGCATAGTTTAGTTTCCTTTGCCCATTTTCAGTTTGTTTTTGTGTGCCTATGCTTTTATACTTGTGTGCTTTAGTGTTGTTTTGATAGGTTCTTATGTAACACACTGTTACACTTTTCTCCTTTTTATTAAAACGATGATCAAACCGAGAAGTGTAATATTTGCGCAAAGAATTTTTACTCATTTTTTATAAAGGTGCCAAATGTCATCTTCATGTTTTCCAAAATATGAACCTCCACATGAGGTATCAACTATGTCCTTTTGCATGTCGGATAGGCTTTTATAGAAGTATTGGACAACTTGCCATTTTGGAATACCATGATGCGGACACTTTCTTAGCAAGTCATTCAATGTCTTCCAAGCCTTATGCAATAACTCTCCTTCCCTTTGAGAAAATTCTCTAATTGAAGCACACATTACATTGGTCAAACTTACGGGGTAAAATTTTTTTAAAAACTCATTTTGCATTGGTGCCCAAGATGTTATTGAATTTACCCCTTAAGTATTGAACCAATGCTTTGCTTTATTTTTAAGTGTGAAAGGGAAGAGAAGTAATTTAAGAACTTCCTTCGGGACATCCATGTACTTCACGGTGGAACATAGTTCAAGAAATTCATTAAGATGTCTATAGGGTTCCTCTTCATCTAAGCCATAAAAGAGTGGACACATTTGAATGGTCTCAGTCTTGATTTCATATTGATTAGCCTCAAAATTAGGCAACACAATGCAAGTAGGTGCATGGTATGCATGAAGATTATAATGATCACGAAGGACCATTGAAGGAATTGGAGCTTGAACTACGGGGTCATGTTGATTAAGAGGTAGGTTTTGCATGAAACGTAGGTCTAAGTAGCCAAGATTACCCTCTAGATTTTCCATGTGAATGCCTAGAATGTATGATATGACAAGGTCTATACAAGACTACAAGCAACACACAAATCACAACAAAACAAACAAGCACTCCTCCCCCGCAACAAATCAACAATCAACAAACTTCCTCCACATACAATGATCCCATACTCCTATGCTCAAACAATATGCAAGAAAATTAAATTGCCTCCACGTGGGCTCACGATTTATCTAAGAATTTAAAAATAAGCCTCCACGCGGGCCGACGATTTAACTAAGGGATTGAGTAAGAAAAAGCTCACAAAGGTCCTTTAGCACTTTAACTCCAAATTTATAGCTTAGCTTAGCAAATTTTTAAATTTTTAGCATTTTTCCTTTCTTACGTAGCTCATTTGCTTGGTAGCTCCTTTGCTTGCCTCCTAGCTCAATGCTCCTTGTCAAAGAAAAACAAACACAATAACTTATCAAAAGAAAAATAAACACAAAGTAAAGACACGATCAAAAGAGTACTAATTCCTAATTAATTCCACAAATACGACGTTGCCTAATCCCCGGCAACGGCGCCAAAAACTGATGGTGTGTCACCACACTATAAGCTTAGAAAGTGTGCATTAAGGCGAGGGCCAAGTTTTACATTTATAAAAGCCACTACTACCTTCACTAAAAATATAGTTAGGGTGAGTAGGGATCGTCCCAAGGGATTGGAGTCGAATTTGGTTATGGAATAGCTATTAGGGTTAGTAGATCAAGTGATCAAACAAATGATTAGTTGGTTGATTAAATTAGAGAGCAAATTAAACTAAATAATTGAATGTAATAAAGAGTAAGTAAGAGATAGAGAATTCTTGGGGTTTAGAGGTCACCACCAAACAATACTTTTCTACACCCTTAACAAGTGACTAATGAGGGAAATGTGTGTTGCAATATTGATGTGTGTGTGTGTTTGGTTGATTCAATTAGCAAGGGTGACCAATTAAGCATACATTGTCTAATCAACATGTGAAAAGCACAATATATCTAGCAATTAAGTATATATTTTCTAAATAGCATGTGGAAAGCACAATATATCTAGCCAGTCATTAATCCTTTCATTAAGCTCACAAGCCAAATACACCATAAGGTTAGAGACATATGCTACTTGCATTCAAAAGTATAGAACATCAAACAACAAGCATAGATTGTCCTCCCATCTAACAACTATGCTACCACTACACTATAATTAAGCTAATGACATGAAATTAAACTAATTAAGCTAAGGGAGAGGCGCAATCCATCAAGAAATGAGCATGAACCATCTAGAAAATTACAAGAGCATTCCTTTAAGCACTATGTTTTGACAATCTCTAGATCTATGGCATTAATACACATAGACATGCATCAATAACACAAGAAATAGAGACAAACATATGAACATCTATTCTAGCATACATAGATATATGGATAGAATGAAATGATCAATTGGAAGCATTAAACCACATAAATCATTGAATAAGCAAGATCTATATATATAAAAGTGCCAAAACATGTATTACAACACTAATCCCTCAATAATACACAAAATCAAGATGTAGAAAGCATGCTTAGGGCTAACTCTAGCCCGAAGAGGATGTCTAGCCACTCATGGTAGTGCTTCTCCAACCCTCAAGGGCTAACTCCATGGTAGAGATTTGCTCCTTGGTTGATGAAGAGTCTCCAATGGTGTCTCTAGCCTCCTCTTCCTCTAAGCTTACTCTCCAATAGTTCTTTCAAGGTATAAGATGATATGATGTGATATGATATCTATTTTATGTAAAAAGTAATCCTTATATAGGTAGGTCAAATGACACACGAAATGAGCTGGGGTGGTGCACAAAATATTCCCCAATGATTGGATAAAGTACAACTTTTTCTGAACTGGAGATTTAACTTTTTTGCACTGGAGGAAGTTGATTGATTGAACCTTGGACTTGGATCGATCGAACATGGCTGAGATCTATCGAACTTAGGCTGGATCGATCTTCAATGGTGGTGCTTTTTTGGATAAAGACAAATCTGAGATATTTTGAAGATATTTTTGGGAATAGGACAAAAGTGGTTGGTAGGGTGGTACAACTAGATAAGATCAATCATTTGGACAAGGACAAGGCAGTTTGATCGATCGAAGAATGATGTTGGATCGATCGAACTTTTGAGATTTTTGAAAATGTCATCATGGCTCTAATCCATCTTGAAGTGTTGAGATCGATCATGGTGGATCGATCGAACCTTGATCTGAGATCGATCGAAGATGTTGATTTCCATCTTTTTCTTCCTTTTGCTTCCACTTGGCTCATTTCTTTAATTCATCCCAGAATTGCTTCATTTTTGCTCTTATTTGGCTGAGTTAGCTTATTTTCGGGATAAGTGCCTGAAAATGAAAATAATACGAAATCAATCTAAAACGGTAAAGTAAGATAGATAAAGGTACTAGAATGCCTAAGCTTAAGGGGTTTAAATACGCACTTTTCAGTGCTCATCAGTCTTCTTTGTATTAAAATGCCCGCCACATGCAAAGGTGTGACAAAATGCAAGGACACTAGGAATTTCACTCTCTGGAATACATCTCCTCACAATTTTATTCGGGCAATATTGAAACCAAATCGGATCTTCTTAATCATATTTTCAGATGTTGGCAAAGAATCGGATCTTTTCTTGCCTTGACGAATTAGTGGGAAGTTTTCCAATCGCGGGATAATTTACAATATCAGCAAACTAAGGCATTTATCCATTGTAAATTTGGAAGAGTTGTTCATCCAGAAAAGAATCATGAATTGGTGGGCTTGGAGAAGATTCTACCATGAACCTTGAAAGATGGTCGGCAACCACATTTTTGGTGCCTTTCTTATCTTTGATTTCAAAATCAAATTCCTGAAGAAGCAAAATCCATCTTATTAGATGAGGCTTTGTTTCCTTTTTAGTCAAAAGATGTCTTAAAGCAGCATGATCAGAATAGACAATTACTTTTGAGCCTAAGAGATAGGACCTGAATTTATCAAGAGCATATACTACAGTAAATAATTCTTTCTCGGTAGTAGAGTAATTCAATAGAGCTCCCGCGAGGGTCTTACTTGCATAGTATACGGCGCATGGAGGTTTGACTACCCTTTGCCCAAAAACTGCTCCCATAGCGTAATTAGAGGCATCACACATGATTTCAAACGGTAATAACCAATTGGGAGTTTCCATGATACAAGCTGATGACAACAAACTATGAAGTGTATGGAAAGCATAAAGGTATGCTTGATCAAAGACAAAAGGAGTCTCCTTGGCAAGAAGATTGCACAGGGGTCTAGCAATTTTACTAAAATCGTTGATGAAACAGCGATAGAAGCCGGCATGACCTAAAAAGGAGCAAACCTTTCTCACTATAGAAGGTGGAGGTAATTCAGAAATGAGGTCAACTTTTGTTTAATCCACCTCAATACCCTTTTTTGAGATGACATGACCCAAAACAATACCTTCTTGAACCATGAAATGGCTCTTTTCCCAACTAAGAACAAGGTTTGTTTCGCGACATCTTTTAAGTACCAAAGATAGATTTTTTTGGCATGCATTAAATGAAGACCCAAAGACAGAAAAATCATCCATAAAGACCTCTAGAAACTCTTCCACCATATCCGAGAAAATTGATATCATACACCTTTGGAATGTTGTGGGAGCATTGTACAAATCAAAAGGCATCCGTCTATAAGCAAATGTGCCAAAAGGACAAGTAAAGGTGGTTTTCTCTTGGTCTAGAGGGTCCAAAGCTACTTGATTGTAACCAGAATAGCCATCAAGAAAGCAATAATATTGTTGCCCGGCCAATCTCTCTAGAATTTGATCAATTAATGGCAAAGAAAATTGATTTTTTCTAGTAGTGGCATTTAATTTTCGGTAATCAATCCATACACTCTATGAATTGGCGGTACGCTTAGAAATTACCTTACCTTTTGAATTTTCAACCACTGTAATCCCTGATTTCTTGGGAACTACTTGAGTTAGACTTACCTATCTGCTATCAGAGATGGAATAAATTATATTGGCATTTAAAAGTTTAACAACTTCCTTTTTAACCACTTCTTTCATGTTTGGATTTAATCTCCTCTGGGCATCCCTAAAAGGTTTTGCATCTTCTTCTATAAGTATGCGATGCATACAAATAGAAGGGTCAATTCCCTTTAGATCCACCACACCCCATCCAATAGCTTCCTTATGTTCTTTAAGCACATTTAAAAGATCATTCCCTTGGTTCTCTTCCAGGCTTAAAGATATAATGACTGGAGGAGTCTCTTTTGGGCCCAAGAAGGCATACTTAAGATTGGAAGGAAGAGTTTTAAGCTCAAGAGTGGGTGGAGAGACTAAAAATGGGACCAGTTGAGTGCTAAAGAGTGGAGGAAGAGGTTCCTGTGGAGTTTTCCAAGGTGGGAAATCCAAACTAGCAACGTATTCTATTAAATCATTTACTTCATTCATTGATATTTCATTATCAAACCCATAATTACCTTACATTTCAAGGAGACAAGATGCAAGAGGATCCTCGGAAAGGAGAGATGAAAGATTGTCCTCGGTTAGCTTTTTCGTAATCATGGATGAAATGGACTCCTCAACAACCTCAACTAAGACATCTATAAGGCAACACTCGTCTTCATCGATTGGATGTCGACTTGCATTGAAAACATTAACCTTAACCATCATGTTACCAAAAGAAAGGTCCATAACCCCGGATCTACAATTGATAGTTGCATTTGCAGTGGCAAGAAATGGCCTTCCTAAGATGATTGGGATGTGGTTGGTAGGATTAGTAACTAGTTCGATATCAAGAACCATAAAATCAACTGAATAGTAGAACTTGTCAACCTTGATAAGTATGTCCTCAACCATGCCCCTAGGAGTTTTGATGGATCTATCGGCTAATTGAAGCACCACTGATGTTGGCTTCAATTCATTCAATCCTAATTAGACATACACGGAGTAAGGAATCAAATTGGCACTCACTCCTAAGTCAAGAAGAGCTCTACGAACTTCATGGTTTCCAATCACACATGAGATGGTCGGAGCATCGGGATCTTTGAACTTAGGTGAAGTGTTATGTTGAATAATGGAACTCGCTTGCTCCGTGAGAAACACTTTTTTAGGGACTTATCCCTCTTACTCTTTCTCTTTTGTGTGCAAAGGTCTTTTAAAATTTTTGTATAAGGCGGAATTTGCCTAATTGCATCCAAGAGGGGAAGATTTATGTTGACTTGCTTAAACACCTCCATTATGTCATGGATGTTCTCTTCTTGCCTTCCAAAAGGCGAAGTCTCTCTCAAAGTATATGGAAATGGAGCTTTTGGCTCATAAGATTTTGTAACTTGAGGAGATGATAAAGAAGATTAAGAATTCCTATTAACCCCACTAATATCTAAGGAAGTAGGAGTAGGAATGGAAATGGGACGGGTGCTAACTTTGGGTTTCTCCGGTTCACTAACTTCATTTGGTTTTTCAACCCTATTGTCAATTTGCTTGCCACTTCTCAAAGTAGTAATGGCTTGCACTTGTTCTTGGGAAGGACACCCCGATGTAGAGTTTACTTCCACCAGATATTGGGCTTTTGGGTTCCTTTCAGGTTGGCTAGGTAGTTTACTAATCTCTCTTGCATTCAATGCATTAGCTATCATCCCGATTTAAGATTCAAGCTTTGATATCGATTGAGAATGAGAATGCAACAAATTGGTGTTTATTTCCAAACTACCCAAAGCCACTAAAACCTTGTCCTTAAATATAGAATCACTAGGAAGTGCATGAGAATGATAAAAACTATTTTGAGATTCATAGACTTGAGGATGTGAAAAGTGGTTATTCTTTAATGATGAGAAGAAGATGAAACAAATTCTTGAGGACCTTCATTTTTATTATAAGGAGGAATATATCGATTTTGAAAATTTTTATCTTGGAAAAAACTTGAATTTTCATCCCACCTCAGGACATAGACATTTGAATGAGGATAAGCAAATGTAGCATTGACTTGTTCAAAGTGTTCATCAAATACATGTCCATGGGGACAATTGGAAGTAGAATGTAAAACACTAGAACATGTTATGCAATGCTCACAAAAATGATGAAAGTGATGAAAAAGAGATGACTTGATAACCGATTTTTGACTCAATAAGAATTTATCAAGTTTTTTTTTTTTTTTTTTTTGATCGATCGAAAATTTCCTGATTGATTGAAAATCCTTGGAAAACTGAGTCTTGGGAGCAAAAATTTCTGACACAGAAACGATCGATCAAAATTCCTTTTGATCGATTGAAACCTCAATTCGATCGATCGAAATAAAGTTCGATCGATTGAAGTTACCCAGGCTGGAAAACTTTAAGAATGTAGATTTGTG
Organism: Cornus florida; assembly: GCF_030987335.1. Classification (NCBI taxonomy): domain Eukaryota; kingdom Viridiplantae; phylum Streptophyta; class Magnoliopsida; order Cornales; family Cornaceae; genus Cornus; species Cornus florida. The sequence continues at coordinate 17,546,521 of NW_026775571.1, read as the reverse complement.
GAAAACTCATAACATGCCTGGAAAGCTTTAATGAGACCATGGAATATCATTATTTAGATGCTGTAAAAATGAAAGATGAGAAAGAAAATGAGAAATAGAGTTTTGCAACTCTATTAGAACTAGGATTAACGTCTCTAGTCGATGTTCAAACAATCTCAAATATCAACATAGACTGGATCCACCAAGTGGGAGGATTCCATATGTCTTTGAAACACTTGCCCTTCAATGTAGTGATTTAACCTTTATCCATTCACTTTGAATGTAGTTCCATCTTTTAAGCTTTGTATTTCAATCGTCCCATGAGGCGCAACAGAAATGATCTCATATGGGCCTTCCCATTTGGTTCGTAACTTTTTGGGAAATACTTTTAGCCTAGAGTTAAAGAGCCATGCTTTTTGACCAAGTTCAAAAGATTTCTTCACAATATGTTTGTCATGAAAAGCTTTAGTTCTTTCTTTGTAAAGTTTGGCATTATCATATACATTGTGTCTTAATTCTTCCAACTCATTCAATTATTATATACATTGTGTCTTAACTCTTCCAACTCATTCAATCAGAGTAAACGATTCTCTCCGGCTTTGTCAAGGTCAAGATTGAGCTTTTCAACCGCCCACATAGCTTTGTGTTCTAATTCAACCGAGAGATGGCAAGGCTTTCTATAGACAAGTCTATAAAGAGACATGCCAATGGGAGTCTTATATGACGTCCGATAAGCCCACAAAGCATCATTTAATATGCTCAACCAATCTTTCCGGGTAGTGTTTACTATTTTTTCAAGAATGTGCTTTATTTCCGGATTTAACACTTCTACTTGCCCACTTGTTTGAGGATGGTAGAGGTGGCCACTTTATGAATAACAGAGTACTTAAGAAATAAGTGTTTCAAGAATTGATTGCAAAAATGCTTCCTTCCATCACTTATTATAGCCCTTGGCATACCAAAACGAGCAAAGATATTAAATTTAATGAATTGAATAACCACAGAATGGTCATTCGTTTTGGTAGCATAAGCTTCCACCCACTTAGAAGCATAATCAATGGCAAGTAGAATATATTGAAAGCCATAAGACATAGGAAATGGACCCATGAAATCAATACCCCGAATATCAAAAACCTCCACAACAAGAATATTTGTCAAGGGTATCATATCTCTTCTTGACATTGATCCCATTTTTTGACATCTTTCACACTCCTTGTAAAAATTGTAGGCATCTCTACGAATAGTAGGCCAAAATAGCCCACTCTGAAGAACCTTCAAGGTGGTTTTCTTTGTACTAAAATGCCCGCCACATGCAAGGGTATGACAAAATGCAAGGACACTAGGAACTTCACTCTCCGGAATACATCTCCTCACAATTTGATTCGGGTAATATTGAAACAAAATGGGATCTTCCCAATAATATTTTTCGATGTTGGCAAAGAATCGTTTCTTTTCTTACCTTGACCAATTAGTGGGAAGTTTGCCAATCGCAGGATAATTCACAATATCGGCAAATTAAGGCATTTGTCCATTGGAAATTTGGAAGAGTTGTTCATCCGGAAAAGAATTATGAATTAGTGGGCTTGGAGAAGATTCGACCATCAACCTTGAAAGATAGTCGGCAACCACATTTTTGGTGCCTTTCTTATCTTTGATTTCAAAATCAAATTCCTGAAGAAGCAAAATCTATCTTTTCAGACGAGGCTTTGTTTCCTTCTTAGTCAAAAGATGTCTTAAAGTAACATGATCAGAATAGACAATTACTTTTGAGCCTAAGAGATAGGACCTGACTTTATCAAGAGCATACACTATAACAAGTAATTCTTTCTTGGTAGTGGAGTAATTCAATTAAGCTCCTAAGAGGGTCTTACTTGCATAGTATACAGTGCATGGAAGTTTGACTACCCTTTGCCCGAAAACTGCTCCCATAGCGTAATTAGAGGCATCACACATGATTTCAAACGGTAATGACCAATTAGCAGTTTGCATGATCGGAGCTGATGACAACAAACCATGAAGTGTATGGAAAGCATTAAGGTATGCTTGATCAAAGACAAAAGGAGTCTCCTTGGCAAGAAGATTGCACAGGGGTCTAGTAATTTTGCTAAAATTATTGATGAAACAGCGATAGAAGCCGGCATGACCTAAAAAGGAGCGAACCTCTCTCTCTATAGAAGGTGGAGGTAATTCAGAAATGAGCTCAACTTTTGTTTTATCCACCTCGATACCCCTTTTTGAGATGACATGACCTAAAATAATACCTTCTTGAACCATGAAATGGCTCTTTTCCCAACTAAGAACAAGGTTGGTTTCGCGACATCTTTTAAGTACCAAAGATAGATTTTTAAGGCATGCATTAAATGAGCACCCAAAGATAGAAAAATCATCCATAAAGACTTCTAGATACTCTTCCACCATGTCCGAGAAAATTAACGTCATACACCTTTGGAATGCGGGAGCATTGCACAAATCAAAAGGCTTCTGCTTATAAGCAAATGTACCAAAAGGACAAGTAAAGGTGGTTTTGTCTTGGTCTAAAGGGTCTAAAGCTACTTGATTGTAACCAGAATAGCCATCAAGAAAGTAATAATATTGTTGCCTGGCCAATCTCTCTAGAATCTGATCAATAAATGTCAAAGGAAATTGATCTTTTCTAGTGGCGGCATTTAATTTTCGATAATCAATCCATACACGCTATGAATTAGCGGTACGCTTAGAAATTGCCTTACCTTTTGAATTTTCAAACACAGGAATCCCTGATTTCTTGGGAACTACTTGAGTTAGACTCAACCATCTGCTATTAGAGATTGGATAAATTATACTGGCTTGTAAAAGTTTAACAACTTCCTTTTTAACCACTTCTTTCATGTTTGGATTTAATCTCCTTTGGGCATCCCTAAAAGGTTTTGTATCTTCTTCCATAAGTATGCGATGCATACAAATAAAAGGCTCAATTCCCTTTAGATCTGCCACACTCCATCCAATAGGTTCCTTATGTTCTTTAAGCACATTTAAAAGATCATTCTCTTGGTCCTCTTCAAGGCTTGAAGATTTAATGACTGGAAGAGTCTCTTTTGGGCCCAAGAAGGCATACTTAAGATTGGAAGGAAGAGTTTTAAGCTCAAGAGTGGGTGGAGAGACTAAAGATGGGACCGGTGGAGTGCTAGAGAGTCGAGGAAAAGGTTCCTTTGGAGCTTTCCAAGGTGGGAAATCTAAACTTGCAACGGATTCCATTAAATCATTTACTTCATTCATTGATCCTTCATTATCAGACCCACAATTACCATACATTTCAAGGAGACAAGATGTGAGAGGATCCTCGGAAACAAGAGATGAAAGATTGTCCTCGGTTGGCTTTTTCATAATCATGGAAGGAATGGACTCCTCAACAACCTCATCTAAGACATCTATAAAGAAACACTCGTCTTCATCGATGGGATGTCGACTTGCATTGAAAATATTAACCTTAACCATTATGTTACCAAAAGAAAGGTCCATAACCCCGGATCTACAATTGATAGTTGCATTTGCGGTGGCAAGAAATGGCCTTCCTAAGATGATTGGGATGTGGTTGGTAAGATTAGCAACTGGTTCGGTATCAAGAACTACAAAATCAACCGAAAAGTAGAACTTGTCAACCTTGATAAGTATGTCCTCAACCATGCCCATAGGAGTTTTGATGGATCTATCGGCTAATTAAAGAACCACTGATGTTGGCTTCAATTCATTTAATCCTAATTGGACATACACGGAGTAAGGAATCAAATTAGCACTCGCTCCTAAGTCAAGAAGAGCTCTACGAACTTCATGGTTTCTAATCACACATGAGATGGTCGGAGCACCGGGATCTTTGAACTTAGGTGGAGTGTTATGTTGGATAATGGAACTCGCTTGCTCCGTGAGAAACACTTTTTTAAGGACTTATCACTTACTCTTTCTCTTTTGTGTGCAAAGGTCTTTTAAAAATTTTGTATAAGGCGGAATTTGCCTAATTGCATCTAAGAGGGGAAGATTTATGTTAACTTGCTTAAACACCTCCATCATGTCATGGATTTTCCCTTCTTGCCTTCTAAAAGGCGAAGTCTCTCTCAAAGCATATGGAAATGAAGCTTTTGGCTCATAAGATTTTGTAACTTAAGGAGATGACAAAGAAGATTGAGAAGTCCTATTAAGACCACTAACATCCAAGGAAGTATGAGTAGGAATGGAAATGGGACGGGTGCTAACTTTGGGTTGTACCGGCTCACTAACTTCATTTGGTTTTTCAACCCTATTGTCAATTTGCTTGCCACTTCTCAAAGTAGTAATGGCTTGCACTTGTTCTTGGGAAGGACACCCCGATGTAGAGTTTACTTCCACTAGATATTGGGCTTTTGGGTTCCTTTCGGGTTGGCTAGGTAGTTTACCAATCTCTCTTGCATTCAATGCATTAGCTATCATCCCGATTTGAGATTCAAGCTTCGATATCGATTGAGAATGAGAATGCAACAAATTGGTGTTCATTTCCAAACCACCCAAAGCCACCAAAACCTTGTCCTCAAATATAGAATCACTAGGAAGTGCATGAGAATGATGAAAACTATTTTGAGATTCATAGACTTGAGGATGTGAAAAGTGGTTATTCTTTGATGATGAGAAGAAGATGAAACAAATTCTTGAGGACTTTTATTTCTTTTATGAGGATGAACATATCGATTTTGAGAATTTTTAGCTTGGAAAGAACTTAAATTTTCATCCCACCCTGGGACATAGGCATTTGAATGAGGATGAACAAATGTTGCATTGACTTGTTCAAAGTGTTCATCAAATACATGTCCATAGGGACAATTGGAAGTAGAATGTAAAATACTAGAACATGTTATGCAATGCTCACAAAAATGATGAGAGTGATGAAAAGGAGATGACTTGATAACCGGTTTTTGACTCAATAAGAATTTATCAAGTCTTTGAGAAAGAGTTTTGACCTCTACTACAATCTCCATTGGACTTTCAATTTGACCCATTTCAAATTTTTCCTCTTTTCATTAGAATCATGACTTAACCGAGAAGTGTGATATTTATGTAAAGAATTTTCACTCATTTTTTTAAAAAGGTGCCAAACATCATCTTCATGCTTTCCAAAATATGAACCTCCACATGATGTATCAACTATGTCCTTATGAGTGTCGGATGAGCTTTCATAGAAATATTGAACCACTTGCCATTTTGGAATGCCATGGTGTGGACATTTCTTTAACAAATCATTCAATCTTTCCCAAGCCTCATGCAAAAGTTTTCCTTTCAGGTGAGAAAATTCTCTGATGGTTGTTCTCATTGAATTGGTCAAACTTATAGGGTAAAATTTTTTCAAAAATCCATTTTGCATTTGTATCTAAGAAGTTATCGAATTTTCCCCTAAGGTGTTGAACCAATGTTTCGCCTTATTTTTAAGAGTGAAGGGAAAAAGGAGTAACCTAAGGACCTCCTCCGGGACATTCATGTATTTCATGGTGGAACATATCTCAAGAAATTCATTAAGATGTTATATGTTTCCTCACCATCTAAGCCGTAGAAAAGTGGACACATTTGAATAGTCTCGGGCTTAATTTTATAATGATTGGCCCCAAAATTAGGAAGCATGATGCAAGTTGGTGCATGGTATTCATGGAGATTATAATGATCATGAAGGATCATTAGAGGAATTGGAGCTTGAGCTCTGGGAGGACATTGGTTGAAAGAAGGATGTTCCATGAAATTCGGGTCTAAATAACCAAGATGACCCTCTAGATTTTCCATTAGAATGATGAAGGGTTGGTTAAGACCGCACAAAAATCAAGTAACACAACAATAAAATCAACAAAACAAAAACTTTGCCCCCGTAACAAATCAATCAACAAATCTCCACCTACGATGTTCCCATACTCCCATACTTTGAGCAATATGCAAGAAAAATTAAATTGCCTCCATATGGGCTCACGATTTATCTAAGAAATGAAAAACTTACCTCCACGCGGGCTCACGATTTAACTAGAGATTAAGTTTAGAAAAGCTCACAAAGGGTCCTTATCTAACTTTAAGTAATTTTTCAATTTTTTTCTTTGCCTTGTTTGCTTTGCAATTTTTTATTTTTATTTTTTATTTTTGAGCTTTTTATGCTCTTGTTTAGCTTCACTTGGCTTCTTTTGCTTTTCAATTTCCCTTTGCTTCACTCTCTTGGCTCAATTCACCTAGCCATTCAAGAACAAACACAATAAGTAACCAAAATAAAATAAAAATAAAAACAAGATCAAAAGAGTACTAATTCCTAATTAATTTCCAAACACGACAGTGCCAATCCCCAACAACGGCGCCAAAACTTGGTGGTCGCCTCGAACCGAGTTGCAAAAATGTGTAGTGTGGCTAAGTTTAAATTTGTAAAGTGCCACTACTACATCTAACTATTAAATATAGCTAGGGTGAGTAGGGATCGTCCTAAGGGAAAGGAGGTGTGTTTATGATGGAAATTAATGTTAGATTAGTTGGTCGAATGATCAAAGATGGTTAGTGATTGTTTAATTAAACTACAATGCAATTAAAGATTAATGTAAGTAAAAAGCAATCTAAAAAGTAGGAAAAAGATATAGGAGAGAGGTCTTGGGGTTTAGAGTCACCACTAAGCTTCACTTTATCAAACACTAGCAATTATACATTAATAGGGAAATTTAAATTGTAACTTGTGGGTGTGTGACATTAATTGAAATTAAACATGGAAGGCAAATAAGTATAGATTGTCTAGCCAATTTAAATGAATAACACAACCTATCAAATGAGACCAATATCCATTCAGTTAAACCATAATTAATGCACACACAAATATCTAGAGATAAACACTCTTTGCATTCACAAGTATGGAACATTAAGAAACAAGCATGGATTGTTCACCTACCTAAGAAATTAAAGCAATTACACTACAACTAGGATAGTGACATGAAATTAAACTAAATAAACTAGAGATGTGATACAATCCATCAAGAAACAAGTATGAACCATCAAATAAATCACAAAAGTATTCCATTAAGCACTATGCTTTGACCATCACTAGATTAACATCATCAACACACATAGACATGTATCAATTTCATTAAATCTAGAGGAAAGCACATGAACATTAATTCTAGCATACATAGACATATGGATAGAACTAAATGATTAATTGAAAGCATTAATCCATATAAATCAAGTAAAAATTACAAGATCTCTATTTATTCATGGTCAAAACATTTATTACAATTAAAATCCCCAAAAATACATAACAGCTAGGTTTGAGAAGCATGCCTAGGGGCTATCTCTAGCTCCAAGAGAAGGATTTAGCCACTCATTGTAGTAGACATGGAACCCTTAAGGGCTAGCTTGGAGGTTGGCTTCATCATCCTCATCCTTACTTTCTTCTCCAAAAACCCTAAGTCTAGAGAGGAAAATTCTATATTCTATATTTTTGCTCCCCCTTTTGTCTATTACAATGATGTTCAATAAATCAATTACACACTCCTTTGAGTACAGACCAAGTCAAAATAATAGCCTAGGATTGGAGAAAATTTGCAGCTATGCAAGGTAGGTAGGAATTGGCGCACTCGGGAATTAGACAACTCACTGCCAACAGCATTTTCGATCGATTGAAGATTTTTGATCGATCAAACACTTGGCTTCAATCGATTGAAGCTGACATGGCACAAAATATATTCCAGGCTCCATCCCATTGGCTGAGCTGGCACCGCCTTGATTTCGATCGATTGAAGATCACTTCGATTGATCGGGACTCCCCTTCGATCGATCAAAGTTTCCCTGATGCATTCTTCTTGGCTTATTTCCAACTTTGCTCCTTAGCTCCAAAAATGGTCTAAATGGCTCTTGTTAGCCTATTTGAACATTATTCACCTGCAATAGGCAATAACACAAATAAGTATCTAAGACATGAAAATAAGATAGATGATTGGACTAGAATACCCTAGCTTAGGTGTTAAAATGCATCACATTTGAGCACTCATCATTTATACCACAGAAAATCCTGAAGTTTGCGGCATCTAAGGTTGGCTAAGATCTCTGAGGTTTTGTCTCTAACAATTGAAAGGTCACCAAGGAATTGTTTAGCGATAAAGAAAATGAGTGTAGCACCTACATCTTTTATACCTTTACCCTCTTCTATTTTGATCGTTGTTCTTTCGGGAGTTGTTTTGATGGAATGAAGAATCGTATGGCATTTATCAGGAGTAAGGATGTTGTCCCACCATCCTTTGAGTTGTCCTATAAAACCTCCTACTAAGAGTTGTGCTATAGTAGGATCAGATGAGTCATTCTTGGTTTTGTAAGCAGTACTGACCATTGTCATTTCTTGAAGGGTATTGAGAATGTGATACTCGATTTTGCCATCTATGTTCCATTCATAAATAGTGCCACCATGATAAGCAGCTTGCTAGAACTATCATCTTTCTTCAATCTAGAGGTTTGGGAAAGTAGGTCTAGGATAATAGTTTCTAGAAGAAGTAGGTTTTCAAATATTAATGTGCTGGTTCTGGAAGATTTATGTAATTTCATCAATTTCAGTGTCAGTACCAATTTCTTGGTCTAGAGTATTGATGTTTCTGGGGGGTCATTCTGGCGTATCAAGAATCGTAGCCGTGGAAGCTATAAGGGATTCGATTTGCTTAATTCTGTCCTGTACTTCTACAATGATGTTGTGCCTGGATAATTGTTTAGACAAATGTTGGGGAATTTCATGGGTTATGAAAGGGGGAGCATTATCCGACTGGATTGGATTTATTTGATCTTTTTGAAACAAGGTTTCAAGACGAGAAAGCTAAGCACCAAGTGTCTGGAGGTGTTGGTTCGTGTAATTATTTTGTTCCATGATACTTCGAACATCACGGGTTGTGGTTGGAGTATTGTTGGTGGCGACTGTCTTTATTTTAAAAGGAGAAGCAGTAAGTGTTACAGTTCCTGCTATTTTCGTCCAGAATTTGATTGCATCAGCTGATGGGTGAATGGCTTCAATGGCTTCACCTCGGGATGTTTTCCATATGGTTGTGGATTTGGATGTGACATTTAAGGATTTGATTGATGAGAAAGGAAAATCAATATCATTGTCAAGACAATATTTTTCAAACCATGTAAAGAAAGGGGCTGAGAATTTGTGGTGTATACAAAAGGTATACCACTCTTCTCTAATTTCAAGGGTTTAATCATCACCAAAGAACGACTTCAAGGTGCTAATGGTTCACGACTCACTGTTCAGTACAAGATAACTAAAGCCCATGTTTGCAACCAAGGTCTTTGTATAAAGACACCTTTCATCCTTGTCAAACACCTCAATACCCCTGTTATTTTAGGGACTCCGTTTATTTCTCTTCTTTACCCATTTAAAGTTGATGACCAGGGAATTTCAACAACCCTGGTAAGATAAGAAATTTGTTTCCTTTTGCCCATCCTATCAGCTCTAAGGATCTCAATATCATCAAGGATTCTTATGTCACTTAGATCCCAGCTATCAATAGGATTGAAAGCAAAACGAAACATTTAGACTTTCTCAAACAAGAACTAATCTCTAAACAGATTGATAATCGGCTCAGTCACAAAAGTCTCTAAGAATCTATTCAAAGGTTCAAAAGAAGACTAGAAGGTCAGGTTTGCTCTGATCTCCCAAACGCCTTCTAGCACAGACGACAACATATTGTTGAACTACCCTATAAAAAATCTTTCAATGAAAAGGATATCCTTACCAAAGCTCATCCTTGCCAAATGAATCAAGAACTTCTTGATTATTGTATGAAGGAAGTCCAAGAATTACTTAGCAAATCTCTCATCAGAAAAAGCCGTTCCCCATGGAGCTGTACTGTTTTCTATATCCAGAAGAATGCTGAAATAGAAAGAGGTATTCCTAGATTAATCATCAACTACAAACCGCTCAATGAAGCCCTCCAATGGATCCAATATCCCCTACCCAAGAAAAGGGATCTAATCCAACGGCTCGTTCACGTAAAGGTTTTCTCAAAATTTGATCTTAAATCAAGATTCTGGCAAATCCAAATTGCTGAAAAGGATAGATACAAAATAGCCTTCACAGTTCCTTTTGGCTATTATGAATGGAATGTCATGCCTTTCGGGTTGAAAAATGCTTCTTCCGAATTTTAAAAAATCATAAATGATATTTTTATTCATTTTACACATTTTTCAATTGTTTACATCGATGACATACTAATCTTTTCTTCTTCCATAGAAGCACACTGAAACATCTCAATATATTTTCTCAAACCATTAAGCATAATGGATTAGTCCTTTCTTTATCAAAGCTAACCTTATTCCAGACAAGGATCAGGTTTCTAGGGTTTCAGATCCACCAAGGTACTGTTATTCTGATCAACAGATCCATCCAGTTTGCCAACAAATTCCCTGATGAAATTAAAGACAAAACCCAGCTTCAAAGATTTTTAAGGTGCCTAAATTGTCTTTCCAAATTCTTCAAGGATCTTTCACTTCTTTGTGCTCCATTATGCCAAAGACTAAAAAAGTCCCCTCCACCATGGTCAGATGAGCATACAGGAACAGTCAAAATCCTTAAAAGCAAAGCAAAAAACCTCCCTTGCCCATCTATTGCTGATCCTGAAGCCTTCAAAATTGTGGAAACTGATGCCTCTGAATTAGGATATGGAGGTATCCTTAAACAAAAGACAGGTAGTAAGGAACAACTAGTCCAATTGGTCTCTAGCACATGGAACCAAGTACAACACAATTACTCTATAATCAAAAAAGAAATTTTATCTATAGTTTTATACATTTCAAATTTTCAAAGTGATTTACTAAATCAAAAATTTTTGGTTCGTGTTGATTGTCAATCTGCAAAAATTGTTTAAAAAAAAGATATTCATAACATAGCTTCAAAATAAATTTTTGCCCGATAGCAAGTTATTCTTTCTGTATTTAACTTTGATATTGAATATATAAAAGGAGAAAACAATTCTCTTCCTGACTTTCTCACCAGAGAGTTTTTGCAGGGAAAAACAGGAGCTTAAGGGTGGTCACCATTCCTCCTGAGACAGGTAGAGGAGCCTCAGTTGCAACCACAAAAACCCACAAAATAAAAGATGCCAATGCACAATCATCCTCTTCCCAAAACCATCTCAAATTAAGCTAGTATGATAAAGTCAAGGAAGATGAAGCAGCAATGTGTGCTAGTCAATCTCAAATGAATACAAACCAATTTTCAGCCCTAACAAAAATTTCCCAACATGTCATAGACATGTGCCCAATCCAATACAAACCCCATCCAAACATACTTACAATCCCAACAACCAGTTTTCCCTTCTCTGCAAAAACCTTATGTTGAAATTTCTTCAGCATCGGACAAATAAATTAGCTCAAGAACTATTAAGCAACAAGTGATGGTTAGTAATCCCACTCTCAAAAAATCTCGTTATTTTCAAAAACCAAATTTATCAACCATTTGTGTGGTTGAAAAAGAGCTTTTTAACCAAAATCCAATTTTACTTTCTCAAAATCATTTTGTCAAAAGATTTTAATATCCTGCATCAGATTTTCGAAAAACATAAAATTTTTATGAGTTTATTTTAGTAGACACTGATTCCATCAAAATTCGAACTCATTCAAAACCAGGTGATGAGTCTTTCATTTCTCACACCACTTGTACAATTCTGAAAGTTCTTACTCCAGCAGTCTAGGGTAAAAACATCAACGCTCTGAGGCAATTTTCTCAACCTTGCAATCCTTAAACTTTCAATTACTAGGACTATCAAGATGCCTGGTATAATACCTTTTATTTTCAAAATCAGGATTACAGCCATTCCTGGCTTATCCTCTTCCAAAAGAATTTCAATCTGAATATCCCTAGATGGTTTATTGACTGGTGGCATTTGTTTGGTCCCTGTAAAGAAATTATTCCTGATTCTGTGTCCAAGGGATTCTCAATCTTCCAAGAAAAATTCCAAGCTCCTCCTTTCGAAATTTTCTAAATCATTTTTATATTTTACAAATTTCACATTGTCATGGATAGTTCTATAGCAATTCCAAATTCTCAATTCTACTTCAAATCTTCCTCTTCTAGGATGAATTTTCAAAGTTAAATGGTGGGACCAATTCTCGATCAAAGACGTTACTCCAGAAGCCATTTTAGAATGGTTTTCAAAGCATCTTGCAATCTCATGTTCTGGTTTAGGAGAGTTTTCAACTTTCCTCCTGTCCAAAAGCTAGACCCAAGCAAGGCTTTCTTCAGCAAAATCCAAAGATAAGTATGAAGCCTTCCTTATGGAAGCTTTAGCCCAAGTCAATCCCATAGTTTTCTCAAGAATGGGCTCCAAAAGAAATAAAGATTCTTGTTCATTCCATGACTCCCAAACAGATTTGGCCCAAACCAATGAAGAGGCACAGGCCAATGAAGTTGACTGTTTTGGTATTTTCACCTAACAACTCCAGTGACAAAACTCTCAAAGAATCTTCATTACTTTTCAAAAGAGTTTCAGACATCGGTCATTCAATGCCAGTACATAGCAATAAAAAATAAAAAAAAGAAAAAGAAAAAGAAAAAGAAAAAGAAAGTAAGTTATTCAACAGTTCTCCATTATTAGCGTTCTAGCACCTTTTGGCGCTCATGGCAGACAAGAATTTCAGAAATTATTTCAATAAAGAAATCCAAGGCCACTTTAAACCGCGCATGGCAAACTACAGCTCCATTATCAGAGCACATGGATGTTAGCAGTGTCAATAGCCATCTTTCAATCACCTTAATTCAGCCTTTGCACATAGCCTCCAGTAACATCCTTATCTCCAAGGAATCCAAGGCTCCCCAAGACTCCATCGAGGCCCTATATATAGTAGTTCCTTAAGACATTATAGGCAGGCTAAAACAAAGTTTGAGTTCTTAGTTTCATTTCAAATTCTCAGTTCAAATTGTAATTTTTAAGTTTTAGTTTTACTTTATGCAAGGAGCTCAGCTCAGATCGAAGTGTTGTATTCAAAGAATAAAGTTGTACGTATAAATTTTTAATTACCCTTTTGATATTTTTACCTTTTCTTTTAAATTTTTCCTTATAGTTAGACTTGGACTAAAATTAGGATTAGGGTTTATTTTGTATATGCCTGAATATATACAATTATAAGTCTGCTAAGGGTTAAAAACCCTATTCACTCAATAGAGAGAACATAGAATTTAGAGAGAAAAATTGTGAGTGAGAAGAGAGAAAATTCGGCCAAGAAGGGGCTGGACTAAGGAGGAAGGAAGAGGGTTGATAAGCGCTAAATATTGCATATTCAAGTGCCTTTAATTGCATTAGATAAGTCCATTATTTGGTCTTTGTATATAGATTATCTTTACTTTTGTGTTTTTATGGTTTTGCAGGTTTATTTACTAAAAAGAAATAAAAATAATATTTTAAGGGTTTTTGAAGAACAAGTCATATCGGGCCTAAATATTAAGTGAATTTCAAGAAGAGATGGCCCAAATATTCAATGGACACATTCGACATTGCATAAGAAAAGAAAGAATTCCAGTATGAACTTCCCGTCCGGACGCAGGACTTCGCGTCCGGACGCAGGACTTCACATCCTGACGCTGGATGCCGAAGCCACACACAGGCACTCCTCACGCGTGCATAAGGCAAGTACCTTGGCACCTCACGTTCGGACGTCAAATCCTGCGTCTAGACGCCAAACTACGGATCACAATGCTATCCCACTTTTCTTTGGTCAAACTTTGTTCCCTTTTACTAGGGAATTTGAAATTTGACGGGTTAGGGTTATTTGGCAGCCCATTTTAGGATTAAAAGGGGGCAAAAGGCTTGTATAATGAGATATTAATTATTCTAGGAAATATGTGTTGGAGAGAGAGAGGAGATTTTTAGGGTTTATGCTGAATATTTCATCCATGGGGCTAGAGTGGAATTTATCTTTTCCTTCTTCAATCATTGAAGCTGCTGCCATTTCCAAGAGGAACTAACTCCCTTCCCAGGGAGTTAATGAAGCCCTTACAAGTAAGCATGTCTTGATTGTATTTAAATTTGGGGAATAATGTATGTATATGACAAGTTTTATAGTCTAGAGATTTGCATATGTTATAAATTGGATTTCATTCAAATAAATAAATATAAGGAATTGTTCATCTTGTCTTAGATTTCAGTTGTTCATATTTATATTCCTTGCATCTTTATAGTAAGAATAAGGATGAGATTATGAAATGGTTTTTAATGGCATGTTGTGTGAAGAATTTGATAGTCTATAGCTTAAGGACGCCTTTGAAGGACTATGGCTTTGTTTTTGCCTTCATGTGTACCTACCATATATGTTGAGAAAATTGATAGTCTATAGCTTAGGAAACATGTTTTAATCTACACCCTAGTTTAGGTAGAGGAAGCATGCCAATCTTTGATGGGTTATACTTAATTCTTAATTATATGAAATTATTGAAGAGAATGTGGTAATCATACACTGCTATATATCATGGTTATATACATAGCTAGTTCCTTAGGTATATTGCAATTGAGCATGTTTATGAGGTTTGTGGTGGATTTAATTCCCTAGCTTTCTCTCTTTCTAAGTTTAATTACATTTAAATTTAATTAATTTATGTTTTTGTTAAATTTCAATTCATAGCTTAAAGTGACAACTTAATCAAACTTTCATCTCTTCTATATCAAACTAAAAGTAATTTTACAACTTTGGTTGACATAAACTAGCAATCATTGTGGACCGAAAAACCCTTACTATAGCCTCGTCCCATAATGACTCGTGCTATTGCAAGTGGTAATTTTAAATGGTAACAAATTATTGCCATCAACTTTTGGCACCATTGCCTGGGATTGCATACGGTTTTGTAATCAAAGTTTAAAAATTGCTTTGTGTTTGATTATATATATATATATATATATATATATATATATATATATATATTATTTTGGTGTGTTTTATATTTTTAGTGTGTTTTTGTGTTACTAGGAACTAAAGACTTTCCAGGTGATCTGATTGCAAAATTTGAAGTCTTAAGGACTCTGGATAAGTTTTTGAAGTTTCTAGTTTATTCGTTGTTTGGCCCTTCTTGAGGCTATTGTAATTTTTGTTTTGTTTAGAGCATAGGTCCTTATTGTGGTCATTTAAATCTATTTTTCATTATCATTGAATTGAGGAGAAAGGAAATAATGTATGTGGATGTATTGGTGAAGGGTTGTTGTGATTGTTGTGTTTGTTAGTTAATAGTAAGTTGTAGGTCATCATCTCTACCACATCTTGAGGAACCAATTGATATTGCTTTACTCGAAAGGACTCTTAGGCAACAAAGGAGGAACCTTAGGGATCCCGAAACTATAAGAGAACTTGAAATTGAAGTTGACAATATAGCTAATAAACAAGCTAATCTTGAAAATGCTAATCTCAAAAATCCTAGAGTTGAAAATCCTAGAGCTGAGAATGAAAATTTAGCTCCAATGACTCTAAGGTATCACTTTGTACCCTCCACATATACATCTTCATCATGTATTGTCATGCCCAATGTCGAAGCTCATCATTATAAGATCAAATCTACCACAATCCAAATGCTTCTAATTTATTATGGGTTTACTAATGAAGACACTTATAAACATCTTGATGAGTTCTTAGAAATCTGATCTACCATTAAGATGAGGGACTTCCCCTAAGATGCACTTCATATGCTTATTTACCATTTTCTCTAAAAGAAAGAGCAAAGTATTGGTTGAACTCTCTTATTGCAAATTCCATCACTTCGTGGGTCTAATTGCAACAAGTATTCCTTAAAAAGTACTATCTTGTGAGTAAGACCAACCAAATGCATCGATCTATTCTTAGTTTTTCCCAAATTGATGGGGAACAATTTTATGAGACGTGGGAAAGACTTCAAGATTTTCTAAGGAAGTGTCCACACCACCAAATTCCAAAGTTGCAATTAGTGCAAGCCTTCTATGATGGTTTAACAAAACTACATAGACAATTAATTGATTCTTCGTGTGGGGGCATGTTTGTAATGACCCAGTCATTTCTTTTCTTTCCTTTTTTCTCAGAATTTTATGGATGCATTTTTTTTTTCTCATTGAAATTTCATTTCTGAGTTCAATTTCTCATCACTTAGTGTCGACTCTAGTGCTCGAAAAGGGTTTCTAGGAAGGACTATTTCATTTGGATTGAAAACTTCCTTAAAAGACCGCGTCATTTCTACATTTTTCATTTTTCGACACTACTCACTTTTCGTCGTTTCCCCGTTTGTCACTTTGTTGGCATAACCTCACTTTTTGTATCTGGAGTTGAGTTTTGACTTCATATACCTTCATTCTTAGTGGTTTTTTCAAAATACGTATCTTTACTTTTATAGGAAAGTACTCTAGTTGCTTTCGGTGTCCATAAGCGCATGATGCAAAGTTCGTCAGAAATACTTTTGTTTCTTCGGGTGTTTTTTGTAAATTTATTTTAGAGATATTTTATTTCAGGGGTTTTTAAGAAAATATGTTTTGGAAGATATTTTCATTCTAGGTCACTTGTGTAGTTATCTTTATGTGTAGGGGCTGTTGTGTAATTAATGAAAGTTAATTGCTAAGTGTCTCCTTGGGGCTTGAATCCTCGTACGGGAATCAATCTCACATTTCATCGAGTCATGTACTCTTAGAATTGTCTTGCGGTTGAACCTTACAGTTTTTGAGTTTTCGGCCCCAGTTGCTGCCGAACTTGTTTGGGGCGTATCTCTTTGCTTAGGACTCGGGTTTTAACACCGTTTCTTTTGTTATTCCTATTTTCTCATTTCAGTTCTTTTTCGTTGATAGAGTTTTGTCGGTTGAGCGCGTTTGCTCAAATTTCACTTTTTCAGACCCGGCGAGACCCGTTCGGGGCACTTTTTGAAATTCAATAAATAGGGGATATTAGAAATAAAAGTCAAGCTCTCTTCTCTCTCTCCCATGGCTGAACCTAGCTCCTCCCATGGCTGCCATGATTCTTTTCCCCTTTAAGCCTTCATCCTCTTTGAGAAAAGTGTTGATGCCATAGGCTTCATTGTTCGCCTTGACGAGGCCTTCGATTCCAACTGATTAAAATTCCGTTTTGGCTATTTTTTGAGTTTGGGTTTGAAGCAAAGTTAGGATTTTGGTAGGACTTACTTAGGGTTTTGTGATACCCCTCGATTTTAGAGCCACGGGTGATCAAGTCCGACCACAGATCTGAGGGATATCAGACAATTAATATGTAAACAAGCAGGAAAATTGAATTAAGATTAAAATAATAATAAACAGAAAGAAAACTAAAATGAAAATCTCCAACCTTAAATAATAAATTAATATAATTTAAATCCGTACAACTCGGGAATCCACCCAGTGGACCCCTAATTCCAAATCTTTAAATAAATTTACAGAATTAAAATCCAAAACCAAAATAAAAAGGAAATCCAATGTAACAGGAATAGTGAGTGTCTGTATCTGCATCAACACGATCAAACTCTAAGCCTGGTACTGGCGATTACCTGAAAAATAAGAGTGGGTCAGGCCCACATGCAAGTTCCAATCTACTATAATCCGTACATAAACCCGATACGCAGATACATCCTAGATAGCTCAGTAATATCTACAATAGTCCATATATATATATATACACACACACACTATAGGATGCTCACTAGCCTATAACATAGTTCAGTCTGGGTAGAAGGTGACATATAAAATACGCTTTTCAGCGGCCAAGTACCTAGACCTACCAAGGAACATTAGCTATATCTAGCTACTCAACCTTTGCAATATAGGCACCCTAACCGTGATCAGGACACTCAAGCTCATATCACGGTATCATAAGTATATATATAAATTCTTTCACAGTGCAAAAAGATAAAACAAATATCCATTATGTCGTTCAACTGTTTTAGTTGACAGGACATGCATCCATGTAGGAATTACTATTTTAGTTAATCCATTCCTTATGTATGAAGGGGTAGGACTTAGTTTTTTGATCTAATCCATCCCTGATATGTCACCGTCCCATATCGGTACATATAATGCAAATGATCCTTGAATGATGCAACATTATGAGCAGTACATCAAATAAAGTCCACATAATCTATATAGTTAATAAACACAATTTTTTTTTAAAAAAAATCATCAACTAAAAATCCAGAATCCATCCATGTAACTAACGAGACAAAGTTTAATAGTTCATCAAGTTAAAGTCCAGCATCCATCCAGATAATTCAACAGAAAATATATAATTAATTCTGCAATTAATTCCAGCCAACATCCAATTAGATCGATAGAACTTAAGTATTAGTTCAGCAATTTAAGTCCAAACCAAAATCCAATAATTTCAAGGTAGTGCATAATATTACAGCAATTAAAACCCAAGCTCAAATCCATGTATTGTAGAAAAGAATTTAGTATTTTCACAGTTACCAAAACAAGATTTATAATCAAATATATATATTCCGTTAAATTGCTAAAATTAAACTAGGCATTTAAACTCCTTCCGTCTATTAACAACCTGCACCGCTGTATACTTTATTACGATTAAATCTATGAGCACAAAGACATTAATTTATCTAATATGGCTCTAACTTAGCATAATAACATATTTAAATTCCATGCTACAATCCGTTAAATTTTAAAAAGAAGATTTAGCAATTTAGTCCGTCCTATCCGTTAGCAGCGTATAAAGTTGCTTATTCTTACCCTGTTTCTTCTAATTACCTTATGGACCAAATTATACATTTAAAGGGATTAAAATCCATTGTAATTACTTTTAGAATTCTCATTCCATTCCTTGAAACCATTTAAAATCCCAAACAGTGCCCCAAAAATGTCCAAACAGTGTCCAAACCACGTCCAAACATAACCCAACCAAGGAAGCCTACTCTAAAATCAAAGAGTAGGCTCTTTGCCACTTAGAGCCAGCTCCGTAACACCTTGGAGTTGGATCTTTGATGGGGGAGATAGCTCCCACAAATCTGGAGCCTTCTCTTTCCCAACTTTGAGCCTTCTCTACTTCTCTGCTTCACCTCTGCTCGTGTGGTTGATGTCTCTGCTTCCGGTGAAGCTTTCTATCCTATCCCCAAACCTTTGTAGCATCTTTAGGATTCTATTTAAGTTTTTTATAGTCCTAGAACCCCTCATACTCTGGTGTAAATCAATCGACAGAAACTAAACTCACAACAGAATAATTTATGCAACAATAAGTTTAAACTTTTAAAAAACGCAGAACAGATTACAGAAAATCATCTAGCATGCATAAAGTCCATTTTTAAAAGTTTAATTAACTTCCTAGAGTCTATATAAGATGCACAGAACACAAGTTTATAGGAGAGAGATAGACTGAAACCTTTAGGTTTCGGTTTGAAACCTTTATCGCCGTTGCTAAATTCTCCGACGAACTATAGACTGCCTGCAACTCTCCTACTGTTCCAGTTCTATTCCACCACCAACCTCTTCCTTGCTCTGTGGTACACCCTTAGTCCATTGCTAGAAGCTTAATTGTTTCTCCCAGTTTACTCCCAAAACCATTCCAGACCCTCTGTATTCCCCTCTCCAGATAATACGTGAATAGGGTTTTCTCTAAAACCCTTGAAACATATATTGTTCTATATATATAGACTTATGCACAACCCTAATCCTAATCCCAGCTTATTAATACGTTGGCTACCCTATTTACATAATTTAAAACCCTAATTTTAAATATACACCACCACTATATTACACAAGTGACCAAGACAATTTCGTTCATCCCAAATATATGAATATTACAGTTTAATAATTGCACTTAAAATAAATAAAAGAAAGCAATTAAATAATGACAAGCAAATAAGTCACTCAAAATACATAAACAATTTCAAGTTAATAAATAATTAAATAAATACCTAGTTAATCAATTAGACGAATAAAATAATTAATTTAAACAAATAACAAATAAGTCCAATAATTAAATAAATAAAAATAAATAAAATGAAACACCAATCAAAATTGAAAATTAAATTCCCATTTTATGCTTTTGAAAACTAGTGGTATTACATTCTTCCCCCCTAACAAAAGGAATTCCGTCCTCGGAATTCACGAAAACTTTGAATTAATGACTTTACAAAATTCATTTCCGTTTTCATGTGGCACAGCCGTTTATATGAGCTCTACTAAATTCCCAACATACCCAACAATACACTAAGTTTCTATGGAAAAGAAAAAATAGCATGTACATCTCCTAGGTGGTATCTGTCAACGATCCAATCATACCCATATTTAGCGAAGGGTAACAATCCCTATTCCTTCCAGTTCCATTAAACACACGCATAAAATTCCGATGCATCCAGTGCTTAACAAGTTGGTACGCTATAATATAAACAACTGCCTAACTTGATTAACAAAATCCGTGAAAAGGCAGTGTAATACAGAAAACTGACCTTCCTCCAAAACAACCATTTCCTGATAGAGAACTCCTATGTACGAGTTCAACTATCCACAAAATCCGACTGTCGCCTCCAAACCGTGTGCACTCATTACCAAAAGAGAGTATATTTCTCCAATGTATCCTTACATAAAGTCAAGGTCTTATCAGATAACCTCGCTTCCATGCCAGACCAACCAGTGAGAGATCGGCACAACCTACTATCCAAAATCCCAAACATTGTCACACGAACCTCCTTGATCCACGACTCCTAATCCAGATGGAAGTAAAATTCTAACCAATGTCGGTACTTCCTACCAACCATCCCCTCCTGATCGGTCCTACTTCCATGTTGATATAGGAAGTAACTAAAACCTCCAATGATATCCAAGTATCAACTTTACTCATTGTTAACAGGTGACACTTGGAGACAGTGATATACAGGTCTCTAACTATACCGGCTCACCAAAAGAAACTTGGTAAGTCATGCTATAATTCCTATCCATTTGACTGCACCATAAAATTTATAAATTTTACATTTCAGTTATTCTGACCTTCCTTGAATCAGAAAGACAACTACAAATCCTCCTTCATTACCCTAAATGCATCTGAGTAAGGTATTACCTCTTGTGGGGTCATGTGATGGCCCAAGTTTTTGTAAACCCGGTGCGTCAGTGATGACCAAAAGATGACCCGATAATGGATACGAAATGTGGAAGCGAAAGGCGAAACAACGGTCTTTAGAGATACAATGCATCTCTAAGACACCAATGTGACCCTCAATGAGGTCACGAAACCCAAAGGAAACAAATGTAGAAGTGTCGTTTCAAAAACGGACAAAAAGAACCTAGGGGCAAAATGGTCATTTTGTAAAAAGTGGATTCAAGTGCTATCAAGCACACCACTGGAAAGACAATGACAAATTAGTCAAGTTCAAAAAATTTTTTACTCAATTTGGATTCCGGACGGGGGAGAAAGATCAAAAACAAAAATGACGTTTTGGCGGCCCGACGAGGACAACCCACCACTGCTGCAATTGAGAGTAAAAACGGGCATCTAAACGGACTTTTTTGGAAAAACTCAAAGAAGAAACCCCCCCTAAAATCAAGTTTCCTACCCTGTTAAGGGATGGAAACAAAAAAAATGCATTGTAAAATGCCCAGAATGCCCCTAAGAAAATCAGGTCAAGAGGAAAAAAATGAATCCGAGCTACTGCCCAAGTTTTGGAAATAGGGCATCGGGAGGTTTTTAAATTGCCAAAATTGAAAATTCAATCTCAAAATACACCCACAAGACCACCGGAAGTTTCGGATCGGTCGTGACGATTTTAAAAAAGAAGTCGATAAATAGTACCAACTACATTTGTACTAAAAATTTGCAAAACCTGGCAGCAAGGATTTTCTGAAAAAATAAGGATTTTTGAGGGCCAAGATGATGTTTTCTGGAAAAACAACAAAAACCCCCCTCAAAATCAAGTATTCAATGTGACTCGCAAGGAAAAATAAAAAAAACTCATTGTGAAATATCCGAAATGCCCCTGTAACAGAATAAGGTCAAAATTAAAAAATATGCAACTTTAGGTTTTTGTTTCATCAAGGAAGGTATTGTTTGCCAAAGTGAGTATGCAAGTGCATGCAATATGATAAAATAGATGTACCAACATGGCCTAAATCCTCTTTACATTCTATTAACAAGTTTAGCATACAAAGCCTACATTTCTCACAAATAAGCTACAATGGCAATACTTGAGTTTTAAAGAGAATATGCTTGTAATCTTTCATGTTAATGGCTCTTGGCCTCATGCTACACATACAAAACAATCATAAAAAAGAGTACTTAGATACACATTACATGAAGGAAGCCATTTTAGCTTCTAAATTACCATACATCCATGGTATACAAAAGTATTACATCCAAAAGATAAAACATGCTAAACAAGTGCATGCTAATATACAAAAGTGCTTCAACTAGCTCAAAAGCTTCTAAGAATGTTGAGCATCCATGAACATGGTCTCTTTACCTGAAAAACAACCCAAACCACTAGGGTGAGTAATCAAGTTACTTGTAGGAGAAGCATATGCGTATACCCTAAAGTTTCAATATCATTGCGAGATCAATATAGACGAATACAAGGGAGCATTCCACTTAACGTCTATGTTTAAGGTGTGCTAAGGGATCATCTTAAGCTATCTTAAATGATTCTTAAACAACACATAACAATGTTAATGTACTTAATAACATCAATTCACAATCAACCAAAAATTACAAGTTACAATTAAACATTGGTTGTCAACTTGAAATTTAATGCAAAATCACATAATGGAAAACTTGGACATCTCGTCTTAGACTAAACCAAGATCAATATAGTTATTCCGGGCATTAACCCGCTGGGAAGACCACCCTAGTGCGCACTATCTCAATTGGGGAGAACTCATATCTCCCGCACTAAAACCAAACTTTAGCCATGTCACTTGTAACACAATGTCCTATGAGAATCCAAAATATATCAAGTTCAAAACTTATATATCATAATTTAATGCATATAAACCACCTTCCATGCACAAGTATCTTTGAAACCACACAAACCATGTCTTAGGGTTCCAAATCTAGAATGGCATAATAAATGACAAGTTTTTAACATGATATAATGTGTAATATAATACCACAAACTCAGCAATTTAAACCATGTCTCAAGAATAAGCTTTATATACTAGATTACAACATTTATAGTAATAAGCTTCTAAAATAATTACAATCACCAATAGTAATCAACTTGAATGTAGAATTATCATTACAATAATATAGTAATTCAAATCAATAAGAGTTATATACAACATCAATAATCCTACACAAGATACATATACAACATACATGCTTAAATCAAATAAACCCTAAGTCAATCATAAGGATTTCCTATAATATGCAAGACTATCATATTAGAAGCATGTACACAATATATATTAAACACCAAAGGATTATAAAACACTTAAAATATAAACATACTATCACCCCTACCTCACTAGAGAATTGAATCTTTATAATCTAAGCAACCAAGCACTAAATGGAAAACAAGCTTAGGGTTAATGAAGAGGAGAATGAGAGGAAACTTTTACTAGTTAAGGTTCTTAGTCTAAGATAAATGGAAGGGCACCAAAATTGAAGAAGAAAGATATTAACCAAGCTTTTCTCCAATGGTGGCTAGGTTAGAACTTTGAAGAACTAAGGAAAATGAAGAGGATAAGTTAAAAATGGTGAGTGGAAGGGCTAGAGATCCTCCACTCACTATGTGCTCTTACACTACCTCTCACACACACATTTGCAAGACTCAATCTTGATCCTACACTTGTCGTAAATCAAAGTCTCTATCCTTAGGCTTAATCTCAAGCCTACACTTGTTAGTAATCAATGGTTACATGTGCACCAATCTAAGGCCAACACATGGATGCATCTCTACCCACCGAATGTCAAGAAGTCATGGTGCCAAGTCTTTTCACCTAAATGCCAACAAATGACTCCATGAGAGTGTGACACTTTTCACACTTTCCAAAAATTACAAAATGGTCTTCAAAATATCTTCCAAAATAAATTACAAAAAGGTCCCCAAAACGAAAAATAATTATTTTACATAATTACACTAAAACCCCAAAAGTTATAAATAATTACACTAAAGTATACATTCATGCCCTTTACAAGAAAAGTACTAATCTAGCATGCTTTTCAAGAAAAGTAAAAATACCAATGTCAGGGAAATCAAATATCATGAATGCATGCAAAATCGGAATCAAATCCGAGCACAACAAGTGAGGTTATGCACGGAAAAATGAAAAACTACTAAAAGACGAAATAAGAAAAAGACAAAATAGGAAAAAGACGAAAAAAGAAAATCACCGAAAGTGGAAAAGGAGGAAAAAGACCGGGTCATTACAACCTACCCTCCTTAAAAGGATTTCATCCCCAAAATCGAGTCGTACCTGAAAGAGAGAACAAATGGGGATACCGAGAGCGAACCTCCTGTTCGAGCTCCCAGGTAGCCTCCTCAACACCATGATGTCTCCACAAGACCTTAACCAATGGAATGATCTTGGTCCGTAAAACCTGCTCCCGCGAATCATGAATCTGGACCGGACCCTCCTCGTAGGTCACTTCCTCATCAACAACAACATCTGACCACCGTAAAACATGTGATGGATCCGGCTCATACTTCCTCAACATAGATACATGAAAGACGTTGTGAACCCTATCCAGGTCTAGCGGTAATGCCAAACGATAAGCAACTTCACCGACGCGCTCCAAAATCTGAAATGGCCCAATGAACCTAGGAGATAACTTGCCTGTCTGTCTAAATCTCAGAAGTCCCTTCCGTGGAGAAATCTTGAGAAAGACATGGTCCCCTACCTCAAAAGACATGGATCTCCTCCTCTTATCAGCATAACTCTTTTGTCTGCTCTGAGCTGTAGCCAACCACTGCCGAATCAACTTAATCTTCTCTGTAGTCTCAAAGACAATATCGGGACCTAAGGTGACTGTATCACCTACCTCGGTCCAACAAATTGGAGATCTGCAAGGTCTACTATACAATGCCTTAAAAGGTGCCATGCCAATATTGGTCTGGTAACTGTTGTTGTAGGCAAACTCAACCAAGGGTAAGTAGTCTTCCTAACTACCCCCAAAATCCAAAATGCAAGCCCGTAGCATATCCTCCAATATCTGAATGGTACGCTCTGACTGACCATCAGTCTGAGGATAGAATGCCGTGATGAAATGAAGCCCCGTGTCAAGAGCCTCCTGAAAACTCTGCTAAAAGTGAGACGTGAACCTGGGATCCCTATCCGAAAAAATAGATTCCGGAACCCCATGAAGCCTGACAATCTGCCCCATATACAGTCCACTAAGCCTCTTTGCGTCATCTGTCACTGCTATAGGCAAAAAGTGAGCCATTTTAGTCAATCTATCAGTAATGACCCAAACGGCATTATTCCCTGCCTTGGATCTCGGAAGTACCGTTACGAAATCCGTAGTGATGTGCTCCCACTTCCACTTTGCCACTAGTAGTGGTTGCAACAAACCTGCTGGTCTTTGATGCTCTGCCTTCACTTGCTAACAAGGTATTTAGCCACAAACTGAGAAACATCCCGTTTCATAGCCTTCCACCAAAACTGTCTCCGCAAATTGTGATACATCTTCGTACCACCTGGATGAACTGCGAGTCGAGAATGGTGAAAATCCCAAAGAACATCGTCACGACAAGACAAAGAGACAAACATCCTTCCTCTGTACCCGAGACCACTGTCTGAATGAAAGGTCCAACCATCTACATTCCTGCCGCCTGAAATCTGATTATGGATGGACTTCATCTCCCCATCCTCCTGTTATGCCTCAATAACTCTGCTAATAAGAGCCGGTTAAGCCTCAAGTGTAAACAAAATAGCAGGTGAAACATCCTCATACAACTGCAAACCAAGATCTGCAAGCTCTTCCAGCATCTTCCATCTGTGAATGGAAATGCTAGCAAGAGTACCCCGTGACTTCCTACTCAATGCATCAGCCACCACGTTGGCCTTCCCCGGATGATATTGTAACACAAAGTCATAGTCCTCCATGAACTTAACCCATCTGTGTTGTCTCAAATTCAAATCCTTCTGAGAGAAGAGATATTTGAGACTCTTGTGATTGGAGAAAACTTCGAACTTCTCCCCATACAAATAATGTCTCCACCCCTTCAGGGCAAAGATAATCGCTGCCAACTCCAAATCATATGTTGGATAGTTTAACTCGTGAGTCTTCAACTGTCGAGACCCATAAGCAACTACCCGTTCTGTCTGCATCAAGACATAACCCAAACCTTCTCGCGAAATATCACAATAGACCGCGTAACCCAAACCACGTTCAGGTATGATCAGAACTGGAGCTGATGTCAACCTGACCTTTAACTCATGAAAAGTAAAATCACAAGCCTCATTCCATATGAACTTGACCCCTTTGTGAGTAAGTGGAGTCATAGGTGCCGCTAAACGAGAGAAATCCTGAACAAATCTCCTGTAATAGCCGGCTAGGCCAAGAAAACTCCGAACTTCAAACACTGTCTTTGGATGTTCCCAATCCATCACAGACTCAATCTTCGATGAATCCACTGCAACACCACCCCCTGACACAACGTGTCCAAGGGACTTCACCTCTGGTAGCCAAAATTCGTATTTCTTGAACTTTGCATACAATTGGTTATCCCTAAGGATCTGTAAAACTGCCCTCAGGTGATACTCATGCTCCTCTCTCGAAGCTGAGTATACGAGAATGTCATTAATGAACACCACCATAAATTTGTCAAGATAGTCACTGAATACATGGTTCATCAAATCCATAAAAGCTACTGGAGTATTGGTCAAACCAAATGGCATCACCAGAAACTTATAATGGCCATACCGTGTACAAAAAGCGGTCTTGGATATATCCTCATCCTTAACCCTCAACTGATAGTAACCTGATCTCAAATCAATCTTCGAAAAGCATGTCGCTCCCTTCAATTGATCAAACAAGTCATCAATCCTAGGCAAAGGATACCTGTTCTTGATCGTAGCTTGATTCAACTTGCGATAATCGATGCAAAGTCTCAAAGACCCATCCTTCTTCTTCTCAAAAAGAACTGGTGCTCCCATGGTGAAGCACTAGGACGAATAAATCCCTTAGCTTTCAAATCATCCAGCTAACCTTTTAACTCATCAAGCTCTGCCGGTGCCATACGGTACGGTGCCATAGAGATGGGTGCCGTGCTGGGAATGACATCGATGGCAAAAATAACTTCCCTTAAAGGAGGTAACTCCGTTAGCTCCTCTGGAAAGACATTAACAAAATCCTCAACAACTGTCGAAAAAACACGGCCTAAACTGCTATCCTCGTCAACTAGCAAACTAGCCAAGTAGGATCTATGGCGACTCCAGTCACCAATGCTAAAAACCATAGCCGGGTGTGAATCACTCCGATCTCCCACAAAATGGAAACAATCTCCCTTGGGAGTACAAATGGTCACCCTCCCGTGGAAGCAATCGATCGTAGCCCAAAAGAATGATAACCAATCCATCCCAAGAATGACATCAAAACCCGTCATGTCGAGAATAATGAAATCGAACTCCAAAGTCCGTCCAGCTATCTCAATAGCACAACCCCGACAAACACGATCCAAAGACACTGGACCCCCTACTGGTGTGTCAACACAGAGAAAACTATCCCGAAGTGTGACCTCCAGACCCAATGAATGTGCAAATAATGCAGAAATGAAAGAGTGTGATGCACCTATGTCAACAAGAACTCATGCCCAAGAACTGAAAACCAGAAAGATACCTCGAACTGAAGCGGTGCCTGTGAAAGCATCCGCCTGTGGAAGAGCGTAGGCTCATCCCTGAGTCCCTGAGCCCTGCTATGAACTACCATGATAGCCTGACTGATGTGTAGAAACAGTAGGTGTATAATCCCTGGCTGGATAAGTGCCAACCGGTGCCATTGACTATGGTGCCTGAGGAACTCTGAAACCAGACTGAACCCCTGTAGATTATGTCGGTACCATCTGTGAATCTGTGCCACTACATGGCTTATTCAACAATCTTGGACAATCCTTCTTGATATGACCTAGTTTCCTGCAATAGAAGCAAGCTCCCTGATCGGTTGAGTCGATTACAATTATAAATCAACCTTCGCAATAGCACGAATCATTGTAAAATAGGGCTATTGGTCGGGTAAGTCGAACCACTGGGACTGCGCTAATCTATGGTAACCTAAGTATCTAGAGTCTTTTTAGAATGATACAGGGTGTTCATAGAGGATTTGTTGGTTGTCACTTAAGCTATGAAATTAAGGTTTATAAATTAAAAGCTTGCAAGAATTTAAAGGAGATGAAATACAAGTAAAGAGGACTAGGGAAGTGAATCCGCCTCCATCCCTATACACATGCTAGATTAGAGCTAAATTGGGGAAAAACAATATATATATGGTCATGATACATAGCAACACTTGGTTGCTATAATATCCTCAAGAAGTTCATTAAATCTGAAGCAAGCATGATCCATCAAAGGTTAACATGCTTAGACTACCTAACTAAGGTGTAGCTTAACCACATTTACTTGAATGAAAGACTATCAAGCCCTAGATAAAATGATAAAGCATATGAAGGTAAGAAATAACCATAAATCATCAAAGGTTTCACCTAAGCAATGATCTATCAAAGTCCTTATCAACATGCCATTAAACCATTTCATAACCTTGTCTCCATTCTCACCATGAAAACTCAAGCAATATGATTAATATAAGACATCATCTAAAGTAATATAATCAACTTATAGAAATCATCCATACATATATCAACATTCATTACAAGAAATAAAGTGCCCTTGGTTATGAAAAGACCATAGAATATACATTTTAATCGCCAAAATATAGCCTAAATTAGAACATGCTTACAAAGGAGGGGCCTCATCACCTCCCTAGATGGAGGTTTAGTTACCCATGGGAGCCTTAGAAGAAGGAAGAAGCTTGGATGCAACCTCCATTTACGAGCTCCCTTCCCTTGGCTTCAAGAACTCTATCTTTTTCTCCTCTTTCTCTCTCCACAAATCTTGCAAAGATGAGATATGATGTTATGTGTGGTCCTCTTCCTTTTGTAGACATTCCTCTCCACCAAACAAGGCTCAAAACCCCACCAAAAGACATCTCCAACCAACCCATAAAAATGGAAATCAGAGATGAGGGAAATAAGGTGCAAGTAGGCTGAAGTGATGGTTCCCGGAGAGTAGTCTGCCCATAGTTCGAGCGCTCGAACTAAGCACTTCGAGCGCTCGAAGTTAGACCACTATACTCCTTCCTCTTGACCTGCTTTGCACTACTTTGGTAGAATAGCCATAACTTTCTGCTCCAAACTTCAAATGACAAACCGTTTGAAGATTTAGAAAGTTAATTCAAAGCTCTAAATATGTTATGCTTTAATGGAAGTCCAGTTCTCGAGTTTGATCGATCAAAAATGGCAAGCAAAGTCAGATTCCACTGCTGCCAAAACTTAGCCTTGAGCACATTGCTATTCAAAGATTGAATAAAACACCATTTTTGCTCCTTTTTAGCCAATGAACCTGAAAATATATAAAAACGTGCAAATAAAGGTAATTTATAAAGAATAATCAAATAATGGATTTAACTAATGCAGCTAAAGGCGCTTAAATATGCAATATTCGGTGCTTATCACTCCCTGCCCTGTCTTCGTAGAAACTAAAGTCTGACTAGCTTGTGGATGAAGCTGTGGGCAACGAGGCTTGATGTGCCCTGGCTGCTAACAATGGTAAAAAACCACTCCCTGGGCTGATCCCGAAGATACAGGAACTGTGGGTGCCGAACAATTCTGTTGTGATGCCCTCTGTGAGTGAGTATTGTTCCCTACCCTAGCCTTCTTCCACTGACTCTCGGAAGATAATGGATTATCTCCACGAGGCTGCTTGTGTGAACCCCTGATCCATAACTGATCCCGTTCCTCTGCTTCAGCTAGCATAGCCCTTTGAACCACTTCTCTGTACGTCCTCAGATCAAGAATTGAGACCCGTGGCCTAATGTCAAGATGTAACCCATCCTGAAACTTCATTGCCCTGGCCCCGTCTATCGCTACCATATCCTCGGCATAACGTGAGAGAGAAGTAAATCGTGTCTCATACTCAATGATACTCATAGTGCCCTAATAAAGACCTGTGAACTGTGTCCTTATCTCCCGCCTCATAGCCCTAGGAAAGAAGCGCTCGAAGAATAAATCTCTGAACTCGTTTCAAGTCATCAACTCAACATTGTGGACATTGGTCATAGACCTCCGCCAGATATCTGCATCCCCCATAAACAAAGAAGCAGTCAAGGAAATCCTCAACCTATTCGTGGGTACCGCTATACTGTCTAACTTGCGAACCATAAGGTCCAACCAAGCTTCTGAGACTAGCGGATCTGAACTCCCCACAAATGGATCAATCTTGACCCTCTGTAGTCGCATGAAGTACTCCAGTGCCTCATTGACTATCGGTGCCGGTGCTGGAATCTGTACTCCTGCCACCTGTCTACGTATCAACTCCTGTAGAGATTCAGCGATCCCCTGATTGATTCCCTGAGCCACTCACTCCTCATAAATCGGTACCTATGGTGGATTAGTGTCCATGCCACGAACTAGAATCCTAGGCGTCCTCGGACCCCGTGTGAACTCGATGTCAGCCACCTGCTCCTCAGTGCCCTAATGCAAAGACTCTCCACGCGTGACAACCATGACACTAAACGTATGAAAGAAATGAGGTCAACAATAACACAAGTTATTATGACCAAGTGCAACTCACACTATGAATGTACGGAACACAAAACAAGACAAGATATGCAACTTACTGTCATACTAAAGCAATTAACAAAATCTTTTAAACAATTAAGCACTTAAGTAATTAAGCATACATGTCAAACAAGGATGCTCTTAACCACATAGGCATATAAGCATAAAGACACGTCATACTACTAAGCATGTTATCAAGAAACACCTAAGCATGTTTAATGCCAAAACATGTTATCAAAAGCATGTGAATATGTCAAAGTAGATCAACAAAAGCACGATATGCATCCAATACCCATCGTCCTAAGGTGTTTAAACCTAAGAGCTCTGATACCACTTGTGACGGCCCAAGTTTTTGTAAACCCGGTGCGTCAGTGATGACCAAAAGATGACCCGATAATGGATCCGAAATGTGGAAGCGAAAGGTGAAACAACGGTCTCTAGAGATACAATACGTCTCTAAGACACCAATGTGACCCTCAATGAGGTCACGGAACCCAAAGGAAACAAATGCAAAAGTGTCATTTCAAAAACAAATAAAAAGAACCTAGGGGCAAAATGGTCATTTTGTAAAAAATGGATTCAAGTGCTATCAAGCACACCACTGGAAATACAATGACAAATTAGTCAAGTTCAAAAAAATTTTTACTCAATTTGGAGTCCGGATGGGGGAGAAAGGTCAAAAACAAAAATGATGTCGTGGCGGCCCGACGAGGACAACCCACCATTGCTGCAACTGAGAGTAAAAATGGGCATCTAAACAGACTTTTTTGGAAAAACTCAATGAAGAAACCCCACCTAAAATCAAGTTTCCTACCTTGATTGTGTATGGAAACAAAAAAAAAATGCATTGTAAAATGCCCAGAATGCCCCCAACAAAATTAGGTCAAGAGGAAAAAAAACGAATTCGAGCTACTGCCCAAGTTTTGGAAATAGGGCTTCGGGAGGTTTTTAAATTGCCTAAATTGAAAATACAATCATAAAATACACCTACAAGACCTCCGGAAGTTTTGGATCTGTTGTGACGATTTTCAAAAAAAAGTCGATGAATAGTACCAACTACATTTGTACTAAAAATTTGCAAAACCTGGCAGCAAGGATTTTCTGGAAAAATATGGATTTTTGAGGTCCAAGATGACGTTTTCTGGAAAAACAATAAAAAGAAACCCCACTCAAAATCAAGTTTTCTATGTGACACTTGAGGAAAAATGAAAAAAACTCATTGTAAAATATCCGAAATGCCCCTGTAACAGAATAAGGTCAAAACTAAAAAATATGCAACTTTAGGTTTTTGTTTCATCAAAGAAGGTATTGTTTGCCAAAGTGAGTATGCAAGTGCATTCAATATGATAAAATAAATGTACCAACAAGGCCTAAGTCCTCTTTACATTCCATTAACAAGTTTAGCATACAAAGCCTACATTTCTCACAAATAAGCTACAATAGCAATACTTGAGTTTTAGAGAGAATGTGCTTGTAATCTTTCATGTTAATGGCTCTTGGCCTCATGCTACACATACAAAACAAGCATAAAAAAGAGTACTTAGATAAACATTACATGAAGGAAGCCATCTTAGCTTCTAAATTACCATACATCCATGTTATACAAAAGTATTATATCCAAAAGATAAAACATGATAAACAAGTGCATGCTAATATACAAAAATGCTTCAACTAGCTCAAAAGCTTCTAAGGATGATGAGCATCCATGAACATGGTCTTTTTACCTGAAAAACAACCCAAACCACTAGGGTGAGTAATCAAGTTACTCGTAGGAGAAACATATGCGTATACCCTAAAGTTTTAATGTCATTACGAGATCAATATAGACAAATACAAGGGAGCATTCCACTTAACGTCTATGTTCAAGGTGTGCTAAGGGATCATCTTAAGCTAACTTAAATGATTCTTAAACAACACATAACAATGTTAATGTACTTAACAACATCAATTCGCAATCAACCAAAAATTACAAGTTACAATTAAACATTAGTTGTCAACTTGAAATTTAATGTGAAATCACATAATGGAAAACTTAGACATCTCGTCTTGGACTAAACCAAGATCAATATGGTTATTCCGGGCATTAACCTGTTGGGAAGACCACCCCAGTGCGCACTATCTCAATTGGGGAGAACTCATACCTCCCGCACTAAAGCCAAACTTTAGCCATGTCGATTGTAACACAATGTCCCAAGAGAATCCAAAATATTTCAAGTTCAAAACTTATATATCATAATTTAAGGCATATAAACCACCTTCCATGCACAAGTATCTTTGAAACCACACAAACTATGTCTTAGGGTTCCAAATCTAGAATGGATAATAAATGAAAAGTTCTTAACATGATATAATGTGTAATATAATACCACAAACTCATCAATTTAGACCATGTCTCAACAATAAGCTTTATATACTAGATTACAACATTTATAGTATTAAGCTGCTAAAATAATTACAATCACCAATACTAATTAACTTGAATGTAGAATTGTCATCACAATAGTATAGTAATTCAAATCAATAAGAGTTATATACAATATCAATAATCCTACACAAGATACATACACAATATACATGCTTAGATCAAATAAACCCTTAGTCAATCATAAGGATTTCTTATAATATGTAAGACTTTCATATTAGAAGCATGTACACAATATATATTAAACCCCAAAGGATTATAAAACACTTAAAATATAAACATACTACCGCCCCTACCTCAATAGAGAATTGAATCTATATAATCCAAGCAACCAAGCACTAAATGGAAAATAAGCTTAGGGTTAATGAAGAGGAGAATGAGAGGAAACTTTTACTAGTTAAGGTTCTTAGTCCAAGATAAATGGAAGGGCACCAAAATTAAAGAAGAAAGCTATTAACCAAGCTTTTCTCTAATGGTGGCTAGGTTAGAACTTTGAAGAACTAAGGAAAATGAAGAGGATAAGTTAAAAATGGTGAGTGGAAGGGCTAGAGATCCTCCACTCACTATGTGCTCTTACACTACCTCTCACACACACACTTGCAAGACTAAATCTTGATCCTACACTTGTCACAAATCAAAGGCTCTATCCTTACGCTTAATCTCAAGCCTACACTTATCAATAATCAATGGTTACATGTGCACCAATCTAAGGCCAACACATGGTTGAATCTCCACCCACCGAATGTCAAGAAGTCATGGTGCCAAGTCTCTTCACCTAAATACCAACAAATGGCTCCATGAGAGTGTGACACTTGTCACACTTTCCAAAAATTGCAAAATGGTCCTTTTTCAAAATATCTACCAAAATAAATTACAAAAAGGTCCCCAAAATGAAAAATAATTATTTTACATAATTACACTAAAACCCCAAAAGTTATAAATAGTTACATTAAAGTATGCATTCATGCCCTTTACAAGAAAAGTACTAATCTAGCATGCTTTTTAAGAAAAGTAAAAATACCAATGTCATGGAAATCAAATATCATGAATGCATGCAAAATCAGAATCAAATCCGAGCATAATAAGTGAGGTTATGCACGGAAAAATGAAAAACTACTAAAAGACAAAATAAGGAAAAGACAAAATAGGAAAAAGATGAAAAAAGAAAATCGCCGAAAATGGAAAAGGTAGAAAAAGACCAGGTCATTACAACCTACCCTCCTTAATAGGATTTTGTCACCAAAATCGAGTTGTACCTGAAAGAGAGAACAAACAGGGATACCGAGAGCGAACATCCTGTTCGAGCTCTCAGGTAGCCTCCTCAATGCCATGATGTCTACACAAGACCTTAACCAATGGAATGGTCTTGGTCCGCAAAACTTGCTCCCGTGAATCAAGAATCTGGACTGGACCCTCCTCGTAGGTCACGTCCTCATCGACAACAACATCTGTCCACCATAAAACATGCGATGGATCTGGCTCATACTTCCTCAATATAAATACATAAAAGACGTCGTGAACCCTATCCAGGTCTGGCGGTAATGCCAAATGATAAGCAACTTCACCGACGCGCTCCAAAATCAGAAATTACCTAATGAACCTAGGAGACAACTTGCCTGTCTGTCTAAATCTCAGAAGTCCCTTCTGTGGAGAAATCTTAAGAAAGACATGGTCCTCTACCTCAAAAGAAAATGATCTCCTCCTCTTATTTGCATAACTCTTCTGTCTACTCTGAGCTGTAGCTAACCGCTGCCGAATCAACTTAATCTTCTCTGTAGTCTTAAAGACAATATCGGGACCTAAGGCGACTCTATCACCTACCTCGGTCTAACAAATTAGAGATCTGCAAGGTCTGCCATACAATGCCTCAAAAGGTGCCATGCCATTACTAGTTTGGTAACTGTTGTTGTAGGCAAACTCAACCAAGGGTAAGTAGTCTTCCCAACTACCCCCAAAATCCAAAATGCAAGCCCGTAGCATATCCTCCAATATCTGAATGGTACGCTGTGACTGACCATCAGTCTGAGGATGGAATGCCGTGCTGAAATGAAGCCCTGTGTCAAGAGCCTCCTGAAAACTCTGCCAAAAGTGAGACATGAACCTGGGACCCCTATCCGAAAAAATGGATACCGGAACCCCGTGAAGCCTGACAATCTGCCTCTCATATAGGCCACTAAGCCTCTCTGCATCATTTGTCACTGCCATAGGTAAAAAGTGAGCCGTCTTAGTCAATCTATCAATAATAACCCAAACGGTTTCATTCCTTGCCTTGGATCTCGGAAGTCCCGTAACGAAATCCATAGTGATGTGCTCCCACTTCCACTTTGCCACCGGTAGTGGTTGCAACAAACTTGCCGGTCTCTAATGCTCTGCCTTCACTTGCTGACAAGTAAGGCATTTAGCCACGAATTGAGAAATATCCCATTTCATACCCTTCCACCAAAACTGTCTCCGCAAATTGTGATACATCTTCGTACCACCTGGATGAACTGCGAGTCGAGAATGGTGAAAATCCCGAAGAACATCGTCACGACAAGACAAAGGGACAAATAGCCTCCCTGTGTACCCGAGACCACTGTCTGAATGTAAGGTCCAACCCTCTACATTCTAGCCGCCTGAAATCTGATCGTGGATGGACTTTATCTCCCTATCCTCCTGTTGTGCCTTAATAACTCTGCTAACGAGAGCCGGTTGAGCCTCAAGGGTAAAAAAAAATAGCCGGTGAAACATCCCCATACAACTACAAACCAAGATCTGCAAGCTCTTCCAGCATCTTCCATCTATGAATGGAAATGCTAACAAGAGTACCCCGTGACTTCCTACTCAATGCATCAGCCACCACGTTGGTCTTCCCCGGATGATACTGCAACACAAAGTCGTAGTCCTCCATGAACTCAACCCATTTGCATTGTCTCAAATTAAAATCCTTCTGAGAGAAGAGATATTTGAGACTCTTGTGATCGGAGAAAACTTCGAACTTCTCCCCATACAAATAATGTCTCCACCCCTTCAGGGCAAAGATAACCACTGCCAACTCCAAATCATGTGTCGGATAGTTTAACTCGTGAGTCTTCAACTGTCGAGACCCATAAGCAACTATCCGTTTTGTTTGCATCAAGAAACAACCCAAACCTTCTCGCGAAGCATCACAATAGACCGTGCAACCCAAACCACGTTCAGGTATGATCAAAATTGGAGCTGATGTCAACCTGACCTTCAACTCCTGAAAAGCAAAATAACAAGCCTCATTCCATATGAACTTGACCCCTTTGCGAGTAAGTCGATTCATAGGTGCCGCTAAACGAGAGAAATCCCGAACAAATCTCCTGTAATAGCCGGCTAGGCCAAGAAAACTCCGAACTTTAAACACTGTCTTCGGATGCTCCCAATCCATCACAGACTCAATCTTCGACGGATCCACTGCAACACCACCCCCTGACACAACATGTCCAAGGAACTTCACCTCTGGTTGCCAAAATTCTCATTTCTCGAACTTGGCATACAATTGGTTATCCCTAAGGATCTGTAAAACTGCCCTCAAGTGATACTCATGCTCCTCTCTCGATGTTGAGTATATGAGAATGTCATCAACGAACACCACCACAAATTTGTCAAGATAGTCAATGAATACACGGTTCATCAAATCCATAAAAGCTACTAGAGCATTGGTCAAACCAAATGGCATCAAAAGAATATGGATTCTTTCCATCCTCTATATAGTCAACCATTCCCAGCAACAACTATTTGTTGCAAACTGTGACCTAAAAAAAAATTTCCATATCAGTTGTGCAAATGAGTGACTTTGCCTCCTCCTTGACATGCAACTCCAGCACCTCCTCCTAATGACAACCCCTGATGAAAATAAAATTCTTGATTAAGAATTGACTAATGACTAGTCAATCCGTTAACTATCCTTAGTCAGTGTTGCTCCAATAAGTACTTAAACCAGTACTAAATCCTCCTGCTAACTTAGGGCACCCGTTTAAAATTTCTGAGGAGCCAAGTCAGTTCCTCAGATAAACCATCGTGACGTTACATTTTATTAAATGAATCTATGTCATTTGACTCGAACTGCCAGTTTACCTACCCCATCCTGAAAGCGTACTATAATGTCTAGGTTCATCAGATTGGCTAAAAGTTAGTATACCTACCAAATCCCATGACCACATACCCAAAATCCTAGCATAATTAACGCTATTCCTCCAGAACAGTAGTTGACTGTTCACTCACTTGTATCCCCAACTAAACCGTATTCCCGATCCTGAATAATTAATGAAAAGGAAACACATAATGCACACACAATTAAAAAAAAACACAGTATAGTCCTACATAACACATCGTTCCTCCTAGCACAGTAAAATCTCTTTTAGAAATCAACTTTACCTGATTGGTTCATAATCTCCTTTTTTACAGTTTTAGAGGAAATCATCCAACCTCAAAACATAAGCTCAAATCATAGCTCAAAATAAAATCCATTAGCTTCCGCAAATTCCAAAGGCTTAATCGTCACCATCCTTATCCACGAAATGCAAATCATCTAATGTAGCTTTGTAAAGCAACATAGAACGTCCCAACCTAAGTCCCAATATTCCTCGGAACGTGATATAAAATCATTGCTTCATTCTGAGAAGAACTCCATCCGATCCTAAACTCCTGAAGAGTTTCTCTTTATCTAACTTTTTTAAAGGTAATACCAAAAGGTTAATTATCCACCTCAACTGTACGAGTATCGTTCACTATATTATTAGCGAACAAGATCACTCTCGCGCGTTCCTTGATTTTCAACATTCAAGTCCCTCTTTTTTGGATATGTTGAAATCTCCTCCACTAGAATCCTCTTTGGACTCCTATTCCTCGGTTGGCTCCTTTACGAGAACAACTAAAATCATGTTGGTCCTGTTATGCGGTGACCTAAAACGCACTCCTATATCTCTCTTTGGCTTATACTTCTAAAAGTAGCGCCAACTGAAACTAAACCTTTAATCCCAAGTTCTGCTTCTGATAGAGAACTCGATAACGTACTCCTCTATCCCTTCGGGTCTGATTTGCTGTCACCGCGGACCCCATCCTCTTTCTAGTGTCAACCATTCCATAAGGATGAAATATAATTGACATCAGCTCCTCCTAACGAGCCGTAAAAGAGTACAATGAATCCTAATATGGCTCTAAGTTTTTAAGAGACGCAACGCAGAAGACTTCTAACGAAAGACACTCCTAAGGATACTAAAACCTGGAGTGCTCTGATACCAACTGTGATACTCCTCGATTCTAGAGCTACGGGTGATCAAGTTCGAGCACAGATCCGAGGGATATCAGACAATTAATATGTAAATAAGCAGGAATAAAACTGAATTAAGATTAAAATAATAATAAACAGAAAGAAAACTAAAATGAAAAATTTCAAACATTAAGTAATAAATTAATATAATTTAAATCCGTACAACTCGGGAATCCACCAAGTGGACCCCTAATTCCAAATCTTTAAATAAATTTACAGAATTAAAATCCAAAACCAAAATAAAAAGGAAATCCTATGTAACCAAAATAGTGAGTGTCTGTATCTGCATTAACATGATCAAACTCTAAGCCTGGTACTAGCGATTACCTGAAAAATAGGAGTGGGTCAGGCCCACATGCAAGTTCCAATCTACTACATAAACCCGATACGCAGATACATCCAAGATAGCTCGGCAATATCTACAATAGTCCATATATATATATACACACACTATAGGATGCTCACTAGCCTATAACATAGTTCAGCCTGGGTAAAAGGTGACATATAAAACACGCTTTTCAGCGGCCAAGTACCTAGACCTACCAGGGAACATTAGCTATATCTAGCTACTCAACCTTTGCAATATACGCACCCTAATCGTGATCAGGAGACTCAAGCTCGTATCACGGTACCATAAGTATATATACAAATTCCTTCCTAGTGCAGAAAGATAAAACAAATATCCATTATGTCGTTCAACTGTTTTAGTTGACAGGACATGCATCCATGTAGGATTTAACTATTTTAGTTAATCCATTCCTTATGTATGAAGGGGTAGGACTTAGTTTTTTGATCTAATCCATCCCTGATAAATCACCGTCCCATACCGGTACATATAATGCAAATGATCCTTGAATGATGCAACATTATGAGCAGTACATCAAATAAAGTCCACATAATCCATATAGTTGATAAACACAGATTTTTTTAAAAAAATCATCAACTAAAAATCCAGAATCCATCCATGTAACTAACGAGATAAAGTTTAATAGTTCATCAAGTTAAAGTCCAGCATCCATCCAGATAATTCAACAGAAAATATATAATTAATTCTGCAATTAATTCCAGCCCAACATCCAATTAGATTGACAGAACTTAAGTATTAGTTCAGTAATTTAAGTCCAAAACAAAATCCAATAATTTCAGGGTAGTGCGTAATATTACAGCAATTAAAACCCAAGCTCAAATCCATGTATTGTAGAAAAGAATTTAATATTTTCACAGTTACCATCCGAGGTATGCATAGATCAAACATGATATATAACTGACCCTAGCATACAACCAAAACAAGATTTATAATCAAATATATATATTCCGTTAAATTGCTAAAATTAAACTAGGCATTTAAACTCCATCCGTCTGTTAACAGCCCGCACCGCTGTATACTTTATTATGGTTAAATCTATGAGCACAAAGACATTAATTTATCTAATGTGGCTCTAACCTAGCATAATAACATATTTAAAGTCCATGCTACAATCCGTTAAATTTTAAAAAGAAGATTTAGCAATTTAGTCCGTCCAATCCGTTAGCAGTGTATAAAGTTGCTTATTCTTACCATGTTTCTTCCAATTACCTTATGGACCAAATTATACATTTAGAGGGATTAAAATCCACTGTAATTATTTTAGAATTCTCATTCTAGTCCTTGAAACCATTTAAAATCCCAAACAGTGCCCCAAAAATGTCCAAACAGCGTCCAAACCACGTCCAAACATAACCCAGCCAAGGGAGCCTGCTGTAAAATCAAAGAGCAGGCTCTTTGCCACTTAGAGCTGGCTCCCTAACCCCTTGGAGCCAGCTCTTTGAAGGGGGAGATGGCTCCCACAAATCTGGAGCCTTTTCTTTCCCAACTTTAAGCCTTCTGTATTTCTCTACTTCACCTCTGCTCGTGCGGTTGATGTCTTTGCTTCCGGCGAGGCTTCCTATCCAATCCGCAAACCTTTGTAGCATATTTAGGATTCTATTTAATTTTGTTACAGTCCTAGAACCCCTCATACTCCAATGTAAATCAATCGACAAAAAATAAACTCACAACAGAACAGTTTATGCAACAATAAGTTTAAACTTTTAAAAAACGCAGAACAGATTACAGAAAATCATCTAGCATGCATAAAGTCCATTTTTAAAAGTTTAATTAAGTTCCTGGAGTCTATATAAGATGCACAGAACACAAGTTTATAGGAAAGAGATACACTGAAACTTGCCTTTAGGTTTCAGTTTGAAACCTTTATCGCCGTTGCTAAATTCTCCGACGAACTATAGACTGCCTGCAACTCTCCTACTGTTCCAGTTCTATTCCACCACCAACCTCTTCCTTCCTCTATGGTACACCCTCAATCCATAGCTAGAAGCTTAATTGTTTCTCCCAGTTTACTCCCAAAACCATTCCAGACCCTCTGTATTCCCCTCCCCAGATAATACGTGAATATGGTTTTCTCTAAAACCTTTGCAACATATATTGTTCTATATATATTGACTTATACACAACCCTAATCCTAATCCCAACCTATTAATACGTCGGCTACCCTATTTACATAATTTAAAAGCCTAATTTTAAATATACGCCACCACTGTATGACACAAGTGACCAAAACAATTTCGTTCATCCAAAATATATGAATATTACAGTTAATAATTACACTTAAAAAATTAAAAGAAAGTAATTAAATAACGACAAGCAAATAAGTCACTCAAAATACATAAACAATTTCAAGTTAATAAATAATTAAAT
This sequence comes from Cornus florida, assembly GCF_030987335.1. Classification (NCBI taxonomy): domain Eukaryota; kingdom Viridiplantae; phylum Streptophyta; class Magnoliopsida; order Cornales; family Cornaceae; genus Cornus; species Cornus florida. The sequence goes on along the minus strand of NW_026775571.1, from coordinate 17,505,420 downwards.
AAATACCCAGTTAATCAATTAGACAAATAAAATAATTAATTTAAACAAATAACAAATAAGTCCAATAATTAAATAAATAAATAAATAAAATGAAACACCAATCAAAATTGAAAATTAAATTCCCATTTTATCCTTTTGAAAACTAGGGGTATTACAGGTTTAATGATCACCTTGTTGTCCCCGACAAAACTCTGAAGTTTCGTCGGATTCAGAGCGGTTTCATTTTGGTGGGGATTTGAGATTTTCATCTCAAATTGAGGTAGGGGATGTCTTAGGCTTATATTAATGTTGTATTGATTGTTTTATAAACATATATAACTTGTGAGGATGCCTTGTTCAAGTTTTAGAATTTAATTTAATTATTTTTTATGTTTAAGATTTAATTCATATGGTTGTGCACAACTTAGAATTAAATTATGGCATGATAGTAAATTAGGCCTTGGTATGTCTATCAACATATATTAAATTGGGAGCATTTGAATAAGAATTGCAACTTTTATTTAATATTTATCTTTTATGAAAGGTTAATTCACATAGTTGTTAGAAACATGAAATCAACTTGTAATGTGATATTAAAGTGGGCATTGGTATGTTCCTTAACCTATGTTAAATTGAGGACATTTGGAAATGTTTGAAACTCTAGAGAAAATTAATTAATTTGCTTAATTAATTTTATGTTAAGTGTTGTAGTCACTTAAATGGATTTTGGGTATAATATATGTGAAGACCATGTTATGTCCTTTAACTTATATTATTTGGGATTGATTTGAAGTTTAGAGACTTTTCATGTTAGGTTGAAAATACCTTGAAATGTAGTGAAATTAATTACCTTGTGAGCATATTACTAATTAGATGTAATGACCCGGTCATTTTCATTCCTTTCCTTTTCTCGGATTTTCACGGATATTTTTTTTCCATTGATCTTTTCCTTTCTGAGTTCAGTTTCTCGTCACTTAGTGTCATCTTGAGTACTCGGGAATGGTTTCTGAGACTCTTTTCGGTGGATTGACGACTTCCTTTGAGGACCGAGTCATTTTCACATTTTCACTTTTGTGACACTATTCATTTTCGTCTTTTTCTCGGTTGTTACTTTGTTAGAATAACCTCACTTTTCGTGTTTGGATTTGATTTTGGTTTTGCATGCATCTACGATATTTAAATTCCATACTATGTGTATTTTCACTTTTGTAGAAAAGCATGCTAAGTGCTTACTTTTCTTGTAAAGGGTATAGATGCATGACCATTTTGTAATTTTCTAAACTTTAGGGGTTTTTGTGTAATTATTGTAAAGTAATCATTTTTCGTCTTAGGGACCATTTTGCAATTTAATTTGGAAGATATTTTCAAAAATGATTTTTTTGCAATTTCCGGAAAGTGTGATAAGTGTTACACTCTCATTGGTCTACTTGTTATGATGTGTGTGGAAACACTTTGAAGCCTTGGATGAGGATATGTGGAGGGTGGAGATTTAACCACTTGTTGGCCTAGGATTGGTGCACTTGTTGGCTTAGATGGTTGACAAGTGTAGGCTTGAGATTTAGCCTAGGATAGAGCCTTGGATTTGTGACAAGTGTAGGCTCACAATTTGATCTTGCATTAGTGTGTGTGTGAGAGGTAGTGTAAGAGCACATAGTGAGTGGAGGATCTCTATCCCCTCCACTCACATTTCATCTTCATTATTTTTCATTTCCTCCCTTTTTTGTAAAGAAAACCCTAGCCTCCATGGATGGAGCCTAAAGCCTTAAGCTTTGACCTTGATTTTTGAGAGCCTTCCATTGATTTCCAAGCTTGAACTTGGGAATACATTTTGTTCCCCTCATTTTCCTCTTCATAACCCTAGAAGGGTTTGCCATTTTGTGTTGATTTTGCCTTGGATTCTAGAGAGACACCTCTCTAGTGAGGTAGGGAATGTTATAAGGTTATATGTTTGTTGTCTTGCATATTTTTTATGCTGATACAACTTGTATGCATGTAGTGTATTAATTTGAGAAATTATGATTAATGGTAGTTTGCTTATAACTTATTTTAGACTTGGTAAATGGCATGGCCATGAGTTGATCTTTGGTATATATTAATTTGGGTTGATTTAGATGAGTTTTCAAATCCAGAGATTAAATGGATTTAATTTGGTTTAAATTCTAGTAAATTGTGTTTTGCTTGTAATCCATCTTAGACTAGATATATGGTATGACCATGACTTAATGGTTGATATAAATTAATTTGAGATCATTTGGACAACTTTTGAAATGTAGAGATTTAATTAATTTAAATTAATTAAATTCTATTTGATGATATCTTGCTTATCTTGCACTTTTGATTTGATATATGTAAAGACCATGATATGTTGCTTAACATATATTAATTTGAGGTTATTTGAAATCTAGAGAATTTAATCACCTTGTTTAATTAAATTCTATCTAATGGCTCCATGGGTCTATTGGTATTTTAGAGGTTGTTTCTATATTCAAATCATGGACTTGAACTTGTTATGTATTCACTTGGTTGTGTTTTGAGCATTGGACAACTTTGTTGTTATATTTATATTCATGAGAACATGTTTTCTTTATAGAATATATTGATGCCATGTGTAGTGAATTGCACACTTTGTAATTGGCATTATGTATGTCATTTTAGAATTGAAACTCTAAGGCATGGATTGTGTGGTTTCAACCTACTTGTGCATGGAAGGTGTTTTCATGCATTGTATAAGTTATGTATAAGTTGTGAACTTATTTGGTTTAATTTTGGAATCTTGGAACATTGTTGAGTTGAGATGGCTAGGGTTTGGCTCTAGTACGGGGACGTGAGTCCTCTAAGTCATTGAGATAGTGCGCACTTAGGGTGGTCTTCCCTGCGGGTTAGTGCCTGGAATAACCATTGAGGTCTCGGCAGAATTCCGAGCATAGATGTCCAAGTCTTCCATTATTTGTTTTCGCATTCAATTCTAAGTTAACAATCATGTTTATATTGTAACTTGTGGTTTTAGTTATTGGCGATTTTGATATTGTTAAGTACATCCATGAATATGATTTTAATGAATCATTTTGATGTTGTTAAGTACATCCATACTAAATTGATATATTTAGTTGATTTCAAACTTTTAGATTTCTAGTTGATAACCTAGAGAACCTATGTCTTGATGTGTGGTATTAGATACTCTAATTATACTAAATTATTATATTTAGTTGATGTTGCATTTTAGACTTCAAGTTGATTACCTTAAGAATCTATATGTTGTTGCTTTGTGTAAGCATGCTCCTATGTTGTTGCTTTGTGTAAGCATGACCCTATGTTGCTAAAATTGCATGAATGAGGTGATTGATGTTAGAAATGATCCTAGGTAGCTAGGATGCTCCTTGAGTCTCACCTTTGACATAGACGTTAGGTGGAATGAACCACAATAATTAAATCATGTAAACTTGTAAAACGTAGGTCGATGCATGCTCATTTCCTACGAGTAGCTTTATGTTACTCACCCCTACGATACTGGGGCATATTTAAGGTAGAAGAATCAAGGTTGCGATTCTCGTCATGCTTGGATGATTGGTGGACTTGAAGATTTCCATTACTTGTAAAGGTTGGCTTGAAAAGCCACTTGTAGCCTTATATGTCAAAATATGTATATTTGAATTTAAACATGTAATGTGTACATGAGTGCACTCCTTACAATGTATTTGACATGTATAAGATGTGGCCGGAGGCCAATGACATGTATTTGTATTCTATGTAGTTTTGACTTTATGGTATATTATGAAAATATTAAAAAATGTCAAGTTGTTGTCTCACTAGGTTTGCATCGGTCGTTTCTCGGAGCCGCGGACCATTCCCGTGCACTCAAAATCACTTATTACGTTTGCGTGCATATTCGATTCAGCCTAGAAGTGTATTTGGGGTCAAAAGTATGTTTGGTGCAAACTTACATTTTTTGCCGTTTTGAGCCTAAATTGAGCATAAGGGCATTTTGGGATTTTCACTTGAAAAATAAAGTTTTATTTTGGCATGGTTGGCTAGAAAACATGATTTTGAGGGTAGTTTCTTCTTTGTGTTTTTCTCAACAAGGCCCAGAAAGTCCTCAAAATTGCATTTCAAGTCAGCATTTCAAGAGCAGCCTATAGGAGCTCGAGCGCTCTAAATGGGGAGTTCGAGCACTCGAACTTTGGGCAGATTTCTTAGGGCAAATTTTGAGCACTCGAAGTCCTTGTTCGAGCGCTCAAAGTACTGTTCACGGGTGTGTGTGTCTTGGTTCAGCACTGCTCCTCCGACTTCAAATCATCATAACTTCTTCGTTTTAACTCCGAATTGGTCCGTTCTTGAGTCTAAATTGATCGCGTCGAAATAAGCTTTCCAATGGTACTAATTAGAGCTTTAGATTCTTCTTGTGCCTCAAGTTATTCAAGTTTTAGTAAGGTAGTGTCTGTTTTTGGTTCGAACCAGGATAGGGTATCCCTTCCTTCGACTTCAGAACTTGATATCTTTGCCGTCCGGACCCCGAATCAAGTGATTCTTGAGTCTATCTTTATTAATTTTTCATTGTCTTTCCAATGGTGTGCACGGTGGTACCCATTTCAGTGTGGAACGACCATTTTGCCCCTAGGTTCATTCGTTTCCGTTTTTGAATCGTTGCTTCCGCATTTTCTTCCTTTGGGTTTCGTGACCTCGTCGAGGGTCACATTAGTGTCTTAGAGGAGTGTTGTATCGCTAAGACCATTGTTCTATCTTTTGCTTTCGCATTTTGGATCCGTTTTGGGTCATCACAGGACACACTGGGTTGAAAAATCCAGGGTCGTCACATTAGATGTAGAATTAGTACTTGTGGCATCTTGAAATAGTAATTGGACTTAGCATGATATAAAATATCATTGACTTGCATAACTTGTTTAAATATATCTTATGTGGGTATATAGCTTGTTAGAATACTACAATTGTTTACCTTGGAAGCTAGTTACTAAATTGAGGCTTATTTAGTACTTATGGCTTAGGATGGTAATGTGGCTCAATTGTTGTAAAATATTCTTTCTTTATGTATAATTGCATATTGAGGACATGACATGTCATATGCTATTTAGACTTGAATTCTAGGACATGGTTTGTGTGGATTCAACTTTATTTGTGCATGGAATGTGGTAACTTGCATTTAATTTTGTATAAGTTTTGAACTTATTGATTTTCTAAGGCTTGTGAGGGCATAATTTATGTGATAGCTAGGGTTTGGCTCTAGTACGGAGACAAAAGTCTTCTAAGTCATTAGTACGTACTAGGTGGTACCTTATGGGTCGTAATTACCCAAAAATACTTACTTGGTCTAGCGATCGCATGTCCTAGTCTTTCCACTATTTGACTTCACATTTAATTTCAAACTGCTAATCATGGATTACTTATACCTTGAGAATTGATGCTTATCTTGGGTATTTGAATCCTATTTAGTATACTTGAACTTGTATACTTGCTTCGTGAGTTTAAATTTCATTTAGTATACTTGTGCTATGTATATTTGTCATATACGCAATCCTATTAGTTTAGTATACTTGTGTTTGTGTACTTGATTGACGAGTTTTTGATATTAAATGTATACTTACGTTGATATGTTTACACATTGCATAACTTGTTTTAATATGGTTTAGTATACTTGAGCATGTATACTTGTATACCGTAGTTTATTTCAATTGCTAGTGTAGCTTGAGATGATCCCTTAGTCCCACTTTTGACATGGACGTTTGGTGGCATGACCTTTTTGAATTGCTTCAAGTAAATGCAAAAACCTTGTATAACATTAGGTCTTGCATGCTCATTTCCTACGAGTAACTTTATGTTACTTACCCCAAAGTTACCGGGGTCATTTTTCAGGTACATGATTCAAGATTTAGGGATTTGCATTTGCCTTGGATGATTTGTAGATTGAAGCTCATTTAAATGTATTCTTGTTTACATGCAAGTGTTAGCATGTTTAAGTTTTGCTTATAATGTTGTAATACATAGCTGGATTCAACATGCCATTTTTGCCTCATGTTATGTAAAGTGTACTTAGATACACTATTTGAAACCTATTTGATATGTGTGATTTGAGGTGAAAGGCCACAAACTTTAAAGTTCAAGTGTACGCATTTAAATTCCAAAATTTGCCTTAGAAATGTAATTTTCTAACTTTGGAGGTTTAGCATGTGATTTGGTGTAAATGTTATGTAATGAGGCCATGGGCCTTTTTAACACATTTCAATATCTAAGGTACACTTGTTGGCATGCTTGTATAGCTTTAAATCTTGTTTTTGGACCAAATTCATGTTGGGGTTTAATGCTTGGGTGAAGTCTCAACATTTCTTATACATAACAGGTCTTTCAACACCATTTCAAGTCATTTTGGCCGACTGAAAGGTCATTTCGGTCTACCGATGGCTTTTGGGAATTCATTGCACAATGAAAACCCATTTTTCCAGTAGCTAAAATCATTGTTTGAAGTTATTTCGGTCGACCGATGCCTTATTTCGGTCGACTGAAGTGACTTTTCCTCAAAAATAAAAAATTTTGTGATTTTTTGTTCATTTTAGTCGACCAAAATGCTATTTCAATTGACCTAAATAACACTCATACACAGCTACTTTTAGTTTTGTACCAGCACTTTTGTTCTGACTTCAAATGGTCATAACTCCTTCATTTCAAATCCAAATGGGTGATTCTTGAGTCTAAATTTAAGCATTTTGAGTCAGCTTTACAATGGTACCAATTAAATTCTCAGATTCAATTCATAAAGAGTGTTATTTATGTTTTAGTGAGATAGTGTCAGTTTTTGCTTAAACCGGAAATGGGCGTTTTGTGGGATTCTAGGCCAAAGTTCTTAGAACGTCTTGGAATGTTGTAAAATGATTATTTTAGATTGTGTGGACATTATTTAACTTTCTTGGAGTCAAATTTCCCTTTTTATTTGTAAATGGACCATTTTGCCCTTAATTGATGGATTTTGCCCGTTTTGACTCTCGTTTGCTCATTTGCTTTTCTTTGAGTTCCATGACTTCATAGAAGGTGACATTGGTGTCTTAGGGATGATTTATATCTCTATAGGCTTTGGTTTTATCTTTCGCTTCCGCATTTCGGATCCGTTATTGGGTCAACTTTCGATTCATCACTGACTTACTGGGTTACAAAACTTGGGCCGTTACAAGTGGTATCAGAGCTCCTAGGTTCAAAAACCTTAGGACGACAGATTTTGGGTGCATATCATGCTTGTGTTACCATACTTTATGTTTTTATTTGCTTCATGATAAAATGTTGAATGTGATCACATGTTTACGTGCTTATATGGACATATGTTTAGAAGTTTACTTTAATTCTCTCAGCATGATATATATGCTTATTTACTTTAGTACACTGTATATGTTTGACTATCTTAGCATGTTAATTTACGCTTGTATGTTTAACATGATGGTAATGCTTGTTTGCTTTAGCGTATTACATGAGTTTGTTCATCTTAGCATGATTGTATGATCCATACATTGACATGCCTTATGTGATTTTACTACTTGTTTGAGTATGTAGTCCATTGATATGTTATATATTAATTGTTTATTTCTATGTCTTGGTAGGCATTACGGGTTATCCCAGCTTGGTTAGTTGAGATTGATGCTAGGGCATTGTTTCTTGGAGTCCATTGTATCTTCTTGGATACATTCTGGTCTTGTGAAGTTTCTTCCTTGGGTAGGAGAAATTCATTATGTAAGGACCCCATGTCGGGAACCTTCTTGTCTATTTTGATGGTTTGTGTGTTCGAGACTTTAGTCTGACGGTTGATGCGAGTAAGGCTCATGTGAGCATAGAATCGCAGTTCTTGTCTAGTGGAATGAGACGTGGCCAAAGAGGCACCATTTCATTTTCTTTTTCTTCCTTCATGGCTTCATGACGTGGTCGGGGAGTGTCTGGGGTGTTAGTATCATCTCTTGGGGTTTCGTAGTTACCATGATATGGTGACATCATTGGGGTCTTGTTTTTAGCATCATATAATGATGAGTTGGATTGAGTCAAGTCCTTCCTTAGGGATGAGTTTCATTTTCGTGAGCCTCAATGGCGAGGTTCTCATGTCTCTTCTTCTTAGAGTGTTGGTTAAGGATTTCATAGGTGCGTGACCTATGATTCTTCTTGTTTTACCTTGGATAGCTCTTACGAGCTAAGGTTGAGGTGTGAGTTATTTTGGGTAATTAATTGTATTGGTGCAATTAATTACTCTCCCTTGTTATGGAAGACTTAGGATTTCGTGTTTGGATTCTGATAGGATCATATAGAGTTCTCATCGAACTCATCGACGTCTGGAGAGGTGTTCTTTTGTTGGTGTCTCGTAATAGTTAGTATAGGGACTATCTATTACATCATTGTTAGTTTTGTGTGTGGCATTAGGATACCAAAGTGTTTGGGCTAGTCTTGGGAAAGACTTATATACTCTTTGTTTCAGGGACCTTAGTGTTCATTCTAGGAGATGATTCATTTCCTCGTGGTAGGGGATTAGACTCATCTGGGTTTTTGGGATTCACTTTCAGTGAGTTTGTCCTTTTGAGAGGCATTTCATCCCCTCTTGCTTATGATTTTATGGGATTGTTATTTGCATAGTCATTCCTACATGTTTATATACCTTATTATTTTGAGCATGCCTTTGAAACATGTTAGGGGATGTAACTATTTGGTAGTTATGTGATGATATAGGTGATGTGTAGCGTGTCTCTGATGCTTAACCCTTATGTGATAGGTAGCATATTTGATTGCCCTTATACACTATATGTTTAGTTATATGGTGCATGGGATTTCATTTACATTTAGTATACTTGTACCTAGTATGCTCGTGCGTTGTTTACTTTATTTTGTTTTGATTTAGTGTACTTGAGCCTATATACTTGTCCACAATGGATTTAGTACTGCTTAGTATACTTGTACATATATATATTGCGTTTCTGTTTCAATATTATGTAGTATGCTTGTGAATATATACTTGTGTATATAAATGTGTATGTTTTAATGACTAATTGCCTTATTTAGTTCATTCTTTTTTATCATTCCCGTGCTGTACTGGGGGTTGTGTGACCTTGGTTGTTGGGATTGTGTATGTAAGCTTAATCCGATGTCTTGATTCCTAGGCGTAGTCTTGTAGTAGGTCAGCTTTAGAATGACGTGGAGGATTTTTGGTGTATTGTCTTGTTGGGAGTCATTGTGACTAGGGCGATAATAATGTTGTTTGATTTGTAAAGTATGATCCATTGGCTTGAGGGTATAGAATTATCAGGCTTTGGATTCGTGACTAGTGTGGTTGATAACGGTATTTTAAGACCTTGGGTTGTCAGATTTTCCAGTATTGAGGATTTAAGGCCTTAAGCGTAGTGGTACCTATGACATTGTTGTCAGAGTTTTGGGATTGGCTAGAGTGGTGCAGCCAGACATCTTTGGACCATATCCCAACTCTCACAAAATGCTTGGTTTCTATAGTGCTTTTGGTAATGATTATTTTGACATTGATGTCATTTGTTTTGATAGGTTTCACGGGTAAGCTTGTTGGGGACAGATGATGAAGTAGGGCTTTATACTATCATGCTACCATAGAGGTTGTGTGTGGGTGAGTGCCAGTTGCCGTCGATGCTACCGTGCATTACCTAGCTAGTAATGTGAGTGTGGGTGGGCACTTGTGGCTGTCGATGCTACCACACCTTGGGTACGGTATGGGCGGGTGCTAGTCGCTATTCATGCTGACATGTTGCTTCTAGTTGTGTTGCTTGTTTTGATGAGTAGTTGCCTTGGTCTCTTTTGGGTGGTTGACATTAGGTTAGTATGTCAATTCGTTTGGAGTGGTGTCTCACTATTCGCGGTTTCGCGTTTCTTCATTGATCTTGAGACCTTTGGAGTTGTCCTTGGGTACTTTATGATCAGTTCCTTGGTGTAACCTTGTGTACATTCCTTGTTCAGTTCTTCTGGGAGTGGTCCTGATTTATCTCTCTAAGGAGGGTTGGTTGTAATGACTCGGTAATTTCCTTCCTTTCCTTTTTCCTCAGAATTTTACGGATGTATTTTTTTTTTCTCGTTGAAATTTTATTTCTGAGTTCAGTTTCTCGTCACTTAGTGTCATCTCGAGTGCTCGGAAAGGGTTTTTGGGACTCTTTCCTTTGGATTGATAGCTTCTTTAAAGGACCGCGTCATATTTACATTTTTCATTTTTTGACACTTTCGCTTTTCGTCTTTTCCCTGTTTGTCACTTTGTTGGCATAATCTTACTTTTCGTGTTTAGAGTTGAGTTTTGACTTCATGTACCTTCATCCTTAGTGGTTTCCATGAAATACGTATCTTAACTTTTGTAGAAAAATACTCTGGTTGCTCCCGGTGTCCATAGGGGCATGGATGCAAAGTTCTTCATAAATATTTTTATTTTTTGGGGTATTTTTTGTAAATATATTTTGGAGATATTTTATTTTAGGGGTTTTTAAGAAAATATCTTTTGGAAAATATTTTCATTCTGGGTCACTTGTGCAGTTATCCTTTTGTGTAGAGGCCTTTGTGTAATTAATGAAAGTTAATTGTTAAGTGTCTCATTGGGGCTTGAATTCTCATACGGGATTCATTTTCACATTTTGTCAAGTCATGTACTCTTAGAATTGTCTTGCGGTCAAACCCTACAGTTTTCGGGTTTTCGGTCCTAGTTGCCGCCGAATTTGTTTAGGGAATATCTCTCTGCTCGGGACTCAGTTTTCAACGCTGTTTCTTCCGTTGTTCATATTTTCTCATTTTGGTTCTCTTTCATTCATGGAGTTTTGCCGTTTGAGCGTGTTTGCTCAAATTTCACTTTTTTGACTCGGCGAGACTCCGTTCAAGGCACTTTTTGAAATTCTATAAATAGGGGGTGCTAGAAATAAAAGTCAAGCTCTTTTCTCTCTCTCCCATGGCCAACCCTAGCTCCTCCTGTGGCTGCCATGGTTCTTTTCCCCTTTAAGCCTTCATTCTCCTTGAGAAAGTGGTGATGCTTTAGTCTTTATTATTCACCTGACGAGGCCTTCGATTCCAACCGATTAGAATTCTGTCTTGGCCATTTTTCAAGTTCAAGTTTGAAGCAAAGTTAGGATTTTGGTAGGACTCTCTTGGGATTTAATGATCACCTTGTTGTCCCCGACAAAACCCCGAAGTTTAGCCGAATTCGAAGCGGTTTCATTTTGGTGGGGATTTGAGATTTTCATCTCAAATTGAGGTAGGGGATATCTTAGGTTTATATTAATGTTGTATTAATTATTTTATAAGCATATATAACTTGTGAGCATGCCTTTGTTCAAGTTTTAGAATTTAATTTAATTATTTTCTATGTTTAAGATTTAATTCATATAGTTATGTACAACTTAGAATAAAATTGTGGCATGATAGTAAATTAGGCCTTGGTATTTCTGTCAACATATATTAAATTGGGAGCATTTAAAATAGAATTGTAACTTTTATTTAATAACTATCTTTTATGAAAGGTTAATTCGCATAGTTGTAACAAATATGAAATCAACTTGTAATGTGATATTAAAGTGGGCCTTGGTATATTCCTTAACCTATGTTGAATTGAGGACATTTAGTGATGTTTGAAAATCTAGAGAAAACCAATTAATTTGCTTAATTAATTTTATGTTAAGTGTTATAGTCACTTAAATGGATTTTGGGTATAACATATGTGAAGACCATGTTATGTCCTTTAATATATATATTAATTTGAGTCTATTTGGGATTGATTTGAAATTTAGAGACTTTTCATGTTAGGTTGAAAATCCCTTGAAATATAGTGAAATTAATTACCTTTTGAGCATATTACTAATTAGATGTAGAATTAGTACTTGTGGCATCTTGAAATGGTAATTGGACTTAGCATGATATAGAATATCATTGACTTGCATAACTTGTTTAAATATATCTTGTGTAGGTATATAACTTGTTAGAATATTACAATTGTTTACCTTGGAAGCTAGTTACTAAATTGAAGCTTATTTAGTACTTGTGGCTTATGATGGTAATATGGATCAATTGTTATAAAATATTCTTGCTTTGTGTATAATTGCATATTGAGGACATGACATGTCATATGCTATTTAGACTTGAATTCTAGGACATGTTTTGTGTGGATTCAACCTTATTTGTGCATGGAATGTAGTAACTTACATTTGATTTTGTATAAGTTTTGAACTTATTGATTTTGGAAAGTTTGTGAGGACATAATTTATATAATGGCTAGGGTTTGGCTCTAGTGTGGATATAAGAGTCTTCTAAGTCATAAGTGCGCACTAAGTGGTACCTTAAGGGTTGTAATTACCTAAAAATACTTTATTGGTCTAGCGACCGCATGTTCTAGTCTTTCCACTATTTGACTTCGCATTTAATTTCAAGTTGTTAATCATGGATTACTTGTAGCTTGAGAATTGATGATTACCTTGGGTAATTGAATCCAATTTAGTATACTTGAACTTGTATATTTGCTTCTTGAGTTTAAATTTCGTTTAGTATACTTGTGCTATGTATGCTTGTCATATACACAATCCTATTAATTTAGTATACTTGTGTTTGTGTACTTGATTTACGAGTTTTCCATATTAAATGTATACTTGTGTTGATATGTTTACACATTGCATAACTTGTTTTAATATGGTTTAGTATACTTGAGCATGTATACTTGTATGTCGTAGTTTATTTCAATTGCTAGTATAGCTGAAGATGATCCCTTAGTCCCACTTTTAACATAGACATTAGGTGGCATGAGCTTTTTGAATTGCTTCAAGTAAATGTGAAAACCTTGTATAACATTAGGTCTTGCATGCTCATCTCCTACGAGTAACGTTATGTTACTCACCCCAAAGTTACCGGGGTCATTTTCCACATACAGGATTCAAGATTTGGGATTTGCGTTTGCCTAAGGTGATTTGTAGGTTGAAGCTCATTTAAATGTATTCTTGTTCACATGCAAGTCTTAGCATGTTTAAGTTTTGCTTATAATGTTGTAATACATAGCTAGGTTCAACATGCCATTTTTGTCTCATGTTATGTAAAGTGTACTTAGATACACTATTCGGAACCTATTTGATATGTGTGATTTGAGGCCAAAGACCATAAACTTTAAAGTTCAAGTGTATCCATTTAAATTCCAAAATTTACCTTTGAAATGTAATTTTCTAACTTTGGAGGTTTGGCATGTGATTTGGTGTAAATGTCATGTAATGAGGCCAAGGACCACTGTAACACATTTTAATATGTAAAGTACACTTGTTGCATGCTTGTATAGCTTTAAATCTTGTTTTTGGACCAAATTCATGTTGGGGTTCGAGGCTTGGGTGAGGTCTCAACATTTCTTCTGCATAACAGGTCTCTCAGCACCATTTCGAGTCATTTCGGCCAATTGAAAGGTTATTTTGGTCGATCAATAGCTTTTGGGAATTCATTGCACAATGAAAACCTATTTTCGAGAAGCCAAAATCACTGTTTGGAGTCATTTCGGTCGACTGTTGCCTTATTTCGATCCACCGAAGTGACTTTTCCTCAAAACTCAGAAATTTTGTGATTTTATGTTCATTTCGGTCGACTGAAATGCTCGTAAATAGCACTCGTACACAGCTGCTTTCAGTTTTATACCAGCACTTTTGTTCTGACTTCAAACAGTCATAACTCCTTCATTTCTAATCCAAATGGGGTGATTATTAAACCTAAATTCAAGGATTTTGAATCAGCTTTCCAATGGTACCAATGCCCTTCTCAGATTCAATTCACAAAGAGAGTTATTTATGTTGTAGTGAGATAGTGTCAGTTTTTGCTTAAACCGGGAATGGGCGTTTTGTGGGATTCTTGGCCAAAGTTCTTAGAACCTCTTCAAATGTTGTGAAATGATTATTTTAAGTTGTGTGGACATTATTTCACTTGCTTGGGGTCAAATTTCCCTTCTTATTTGTAAATGGACCATTTTGCCCTTAATTGACGGATTTTGCCTGTTTGACTCTTGTTTGCTCATTTGCTTTTCTTTCAGTTCCATGACTTCATGGAAGGTCACATTGGTGTCTTAGGGATGATTTATATCTCTATAGACTTTGGTTTTATGTTTCGCTTTTGCATTTCGGATCCATTATCGGGTCAACTTTCGATTCATCACTGACGCACCGGGTTGTAACACTTGGGTCGTCACAATGTTCATGTCCAAAAATCTAGATAATGGATGGACTCTACTTAAGAATATAAGTGAAAATTCTATGTAACATAGTTCTCATAGAGCCTCTACTTCTAATGTTGGGAAACCCTTAAATCCGTGCCAACCACGGACTCTTAAGGAAGAAGCCTCTCAAGTGGATGCTATAGCCCACAAAGTTTTTCAGCTTATGGCACCATATCTCTCATCTTCTCAAAATTCTTCATCTAGTGCTATGTGTGCATATTGCACAAGCACTTTTCATAATGCATAAGATTGACCAACACCGGAGCAATTTTCTGGAGGTATACCAGAACAAGCCAATGCCATGTACTCTTGCCCTGGAAATAATCCTTATTCGAATACTAACAATTCGGGTTGGAGAGATCATCCAAATTTCTCGTGAAGGCAACAAGCCCCACAAAATTCATAATTTCAAGGTCATGGGCAATCTACTTAGTCTAATTCTTAGCCCATGAACCGGCCATTCCAAGGTTATTCAAGCTACCGTCCTCCTTCCTATAATGCAAGCTCTTCTAATCAAATTCCTGCTCCTCCTAACCCATCTGAATTAGATGAGATATTAAACTCCAATAAATAGATAATGGCTGCCATTAGTGGTATACAGTCAACTGTGTAATTGGTTAATACTCATTCCCAATCAATAGCCAACATTAAAACCAAACTGGGACAATTGGATACTTTTTTGAACCAATTTCATAAGAGGGACACGGGAAAACTTCCAGCTCAACCTATGGTGAACCCGAATGGGCAATATGTGATTGATGAAATCACTCCTCTGGGTGGATCAAATCTTGAGCAAGTGCAAACAATCACCACACTTCGGAATGGAAGAATTGTAGACAATAAGGTTGATGAAAAAATTGAAACTCTTGCTCCTAAGAATTCAAGTTTTTCACCCAAAAATCTAGAAGTTAGTCTATAAATTCAAAATCCACCAATTCTAAATATTGAGGCATTTTATGAGCCCAAGGCTCCTTTTCCTCAAAGCCTCAAATAGTCTATACACTTTGGAAAAAAGGGTGATAAAATTCAAGAAATGTTCGAAGTCTTTAAGCAATTAAAGATCTATATTTCTCTCCTTGATGCCATTAAGCAAATTCCACCTAAAGCTAAATTTTTCAAAGATTTGTGTACTCAAAAACACATTTCTAAGAGTTATACTCCCAAGAAGGTGAGGTTAATTGAGCAAGTAAGTGCTATCATTCAGCATAATACACCTCCAAAGTTTAAGGATCTGGGTGCCCCGACAATCTCGTGTGTCATTGGAGACAATGAGATAGAAAAAGCCCTTCTTAACTTAGGATCAAGTGTAAATTTGATCCTTACTCAGTATACTTGCAACTTGGCTTAGGAGAACTCAAACCAACCACGGTTGTCTTGCAACTTGCAGATAGATCTGTCAAACAACCTTGTGGTATCATTAAGGATGTACACATAAAGGTGGATAAGTTCTACTTTGCAGTAGATTTCTTGGTTCTAGATACTGAACTAGTTCACGATTCTAAAAGACACATTCCCGTGATCCTTGGATATTTCCACGGCTAATGCTCTAATTAATTGCCGAACTGAGGTGATGGATATTTCTTTTGGAAATACGAAGGTTGATGTATGTTTTTATTTATCAATAATAAAATATCACTCGCAATAGAACGAATCCTTGTAGGATAGGGCTATGTTGAGGGTGTCGAACCTCAAGGCCTATGGTGGTATATCAAGTCTTCACTTAATACTATTTTAATTTAGAAAGAGGATTTGATTTTGTATGTTGTGTTATAATTTAATAACATAAAAGAAAATAAACAGAATAAAAGGATTGAGATCAAGAGAAGAAATATTTAGGGATTGACTTCACTACGAACTTCATACTATGGTCAACTGTTCAACCTTAGGATTTCAATAATTATATATCATATGGAATTAAACTCAATAACATTCGTTTAATTCAGATTTAAAGAAAGAGGTTTCATGAATTTCAATTAATAATAACCTATCTTCGGCTGGCACAAATTATCTACCTACCTTCTTCTAACTAATTTTGCAGTATAAGTCGTCTTCCCTAGGCATCGACTATGAAAACATTCATTCATGAAAAACGTTTGAACACCATTGCATGATCTCCATTCTTATTTCTGACAGGGCTCCGCCAGATATTGTCCAATAAGAATGGGTTGAATATAATTTAAGAATAATTAAATCTAAGACAAGGTATTAATCATTCAAAAATTATGTAATCATTAAAATCCAAATGAATTAAGTTAATTGCCTAAAATCATGCAATCAAAATTCATAATATATTAAATTCCCATAGTACAGAACAATCAAACCATAGTATTTAGATTCGGGCTACATCAATGCCCTAAGAGAGGAATTAGCTACTTATGACGATGCAAGATATCATATGTGTTGTTATTGTCTTCATCACCACGGACCGCCAAAACTCTTTTTGGATCTTCTACTTCAAAACCCTAAAAAAGCCGTGAAAGCGAGATATGAGAGAGATGGATAGGAGATGGAAGAATTTTTCTGTGGCGTTTTCCTCTTTTTTTGTAGTGGAGAACAAGTTCCAATCCCCTTTGGATTGGTTTTACAACATTTAGTAACAATTGGGCTCTTAAGGAAATTAAGAAAGATGATTTTTGGTAATTCCCGCATGTATTTTTAACGTCCAGGATGTCAAGGCCGAGCTTTGGAGTTCAGGCTTGAGCTTTTTGTACCTAAGGCTCGATCTTTGGGTACAAGACTCGAGCTTTTGGTATAGGACTCGAGCTTTCAGGAATGGTGCTCGATCCCTACTTCTTTCCTTAGCCAAATTTCTTCCAATATTTTTGGAAGCGTCTTTTCCATCAGCACTTATAATATTTTTGGGTTTTTCCTTTTAATAGTGCTCGATCCCCTTTCATGGTGCTCGATCCTTGATTTTTGGGTCAAGGCTCGAGCCTTTGGTACCTAAGGCTCGAGCTTTTGGTACAAGCTTAAGCTTTCAAAAACATACTTCGAGCCTAAGCAATTTTGACCTATTTAGAGTGCGAATTTAGAGATGGCTATTAGAGACAAAAATATCAGGCTTCGAGTCTTTTTTCCAGAGCGGCTAAGTTTTCTGAATTTAGAGTTTCAAGTGAAAATTTATCCCAAAATACTGAAGTAGGTCTAGAATTCTCATCATTTTTACTCCAAGCTTGCTTTCGATGATCGGCAATGGCTCTGTAAGCTTCAATATCAGGCTTTTCATCATAAAATCATGGTTTTAATTTGTTCTTTGGGAAAGTACCTACAAACAGGAAATAAACATAAATCAATCTAAAACTGGATAGAAGTATCACTTTAGGTCTTAACATATATATATGTAGGGGCTTGAATATGCAATATTCAGCTCTCATCACACCCCCAAACTTACATATTGCAATACAGAACTAAAAAGCCACTTTCATGGGAATCACAGTTGCATTTAGCTTATACAACAAGCCTTTAAACCCCTAGGTTACCCCTAGTGGATGAGTTATAGTCTCGTGAAGGTTTCGTGTGAGGATACCCACAAACTTCTCAAATCAGTGCCTTTATTCCACGGTAAGCTCATTCAAACCTATTTTCATATTATAATATCCAGCAATGCATCAATCAGTTAACTATAACAAGTATAAGGAACTATATTAAACAAGAAAAATCTCCAACTCTCAATATCATATCAGCAGCCATGGTCCCTATATGTTAGTTTAATTACATGTTTAATAATCTCAATCCCCAAAATCTTTTTTAATAGTGAATTTACAATTTAAACATGTGGTGTGCTATCCATACTTATATCTAACTCATGCTATTCCTTAATTCACATGTAAACCTTTCAAATTCTGATCCCCAGGTATTTTTCCTAATTTTTTATAGGTATGCATTTTTTTCAAAAAGAATATTGTGCAATGCTCAGGTCTATTAAGCTTTCTAAATCACCCTTGTAATGAACTTTCGGCCAATAACTCCCAAACCAGATGGTTTTAGGGCATTAACTGATAAAGCACCCCTCCGGACCTACTTATTCAAGTAATCTAAGCAACCTAAACCCCTTATGTAACAAGCTTTTAGCCAATGACTCCCAAACCAGATGGTCTTAGGGCATTAGGTGTCAGAACACACCCCTAAGGACTTAATTGCTCAAGCATTCTAGGTACAAACCTGAACTTGACCCTTTTCTACTTCTTTTCTTCACTTCTTTTTCATTTTTTTTCTTTCAGATTGGTGAAGAATTTTTTTCTTTTTTTTCCATTGCATACATACCATATTATTTCTTTCATCATATTTTTTTTATACCTTGGTTCTCAAAATCATCAAATTCACCTGCTCATCTTAGTTTAACACAAATCAGAATAAGATTTCAAGGTTATACCCCACAGAATGCATGTAAGCGTGAACATGTGCAAAGTGAAGTATTCTAGGAATCAATATCATCAAATTGTAACTATCTTGACCAAATGGACCACAGGCCACCAACTGATATAAAAAATTTTCAAAAATCCCTATTTAGCATGAATTCAATATACAAGCCATCTTAAATCAACATCAGACTGCATATTGACATCATAATAATCAACAGACTCAAAATCATGCTTAGACAATTAAATTGCATCCTCTTGTGCCCAATATATCAACAACAAAATTTTAAAAGGCACTGCCTTGCCCCCAAACTTAAGATGCATATTGTCCTCAATGTGTGAAAAAAGATGTAGAGTTAGAAAGAGATTACTAAATACACAGAACCAGCAAGGATAAGGAATTGATAGCTCAGAGGAATGAAATCGCCACCTCACCCCTAATTGCTCATACACTGAGTAAGAAAGAAGATTAACACTCGCTCCAAGATTAAGAAGTGCTCTGTTTATCACATTGTTTCCAATGGTGCACGAAATGGTATGAGTACCAGGATCATTGAACTTAGAAGGAGTGTTGTGCTGAATGATTGCACTGACTTGCTTAATAAGATAAATTTTCTTAGAGACTTGGCTTTTTGATTTTCTCTTTTGAGTGCACAAGTCTTTCAAAAATTTAGCATAGGTAGGGATTTGATTGATTGCATCAAGGAGAGGAATATTAACTTTTACCTGTTTGAAGACATACATCACATCTTAGATTTTCTCTCCTTGCTTACCAAAGTAAGAGGGTCCCTTGAGAGGTTAAGGAAAAGGCGTTCTTGGCTCATAAGTTGTCTCAAGGTTGGAAGTAGATGAAGAAGTGACTTCACCTTCAACTCCTTTGGAGCTTGATGGAATAGGACGTGAGGAAACATCTGTGGGGTATGGATTTGGAAGAATGGCATTGATAGGAATCCTACGCCTTTCTTTTTCTACCCCTTTTTCCTCAACTTAATTATTAATGATCTTTCCACTCCTCAAAGTAATGATGGCATTAACTTGCTCATGATGAGAACTTGAAGGAGTAGTCTCATCAATCATGTAAGTTTGCCTTTTTAGACTTACAATTGGCTGACTTGGAAAATTTCCTTCTTCTTTTTGATTAAACACTTTTACTATTTCCCCAACTTGAGTAGATATTTACCCAACTTAAGTTTCTAGATTGAATATAGATTGAGAATGGGAATGTAACAATTCAGTGTTAGACTTAAGGTTGCTAAGTGCAGCCATTACATTCTCTTCAAATCCAGACGAGTACTTAAGAGGAGGGGGATCTGAATTAGCTTGGTTCCTAAATTGAGGAGGATAGTAGATGGAAGATGGATTAAAAGAATTATTTTACAGAGGATTGGATGAATTGTGGTACTGTCCCTGAGATTGGGGAACTGTATTGCCTTTGCTTTGATTCTGCCAAAATATATTGGAATGATCTCTCCAGCCAGGGTTATAAGTATTGGAATTTGGATTGTAACCCGAACTGGAGAATGCAGCATTGGTTTGCACTTGTGGACTTTCAAAAGATTGACCCAAGAAAGGACAACTATTAGCATAATGAGATGGATTAGCACAGACAGAACACACCTCATTTGGCAAAGAAGAGTGGCTGAGAAGAACTAATAGTACTGACAACTGACAAAACTTGATCAAATTTTTTATTCAACACTTCTATTTGAGTGGCAAGCTCTCTATATTTTTCTACTTCATATAAAATTTCAACTTTATGGATACTAGGAGTGGACCTAGACCTAGAGGAAGAAGCATGTTGAATAAAATTTTCACTTAGGGCCTCAAACAGTTCCCAAGCTTCATTTGGGCTCTTATGAAGGAAACCACCATTACTAGAAGCATCTACCATGTTTCTATGTGGATCATGTAATCCATCATAGAAGATTTGTACCAAATGCCATTTAGCAATATATGGTGTGGAAACTTTCTCAGAAGATCATTGTATCTCTCCCAAGTATCATGAAGTTGTTGACCCAAGATTTGGGAGAACACCATGATCTCTTTTCTTATTTGTGTGGTTTTACCGACAGTGTAGTATTTTTTTTTTAAGAACTCTCATTGCAACTTATCCAATGTGCTTATGGAATTATAAGCTAGGGAGTGCAACCAAGTTCTAGCTTTGTCCTTAAGTGAAAATTAGAAGAGTCTCATCCTAAAAGCATCATCAGAAATAGTAGACAACTTGGTAGTTGAACACAATTCTAGAAATTCATCTATGTGCTTATAGGGATCTTCAGTAGCAAACCCATGGAAAGATGCATCAAATTATGGAAATTGAAAGCAACAAGGAGCTATATATGAGGTGGGAATGAAGTGATCCCTCAATTGTGGTTATAGTGGAAGAATAGGTGCTTGTGGCATATGTGCCCTATTGGGATTATTACTATTATTAGCCCTGTTGATTTTAAAGAATTCTCCTAACAATTTAAGCTAATTTCAATGGTAACAAGTAGTAACAAAAAGAAAAAATTTAAGTGAAGAAAAACAACAAAAACTCACAAACGGTCTTGAAACCGAAGCTTCTATTCCTTAGGCGTCTTCATCCTCATTATTAGATTCCTGCACTTGAAAAGAAAAAGAAATAAGATGAGATAACAGAAAGCCCTAAAACTATAAATTAAACTAGAATTAATATTGAACTCAACAAATCTGTTACGCAGTCCCTGGCAACGGCGCCAAAAATTGGTGTGTGTTTTTATTTATCAATAATAAAATACCACTCGCAATAGAACAAATCCTTGTAGGATAGGGCTATGTTGAGGGTGTCGAACCGTAGAGACTGTAGTGGTTTATCAAGTCTTCAATTAATACTATTTTAATTTAGAAAGATGATTTGATTTTGTGTGTTGTGTTGAAATTTAATAACATAAAAGAAAATAAACGGAATAAAAGGATTGAGATCAAGAGAAGAAATACTTAGGGATTGACTTCACCACGAACCTCATACTATAGTCAACTGTTCAACCTTAGGATTTCAATAATTATATATCATATGAAATTAAACTCAATAACATTCATTTAATTTGGATTTAAAGAAAGATGTTTCATGAATTTCAATTAATAATAACCTATCTTTGGTTGGCACGAATTATCTTCCTACCTACTTCTAACTAATTTTGTAGTATAACTTGTCTTCCCTAAGCATAGACTATGAAAACATTTATTCATAAAAAATGTTTGAACACCATTGCTAATCTCCATTCTTATGTCCGATAGGTCTCCGCTAGATATCATCCAATAAGAATGGGTTGAATATAATTTAAGAACAATTAAATCTAAGACAAGGTATTAATCATTCAAAAACTATGTAATCATTTAAATCCAATTGAATTAAGTCAATTGTCCAAAATCATGCAATCAAAATACATAATATATTAAATTCCCAAAGTACAGAATAATCAAACCATAGTATTCAGATTCGGGCTACATCAATGCCCTAAGAGAGGAATTAGCTAGTCATGATGATGTAAGATATCATCTGTGTTGTTGTGGTCTTCATCGCTATGGACCGCCAAAACTCCTTTTGGATCTTCTTCTTCAAAACACTAAAATCCACCCTGAGAGAGAGATATGAGAGAGATGGATTAGAGACGGAGGAAGTTTTCTATGGCCTTCTCCTCTTCTTTTATAGTGGAGAACAAGTCCCAATCCCCTTTGGATTGATTTTACAGCTTTTGGTAACAATTGGGCTCTTAAGGAAATAAAGAAAAATGATTTTTTGTAATTTCCGCATGCATTTTTGACTTCCAGGATGTCAAGGCTTGAGCTTTGGAGTTCAGGCTCGAGCTTTGGGTACACAGCTCAAGCTTTTGGTACAGGGCTCGAGCTTTCAGGAATGGTGCTCGATCCGTACTTCTTTACTTAGCCAAATTTCTTCCAATATTTTTTAAAGCATCTTTTCCATCAACACTTCGAATATTTTTAGGTTTTTCCTTTTAATAGTGCTTGATCACCTTTCATAGTGCTTGATCCTTGATTTTTAGGTCAAGGCTCGAGCTTTTGGTATAGGCTCAAGCTTTCAAAAACATACCTCGAGCCTAAGCAATTTTGACCTATTTAGAGTGCGAATTTGGAGATGGCTATTGGGGACAAAAACATTGGGCTTCGAGTCTTCTTTCTAGAGCCTTTAAGTTTGCTCAATTTGGAGTTTCGAGTGAAAAGTTATGCCCAAAATACTGAAATAGGTCCAGAATTCTCATCATTTTTACTCCAAGCTTGCTTTCGATGATCGACAATGACTCCATAAGCTTCAATATCAATCTTTTCATTAGAAAATCACGGTTTTAATTTGTTCTTTAGGAAAGTACCTACAGACACGAAATAAACATAAATAAATCTAAAACTAGATAAAAGTATCACTTTTGGTCTTAACATACATATATTTAAGGGCTTGAATATGCAATATTCAGCGCTCATCAAAGGTATAGCTCAATATTTTCAATGCTTCTCAACATCCTCCGAATAAAGATGGATGTTTCTCTCTTGATATCATAAACGAAATGGTCAAAGAATCTCTTCCATTTATTCTAAGTCAAGATCCTCTTGAAACTTGTTTGGCTCATTTCGATTTTGAAGATTATGACATTGATCAATCTATTTATGAAATCAATTCTTTGCTTAAGGCCAATGCACACTCAGTTTTTCCTTCTTGAAAGTTACCAAAAGAACCTCTTACGCTAATTTCCAACACTCCTCCTGTTCCTTTATTTAAATCTCCACCTCAACTAGAGTTAAAGCCACTCCCGGCTAATCTCAAGTCTGTATTTCTTGGTACAAACAAAACTCTTCCGGTCATTATTACATCGGATCTTTCCAAAGATCAAGAAAACAACCTTTTAGCGGTGCTCCAAGAGCACAAAGAAGCTATAGGTTGGTCGGTGGCTGATATAAAAGGAATTGACCCCTCCATTTGCATGCACTGCATTCTCTTAGAGGAAGACACAACACCTTCCTGAGAGGTGCAGCGCCGGTTGAATCCTAACATGGAGGAGGTTGTCATAAAAGAGGCAATCAAGCTATTAAATACGGGGATTATCTACCCCATCTCAGATAGCAAGTGGGTAAGCCCCACTCAAGTTGTTCCAAAGAAATCCAGCCTCACCGTTGTTGAAAATTCAGCGGGGGAACTTGTGCCACAACGCACCACCACTGGTTAGCCTGTGTGCATAGATTACCGAAAACTTAACTCTGCAACTAGGAAAGATTATTTTCCACTTCCATTCATTGATCAAATCCTAGAAGGGTTAGCCGGCCAAAGTTACTACTATTTTGTTGATGGTTATTCTTGTTATAACTAAATGGCTGTAGATCCTTAAGATAAAGAGAAGACCACTTTCACTTGTCCTTTTGGAACTTTTGCTTATCGTCACATGCCTTTTGGGTTATATAATGCACCGGCCACTTTTTAGGGATGCATGATGTCCATATTTTCTGATATGGTCAAAAAATTTCTTGAAGTGTTCATGGACGATTTTTCCATCTTTGGATCTTCCTTTGACTCTTATCTCTATAATATGTCCCTTGTGCTTCAAAGATGTAAGGAGACCAATCTAATCTTAAGTTAGGAAAATAGTCACTTCATGGTGTAAGAAGGGATTATCTTGGAACACATTATCTCTAAAAGAGGGATTGAGGTCGATAATATAAAATTTAAATTAATTCACAGCCTTCCTCCTCCTTCTTCAGTGAGACAAATTCGATCTTTTCTTGGCCCTGGCTTTTATTGCTGCTTCATCAAAGACTTCACCAAGTTATCCCGGCCTTTACGCCATCTTCTTGCCAAGGATACTACTTTTAGCTTTGATGAAGCATGTATGGAAGCTTTTAAGAAGCTTCGTCCATTACTCTCTTCTGCCCCAATCATGAAACCACCTAATTGGTTTCTTCCCTTTGAGATCATATGTGATACATCCGACTATGCATTAGGTATTGTTTTGGGCCAGCGTGTGGATAAAGCTCCTCATGTCATTTACTATGCTAGTAAGACCCTCTCAGATACTTAATTGAATTATTCAACAACTGAGAAAGAGTTGTTAGCTATTGTATATGCCTTGGATAAATTTCATTCATATCTTCTTGGATCCAAGGTCATTGTCTTCACGGATCAGGTAGCGTTAAGGCATCTGCTTATAAAGAAAGAGACCAAACCTCGACTCATTCGTTGGATACACTTACTCCAAGAGTTCAACCTTGAGATTAAGGATAAGAAAGGCACTGACAATGTTGTAGCAGACTATCTCTCTCGGCTTCTCATTGAGAACACTTCTGATTTTTCTCCAGTTCATGATTTCTTTCTGGATAAGCAACTATTTCAGATTTCTCATGTATCACACCCTTGGTTTGCTGACATTGTTAATTATCTTGCAGTTAAAAAAATTCCATCCCAATGGTCTAAGCAATAGAAAGACCGGTTCTTCGCTCAAATCAAAATTTTCTTTTGGGAAGACCCGGAACTATTCAAGTATTGCTCGGATCAAATAATCTGGAGATGCATTCCTGAAAATGATGTCCAAAATATTTTAAAATTTTGCCACACTCTCGAATGTGGTGGACACTTAGTGCTAAAAGACTTCATCTAAAGTCCTTCAAATTGGATTTTATTGGCCTTCATTATTTAGGGAAGGTTGCAATTTTTACAAGTCTTGTGAGCGATGCCAAAAGCTTGGGGCCATGTCTAAAAGAGATATGATGCCATTGAATTCAATTTTAATTGTTGAAATCTTTGATGTATGGGGAATAGATTTTATGGGACCATTTCCATCACTCTATAGCTATTTTTACATTCTCTTGGCGGTGGATTATGTATCTAAATGGATAGAGGCTGAGGCAACCATAACCAATGACCACCATATAGTGGTCAAGTTCATTCAAACGAACATATTCAGTCGGTTTGGTACACCTAGAGTACCCTTAAGTGATGGAGGATCTCATTTTTGTAATCATTATCTTTGATCCATCCTCCTTAAGAACTCTGTCACTAACAAGGTTGCCACACCTTACCATCTTCAATTAAGTGGTTAAGTGGAAGTCTTAAATAAGGAAATCAAAAACATCCTTGAAAAGACGGTTAGACTGGACCACAAAGATTGGTTATTACGACTAAACGATGTGCTTTGGGCTTACCGAACCGGCTCATCTATGGTAAGGCATGTCACCTCCTAATTTAATTAGAGCACCGTGCCTTTTGGGCCATAAAAAGGTTCAATTTCAATCTTGATCAAGCCGGTTCTAACCAAAAATTCTAGCTCAATGAGCTAGAGGAAATTTGGAATGATGCTTATGAAAGTGCCAAAATTTACAAAGCAAAGACTAAAGCGTTGCATGATAAGCATATCATCAAGAAGTCTTTTGCTTCGAGTCAAAAAGTTTGGCTTTTCAATTCCCGGTTGTAACTCTTTCCTGAGAAACTCTGTTCATGGTGGGAAGGTCATTTCCTTATCATTTATATCTTCCCTCATGGTGTAATTGAGTTACAAAATCCAAAGAATGGGAATCTTTTTAAGGTCAATGGCCAACGGCTTAAGCCATACATTGACAACCTAGTCCCGGTCAGATATGTGGATTCCATCATCTTGACGGATCCAATATATGAGGACTAGTTTGATTCCCATATCATCTAGCTATCAACGTTAAATTTAGCACTCCAAGGAAGCAATTCTTTCTATTCTAAGCTTCCTTATTTCTATGTTACTGTAAACCAAATTTTTTTAAAAATGACTAAGTCGAGCCTCCACTTTACATTCTTCAAAAATCATCTAAATTTCTATTATAGTGGTCATCGTAGGTTTCTATAGTCATATTACGGTTTCGGTAACATTTTTGGGAATTTTCAGGCTCATCTCTAGAACAAAACCTGGGCACAATTGCATCCGGATGCCAGCTTTCACGTCACAACGCCTATTTCTTAGTCCTCCCGCGTCCGGATGCCAGCCATCACGTCTGGACGCCAATACCTGGGTGTTGCCACGTCCAGACGCCATATTCACATTGCTCCCACAGCTGCACGCATGAGTAAAGCCGCGCACAGCCTATTAAATCCTACGTCCGTACGCCACGGCCCAACAAGGAACCCAAGCCCATGTTTTTTATGTTATAAGTTGCCCTTTTCTCTATAGTCTTCATTTTATTCCTTCTATCCTTGCTCTCTACACTTCCTACCTTTACATCCTACCTTCCCTACCTTCTTAATCTTTCTCTCACTCTCTACATCTCTATTATTTCCCTTTTCACCTCCCATCATCATCATTCCATAAAAAAGGGCAAGGTTTGGAATTCTAAATTAAGGTGTATTGGGGTGATGTAGATGTTCCTATGGAGGCTGAGGATGAAGATCTTGCACTTGTTGGCCTACAGCTACCTATTATGACTAAAGTAGAGTACAATTCTCTCAGCACCCGGATTGACACTCTTCAGCTGTAGGTTGGTACCATGGAGGGCACCCTTATGGACTTTCATAAGGAGACTAGAGAGGGATAACAGCTCTTGCAGGCGATGGTGTAGTCACTGATTAATCGTACTCCTAGAGGAGCAGACACATCATCTTCTACTCCGAGGGTTGAACTAGGAGCAGCAGAAGAGCTTTGACAGCAGCCAAGGTCGCCAGAAAATTAGAGAAGAAGGAGTTACAGTTTTGAACCAAAAACCTTAGAGGTAAGTTCTAATTCTGTCGCTTTTCCTTTGACTTGTGTTTAATACATGTTTAGTTAAATTCTAGGATTTTTAATTGGATTTAATAGACTGTTGCATGCTAAAAATCTTAATTTACAGTGCTTGGATATCTGTAATGGGTTGTATGATTTTTAGTTGTTTTAAATAACTTAAGTCATGGTATATGTTTTAAATTGATGTATAAATGTTTATAAGTTGTAAAATCAATGTGGGAACAATCTGGGACGTAGTTGGTAAGCTTTGAACCTTCAACAATTGAGGTTTAAGGTAATAAGCCATCAGAGAAGAAGAAGTTGGTTTGCTGCGGAGGTTCAGTCGATCGATTTGGTGTTTTGGTCGACCGAAGTGGCTCAGCAATGAGGGGTAGAGATTGTAGTTCGGCCAACCGGACTGGGTATTTCGGTCTACCAAAATAGTTGTATCGGCCGACCGGTTTGGTACTGGGAACTATTTCTGGGATTTTTGCATACTGTATATGATTGCATGTGTTGAATCTGTTTTAAATATTCTAAATTTGTTAAGATGTATTCTTGGAGGAATGGGAAAGCATGATTAAATATTAATATGCTAAGGATAGGAACAACATTGACTTTAATTAGATATATATATATATATATATATATATATATATATATATATATATATATGTGTTGTTGATGGAGGATATAAATCTAGCATGATTTCGTGATGTATGCATATGATTTTAGTCATATATTGTTAGTATAATATGATCATATATATGTCTGGTTTTTATTATGGTCATCTCTGGATTTAATTGATGTAGTATTATATTTATTTCATCAATTGTGGATTGTATGATGTAATGCACCAATATGGGATGGTGGCATTCTAGGGACGGATTAACTTATCAGTTAAGTGCTACCTATCTTATATAAGGGAATAGGTTAACTAAAATGTTAAGTCCTGTGATACCCCTCGATTCTAGAGCCACGGGCGATCAAGTCCCAGCACAGTTCTGAGGAATATACCAAACAATTTAAGTATTTAAGCAAACACAGAATAAAAAATGAATTAAAAATAAATAAATAAATGGAAAGAACTAAATAATTAATCCTTAAATAATTAATTCTCCAAATGAAAAATCTAAAACCTTAGATAACATTATAACTCGGGAATCCATCTAGTGGACCTCTAATAATATCCCAACTGAAACAACTGAAAAGAAATATAATCTGAAACTAAAACATAAAGAGAATCCTACATAGAATTGGAAGAATGATATGGACTATCTCTCCTTAGCACGAACAAGCTCTGTATCGGAAACTGACGAACACCTAAAAATAATAGTGGGTCAGGTCCACGAACAAGTTCTTTCTACGACAACCCAAACAAAGACCGGAGAAACTACATATCTATAACTAATCCATGCAATAACTATATAGTCCAAAAATATATATACACACTAAAGGAACCTCACTAGACTATAGGGTTACCTCAACCTGAATAGTAAGTAAAATGCAAAACGCACATGTAGTAAGCATGAGTACCTAGACCTACCAGGGCACACAATAACTCTATATCTAGCCACACATCCCTGGCAATATACGCATCCTAACCACTGATTCGGAGACTCAAGCTCATATCATGGCATATATATATATATAACATCCATTCTGTCCAATATAAGTAAAACAGAATGTGTCATCCAACTTGTTCAGCTGACCCGACCTGAGTATAAGTACGACTTAACATTTTAGTTAATCCATTCCTTTATACAAAAATAAGTAGGACTTAACTGATAAGTTAATTCATCCCTAGAATGCCACCATCCCATACTGGTGCACTGCATCCATACAATTCGATAATTGATGTAATAATTAAAGAAGTACGTCAAATAATCCAGAAATAAACATAATAACAAGATACCATGCTATCACAAAATATGAATGACTTATAATTTATTTAAGGTTCATATATCATGTATCTTACACAAACTAAATCTTAAACATGCTGATATTTTATTTCATAGTCAAGTAAGCATTCTCCAATTACAATTCATGCTAAATATTAAATCTCAATTACTAAAATAAATTAAAAAGATTAAATCCATTCATTCTGTAAAACACTCCAATAGCATGCATTGTTATGATCAAGTCTATTTAACAATTTTTTAACTCATACCTAGTTCCTATTTAATGTTTAGGTACCTTCAAAATTAAGTAATATCAATTTACGTTGTTTACAAAAATTTCCTAGGTAAGGCTCGAGCTTTTATCATAATGGCTCGAGCTTTCTATCCATGGCTCGAGTTTTACATCAATAGCTCGAGCTTTCTATCCGAGGCTTGAGCTTTTTACCCACGGCTCGAGCTTTTCTTTCAAGGCTCAAGCTTTTCATCCATAACTCTAGCACTGTAACAATGGAACGAACACTGTTTACGCCATTCAACTTAGAAATTCTACTATAAATTCGTTCTTACTATTTAAGGGTTCTAAGGCATGTTTTTAAGTCCCATCAACAACAAGCACGAAATTACATCATTATAACGTGTAGAAATCCACAAAGAAATCAAATCTAACTCATTAATTGATTAATTCACACAACAAGAACGACTATGAAATATACTATATAAAACCTATGTTCTAGATCAATTAAAATATAAATTCCAATTTTAATTATTCTTTAAACAATCCTAAAATTATACTAAAGATATATAATTCATAGATCAAAGGAGAAGTGTAGAATAAGAACTTACCTTTAAGAATTTGATCAAAAAAAAAAAAAACCCTAGCCTCCTTCTTCCTATTTCTCTTTTTTCTTCTTCTTTCTTTCTCTCTCTCTCAAATATATTACGTGATATATTTTTAACCTCCTTTTACAAACCTATAGTTATATATTTATAGGTTAAATAATAGCTCTACTCCTTTTCCCAATCCAAGTCAATTTAATAAAGAAAATAATAAATATTAAAATATTAAAAAGGTAACTAAAAAATATGTTATGTATAATTTATGTAGACTCTTATTATATAAATATACATCAGATTATTACTGAATGACTTTCCTTATATATATAGATATATATTTATATGTATATACATATACAACTATCCATGGGTAATTATCCGTACCTATTAAACTTCCTATCCAAGTAGTCCATAGAACCTAATTGGTTAGCATAAATATTCAATTATTTAATAGAATTAATTACAAAACAACACATCAATTAAATTAGTCATTTCAAATAAATCATTTAAACATATACGTATAACTAATCATTTAGTTCAAATAAAACATTTAATTATAATTTTAATTAAACACATAATCAAATAGCCAAATAATCAAGTAAATAAATAAAATTGCAATTAAAATAATTAAATAAATACCGAGACTATCCTTTTAAATTAAGGGTATTACATTCTTCCCCCCTGATAAAAGGAATTCCATTCTCGGAATTCGCCCTTACCTTCTTCCATTATTTCTGGAAACGTTGAGTGAATGACATCCTCCCGTTCCTAAGTACATTCAGCCTTATTATGATGACTCCACTGGACATACACTAAAGCGATGACCTTGTTGTGAAGAATCTAATCCCTATGGTTTACAATATGACACGGTGGTTCCACATAGGTTGCATCGGAATGCAACTCAATCTCACCAACATCAATATGCTAATAACGATCTTCATCTAGTAGAAATTTTTGCAACATGGAAACATGGAACACATTGTGGACCTGATGTAAATGATCTGGAAGTGCTAATCGATAAGCTACAGCTCTAACCCAATTCGTAATCCTGAAAGGATCGACAAAACGCAATAACAAATTCACTTTCTTCCCAAAGTGCATTACTCCCCTCATAGGAGACACTTTGAGTAAAACCTGATCTCCTACCTGAAACTCTAATGTATGAGTACGACGATATGCATAATTATTCTGCCTACTCTGGGCAGTGCACATACAATCCTTCATAAGAGTGATCTTTTCAAAAGTATCCTTAACAAACTCAGGACCCAAAAATCTATTTTTTCTGACCTCTATCCAACAAACATGAGATCTACATGGTCGGCCATATAATGCCTCAAACGGTGCCATACCAATAGTCTTCTGAAAGCTATTGTTATATGTAAACTCCACAAGTGGTAAATACTCCTCCTAATGGCCTTTCAAGTCAGGGGCACAAGAATGAAGCATATCCTCTACAATCTAACTAACACTCTCAGTTTGTTCATCAGTCTAAGGATAGTAAGCTGTGCTAAGATGCAACTCTGTACCCAAAGCCTGCTAAAAACTCTTCTAAAATCCCGAGACAAAGCTCGAATCCCTATTCGATATAATAGATAATAGTATACCATGTAATTTCACAATCAATGTAAAGTCTCGCCAACTGTTTTGAAGTGTAATCAGTGTGAATAGGCAAGAAATGAGCTGAGTTGGTCAACCTATCAATGATGACCCAAATGGAATTGTGATCCTTAAATGAATTAGGCAATCCCTCAACAAATTACATAGAAATGCTCTACCATTTCCACTCTAAGATAGGTAGTGGTTATAGAGACGGTCTCTGATGATCAATTTTGACCATTTGGTAAGTGCTACACTTAAAGACAAAGATAGCAATGTCCTTTTTCATACTTGCCCACCAAAATTGCTGCTTCATATCCTGAGACATTTTGTCTCCTCTTGGATGAACAAAAAATTCAGAATAGAGAGTCCCAATCATCACATCCTTCCTCAACTCATTAACGGAAGATACTACTAACCACTTCTTATACCTTAAGCCTCCATCAGTCCCAACATGATAGAATGAAACATCCCTAGAAGCTATCTCTGCAACCTTATCAATGCACTGTTAATCTGTGAGTTGTGCCTTCAATACCTTGTGAATGGTTGTAGGTGTAACTATAAGTATCAGACAACTCATCAACTGTCTTTAAAGTATTCCACTCAGTAACAAATAAGGTAGAAAGACTCGCAGAGGGTCGGCGACTGAGTGCATCTGCCACCACATTCTTTTTCCTAGGATGGTACTGTATACAGAAATGATTGTCTTTCACGAACTCTAACTATCTGTGCTATCTCATATTCAGCTCATGATGAGTGAACAAATTATGCAAACTCTTGTGGTCAGTAAATAATCTAAAGGACTCTCCCAACAGATAATGGCCTCCAAATACATAAGGCAAAAACTATAGTTGCCAACTCCAGATCATTTGTTGGATAATTAAGCTTATAAAGCTTAAGCTTACGAGATCCATACGAAATTAGTCACTCCTCCTGCATCAAAACACACCTAAGACCTTGCAAAAAAGCATCTGTGTAGACAATATACTTTATCTTGCTCTGTGGAGTAGATAGAACAGGTGCTGAAGTCAACTTGTCCTTTAGCTCATCGAAAGCTTTCTGACAGTGTTCATCTTATACAAACTGTACACCCTTCTCAGTCAAATGAGTGAGTAGTCCCACTATCTTTGAGAACCCCTGAATGAATATACGATAGTATCCTGTAAGTCCTAAAAAACTCTGAATCTCCAAAGGTGTAATAGGTTGTCCCCATTCTACCATGATAGAGACTTTGGCTGGATCTACTGCTATCCCCTTCTCTGACACTACATGACCCAAAATCTTCACTTCTGGTTGCCAAAATTCACAATTCTCGAATTTGGCATATAACTAGTGTTCGCAAAGCATCTGCAACAATGTGCGAAGATGTCTAGCATGATTGTCCTCCGACTTAGAATAAATCAAAATATCATCAATGAAGACAATGACAAACTGATCTAAGTAAGCATAAAAAATCTGTTCATTAAATCCATAAAGACTGCTGGTGCGTTAATCAATCTGAAAGGAATGACACGAAACTCATAAGAATCATATCTAGTTAGAAACACTGTCCTAGGAACATCCTGCTCCCTGACCCGAAGTTGATGATATCTAGAACGTAGATTAATTTTAGAGAAGTATGTAAACTCCCTTTAAGTGATTGAACAGGTCATCGATCCTGGGCAAAAGGCACTTGTTACGAATAATAACCTTATTCAACTCCCTGTAATCTATACATAGGCGAAGTGATCCATCTTTCTTCTTCACAAACAAAACTAGCGCTCCCCAAGGTGAAGTACTCATGCGAATAAAACCTTAATTGAACAATTGGTGAATCTGATCCCTCAGCTCTCGCATCTCTATTGGTGCCATCTTGTATGGTGTCTAAGCAATAGGCGTAATACCTAGAGCTATGTCAATCATAAAGTCTATCTCTCGACTAGGTGGCAACCCTAAAATCTCTTGAAATACATCAGGAAATTCCTGTACAATTGGTATATTAGCCAATGACACTATACCCTCCTCCTCGGTCTACTCCTCAATGTAAAACAAATATGTGCTAGAAACCCCGTTAGAACGTGGCATAGCGATGACGTACATATCCTAACCAGGTGTAGTGAAAAAAATAGACCTATCATAATAATTAACTTGGGCATGGTAATGAGTTAACCAATCCATCCCAAGTATCACATCATAAGAATGCATGTCCAAGACCAATAGATTGGCTAGAAATTGAAGTCTACCAATATCTAGTGTCACAGGCCCATCACTCACATGTAAAATAGCTGTATCACCCAAAGGTGTATAAAGACCATGAGGTCTATCGCATACTCATGTCAACATCCCAGATAATGCAGCAAAAGTACTAGACACGAATGAATGTGTAGCACTCGTATTAAATAAAATATGACCAGATCTGCCATGTATAGGAAATATACCCCAACAGCCTGAGGTGCCTGAACATCCTGTGGCCTAGGGTTATATACCCTGCC
This sequence comes from Cornus florida, assembly GCF_030987335.1. Classification (NCBI taxonomy): domain Eukaryota; kingdom Viridiplantae; phylum Streptophyta; class Magnoliopsida; order Cornales; family Cornaceae; genus Cornus; species Cornus florida. The sequence continues at coordinate 17,471,403 of NW_026775571.1, read as the reverse complement.
ATAATGCAACTGCTGCGGTTTATGTCCCTATGGCTGTGGTGGTGTTGGTAAAACCGGGAAGGTCAGCCCTGAATGCACAGAATTTGTGGAGCGAGTAAAAGTAATGGTGCCCTCTGTCCTTGATACACATGATGACCCTTTCCTGCTTTAGGACACTGCCTGGAAATGTGACTAGGCTCTCCATAAGTATAGCAACTACCCTAGAAGGTGCCAAATTTCCTCCTCTATTGGTTAGCCTATGGCATCCTGCCTGTGGTCCCCCATTCTGCTACTTCTAAATAGGTACCCCATCTCCGTGCACATCTAAACCACCTTTGTGCTTCTTCCAAGATTGTTGTCCCTATAATCTGCCCTTACATTGTATCGGTATCCATTATCGCTCCCTTTCTCAGCTGGCTGATTAACAGAGTCTTTGTCACCCCGCTTCTCACCCCTAGCTTATCTAAAGTCCACATTTAACTAATACTACTGTAGAGTAGCGTCTACCACTTGAGCATAAGTAGTGTAGGCTGGACTACCTATAATAGATCATTTAATAGACCACATAAGCCCCTTAATGAAGCTAGCACGTTTCTTCTCCTCGGTATCCACCTTCTCTAGAGCGAATAGAGATAAACGTGTAAATTGCTGCTCATACTCTGCTACTGTCATGCTCCCCTACTCTAAGTTAAAGAACTCCTTCTTCAAAGTTATCCTAATCGCATATGGAAAGTACTTCTCATCAAAATGAGCACTGAGCAATAAGGTCATTTATATAGGGAGGATACTCTGGATCCCTGCCCTGATTGTAGCCCCGATCTTAGGACTCCCGAGTCTACTGTACTTCCTCTTACTCGATATGCAACTGACCATCTTCCTCCTTCTCCTCTTCCTAAAACCTAAACAGTTCTTGATATTCCTCCATTTACAAATGCTGTAGGAAATCCTACTGCCTACATACCGCTCCCCTTCGCTGCTTATTTCTTTAATTGTCGCATCTTCTTCTAGCGTTAACCATTTTGCTAACATAAAAAGACAGATATCAGTACGATTTAAACGGACCGTAAAGGAATACAATGAATCCTAACCTTAGGCACTAAATAAAAGAATACGCTACGCAAAAATCTGAAAATGATAAATTTCTAGAGACACTTGAATGTGGAGTGCTCTGATACCAACTGTCATACCCCTCGATTCTAGAGCCATGGGTGATCAAGTCTGAACACAAATCCGAGGGATACCAAACAATTTAAGTATTGAATTGAACACAGAATACAAAATGAATTAAAAATAAATAAATAAATTTAAAGAACTAAATAATTAATCCTTAAATAATTAATCCTTAAAATGAAAAATCCAAAACCTCCGAAAACATTATAACTCGAGAATCCATCTACTGGACCCCTAATAATATCCCAACTAAAACAACTAAAAAGAAATATAATCTGAAACTAAAACATAAAAAGAATTCTACGTAGAATCAAAAGAATGATGTGGACTGTCTCTACTCAGCACGAATAAACTCTATGTCAGAAACTGACGAACACCTGAAAAATAATAATGGGTCAGGCCCACGAACAAGTTCTTTCTACGACAAGCCAAACAGAGACCAGAGAAACTATATATCTATAGCTAATCCATGCAATAACTACATACTCCATAAATATATATACACACGAAAAGAACCTCACTAGACTATAGGGTTGCCTCAATTTGAATAATAAGCAACATGTAAAATGCACATATAGTGGACATGAGTACCTAGACCTACCAGGGTACACAACTACATTATATCTAACTACACATCCCTGGCAATATACGCACACTAACCAATAAACCTGAGACTCAGGCTCATATCATAGCACATATCTATATATATATATAAGATCTATCATATCTAATATAAAGTATATGTGTCATCCAACTTGTTCAATTGACCTGACCTGAGTATAAGTACGACTTAAAATTACAATCCAATAGTTAATGTAATAATTAAATAACTACATCAAATAATCCAGAAGTAAATATAATAATAGAATACCATGCTATCACAAAACAGGAATGACTTATAATTTATTTAAGCTTCTTATGTCATGTATCTTACATAAACTGAACCTTAAACATGCTGATATTTTATTTCATAGTCAAGTAAGCATTCTCCAATTATAATTCATGCTAAATATTAAATCTCAATTACTTGAATAAATTAAAAAGATTAAATCCATTCATTCTGTAAAACACTCCAATAGCATGCATTATTATGATCAAGTCTATTTAACAATTTATTTAACTCATACCTAGTTCTTATTTAATGCTTAGGAACCTTCAAAATCAATTAATATCAATTTAATGCTGTTTATGAAAATTTCCGAGTAAGGCTCGAGCATTTATCCTAATAGCTCGAGCTTTCTATCCATGGCTCGAGCTTTTCATCAATAGCTTGAGCTTTCTGTCCATGGCTCAAGCTTTACATCAATAGCTCGAGCTTTCTATCTAAGGCTCAAGCTTTTCACCCATAGCTCGAGCTTTTCTTTCAAGGCTCGAGCTTTTAATCCAGGCTCGAGCACTGTAACAACAGATCGAACACTATTTACGCGATTCAACCAAGAAATTCTACTATAAATCCGTTCTTCAATGTTTAAGGGTTCTAACGCATGTTTCTAACTCCCATCAACAACAAACATAAAATTACATCATTATAACATGTAGAAATCAACAAATAAATCAAATCTAACTCACGAATTTATCAATTCACATAACATGAACAACCATGAAATATAATTTATTAAACCTATGTGCTAGATTTATTAAATTATAAATTCCAATTTTAATTCTTCTTTAAACAATCCTAAAATTATACTAAAGATATATGATTCACAGATCAAAGAAGAAGTGTAGAACAAGAACTTGCCTTAGGAATTTGATAAAAAAAATAAACCCTAGCCTCCTTCTTCTTCTTTCTCCTTCTTTTTCTTCCTTCTTTCTCTTTCTCTCAAATATATTACGTGATATATTTCTACCCCCTATTTATAAACCTATAGTTATATATTTATAGACTGAATAATAACCCTACTCTTTTTCCCAATCCAAGTCAACTTAATAAAGAAAATAATAAATATTAAAAAAAATATGTTATGTATAATCTATTATATTCTTATTATATAAATATACATCAGATTATTACTGAATGACTTTCCATTTATATATATATATATATATATTTATATGTATATGCATATACAACTATCCATGGGTAATTATCTATACCCATTAAATCTCCTATTCAAGCAGTTTATTGAATCTAATTGGTTGGCCCATTACTACTAATCACCTCCATGAACTAAAATAAAATAAAATAAAATAAATATTTTATTATTTAATCTACAATTAATTATAAAACAACACATCAATTAAATCAGTCATTTTAAATAAATCATTTAAGCATATACGTACAACTAATCATTTAATTCAAATAAAACATTTAACTACAATTTCAATTAAACATGTAATCAAATAGCCAAATAATCAAGTACATAAATAAAATTGCAATTAAAAAAATAAATAAATACCGAGACTATCCTTTTAAAATTAGGGATATTACAAGTCCTACTTATATTTGTGTCAGGTCAACTGAACAAGTTGAATGACTTACCATGGATTACTTTATATTGGATAGGATGGTTGTTATATTTATATATTTTTAGTTATAAGCCATGATATAAGCTTGGGTCTCAAAATCTATGGTTAGGGTGCGTATATTGCCAGGGATGTGTAGCTAGATATAGTGTACTTGTGTACCTTGGTAGGTCTAGGTACTCATGCCTACTATATGTGCGTTTTGCATGTTACCTACTATTCAATTTGAGACAAGCCCATAGTCTAGTGAGGTTCTTTTAGTGTGTATATACATATATACGGACTATATAGTTATTATTGAATTGACTAGGATGTATACGTGTATCGGGCCTCTATTTGGGATGTAGTAGATTAGAACTTATTCGTGTGCCTGACCCACTATTATTTTTTAGGTGTTCGTTAGATACAGTTATAAGGGTGGTTCGTGCCGAGCAGAGACTATCGATTCACTTTTCCGAATCAACGTAGGAGCCTTCCTTATGTTTTAGTATTTGTTTTCAATTTTATTTCATATCTATTTAGTTTCAGTTAGATTATGGATAGGGGTCCACATGATGGATTCTCGAGTTGTAACCGCAGAATTGGATAAAAATCATTTGAAGGTTTATTTAATGAATTTATTTAAGGAGTTATTATTTAGTTTTCTTTCTGTTTATTTATTTATTTTTATTTCTTTTGTATTCAATACTTGTTTAAATATTATTTGTCTGATATCCTTCGGTTTTGTGCTCAGACTTAATCACCCGTGGCTCTAGAATCAGGGGGTATCACAATTGGTATCAGAGCACTCCAGGTTCAAGTGTCTCTAGGATTCTTTCATATAAGACTTCTGCATAACGTTTTCTTTTATTTAGAGCCTAATTCAGGATTCATTGTATTCATTTATGGTCCATTTTAATCATACTGATGTCTATCTTTCTATTGTTAACAAAATGGTTAACGCTAAAAGAAAATGGGACATATAGAGAAACGGGTAGCATAGAGAAGCGGCATGTAGGCAGTAGGATTTCCTATAGTGTCAGCAACATGAGGAAGAACAACAATTACTTAGGTTTTAGGAGGAGGAGAAGGAGGAAAATAGTCAGTTGCACATTAAGCAGGAGGAAGTACAGCACACTCAGGAGTCTCAGGATTGGGGCTACAATTAGGGCAAGGATCCAAAGTACCCTCCTTATATAAATGACCTCATTGCTCGAGCTATAGAAATAGGTGTAGCAGCTACACTACAAAATTAGCCACAGGCTCAGCAGGCACCTATACCAGCACTAGTGGTTCAAACTAATCCTTGAGAGAAGGCTAGGAGTTCTTTCAGAAAGGGGAGCCCACCTGTGTTCTCAGGGTCTACCGATGCGAAAGTAGCTCACCAAAGGAAGGACACCGAGCGACATATTTGCATGGTTAAGTGCACAGAGATTCAGAAATAGATGCTTGCTAACTTCAAGGTTGTCGGAGATACACTCTATTAGTGGGAGTCAGTGCTCACTTCAATGAGAAGTACTTTCCATATGCAGTCAGGACAGCTATGAAGACAGAGTTCCTTAATCTAGAGTAGGGGAACATAATAGTGGCAGAGTATGAGCAGCAGTTAACGCGTTTATCTCTATTTGCTCCAGATGAGGTGGATACCGAGGATAAGAAATGTAATAGCTTCGTTAAGGGGCTTATGTGGTTTATTAAGTGATCTATTACAGAAGTCCAGCCTATACTACTTATGCCCTGGTGGTAGATACCGCTCTACAACAGTATCAATTGACTGTGGACTTCAGTCAGGCTAGGGGTGAAAAGTGGGGTGACAGAGACTCTGCTAATTAGCCAGTTGAGAAAGGGAATGGCAATGGACACCAACACAATGATAAGAACAGATTCCAGGGACAACAGTCTTGGAAGAAGTACAAGGGTACTTCAGATGCTCACAGAGATAGGGCACCTATTCAAAGGCAATTTAAAATCCCCGGCAACGGCGCCAAAAACTTGCTGTCGGTTTCCTTGATGGAGTCGCCACAACCAACAAAGCTTGAGAGTTGTGTGTGTTTAGGAGGTGGCCAAGTTTTACATTTATAAAAAGCCACTACTACCTTTCTCTATATAAAATATAGTCCCAAGGGATTGATGGTGTATCGAATTGTGAAACTATGGTAATTAGGGTTAGTAGGTCAAGTGATCACACAATTGGTTAGTTGGTTGATTAAGCTAAATTGAATTCAACTAAATAAAATAATATGAGGTAAACAAGAGAGAGAGGTTTTGGGGTGTAGAGATCACCACCAAGCAATACTTTTCTATACTACTAACAAGTGATCAATTGAGGGTAATGGATGTGTTGCAATATGATAAGGGTGTGTGTGTGCATTAGGTTGATTCAATTGGCAAGGATGACAAATCAAGCAAGTATTGTCTAAACATCATGTGAAGAGCACAATATATCTAAGCAATAGAGCATATATTGTCTAGACAACATGGGGATAGCACAATAGATCAAAACAAGTCATTAATCCTTCATTAAGCTCACAATCCACATGCAATACAATATTAGAGGAATATGCCATTTGGACTCACAAGCATGGAACATCAAACATCAAGAGTAGATTGTCCTCCCATCTAACATTATACTACCACTACACTAAATCTACACTACTAGTATGAAAATAAAGCTATCTAGACTAGGAGAGAGGCACAAACCATCAAGAATAGGCATAAACCATCAAATGAACCAAAATAGCATTCATTAAGCATATCATCTTGATAATCTCTAGATCTATAGCATCAATACACATAGACATGCATCAAAAACACTAAATCTAGAGATAAGCATATGAATATCCTACTCTAGCATACATAGACATATGGGTAGAATAGAATAATCAATTGGAAGCATTAAACCATACAAACCATGAAATAATCAAGATTTATATATACATAAATATCAAGATGTATCATACAACACTAATCCCTCAATAATACACAAGATTAGAGTATAGAAAGCATGCTTGGGGCTAACTCTAGCCCCAAGAAGATGTCTAGCCACTCATGGTAGTGATGATCCAACCCTCAAGGGCTAACTCCATGGCTTCTCCTTGTAGATGAAGATCTCCTCCAATGGTTGCTCTAGCTTCCTCCCTTCTTCCTCTCCAAGAATAGCCTTCAAGATGATTTTCAATGTGTGACAAGAGACTCTAGGCTCCTCACCAAAAAGTGTATCATATTCCTTATATAGGTAGGTCAAATACACCCTATGATGAGCTGTGGTCATGCAAGGCATATTCTCCAATGATTGGGTGAAGGACGGAATAAATGAGCTGGACTTTAACTTTTTCTCGTTGGAGGAAGTTCGATCGATCGAACCTTAACTTGGATCGATCGAAGATGGGTTTGATCGATCGAACTGCATCTTGGATCGATCGAAGTGGTCTGACTCCTCCGGATAAGGACAAGGCTGAGATATTTCGAAGATATTTATGGGGAAAAGGACAAAAGTGGTTGGTAGGCGTACAACTGTGGATAAGATCAATCATTTGAATAGGACAAAATAGGGTTCGATCGATTGAAGGTGATATTGGATCGATCGAACTTGGAATTTCAGCAAAGGCCAAGGTTGGATCTATCGAGAAGTACTGTGATCGATCATAGATGTTCGATCGATTGAACTCTAAGTTAGATCGATCGAACTTTTCAGCTGCACAACTTTGATTCCTTTTTACTCCTTTCTTTCTCCACTTTGCTCCCTCCTTTGGTTTATCTCAGGATTGCTTCAATTAAGCTCTTATTTGGCTGAGTTAGCTCAATTTTTGGGTTTAGTGCCTGAAAATATAAATAACACGTAATAAGTCTAAAACGGCAAAGTAAGATAGATAAAGGTATGCTTAAGCTTAACGGGTTTAAATGCGCACTTTTCAGTGCTCATCAGGGGACCACATGCAGGATAAGATCAACCACAGGACAACCAACAGAGGAGGAATTTGGCACCTTCTAGGGTAGTTGCTATACTTGTGGAGAACCTGATCACACTTCCAGGCAGTGTCCTAAAGCAGGACAGGGTCAGCATATGCAGCAGGGACAAAGGGCACCATTGCCCTTACCCGCTTCATAGATTCCACGCATTCAGGGATAGACCATCCTGGCTTTACCAGCACCACCACAGCCTCAAGGATAGGCACTACAGCAGTTGTATTATGGAATGGTGTATAACCCATGCCACATGATGTTTAGGTGCCTCAGGCTATTGCGGGTATGTTTCCCATACATGATACACATGGTCGTATCTTATTTGATACGGGTGTTACACATTCATACGTGTCTAGTACTTTTGTTGCAATACCTGGGATGACAACGTAGAAATGCGATAGACCTCATGGTATTTCTACACCTTTAGACGATACTGCCATTTTATATGAGAGAGATGGGTGATAAACGCTAAAAAGAACACATTTAAACCCCTTAAGCTTGAACGTTCTAGGACCTTAATCTATCTTATTTTCCCATTTTAGTCTAATTTCATGTTATTTCTCTTTTCAGGCATTTATCCCCAAAATAAGTCAATTCAGCTGAATTAGAGCATAAAAGATGCAATCTCAAGTTCAGTGGAAGAAAAGAGCAAAGTAGAAGCAAAGTGGTGAAAAACAGTCTTCTTCGATCGATCGAACTCAAGCTCTGATTGATCTCACAGTGATCGATCCAACCATGCCATGATGGATTGAACCTTTTGTCCTTATCCTCAGTAAAGTATCTTCTTCGATCGATCCAACATTTCCTTCGATCGATCGATCGACCTTTGATCTTATCCTCACCTACCACTTTTGTCCTTTTCCCAAAAATATCTTAGCCTTGTCATTATCCAAAAAGTATGCCGCCAAGGTTCAATCAATCCAAGTAACCTCGTAATCGATTGAACTACCTCAAGTTACGTGAAAAGTTAATTTCCAGCCAAATTAAATGTATGCTTGTGGTGCAATCATTTGGAGGTCCTAGGGCACGAAGATTGACCATGGGTGTGACATTTGAGCTGCTTATATAAGGATTATGGCAAATTTGAGTAAAGAGGTTAGTTAGTTAAATAGGCTTAGCTAGAGATTAGAGAGAAAATACACAAATTAGGAAAGTTCTTCCTCTCATCTAGAGTTTTTACCAAGGAAGAAAATGAGCTCTACCATGGAGATAGCCCTTGTGGGTTGGATGACAACATCAATAAGTGGCTAAACCATATCTTGGGGCTAGAGATAGCCCTAAGCATGCTTCCTAGACCTTGATGTTTTGTAATTAATGGGGATTAGTGTTTTATTTCTTATCTTGACTTTTGATATATATAAATCTTATTTCTACAATGATTTATGTAGTTCAATACTTCCAATTGATTATTTAATTCTATTCATATGTCTATGTATGCTAGAATGGATGTTCATATGTTTATCTCTAGATTTTGTGACATTGATGCATGTCTATGTGTGTTGATATTATGAATCTAGTAATGGTCAAGGCATGGTGCTTAAATGGAATACTCTTGTAGTTAATTTGATAGTTCATACTTATTTCTTGATGGATTATGCATCCTCCTTAGTTTAATTAGTTTAATTTTCATGTCACTAGCTTAGTTGTAGTATAGTTGCCTTACTTTCTTAAATAGGTGGATAATCCATTCTTATTGTTTGATGTTCCATACTTATGAATACAAGTAGTATATTTCTCTAATTTGTTGAGTGTGCATTGATTATGGGCTTATGGAAGGATTAATGGCTTAATTTGATATGTTATACTATTCACTAGATTGGTTAGATAATATATGCTTACTTGGCCATCCATGCTAATAATTTAATTAATGTCACACACTTTCATTTATAACACATTATCCCCCTAATCTATTAAATACTGAATGCCTAGAAAGGTAATGCTTAGTGGTGAGCTCTATTACCCAAGACTCCTCTCTCTTATTCTCTGCACCTTACTTACTTTAGTTATTTTACATTGCATTTGTTTAGCTTAAATTGCAGTTTAATCCAACCAACAAACCATCTTTGATCATTTAACCTACTAATCTGACTTTGATTTCCAAACAAAAATACACTCCATATATCCCTTGGGACGATCCCTACTCACTCTAGCTACATTTATAGTTAGAAGTGGTAGTGGTTATCTCTAAATTTGAACTTGGCCACACTACACCCTCATTGAAACTAGTGCTCACGACACACCAAGTTTTGGCACCATTGCCGGGGATTTTTGTAATGACCCGGTCATTTCCTTCCTTTCCTTTTTCCTTAGAATTATACGGATGAATTTTTTTCGTTGAAATTTCTTTTCGGAGTTTAGTTTCTCGTCACTTAGTGTCGTCTTGAGTGCTCGGAAATGGTTTCTGAGACTCTTTCCTTTGGATTGACAACTTCCTTTGAGGACCGAGTCATTTCCACAATTTTCGTTTTTCGATACTATTCACTTTTTCGTCCTTTTCCCTATTTCGTCATTTCCCCGTTTGTCACTTTGTCGGCAAAACCTCACTTCTTGTGCTCGGAGTTGGTTTTGACTTCATGTATCTTTATCGTGAGTGGTTTTCACGAAATACATATCTTTACTTTTGCAGGAAAGTACTCTGGTTGCTCTCAGTGTCCATAGAGGCATGGATGCATAATTCTTTGAAATTAATTTATTTTCTCGGGGTATTTTTCATAAATATCTTTTGAAGATATTTTATTTTAGGGGTATCTAAGAAAATATCTTTTGGAAGATATTTTCATTCTGGGGCAGTTTTGCAATTAACCCTTTTTGTGGGGGCCATTGTGCAATTAATGAAAGTTATTGCAAATTATCTTGTTTTCAGCTTGGATCCTAGTACAGGATTCATTTTCACTTTTCGTCCAGTCGTAAACTCTTAGAAGTCCCTTCTGGTCGATGTTTTCCAGTTTCAGGGTTTTTGGCCTCGGTTTATGCCAAACTTGTTTGGGGCATAACTTTTTGATCGAGACTCGGTTTTTGACGCTGTTTCTTCTGTTATTCTTATTTTCTCATTTTGAATCTTTTTTGTTTGCAAAGTTTTGCCATTTGAGTGCGTCTGCTCAAATTTCACTTTTTCAGACCCGGCGGGGTCCGTTCGGGGGATTTTTGGATTTTCCTATAAAAGGGGAATGAGATATTTTGATTTTCATCTTTCCCACTCATCTTGCACGACTAGAACTCCCATGGAAGCCCAAGGGAGGCTGCCATCTCCTCTCTTTTCTTTTGAACTTCATTTCTTTGTTAAAAAGTTGAAGTGCCTTTACATTTTGTGTTCCTGTTGACTACGCGCTTTTTTCACCCTTATTAGAACCCATTTCTGGCCAAATTTTGGAGTTTGGGTTTGAGGTCAAGTTGTGTTTTTCATAGGTCCTCTTTGGAGTTTATCGTGCACGGCGTTGTCCTCGACGAAACCCCGAAATATCGTCGGATTCGGAGCCATTTCATTTTGATGGCTTTTGAGATTTTCATCTTAAATTGAGGTAGGGGATGTTTTAGGGTTATATTAATGTTGTATTGATTGTTATATGAGCATATACAACTTGTGAGCATGCCTTGTTCAAGTTATAGAATTTAATTTAATTATTTTTTTTGTTTAAGATTTAATTCTCATGATGCTAGGCAACTTAGAATTAAATTGAGGCATGCTAGAAATTTAGGCATTGGTATGGTGGTTGATATATATTAAATTGGGATTATTTGAATAAGAATTGCAAATTTTATTTAATATTTATCTTTTGTGAAAGTTTAATTCACCTAGATGTATCAAGCATGGAATCAACTTGTAATGTGATATTAAAATAGGCCTTGGTAAGTTCTTTAACATATATTAAATTGAGGACATTTGGATATGTTTGAAAATCTAGAAAAAAATTAATTAATGATCTTAATTAATTTTATTTTAAGTGTGTTGGTCACTTAAATTGATATTGGAGGTAATAGGTTATTAACCCTTGAAACGTAGTCCGTTTAATCACCTTGTGAGCATATTACAAATTTGATGTAGAATTAGTACTTGAGGCATCTTGAAATGGTAATTGGACTTAGCATGATATAGAATATCATTGACTTGCATAGCTTGTTTAGATATATCTTGTGTGGGTGTATAACTTGTTAGAATATTACAATTGTTTACCTTGGAAGCTAGTTACTAAATTGGGACTTATTTAGTACTTGTGCCTTAGTGTGGTAATGTGGTTCAATTGTTGTAAAATATTCTTGTTTTGGTGTATAAATTGCATATTGGAGGCTTGACATGTCATATGCTATCTAGACTTGAATTCTAGGACATAGTTTGTGTGGATTCAACCTTATTTGTGCATGGAAGATGGCTTTATGCATTAGTGGATTTGGTATAAGTTTGGTCTAACTTATTGATTTTTGTATAAGTTTTGGACTTATTGATTTTGGAAAGCTTGTAAGGACATATTTCATGTGATGGCTAGGGTTTGGCTTTAGTATGGAGACAAGAGTCTTCTAAGTCATAAGTGCGCACTAGGTAGTACCTTGTGGGTCGTAATTGCCCAGAATAACTGGTACATGTGCGCACTAGGTAGTGCCTTATGGGTCGTAATTACCCGAAAACACTTGCTTAGTCTAGTGAACACATGTCCTAGTCTTTCTACTTTGATTTTGCATTCAATTTCAAGTTGTTAATCATGGATTACTTGTAGCTTGAGAATTAATGCTTGCTTTGGATATTTGAATCTTACTTAGTATACTTGAAACTGTATACTTGTTTTGTGCATTTAAATCTCATATAGTGTACTTGAACTTCTATGCTTGCTCTGTGAGTTTAGATTTCATTTAGTATTCTTGTGCCGTGTATACTTGTTTTAGGCATATCTCTTTTAACTTAGTATACTTGTGTTCGTATACTTAATTTACGAGATTTTCATATAAAATGCATACTTGTGTAAATATGCTTAGACATTGCATGACTTGTCTTAATGTGGTTTAGTATACTTGGAAATGTATGCTTGTATATTGTATAACGTGTTTAACATTATTTAGTATACTTGAGCATGTATACTTGTATGCTGTTGTTTACTTTAAATTGCATGAGTAGATTAGGATGCTCCCTGAGTCTCATTTTGATATAGACGTTAGGTGGCATGAGCCCCTTTGATATGTTTCACCTTAAGGTGATATAATTGTAAAATTCTAGGTCGATGCATGCTCATCTCCTACGAGTAGCTTTATGTTACTCACCCACGTAGTGGGGATATTTTTCAAGTACCGGGATCAAGATTTGGGATTCACATCATGCTTGGATGATTTGTAGACTTGAAGTTCTCATTTCATGTAAATGTTGGCTTGAAATGCCATTTATAGCTTTATATGTCAAAATGTGTAAATTTGATTCTATTTTTGTAATGTGTACATAAATACACTCTTTACAATGTATTTGACATGTATGAGATGAGGCCATAGGCCAATGACATCTAATTTGTATCCTATGTAACTTTTAACTTCATAAAATATTATGAAAATATTGAAAAACGCCAAGTCATTGTCTCACCATGGTTGCATCTGGTGTGGGAATTCCATTTTCATTCTTTCATAGGGTCTTATAAATCATGTTTGAAGTGTGGCCAATGGCCAAATGGTCATTTCACCCCGTTTTTTATTTTTGGATTCTGAGTTTTCATTCCAAGTTTCATTTTTGCCTTTTTGCCCGTTGGGGGGGTCAGATTTTGTATCGGTGGTATTTTTAAGTCATGGACCATTGTAGCACGTCCAAATAGGTAAGTTACGTTTGCGTGCATGGTCATTTCTGGGCAAAACCTTATTGTTTGTGTTTTGAGCTTCCTATGGACTCATTTTGAAGTTTTGTTGCATAATCTGATTTTAGGGCACTTTGGGGTTTTTCTTCGAGAAATAAATTCCGTTCTTGACATGGTCACTTAGAAAATGTGATTTTAGGGGGTTTTCTTCTTCGTTTTTTTCCAGAAAATGTCGCCTTGGTGCCTGAAATCTCATGTAAAGTTCAGCTTTCTGTTATGCATATAGCAGCTTTTTAATTCTCTTGCCCTTTTCTGATCTAGGGGCATTCTGGGTACTTCATAATGCATTATTTTCATTTTCTTCCACATATCGGGTAGAAAACATGATTTTAGGGGGAGTTTCTTCTTCGTCTTTTTATAAAAAAAAAAATCATCTTGATGCCGAAAACAACTCACAAATCTGGAAAGTCTGGTCATTCCAGGTTTTTCGGGAAAAAGTGCTGATCTAAGGGGCATTGGGTATTTCACTTGTAAAATAAAATCTTCTCTTGGCATAGTCATGTAAAAAACATGATTTTAGGGGAGGGTTTGTTCACAACTTTTTGCCAAAAAATGTCATTTCAGCCCTCAAAATCCCATTTGAATTCGGAAAATGTGTGCGGGCCCTGCTCATACTTGAAACCTAGAAAGTCTAATTTTTTTAAACTTTGAGGCTTCATATCTTCATCATCCGAACTCCAAATCAAGTGATTTTTGAGTCTAAGTTTATTAGTTTTTGCTAGTCTATATAACAGTATGCACGGTTGCATCAAATTATATCTGAAAAGACCATTTTACCCCTTATAAAGTACCCTTGCCGCATTGATTTTAAACCAAAAAGTTGGTTTTTATGAAACTTTGACGTTTCATATCTTCTTCGTCCAGACTCCGAATCAAGTGATTCTGGAGTCTAGATTCATTAATTTTTCCTGGTCTATCTAACAGCATACTTAATTACATCTAGTTTGGTCTGAAAGGACCATTTCAACCCATGTAAAGTACCTTTGCTGCATTGATTTCAAACCAAAAAGTTTGATTTTATGAAACTTTGGAGTTTCATATTTTCTTCATCCGGACTCCGAATCAAGTGATTCTTGAGTCCATCTTAATTAGCTTTTCGTTGTCCTTCCAGTGGTGTGCTCTGTGGCATCTGAGTCTATAGTTTTTAGAAATGACTATTTTTCCCCTAGGGGCTTATTTGTAATATTTTTGATCTTTTGCTTCCGCGTCAGTTCTCAATGAGTTCCACGACCTCATGGAAGGTCATTTTAACTTCTTAGAGTCTTGTTTTCTGTTTTCGCTTCCGCATATCGGATCCGTTATCGGGTCAATCTTCAGTTCATCACAGGACACGTTGGCCTAAAAGCCAAGGTCGTCATAATTTTGGCAACGTCGTATTTTGGAAATCAATTAGGAATTAATACTCTTTTGATCATATCTTTAATTTATTTTACTTTTGCTACTTATTGTATTTGTTCTTGATTGGCTAGGTGAATTGAGCCAAGAGGGTGAAGCAAAGGAAAATTCAAAAGCAAAAGAAACAAGCTAAGCAAAAGCATAAAAAGCTTTAAAAAAAAAAAAAAAACAAAAAACAAAAAAAAAAAAAAACTGCAAAGCAAAGCAAGGCAAAGAAAAAATTAAAAATCAATTGAAGTTGCTTAAGGACCCTTTGTGAGCTTTACTAACTCTATCTCTAGTTAAATCGTCGGCCCACGTGGTGGCAAGTTTTTAAATTCTTATATAAATCGTGATCCCGGGTGGAGGCAATTTACTTTTCTTGCATATTGTTGAAAGCATGGGAGTATGGGAACAATGTATGTGGAGCTTTGTTGATTGACTTGTTACGGAGGAGAAGTGCTTATTTTATGCTTGCTTGTTGCTAGTTGTTGTTTTGTTTGTGCATGCATGGTCGTAGATCATTGAATCCAAATCTTGTCCCACTTAATTTGAATCTTCAATCCATTATCCGTAATCCTAGGGGAAGGGGTAGCTCTCATCACTCCATTTCATCAATGGAGGACATTAATGAGGACCATGTGGAGGACCTTCATCACATAGATTAATAAGGTATCCTCCACCCTAATGTACATCATGACAACATTCAAGTACCATTAGGCATGCCAAGACCCTTCATTCCACAACAACAAGGCCACGTTCTATTGGGAATGCCTTGGCCAATTTTTGTTCCACCATAACCTCCCATAGTTCAAGGAAACCATGGTACTCATGTAGCACCATTGGTTGTGAATCCCCCTCCGCTTTGAGAGATCATTATGTGCCAAATGAGTACAAAGCACCGAAATGCATTCAATTACCTCCATTTCGAGTGCATCATTATGAAATCAAACCACAAACTATTCAAATGCTTCCCAATTATCATGGACTTCCAAGTGAAGAACCCTGCAAGTATTTAGATCAATTTCTTGAAGTGTGTTCCACCGTGAAATACACGAACATGCTGGAAGAGGTTTTACAATTAAAAATCTTTCTTTTTACCCTTAAAGATAAGGCAAAATATTGGTTCAACAATCTAAGACCTTTCCCGATAACTACTTGGGCAGAAATGCAACAAGAGTTCTTGAAAAGGTATTATCTAGTTTCAAAGACCAATTCAATGAGAACCTCAATTCGAGAGTTTTCTCAAGGGGAAGGGGAGATGTTTCACGAGGCATGGGAGTGCCTAAATGACTTGCTTAAGAAGTACCCACATCATGACATTCCAAAATGGCAATTGGTCCAATTCTTCTTTAAAAGTTTATCGGATAATCATACAGGAATGGTAGATGCTTCCACGGGTGGTTCATATCTTGATAGGCATTAGGACGATGTATGGCGTCTACATGAGAGCATGAGTGAGAATTCAATGCATCGATTCTTGTCTTCCAAAAAAGGTAGAACTCTAGGTGAAAGGAAAATGTCGGCTTATATCAAGTTGACAATTCTAATGACATAGCTGTCGAAGTGAAATCTTTATCTTAAAGGTTTGATCAATTTTTTATCAACCAAGATTCGGTGAATCAAGTGTCTTCCTTCCCTAACCATTCTTATCATAATTCCAATGAAGCTTGCATGACTTGTTCTAGTGTCTTACATTCTACTTCCAATTGTCCCCATGGACACGTGCAAAGTGAGAACCATGAACAAGTGAATGCTGCATTTGTCAACCAAGGGGAATAATCCCTATAGCACTCATTATAATGCCGGGTGGAGAAACCATCAAAACTTCTCTTGGAAAAGCCAAGGGGAAGGCTCAAACCCACCCCAAAGTGGTTTTCAAGGCAATTATGTTCCGCCCCCAATGCAAAGCCAAGGTTCCCAAGATTATAGATCGTCATACCAAGCACCACATGGAAACCAATTTTCTAACTCTTATTTTCCAAACCAATCTTCATATTCTCAAGGGAATTCAAGGAGTCCCGCATTTGAGGAAAAAGTTTTGACTACTTTCGGTACTTTAGAGGCAAACACCCAATTACTTCATTCTCATTCCCAATCCATTACGAAGGTAGAAACCCAAGTCGGGCAAATAGCTAATACCTTGAATGCTAGGGAAAAAGGGAAAATGCCTTTGAATCCACTACCCAAGCAGCAATTTGTTGTGGAGACCAATTCCTTTTCGAAAGGTCACACAATTGAGCATGTCAATGTTATGACAACCTTGAGAAGTAGAAGGATTGTGGATAATCAAGTTGGTATTCAAAATGAAGAGAGCGAACCAATGCAACCAAAAGTTGACACCTGTCCCATCTCATATCCTACTCCTCCTTCATTACATGTGCATGATCATTTTGTTGAGAAAGATTTAAGAAATGATTTGAAAAATTCTTGTGTTGAAAATGTTTTAAAAAAGGATTTTGGAAAGGTTTTTGAGCCCAAGGCTTCATTTCTGGATGTCTTAAAAGGATCCAATTTTCTTGAAAAACAACAAGGTAAAGTTAATGAGATAATTGAAGTGTTTAGGCAAGTGAAGATCAATCTTCCTCTCTTGGATGTAGTTAGACAAATTCTGGTATATGCCAAATTCTTGAAGGATCTTTGCACCCTAAAGAGGAAAAATAAGAGCCAAGCACTAAAAAAGGTTGTTTTGATCGAGCAAGTAAGCTCCATTTTGCAACATAACACTCTCCCAAAATTCAAAGACCCCGGCTCACTTACTACTTCTTGCATCATTGGTGACCATGTCATTAACCAGGCTTTTCTTGATTTAGGAGCAAGTATGAACCTTCTTCCATGTTCGGTATATGTTCAATTGGGATTAAAAGACTTAAAACCAATGTTGGTAGTTTTGTAACTAGCCGACTGATTAATCCAAAAGCCCCAGGGTATTATTGAGGATGTGTTGATTAAAATTGATAAATACTTCTTCCCAGTTAATTTCGTAGTCATAGACACAGAACCGGTCGCAAATCCTAAGAGCCAAATTCCCGTTATCCTTGAACGTCCATTCTTGGCAACCGTTAATGCCAACATAAATTGTAGGACGAGAATAATGAAAATTTCATTTGGGCATATGAAGGTGAAGTTAAACATATTCAATCCAACCCCCAATGCCATGGACAAACACGAAGAATTGTGTGTTGTTGAAAAATGCCTTAAAAGTGAATTTGAAAGGAAAAAAAAAAACTGAGTCTTTGTGTGATGTTGAAACTTCCATTGGTTTGCTTTCCAAAAAGACTTCAAGGAAAAATGTTTCCAAATTAAGTGTTGTAAGGGCATGGAAGCCCAAGAATTGATTTGATCAAGGACCGTTAATTCCTTTTGAATCAAATCCAATAAGTTCTCTAGGGAATAATTTGTTGGGTGGGGTTCAAAATTCTTTTCACTCTGCTAAGGAGGGGATGCATAATAAGATTTTCAATCTGGGCTAAAAGAGCCCAACGTCTTATTAGAGCCGTTAAACACTAGTGATTCGTAGGGTTTACAACCCTATTCCTCCCTCATTTCTTGCGTCGTCTAGATATATTCTTAGATCATATACATTGTTTGAGACTTTGATAGGGAATGTTTGTGCTTTCATCTTCGAATTAGGCATTTAGTGCCTGTTCGATCGATCACAAAAGAAGTTCGATCGATGGAACACCATCTCTGATTATTCCCATCCTCAGTCCCATTGTGCGAAGAATCTCTGCATATTTCATCTTTTTTTTTCCTGAATGGGATGTTTTTGAATAAAATATAATGAAAAAGTAATACAATTACAAATAGGAGATCAAATCTCCAGCAGAAACTAAATGAAAAAAAGAGATAGAACTTAATCCAAATACATAGCATAGCTAAGAATGCCTAAACAGACTAAAAAATTCAGCCTATTTTGGAGACCTGAAGACCAAATTATTCTCTTAAAAGCACTTGACATAAACCAAAACTTGTGGCAAAACCTTTCAGTCCAGCTGAACTATGTCAACAACTTGAGTGCCACTCTGATTCCAAAACAAACTACCACTAGATGTTACCCCACATCAAATATAACAAGCATATCAGCAAGCCCAAGAGAAAAAAAACTTAAAACTTCCCAAATAATATCCTTTGCAGCAGCAGCAGATGAAACCTTATAACCACTATGTAAAGCTGAATTCCTTTCCATCCAAATCTTCCAAACAAAAACAGCAAACAATCCTTTTAACAACTTGGATTTGAAACCCTTAACCTGTGTAAGCTGTAACATCCATTCCACAAACACACTTAAATCTTAAAACCGTTTATCAGTAATATTTAACCAAATAACAACCTGCTGCCACACTTCCACCGAATACTCACAAGAACAGAATAGATGGTTATTCGTATCCTCTGCCTGAAAACAATTGTGGAAAATTGATGGTCCATGAAACCCCCTTCTTTGTAAGTTAACCAATGATAGATTCTTATTATGCATGATAACAACAAAAATCACAGCAACTCTTGGTCTGCAAAATTTCCAGCACAAACTACTCCACCTGACCACTTGTCCCCTAGTTCTACAAACAATCCAAGCATTCTTCAAGCTGAATTCGCCATGAATCCAACTGATCTCATCATTTCCAGCCTTCAAAGGTACGTTAACAACAAACACAGCAGCAATTTCTGGAAAGAAATGAGGTAAAACCCACCCACCATCAACTATAAGTGTATCTAGTTTAGCTCGTTTATCAAAATTTCTGAACATGGTGGCACCAAATCTTTGAGTCAGGGACAAACCTGCACACCAAGGATCAAATAGCAAATTAAAAGACCCACCATTGCCAATCTTGAACACCACATTTTCTTGAACAAAATCTCTTGTATCCAAAATTTGTTTCCAAATACTTGAATCCTGAGCTTTTGGAGTAACCATCCAAAAATTATATTGTTGCAAGTATCTAGCATGCATCCATTGCACCCAAAGAGTCTCCTTATTTCGCAAAAAATCCCAACAAATAGATACCTTAGCTGCAAAATCAATATCAGAAATTCTACGTAAATTAAAACCACCTTCTGCATAAGGAAGTGTAACTTGACTCCATTTGAGTTGAGACATTTTCCTTTAATCCAATTTCCCACTCCACAAAAAGCATTTGAACTTCTTCTTCAAAGCAATAATACAGCCCCATGGAATTTTAAATCCAAAAACCCAATGATACAAGAACGAATATAAGACTGATCTGATAAGCTCAATTCTTCCTGCAAGAGATAAATTTATTATATTCCAATGGTCCAACCTGGCATTAACTTTATCAAATAACCCCTTACAATCAACACTTTTCAGAACTCTGTTTACTAGGGTAATACCAAGGTACTTTAAAGGGAAAACTTCATTCTTCATTTGCAAAAGCTGTAAAATCCTTCTTTTCCCTCTGACAGCCTTAGAGAATATAACTGAACTCTTGTCTTTGTTAACTTCAAGCCTAGAAACCCTATGAAACCGATTAAGCACCTCATCAATTGTCTTAGCAGTGGAAAGGTCTGCCTTCACAATAATAAACAGGTCATCTGCATAAAAAGCATGAGATACCAACAAACCAGTCTTTTGAACCACATTGCACAGCTTAATCTGCCCTCCTACTATTTTTTCATGCATAAGGGTTGAGAAATGATCAGTAATTAATGTAAAAAGCAAAGGAGAAAGAGGGCAGCCCTGTCTAATCCCTCTCCCGGCGGAGAAAAAACCAGTAGGCACCCCATTACAAAGAACAGAAAACTTAGAAGAAGTAACACACTGCATAATCCATTTTATCCATTGAGCACTGAAACCATAAACCTGGAGAGTCTTATGAATAAATGCCCAGCTAACTGAATCATAAGCTTTCCTAAGATCAACCTTTAAAGCCATAGCTGGCCCTGTAGATTTCAGCCCAAATGTCTTGATCACATCAGTTACCAACAGAATATTATCATGAATTCTTCTTCCCTTTATAAAAGCCGACTGCTCTAGCCCAACAATCTTAGGAAGAACAACACTTAGTCTATTTGCCAAGATTTTAGAGATGATTTTATAACTAAGATTGCATAAAGTAATGGGTCTATAATTCTCTAACTTATCACCATGGTTTGGCTTTGGAATCAAAGTAAGAAAAGTAGAATTTATCCCCATAGGCATCACAGCAGTAGTAAAGTAATGTATAACAGCACTAGTCAAATCATTACCTGCAATATGCCAATATTTCTGAAAAAATCGAGCTGGAAAACCATCTGGGCCAGGGGCTTTGTCTGGACTAAAAGCCAACACAACCCTTTTAATTTCCTCGATAGTAACCTCCCTATCAAGCTCCTGCCAATCTTCAGCTGCTATCTGTTTTTTAGGGGTAGAAACGTCTGTCACAATAGATTCTTTAGCAGCATACAGCTCTTCACAATATTCCACAAGCCATTCCTTAATCACTTGAATATCAGAGGACATTACCCCCCCAGAATGCTTTAAACAAGCTATTGCATTATAACACCTCCTTTGTTTAACCATATTGTGAAAATAAGCTGAACATTTGTCCCCTTCTTTAAGCCACTTAACTCTTGATTTCTGACACCATAAAATTTCTTCTAAGTCCAGAGTTGATTGCAGCTTCAAAGTAGCCTCCCTCTCCTTAGAAATCAAACCATGGTTTATAGGATCTTGCAGCAATTCCATTTGAACCTTATGTAAATCCTCAGTCATTACTTGAATCTGCTCAGAAAGCTTACCCTCTTTCTTATTCTAATCTCGAATAGTAGTTTTCACAGCCCGAAGCTTCTTCTGTAAAATGTGCAAAGGATTCCCTCCAACTGTTTCATTCCACACTTGGAACACCAGCTCCTCTACCTCTTGTTGGAAACACCAAATTTTTAAAAACTTAAAAGGTTTTGGCCCAACTGCACAGTCCAAATACCAAGTTATTGCCATCCTATAATGGTCTGACAGAGATGCAACTGTTAAATACACTCTAGTGTCAGTAAATTTGTGAAGCCATGACTCATTTGCAAGAACTCTGTCTAACTTGATGGTGATCCTTCTACCTCTCTCTTGCTTATTACTCTAAGACCATCCACCATTATTAATAGGCAGCTCCTCCATTTGGATATCTTTAATCACTTGATTAAATTCATCAAGAAGGTACTGAGGCACTCTCAAACCCCCTATTTTTTCAGAATGGAACCTAGAAATATTCCAGTCTCCTAAAGCAATCCAAGGACAATCAATAACAGCAGCCTGATCTTTAAGATTTCTCCATAAATTCCTTCTTTCTTGCACTGTATTAGCCACATAAATAGCAGAAATAAACACAACCATTCCAGTAGCAATGTGTCTAACCCTCAAAAACATCACTTGAGTGTCTTCTTTAATAAGTTGTACATCGAACACCATAGGGTCCCAAGCAATCCAAATTTTCCCCAAAAGATGAGAGGCATAATTATCCAACCAATCCCATCGAGGATTAATCTTCTTTTGAATTTTCTTAGCTTTACCTTGTCTAACTCTAGTTTCTACTAGAGCCACCATAAGAAATTTATTTTCCCCCAGCCAGGCCTTGACAACAGCCTGCATACTAGGTCTATTAAGACCTCTTACATTCCAAGCTCCAAGCATTTAACAAAGTGTCGTTAATAGTATTACACCACCAGCTTGTTTACCTCTAGTAACCCTGTCAGAGGGTGGAGCTTGATACCTTTTTTTAGGCTTCAACTTGTGTTCTTCAGTTTGCTCATGTAAATCTGAACCAGTACTAGTAATTTCAGCCTTATCACTGCCCTAAGTATCTTTTTGAGCCCCTTCAGAATAAGAAATTCCATGCTCAACTGCTGAGACTTCCTCACTGCCTATGGCCGGTTGTGACTCTTCCAAATTGGCCTACTCCACTACCTCAACAGAACCAGAATCTAGTTCCGAATGAACACCTTGAGTCAAGTCCTCCTCAACGTGATCTTCAATTTCTGGGATCTTATCCACAACCTTAACTACATCAACACCCTGTGACTTAGTTTCTGAAATCTCTTCCACCACATTCTCAAGTAATGCAAAGGAATTATGAGTAACTACTTGTGTGCTTTGAACCGGCTTCACAGACATTTCAGTAGACACTTGGTGCACTACCTCAGCCTCCACCATTTTACCTTTTTTCTTCACAATCCATTTATTAACCAACTATTTTTTTGGCTTATGCCAAACCTTTTGAGGGCATCTGTCAACAACGTGATCCACCCGTTTGCACAGAGAGCAAACAATTGGCTTCCATTCATACTCAACATGAACTTTACAGTCTTCACCATGGAAATCAACCACCATATCTTCTGGTAAATCCTTATGCACATCAACCTCTACCATAACACGTACATATTGACCTTTATCTCGATGTAAAGCTGGATCATCCATGGAAATTGGCTTTGAGAAAAAAGAGCAGACCTTTGAAAGGGAAGTTGAATTACGGCAGTGAACCGGAAGGTCATGGATGCGAATCCATATTGGCAAAGTATCAAAATTTTCCTTCTGTAAAGTAACATTTTTACTCCATTTTTTTATGATGATCACTCGTCCTTCAAAGGTATGAATACAGGATAAAACCTTTTGAACATCATCGGAGTGTTGAAAGTGTACCATAAAAAATCCATTTTTCAGATAAACCAGTGTAACATCCTTGGACCAATGCTTCTCGATGAAAGCTTTAAAATAGGGATAGTAGGGTCGTTTACCCATCACATAACCCACAACTGAATCTTTCTAGTAGAGAATTTCATCTGCAACATCTTCTTCGGTGATAGAAACCTTCGAACCTTCACCAGGAGGAATATACTGCAGATTAATAAAGGAGGTAGCATCACTTCCTTGAAAACAACTTCGCCATGAATGACGAGGGGGTAAAGGAATTTTCCGATCAATAGAAACTATCAGCGGAGGGGAGGAGGTGGAGGCCCCCTCCATCATGATCAAGCCCTACCCACACCAAACACATGCAAAACCTAAACCTAGATCGTGCAGATTAGAGAGGAAAAGGGTAGTTTGGGAAAAATTATATATATATGATTATGAGATCTTTGGAGATATCATTGGATTAAAAATATCTATCCAAAATCACGAATTAACAATGGTTTATATTCTGCATATTTCATCTCTCTAGGTATCATGCAAACTTTCTTCGTAATGGATCCATGAATTCCTCAATCGATCCAGTTTTTCCTTAGATCGATCTCAGTTCTATACTTAGAAAAAATTTTGGAACTCTGAAAAATCACTTCTCTGTATATCGTTCGAAGATCTCTGCAGGTTTTCACTTGTTGGTTCGATCGAGTTTCAATCGATTAATCTTCGATCAATCTGTGCTCTTCCGTTTAACTTTTACTTCTTTTTAAATTTTAAATTTCAAAATTTGAATTTTATTTTACTTTAAAAGAAAATTAATATTTCAGAAATTCAAAAATATTTTTCAGTTTATAAAAATATTTTTCAAAAAATATATTTTCCAAAAATCCATAAATATTTTTAATTTTCAAAAATTTTAAAATTTCAAAAATATTTTGTTGTTTTGCAAATTCGATCAATCTGAGCACCTTTATGATCGATTTGTGTTCGATTGATCTGATCACCCATGTGATCGATCAAACATGTCGGAACAGTTTTAAAAAAAAAAAACCCAAGGGTCATTTAGATCGATTTCTACATCGATCCAAAGCCCTTCCTCTCTCCCGACATCTCTCTTTCGTCTTCCCCACCTCCGGCGACACTCCGGCAAGGTAATCTTTAAATTTAAACTTGGCCACGCTACACCCTCATTATAACTAGTGTTCACAACACACTAATGGGCCTTGACACTAGATATTGGTAGACTTAGATTTCTAGCCAATCTATTGGTCTTACACATACATTCTTATGATGTGATACTCGGGATAGATTGGTTATCTCACTATCATGCCCAAGTGAATTGTTATGACCGGTCCATTATTTTAACGATACCTGGTCATGATATGTACACCATCGCTATGCCACGTTCTAACGGGGTTTCTAGCACTTATTTGTTCTATACGGAAGAAGAGACCGAGGAGGAGATTACTGTGTTACTGGATAGCATACCAGTTGTATAGGAATTTTTAGATTTTTCAATAGATTCTAGGGTTGCCACCTAGTCGAGAGATAGACTTTGTTATTGATTTAGCTCTAGGCACTATGCTTATTGCTAGGGCACCATATAGGATGGCACCAGTAGAGATGTGAGAGCTGAGGGATAAGATTCAGTAATTACTCAGTCAGGATTTTATTCGTAGGAGTACTTGGGATCACCGGTTTTGTTTGTAAAGAAGAAGGATGGTTCACTTCGATTGTGTGTAGATTATAGGCAGTTGAACAAGGTTACTATTCATAATAAGTATCCTTTGCCCAGGATTAATGATCTTTTTTATCAATTGAGGGAGCTACTTATTTCCCTAAGATTGATTTACGCTCTAGATATCATCAACTTCGGGTTTGGGAGTAAGAAATCCTTAGGACAGCGTTTCTCACTAAATATGGTTCTTATAAGTTTCGCGTCATGACTTTCGGAATGACTAATGCACGAGCAGTCTTCAGAGATTTAATGAACATAGTCTTTAGGGCTTACTTAGATCAGTTTGTCATTGTCTTCTTTGATGATATTTTGATCTATTCTAAGACAGAGGACGATCATGCTAGACATCTTCGCATAGTGTTATAGACACTTCGTGAACATTAGTTATATGCCAAGTTTGAGAAGTGTGAATTTTGGCACTGAGTAGTGAAGTTTCTAGGTCATGTAGTGTCAGAAAGGGGGATAGCGATGGATCCAGCTAAGGTTTCTGCAGTGGTAGAGTGGGGACAGCTTACTTCACCTACAAAGATTCGGAGTTTCCTTGGATTGGCAGGATACTATCGTAGTTTCATTTAGGGGTTCTCGAATATAGCAAGACCACTCACTTATCGGACCAAAAAGGGTGTACGGTTCGTATGGGATGAAAATTGTCAGAAAGCTTTTAATGAGCTAAAGAGCAAGTTGACTTTTGTACCGGTTCTGTCTACATTACAGAGCGGGATAGAGTATCTTGTTATATAAATACTTCTTTGCAAGGTCTTAGGTGTGTTTTGATGCAGGATGAACAACCAATTTCGTATGGATCTCATAAGCTTAAGCCTCATGAGCTTAATTATCCAATACACAATTTAGAGTTGGCAGCTGTAGTCTTTGCCCTACGCATTTGGAGGCATTATCTGTTGGGAGATTCCTTAAGACTATTTAGTGATCATAAAAGTCTCAAGTATTTGTTTATTCAGCGAGAGCTGAATATGACACAGCACTGATGGTTAGAGTTTGTGAAAGACTATCATTTCTCTATATAGTATCATCTAAGAAAAGCGAATATGGTAGCAGACGCACTCAGTCGCTGACCCTATGCGAGTGTTTCTGCTTTATTCACTAGTGAGTGGAATGCTTTAAAGATCATTGATGAGTTGTCAGATGCTTTTATGGCTTGCATGGTGGTTATACCTTTTATCATTCATAAAGTTCTTAAGGCACAACTCACGAATCAGCAGTGAATTGATAAGATTACAGAGATAGCTTCTGAGGAGGTTCCATTTTATCATGTTGGGACAGATGGAGGCTTAAGGTACAAAGGATGTTCAGTGGTACTTTCTATTGATGATTTAAAGAAGGATGTGATAACTGAGACTCATCATTATGAGTTTTCTGTTTATCCAGGAGGAGATAAGATGTATCAGGATATGAAGTAGCAGTTTTGGTAGGCATGTATGAAGAAGGATATTGCTATCGTTGTCTCTAAGTGTAATACTTGTTAGATAGTCAAGATCGATCATCAAAGGCCGCCAGGATCTTTATAGCCACTACCTATACCAAAGTGGAATTGGGAGAGCATTTCTTTAGATTTTGTGGAAGGATTGCTTAAGGATCACCATTCCATTTGGGTTATCATTGATAGGTTGACTAAATCAGCTCATTTCTTGCCTATTCGCACTGATTTCACTTCAAAGCAGTTGGTTAGACTTTATATCATAGAGATTGTAAAGTTACATGGCATACTGTTATCTATTATATCAGACAGGGATTAGAGCTTTGTGTCTGGGTTTTGGAAGAGTTTTTAGCAAGCTTTGGGTACAGAGTTGCATCTTAACACTGCTTATTATCCTCAGACTGAAGGACAGACCGAGAGGGTTAATCAAATCATAGAGGATATACTTCATTCTTGTGTCCTTGACTTTAAAGGTCACTAGGATGACTATTTGCTCCTTGTGGAGTTTGCATATAACAATAGTTTTCAGAAGACTATTGGTCTGGCACTATTTGAAGCATTATATGGTTGACCGTATCGATCACCTGTTCTTGGATGGAGGTTGGAGAGAGTAGATTCTTGGTCCTGAATTCATTAAGGATATCTCGAAAAAGATTGCTCTTATTAGGGGTCACATGCACACTGCCCAGAGTAGGTAGAAGAGTTATGCAAATTGTTATACTCGTACTTTGGAGTTTTAGGTGGGAGATCAGGTTCTACTCAAAGTGTCTTCTTTGAAGGGAGTAATATGTTTTGGGAAGAAAGGGAAGTTGTCACCACATTTTGTTAGTCTTTTTATGATTACAGATCAAATTGGAGCGGTGGCTTATCGCTTAGCACTTCTGGACAATTTAGATTGTGTCCATAATGTGTTTCATGTTTCCATATTATGGAATTTTTGTGAGATAAT
Organism: Cornus florida; assembly: GCF_030987335.1. Classification (NCBI taxonomy): domain Eukaryota; kingdom Viridiplantae; phylum Streptophyta; class Magnoliopsida; order Cornales; family Cornaceae; genus Cornus; species Cornus florida. The sequence continues at coordinate 17,443,923 of NW_026775571.1, read as the reverse complement.
GACCGTTATCAACATATAGATATTGGTGAGATTGAGTTGCAGCCGGATGCAACATATGTAGAACCGCTGTGTCGTATTGTAGACCGCCGAGATCAGATTCTTCACAATAAGGTTATACCTTTAGTACGCGTCCATTGGAGTCATCATAATGAGGCTGAATCTACTTGGGAACGGGAGGTTGTCATTCGCTCCACATTTTAAGATGGTAAAGGCAAATTCCGAGGACGAAATTCCTTTTATTAGGGGGGAGAATATAATACCATTAATTTTAAAAAGATAGTCTCGGCATTGAATTAATTGTTTTAATTTCATTTTTAATTATTTATTTGATTTCTTGGCTATTTATTTAATTGTTTATTTGAATTAACAAATTATGTGTTTATTTGAAATACTTGTCTAATTTGTTTAATTGAGGTATTTGCCTGCTATTGTGTTATATATAATTTAATTGTTAGTATTTAATTATTTATTTTATGTTTTATAATTAAAGGAGTTGGACTTGGATAGTAGTCTTGGACCAACCCAATGGGTTACATAGACTGTTTGGATAGGAGGTTAAATGGGTACGAATATTACCCATGGATAGTTGTATGTGTATATATATAGATATATATATATATATATATATATATATGTACAAGGATAGTAATCTATTATTAATATTATTTTTTACATTTATATGAATAATAGTAATATGAAATAATCTGATATATATATTTTTATAATAATAGATATATATAAGATTATATATACATATAAATTTTTAATTACGCTTTTGATATTTTTACCTTTTCTCTTATATTTTTCCCTTTAGTCAGACTTGGACTAAAATTAGGATTATGGTTTATTTTGTATATGCCTACATATATATATATACACAATTATAAGTCTGCTAAGGGTTAAAAACCCTATTCACGTAATAGAGATAACAGAGAATTTAGAGAGAAAAACTGTGAGTGAGAAGAGACAGAGTTCGGCCAAGAAGGGGATAGACCAATGAGGAAGGAAGAGGGTCTGCTTGTGGGTTGAACCAAGAGTAGCAAAGGAGCTTTGACAGCAGCCAAGGTCGCCGGAAAATTAGAGAAGGAGGAGTAACGGTTTTGAACCAAAAACCTTAGATGCAAGTTTTAATTCTGTCTCTTCTCCTTTAAGTTGTGTTCTAAACATGCTTAGTTATATTCTAGGATTTTTAATTAGATTTAATAAACTATTTTGCATACTAAAAATCTTAATTTATAGTGCTTGGATATATGTCATTGGTTGTATGATTTTTAGTTATTTTAAATAACTTAATTCATGGAATTGATGTATAAATGTTTATATGCTGTAAAATCAATGTGGGAATAATCTGGGACGTAGTTGGTAAGCTTTGAACCTTCAATAATAGAGGTTTGAAGTAACAGAGCCATAGGAGAAGAAGAAGTTGGTCTGCCGCAGAGGTTCGGTTAAACGATTTGTTGTTTCAGTCGACCAAAGTGGCTCAGCAGTGAAGGGTAGAGATTATATTTTGGCCGATCGGACTGGGTATTTCGGTCGACCGAAATAGCTGTATCGGCCTACCAATTTGGTACTCGAAACTGTTTCTTAGTTTTTTGCATACTATATATGCTTGCATGTGTTGAATCTGTTTTAAATATTCTAAATTTGTTAAGATATTCGTGGAGGAATGGGAAAGCATGATTAAATATTAATGTGCTAATGATAAGAACAACATTGACTTTAATTATATAAATATGTTGTTAATGGAGGATATAAATGCTTAACTTTAATCTAGCATGATTTCGTGATGTATGTATATGATTTTAGTCATATATTGTTAGTATAATATGATCATATATATGTCTGATTTTTATTATGCGCATCTCTGGATTTAATTTATGTAGTATTATATTTATTTCATTAATTGTGCATTATATGATGTAATGCACCAGTATAGAATGGTGGCATTCTAGGGACGGATTAACTTATCACTTAAGTTCTACCTATTTTGTATAAGGGAATAGATTAACTAAAATCTTATGTCCTACTTATATTTGTGTCTGGTCAACTGAACAAGTTGAATGACCTACCATGGATTACTTTATATTGGATAGGATGGTTATTATATTTATATATTTTTAGTTATGAGCTATGATATGAGTTTGAGTCTTAAGATCTATGGTTAGGGCACATATATTATCAAGGATGTGTAGTTAGATATAGTGTAGTCGTGTACCCTGGTAGGTCTAGGTACTCATGCCCAGTTGCCCACTATATATGCGTTTTGCATGTTACCTACTATTCAGGTTGAGACAACCCTATAATCTAGTGAGGTTCCTTTAGTGTGTATATACATATATACGGACTATATAGTTATTGTTAAATTGACTAGGATGTATACATGTATCGGGTCTCTGTTTGGGATGTAGTAGACTAGAACTTGTTCGTGAGCCTGACCCACTATTATTTTTCAGGTATTCGTCAGATCCAATCATGGAGGTGGTTCGTGCCGAGCAAAGACTATCCATTCACTCTTCCGATTCGACAGAGGAGTCTTCCTTATGTTTTAGTATTTGTTTTCAGTTTTATTTCATATCAATTTAATTTTAGTTGGATCATGGATAGGGGTCCACATGATGGATTCAGAGTTGTAACTGCAGATTTGGATAAAAATCGTTTAGAGGTTTATTTAATGAATTTATTTAAAGAGTTATTATTTAATTTTATTTCTGCTTATTTATTTATTCTTATTTCTTTTCTATTCAATGCTTATTTAAATATTAATTGTTTGATATCCTTCATCTAATGACCAGGTTATTTTCCTTCTTTTCATTTTTTGGTAATGTTTTTTTTCGTCTTTTTCCCTATTTCGTCTTTTACTCGTTTATCGTTTTTCCTTACATAACCTCACTTTTTATGCTCGGATTTGATTCCGACCTTGCATGCATCTATGATATTTAATTTCCATGACATCTAAATTTTTACCTTTGTAGAAAAGAATGCCAGATGTATACTTTTCCTGTAAAGGGTATGGATGCATAATTTCTTGGAAATATTCTTGAATTTTGGGTTTTTAGTGTAATTATGTAAAGTAATTATTTTTCGTCTTAGGGACCATTTTGCAATTTAATTTTGGAGATATTTTGGAAAAGAACCTTTTTGCAATTTTTGGAAAGTGTGACAAGTGTCACACTCCTATGGAGCCACTTGTTGGCATTGTGGTGGAACCACTTGGAGGCTTAGTTTGATGATACATGGAGGGTGGAGATTCACCCATTTGCTGGCCTATGATAGGAGCACTTGTTGGCATGGATGGTTGACAAGTGTAGGCTTAATATCAAGCCTTGGCTAATTACTTAGGATGGTGACAAGTGTAGGCACCATATTTTGTCTTGGATTTGTGTGTGTGTGAGAGGTAGTGCAAGAGCACAAAGTAAGTGGATTATCCCACCACATTTAGTTTAGGGTTTGTATTTTTATTTCATTTTATCTCTTTCCTCTCAAACCCCAACCTAGTCACCATTGAAGCAAAGCTTAGTTTAAAGCTTTAAGCTTCATTTTAGCCTCTTTCCATTCACCTTAGAACCTAAAGCTTGGAGTACTTTAGCTTCCTCTCACTCTCCTCTACAAAACCCTAGATTGGTTTACCATTTTAAGCTTAGTTGCTTTGGATTATAGAGATTCAATTCTCTATTGAGGTAGGGGTGGTTGTATGTTTATCCTTTTTGGGTTTTATAGATATTGGAGCTTAATATATATTGATTACATGACTTTTAATCCTTGTACTTGCATCTAAATGGAGATTTTATATACTTGACTTAGGATTTGTGAATTAAAGCATGTATATGACTATTAAATTGTATAGATATGTTATTGTTTATTGATTTGCCTAATACTTGTGATTTCAATGAGGGTTTATTATGAATATCTTGAAATTGCACTTATATGTTAAGTAATGGAAATTTCATTGAAAGTCTAGTATGAAAATCTTATATGTAGCACATGTAATTACTTGTAGGTAAATTATTATATTGCACGGTTAGTAATTGTGGCCTACATTAAATATTAAATTCGTATAGCATAATGTATAGTATCACTAGCTTGCCACTTTAGGCATGCAACCTTAGGGCATGGTTTGTGTGCTTTCACCCTACTTGTGCTTGGCCTAATACTTGTGATTTCATTGAGGGTTTATTATGAATATCTTGAAATTGCACTTATATGTTAAGTAATGGAAAATTCATTGAAAGTCTAGTATGAAAATCTTGTATGTAGCACATGTAATTACTTGTAGGTAAATTATTATATTGCACGGTTAATAATTGTGGCCTACATTAAATATTAAATTCGTATAGCATAATGTATAGTATCACTAGCTTGCCACTTTAGGCATGCAACCTTAGGGCATGGTTTGTGTGCTTTCACCCTACTTGTGCTTGGTAGGTAGTTTAATGCATTGAGATTATATAAATGTCATGGACTTCTTAATTTTTGGAAGCTTGTAAGGATATGAAATGTTTGATGGCTAGGGTTTGGCTCTAGTACGAAGGGTAAAAATTCTCCTAAGTCATAGTGCGCACTAGGTTGTACCTTGTGGGTCGTAATTACCCGAAATAACTTGTATGGTCTCGTGGCCACATATCCTAGTCTTTCTATTATTTGATTTCGCATTACCTTCTAAGTTGTAAATCGTGCATTTCTTGTAGCTTGTGATTTTGTAATCTTAGTTTAAATACGGTTAGTGTACTTGTTTATGTATACTTGGATGCTTTGTGTTTATCATTTCAAACATTTATATAGCTTAAGATGATCCCTTAGAGTACCATGGAAACATAGACGTTAGGTGGAATGCACCCTTGTGATGGTCTATGTTTGGTTCACATTATACTTGAAACTACAGGGTATGCACATGTACCACATCCTACAAGTAATATGATTACTCACCCTAGTTGTTTGGGTTATTTTGCTGGTAAAGAAACTTAGTTTTGGGATGCATCATATCCCTAAGTTGCCTTGATACCTTGAAGTATTTTGATGTACTTTGGAAAACATGTAAGCGTTAGCATGTAGCATCTTAGTTGTAAAATGTTATTTTTGCCTAGAAATATGTAATGCGTACCTAAGTACACTTTTTGGATGCTTATTTGGTATGTATGACATGAGGCCAAGGGCCATTAATTCTAAAGTTTACAAATATGTTTTAAAACTTGAGATTTTAGTACTTGGTACTATTCATCGACTTTTTTAAAAAAAACATGTCGACTGATCGGAAACTTCCGGGGGTCTTGTGGTGTATTTTAAGATTGCATTTTCAATTTAGACACTTTAAAAACCTCCCGAAACCCCATTTCATTTCCTTTGGCAACAGCTCGGACGGATTTTTACCCTCTTGACCTGATTTTATTAGGGGCATTCTGGCATTTCACAATGCATTTTTTTTGTTTCCATCCACGTTGCCGGGTAGAAAACTTGATTTTTTTTTTGGGGGGGGGGGGGGGTTCTTCTTTGAGTTTTTCCAAAAAAATCCGTTTAGATGCCCGTTTTTACTCTCAGTTGCTGCAATAGTAGGTCGGCAGCACTATAGCAGTCATGACCCTCGTCGGGTCGCCGTGACATTGTTTTTGTTTTTGACATTTCTCTCACGTCCGGACTCCAAATCGAGTAAAAAAAATTTTAAACTTGACTAATTTTTCATCCTCTATTCAACAGTGTACTCGGTTATGCCTAGATATTTCTGAATAATTACCAGTTTATCCTTTTTGCTTTATATGTCCGTTTTCTTTATTTTTCCGTTTCTCCTTCGTCCGGACACCGAATCATGCGATTCTTGAGTCCATCATGATTAGTTTTTCATTGTCTTTCCAGCGGTATGATCAGTAGCACCCGAATCCATATTTTTTGCAAAATGACTATTTTGCCCCAAGGGGCTTATTTGTCATATTTTTGATCTTTTGCTTCTGTGTCAGTTCTCATTGAGTTCCATGACCTCATGGAAGGTCATCAAAGTGTTTTAGAGGCGTATTGTGCTTTAGGAGACTGTTGTTTTATTTCTTGCTTCTGCATCTAGATCCATTATTTGGTCAATCTTCGATTCATCATAAGATGCACTGGCTTGAAAAACTAGGGCCGTTACAAGTGGTATCAGAGCTCCTAGGTTCGAAAACCTTAGGACGACGGGTTTTGGGTGCATCTCATGCTTTTATTGACTTGCTTTGATATGTGTATGTTTTTTTTGATAACATGTTTTGATTTAATAACATGTTTATGTGCTTATATGGTAGTATGTTTAGGAGTTTCCTTAACTGTTTTAGTATGTTATATATGCTTGTATGCCTTAGCATTTTGTATATGCTTATTGGGTGTTAGCCTGTTGTGTATACTTGTATATTTAGCATGACTGTATGTTACATATATTTCTTACATATATTATGTGCTACTTGCTTCGTGCATTCATGGCGTGAGTTGCATTAGGTCTTAATGACTTACGTTGTTGTTGACCTTGTCCCTTATGTGTGTAGCACCATGGTTTTGACTCGTGGAGAATCTTCTCGTCACATCGGAGTGGATGAGCAGGGGAGCTGGCTGCAGAGACTGGACTCACACGGGGTCCAGGGAGGCCCAGGGCTCGACCTCGTGGCATGGATCCTAATCCACCATGAGCGGTGACTTATGAGGAGCAGATTGCACAGGGAGTGGCTCTAGGGATGTCAGAGTCTATTTAGCAGATGTTTCATCAACATATGACAGGGATGCATATTCCTGTATCGGTACCAGCACCGGCACCAGTTGCTAATGAGGCATTGGACTACTTTATAAAGTTACAAAGGGTTAAGATTGACCAATTTGCACGGAGTATGGATCCGCTTGCTTTGGAGGCATGGCTTGATCTCATGGTACGCAAGCTCGATAGCATGGCAGTACCTACTAACCGATTGAGGATTTCCTTGACAGCCTCTATGTTCATGGGAGACGCCTATATCTGGTGGAGGTCTATGACCAATATCCATGATGTGGAGGCGATGACTTGGGAGGAGTTTAGGACATTATTCTTTGACCACTTCTTTCCGAGGGCTATGAGGCAGGACATGAGAGTATAGTTCACAAGTATCTATCAGGGCAGGATAACTGTTATTGAGTTTGAGACACGTTTCACTTCTTTTTCCCGCTCTGCACCGGAGATGGTAGCTAGCGATGAGCTTAGGGCAAGGAAGTTTCAGGATGGGTTACATCTTGATATTAGGCCACGGATTTCAGTGTTGGATTTGAGGACCTACGAGGAGGTAGAAGAGAAAGCTATGTTAGTTGAGGCAGAGGACCGAGATCAACTCAGGATTAAGGGTTCGTATAAGCAGTCTTATGGAGAGGCTTCATCCGTACCTGCAGTTCTAGTATCTTCAAGGTCAGCCCGAGGAGTGATTTTTCACTACTGTCAGCAACCGGGGCATATCAAGCCTCGCTATCCACAGCTTCAGCCATAGACCGGTCAGTCTTAGGCTAGCAAGCCTACAGCTTTGACGAAGGGGGTTCGTAGAGCTTGTCACTATTACAAGAAACCAGGTCACTTCAAGAGAGAGTGTTCAAAATTGCAAAGTGGGACACATAGTGGCATAGGTTCATAGGCCACACCGGCATAGTCAGCAGTTGTGCAGTTAGGTTTTAGGGTGCCTCAGGCACCGCAATCAGTGGTGCCACCAGTTGGTTCATATCCAGTCAGAGGCTCTACGCCTACTGCTTTCGGACATCAGTCGGGCCACCAGGGCAGTTCTCAGAAGTCAGGGGCTCAGGGACGATTCTACGCATTGCCACAGGCCAACACCTCTGCAGGGACTTCTACGGTTCGAGGAATCTTTCCTATTTTTAGTTCTTGAGCTAGAGTTCTTGTTGACACGGGTGAATCGCATTCATTCATATCTGTATCATTTGTACATTCCTTGGGGCTGGAAGTCACACTGCGGGATGGTTTCCTTTGTGTTAACGCACCAGTAAGGGTCCAATATTTCTCGATCGTGTTTGTCGGGGTTGTGCTATCGAGATAGCTGGGCAGACCTTAGAGTTCAATTTTGTTATTTTCGACATGACGGGCTTTGACGTCATTCTCGAGATGGATTGGTTATCCTTCTTTCGTGCTACGATCGATTGCTTCCGTGGGAGGGTGACTATCTACACTCCCGAGGGAGACTGTTTTTACTTTGTGGGAGATTGGAGCGATTCCTACCCGGTGATTGTTTCTAGTATTGGTGACTAGAGTCGCTACAAGTCTTACTTGGCTAGCCTACTAGCTGAGGAGGACAGCAACTTGGACTGTGTTTTTTCGGCAACTGTAGATGAGTTTCTGGATGTCTTTCCAGAAGAGTTGACGGAGCTTTCTCCTCTTTTAGAAGTTGTCTTTGCCATTGATGTCATTCCCGGTACTGTACCTATCTCTATGGCACCAGAAGAGCTTGATGAGCTGAAAGCTCAATTGGATGATTTGATAGCTAAAAGCTTTATTCGTCCTAGTGCTTCGCCCAGGGGAGCACCAGTTCTTTTTCTGATTAATAAAAATGGGTCTTTAAGACTTTGCATCGATTATCACAAGCTAAACCATGGTACGATCAAGAACAGGTATCCTTTGCCTAGGATTGATGACTTGTTTGATAAGTTAAAGGGGACCACTTATTTTTCAAAGATTGATTAGAGCTCGGGTTACTATCAGTTGAGGGTTAAGGATGAGGATAGATCTAAGACCATTTTCCGTACACGGTATGGCCATTACGAGTTTTTAGTGATGCCATTTGGTTTGACCAATGCTCCAGCAGCTTTTATAGACTTGATGAACCGTGTATTTAGTAACGATCTTGATCAATTCGTTATGGTTTTTGTCGACGACATTCTCTTATACTTTGGTTTAACCAATGCTCCAGCAGCTTTTATAGCTTTGGTAGAGGAACATGAGTATCATTTGAGGACAGTATTACAGATCCTTAGGGATAATCATTTGTATACCAAGTTTAAGAAATGCGAATTTTGGCTACTGGAAGTGAAGTTCGTTGGACATGTTGTGTCAAGAGGCGATGTTACAGTGGATCTGTCGAAGATTGAGTCAGTGATGGATTGGGAGCGTCCGAAGATAGTGTTTGAGATTCGGAGTTTCCTTAGCCTAGCCAGCTACTACCGGAGATTTGTTCAGGATTTCCCTCGTTTAGCGGCACCTATGACTCGACTGACCCGCAAGGGAGTCGAGTTCGTATAGAACGAGGCATGTGAGTTTGCTTTTCAGGAGTTGAAGTCAGGTTGACATTGGCTCCAGTTTTGATCATTCCTGAATGTGATTTAGGTTATGTGATCTTTTGTGATGCTTCGCGGGAAGGTTTGGGTTGCGTCTTCATGCAGACAGAGCGGGTGGTTGCTTATGGGTCTTGACAGTTGAAGACCCACGAGTTAAACTATTCGACGCATGATTTGGAGTTAGCAGCAATTATCTTTGCACAGAAGGGGTGGAGACACTATTTGTACGGGGAGAAGTTTGAGGTTTTCTCTAATCACAAGAGTCTCAAGTATCTCTTCTCTTAGAGGGATTTGAACTTGAGACAGCGTAGATGGGTCGAGTTCATGGAGGACTATGACTTTGAGTTACAGTACCATCCGAGTAAGGCCAACGTAGTGGCTGATGCATTGAGTAGGAAGTCACAGGGAACTCTTGCTAGCATTTTCGTTCACAAGTGGAAGATGCAAGAAGAGCTTGCAGATCTTGGTTTACAGTCTTATGAGGATGTTTCACTGGCTATTTTGTTTAGCCTTGTGGCTCAACCGACTCTTGTTAGCAGAGTTATTAAGGCACAGTTGGAGGATAGGGAGATGAAGGTCCTCCATGTTTGGATTTTAGGCAGCGAGAATATAGAGGGTTAAACCTTACATTTAGACGGTGGTCTCAGGTACAAGGGGATGATGTTTGTTCCTTTGTCTTGTCGTGAAGACATTCTTCAGGACTTTCACCACTCTCGGCTCGCAATTCATCCTGGTGGTACGAAGATGTATCACAATCTGCGGCCATAGTTTTGGTGGTGAGGCATGAAACGAGATATTTCACAGTTTGTGGCTCGATGTCTTACTTGTCAATAAGTGAAGGCAGAGCATCAACGACCGGCAGGATTGTTGCAACCATTACCAGTAGCTGAGTGGAAATGGGAGCATATCACTATGGATTTCGTAATGGGACTTCCAAGGTCTTAGGTAGGGAATGATACCATTTGGGTCATAGTTGATAGGTTACTAAGACGGATAATATCTTGCCCATGGCAGTGACAGACAGTGCAGAGAGACTGAGTGGATTGTATGTGAGGTAGATCGTCAGGCTTCACGGGTTTCCGGTATCCATGGTTTCAGATAGGGATCCTAGGTTCACATCTCACTTTTGGCAAGGCTTTTAGGAGGCTCTTGATATGGGGCTTCATTTCAGCACGGCATTCCATCCTTAGATTGATGGTCAGTCGGAGCGCACCATCTAGATATTAGAGAATATGTTACGAGCTTGTATCTTGGATTTCGGGGGTAGTTGGGAGGACTACTTGTCTTTGGTTGAGTTTGCCTACAACAACAGTTACCAGACCAGTATTGGCATGGCACAATTTGAGGTGTTATATGGAAGACCTTGTAGATCTCTAGTTTGTTTGACTAAGGTCAGTGATACCATTGCCCTGGATCCTAACATTGTCATTGAGACTACAGAGAAAATCAAGTTGATTCGGCAGTAGTTGGATACTGCACAGTGCAGATAGAAGAGTTACGCTGATAGGAGGAGACGATCATTGTCTTTTGAGGTAGGGGATCATGTCTTTCTTAAGATTTCTCTACACAAGGGGCTTCTGAGATTTTGACAAACTGGCAAGTTGTCTCCTAGGTTCATTGGACCATTTGAGATTTTGGAGCACGTCGGTGAGGTTGCTTATCGTTTGGCGTTACCGCCAGACCTGGATAAGGTTCATGACATCTTTCATGTCTCTATGCTGAGGAAGTACGAGCCAGATCCATCATATGTTTTGCGGTGGACTGATGTGGTTATTGATGAGGAGGTGACCTACGAGGAAGGTCCAGTCCAGATTCTTGATTCAAGGGAGCAGGTCTTGCGGACCAAGATCATTCCATTAGTTAAGGTTTTGGGGACACATCACGGCGTCGAGGAGGCTACCTGGGAGCTTAAACAAAAGGTCCGCTCTCGGTATCCCCATTTATTCTCTCTTTCAGGTACGACTAGATTTGGGGGGCGAAATCCTTTTAAGGAGGGTAGGTTATAATGACCCAGTTATTTTCCTTCTTTTCATTTTTTGGTAATTTTTTTTTCGTCTTTTTCCTTATTTCGTCTTTTTCTCGTTTATCATTTTTCCTTACATAACCTCACTTTTTGTGCTCAAATTTGATTCTTGCCTTGCATGCATCCATGATATTTAATTTCCATAATACCTACATTTTTACTTTTATAGAAAAGAATGCTAGATGTTTACTTTTCTTGTAAAAGGCATGGATGTATAACTTCTTCGAAATATTCTTGAGTTTTGGGGTTAGTGTAATTATGTAAAGTAATTATTTTTCGTCTTAGGGACCATTTTACAATTTAATTTGGGAGATATTTTGGAAAAGGACCTTTTTGTAATTTTTGGAAAGTGTGACAAGTGTCACATTCCCATGGAGCCACTTGTTGTCACTATGACAGAACCACTTGGAGGCTTAGTTTGATGTCACATAGAGGGTGGAGATTCACCCATTTGTTGGCCAATGATAGGAGCACTTGTTGGCATGGATGGTTGACAAGTGTAGGCTTAATATCAAGCCTTGGATGATTACTTAGGATGGTGACAAGTGTAGGCACCATATTTTGTCTTGCATTTGTGTGTGTGTGAGAGATAGTGCAAGAGCACATAGTGAGTGGAGAATCCCACCACATTGAGTTTAGGGTTTGTGTTTTTATTTCATTTTATCTCTTCCCTCTCAAACCCCAACCTAGCCACCATTGAAGCAAAGCTTAGTTTAGAGCTTTAAGCTTCATTTTGGCCTCCTTCCACTCACTTTAAAACCTAAAGCTTGTAGTACTTTAGCTTCCTCTCACTCTCCTCTACAAAACCCTAGATTGGTTTACAATTTTAAGCTTGGTTGCTTTGGATTATAGAAATTCAATTCTTTATTGAGGTAGGGGTGGTTGTATGTTTATCCTCTTTCGGTTTTATACATATTGGAACTTCATATATATTGATTACATGACTTTTAAATTCTTATACTTTTATGTAAATAGAGATTTTATATGCTTGACTTAGGATTTGTGGATTAAAGCATGTATATGACTATTAAATTGTATAGGTAGGTTATTGTTTAATGATTTGCCTAATACTTGTGATTTCATTGAGGGTTTATTATGAATATCTTGAAATTGCACTTATGTGTTAAGTAATGGAAATTTCATTGAAAGTCTAGTATGAAAATCTTATATGTAGCACTTGTAATTACTTGTAGGTAAATTATTAAATTGCATAGTTAGTAATTATGGCCTACATTAATATTAAATTCATATAGCATAATGTGTAGTATCATTAGCTTGTCACTTTAGACATGCAACCTTAGGGCATGGTTTGTGTGGTTTCACCCTACTTGTGCTTGGTAGGTAGTTTCATGCATTGAGATTATATAAATGTCATGGACTTGTTGATTTTTGAAAGCTTGTAAGGATATGAAATGTTTGATGGCTAGCGTTTGGCTCTAGTACGGAGGGTAAGAATTCTCGTAATTTATCGTGCGCACTAGGTTATACCTTATGGGTTATAATTACCTAAAAAAACTTGTACGGCCCCGTGGCCACATATCCTAGTCTTTCCATTATTTGATTTCGCATTACCTTCCAAGTTGTAAATCGTGCATTTCTTGTAGCTTGTGATTTTGTAATCTTAGTTTAAATGTTGTTAGTGTTATACTTGGATGCAATGTGATTATTATTTCAATCATTTATATAGCTTGAGATGATCCCTTAGAGTACCATGGAAACATAGACGTTAGGTGGAATGCACCTTTGTGATGGTCTATGTTTGGTTCACATTATACTTGAAACTATAAGGTATGCGCATGCACCACATCCTACAAGTAACTTGATTACTCACCCTAATTGTTTGGGTTATTTTGCAGGTAAATAAACTTTGTTTTGGGATGCATCACATCCCTAAGTTGCCTTGACACCTTGAAGTATTTTGATGTACTTTAGAAAACATGCAAGTGTTAGCATGTAACATCTTTTAGTTGTAAATGTTATTTTTGCCTAGAAATATGTAATGTGTACCTAAGTACATTTTTTCGATGCTTATTTGGTATGTATGACATGAGGCCAAGGGCCATTAATTCTAAAGTTTACAAATATGTTTTAAAACTTGAGATTTTTGTACTTGGTATTATTCATTGACTTTTTTTAAAAAAAATGTGTCGACCGATCTGAAACTTCCGGGGATCTTGTGGGTGTATTTTAAGATTGAATTTTTAATTTAGATAATTTAAAAACTTCCCGAAACCCCATTTCTTTTCCTTTGGCAGCAGCTCGGACGAATTTTTACCCTTTTGACCTGATTTTCTTGGGGGCATTCTGGGCATTTCACAATGCATTTTTGTTTCTGTCCACGTTGTCGGGTTGAAAACTTGATTTTTTTTTGGGGGGGGGGGGGGGTTCTTCTTTGAGGTTTTCCAAAAAAGTCCGTTTAGATGCCCGTTTTTGCTCTCAGTTGCAGCAATAATGGGTTGGCAGCGCTGTAGCAGTCATGACCATCGTCAGGGCACCGCGACATTGTTTTTTTTTTTTTTGACCTTTCTCCCACGTCCGGACTCCAAATCAAGTAAAAAAAATTTTGAAACTGACTAATTTTTCATCGTCTATTCAACGGTGTGCTCCGTTACGCCCGGACATTTCTGAATAATTACTAGTTTACCCTTTTTACTTTATATGTCCGTTTTTCTTTGTTTTCCCGTTTCTTCTTCGTCTGCACTCCGAATCATGCGATTCTTGAGTCTATCATGATTAGTTTTTCATTGTCTTTCTAGCGGTGCGCTCAGTATCACTCGAATCCATATTTTTATAAAATGACTATTTTACCCCTTGGGGCTTATTTGACATATTTTCGATCTTTTACTTCCGTGTCAGTTCTCATTGAGTTCCACTACCTCATGGAAGGTCATTAAAGTGACTTAGAGTCGTATTGTGCCTTGGGAGACCGTTGTTTTATTTCTTGCTTCTGCATCTGGATTCGTTATCGGGTCAATCTTCGGTTCATCTGTAACGACCCTGGATTTTTCAACCCAATATGTCATGTGATGACCCGAACCAGATCCAAGATGCGGAAGCAAAAGAAGCAAAATGGCCTTAAGAGATGTACGCCATCCCTAGGCACCACGATGACTCCCTATGAAGTCACGGAATTCAAATGAATAAAGTACGGAAGCAAAACAAAGACAAGTCCTTAGAGATATACATCATCCCTAGGGCACAAGAATGAACTGTCAAAGAGTTTTGAGACTCAACGGAAACGAAATGATGAGAAAGGCATCAAAACCCTACAAGAGAAGAGCCAAGGGTAAAATGGTCATTTTACCCTAAGAGGAAGGAATTTAACTTTCAACAAGTCAAATTAGATCTAAAACATCCTAAAACACCCTTTGGTAACTTCACATGAAGTCCCAAGCACAAAGGAAGAGAAATCCAAGATGAACCCTATCCCGGTTCAAACCAAATCTCACACCCTCTCACTAAAACAAGGATATCTTGAGCTATGAGAAAAATATGAAACTAAAAATAGTACCATTGGAAATAAAACAAAAAATTAATGAAGTTAGACTCAACAATCACCTAATTCGGAGTCCGGGTGGAAATGATATCAAGTCCTGAAGTGGAAGGAAGGGAAACCCTATCCTGGTTCAAACCAAATTCTGACACTACCTTACTAAAACTTCAATATCTTGAGCTACAAGAGGAATCTGAAGCTATATTTGGTACCATTGGAAAGCTAATTTCGATGCGGTTAATTTAGACTCAAGAACGGACCAATTTGGAGTTAAAACGAGTGAGATATGGCCCGTTGAAAAAAAAATATCTGGAGCAGGAACAGTATTCACAGGCGCCCGCCAAAGACCTGCGGGGGCCCTCCAAACATGGAAAATTCTCACAGGTGCCCACCAGAACACTACGGGGGCCCACCAAATGAGGTAGAGGGGTGGTCTGGAACCTCAAAAATTGCAGGAACAGTGTTCTTAGCAGATTTTTGAGTTTGGAGCGCGGTTTATGAGGTCAAGATGACATTTTTTGGAAAAATACGAAAAGGAAACTACCCTTAAAATCACATTTTCTATGTGACTAAGTTGAGAACGGAAATTATTTCCCAAAGAAAATTCCCAAATTGCCATTGAATCAGTTTAGGCACAAAACGGTGAAAATGCAACTTTGCACCAAGCATACATTTGACCCCAAATGCACTTCTAAGCTGAAACGAATATGCATGCACACGTAAAAGGTGATTTTAGAGCACGCGGGAATGGTCCATGACTCCCGGAAATGGCCGAGTCAAAATCCGACCCCCCAACGGCCAAAAAAGCGAAAATGAACCTAAAATGGAAACTTTGAAAACTAAAATCAACAAATGACTTTAAATGACCGTTTAGCCCTTGGCCACACTTCGTACATGACTAATGAGATCCTATGGAAGAATCAAAATGAAATTTCCACACCCAATGCAAACATGGTGAAACAAAAACTCAATAATTTTCAATATTTTCATAATATTCCATGAAGTCAAATATTACATAGTATACGAATTACATGTCATTGGCCTCCGGCCTCATCTCATACATGCCAACTATGTTGTAAATAGTGTACTCATGTACATATTACATATATGGAATCAAATATATACATTTTAACATAAAAGACTATAAGTGGCATTCCAAGCCAACCTTTACAAGAGTTAAAAACCTTCTAGTCTAGAATCATCCAAGCATAATGAGAATCTCGAACCTTAATTCCTGTACCTGAAAAATGTCCCCACTACGTGGGTGAGTAACATAAAGCTACTTGTAGGAAATGAACATGCATCGACCTAGCAATTTACAATTATATCACCTTAAGGTGAAACATGTTAAAGGGGCTCATGCCACCTAACGTCTATGTCAAGATGAGACTCAAGAAGCATCCTAAGCTACCTTAAACATTTCTAGCATAATCACATTGTTCATGCAATTCAAACAACATGGAAACATGTTATACAAAGCAACAAGATATAGATTCTCAAAGTCTTCAACTTAAAATCTAAGATACGAAAATAACAAGAGTGGGTCATGCCACCTAACGTCTATATTCAAAGCGAATCTATAGGATCATTCATAAACTACATTTGAACATCAAAACACAAATTATGATATCGATGCAACTTAACTAACATTAGAACATCCAATACAACACTTAAAGCATGATTTCTCAAAGTTAACATCTTGCAACTTAAAATGGGAAATCAAACAAAGAACAACAAGTTACGATATCATCTACTTATCAACTCGAAATGAAATACGAAATCAAAAAAGGTGGATACTCGGACGTTACGCCGGATCAGACCGACAACATAGTTACTTTAGGATTACTAGCCCATGGGTAACCTCCCTATGTGCGCACTAAACTATATAGAGGGACAATCCCCCGTACTAGAACCAAGTCCTAGTCATAGCCAAACAACGACATCCCCAAGTTTCCAAAATCAACAAGTTGTGCAACAACGTATATATCAACATGTATATACAAGATAACCAACTATCAACCACGCATAACCAAATTTGTAAACACATACAATACATGCTCTTAGTCCATCACTATTATGGCATGGAAGATGTCAAAAATAAAGTGTGCAACTCATTACACAAGACAAGAATATATTCCATAAAGAAAACATGATCTTATGAATATAAATATAACAATAATGTTACTCAATGCTCCAAACATAACCAAGTGAATATACAACAAGTCTAAGTCCATAATCCTAATATAGAAGCAACTTCTAAAACATGCTTGAATCCGTGGAACAATAAGATATAGTTTAATTAAATGAAAATAATTAAACTCTCTAGATTTCAATTCATTTCCAAATGGCCTCAAAATAATATATGTTAAAAGACATATCATGGTCATTACATATATCAAATCAAAAGTGCAAAATGGGCAAGATACCATCATGTAGAATTTAATTAATCCTAAATTAATTAAATCTCTAATTTTCAAAAGTCACTCAAATGATTCCAAACAAATATATAACATGCACTAAGTCATAGTCATACCATATATCAAGTCCAAAATGGGATACAAGCAATACATAATTTACTAGAATTTAAATCAAATTAAATTCATTAAATCTCTATATTTGAAAACCTATTCAAATCATTCCAAATTAACATACAACAAAGATTAAGTCATGGCCATGTCATATACCAGGTCAAAAGTGAGTTATAAGCAAACTACCATTAATCATAATTTCTCAAATTAATACAACACAAGCATACAAGTCATATAAGCATCAAAAACATGCAAGATAACAAACATATAACCCTATAACATCCCCTACCTCACTAGAGAAGTGTCTCACTAGAATCCAAGGCAAAATCAACACAAAATGGCAAACCCTTTTAAGGTTAGGAATAGGAGGATAAGGAGAACAAAAAGTGTTCCAAGCTTCATGGTCTAAGGTGAGTGGAAGGCCCTCAAAAATCAAGGTCAAAGCTTAAGGCTTCAAGCTCCATCCATGGAGGCTAGGGTTTGTGATGAGAAAGAAATGACATAAGGTGAAAAATGGGTGAGTGGATGAAATAGAAATCCTCCACTCACTATGTGTTCCTACACCATGGTCAACACACATAACTATGGTCAATTGCACAAAAACCCCTCCTTAAAACTTTAATCCCAAAGTGTCCCAAAAGTAATTTGCAAGACTTAATCCCAAGCCTACATTTGTCACTCATCCAAGGCTCCATCCTAGGCTTAATCTCAAGCCTACACTTGTCAACCATCCAAGCCAACAAGTGCACCAATCCTAAGCCAACAAGTGGTGGAATCTCTACCCTCCCCATGTCATCATCCAAGGCATCGAAGTGTTTCCACACAAATGTCAACAAGTGGACCAATGAGAGTGTGACACTTGTCACACTTTTTTAAAAATTACAAAAAGGTCCTTTTCTAAAATATCTTTCAAATTAAATTACAAAATGGTCCCTAAGACGAAAAATAATTACTTTACAGTAATTACACAAAAACCTCAAAAGTTTAGAAAATTACAAAAACGTTATGCGTCTATACCCTTTACAAGAAAAGTAAGCACTTAGCATGTTTTTCAACAAAAGTGAAAATACACATAGCATGGAATTTAAATATTGCAGATGCATGCAAAACCAGAATCAAATCCGAACACGAAAAGTGGGGTTATGCCAACAAAATGACAACCGAGAAAAAGACGAAAGGTGAATAGTGCCGAAAAATGAAAATGAGGAAATGACTCGGTCCTCGCAAGAAAGTTGTCAATCTAAAGGAAAGAGTCTTGGAAACCATTCCCGAGTACTCGAGACAACACCAAGAGACGAAAAACCGAACTCAAAAAAGGAAAAACAACGGGAAAAAAAAAAAAAAAAAAATTCCGTAAAATTTGAGAAAAGGAAAGGAAGAAAAATGACCGGGTCGTTACAACCTTCCCACCTTAAAGAGATTTCGTCCCCGAAATCCAGCCCCAACCAACAAAAGGCGAAACTAGGAAAACTACAGAGTATGTCTCCGAGTATCCCACACAACACGCTACGCCAGCGACCTTAAAGCTGAAAGGAACCCCACAACCCAATGTCATTCGCACCCACATGCTCACGACAAGAAAACCTCTTCAAAAGAAAAGTGACCTCACAGCCACACAACAAGTCAAAGGTCATACACAGAACTCAAGGTCAAACAAAGGAATGGAAGACCACAACCATAAGCATCCCTCCTAATGAACCATCATACGGATCCGAAAGTAACCATCAAAAGAACTCCAAGATAATCACATATCAAATCAAGGTACTAAACAAAGACAACGCGGCAGTACGAATAGCGACCAGAACCCGCCCACGACATACTCAAATGTGTGGTAGCAATGAAAGTGTCTAGGCCCGCCCACACCTACTTGTCAGTAAGGTAGCATGACAGTATAAGGTACTAGTTCGTAACTTGCCCCCCACTAGGTCTACCCATGAAATCTCTCAATACAAATAACATCAATGTCATAAATGATCATTACCAAAAGCACTACGAAGACCAACATTTCGTGAGAGTTGAGAAATGGTCCAAGGATGTCCGGCTGGACCATCTTGGCCAATCCTAAAACTCTGACAACAATGTCATAGGCACCACTATGCTTAAGGCTTTAAATCCTCAATACAGCCAAACCAACATCTTCAATGTCTCAAGGCACTACTATCAACAACATCAATCATAAATCTAAAGCCTGACAAGCAAAACAGCGTCTCCAAAATCCCATATATCATCCTAGAACAGATCGACTATAAGACTATTCACCGTAATCAAACATCGGATCAAAATCCCTATCACGGATAACTAGATCCTCAAAACACAAGTCCACCAAGTGGCATACATATCAAAATTCTGACAACAATCAAAATCACAAAATGAGTCTCTCAAAACCGTACTTAGCAACACCAAGTTAAGTCAAAATTCCTCAATTTCCATCCATAAACAATCAATGGAACTACGATTCCTCAAAACCACGCCTGGTCATACTAGGACGAGAAAACTCTATAAACAAGCCATATCCAACAACGATCTTTCAAAACTCTTCCTAAGAGTCAACCACATTAAGGTTTCCAAAACTAAAACAAGTCTCCAAAAGACATACTCAAAAGAGCATCGAGCTCACCTCATGAATCAAACAAATCCTCAATGATATGGACACAAGTCCTTGAAAAATGATCTCACACCAATCCACTCACTTTGAGCACCACAACTCATCAACAACCACGGCAAAAACTCTCCAAGGGAAGACACGGAAGAAAGGGAACCACCAGTCCTAAGAAGGACAACACCACAACTCTGTCTCTGAAACGAAAGACATAAGGTCAAAAACTTCACCCCCCTACATGGATGTAAGTCGACCAAAATCAACCAAATCCTCACCAAGGACTCAAGACAGAATGGTGATCCTCAGGGACCAGCCAACCTCAAAGATGTGCACAATGCAACGAAGAGAAGAGACTCACTCCTTCTGAAGTCCCTTACTCGAACTAAGAAAAGAGAAGAAATGTCAACACGATGAGTATGAAAGGGGAACAAAAGGAAGAACTAAACATGGAAGTTATGCAAATAATAAGGAAATGCAACTACCAAGAAGGTAAATCTACTCACATAGATAAAATCGAGGTCACATGCAGCACGTCTCCACGTAAGCACAAAATCATGTCACTAAAGTACAGTAATAACATGGCATCTCTAAGCATATAAATAAGGCATGCTAATGCCACACAACAAGAAAGCAATGTGGACACACTTCCACCTACTCATGCATCACAATATTATAATTTATACTACTAACATGGTAGTAAATGAAACTGCAGAAGATAAAAATGATGTAATAATGAACCCTATGGACATCGTGTCCTAGAATGTCTAGGTAAAAGGAAAGACCAGTCCAAGCCATAAACGGTCTCCAAAAACCCAATACGACAACAACCCGTCTCAAAACAAACGTGAGCCCTTACCATAATGGTAAGACTCTCACAATCCAACTCCGAATCTAGAGGTGACACTACAAGTGACACTAACAGTGCAATGCTCTCACTACCTGAAACATCAATCAATCGACTTAATCCCAAAAGCATCATCACACAAGGAGAACTTAAAGAAAAGGGTAACTATAGCCATACCAACAACAACCAAATCAATCACTATAACTGATCTCCAAAATAAACATCATCATCATCGTTCAAAAGGATAATGCCTATCACAACAAAATCAACACTAATTCCATCCGAACTTCACTTGTAGCTAGCCAATATGGTAGTATAACAGTGCCATGCACCCGCCCACAAACGTACCTGCCCACGAAAATCGCAATCCCAGAGGAATTATCCCGGACAACCAAGGATCCTAAGAGCTCCATAACCTCATCATGGCCCAAAACCAACAAATCCAGCACTATGGCAACGCCAAATGACTAGCCTCATGAGAGCCTAAACAAAAGGTGTCTCAACACCTACCTCAAAACCAATGCTAAGTCGACAACAACCTACACTACCATGAAACTATGACTACAATCACCATCAACCTCACCTCTTGCCTCAATGACTAATCCCGTGTCATGCCAAATATGCAACACAGTTATGCATATACAAATCTAATCTAGCATACATCATATGTCATGCTCTTTACAACAAAATCCAAACAAGCTATGCAATTAGCATACCACATATAGCACATAAGCACATAAACATGTTATCAACCAAAACATGTTATCATGAAGCATATAAGTACATAGAGCATGGCAACATAAGCATGATAAGCACCTAAAACCTGTCGTCTAAGGTATTCAAACCTAAGAGCTCTGATACCACCTGTAACGACCCTGGATTTTTCAACCCAGTGTGTCCTGTGATGACCCGAACCGAATCCAAGATGCGGAAGCAAAAGAAGCAAAATGGCCTCAAGAGATGTACGCCATCCCTAGGCACCACGATGACTCCCTATGAAGTCACAGAATTCAAATGAATAAAGTGCGGATGCAAAACAAAGACAAGTCCTTTGTAATGACCTGGTCATTTTTCTTCCTTTTCTTTTTCTCAGATTTTAACGGATTTTTTTTTTTCCGTTTTCTTTTCCTTTTTGGGTTCGATTTTTCATCACTTGATGTCGTCTCGAGTACTCTGGAATGATTTCCGAGACTCTTTTCCTTAGATTGACAACTTCCTTTAGGGATTGTGTCATCTCCATATTTTATTTTTCTGAACACTATTCACATTTTGTCTTTTTCTCATTTATCCTTTTTCCTTGCACAACCTCACTTTTTGTGCTCGGATTTGATTCCGGTTTTGCATGCATTCATGATATTTGATTTCCATGATAGTGGTATTTTTACTTTTCTAGAAAAGCATGTTGATTGCTTAGTTCTTTCATAAAGGGGCATTGATGCATACTTTTTTGGAAGATATTTTCAAAAAAGACCTTTTTGTAATTTTTGAAAAGTGTGACAAGTGTCACACTCTCATTGGTCCACTTGTTGACATTTGTGTGGAAACACTTTAATGCATTGGATGATGACATTTGGAGGGTGAGGATTCACCCACTTGTTGGCCTAGGATTGGTGCACTTGTTGGCTTGGATGGTTGACAAGTCTAGGTGTGGGATTAAGCCTAGGAAGGAGCCATGGATTGGTGACAAATGTAGGTTCACAATTTAGTCTTGCAAATATCTTTGGGCCACTTTGGGATTATGGTTTTAAAGGAGGGTTTTTATGCAATTGACCATTGATGTGTGTGTTAACCATGGTGTAAGAGCACATAGTGAGTGGAGGATTTCTATTTCCTCCACTCACACTTAACCACATTATTTCATTCTCTTCCTTACAAGAAAACCCTAATCTCCATGGATGGAGCTTGAAGCCTTAGGCATTGACCTTGATCTTTGAGGCCCTTCCACTTACTTTAGATCATAAAGCTTGGAATACTTTTTGTTCCCCTCATCCTCCTCTTCAAAACCCTTGAAGGATCTAGCCTAACTCCAAGTTTTGCTTTGGAATCTATAGATTCAATTCTCTAGTAAGGTATTGATCTATTATTTTAAAGTATTTTTATGTCATTATTGAGTGTTTTACATGCATGGAAGAGAAGGACTTGTATATTGCCCTTAAACTGTTTTAACTTAAAATTAATCTTGTCAAATTAAATATAAAATATGAAAATATACTCAATTATCTTTCATTTAGTTTGGGTTTCATGTAATTTGAATTTAAAATGAATTAGTTATGAATTTTTGAAGTTACAAGCTAGTTGCTGAAAATTTGGAGCTTTTCCTTTTTGGTCCGGAAATAAATTTTTATATGGAGTTGTGCTACTTCAATTACCTTGAAATTTTTATTAGAACTTCCTCCATGGGTTTTACAATACCCAGAATTTTTTGACGATTTTAGAGCATTTATAAATTTTTTTAAAAATCCGAAACTATCTACTGTCCATGTTTTTATTGCAGCTGGAAAACATATTTTTAGATGATTTATTTTACTAACCTTTTGACATTGGATCATGGCTTAAATTTCCAATTTTACACTCTCATATGTTTACTTCTAAAATAAATTAGGTTTGCCCAATTTGTATGTCAAATGAATTTTTCATGAATTTTCAAAGTTGGAAGCTACAGGCTGAAAATGTGTTTTCTAGGCTGAATTTGTTTCAAAGTTATGGGTCAAAACTGTTTCAATTGGGAAAATATTTTGTTAAAATAAATTGATATTATCAAATAACAGTGTTTAAGATTTCATTGGGCTTTGGATTCATTCAATTTGGGTTAGAATTGAATTTTTTATGAATTTTACAAGTTGAAGGTAGCAAGCTGAAAATTTTGTTTTGCAGACCAAAAATTTGGGGTGATTTCATTTCGGTGGTAATTGGGATTTTCATTCCAATAGAGGTAGGGAATGTTTTAGGATTATTTGTGTGTTGTATTGTGTGTTTGCCATGATTATACAACATATATGTATGCCCTGTATCAAATCTAGAAAGTTAGTAATTTTTATTTCTTTGTATAAGATTTAAAATTTATAATGATATATAACTTTGATTTGAATTGTAACATGTTAGGAAATTATGCTTAGATATGTTGGTTAACATATATTAAATTTGGATCATTTGATTAAGAATTACAACTTTTATTTAATATTTATCTTTAGTGAAAGTTTAATTCACATGGTTGTATCAAGCATTAAATCAAGTTGTAATATGGTATTTAAATAGGCCTTGGCATGTTCTCTAACATAGATGAAATTGAGGGCATTTGGAATTGTTTAAAAATCTAGAGGAAATTAATTAATTAGCTTGATTAATTTTGTTTTAAGTGTTTTAATCACTTAACTTGTCATTTGATGTTATATATATGATGACCATGACATGTCTTTCAATATATATTAAATTGAGGTTATTTGGAGGAATTTAGAGAATTTAACTATTTATGTTTAATTAAATTCTACTTTATTACTCCATGGATTTAATTGCATTTTGGAAGTTGTTTCTATATTTAAATCATGGATTTGGATTTGATGTATGTTCACTTGATTACTTTTGAGCATTAGATAACATAGTTGTTACTTTTACATTCATGAGAATATGTTTTTCCTTATTGAATATATTGTTGCTATGTGTAAGGAATTGCACAGTTTGTATTTGACATCTTACATGCCATAGTAGTTGTGAATTTGAGCATGTATTGTATAAGTTTCCAAAATTTGGATTGTGCTTGGTAAATAGTTGATATCTTGTATATACATGTTGATATATATACATTGTTGCACAATTTGTTGATTTTGGAAACTTGGGGATGTCGTTGTTTGGCTATGGCTAGGACTTGGTTCTAGTACGGGGGATTGTCTCTCTATATAGTCTAGTGCGCACATATGGAGGTTAACCATGGGCTAGTAACCCTAAAGTAACTATGTTGTCGGTCTGATCCGGCGTGACGTCCGGGTATCCACTTTGTTTGATTTCGTATTTCATTTCAAGTTGATAACTAGATGATATCGTAACTTGTCGTTCCTTATTTGATTTCCTATTTTGAGCTTAAGATGTAGCTTTGTGAAAGCATGCTTCATGCGTTGTATTGGAAGTTCCATTGTTGGTTAAATTGCATCGATATTATAATTTGTGTTTTGATGTTCAAATGTAGTTTAGGAATGACCTTACAGATTCATTTTGAACATAGACGTTAGGTGGCATGACCCACATTTGTTGTTTTCGTATTTTGGATTACAAGTTGAAGACTTTGAGAATCTATATCTTGTTGCCTTGTATAACATGTTTCCATATTGTTTGAATTGCATGAACAATGTGATTATGATAGAAATGATCTAGGTAGCTTAGGATGCTTCCTGGGTCTCATCTTGACATAGACGTTAGGTGGCATGAGCCCCTTTAACATGTTTCACCATAAGGTGATAAAATTGTAAAATGTTAGGTCGATGCATGCTCATCTCCTACGAGTAGCTTTATGTTACTCACCCCTATGATATTGGGGCATATTTTAGGTACAGGACTCAGGATTTGAAGATTCCATTGCTCCTTGGATGGCTTACAGTTTCTAAGTTTCTACTTTATGCAAGTGTTAGCATAAGATGCCTCTTTGTAGCCCTATTTGTTTAAACTTGTATTCGTTGATTCGTATATGTAAAGTATACGTAAGTGCACTCTTTTCAATGTATTTAACATATATGAAATGAGGCCGGAGGCCAATGACATGTATCTCATTTTCTATGCACTTTTGTTTTCAAAGTTTATTATGAAAATATTGAAAAATGTTAAGTCATTGCTTCATAACTTTCGCATCGGGTGTTGGAATTTCATATCTTTTCTGCCCGGACTCAGAATCAGACGATTCTAGAGTCTAAGTTTGTTCATTTTTCGTTGTCCTTCCAATGGTGTGCACGGTGGCACCCTTTTCAGTGAAAAATGACCATTTTGCCCTTAGTTCATCTCTTTTTGGGTTAGGCATTCTTGCTTCATTTGTTTGGCTCATTTGAGTTCCGTGGCTTCATGGAGAGTCATTTTGGGGCCTTAGGGATGACGTACATCTCTTGAGGTCATTTGGCTTCTTTCGCTTCCGCATTTCGGGTCCGTTATCGGGTCAACTTCCGGTTCATCACTAACGCACCAGGTTGAGAAATCCAGGTCGATACATCCTTAGAGATATACATTATCCCTAGGGCACAAGAATGGACTCTCAAAGAGTTTTGAGACTCAACGGGAACAAAATGATGAGAAAGGCATCAAAACCCTACAAAAGAAGAGCCAAGGGTAAAATGGTCATTTTACCCTAAGAGGAAGGAATTTAACTTTCAACAAGTCAAATTAGATCCAAAACATTCTAAAGCACCCTTTGGTAACTTCACATCAAGTCCCAAGGCCAAAGGAAGAGAAATCCCAGATAAACCCTATCCCGGTTCAAACCAAATCCGACACCCTCTCACTAAAACAAGGATATCTTGAGCTATGAGAAAATTCTAAAACTGAAACTAGTACCATTGGAAAGAAAACAAAAAATTAATGAAGTTAGACTCAACAACCACCGGATTCGGAGTCCGGGTGGAAAAGATATCAAGTCCTGAAGTCGAAGGAAGGGAAACCCTATCCTGGTTCAAACCAAATTCTGACACTACCTTACTAAAACTTGAATATCTTGAGCTAGAAGAGGAATCTAAAGCTCTATTTGGTACCATTGAAAGCTCATTTTGACGCGGTCAATTTAGACTCAAGAATGGACCAATTCGAAGTTAAAACGAGTGAGATATGGCCCGTTGAAAAAAAAATATCTGGAGCAGGAACAGTATTCATGGGTGCCCGCCAAAGACACGCGGGGGCCCTCCAAACATGGCAGATTCTCATGGGCGCCTGCCAGAACACTGCGGGGGCTTGCCAAATGAGGCAGATGGGTGGTCTGGAACCTCAAAAATTGTAGGAACAGTGTTCTTAGCAGATTTTTGAGTTTGGAGCGCGGTTTATGAGGTCAAGATGACATTTTTCGAAAAAACAGGAAAAAAAACTCCCCCTAAAATCACATTTTCGATGTGACAGAGTTGAGAACGGAAATTATTTCCTAAAGAAAATCCCCAAATTGCCCTTGAATCAGTTTAGGCTCAAAACGGTGAAAATGCAACTTTGCACCAAGCATACATTTGACCCTAAATACACTTCTAAGCTGAAACGAATATGCACACACTTCGAGCGTGCAGGAATGGTCCATGGCTCCCGAAAATGGCCGAGTCAAAATCCGACCCCCCAACGGCCAAAAAGGCAAAAATGAACCTAAAATGGAAACTTTGAAAACTAAAATCCACAAATGACTTCAAATGACCGTTTGGCCCTAGCCACACTTCATACATGACTAATGAGATCCTATGGAAGAATCAAAATGAAATTTCCACACCTAGTGCAAGCATGGTGAAACAAAAACTCAATAATTTTCGATATTTTCATAATATTACATGATGTCAAATATTACATAGTATACGAATTACATGTCATTGGCCTCCGGCCTCATCTCATACATGCCAACTACGTTATAAATAGTGTACTCATGTACACATTACATATATGGAATCAAATATATACATTTTAACATAAAAGACTGTAAGTTGCATTCCAAGCCAACCTTTACAAGAGTTAAAAACCTTCTAGTCTAGAATCATCCAAGCATAATGAGAATCTCGAACCTTGATTCCTGTACCTGAAAAATGTGCCCACTACGTGGGTGAGTAACATAAAGCTACTTGTAGGAAATGAACATGCATCGACCTAGCATTTTACAATTATATCACCTTAAGGTGAAACATGTTAAAGGGGCTTATGCCACCTAACGTCTATGTCAAGATGAGACTCAGGAAGCATCCTAAGCTACCTTAAAACATTTATAGCATAATCACATTGTTCATTCAATTCAAACAACATGGAAACATGTTATACAAAGTAACAAGATATAACTTCTCAAAGTCTTCAACTTGAAATCCAAGATACGAAAACAACAAGAGTGGGTCATGCCACCTAACGTCTATATTCAAAGTGAATCTATAGGATCATTCCTAAACTACATTTGAACATGAAAACATAAATTATGATATCGATCCAACTTAACCAACATTGGAACTTCCAATACAACGCTTAAAACATGATTTCTCAAAGTTAACATCTTGCAACTTAAAATAGGAAATCCAACAAAGAACAACAAGTTACGATATAATCTAGTTATCAACTTGAAATGAAATACGAAATCAAACAAGGTGGATACTCGGACGTCACGCCGGATCAGACCGACAACATAGTTACTTTAGGGTTACTAGCCATGGGTAACCTCCCAATATGCGCATTAGACTATATAGAGGGACAATCCCCTGTACTAGAACCAAAGTCCTAGTCATAGCCAAACAACGACATCCCCAAGTTTCCAAAATCAACAAGTTGTGCAACAACGTATATATCAACATGTATATACAAGATAACCAACTATCAACCACGCACAACCAAATTTGTAAACACATACAATACAAGCTCTAAGTCCACCACTATTATGGCATGGAAGATGTCAAAAATAAAGTGTGCAACTCATTACACAAGACAAGAATATATTCCATAAAGAAAACATGATCTTATGAATATAAATATAACAATAATGTTACTCAATGCACCAAACATAACCAAGTGAATATACAACAAGTCTAAGTCCATAATCCTAATATAGAAGCAACTTCTAAAACATGCTTGAATCCATGGAACAATAAGATATAGTTTAATTAAATGAAAATAATTAAACTCTCTAGATTTCAATTCATTTCCAAATGGCCTCAAAATAATATATGTTAAAAGACATATCATGGTCATTACATATATCAAATCAAAAGTGCAAAATGGGCAAGATACCATCATGTAGAATTTAATTAATCCTAAATTAATTAAATCTCTAATTTTCAAAAGTCACTCAAATGATTCCAAATAAATATATAACATGCACTAAGTCATAGTCATACCATATATCAAGTCCAAAACGGGATACAAGCAATACATAATTTACTAGAATTTAAATCAAATTAAATTCATTAAATCTCTAGATTTGAAAACCTATTCAAATCATTCCAAATTAACCTACAACAAAGATCAAGTCATGGCCATGCCATATACCAAGTCAAAAGTGAGTTATAAGCAAACAACCATTAATTATAATTTCTCAAATTAATACAACACAAGCATTCAAGTCATATAAACATCAAAAACATGCAAGATAACAAACATATAACCCTATAACATCCCCTACCTCACTAGAGAAGTGTCTCTCTAGAATCCAAGGCAAAATCAACACAAAATGGCAAACCCTTCTAGGGTTATGAATAGGAGGATGAAGAGAAAAAAAATTGTTCAAAGCTTCATGGTCTAAGGTGAGTGGAAGGCCCTCAAAAATCCAGGTCAAAGCTTAAGGCTTCAAGCTCCATCCATGGAGGCTAGGGTTTGTGATGAGAAAAAAATGATATAAGGTGAAAAATGGGTGAGTAGAGGAAATAGAAATCCTCCACTCACTATGTGTTCATACATTATGGTCAACACACACAACTATGGTCAATTGCACAAAAACCCCTCATTAAAACCATAATCCCAAAATGTCCCAAAAGTAATTCGCAAGACTTAATCCCAAGCCTACACTTGTCACTCATCCAAGGCTCCATCCTAGGCTTAATCTCAAGCCTACACTTGTCAACCATCCAAGCCAACAAGTGCACTAATCCTAAGCCAACAAGTGGTTGAATCTCCACCCTCCACATGTCATCATCCAACGCATCAAAGTGTTTCCACACAAATGTCAACAAGTGGACCAATGAGAGTGTGACACTTGTCACACTTTTCAAAAATTGCAAAAAGGTCATTTTCTAAAATATCTTCCAAATTCAATTGCAAAATGGTCCCTAAGATGAAAAATAATTACTTTACAGTAATTACACAAAAACCCCAAAAGTTTAAAAAATTACAAAAAGGTTATGCGTCTATACCCTTTACAAGAAAGGTAAGCACTTAGCATGCTTTTCTACGAAAGTGAAAATACACATAGCATGGAATTTAAATATTACAGATGCATGCAAAACCAAAATCAAATCCGAACACAAAAAGTGGGGTTATGCCAACAAAGTGACAACCGAGAAAAAGACAAAAGGTGAATAGTGCCGAAAAATGAAAATGAGGAAATGACTTGGTCCTCGTAAAAAAGTTGTCAATCCAAAGGAAAGAGTCTTGGAAACCATTCCCGAGCACTCGGGACGACACCAAGACACTAAAAACTGAACTCAGAAAAGGAAAAGCAACGGGAAAAAATATATATATATATATATCCGTAAAATCTGAGAAAAGGAAAGGAAGATAAATGACCGGGTCGTTACAACCTTCCCACCTTAAAGGGATTTCGTCCTCAAAATCTAGCCCCAACCAACAAAAAGCGAAACCAGGAAAACTACAGAGTATGTCTCCGAGTATCCCACACAACACGCTACGCCAGCGACCTCAAAAGGAACCCCACAGCCCAATGTCATTCGCACCCACGTGCTCGCGACAGGAAAACCTCTTCAAAAGAAAAGTGACCTCATGGCCACACGACAAGTCAAAGGTCATACACAGAACTTAAGGTCAAACAAAGGAACGGAAGACCACAACCGTAAGCATCCCTCCTGATGAACCATCATACGGATCCGAAAGTAACCATCAAAAGAACTCCAAGATAATCACATATCAAATCAAGGTACTAAACAAAGACAACTCAGCAGTACGAATAGCGACTAGAACCCACCCACGACATACTCAAATGTGTGGTAGAAATGAAAGTGTCTAGTGCCCGCCCACACCTACTCGTCAGTAAGGTAGCATCGACGGCAACTAGTACTCGCCCATAATACACAACTTTGTACGGTAGCATGACAATATAAGGCACTAGTTCGTAACCTGCCCCCCACTAGGTCTACCCATGAAATCTCTCAATACAAATGACATCAATGTCATAAATGATCATTACCAAAAGCACTACGAAGACCAATATTTCGTGAGAGTTGAGAAATGGTCCAAGGATGTCCGGTTAGACCATCTTGGCCAATCCCAAAACTCTGACAACAATTTCATAGGCACCATTATGCTTAAGGCTTTAAATCCTCAATATAGCCAAACCAACATCTCCAATGTCTCAAGGCACTACTATCAACAACATCAATCATGAATCCAAAGCCTGACAAGCAAAATATCAATCAATTGACTTAATCCCAAAAGCATCATCACACAAGGAGAACTCAGAGAAAAAGGCAACTATAGCCATTCCAACAACAACCAAATCAATCACTACAACTGATCTCCAAAATAAACATCATCATCATCATTCAAAAGGACAACACATATCACAGGAAAACCAACACTGATTCCATCCGAACTTTACTTGAAGCTAGCCAGTACGGTAGCATGACAGTGCCATGCACCTGCCCACAAACGTACCTGCCCACAAAAATTGCAATCCCAGAGGAATTATCTCGGATAACCAAGGATCCTAAGAGGTCCATAACCTCATCATGGCCCCAAACCAACAAATCCAGCACTATGGCAACGCCAAATGACTCAACTCAAGAGAGCCTAAACAAAAGGTGTCTTAACACCTACCTCAAAACCAATGCTAAGTCGACAGCAACCTACACTACCATGAAACTGTGACTACAATCACCATCAACCTCAACTCTTGCCTCAATGACCAATCCCGTGTCATGCCAAATATGCTACACAGTTATGCATATACAAATCTAATCTAGCATATATCATGAATCCAAACAAGCTATACAGTTAGCATACCACATATAGCACATAAGCATATAAACATGTTATCAACCAAAATAAGTTATCATAAAGCATATAAGTACATAGAGCATGGCAACAAAAGGATGATATGCTCCCAAAACCCATCGTTTAAGGTATTCAAACCTAGGAGCTCTGATACCACCTGTAACGACCCTGGATTTTTCAACCCAGTGTGTCCTGTGATGACCCGAACCGAATCCAAGATGCGGAAGCAAAAGAAGCAAAATGGCCTCAAGAGATGTACGCCATCCCTAGGCACCACGATGACTCCCTATGAAGTCACGGAATTCAAATGAATAAAGTGCGGAAGCAAAACAAGGACAACCCTATAACATCCCCTAACTCACTAGAGAAGTGTCTCTCTAGAATCCAAGGCAAAATCAACACAAAATGGCAAACCCTTCTGGGGTTATGAATAGGAGGATGAGGAGAACAAAAAGTGTTCCAAACTTCATAGTCTAAGGTGAGTGGAAGGCCCTCAAAAATCAAGGTCAAAGCTTAAGGCTTCAAGCTCCATCCATGGAGGCTAGGGTTTGTGATGAGAAAGAAATGACATAAGGTGAAAAATGGGTGAGTGGAGGAAATAGAAATCCTCCACTCATTATGTGTTCCTACACCATGGTCAACATACACAACTATGGTCAATTGCACAAAAATCCCTCCTTAAAACCATAATACCAAAGTGTCCCAAAAGTAATTTGCAAGACTTAATCCCAAGCCTACACTTGTCACTCATCCAAGGCTCCATCCTAGGCTTAATCTCAAGCCTACACTTGTCAACCATCCAAGCCAACAAGTGTACCAATCCTAAGCCAACAAGTGATTGAATCTCCACCCTCCGCATGTCATCATCCAAGGCATCAAAGTGTTTCCATACAAATGTCAACAAGTGGGCCAATGAGAGTGTGACACTTGTCACACTTTTCAAAAATTGCAAAAAGGTTCTTTTCTAAAATATCTTCCAAATTAAATTGCAAAATAGTCCCTAGGATGAAAAATAATTACTTTACAGTAATTACACAAAAACCCCAAAAGTTTAGAAAATTACAAAAAGGTTATGCGTCTATACCCTTTACAAGAAAAGTAAACACTTAGCATGCTATTCTACAAAAGTGAAAATACACATCGCATAAAATTTAAATATCACGGATGCATGCAAAACCGGAATCAAATCCGAACACGAAAAGTTGGGTTATGCCAACAAAGTGATAACTGAGAAAAAGACGAAAGGTGAATAGTGCCGAAAAATGAAACTGAGGAAATGACTCGGTCCTTACAAGAAAGTTGTCAATCCAAAGAAAGAGTCTTGGAAACCATTCCCGAGCACTCGAGACGACACCAAGAGACGAAAAATCAAACTCAGAAAAGGAAAAACAACGAAAATATATATATATATATATCCGTAAAATCTGAGAAAAGGAAAGGAAGAAAAATGACCGGGTCGTTACATCATCATAGGACGCACTAGCTTGAAAAACCAAGGCCATCAC
The DNA here is from genome assembly GCF_030987335.1 of Cornus florida. Classification (NCBI taxonomy): domain Eukaryota; kingdom Viridiplantae; phylum Streptophyta; class Magnoliopsida; order Cornales; family Cornaceae; genus Cornus; species Cornus florida. Next base: position 17,410,831 of record NW_026775571.1, on the reverse strand, counting down.
AGTGGTATCAGAGCTCCTAGGTTCGAAAACCTTAGGACGACGGGTTTTGGGTGCTTATCATGCTTTTATTGACTTGCTTTGATATGTGTATGTTTTTCTTGATAACATGTTTTGATTTAATAACATGTTTACGTGCTTATATGGTAGTATGTTTAGGAGTTTTCCTTAACTTTTTTAGTATGTTGTATATGTTTGTATGCCTTAGCATTTTGTATATGCTTGTTGGGTGTTAGCATGTTGTATATACTTGTATATTTAGCATGACTGTATGTTGCATACATTTCTTGCTTGTATTATGTGTTACTTGCTTCGTGCATTCATGGCGTGAGTTGCATTAGGTCTTAACGACTTGTATTGTTGTTGACCTTGTCCCTTATATGTGTAGCACCATGGTTTTGACTCGCGGAGAGTCTTCTCATCACATCGGAGTGGATGAGCAGGTTGCAGACACCGGGCTCGCACGAGGTCCAAGGAGGCCCAGGGCTCGACCTCATTTCTTGGATCCTAATCCACCATAAGCGCCGACTTATGAGGAGCAGATTGCATAGGGAGTGGCTCTAGGGATGTCAGAGTCCATTTAGCAGATGTTTTGTCAGCATATGGTAGGGATGCAGATTCCTGTACCAGTACCAACACCGGCACCAGTTACTAATGAGGCATTGGACTACTTTATAAAGTTACAGAGGGTTAAGATAAACCAATTTGCAGGGAGTATGGATCCGCTTACTTCAGAGGCATGGCTTGATCCCATGGTACACAAGCTCGATAGCATGGCAGTACCTACTGACCAATTGAGGATTTCCTTAACAGCCTCTATGTTCATGGGAGATGCCGAGATCTGGTGGAGGTCTATGACCAAAATCCACGATGTTGAGGTGATGACTTGGGAGGAGTTCAAGACATTGTTCTTCGACCACTTCTTTCTGAGGGCTATGAGGCAGGACATGAGGGTGCAGTTCACAGGTCTCTATTAGGGCAGGATGAGTGTCATTGAGTGTGAGACACTTTTCACTTCTATTTCCCGCTATCCACCGGAGATGGTAGCTACCGATGAGCTCAGGGCAAGAAAGTTTCAGGATGGGTTGCATCTTGATCTTAGTCCACGAATTTCAGTGTTGGATTTGAGGACCTATGGGGAGGTAGTGCAGAAAGCTATGTTGGTTGAGGCAAAGGACCGAGATCAACTCAAGATTAATGATTCATATAAGCAGTCTCGTGGAGAGGCTTCATCAGTAACTGTTGGGGGCTAGTGGAAGAAGGCTAAGGCCGGGGACAGTTCACGTACACAAGGACAGTCATAGCAGGCTCGATCTGTACCTATAGCTCCAGTATCTTCGGGGTCAGCCCGAGGAGTGATTTGTCACCACTGTCAGTAGCCGGGGCATACCAAGCCTCACTGTCCATAGCTTCAACCACAGGCTAGTTAGTCTCAGGCTAGCAAGGCTACATCTTCGACGAAGGAGGTTTGTGGAGCTTGTCACTATTACAAGCAACCAGGACACTTCAAAAGAGAATGTCCGAAATTGTAAGACGGGACACAGAGTGGCATAGGTTCAGAGGCCACACCGGCACAGTCAGCAGTTGTGCATTCAGGTTTTAGGGTGCCTCAGGCACCGCAGTCAGCGGCCCCACCAGTTGGTTCATATCTGGTCAGAGGCTCTACGCCTATTGCATTCGGACTTCAATCAGGTTAGCAGGGCAGTTCTCAATAGCCAAGGGCTCAGGGACGAGTCTACGCATTGCCACAGGCCGAAACCTCTGCAGGGACTTCTATGGTTCGAGGTATCTTTCCAGTTTTTAGTTCTTGGGCTAGAGTTCTTATTGACACGGGTGCGTCACATTCATTCATATCTGTATCATTTGTACATTCCTTGAGGCTGGAGGTCACACTGCGAGATGGTTTTCTTTATATTGACACACTGATCGACGGATCGATTACAATTATAAATCAACCCATTTTGCAATAGCACAAATCATTGTAAAATAGGGCTATTGGTTGGGTAAGTCGAACCACTGGGACTGCGCTAATCTATGGCAACCTAAGTGTCTAAAATCATCTTTTAGAATGACAAGGGAGGTTTGTAGAGGATTTGTTGGTTTGTCACTAAAACTATGAATTGAGAAATGCATAAAATGGTAATGCTATGAAATAGATAGGCAAAGACAATTAAAAAGAACTAGGGAAGTGAATCCGCACTAAACCCTAAGCATCAAGACTAAATTGGGGATAGATAATATATATATAATGGTCAAGAATTATATAGCAACACATGGTTACCCTATAATCATCAAGAAATTCATTAAATCAAAACAAGAATGATCCATCAAAAGTTCATACATTTGAACTACCTAAACTAGGGTGTAGCATCAAACCTACTACCTTAAGCAAAAGACCATCAAGCCATTAATCAAATGATAAAGCACATGAAGCTAGGAATCAAGAATAAACCATCAAAAGGAATACCTAAGCAATGGACTATCAAGTTTCTCTATCAACATGCCATGAAAACCACTCATAATCTTATTTCCATTGTCACCATGAAAATGAAAGCATTAAGATTAATATAAGGATCATCAAAGACAAGATAATTAACTTACATCAATCATTTATGAACATTGAAATTCATTACAAAAAGTAATATGCTCTAAATTATGAGAAGACAAAAAATTATACATAATTATCCCCAAAATAGAGCCTAATCTAAAACATGATTACAAGGGAAGGCATTATCACCTCCCTAGATGGAGGTTTAGTTACCCATTAATGCAAGGGGTGGAGAGAAAGAAGAAGAAGAATTCTCCCTTATTGCACCTTGAGCTCCAAGAACACCCAAAAGGCTCTCCACCTCTACTCTAGTACTTCCAATTTTTGATATATGATATCTATGATCAAACCCCTTTCTTATCCTCCAAAACCTACTCCCTACACTCCAAAATCCTGAGCTCCCCCCTCTGGCTCAATCTCCACCACATAAAAGGAAGATAAGGGAACAAAAATGCTGAAAAAAAGAGGCAGGTGAACTGCCTGCAGAGGGCCGGCGGGCGCTCGCGGAAGCTGCGGCTTGCGACGATGGTACTGGCATGTTTAGCCGACGCCCGCGGTGGTGCGCGGGAGCTACTATGGGGGCTTCCGTAAGGGGCCGCGAAACTAGACAATGAGGTGAGGCATTCGGCGGGCACCTACGGTGGCGCGGCGGGCGCCCGCGGGAGCTTGCCTTTGCAACATTTTCAAAGCTTCTTGCAAGCCTTCTTCAAGCTGGACCGTGGATGCACTCCCACGATGAACACTCAACCATGTCTTCAAAAAACAACAACACAAGAAATCAGGTCCAAAAGATGACTCCCCGGCATAGCGCACGTATATCAACATAATTGATGCCAAAACCGCTTCTTTGATCAAATTCAGGGAGACCGACCTAAAACAAGACAAAAGTGCAAAAATATATTAAAACTGTACATTCTACTCCATTAACAGACTTAACTAATGCAAGAAAGGGCGCTTGAATATGCAATATTCGGCGCTTATCACACCCCCAAACTTACATTTTGCTAGTCCCTTAGCAAAACAAAATATAGAATCTAGCAAAAATGAAAACATACATCAATCATTAAGCAAGAAATTTATCTATGAAGCTCAAATGTAACATGGAATGACAAAAAATTGGAGGCAGTTCCATTAAACAAACTACCTTGCATATATAAAGCCTTAATAATCAAAATGGCAAAAATAAGTTTAATCTTAAATGCATCAATCATTAAGCTCTATATAAAAACTTCAATTATCATTTCTTAAATAACATGAACTCTAACTTCAGTGAAAGTGAGCCGAATTCCCAGTATGCGGCTTTTACCCTCTTTTTCCAATCCCAAGAACACATTTTCACATCCTTAAATCTCCTTCAAAATGAGGCCCCCATGGCATAATTTTATTCACAATGCAACTTTTATTGCTTATTGAGAATTATGTTGTTCACACAAAAGAAAGTTAACTATTGGTTGTGCAATGCCAAAATCCCTTAAGCTTTCTAACCAACTCATGTAGCAAGTGTTAGGCCAACAACTCCCAAACCAGATGGCTTTAGGGTGCTAAGTGTAGAAACACTCCTAGGGCTTAATAACTCGAGCTGGAAAGGCTACGAACTTCGACGAACCAAATTTATTTATTTTTTTTGAATAACCGTGCAATGTCTAGGTTCTTTAAGCTTTCTAGTAACAAGCGTTAGGCCAACAACTCCCAAACCGGATGGTTTTAGGGTGCTAAGTGTAGAAACACTCCTAGGGCTTAATAACTTGAACTAGAAAGGCTACGAACTTCGACTGGTCATTGATTGCTCTCGTTTTTTTTTTTTAATCAAATGCCAAGGGTATCCATTCATTAGGGTCATTAATTCAGATCACTGAGTCTCGATCAAGGTTAATTTGGATTGCATGCCTTACAATTAGGTTTCCGGTGTGCAAATGTGCAATGTGAAGCATAAAAGAGTATGAAATCCGACAAAAAATTAATTGAAGTCTTTATACAAACCAACTATGAATCAACATGCTTATTTTAAAAGTTTCCTTATTTTCAAAAATTATCTTGGCTTCTATACACAAAGTATTAAGTACATGCTTCAACCTTCAACAAGGTCCATGGTTACACTATCATTGCTTTCAACAAGATGATTTTATTAACTTATGAGCATCAAAAATGAGCAAAAATCATACGAATGAAAGCATATGCACCCCCAAACTTGAATGTCACATTGTCCTCAATGTGAGAAGACAAAGGATAAGAGAATTAGAAAGAAAACTAGAGAGAGTGCGAAGAACAATAATACCAAGTTGAGGAGGACTAGAGTGGCGGTGCAAAAATAAGCCACTTTGTGAATTCCAAGAGCATACCCCCAAACTTGAAATCAAACACCTGTCAAAAGCATCTATACAAAGCAAGAATCAAATGAATCCAAAAATTACTAACAATAACTGCAATTTATTTCAAAGCTAAAATCCATGCAAAATAACAAAAGAGATGCAGTTAAAAGTTTAAAAGAACTTGGAAAAGAAATGCCAAACGCGGCCCAAAAGAAGTCTAAAAGTAGTACTATGGCAAAAGGAAAATAAAACGAGAAACAAGAAATCAATCCTCCATCAGCGTGGAGGAGGAAGCACCAGGTGTGCCTGGCACTCGGTCTATCAGTGACTAGAGCATAGCCTACAAAATCTCTTGATTCTCCTAGGTTTTCTAGACGGCACCCTCTATAGCATCAAAACGCAAGGAAAAAGCATCGAGATGAGCATCCAAAGCGAAATCTAGAAGAGTATAGAAATGGGAATGCCCAGGTTGTGGTGATGCGCGACTGAACAAAGATTAATTCCTTGTAGATTTTTAGTAATTGGTCCTAGACAAGTTGTGGGACACAAAACAAACACTCCTTTTCAGCATAGTAGAGGGTTTTTAGAAATTCCCCCTTGCACTCAGAATGGCCTGGCACAAGTAGTACGTTCTTGGCCAAGACCAAATCGAGAAACCATAGCCGGCAAGGAAAGAAAGATTTATTGGTGCTTGTGGTTCTGTTTCCAGTGAATTGACCATGACAAATTTCTCCCACAATGTCCGCTAAGGTAGGCTGATAGGAACCTTCAACATAAAGGGGGAGGCCCGCCTCATCCACTGGCAAAATCAAGGGGCAATCCATAGCCATAGCAAGGTCATCGAGGTCGAATTCATAATCATAGTCATCAATGGTGGTTTTGATTTTGTTCGGTTCCTCACATGAGTGGACATATTGGCATAGAATAGACGGACCACACGCGGGAAGTAAGAATGAGCGCGCGGTTTAAAAATAGAGGATAGGCCGCGAGCCCTCAATTCGTGGACGGACCATGTGGTCTCCACATTGCTCTCGAAAGTAGGTGTAATGTCAAAACGAGCTTCGGTTTCAATTGGCCATTCAGCCCAATTTGGGGGTGGAGGAGCATTAGAGGGGCCTTCGGATGACCTAGCACATTTGGAAATAACCCTAAGAGCCATTGGAATGAAGAATATTGGTTCAGGACTTTTGTGAAACACCTGGTATGCAGCAGAAATTAGAACAGAGCAAAATGAGGTTAGAAAGATGAAAATTCCAAAAATTTGCATCCAAAATCAACTATGCACAATCCCAACAAATTCTGCAACCTTTACCACATCAATCCCATCCTCCATTGATCCACAAATTGAAAGAAAGGAAGAAGAAGACTTACCTCAAGTTGAAGAATCAAAAACTCTCTTGTTGGGGCTTTGGGATGAAAGATTAAGAGGATAAGAAAGATGGATGGAAATTAGGATGAAGGAGGATCGATGATAATGAGGTGAGAGTGACAGATTTATGGGTGAAGGAAGGTTGGGACGCAGGGTGAAAGAGGAAGGAGGGTTTATATGAAATAAAAATGGGGGAAAATGGGCTTAGAAGCCCATTTAATCTGCCAGTGATGGGTGGCAGGCGCCCGCGAGAGCTCCGCGGATGACTTAAGTGTACTGACTAGTTTGGCAAGCGCCCGCGGGAGCTCATAAAATGCTGGCTTGTGCAGCAATCCAGCATAGATTGGAGAGCAACGGGATCGTGATGACTGCAAAGAATGAAATGGAACGAACTAATTTACCACAACAGTCCTATAAAGCAAACTTTGGATAGAACGGGAGATGAGTCCAAACGACTTCAAATATTCCCCGAAGTTGAACAAAGATATGGACATGATGAAAATTACCAAATGTGATCACCAGAATGTGTCTTGGGAATGTCTTAACATTGGCCATGAAGAGAACGGAAGCGTGGGAAAATGGAAGAATTACTTCCCATGAGTGCTAAATTTTAACGTCGATAGCTAGACAAACTAAACGCGCGCACTAGTCCTCGTAGACTGGGTCCATTAATAGGACTTTCTCTACTTTACGGATTGGGACTATGCCGTCAATGAAGGGCTTAAGGTGTTGGCCATTAACCTTGAACAACAATCCATTAGCAGGATCTTGAAGCTCAACCGCTCCATGAGGAAAGACAGAAATGATGAGGTATGGACCATCCCATCTTGACCAGAGTTTACTAGGAAAGAGTTTCAAGCGGGAATTGAAAAGCCAAACTTTTTGTCCCGGGGCGAAAGACTTACTTATAATGTGCTTGTCATGGAATGATTTGGCCTTTTCCTTATAGATTTTGGCACTCTCATACACATCATTTCGGATTTCCTCAAGTTCATTAAGTTACAAAGCACGGGTAGAGCCGGCTAGTTTAAGATCAAAGTTGAGCCTTTTTATGGCCCAATAAGCACGGTGCTCTAATTCTACCGAGCGATAACACGCTTTGCCAAAGACAAGTCGATATGGCGACATGCCAATAGGTGTCTTGTAAGCCGTCCGGTAAGCCCAAAGTGCATCATTTAGTCTTAGCGACCAATCTTTGCGGTCCGATCGAACTGTTTTTTCCAAAATGTGCTTAATCTCCTGGTTAGAAACCTCTACTTGACCACTCATTTGAGGATGGTAAGGTGTAGCAACCTTATGAATGACGGAATACTTAGAAAGGATGGATTTAAAATAACAATTTTTGAAATGTGATCCGCCATCATTGATGATTGCTCAGGGCGTACCAAAACGACTAAAGATGTTAGATTGAATGAACTCGATTACGACTTTATAATCACTGGTTCTGGTAGCCGTAGCTTCCATCCATTTGGAAACATAATCCACCGCTACAAGGATGTACTTATAGCCATAAGAAGGTGGAAATGGTCCCATGAAGTCGATTCCCCACACATCAAAGATTTCAATTATTAAGATGGGAGTAAGGGGCATCATGTCTCTTCGGGACATGGATCCGAGCCTTTAGCATCTTTCACATGATTTACAGAAATTGTATGCATCTCAAAATAGGGAGGGCCAATAGAATCCGCTTTGAAGAACTTTGTAAGCGGTCTTTTTGGCACTGAAATGGCCTCCACAAGCAAGAGTATGACAGAAATTGAGGATGCTTGTGGTCTCAATTTCAGGAATGCATAGCCGGATGATTTGGTCTGAGCAATACTTAAATAGTTCCAGATCTTCCCAAAAGAAATGTTTGACTTGGGAGAAGAACCGGTCTTTTTCTTGTTTGGACCAATGAGTTGGAATTTTACCTACCGCAAGGTAGTTGACAATATCTGCAAACCATGGAAGATTTGCATGAGAAATCTAGAAGAGTTGCTCATCCAGAAAGGAATCACGGACAGTAGCAAATTCCGAGGATTTTTCAATGAGTAAGTGAGAGAGATAATCAGCGACAACATTGTCAGTCCCTTTTTTGTCCCAGATTTCGATGTCAAACTCTTGAAGTAAGAGTATCCATCGAAATAGGCAAGGTTTGGCCTCTTTTTTCGCTAACAAGTGCCGAAGAGCGGTATGATCCGAGAAGAATATGACCTTGGAACCAAGAAGATAGGAGCGGAATTTATCCAAGGCATACACCACAGCTAGCAATTCTTTTTTAGTGGTGGTGTAATTTAACTGAGCATCAGAGAGAGTCTTACTCGCATAATAGATGGCATGCAGAAGCTTGGCCATATGCTGACCCAAAACCGCACCTAATGTATAATCTGATGCATCACACATGATCTCAAAAGGGAGAGACCAATTGGGCGGTTTCATTATTGGGGCAGATGAGAAGAGAGTGCGAAGTTTAATGAAAGCTTCCATTCAAGCTTCATCAAAATTGAATGGAACATCCTTGGCTAAGAGATTGCACAAGGGCCGTGAGATTTTGCTAAAGTCTTTGATGAAGCGACGATAGAATCCGGCATGGCCAAGAAAAGAATGGATTTGATGGACGGAATTCGGAGGAGGAAGATTAGAGATTAATTTAACTTTTGCCTTGTCTACCTCGATTCCCTGTTTAGAGATGACATGTCCTAGAACAATGCCTTCTTGGACCATGAAATGGCTTTTCTCCCTGCTTAGAATTAGATTTGTCTCCTTGCATCTTTGGAGCACAAGCGATAAATTTTTGAGACAAGAATCAAAGGAGGAGCCAAAGACGAAAAAATCATCCATGAAAACTTCCAAGAATTTTTCAACCATATCAGAAAATATGGACATCATGCATCTTTGGAACGTGGCCGGAGCATTGCATAGCCCAAAAGGCATGTGTCTATAGGCAAAGGTTCCAAAGGGACATGTGAATGTTGTTTTCTCTTGATCTTGGGGGGCGATTGCCACTTGGTTATAGCCGGAATAACCATCAAGAAAATAATAGTAGCTTTGACCGGCTAGCCTTTCTAGGATTTGATCAATAAATGGGAGTGGAAAATGATCTTTCCTAGTTGACGAATTGAGCTTCCAGTAGTCAATGCACACACGCCAACCAATGGTGGTTCGTTGTGGCACAAGCTCACCCACTGAATTTTCAACAACGGTGAGACCGAATTTCTTGGGAACAACTTGCATGGGGCTTACCCATTTGCTATCAGAGATGGGGTAGATGATTCCCGCATCTAGCAATTTTATCATTTCCTTCATTACCGCTTCCTTCATGTTAGGATTTAACCGGTGCTGAACCTCTCTAGTAGGCTTTGCGTCCTCCTCCATATGAATGCGGTGCATACAAATGGAGGGGTCAATTCCTTTCAAGTCAGCCACTGCCCAACCAATAGCTTCTTTATGCTCTTGTAGCACAGCTTAAAGGTTGGTTTCTTGGTCCTTTAGAAGGTCTGATGCAGTGATGACTGGGAGAGTTTGATTGGAACTAAGGAAAACATACTTGAGATGGGACGGGAGTGGCTTAAGCTCAAGTTATGGTGGAGATTTCAGAGATGGAACCGGAGGAGTAGTGGAGAGCTAAGGAAGTGGCTCTTTTGGAATTTTCCAAGGTGGAATATCCATGATAGCATCAACATCAAGCAGAGAATTAACTTCTTGGATGGGTTGATCAATGTCAAAGTTTAAGAAGTCGAAATGAGACATGAAAGTTTCAAGGGGGTCCTTGCTTAGAATGAAGGGGAGAGATTATTTGACCACTTCATCAATGACATCCACAAGGAAACAATCATCCTCATTGGAAGGATGGTGAGTTGCATGAAAGATGTGGAGTTTGACTTGTATGTTTCCAAAAATAATGTCCATCACCTCAGTTTGGTAATTAAGTGATGCATTAGCCGTAGCTAAGAATGGCCTACCAAGGATCACGGGAATGTGCTTTTTTAGATCATGGACCGGTTCCGTGTCAAGAACCACAAAGTCTACCGAGAAGTAGAATTTGTCCACTTTAATGATAACATCCTCAAGAATGCCTCGTGGATGCTTGACCGATCTATCGGCAAGTTGTAAAACCACAGAAGTCGGCTTTAGATCTCCCAAACCAAGCTGTAAGTAAACTAAGTATGAAATTAAATTCACACTAGCTCCTAAGTCAAGGAGGGCCCTCTCAATTTTGTTATCACCAATGACACAAGAGATTATGGGGGCACCCGGATCCTTATACTTTGGAGGAGTGCTGTGCTGAATGATAGCACTAACAGTTTCAGTTAACCTCACTTTCTTTGGCAAATGATTTTTAGAAATGCGCTTTTGAGTGCACAAGTCTTTGAGAAATTTTGCATAGGGAGGGATTTGCTTGATAGCATCCAAGAGGGGCAAATTGATCTTTACTTGCTTAAAAACTTCCCACATGTCTTGAATTTTACAATTCTTGTTCCTAATATGTGTTAACTCTTGAAGACGTTGAGGAAACGGAGCTTTTGGCTCATAAGTAGTGTCCACATTTGGGTTGACATGTGTGGGATTTTCGTGAATGGTATTTGGACAAGAAGAGCTTGGAATTTGATTGGAAGAGCTTGAATTTAGATTTTGCAAAGGAGGTTCTTTTTCATTTTTGTCTCTATCAACCTTATTGTCAACCACTCTACCACTCCTAAGGGTAGTGATTGCTTGAACATGCTCATGACTCGGCCACTCGATGGAGGGTTTCATCAATCGCATGCATCCCTCTAGGATTTTTAAATGGTTGAGCGGGAAGCTTACCTTTGTCCTTTTGAAGCAATTGGTTCACAGAGTTAGCTATTTGGCCCATTTGATTTTCGAGCTTAGCTATGGATTGAGTATGAGAGTGAACCATTTGAAGAGTAGGCTGCAAAGATGTCAAGAGTTGCTTATTGGAATCCATAATTTGCTTGTTTAATGACTCCATCATTTGCTTATTTGCAGCCACAATTTCATCAGTTGGGTACACCGGAGGTTGATTGAAGACATTTGGATTGTACGGAGGTCGGTAGCTTAAAGAGGCTTGAAATGATCTATTTTGAAATTAAGGAGGGGGCTGATTTTGATGCCCTTGATTTTGGAATTGAGAATTTTGTGGGGCTTGTTGCCGCCACGAAAAATTCGGATGATTCCTCCAACCCAGATTGTAAGTGTTAGAATATGGATTATTCTCGGGCCTTGAGAACATGGCATTTGCTTGCTCTTGATTAGGGTTGGAAAATTGCTCCGGTGTGGGGCAATCTTCCATGAGATAGAATGGACTAGTACATGATGAGCATACCAAACTTGCCGAATTTTGAGATAATGAAGGAGAGAGATGTGGTGCCATCAATTGATAGAACTTATGAGCTATGGCATCCACTTGAGATGATTCCTCCCTTATTGATTTTGGTTGACAAGGGTTGGTGTTTTTTGCATTGGTTGAGGTCGGAGCCCTACGAGAATTATGTTGAAGTGAATTTTCGCTTAAATTCTCTAGTAGGGTCCAAGCCTCATCCGCATTCTTAGACATGAACATCCCACCACAAGAAGAGTCAACCATGAATCTATGGGGTTCGGTCAAGCCAGCATAGAAAGCTTGTACTAATTGCCATTTTGGAATCAAATGATGCGGACATTTTCTAAGAAGATCTTGTAACCTTTCCCAAGTCTCGTGGAGTTATTCTCCATCCGTTTGAGAAAAGCTAAGAATGGAACTCCTCATTTGGTTGGTTTTACTCACCGGATAATACTTCTTAAGGAATTCTTGCTGTAATTGAGCCCAAGAATTGATGGAATTTGGAGCGAGTGAGTTTAACCAATACTTTGCCCTATCTTTTAAAGAAAATGGGAAAAGATGCAAATGGAGTGCATTTTCAGGGAAACCGCGCAACCTGATGGTTGAACAGATCTCAAGGAACTCATCAAGATGTTTATATGGATCTTCATTATCAAAGCCATGGAAAGATGGAAGCATTTGAATGGTACTTGATTTGATCTCATATTGAGCCGCATCGATGTTTGGCATCACTATGCATGAGGGTGAAGCATAGGTGGTAGGGATGAAATGGTCTCTGAGAGTCATTGGCTCTGCATTTGGAATTTCGGCCCCCTCATTATTAACCCCTTGATTCCCTAGATTTTCTTCATTATTCGCCATTGTGAGAGGATTCCCTAAGGTTTCGTCTAAAAGTTCTTTCAAGTGAATTTATATCAATTGGCGAGTCAATTGTGGGTAGGTAAAGTGATCTACAACCAAACATCAATAATTCACAACACAATCATCACAACAATTCATCTTCCACAACTCCACAATCGATGTTCCCTTTCTCCTCAATTATCAAGACAGAAATAAAATTGGCCACGACAAGGACCGATGCTTCCAATTGAAAATATACAATAAAATAGCCTTAACAAGGGCTCACAATTTAACTATCACTAAATTTAACACATGCATGATATATTACAAATTCGAAACTAGAAGGTCAAGAAGCTTACCTGAAGTCCTCTAGACTTACAGATTTGCTAGTGTTCTTCCGGCGAGCCTTGAGTCCCTAGAATCTCACAAACACTTAAAACACAAAGATGGTCAAAACTGCACAAGAAATATTCACAAATCATAATATTAACAATCAAACTAAAATTAACCCTAGAACCTCGGTTGCTAAATCGTTTACAGTCCCTGGCAACGGCGCCAAAAATTGATCGACGGATCGATTACAATTATAAATCAACCCGTTTTGCAATAGCACAAATCATTGTAAAATAGGGCTATTGGTCGAGTAAGTCGAACCACTGGGACTGTGCTAATCTATGGCAACCTAAGTGTCTAAAATCATCTTTTAGAATGACAAGGGAGGTTTATAGAGGATTTGTTGGTTTGTCACTAAAACTATGAATTGAGAAATGCATAAAATGGTAATGCTACGAAATAGATAGGCAAAGACAATTCAAAAGAACTAGGGAAGTGAATCCGCACTAAACCCTAAACACATGCTAGATCAAGACTAAATTGGGGATAAATAATATATATATATAATGGTCAAGAATTATATAGCAACACATGGTTACCCTATAATCATCAAGAAGTTCATTAAATCAAAACAAGAATGATCCATTAAATGTTCATACATTTGAACTACCAAAACTAGGGTGTAGCATCAAACCTACTACCTTAAGCAAAAGACCATCAAGCCATTAATCAAATGATAACGCACATGACGCTAGGAATCAAGTATAAACCATCAAAGGGAATACCTAAGCAATGGACTATCAAGTTTCTCTATCAACATGCCATGAAAACCACTCATAATCTTATTTCTATTGTCACCATGAAAATGTAAGTATTAAGATTAATATAAGGATCATCAAAGACAAGATAATTAACTTACATCAATCATTTATGAACATTGAAATTCATTACAAATAGTAATATGCTCTAGATTATGAGAAGACCAAAAATTATACATAATTATCCCCAAAATAGAGCCTAATCTAAAACATGATTACAAGGGAAGGCGTCATCACCTCCCTAGATGGAGGTTTAGTTACCCATTAGTGCAAGGGGTGGAGAGAAAGAAGAAGAAGAATTCTCCATTGTTGCACCTTGAGCTCCAAGAACACCCAAAAAGCTCTCCACCTCCACTCTAGCTCTTCCAATTTTTGATATATCATATCTATGATCAAACCCCCTTCTTATCCTCTAAAACGTACTCCCCACACTCCAAAATCCCGAGCTCCCCCCTCTAGCTCAATCTCACCACATAAAAGGAAGATAAGGGAACAAGAATGCTAAAAAAAGGGGTAGGTGAACTGCTTACAGAGGGCTTACGGGTGCCCGCAGAAGCTGCGGCTCGCGAGGATGGTACTGGCATGTTTGGCAGGCGCCCACGTTGGTTCACAGGAGCTACTGCAAGGGCTTCTGTAAGGCGCCGCAAAACTAGACAGAGAGGTGAGGCATTCGGCGGGCGCCCGCGATGGCGCGCCGGGTGCCGCGAGAGCTTGCCTTTGCAACATTTTCAAGGCTTCTTGCAAGCCTTCTTCAAGCCCGACCGTGGATGCACTCCCACGACGAACACTCAGCCATGACTTCATAAAACGGCAACAGGAGAAGTCAGGTCCAAAAGATGACTCCCCGGCACAGCGCACGTATATCAACATAATTGATGCCAATACTGCTTCTTTGATCAAATTCAGGGAGACTGACCTGAAACAAGACAAAAGTGCAAAAATAAATTAAAACTATACATTCTAATCCATTAACAGACTTAACTAATGTAAGAAAGGGCGCTTAAATAGGCAATATTCGGCGCTTATCACACACCAATAGGGGGTCCAGTGTTTTTGGATCGTGTTTATTGGGGTTGTGTTATTGAGATAGCTGGGCAGACCTTAGTGTTCGATTTTGTTGTTTTTGACATGACGGGCTTTGACGTCATTCTCGGGATGGATTGGTTATCCTTCTTTCGTGCTATGATCGATTGCTTCCGTGGGAGGGTGACTATCTACACTCCCAAGGGAGACTGTTTTCACTTTTTGGGAGATCGGAGCGATTCCCTCCCGGTGATTGTTTTTAGTATTGGTGACTGGAGTTGCCACAGGTTTTACTTGGCTAGCCTACTGGCTGAGGAGGATAGTAGCTTGTACCTTTTTTTTTGGCAGTTGTAGACAAGTTTCTGAATGTCTTTCCAGAAGAGTTGACAAAGCTTCCTCCTCTTCGGGAAGTTGTCTTTGCCATTGATGTCATTCCCGGTACTGTACCTATCTCTATGGCACCGTATCGTATGGCACCAACAGAGCTTGATGAGTTAAAAGCTTAATTGGATGATTTGAAAGCTACAGGCTTTATTCGTCCTAGTGCTTCGCCCTAAGGAGCACCGGTTCTTTTTGCGAAAAAGAAGGATGGGTCTTTAAGACTTTTCATCGATTATCGCAAGCTGAACCACGCTACGATCAATAAAAGGTATCCTTTGCCTAGGATTAATGACTTGTTTAATCAATTAAAAGGGGCCACTTATTTTTCGAAGATTGATTTGGGATCGGGTTACTATCAGTTGAGGGTTAAGGATGAGGATATATCTAAGACCACTTCCATACATGGTATGGCCATTACGAGGTTCTGGTGATGCCATTTGGTTTGACCAATGCTCCAACAGCTTTTATGGACTTGATGAACCGTGTATTCAGTGAACATCTTGATCAGTTCGTTGTGGTTTTTGTTGACGACAATCTCAGATACTCAACTTCAGTAGAGGAACATGAGTATTATTTGAGGACAGTATTATAGATCCTTAGGGATAATCATTTGTACGCCAAGTTTGAGAAATGCGAATTTTGGCTACCGAAAGTGAAGTTCCTTGGACATGTTGTGTCAAGGGGCGGTGTAGCAGTGGATCCGTCGAAGATTAAGTCGGTGATGGATTGGGAGAGTCCGAAGACAGTTTTTGAGATTCAGAGTTTCCTTGGCCTAGCCGGCTACTTCTAGAGATTTATTCAGGATTTCTCTCGTTTAGTGGCACCTATGACTCGACTTACCCGCAAGGGGGTCAAGTTCGTATGGAATGAGGCATGTGAGTTTACTTTTCAGGAGTTGAAGGTCAGGCTGACATCGGCTCTAGTTTTGATCATTCCTGAACGTGGTTTAGGTTATGTGATCTTTTGTGATGCTTCGCGGGAAGGTTTAGGTTGTGTCTTGATGCAGACAGAGTAGGTGGTTGTTTTTGGGTCTCGACAGTTGAAGACTCATGAGTTGAACTATCCAACGTATGATTTGAAATTAGCAGCAGTTATCTTTGCACTAAGGTTTTCTTCGATCACAAGAGTCTCAAGTATCTCTTCTCTCAGAAGGATTTGAACTTGAGATAGCACAAATGGGTCGAGTTCATAAAGGACTGTGACTTTGAGTTACAGTACCATCCGGGTAAAGCCAACGTAATGGCCGATGCATTGAGTAGGACGTCACAGGGAACCCTTGCTAACATTTCCATTCACCGGTGGAAGATACTAGAAGAGTTTGCAGATATTGGTTTACAGTATTATGAGGATGTTTTAATAGCTATTTTGTTTAGCCTTATGGCTCAACCAGCTCTTGTTCGCAGAGTTATTGAGGCACAGTTGGAGGATGGGGAGTTGAAGGCCAGCCATATTCAGATTTTAGGTGGTGAGAATGTAGAAGGTTGGACCTTACATTTAGAGGGTGGTCTCAGGTACAAGGGGATGATTTTTATTCCTTTGTCTTGTCGTGAAGACGTTCTTTGGGACTTTCACCACTCTCGGCTCGTTGTTCATCCTGGTGGTACGAAGATATATCACAATCTACGGCGACAGTTTTGGTGGTGGGGCATGAAACGAGATGTTTCACAATTTGTGGCTCGATGTCTTACTTATCAATAAGTGAAGGCAGAGCATCAACGACCGATAGGATTGTTGCAACCATTACCAGTAGCTGAGTGGAAATGGGAGCATATCACTATGGATTTCATAACGGGACTTCCGAGGTCTCAGGCAGGGAATGATGCCATTTGGGTCATAGTTGACAGGTTAACTGAGACGGCACACTTCTTACCTATGGCAGTGACATTTAGTGCAGAGAAACTGAGTGGACTGTATGCGAAGCAGATCGTCAGGCTTTACGGGGTTCTAGTATCCATTATTTCGGATAGGAATCCCAGGTTCACATCTCACTTTTGGCAGGGCTTTCAAGAGGCTCTTGATACGAGGCTTCATTTCAGCACGGCATTCCATCCTCAGACTAATGGTCAGTCGAAACGCACCATCCAGATATTGAAGGATATGTTACGAGCTTATATCTTGGATTTCAGGGGTAGCTGGGAGGACTACTTCCCTTTGGTTGAGTTTGCCTACAACAACAGTTACTAGACCAGTATTGGCATGGCACCATTTGAGGCATTGTATGGCAGACCTTGTAGATCTCCAGTTTGTTGGACTGAGGTCAGTGATACCATTGCCTTGGGTCCTGACATTGTCATTGAGACTACAAAAAAAATCAAGTTAATTTGACAGCAGTTGGTTACTGCACAAAGCATACAGAAGAGTTACGCTGATAGGAGGAGACGATCATTGTCTTTTGAGGTAGGGGACCATGTCTTTCTTAAGATTTCTCCGCGCAAGGGGCTTTTGAGATTTCGACAAACTGGCAAGTTGTCTCCTAGGTTCATTAAACCATTTGAGATTTTGGAGTGCGTCGATGAGGTTGCTTATCGTTTGGCGTTACCGCTAGACCATATAGGGTTCACAATATCTTTTATGCCTCTATACTGAGGAAGTACGAGCCAGATCCATCATATATTTTGTGGTGAACTAATGTGGTTGTTGATGAGGACGCGACCTAAGAGGAAGGTCTGGTCCAGATTCTTGATTCACGGGAGCATGTCTTGTGGACAAAGACCATTCCATTGGTTAAGGTTTTGTAGAGACATCACGGCATCAAGGAGGCTACATGGGAGCTCGAACAGGAGTTTTGCTCTCGGTATCCCCATTTGTTCTCTCTTTCAGGTACGATTTGATTTCGGGGACGAAATCCTTTTAAGGAGGGTAAGTTATAATAACCCGGTTATTTTCCTTCTTTTCATTTTTTAGTAATTTTTTTTTTTTTTTTTGTCTTTTTCTCGTTTATCTTTTTTCCTTGCATAACCTCACTTTTTGTGCTCGGATTTGATCCGGCCTTGCATCCATCTATGATATTTAATTTCCATGATATCTAAATTTTTACTTTTGTAAAAAAAAATGCTAGATGTTTACTTTTCTTGTAAAGGGCTTGGATGCATAACTTCTTCGAAATATTCTTGACTTTTGGGGTTTTAGTGTAATTATGTAAAGTAATTATTTTTCATCTTAGGGACCATTTTGCAATTTAACTTAGGAGATATTTTGGAAAAGATCCTTTTTGCAATTTTTGGAGAGTGCGACAAGTGTCACACTCCCATGGAGCCACTTGTTGGCATTATGGTGGAACCACTTGGAGGCTTAGTTTGATGACACATGGAGGGTAGAGATTCACCCATTTGTTGGCCTAGGATAGAAGCACTTGTTGGCATGGATGGTTGACAAGTGTAGGCTTAATATCAAGCCTTGGATGATTACTTAGGATGGTGACACGTGTAGGCACCATATTTTGTCTCGCATTTGTGCGTGTGTGAGAGGTAGTGCAAGAACACATAGTGAGTGGAGAATCCCACCACATTTAGTTTAGGGTTTGTGTTCTAATTTCATTTTATATCTTTCCTCTCAAATCCTAATCTAGCCACCATTGAAGCAAAGCTTAGTTTAGAGCTTTAAGCTTCATTTTGGCCTCCTTCCACTCACCTTAGAACCTAAAGCTTAGAGTACTTTAGCTTCCTCTCACTCTGCTCTACAAAACCCTAGATTAGTTTACCATTTTAAGCTTGGTTGCTTTGGATTATAGAGATTCAATTCTCTATTTTATGTTTATTCTCTTTGGGTTTTATATATATTCGAGCTTAATATATATTAATTACATGACTTTTAAATTCTTGTATCTGCATGTAAATAGAGATTTTATATGCTTGACTTAGGATTTATGGATTAAAGCATGTATATGACTATTATATTGTATAGGTAGGTTATTGTTTAATGATTTGCCTAATACTTGTGATTTCATTGAGGGTTTATTATGATTATCTGGAAATTGCACTTATGTGTTAAGTAATGGAAATTTCATTGAAAATCTAGTATGAAAATCTTGTATGTAGCACTTGTAATTACTTGTAGGTAAATTATTATATTGCATGGTTAGTAAATGTTGCCTACATTAATATTAAATTCATATAGCATAATGTGTAGTATCATTAGCTTATCAATTTAGATATGCAACCTTAGGGCATGGTTTGTGTGGTGTCACCCTACTTGTGCTTGGTAGGTAGTTTCATGCATTGAGATTATATAAATGTCATAAACTTGTTGATTTTTAGAAGCTTGTAAGGATATGAAATGTTTGATGGCTAAGGTTTGGCTCTAGTATGGAGGGTAAGAATTCTCCTATGTCAGAATATGCATTATGTTGTACCTTGTGGGTCGTAATTACCCGAAATAACTTGTATGGTCTCGTGGCCACATATCCTAGTCTTTCCATTATTTGATTTCGCATTACTTTCCATGTTATAAATCATGGATTTCTTGTAGCTTGTGATTTGGTAATTTTAGTTTAAATGTAGTTAGTGTACTTGTTTATATATACTTGGATGCTATATGTTTATCATTTCAATCATTTATATAGCTTGAGATGATCCCTTAGAGTACCATGGAAACATAGACATTAGGTGGAATGCACCTTTGTGATGGTCTATGTTTGGTTCACATTATACTTGAAACTATAGGGTATGCGCATGCACCACATCCTACGAGTAACTTCATTACTCACCCTAGTTTTTTGGGTTATTTTGCAGGTAAAGAAACTTTGTTTTGGGATGCATCACCCTAAGTTGCCTTGATAGCTTGAAGTATTTTGATGTATTTTGGAAAACATGCAAGTGTTAGCATGTAGCATCTTTTAGTTGTAAAATGTTATTTTTGCCTAGAAATATGTAATATGTACCTAAGTACACTTTTTGGATCTTATTTGGTATGTATAACATGAGGCTAAGCGCCATTAATTCTAAAGTTTACAAATACGTTTTAAAACTTGAGAATTTAGTACTTGGTACTATTCATCGACTTTTTTAAAAAAAAATGTGTCGACCAATTCGAAACTTCTGGGGGACTTGTGGGTGTATTTTAAGATTATATTTTCAATTTAGATAATTTAAAAACCTCCCGAATCCCCATTTCCGTTCCTTTGGCAGCAGCTCAGACGGATTTTTACCCTCTAGACCTGATTTTCTTGGGGGCATTCTGGGCATTTCACAATGCATTTTTTTTGTTTCTGTCCCTAATGCCGGGTAGAAAACTTGATTTTAGGGGGGGTTTCTTCTTTGATTTTTTCCAAAAATGTCTGTTTAGATGCCCGTTTTTACTCTCAGTTGCAGCAGTAGTAGGTCGGCAGCATTGTAGCAGTCATGACCCTCGTCGGGCCGCCGCGACATTATTTTTGTTTTTGACCTTTCTCCCACGTCCGGACTCCAAATCGAGTAAAAAAAAATTTGAAATTGACTAATTTTTCGTTTTATATTCAACGATGTGCTCCGTTACGCCCGGATATTTCTGACTAATTACCAGCTTACCATTTTTGCTTTATATGTCCGTTTTTCTTTGTTTTGCCGTTTCTCCTTCGTCTAGACTCCGAATCATGCGATTCTTGAGTCCATCATGATTAGTTTTTCATTGTCTTTCCAGTGGTGTGCTCGGTAGCACCTGAATCCATAGTTTTTTCAAAATAACTATTTTGCCCCTATGGTCTTATTTTTCATATTTCCGATCTTTTGCTTCCATGACAGTTCTCATTGAGTTCCACGACCTCATGGAAGGTCATCAAAGTGTCTTAGAGGCATATTGTGCCTTGGGTGCTTCTGCATCTAGATCCGTTATTGGGTCAATCTTCGGTTCATCACAAGACGCACTAGCTTGAAAACCAGGGCCGTTAAACTTCAATTCTGTGCTCGGACTTGATCACCTGTGGCTTTAGAATCGAGGGGTATCACACCCATCATCATGGATCCATAATTATGAGCCTTCTCCGATTTCCTTTGAAGTCAAATCCTTTCAAGTGAATAATTCCTTTTCAAATCAATCAATGTCCCACATTAACTAAAAATGAATTATTTTCTCTGTGGTTAAAATGTAACCACTAGACTTCAGCATCAGCGGGTTAACCCCCTTAATAATGGAGGCCCATTATAGACCCATTATTAAGGGAGAGACCTGTTTTGACCACGAGAGTCCGATAAAAAGAGACTGTTCCCACATCGAGACACTTTTATTTTGTTTGGACCTTCATAAGGCCCACTATATCTATGTATATGTACAAAAATAGGCGAAGGCCCCAAGAGACAAACGCCCAATCAAATTTGATCATAAAATTGATCAAGTTAAAAAAGTCGAACGGCCACAAAAGCCGATTGTAAAAATAAGCGAAAACCCCAATAGCCGAACGCCCAATCAGATTTGATCAGAAAATTGATCAAGTTAAAAAAGCCGAATGGCCACAAGAGCCACTCGCAAAAATAGGTGAAGGCCCCAAGTGCTAAATGCCTAATCAGATTTAATCAGAAAATTTATGAAGTTAAAACAACCGAACGGCCACAAAAGCCGATCCCAAAAATAGGAGAAGGCCCCAAGAGCTAAATGCCCAATCAGATTTGATCAAAAAATTAATCAAGTTAAAAATAACGAATGGCCACAAGATTCGATTGCAAAAATAGGTGAAGGCCTCAAGAGCCAAACGCCCAACTAGATTTGATCAGAAAATTGATCAAGTTAAAAAAGCCAAACGGCCACAAGAGCCGATCACAAAAATAGGCGAAGGCCCCAAAAACCGAATGCCCAATCAGATTTTTTCAGAAAATTGATCAGGTTAAAGAAGTCGAACAACCACAAAAATCGATTAAGAAAATAAGCAAATGCCAAAGAGCAAATCATAGACATAAACTCAAGCATAAGCGATCTCAAGGTATGCAAAGGAAACTTTCATATATATATATTAAATTTTAATAATAATTACAAGGGAGATAGGATATCCCTTGAGAGCTCAAAAGATACTAAAGAGGAGGAAAAACTTCAGTAACCACCTTGCATTTCAACAGAGAAGCAAACTTAATCTCCCTGGGACTAGTAGAGGGTTAGGATATTCCCCGGTGATCAATAGCCCTTGCTCGGCATCATGTTCATCAGCATCACCATAATCCCTCTCCTCAAAGGGAAGATGTCCTTGAGCAAAGCCAAGTCTGAAACTCTTGACATAACAGAGATTTGCCACTTGAGAAAAGCAGTTAAACATCTCCAAACCCCCATCTTTGCAGGTTTGGATCAAGGAATTCGCCTTCCTAAGCTGAAGGCCGAGTTCAACCGCTTTATTCTCAAGTTCCTTAGCCCTCCTGTCAAAATATTCAATTAACTTGAGCTGCTGAACCTTCTCCTTCTTAGCCTCAACAAGAGAAACTTCTAAAAGGTCTACCCTCTTTTGAAGGGGAAGCCGATTGATTCGCCTAAAGAGAATCAGCTGACAACTTTTTCATGAAGGTAAACATCAAAAAGGAGCTCTGCAAAAAAAGGACAAAATGTTATCAAGAGGTCAAAAAAAAGAAACTAAAGCGAAGGGTCAATAAAGATTACCTCCATTATGGACTTGGGAGCAATGGAAAGGAGATCATCAACACTCATCTGCTGCTAAAGAATCTCATCCCCAGGTGGCCACATCCCTCTAACCAAGCCTATCAGTGTCTCCGAGTCCTCAGCCCCAGAATCTCCGATGGTGATAGGGAAGCCATCAGCCTTCAGCATTTCGGGGAACAACTTTTCAGCAGACCTCGCAAAGTCACCCCCGACGACATCAGTAGCACTAGGGACTAAGTCACTTTTACCCCCGAAAGCCTCAGCCATAAACTTGGGAGCTTTAAAGGAGAATCGTCCTTCGCGGAAGAACGCTTGAGCCCTAGCACAGACTGAACCCCCTTTTGTTTTTGAGAAAAGGAGAACTTGACCATCTCAACAAGGGTGTTCTTCCTCTCCTGCTGTAATTTAGTAGCTGTCTTCCTCTCTTTCCTAGTCGTACAGGGTTTTTGAGAGGGAAGTTCCATCGCTGATTAAGAAAGAGTAAGAGGGGCAAGCGATACAAGGCTAGCCTCAGTATCATAAATGTCATAGTCAATGGGCTCCTTAGGATTTTGAACAATCACGTGAGAATCCCTAGAGATTGTCTCAAGAAGAAAGAGGAGAGATGCACCTTAGTAGAATGAACGTCGCTCCAGACTCTTTCCTGCAAATAATCAAGTAGCTATCTACAAATTTTGAAGAGAAAAAGTCAGTTTTGTGACCCAAGAAGTCATAAATATTAAAAAATGTTTTACAACGCAGACAAAACAAGAAGACTCGCCCGAATTATCAAATGCAAGAATGGATGGGGCATGAAAACTAAATCGAATAAATAGATCCCGAGCGGACGGAGAGCGCCATGCCCTTCCAAATTTAACAATTTTATCTTTCCACTCTTTATCAAAAGTGTTAAGCTGAGAGAAAAGTGTTCTACCCAGTCTAGAATAAAAGTGGAACCTACCCTCGCTACCTTTCATTCTATCAAGAGTTTAAAGCAAGGAGGCAAGAGAGGATGCGGGAAAAATTAGGGTTAACCTAAAGGGGAGCCAAATTTAATACCAATAGAACCCGAAGATAGAAAGGTTTAAGGGAAAATCAAAAAGCAGGAAAGTGTAAAGCCGAGAAAAGCATCTCGCCCTCTACCAAACCCCCGCCAGTACTAAAGTTTAAATCATGATCATACTCCTTAAGGGTAATATCAGAAGGAACATGGTTTTTCTTCCTCAATTAAGAGATTGAAAAAGACTTCCTTTCCACAATATCCAGAGGAAGGATTATGGGACCTTCGGCATAACCACTCGAAATCACCGCCGCAATCCCCAATTCAGAATTAGACATATGAACACTATGAGTTCGTTCACTATTTTTCTTGACTGATAATGCTAGAAAGAGGGAATGGAAGAAAGACTAACCTCGACAGATGAAAGGACATGACACAGCAGTGGTCAGAATCTTGCTTAAACTTAGAAACATGATCACAAACATGAACACCCAAGTGACAAGAACTGTGATGGCCCTAGTTTTTAGGTCAGTGCGTCCTATGATGAATCAAACGTAGATCCGATAACGAATCCAGAATGTGGAAGCAAGAGATGAAACAATGGTCTTTAGATACATCATGTCTCTAAGACACCAATATGACCCTCAATAAGATCGCGGAACCTAAAGAAAATAAATGCAGAAGCGACGTTTCAAAAGCGGATAAGAATGAACCTAAGGGCAAAAAGGCCATTTCCAAGATGAAAGTTGGTGCTACTGAGCACACCATTGGAAAGACAATGAAAAATTAATAAACTAAGACTCAAGAATCACTTGATTCAGAGTCCGGACGAAGAAGATATGGCTTACGGAAGAAAAAAGGGGCAAAAAGGTCAAAAGGAGTCAACCCAAGGCCATCTAACTGGTTAGGAGACCTTTCTAACCGGTTAGGAGGCAAAAATAAAGAGTTCCTAATTCTGCCCAAGCACATGTAACCGGTTACGAGATCCACCACCTGTACACTTGACCCCCACACTTGTACTACAGTACAGCAAAAAGCTGACAGCAGGGGTTTTTTGGGAAAAAATGGGTTTTTGAAGGCCAAGATGAGGTTTTTTGGAAAAACACAAAGAAGAAATGCCCCCTAAAATTGAGTTTTCTGATCAACCATGGTCCAAACCAAAATTTAAAAATAAGGTAAAATGGTAAAAATGCCCCCAAGAAAAATCAGCTCAAGAGGAATAAAAATTTACTAAATGCAAAACTGAAAGCTGAACTTCGCAAGGGATTTCCGGTACCAAGATGACATTTTCTAGAAAAACACGAAGAAGAAACCCCCCCCCCCCCCCCCCAAAATCACGTTTACTAAGTTACCATGTCAAGGCTGGAATTTATATCTTGAAAGAAAATCCCAAAATGCCCCTAAACCAGATTATGCAATAAAAATGCAAAATATGTCCATAGGAGGCTCAAATCACCAAAGAAGAGGCTTTTCTTGAAAACAATCATGCACACAAACGTAACTTACCTATTAGGATGTGCTACAATGGTCCATGGCTTAAAAATACTGCCGATGCAAAATATGACCCCCCCCCCCCCAACGGCCAAAAAGGCAAAAATGCATATGAAATGGAAAATTTGAAATCCAAAATTATGAAATGGCTTCAAATTACCATTTGGCCCTTGGCCACACTTCATACATGATTAATAAGGTCCTATGGAAGAATGAAAATAGAATTCCCACACCCAATGCAAGCATAGTGAAGCAATGACTTGACATTTTTCAATATTTTCATAATATTTCATGAAGTCAAAAATTACATAGGATACAAAATAATTTTCATTAGCCTTCGGCCTCATCTCATACATGCTAAATACATTGTAAAAGGTTCACTTACATACACATTACATGTATGGAATTAAATATACACATTTTGACATATAAAGCTACAAGTGGCATTCCAAGCCAACCTTTACAAGAATGGAAACCTTCAAGTCCACAAATCATCCAAGCATAATGAGAATCTTTAACCTTGATTCTTGCACCTGAAAAATGACCCCGGTAACTTTGGGTTGAGTAACATAAAGCTACTCATAGGAGATGAGCATGCAAGGACCTAACGTTTTACAAAATTATCACATTAATGTGAAACCATTCAAAAGGTCATGCCACCTAATGTCTATGTCAAAAGTGTGACTCAGGGAGCATCCTAGCTACCTTAGAACATATCTAGCATAAATCACATCATTCATGCAATTTAAATAACATAAAAACATACTAAACAAAGCAACAAGACATAGATTCTCAAAGCCATCGACTTGAAATCTAAAACACGAAAACAACTAAAGTGGATCATGCCACCTAACGTCTATCTTCCAAATGAATCTATAGGATCATTCCTAAACTACATTTAAACATTTATAGCATGGATGTACTTAACAGCATTAAAAATATGTGATGATTCCTTTCAAATCATAATGCATAAATGTACTTAACAACATTCAAAACATGCGATGATTTCTTATAAATCATAATGCATAAATGTACTTAACAACATTCAAAACATGTGATGATTCCTTTCAAATCATAATGCATAAATGTACTTAACAACATTAAATTTTCAATAACCAAAACCACAAGTCACAATTAAACATTAGTTGTCAACTTGGAATTGAATGCGAAATCAAGTAGTGGGAGACTTGGACATCAAATCTTTGATAAAGCCAAGAACTACGATTATTCCGGGCATTAACCCACTGGGAATACCACCCTAGTGCGTACTATAAAATAGGGAGAACTCATGCCTCTAGTACTAAAACCAAACTCTAGCCATGTCTCTGTAACAATGTCCCAAGTAACTCCAAAATAAATAAGTTAACAACTTATATATGAAATATATAAAGTATGAAACTACATTCCATGCACAAGTAGGTTGAAACCACACAATACATGCTCTAAATCCACAATTACTATAGGATAACAATGTCGAATCTTCATAGTGCGATTCGTTACACGCTATAATAACATCACATGTCGAATCTTCAGTGTGTGATTCGTTACACGCTATAACAATATAATTCAACATTGAAAACATAAACTTATGAATATAAATTTAACAAAAATGTTACTCAATGTTTAAAGCATAACCACGTGAATACGCAATAAGTCTAAATCCATGATCTAAACATAGAAACAACTTCTAAAACATAATTAGATCCATGGAACAATGCGATAGAATTTAATGAAATAAAAATAATTAAATTCTCTAGATTCCAAATCAATTCCAAATAATCTTAATTTAATATATGTTAAAGGACATAGCATGGTCATCACATATATCACATCAAAAACAAAAATAAACCAATGGAACCATTACATAGATTTTAATTAATTCTTTTAATTAAAATCTCTAGATTTTCAAACTCATCCAAATGCTCTCAAATTAAAGTATGTTAAAGAACATGCCAAGACTTAATTTCAAAGTATATCACAAGTTAATTTCATGCCAGGTACATCCATGAGAATTAAACTTTCACAAAAGGAAATTATTACTCGTAAATAAAAAGTGCAATTCTTATTCAAATAATCCCAATTTAATATATGTTAACAAACATATCAAAGCCTAATTTTCTAGCATGCCACAATTTAATTCTAAGTATATATCATCATAAGAATTAAATCTTAAACATAGAAAATAATTAAATTAAATTCTAAAACTTAAAGCAAAGCATGCATTCAAGTTGTATAAGCTTCTAAAATCATCAATACAACATGAATATAAACTTAAGACACCCCCTACCTCTATTTGAGATTATCCCCACCTAAAGAAAAGTGCTCCAAATCCAACGATACTTTGGGGTTTTGTCGGGGACAACACGATAAACATGAACCCCAAGGAAGCCCCGTCAAAATCACAACTTGACTTTAAAACCGAACTCAAAAATGGCCAAAATGAGATTCTAATCGATGGAATCGAAGGCCTCGCCAAGGCGAACATAAAACACTAAGGCACTACGGCATTTCATTGAAGGAAAGAGGCTCAAAAGAGGAGAGAGAAGGTGACAGCCAATGGCTGCCATGGAATCCAGCCAAGAGAGAGCAAAGAGAGAGAAAAATCTCATTTTTCTTTCCAAGACCCCCTATTTATAAATTAAAAAAAAACCCTAAAAGTGTCCCGAAAGGCCCCGCCAAGTCCGAAAAAGTGGAATTTGAGCAGAAGCGCTCAAACGGCAAAAATCCATAAACTAAAAAGAGCCAAAATGAGAAAAGATGAACAACGAAAGAAACGTGTCAAAAATTGAGTTCCGAGCATAGAGATATGCCCTAAACAAGATTGGCGCTAACCAGGGCCGAAAACTCTAAAACTAGGGAAAAACGTCCGGAAGGAAATTCTAAGAGTACATGATGGTTCGGAATGGATCTTGTCTGAAATGGCTTTTTAACATGGAAGTGTGCCAATGGTAAGAAAAAGGAGTAAATTTCAGATTGGTAATAATTAGAGAGATGAGATGGAAAAAGAAGCAAGTTTAGTTTAGTACATTCCATAAAGTACTTAAGGATAATTTGGTCTCCATGTAATCATGAACAGTAAAAATTAACAAATTTGTAATTACTTTTTAAAGTGTTTTTTTATGGTTTTATTTTTGAGTGTTTACATTCTAGTAAATAAAGCTTCCTAAAGTGTTTTCTATTAAATTTACCCTAATTTATTTATAACTCTTTTTATGGTTTTTTTTTTTTTTTTTTTTTTTGAGAGGTATTTTTTTTTCAGGTTTTGTCAAAAAAAAAAACCCAAAACATTAAATATTGGAGAAAAGGGGGCCAAGATCTCATGTCATAAGGACCCAAATCATCTCTAGTGGAACAGGAGAATCTGTTCCCCCCGGTTCTTACTGTTCAGGCACTGTATCGGTGGTAAAAATGGCCAAACAAGACTTTGGGTAAAAAAAAAAAGGTATATATACACACACACACACATATACGAGAAATATATAGATGTTGTGTTATTACTTTGCCAATTATAAATAACCACTCGCAATAGTACAAATCTTTATAGGATAGCACTATAGAGAGGGTGTCGAACCCACAGGGAGATGAGTATTTATGTTCTGTTTTTAATTAGTTCCTATTGGTTTACAGGTAACTGGTTGAAGTGTTTGATTGGTTGTCATGGTTGTAAACTAAAATTAAACTACAGTGATCAGAGAGAGAAAGGTCTTAGGGCTTTGACTTCATCACAACCTTCATACTATGGTTAACTGTTTCAACTCTGGAGATTTAACAAATTATATTGTAAATGAATTGAACTCAATAACATTCGTTCAATTTGAGTTTTAAAGAAATATGTTTTATAAAATTCAGTTAACTACAACCTATTTGCAGTTAGCATGGATTATCCAGCTACCTACTCTAACTACTTTAACTACTTTATAAATAATCCATCTTTCCTAAGCATACACTATGAAAACATTCTTTTTATAAAAAAACATTGGAACACCATTACATGACCTCTATTCTTATGTCCGACAGGGCACCGCCAGATACCGTTCAATAAGAATATGTTGAGAATATAAAACAAATAGTTATATTTAAGACAATGTAATAACGATTTGAAAACTATTTAAAGCATTAAATCCAATTAAGTTGTCTCAATTGCTCATAGTCATGTAATCAAAAACATAATATACATTAAATTATCCCAGAGTTAAGAATAATCAAACCATAGTACTAGATTGGGTTACATCAGTGCCCTAAGAGAGGAATTAGCTACTCATGACGATGCCGAATATCATCTGTGTTATAGTCGCCTCCATCGTCACGGACGGCATTTCTCTTATCAGGATCTTCACCTTCTAAGGTTATGAAAACCCTAAAAGCCACCACCACAGTACCAGCCTTCTGAATAATACGAGAAAAAGGGATTTCTTCTATTAAGGCTTATGCTTTCTTTTATAGAAGAAAATAAAGGTTTGGTGGGCTTTTAGGTCTTCTGCCCATCTGGAATGAAATACGACTTGTAAAGAGAATAATCCCGTAACTTAAATCTGATGTGTCATGGAAGGCTCGAGCTTTAGGAAGCAAAGCTCAAGCTTTGAGGTTTAGGCTCGAGCTTTAGGAACAAGGCTTGAGCTTCATTGTGTTATTGCTTGAGCTTCAAGGGATGGTGCTCGATCTTCACTTTGACACTCAGCCAAATTTCTTCAAGTATTTTTCAAAGCATCTTTTCCTTCATTACTTAGAATATTTTTGGGGTTCATCTCTTTTAACATTGCTCGATCCAAGCTTCATGGGCTCGAGCACTAGGTACCAGGATCAAGCTTTATGTACTCAAGGCTTGAGCTTTGGGTAATGGTGCTCGATCCTTGAGGTCTGGCACGAAGGCCCTGGGAGCTTGGTTTTCCATTAAATCAACTGTGACGGCCCAAGTTTTGTAAACCCGGTGTGTCAGTGATGACCAAAAGATGACCTGATAACGGATCCGAAATGCGGAAGCGAAAGGTGAAACAACGGTCTCTAGAGATACAATACGTCTCTAAGACACCAATGTGACCCTCAATGAGGTCATGGAACCCAAAGGAAAACCAATGCGGAAGAGTCGTTTAAAAAACGGACAAAAAGGAACCTAGGGACAAAATGGTCATTTTACAAAAAAAATGGATTCAAGTGCTATCGAGCACACCACTAGGAAGACAATGAAAAATTAATCAATTTAAAAAAAAAAAAAAAACTCACTTGATTTGGAGTCCGGATGAGGGAGAAAGGTCAAAAACAAAATCGACATCGCGGCGGCCCGACGAAGGCCGTGACAGCTACAGTGCCGTCACCCACTACTGCTGCAACTGAGAGTAAAAACGAGCATCTAAACGGACTTTTCTGGAAAAACTCAAAGAAGAAACCCCCCCTAAAATCAAGTTTTCTACCTGACACGCGAAGGGAAACCAAAAAAATGCATTGTAAAAGGTCCAAAATACCCTCAAGAAAATCAGGTCTTGAGGTCAAAAATCGTTCTAAGCTACTGCCCAAAGAAAGGAAATGGGGTTTCGGAAGGTTTTTAAATTGCCTAAATTGAAAATTCAATCTTCAAATACACCCACAAGACCCCTGGAAGTTTTGGATCAGTTGTCACGCTTTTCAAAAAAAAGTCGATGAATAGTACCAAGTATATTTGCATTAAAGTCGGCAAAAACCTGGCAGCAATGATTTTTTGGAAAATAATTGATTTTTGAGGGCCAAGATGGCTGTTTCTGGAAAAACACAAAGAAGAAACCCACCTCAAAATTGAGTTTTCTATGTGACTCGTGAGGAAAAATGAAAAAAACACATTTTGAAATACCCAAAATTCTCCTAGAACAGAATAGGGTAAAACTCCCTAAAAATGCTACTTAGAGTCTTTGTTCATCAAGGATGGTTTTGTTTGCCAAAGTGAGCATGCAAGCATATGTAATGTGATAAAATAGATGTGTTGCAATGGCCTATGGCCTCATGGCATGTCATATGCAAAATAGAACCCTTCAATGCATTAATCCACATATCTTCCATAGGCAACAATGAAGTTCAAAGTTAGCATACATTTCACATAAGTGTATTTGGCCCTTGGCCTCATTACAACCACATTCTAAGAGTGTCAAAAGGTGCACTTAAGTGCATATTACATAACTTAGATAATAAGTACAAGTTTTATCAAAGTAAGCAAAAGTAGGACAAGATATGCTAACATATGCTAACATATGCATATTCTATGTCATCAAAATATACTTTAAGAACTCTAGTGAGTTTAAGAATGCTGTGCATCCCACACTAAGGCTTCTTTACCTGCAAAACATCCATTAACTTAGGGGTGAGTAAACAAGTTTACTCGTAGGAAACGCATGGGTTTATCTTTGTACAAGTTACAATCCAATACCATTTAATTTATGCTATCAAGTGCCAATAGAACTTTCAACATAACACAATGAGATGTAATTTTACAAAGTTAACAACTTGGAATTTAAATGCAAAATCAAACCAAAGTGGATACTTGGACGTCACGCCGGATCAAACCGACAATGTGGTTACTTTAGGGTTACTAGCCCATGGGTAACCTCCCTATGTGCGCACTAGACTTGTAGAGGGACTTTCCCCCGTACTAGAACCATGCCCTAGCCATAGTCATAACAACGACATCCCCAAGTTTCTAAAATCAACATTTTGTGCACATTACATATATGTATCAACATAACATATATATATACAATGTAAAGCCATCAACATGCACAAATCAATTTTGGAAACACAATACATGCCCTAAGTTCTCAACTAAAATGGCATGAAGAACATTGAATGATCATTATGCTATTTGCCACTAATTACAACAATATCATTCAACAACAAGAACATAACCTCACAAGTATGATATAAGTTAAAAATCATAATTTAAAAAATTTAATAAAATAACTAAATTCCTAGATTTCACTTCTCATCCAAACATGCTCAATTTAATATATGTTGTAGTACATGTCATGGTTATTATATAAATCACTTCAAAACTTGATTTAAGTCATGGGAGCATATAAATAAAAATTAATTAAATTAATTCATTAATCCCTCTAGATTTTAAAACAACTCTAAATGACCTCAAATTAACATAAGTTATGAATCAAGCCATGGTCATGTTATTTATCGAGTCTAAAGTGAATTACATACAAGTCATAATTAATCATTTATTTCTCATTTTAATACAAGACAAACATATAACTTAGATATCACTATAGGAACAAATAAAATCACTTGGAAGATAAATGATAACACCCCCTACCTCAATAGAGAATTGAATCTCTATAATCCAAGCAACCAAGCTCAAAATGGAAAATAAGTTTAGGGTTAATGAAGAGGGGAGTGAGAGGAAGCTTTTGTCTTCCAAGGTTTTATGTCTAAGGTGAGTGGAAGGAGGCCAAAATGAAGAAAAAAGCTATTAACCAAGCTTTTCTCCAATGGTGGCTAGGTTATGGTTCTTGAAGACAAGTGAAAACGAAAATGATAAAGTGTAAAATGGTGAGTGGAAGGGCTAGAAATCCTCCACTCACTATGTGCTCTTACACTACCTCTCTCACACACATAATGCAAGACTAAATGGTGAACCTACACTTGTCATGAATATATGGTTCATTCTAGGCTTAATCTCAAGCCTACACTTGTCACCATCCTATGTAAACTTCTAAGACTTAATATTGAACCTACATTTGTCAACCATCCATGCCAACAAGTGTACCAATCCTAGGCCAGCAAGTGGGTGAATCTCCACCCTCCACATGTCATCATCCAACGCATCAAAGTGTTTCCACACAAATGTCAACAAGTGGACCAATGAGAGTGTGACACTTGTTACACTTTCCGGAAATTGCAAACAAGTCCTTTTTGAAAATATCTTCCAAATTAAATTACAAAATGGTCCCTAAGATGAAAAATAATTACTTTACTTAATTACCCAAAAACCCCTCAAGTTATGGATAATTACAAAAAGTCTTATTTTCATGGCTTTTACAAAGAAAGTAAGCATTTAATATGCATTTCTACAAAAGTAAAAATGTAGATGTCATGGAATTTAAATACCATGAATGTATGCAAAACCAGAATCAAATCCAAGCACAACAAGTAAGGTTATGCAAGGAAAAATGAAAAAAAGGGGAAAAAGACGAAATAGGGAAAAGACAAGATAGGAAAAAGACGAAAAAAGAAAACCGCCAAAAATGGAAAAGGAGGAAAAAGGCCAGGTCATTACATCAACTCTTCAAATTTCAACGCCTTATGCTTGAGCTTAAGGGTCAAGGCTTGAGCACCGTAAGGCCAGGCTCGAGCACCCTTAGTAAAGGCTTGAGCTTTGGGGTTGCAAGGCTCGAGCTTCAATGCCTTGTTGATTTTTTTTCTTCTTTTACTTGTAGGGCTCAAGCCTCAAGACTTGGGCTCTAGCTTTGGTTCTTGAATTCTTCCAAACTTCACCATTTAACTTCTCGGCTCACTCTGAATGACCGGCAATGACTCTGTAAGCTTCGATATCAGTCTTTTCATCATAAAATCCCAATTTTAACCGTTTCTCTAGGAAAGTACCTATAAACACACATTAAGTATAAATCAGTCTAACAATGGATAAAAGTATCACTTTAGGTCTTAACATACGTATATTTAGGGGCTCGAATATGCAATATTCAGCGCTCATCAATAGACATATACAAAATTATATATATACACATATACGAAATTATACCTATTGAAACTCAGATTTAAGTGCCAAATTGAAAATTTCAAAATAGATTTAGCGCCTCTTCAAAATTTCTAATCTTCTTTCTTCTTCCCTCCGAAAATATAGAAATAAATAAATTCCTCTTTCTAAAAAAGTCTCAGCTCTATTTTACTTAATTTTCTTCATTCCAAATTTATAATTTATTTCCAGAGGTTTAATTGAACGTAGGAGAAGACGAAGCTATGGTGATGAAGATATAGCACCTCTTCTTAATCTTTTTTCTTCTTCTCTCCCAAAATATAGAAAGAAATAAATTCCTCTTCCCAAAAAAGTCCCAACTTTCCTTAATTTTCTTATTTCTAAATTTACAATTTCTTTCAAAAGGTTTGAATGAATGCCAGAGAAGACAAAACTACAGTGTCCTATGTTTGATTGAACAACGAGGAAGACAAAGCTACAGTGTATTGGTTTTGTAAGTGAATTTGTGAATCGTATAACATTGTGTTTCATTAGTTTTGTTTAGTTATTCTTAAACTGTTATTAAATTGTGAAAAAATTGAAAGAGAAATTGTGAAAAAATTGAAAGAGAAATTGTGAAAATTATATTATTAAATTGTGTAAAAGTTATGATATTTTATATTATAAGTTATGTTATGTTTAAAACTTCCAATTGAAGATATTAGAATAAATTTTCCATTCTATTCCTATAATGCAGTGTTTTATTCGTGACAAATACTACAAAATAGTTGGGATATTCTGTATAATAAGAAATGGAGGTTGAATGGAGGTTTTACACTTCCAATTTAAGATGTTAGAATAAATTTTTCATTATATTCCTATAAGTTTCCATTGAGAGTTATGATTGTTTATTATAAATAACTTAATATGGTTGTAATGTTTCTCAAAATAAGCCTAAAAAAGTTTGCAAGTCCATGTTTGATTTGGAAAAAGTTAAATGAATAATTAAACATAGTTGTAATTTTTATGAAAACAGAAGGCCCAAAAAGGTTGAAAGTGCATGTTTGAGTTGGAAAAAGTTAAAGAAATCATTAATTTTGTTATTTGTAGCAAAATTAAAATATGTGCAGTTGAGGAAGTTGGATCCCTGATACATTATACTATCTTGAATAGTGTTAACAAGTTAGAATTTTTTTTTATTATTATATATATATTGTAGGTTTATTATTTGAATTATTAGAATGGAAGAGGTATTAAATAACACCAAAGACACCACATATACATAAATGCACCTATTACAGGGGTCGATGTCGTAGAATGGAAACAAGAATATGTATTGTTGAGGGTGAAATTCACACGGTCCGATACGACATCGTTTACCTGCAAGGGAAAGGGAAAGAGGAGAAGATCGATGAACCTTGACAGCACTGGTGTGGTGCCTGTTAAGAGCTCTCCGACGATCAAGTTAGTCACCGGAGGTCTAAAAAGAAGGCAGGGATTTAATGATAGTTTTTTCTTCGTCGTACCTTATTCCCGAGTCGTCGTCCTATTTATCGTCGCTTACCTTATTCTCGATAAGGGAATTTCATCATCCTTATTCTATGGGACTTATCCCATGGAAATCTTATCCTTGATAAGATTTGTCATCATCCCCATGGAAATCTTATCCTGCATAAGATTTGTCATCATTCTTACCTCTAATAATAAAATATTATCGTTGATCACCGAAAAGATCTGGCGGCTGGTCAACACTTGGTTGCCTCTATCATTAGGTCAAGATAGGTTTATTTTTCCTTATTAGGTATGAAGTTTGAAACTGAGGAAGAGGCATATGATTTCTATAATTCATATGCCAGTTGAGTCGATTTTAGCGTCCACAGAGAGTATTTTAATAAGAGCAAGAACACTGGTAAACTATCATCGAGATTGTTAACATGCTACAAGGAGGGTTTCAGGGTTGACGACATTCGGGACAGTAATACAAAGACACCCAGGGCAGAAACATGAAATGGTTGCCTTGCTTCAAATGTTTATACAAGTTTCCAAGTATACACATAATTTGGAAGTTACAAAATTTGTTAAAAGCCACAATCATCCATTGATGATTGATGAATGCATGCATATGCTGCCATCCCAGCCTAGAATTACCCGTGTTTAGGCCATTAATTTGGAATTGGCTTCTGATTCTGGAATAACCCCCCGTAAATCATATGAGTTAATGGGAAGGCAAGCTGGTGAAAAAGAATCAGTCGGATACATGAAGTTAAATTTACAAAACCAT
The DNA here is from genome assembly GCF_030987335.1 of Cornus florida. Lineage (NCBI taxonomy): Eukaryota > Viridiplantae > Streptophyta > Magnoliopsida > Cornales > Cornaceae > Cornus > Cornus florida. The sequence continues at coordinate 17,374,947 of NW_026775571.1, read as the reverse complement.
ATAAGGACCTGAAGATAAAATGAGCTTGAATATGGAAAGGCAGCATGGCTAATGAATTATTTTGAGACTCAGTCTTATGAAGATCCATATTTCTTTTATGTATTCCAATTGGATAGTGATCAAATGATCACTAACATATTCTGGGCTGATTCAAAAATGATAGTTTATTATTGCAATATTGGAGATGTTGTAAGTTTTGACACAACATACAAAGTTGTACATGGCAACCATCTATTTGGAAGTTTCTTGGGGTTGAATCATCACCGGAAGACTGCTGTGTTTGGAGCAACGTTCATGTATAACAAGACTACAGATTCATTTGTTTGGTTATTTCAATGTTTTTGAAAGCAATGTCCGGTAAAGAGCCAAAGACAATCTTCACTGATTAAGATGTTGCAATGGGAAAGGCATTGACGCAGATGATTTCAATTCAAATCTTCACTCTTTACATTTCCTTTTGCATTGTATAGTTGGCAGTGGTACATATTATTACATAGTTATATTATAGAAAATAATTTTGCAAGTGATGCCAGGGATAAAACATTATCTATGTGTTTGGCACCTAATGCAAAATGTACAGAAGCATCTAGGGTTCTTGTTTAGACGTGCGCAAGCCTTTAAGAAGTTATTATCAAAATTAATGTTTTAAATTGAGCAGGAGGAAGAATTTACCAGGGATTGGAATTTAATGATAACAGAATATGGTCTTGTTGGTAACACGTGGCTTACAAATCTGTTAGGTTTGAAACATAAATAGGCCATGGCATTTATCAAACATGTCTGGTTTGCGGGTATCCGCAGCACACAACTAAGTGAAAGCTTTAATGGTTGCTTGAAGGCATACTTATCCAGGCAACTGATTCTTCTAGATTTCTTCACACACTTTAAAAGGCTGTTGTCCGACAAGCATTACAAAGAGTATGTAGCCGAGTATGGGTTGCTCCACAATCTACCTTAATTAAAAACAAACTATAACATATTAGTAGAGGTGGTAAACCTGTATACAAAGGTTATATTTAATATTTTCCAAGACAAGTTCTTAGCAGCTGGTGCCAGTCAGAGGATCATTGGTTGCAGTCCCATCGATGGCAACGGAGGCTGTGTTTACAAAGTCGTTGGTGAGGATGGGATGCAACGCGACGTGACGAGGACATCAGAAGATGAATTGTTATGTTCTTGTTGTAAATTTGAAAGAGAGGGTATTATGTGCATGCATAGTTTAAAAATCCTAGAGGACTCCATGTTCGCCAATACATTGCCTCGTCGATATATATTAAGAAGGTAGACTAGAACTGCTAGAGATGGCAGCTTGGACGAAAATCTTTCCAGTGAAGTGATTGCCGATGCTGATCCAAAAATTGAGGTTAGGAGACGGCACAGGGTACTTTGTCGTCTTCTGATAGAAATTTCGTCCATTGCATGAGAGGATAAGGACGGATACAATGATTTGTTAGTCAAAGCCATAGAGTGGAAAAAAATTGCCTAATCAAGTTGTAGGCGTAGGTTTACTGAGAGGAATGCAATTTATAGTGGTCGTAAAGGCAAAAACCAATATTTGGGGAGCAACATAAATAGTGACAAAATCCCCAATGGCCTCAAGTGTATAGATACACGAAAAGGAAAATTTAAGAGGTTAAAACTGACCATGGAGCTAAAGAGTCGCAATAAGATGAAATCAGCAAAATAAACAGTTTAGGTTGAGGTACTTTTATCCCCTTATTGTTTTCAAAGTACTTTCCTAAGTAATATCAGTTTTGTGTATTAAATTATGCGTACGTAATAATTCTCATAATTATATTGTAGAATTACAATGAAGCCCTTCAATCCGGAGAGGCAGGTGGCAGTAGTCATAGTGGAACAATCCCCAACCATGTGTTAGTAAATGTAAGTATTGTTGCATAACAATTTTCAGCACATTGCTTAATGGTGGAGGCCGCCACCAAAGCACAAAGAGTGTGGTGTGTGAAATGTAATATAGCCAAGTTTGAATTTATAGAATGCCACTACCACTACCGACTATTAATGTAGCTAGAGTAAGTAGGGATTGTCCTAATGGAAAGGAGCAGTATTCTTGGAATCAATGATGGATTAGTAGGTCGAATGATCAAAAGATGGATTGATTGATTAATTACTAATGGTTCAATTAAAGCAATGAAAGTAAATGACAATCTAGAATTAGAGAAAAATATATGAGAGAAAGGTCTTGGGCTTTAAAGTTCACCACTAAGCTTCACTTTAACAAACACTAGCAATTGTGAATTAATAGGGAAATTCAAGTTATAACTTTTGTGTGTGTGTGTGTGTCACCAATTTAAAACTAAGCATGGATGGCAAATAAGCATAGATTGTCTAATCAATCTAGTGAGTAGCACAAACTATCAAATGAGACCATTAACCATTGAATTAAACCATAATTAGTGCACACACAAAAATATAGATAAATGTACTTCTTACATTCATAAGTGTGGAACATCAAACAACAAGAATGGATTGTCCACCTATCTAAGAAATTAAAGCAATTACACTACAACTAAACTAATGACATGAAAATTAAGCTAATTAAACTAAAGTTGTGTCATAATCCATCAAGAAATAAGTATGAACCATCAAATAAATCACAAAAGTAATCAATTGAGCACCAACCATCAAATAAATCACAAAAGTAATCAATTGAGCACCATACCTTGACCATCACTAAATTAACAACATCAACACACATAGACATGCATTAATTTCATTAAATCTAGAGAAAAACACATAAACATTCATTCTAGCTTACAAAGACATATGGATAGAATTATATGATCAATTGAAAGCATTAATCCATACAAATCATGTAAAAATTATAAGATCTATATTTAAGTATGGTCAAAATATCTATTACAACTAAAATCACCAAAAATACACAAAAGCTAGGTTTAAGAAGCAAGCCTAGGGGTTATCTCTAGCTCCAAAAGAAGGATTTAGCCACTCATTAAAGTGGTCATGGAACCCTCAAGGGCTAGCTTAGAGGTTGGCATCATCATATTCATCCTTGTTTTCTTCCCAAAACTCTAGTTCTAGAGAGAAAGCTTTCTATAATTGGTAAGGAAAACTCTATGATATTTTTACAATATGGTTCATTGTATCTATTACAAGCCTCTTTGAGTAGTTACCAAGTCAGAAATACAGCCTATGATTGGAGAAAATTCGCAGCTACATAAGTTAGGTAAAGTTCGACGCGCTCGAGAATTAAACAGCTCACTGCCAACAGTCACTTCGATCGATCCAACATTTGCTTCGATTGATCGAAGCTGACGTGGAATCAAAAATATCTTCTTGGCCTTATCCACTTTGCTAAGCTGGCACCGCCTCATTTCGATCGATTGAAGCCATCTTTGATTGATCGGGATTCCCTTCGATCAATTGAAGCTCCTCTGGTGCAATTTCCTCTGCTTCTTTTCAACTTTGCTCCTTAGCTCCAAAATTGAGCTAAATGGCTCTTGTTAACCTGTTTGAACTTTATTGATCTGAAATAGGCAAAAACACAAATAAGTACTAAGACATGAAAGTAAGATAGATGAATAGACAAAAATATCCTAGCTTAGGTGGTAAAATATGTCATATTTGAGCACTTATCACTTTACATGTTCATTATGGTTACAAGGAAATATATGGTCAAATGTTGTACAACATTTATTTTGTAGGGCTATGAAATTCCAGCTGAATTTCTTAACGAAGAAAGTTATGTCATGCCACCACAATGTGTAATGCATCACACAAGGTTTTGGCAACCGCCTGGTGAAGTAATTACTCCATTAACTAACCAGGCAAGTTACTGTTAAGGTGGAACTAACATATAAATTGCAATATATAAAGTTATAGAATTATTTAATTGATGTTTTAAAATATATAAGGAAAACTATATAATGTTGCATACCTTTGTTACCGATTCATGCAATTCCAATACCAGTTATTCACATGATGATTGCTTCACTGATGGTTTCAGAAGTGATAAGGTACGTAGTTGTCCTCGTCAACACAATTCGTACCAGTATATCTTTTATTGAATTTACTTGTGTCTTGTGATGTTATCTAATTTGATTGCATTTTATGCCATGATAATATTGAAAGATAACAGATTTAAACAATTGTGAATTAAGTGTCAGGCCAACGTCCCAAATGCCAATCGCGGAGATAGACCGACCAATTGAACAACTCTTTCATTATTAACAATCATTCCATTATGTATTTCACATTATTTTTATGATATTGTTGATTTAACTTTGCTTAATTGTTATTAGCTTTTATAACAATTTCGGGGTGTTGGGCAAATTTGTATAATTTTGTGTATTATGAAAAATACATAAGTAGTTTTGATCATGCATTATGAAAGTAATTGATCCACTTATGCAAATACATATGTAAAACCTATCACAATACTTATGTACTTATTTTCGTTCAGAATTTATAAGACACATCCCAATAAATTTGTAAGACAATTTGCAAAGCCTAAAGTAATAGAATCCAAATACAACTCTCAAGTGATCCACTTATACAAATACATATTTAACACATATCGCAATACTTATGTACATATTTTCCTTCAGAGTTTATAGTTAATATCCCAATAAATTTGTAAGACAATTTGGAAAGCCCTAAGAATTTCTACCATTTTATATTAAATATTAATATTCATAAATTCTTACTTTACAAATGTAAATCATAATCTATATTTGTGTGGTTCTTGTAGGTTGAATGGATTGTGTACAACCAAAGCAAAGGGTTGGCATATGTCATGTGCATTGCGTTATTATTTAGAGATGAAGTATAGAAGGAGGCCGGAATTAATTTATTAAATATGCTATGGACAAATAAACAACTCAGGGGAGCGTTGAAAACTGGGCAAACAAAAATGCTTATAGTGATTCAAAAGGGGAAATGATGTAATAGTAGATTCTTTTAACATATCCCTCAATGCTGCCAAGAAGGCAACCACATGAACTGGCAATGCTAGATTCTTAACGAGGAAATCATTACTTGCTATCGTTGTTGGTGTGATTTAAATGTCATGGTGTTGAAAGGAAAGCTTTCGAGTAATTATATAGAATCATAAAATTTGTAGTAAAAGCCCTTATAAGGTTTCTATAAAATAAATGTCATGTATTAGACAATATGGTTTGTTATGGTATTGTTAAAATAAATTAAGGTTTGAAAGACCACATATTTATTTTGTCTTATTGTTTGTATTGGGTTATCTTATTGTTTGTTTGTACTCTATTCAGTAGTCATCAATATCTCCTCACTCTCCTCACTAAATACTGCAACCCCACCTATATGTAGAAATTTAAAAATTTCCTTAAATTGCATAGTAAAATTATAAGGTTTTGAAATACAAAACTACCAAGGGTTACTATTACGTTGCGACTGTCAGTGACCATTTTGGTATTGTGATAACATTAAGAATACAACCCTATAAATTTGGACTTTTCTACATTGCAATTCCTAATTTCCTGAACCATCCATCTTCATCATTGAATCGTCTTATTCAAATACACCTCTTAGGTCTTGGAAGCTCTAATCATTAAAGTACAATGGCTTCCTTATCCAACAGTCGTGCAAGTCGAAGAAATTTCAGGCCAATGAATGTGTTCACGACGGTTCAAGAATCATTTTCTTTGTTTGCATGCGTTTCTTATTGCATTTTTTCCCCTTTATTTTCTACTCTTGTTGATCATATTTTGCAGCCCATTAAATTTGTAATAATTTGTTCTTATGTTTTATTTTGGACTTCCAGGTGCCATCTTCCACCTAACCACCCAATCACCTACAAGACATAAGGTATATGAATAAAACTTGTTGGAGTCGAGATGAACATAATATGGCAGACGTTAAAATCACAGGGAAAGAAGGAAGAAACAACGGAAAGCTCTATTATGTATGTCTGAAGGAACGACATGAACGTTGCGGTTTCTGGGAATAGTGTAACCCTATTTCAACTAACATTATTCAAAGTGCAACTTCAACTAGCCCACATGAATCACCATTTTCTCAGTCCATGGGAGAAGACATAAATTGGGTGGATGATGTGGAGGATCTAAATTTTGAAAGCACAGTGTATGCTTTAACTGTGAGACTTCTAAAAGCCAATAATGCAAATGTGAAGCTGCTAGCAAAGTTTGGGTTTTTTATGACAGCCTTATGTTTTCTGTTAATTGTAATTATTTTTCTTAACCTGTGATATGATTATGAATTTTTGGCTTTTACATGAATAGATGATGTGGATGTTCCCTATAACTTTATTTTGTACAAGTTTATCAAGATATATGAATAGTTGTCCTTGTCAAGTTATACCAAATGATATCACTTATAACCCTCAGAGAAGTAAACCCTAAAGTCATAAAATTTATAGCATTCATATGAATTATATAATTTGATATATCCTCAACAAAAATTATACAAAATTATATCAATTATAACCCTCAAAGAAGTAAACCCTAAAGTCAACAAATTTGATAGCATTGATATGATTTATATACTTTGCTATATCCTTGTCATGTTGTAGCAAATTATATCAATTAAACCCTAAAGTCATTCAGAATAAATTAATTGATATGTAGTATATAAGTTTATCAAATTATATTAATTATATCCTTGTCTTTAAGTTACCAAGAAAATCAAATTGTGGTAATTTAGAATACCAAAAAATGCTGGATTATATCATATTGTGTGAAACTAAATTAGAACTGGCCAATTTAATAAATATTTTGTACAACTTAAATTTTCTGTACAAGCTTAGGTACCAATTAACTGTACTTGTTCGACTAGTTATCCAAAATTAGGAAGGAAGGTAAGTGAGCCAATTTTTACAACATATCATCCAATTACATACATACCATAAACACTCATGTTAGATAACTTAAGTGACCCACTCTCAAAATCCTCCTTATAAATACACCATTTACATCAATCATCTCCTTCTTCAATATTGGCAACCTTGTACAACTCCTCTCAGACTTTATTCTTGGGATGATCCAATACTTGTAAAAGGAACTCATAATGCATTGCCTTAGACTCTACCTGCAATATTAAAAAATGTTACTGCCAAATAATACTACAACGTGTACCTTATGTATTTTACAAATACATAGAAATAATAATAATAACATTACTTACACAAAAAAATTTATTGAAGTTAGTGCCATTCAAAAACACCATGTACCTCATTATGAACAGACCACAACTATCCCTGATATCCAAACAGTATTTAACTGATCTACTCAATAAGGGATAGTTTTGGATTTATGATACGGTGAATAAAAAATTTATTATGCACTTGTATTAAAATAGATGTTTATGTACGCATCATCCTGGAGAGGGATTTTATGATCCGTCTTTGTTTTGTAAGCTGGCCACTTCTCTTCCTCCAGGGCAACAGCAACAAACTTTTTCTGTCATACACATCAACCTGAAGTAACTATGCATTTTTTATAAAACAAACATTAACAAATGGGGTTGATTTCATTAGATAGATGTGTACCACATAATTCCCAAATGCGACATATCTATGCAGTCGTCTAATTCCGTATAGGTAGTCCACTACTTTCTTGGGTTGGTTGACTACAAGTGAAAAACCAATGTTTCTCAATGATTGCAGGGAAGAATAACTATACGGTAATGAACATAAAGTTAGGGACAACCAAACATATTGGTCAAAAATAGGACGACCCAATCATTCATACGTTAGATATTTTCTACTTTACTATAGTGCACAACATATTACTCCAAAATCACAAAACTAACCAGCTCAGAATCCTTGAACACCATCAAATCTTCAAGCTTACACACTTGTTTGTATTATTCCCGGACTTTTTTTATTAGAGGCATGCGCTTATTTACAGTGTTATATTTAATGACATTGTGTTCTTTCATAAACTAGACAGCGCAACTATCAAAATAGTAGTGATTCAATTTCCCTCTTTGCTCTTCGTTCAACACCATTGCCCAGAATTTTACCATCTGAATTAACAAATGCAATTGCAATAGGTTCATCATACCATAACCGTAAAAATACATATCAATTATTTGAAATGTGTGGTGTAAATCCATGCACCAAGTTCGAGATCTAGTTTGGGTGAAACAACTCGTGTATGTTTGTCTGAGAAAGATGTATATCATACATGGAAATCAGAATTTCACTAACAAATGTAAATACTCCTTACAAATTAGTATATGTGCACTAATATAACTATTCTTACTAACTAATTAGAGACGGACAATACAATGAACAACAATATATGGACTTAGGAAATTAACAATTATGGGTTACACTTACCCTTTATCACGACCTCACACAACAGCATAACTCAATAATTTCTTCTGCTTTGGAGTCAATTGAATTTTCTGACTATCCCTAGATACCCATGGAGAGAAGTAATATGGTGCGGGGTTTCTGCTCTTAGTACCTTTTCTGAGTTATCCCACCGCATCCTTCCCTTTACCATGTAAAGTTTATAGGGATATATTAGGGACTGAACAACTGGGATTTGTATGTGCTGCTCCTATGTTCTCCTCTAAAACCATGCCCATAGTGTTGTTTAACTCTGCCCTCTCATCCTCATTTAGTAAGTCATTGTTGGTGGGAGTAAAGTGGGCATGATCTGTACTACCAAATTCTAGTTTCTCATCTGTGTGAATAGGGGAGTCAATTGTTTCCCTCTCAACTTCATTTTCAGAATTCTATGACGCATCTTTGTCCTCAACAAACACTTCCCCATCTGCTGTACAAACACTTGTTTTTCCTCTAGCCCCTTTTGACTTTTTTGCTCACCAAACTCTCCATTTTCTTGACCTTCCTCTTCAACGTTTTTTCTGTTTTCTACTTCTCTTTCCATTTCATTGCGAATTTCTTTAACGCAACGCTGCATACAAAATTATAATTGCTTGTCACTGATCAATTGCATATTCATAATTTCATTCATACTCATTAACTGTAAAGTAATATATCGTTACCTCAACCTCACTTTCTGAACAACTACCATTGTCTTTTTCACCTCCAGACCACGACGACGACGAAGAATGGGACACATTCACCTTGAGAGGAACTAACTGTTCCATGTAAATATTTCGAACCTAATGTACGCAAGCAATGAAATGATATCATATACAACAAAAATTAGGAACTTGCAAATACTTTTTAAATTTAGTGTAATACCTGACCCATTCTAAAACCTCTAATTTTCAGCTCCCATTTTAATCATTCGCGTACAAGGGCAGTGTCCCAAAAACCAAGACTAGTTTTATCGCCAGTGGTGGGATAACAAGGGTATTGCACATTACACCTCATCACATATAGAAGCTGAATTAAATTGCAACATTTTGAATCAGTCATGATTCATACTAATAACATAAATAACAAAGTATTTTGCAAAAAATAAGTAGGTTATGTTATTTACCTGCAGGAAGAGCACGCATCCAATATACTCGTGCTTTATTTTCCCACCTTCTTTAGATTCACCCAAGTGAGCCATTAAAGTTTCAAGCACATATGTACACCAGTTGTAAGACTTGATTTCATTGATATTATGAATAGCCTTTAATTCTTTTACTTGCGCACTGTAACGTCCATTAGGTGTTAGAAAAGCGGCACATGTAAAAAGCACAAAGGCTCTTTTGAAATCTTCACCGAGCTCAAATTATTCTACCCTTTCCATCAGAGCATTTACATGCAACCCACTTCGATATCTACCTTCACTTATCCAATCGGCTTTAAAAAACTGACATGTAGGCACATCTGTGATTCCAGTAGGTAAGCCGAGGATGTTGTGGATATCAATTGCATTAATTAGGAGATATTGATTATCTTCAAGTTTAATGCGCCGATTTTGTATCTCCAAATGCCCAATGATGTAATCAAAGAGTGTGGTAGACAAATGCTGACATTGTAGGTTCAGCAAATTGCCGAAACCTATATCTGCCACATCCTTCCTCTTTTCATCTCCAAGTTTTAATACTGTGTTAATAAATTTGGAGATCGAGCATTTGTTCCACCCAGTTTTAACCTTGTATTCAACCTATAACATCCCAATAAATATAATGTCACATTAACAATTTCATTTAATTACCAATAAGGAAGCATTAATTGCATTCTTTTCTACTTCATATTATGTTATCAAAACAATAACAAATTCAATTAAAAATTTAATCAAACTCCCCAACTTACCTTCTTTTTTTTCTTTGTTCATTGCTAAGCCTCCACGGTTTTTGAACTCCAAATCGCATAATCTTTTATCCTCATAATATGGACCCTTACCCTTCATGCTCATACCATTCCATGCATCCTTGCATTTTAATTCCAATATTTTTTTATCACTACCCTTCATTGGCCCATGCACTTGTTAATAGTTCTTCATGAAAGCAGCCCTCATATACATGATATCATATACAATATCACCAACTCAATATCAGCATTTCAATTCAATACATATGCTTCACAACTTATTTCACAACTTACTTATACACTTATCAATTAAAAGATAAACATGTTGAACCAAAAATTTCCTAAACTTTCATAATTACCAAAGTACCACATCAATAAAACATCAATTTCATTTCAAATGCATGCAGAAATCATGTTTTACCATTATAAATAATTTCAAATCCTAAACAATCAATTTCCATGTCAACGTAAATATCAGACAAATGAAAAATATATTTGCTCAAAAAGGAACCATAATTCATACAAATGCTATTGTGAACATGAATACTAATATGAATGTATACTTACTTAAACAAAAGGTACACTCCTCCTCCACGACGCAGACTATTCACTGATGCGCTACTTGTAATACCCCTAATTTCTAAAAGGATAAAATTGGAATTTAAAGTTTATTTATGTGCATTTTTAATTGATTTTGTATCTATGTGCTTATGTGGCAAATCGTTTATTTTAATTATGTGATTTAAATTGGGAGTTAATTATTTGATTAAATTGCTTATGTGTTTTAAATTGTTTTAAATAGTTCTTGTTTTAATTGTCTATGTGTTATCTAGAATATATGTATATAGGGTTTTGTTAATTATTAATTGTCATTAATAGTTACACTAAATGGGATTTTCAGTATATATATATATATGTTGTCACGATGGGTTAGGGTAGCCGTCATGATGGGTTAGGGTAGCCGACTTATACCTATTTTTCTTTTATTTTTTTTATTTTCTTTTATTTTCCTTTTCATTCTCCTCTTAGGATTAGAATTAGGTTTTTGTCGAGCCTATAAATATATCTTTATAAGTCTGCTTAGGGTGGAAAGCACAAACCCTATTCACGAACAGTGAGAATAGAGAGAGAAATAGAGAGAAACTAAGAGGAAGAAAATGTAGGGTTCAGTCCAGAGGGCTGAACCAAGGAGGAAGAGGAATAGGGGTTGGCTCGTGGGTTAAAGCAAAAGTAGCAGAGGAGGTTCAACGGCAACAAAGGTCGCCGAAAACCTAGGAAGAAGGTGGTTAAAGGTTTCAAACCGAAACCTTAAGAGGCAAGTTCTTTTCTTTCTCTCTCCCTGTTGGCCTGTGTTCTGTGCATACCTAGATGATCTCTAGGATTCTAATTAAATATTAATTGAATCTGGCATGCGTAATATATGTCAAATTGATTATCTGTATATGTTTAAATTTGTCTGAAATAATTCTTGAAAGATTGGTGTTCATCGTCTATTTTAAAGCATGCAAATTGGTACTGTTTTAAATGGTTAAATTAATTCATACTGTTATAAACAAGTGACTGGGATGTCATTGAATATATATTAGACTATTAAGAGCAGTTTTAAGAAAGAACAGGGGGGTAGGAAGAGGCCGGAGACGAAGTAGATGATCAGAAACGGAGAAGAAGCGAAGCAGTGCTCTCAAAGAGGGAGAAAGCCAGCTCCAGGAGGTTAGGAGCCGGCTCCCCTCTTCACAGAGTAGGCTCTAAGGACTAGGGAGCCGGCTCCATGGTGCATTGAGCCTGCTCTGTGTAACGACCCTGGATTTTTCAACCCAGTGTGTTCTGTGATGACCCGAACCGGATCCAAGATGTGGAAGCAAAAGAAGTAAAAAGGGCCTCTAGAGATGTACGTCATCTCTAAGACGCGAAAGTGACTCCCTATAAAGCCACTAAACTCAAATGAGCCAAGCAAATGAAGCAAGAATGCCTAACCCGAAAAGAAATGAACCAAGGGCAAAATGGTCATTTCACACTGAAATGGGTGCCACCGTGCACACCATTGGAAAGACAACGAAAAATAAACAAAGTAGGACTCAAGAATCACCTGATTATGAGCCTTGATGGAAAAGATATGAATTTAAAACAAAGTGGCCTTCTCCATTTGAGAGTTTCCACGAACCTATCTCACTAGAACTGGAATAACTCTCACTATAGGTGGAGTTTTGATGAGTGGTTGGTACCATTGGAAAGCTAACTTCAAGCTCTTGAAGTAGGCTTAAGAATGATTAGATTCAAATTAGAAATGAAGGAGCTATGACCTTCTGAAGTATAAATAACAAAGCTGACCAAGAAAACTGGAAGGAGAAGGTCCCAAGGAGAATCGGTTGACCAAAATGCAACCATCAGCCGGCCGAAACTCAACCATTAGTCGACCAAACCCCAATCACCAACCGACCAAAACAAGGTTTTTAAAAAAAAAAAAAAAAACTACTGGAATGGAGTCTCGAGCATGTGTCAGCTGACCGATGAAACTCCATCAACCGATCGACGCCTCTACTGCTGCTATGGAAAGCTACTGCAATGAGTGAAAATGGTGCTTGGGCCAATTCTAGAGTTCCACATGCTTTTTACATGATCCAAACAAGTTTCAAAACACTTTTTAGGCCTGTTCAAACATCTAAAACAAGCCAAAACAAGGAGGAGCTCAAATGACACTCTCATGCATGAATTTTCATGAAAATTCATGAAAAAATGCCTAAAAATAGGTCAAAAGTTGAAACTCAAGAGTTTTGTGCAATGTGGACATGCACGCAAATGTAAAAATGCATTTAAGACGCGTCCCAATGGTCCGCGGCTTCAAAATGTCAAGAATGCAACATATCACCTCTCAACAGCCAAAAATGCCTAAAAACACTATAAATGGAACCACAATGCTAAACTTAGAATGAAACGGTGTTTGGCCTCTGGCGACACCTCAAACATGATCATAGAAACCCTATGAAACAAAAATAATGGAATTCCCACACCTGATGCAAAAGTTATGAAGCAATGACTCACGATTTTTCAATATTTTCATATAAAACCTTGGAAACGAAAGTGCATAGAATACAAGATACATGTCATTGGCCTCCGGCCTCATCTTATACATATTGAATACAATGAAAAGAGTGTACTTATGTAAACATTACATAAATGGAATGAACGAATACAAGTTTGATACATAAGGCAACAACAATGGCATTTCATGCTAACACTTGCATGAAATGGAAACTCGAAGCTACAAGCCATCCCAATGAATGACAAGCATCACGAACAAAGTCTTCGTACCTGAACAAATCCCCCAGTAACTTCAGGATGAGTAAACAAGTTTACTCGTAGAGAATAAGCATGCATCGACCCGATTTCTTTAGAGATTTTTTTAAACTAACATGAAACAGTTCAAAAGGGATCATGTCACCTAGCGTCTATGTCAAGGTGAGACTCAGGGATCATCCTAAGCTACATTAGGGCATAATCAATAAAAATCATGATACATATACACATGTGAAACGAATCAAGGTTGGGACAATCCAAAGAACACGACAAGAAAGATGCTTGAAAATAAATCAACATGGATTGCATTATCAATACAATTAAGCAAGGTTTGGAATAATCCAAACAACACGACAAGAAGTGTGACGGCCCAAGTTTTTCAACCTGGTGCGTCAGTGATGAACCGAAAGTTAACCCGATAACGGATCCAAAATGCAGAAGCGAAAGATAAAACCAAAGTCTATAGAGATATAAACCATCCCCAAGACACCAATGTGACCTTCCATGAAGTCATGGAGCTCAAGGAGATAACCGGAAGTGAAAACTAACATAAAAAAGGTCAAATGGTACCCTATGGCACCAATGACAACCAAAGGGACAAAATCTAGTTCAAACTAGACCACGTATACCAAAACTGAAAAAGAGACTTTAAGCCTCACTTGAATCCCCTATTGTATAATCAAACTTAATTATATGCAAATGTGTGATGATTTGAACATACACGCAAGTGTAAAACAACATTTTAAACATGCTTAAATGGCCTATGGCCTTATTATAATTCATTTACAACATTTAACATGTCAAACCTCTAAGTTGGAAAAATTACATTTCATAGGCAAAACTTAAACATGCTAATACTTGTATGTGAACAAGAATGCTTCTAAAGAAACTTCAATTCTGCAAATCACCAAAGCAAATGCGAATCTCCAATCTTGTATCCTGTACCTGAAATATGCCCCAGTAACTTTGGGGTGAGCAACATAAAGCTACTCATAAGAAATGAGCATACATCGACCTAACGTTTTACAATTTTATCACCTTAAGGTGAAACATGCTAAAGGGGCTCATGCCACCTAACGTCTATGTCAAGATGAGACTCAGGGAGCATCCTAAGCTACCCTAGATCATTTCTAGCATTAATCACATCATTCATGCAATTCAAACCACATAGGAGCATGCTATACAAAGCAACATGATATAAATTCTCAAAGTTACCAACTTGAAATCTAAAGTGCGAAAACAACCAAAGTGGGTCATGCCACCTAACGTCTATGTTCCAAATGAATCTATAGGATCACTCCTAAGCTACATTTGAACAACAAAACATAATCACAATATCTATGCAATTTAACCAACATAGAAGCATGTTATACCAAGCAATAAGATATAGATTCTCAAAGTCATCAACTTGAAATCTAAAAGTGCAAAATCAACTAAATATAGCAATTTAGTATAATTAGAATATCTAATACCACACATCAAGACATAGATTCTCTAGGTTATCAACTAGAAATCTAAAAGTGCGAAATCAATTAGTGGAACACTTGGACATCTAAGCTCGGAATTCTGTCGAGACCTCAACGGCTATTACGGGGACTAACCCGCAGGTAATACCACCCCTAGTGCGCACTATCTCGACGGGGAGAACTCATACCTCCCGCACTAGAGCCAAACTCTAGCCATGTCATAGTAACTATGTCCCAAGTAACTCCAAAATAAATAAGTTAATAACTTATATACGAACAATATATATACAGCACGAAACTACATTCCATGCACAAGTAGGTCGAAACCACACAATACATCCTCTAAATCCACAACTACTATAAGATGACAATGTCGAATCTTCAGAGCGCGATTCGTTACGCGCTATAATAATATCACATGTCGAATCTTTAGTGTGCAATTCGTTACACGCTATAACAATATAATTCAATATTGAAACATAATCGCATAAATCCATTACAAGTCTAAAATCATGCTTCAAGCATAATATCAATGTTAAACACATGATTTAATCAATAATGCAATAGAAACAAAAATTAATTATATAACCTAATTAATTTCTCTAAGTTTCATATCTCAATAAAATGAACCATAATTAACACATGTTAAACAACATAACTTATTCATTACATGAATCAAATCAAAAGCTTACTTAGGTCATTGGATCAATAGGATGGAATTTAATTAAAACATGATAATTAAATCCCTAAATTCTAAAACAATATCAAATGGTCTCAAATTAATATATGTTAGTATGCAAGCCCTAGTCATCACAAATATCAAGTTAAAAACTTAATTAGGCCAATGGAACCATTAAATGGATTTTAATTAATCATTTTAATTAAAATATCTAGATTTTTATACTTGTCCAAATGCTCTCAAATTATAGTATGTTAAGGAACATGCCAAGACTTAATTTAAAAGCATATTACAAGTTCATTTCATGTAAGGTATGACCATGGGAATTAATCTTTCACGAAGGAAAAATATTAAATAAAAAGAGCAATTCTTATTCAATTAATTTCAATTTAATATATGTTAACAAACATATTAAATCCAAACTTTCTAGCATGTCATAATTTAATTCTAAGTTATACATCATCATGAGAATTAAGTTCTAACCATAGAAATTAATTAAATTAAATTCTAGGACTTAAACAAAAGTATGCATACAAGTTGTATAATCATGGAAAACACACCATATAACACATATAAAATCCTAAAACATCCCTTACCTCAAATTGAGATGAAAATCTCAAAAGCCCACTGAAAAAAAAGTGCTCCGAATCCGACGATACCGAAGAGTTTTGTCGGGGACAACACGATCTACATGAACCCCCAAGAAGCCCCATCAAAATCACAACTTGACTTCAAACCCAAACTCAAAATTTGGTCAGAAATGGGTTCTAATAAGGTTGAAAGATGCGCATCACCAAGACGAGCAATAAACACAAAGGCCCTACTATGTTTTGACAAAGGAATGAAGCTCAAAAGAGGAAAGAGAAGGTGGCAGCCTCCCTTGGGCTGCCATGGGAGCTACTGGTCGTGCAAGGAGAGTGGGGAAGATAAAAAATGAAATATCTCATCCCCCTTTATATAAATCTCAAAAAGTGCCCTGAACGGGCCCCGTCGGGTCCGAAAAAGTGAAATTCGAGCAGACGCGCTCAAATGGCAAAAATCTATGAACAAAAAAGATTTAAAATAAGAAAATATAAATAACGGAAGAAACGGCGTCAAAAATTGAGTTTCGAGTAGAAAGTTATGCCCTGAACAAATTCAGCGACAACCGAGGCCAAAAACCCCGAAACTGGAAAACAACGACCAGGAGGAAATTCTATGAGTACACGACTCAACGAAAAGTGAAAATGAATCCCGTACGAAGATCCAAGCTCCAGACGAGGTATATAGCAATAACTTTCATTAATTGCACAATGGCCCCTCCAAAAGTGAAAACTGCACTAATGGCCCAGAATGAAAATATCTTCTAAAAATATTTTCTTAAAAACCACTGAAATAAAATATCTTCAAAAGATATTTATGAAAAACACCCCAAGAAAAGAAAATAATTCCAAGAAATTATGCATCCATGCCCCTATAGACACCGGGAGCAACCAGAGTACTTTCTTACAAAAATAAAGATACGTATTTCATGGAAACCACTTAGAATGAAGATACATGAAGTCAAAAACCAACTCCGAACACAAGAAGTGTGGTTATGCAAACAAAGTGACAAACGGGGAAAAGACAAAATAGGGAAAAAGACGAAATAGGGAAAAGGACGAAAAATGAATAGTGTTGAAAAAAGAAAAATGTGGAAATGACTCGGTCCTCAAAGGAAGTTGTCAATCCAAAGAAAAGAGTCTCGGAAATCACTCCAGAGCACTCAAGACGATACTAAGCAACGAGGAACTAAACTCAGAAAGGAAAAGCAACGGAAAAAAAAAATATCCGTGAAAATATGAGAAAGGGAAAGGAATGAAAATGACCGGGTCATTACAACCTTCGCACTTTAAAGGGATTTCATCCCCGAAATCCAGCCCCAAACAAAACAAAAGTTGAAACCAGGATAACTACGGAGTACATCTCTGAGTACCCCACACAACACGCCACACCAGCGACCTTAAAGTTGAAAAGAGCACACAAACCAGTGTCATTTGTACCCACGTGCTCATGACAAGACAACCTCTCAAAGAAAAAGTGACCACATGGCCACACGACAAGTCAGAACTCACACACTGAACCCAAGGCCAGACAAAGGAACGGAAAACAACAACCGTAACCATCCCTCCTATTGAACCATCAAACCAATTCAAAAACAACCACCAAAGGAACCCCAAGATAACCACATATCAAATCAGGGTACCGAACAAAGACGACATGGCAGTATGAATAGCGACTAGAACCCGCCCACAATATACTCAAATATGTAGTAGTAAAGACAGTGCAAAGCGCCCGCCCACACTTACTCGTCAGTAAGGTAGCATCAACGACAACTAGCACTCGCCCATAACACATAACTTTGTACTGTAGCATGACAGTATAAGGCACTAGTTCATAACCTGCCCCCCATTAGGTCTACCCATAAAACTCTCGATATAAATGACATCAATGTCAAGAATGATCATGGCCAAAGGCAATATGGGAACTAGACATCTGTGAGAGTTGGAATATGGTCCAAATATGTTCCAGACCATCCTGGCTAATCCCAAACTCTGATAACAATGTCATAGGCCCCATTATGCTTAAGGCCCCAAATCTTCAATACAGCAAAACCAACATCTCTAATATCTCAAAATGCTACTACCAACAACATCAATTGAGAATCCAAAACCTGAAAAACAAATCAAAACCTCCAAAAATCAAAACAAACCTCACCACAAGACATTTCATCGAAAGTTATACATTTCTCCCTGAAACTGATCAACTACAAGACCAATCACCATCATCAAACATCAGATCCACATCCCTATCACGGATAACTAAATCCTCAAAATACAAGTCCACCAAGTGGCACACACATCAAAATGTCAACAACTAAGGTCACAAAATGAATCTCTCAAAACCGTGCACGGCAACACCAAGCTAAATCAAAATCCCTCAATTTCAATCCAAGAACAATCACTAGAACTACGATTCCTCAAGACCACGCCTAGTCTTAACTAGGACAAGAAAACTTCACAAACAAGTCATATCCAACAGCGATCCTCCAAAACTCCTCCTAAGAGTCAACCACATCTAAGTCTCCAAAACAGAAACAAGTCTCTAAAAGACATTCCCAAAAAAGCATCGAGCTCATCTCACAAATCAAACAAATCCTCAACGATACGGACACAAGTCCCCATAAAATGATCCTCTGAGCACCACAACCCGTCAACAACCACGGCAAAAACTCCCCAAGGGAAGACACGAAGGAAAGGAAACCACCAGTCCTAAGAAGGACAACACCAAGACTTTATCTCTGGAGTGAAAGACAACAATGTCAAAGACTTCACCCCTACATGGAAGTAAGTTGACTAAAATCCACCAAATCCTCACCAAGGACTCAAGACAACGATAGTGGTCCTTATGGACCAGCCAATCCCAAAGCTGTGCATAACGCAACGAAGAGAAGAGACTCACTCCTTGTGAAGCCCCTTACTCAAACCAAGAAAAGAGGAGAAACCCTATTCCCTCCCACAAGTGTCAACACGATAAATGAGAAAAGGAAGCATTCTTCCCACCTTAAGGAAGTGGGCAGCTCAAGACAAAACAAATGTGACAACTCCTCTACAAGGAATCTCACAACGAAACCCTTACGGAAACCCACATACACACTATGTGCGACAGAAGGGGAAACAAAAGGGAAAAACTAAACATGGAAGTCATGCAAATAACAAGGAAATGCAACTACCAAGAAAGTAAATCTACTCATATAAATAAAATCAAGGGTACATGTAGCACATCTCTACGTAAGCACAAAATCATGCCACTAAAATACAGTAACAATATGGCATCTCTAAGCATATAAGGAAGGTATGCTAATGCCATGCAACGAGAAAGCAAATGTGGACATACCTCCACCTACTCATGCATCGCAATATCATATATCAAACTACTACCATCATCATCATTGATCATAAGGACAATGCCTATCAAAACAAAACAAATATCGATTCCATCCCAACTTCACTTGTAGCTAGCCAGTACGGTAGCATGACAGTGCCATGCACCCGCCCACAACGTACCCGTCCACGAAAATTGCAATCCCAGAGGAATCATCCTGAACAATCAAGGATCCTAAGAGGCCCATAACCTCATCATGGCTCAAAACCAACAAATCCAGCACTACAGCAATGCCAAATAAATCACCTCACAAGAGCCTAAACAAAAGGAGTCTCACCACCTACCTCAAAACCAAAGCTAGGTCGACAACAACCTATACTACCACAAAACCATGTGGATAATCACCAACAACCTTAAGGAAGAGTGCCTAAACAAAACCAAACATACCAACCATTGCACTAAGTGCAAACTTACCAAATAGCTCAACCTCAACTTGAACATCCCATGACAATCCCAAGTCCTGCCAACTATGCAAAACAATCATGCATATACAAATCAAATCTAGCATACATCATATGTCATGCTCTTTACATAAGAATTAAAATCATGCTTAAAAAAACTGCATACTATATACTATATAAGCACATAAACATGTTATCAAACCACAACATGTTATCAGGAAGCATATAAACACATAGAGCATGGCAACATAAGCATGATATGCACCCAAACCCGTCGTCCAAGGTATTCAGACCTAGGAGCTCTGATACCACTTATGACGGCCCAAGTTTTTCAACCCGGTGCGTCAGTGATGAACTGAAAGTTGACTAGATAACGGATCCGAAATGCGGAAGCGAAAGATAAAACCAAAGTCTATAGAGATATAAACCATCCCCAAGACACCAATGTGACCTTCTATGAAGTCACGGAGCTCAAGGAAATAACCGGAATCGAAAACAAACATGAAAAGGGTCAAATGGTACCCTATAGCACCAATGACAACCAAACGGACAAAATCTAGTTCAAACTAGACCACGTACACCAAAACTAAAAAATAGACTTTAAGCCTCACTTGAATCCCCCATTGCATGATCAAACTTAATTATATGCAAGTGTGTGATGATGTGAACATACACGCAAGTGTAAAACAACATTTTAAACATGCTGAAATGGCCTATGGCCTTATTACAATTCATTTATAACATTTGACATGTCAAACCTCTAAGTTGGAAAAATTACATTTCATAGGCAAAACTTAAACATGCTAACACTTGCATGTGAACAAGAATGCTTCTAAAGAAACTTCAATTCTGCAAATCACCAAAGCAAGTGCGAATCTCTAATCTTGTATCTTGTACCTGATATATGCCCCAGTAACTTTGGGGTGAGCAACATAAAGCTACTCGTAGGAAATAAGCATACATCGACCTAACGTTTTACAATTTTATCACTTTAAGGTGAAACATGCTAAATGGGCTCATGCCACCTAACGTCTATGTCAAGATGAGACTCAGGGAGCATCCTAAGCTACCCTAGATCATTTCTAGCATCAATCACATCATCCATGCAATTCAAACCACATAGGAGCATGCTATACAAAGCAACATGATATAGATTCTCAAAGTTACCAACTTGAAATCTAAAGTGCGAAAACAACCAAAGTGGGTTATGCCACCTAACGTCTATGTTCCAAATGAATCTATAGGATCACTCCTAAGCTACATTTGAACAACAAAACACAATCACAATATCTATGCAATTTAACCAATATAGAAGCATGCTATACCAAGCAATAAGATATAGATTCTCAAAGTTACCAACTTGAAATCTAAAGTGCGAAAACAACCAAAGTGGGTCATTCCCGCGTGCTTAAAATCACATTTACGTCTGCGTGCATGATCATTTCTGGGAAAAACCCTTTCCTTTGTGATTTGAGCCTCCTATGGAATCATTTTTCAATTTTATTGCATAATCTGATTTTAGGGCATTCTGATATTTTTCTTCAGGAAATAAATTCCAGTCTTCACATGGTCACTTAGAAAACGCGATTTTAGGGGGGTTTTCTTCTTAGAATTTTTTCAGAAAATGTCGTCTTGGTACCGAAAATCCCTCGTGAAGTTTCAGCTTCCGGTTTTCATTTTAGTAGTTTTTTAGCTCTCTTGACCAGATTTCTTGGCAGGGCATTTTGGCCATTTTACAGCAAGGTTTTTTCATTTTCTCTAGCGTGGCTGGGTAGAAAATTTAATTTCGGGAGGGGTTTCTTCTTTGTGTTTTTCCAGAAAAATTCGTTTGGTAGCCCGTTTTCAATCTTAGATCTTGTAGCAACTTTTTGCCCTTTTGTCCAGTTCTGATCTAGGGGCATTTTGGGGATTTTTCAGTGAGTTTTTTTTTGTTTCCTTCTACGTGGTAGAGTAGAAAACTTAATTTTAGGGGGGTTTTCTTCTTCATATTTTTCCAGAAAAATTCGTTTCGGCCTCCGTTTCAAGCCTCAGTTCTGGAGACTAATTTTTTTTTTCTTGCTGTCAACATATGCATGCATTAGGCATCGATGGGCTCGTGCATGGGGGCCATGTGCGCCATGGCCTTCGTCAGGCCGCTGCGACGACTCAACTTCAAACTCTCGTTTCTCCCTCGTCCGGACTCCAAATCGAGTGAACTTTTTTTTTGTACTTGACTAATTTTTCGCTGTCTTTCCAACGGTGTGCTCAGTTGCACCCAGTTCTTCCTAGATAATTACCAGTTTACCCTTTTAGCCTTAAGTGCTCGTTTTTCTTTGTCATGTCGTTTCTTCTTTGTCCGGTGTCATGTCGTTTCTTCTTTGTCCGGACTCCGAATCATGCGATTCTTGAGTCCATCTTGATTATTTTTTTGTTGTCTTTCCAGCGGTATGCTCAGTGGCACTCTAATCCACAGTTTTTAAAAATGACTATTTTGCCCCTGGGGGCTTATTTGTCATATTTTCGATCTTTTACTTCTGCGTCAGTTTTCTTTGAGTTCCGTGACCTCATGGAAGGTCATCTTAGGGTCTTAGAGGTGTGTTGTGCCTTGGGAGACCATTTTTTTGTTTCTTGCTTCCGCATCTGGATCCGTTACCGGGTCAACTTTCGGGTCACCATTGACGCACCGGGTTGAATAAAACCTAGGTCGTTACAAATGGTATCAGAGCATCCGGGTTCGAATACCTTGGACGACGGGTTTTGGGTGCATATCATGCTTATGTTGTTTTGCTTTGATATGTCATTTGTATCTTGATAACATATCTTGTATGATAACATGTTCACTGCTTAGGTGTTTTGAGACATCTATTAATTGTTAAGCATACTTTATGTGTATATATATGCTTCTTAATAACATGATCTGGGTTTCTATCATGTTTGCGTGCTTGTGTTAGCATGACTGTATGCGATGTATGTCGGCATACCTTACGTTTTTCATTCACATGTGTTATCGTCCAAGTACTTACGTGCTTCTTGATAACATGTTTTGATTTGATAACATGTCTGTTTGCTTATGTGGCAACTTGTTTAGAAGCTTATCTTGACTATCTGGTTTTGGCATTATCACTTAGGATCTGTCGTTTCCCTTGGATGCGTTCTTCTTTCACGAGTTTCTTCCTTAGATAGGAGAAATTCATTCTGTAAGGACCCATGTCGGGAACCTTCTTGTTTGTTTTCTTGGTTGGGTGTTTCGAGACCTTAATCTGACGATTGATGTGAGTAAGGCTCATGTGAGTGTAAAGGATTGTGATTCATTTCCTTTTCCTTGTCTGGTGGAGTGAGATGCGGGCCGGGGGGGGGGGCACCATTTCATTTCCTTTTCTTTTATGGCTTCTGGATCTAAGGCCTTAAGCATAGAGGTGTGTATGGCATTATTGTTAGAGCTTTGGGATAAGTTACCCAACTCTCGCAGATGCCTGGTTCCCGTGGTGCTTTTGGTAATGATCATTTTCGACATTGATGTCATCCGTATCAATAGGTTTCTTAGAGTTGACCTGGTTTAGGACATGTTATGGACTAGTGCCTTATACTGTCATGCTACCTTGCTGACGAGTAAGTGTGGGCAGGTTTTGGTCACTGTCGTACTGCCTTGTCACTCTCTTATTCTATCATGTTTCAACGTTTCGTTGTCTTGGGATTCTCTCGGTGGTTGACGTTGAGTTAACGTGCCGATTCATATGGGTGTTGTCTTAGTCCATGGTTTCGCGTTCCTTCAGTTGATCTTGAGACTTCTAAAGCTGTCCTTCACTGCTTTATGAGCTGTCCTTGGTTTGACCTTTTGTTCAGTCCCTACTCTGTTCTTTTTCGATATGTTCTGAATTTCGGGGACAGAATTCCTTTTAGGAGGGTAGGTTGTAACAACCCGGCCATTTTCCTTCCTTTCCCTTTTCTCTGAAATTTTACGGATAAATTTTTTCCGTTTAATTTTCCTTTTGGAGTTCAGTTTCTCGTCGCTTAATGTCATCTCGAGTGCTTGAAATTGGTTTCCGAGACTCTTTTGTATGGATTGACAACTTCTTTTGAGGACCGAGTCATTTCCACATTTTCACTTTTCGGACACTATTCACTTTTTGTCCTTTTCCTTATTTCGTCCTTTTCCCTATTCTGTCTTATCTCCGTTTGTTAGTTTTTGGCACAACCTCACTTTTCGTGCTCGAAGGTAGTTTTTTCTCGAAATACGTATCTTTACTTTTGCAAGAAAGTACTCTGGTTGCTCCCGGTGTCCATAGGGGCATGGATGCATAATTCTTCAAAATCTTTTTCTTTTCTTGGGGTGTTTTTCATAAATATCTTTTGAAGATATTTTATTTCAGGGGCATCTAAGAAGATATCTTTGGAAGATATTTTCATTCTGGGGCAGTTTCGTAATTAACCCTTTTTGGAGGGGCCATTGTGCAATTAACGAAAGTTATTGCAAAAATACCTCATCTAGAGCCTGGATCCTCGTACGGGATTCATTTTCACATTTCATCGAGTCGTGTACTCTTAGAATTCCGTTCTGGATGTTTTTCTCCAGTTTCTGAATTTCTGAACCTGATTCTCGCTGAACTTGTTCGAGGTATATCTCTCTGCTCGTGACTCAGTTTTTGACGTTGTTTCTTTCGTTGTTCATATTTTCTCATTTTAAATCTTTTTCATTCACAGAGTTTTGCTGTTTGAGTGCGTTTACTCAAATCCACTTTTCCGAACCCGGTAAGGTCCTTTCGGGGCACTTTTTGAGATTTCTATAAATAGGTTGCCCTAATTTTTAAAATCAGATTTTTAGACCTTCTTCCTCTTCTTGACCGGCAGCCATGGGAGCCCAATGGGCTGCCTTCACTCTTTCTTCTCCTCCACTTGATTTTCTTAGTGAAAACCCTTCAGCCTTAACGTTTATTGTTCGCCTTGACACAAGCACCTTTCCCCCTTATTAGAAACCGTTTTTGGCCAAATTTTGAGTTCGGGTTTGAAGTCAAGTTGCGATTTTCATAGGGCTTCTTGGGTATTTATTGTTCATCGTGTCGTCCCCGACAAAACCCTTCGATATCGTTGGATTCAGAGCACTTTTCTTTCGGTGGAGATTTGAGATTTTCATCTCAAATTGAGGTAGGGGGTGTTATAGGTTATTATTCTTATTATATTGCAAGCTAGTAATGTTTATGCAACTTATTTACATGCTTTGGTAACAAATTTAGAGATTTTATTATTTATTTTTCTTGTGAAGGATTTGATTTTCCCAGTTGATTATAGCTTTGTTTAAACATGTGGTATGAAATTATATTACCCCTTGATATGGTCATTGACATATATTAAATTGAGAAATTTTGGACAAGTAATGAAGATTTATTTAATATTTTTCTTGAGTAAATATTTAATTCATGTAGCCTTATCTAGCTTGAAATCAATATGTGTTAGCATATTATATTAGGCTTTAATACACTCTTCAACATATGTGAAATTGAAAGTAATCGGAGATGTTTTGAAATCTAGTAATTATTAATTAATTTGATTAATTAATTTGCTCCAAATGCACTATTCATTTCTTCGAAATTCCGACTTGATATTCTTGATATGCATACTATATAATTTCACATATATTAAATCTAGAATATTTGATTAGGTTTTGAAATCTTTCATTTAATTAATTTCTTTGTTTGAGATTTAATCCCCATGATGATATACAACTTGGAATTTAAGTATGGCATGCTAGTAATTTAGGCCTTGATATACTTGTTAACATATATTAAATTGGAATCATTTGAATGAGAATTGCAACTTTTTTTTAATACTTATCTTTGGTGAAAGTTAAATTTACATAGATGTAGCTTGCATGAAATAAGCTTGTAATGTGATATTACAATAGGCCTTGGCATGTTCCCTAACATATGTTAATTTGAGAACATTTAGATGAGTTTCAAAATCTAGAGATTTTAATTAAAAGGATTAATTAAAATCTATTTAATGGTTCCCTTGGCTTAATTAAGTTTTTAACTTGATATTTGTAATGACCATGACTTGTTTACTAGCATTTAGTAATTTGGGACCATTTGAAGTTGCTTTAGAACCTTGGGATTTAAATTAGCATGATTTAATTAAAATTCCACTTTATTGCTCCAACAACCTAATTAAGTTTTAGAATGGATATAGGTGATGACCATGCTATGTCCTTTAATATGTATTAATTTGAGATTATTTGGAATTGAATTGGGATCTAGAGAATTTAATTGTGTTTATTTAATTAAATTCTATCAAATTGCTCCATGGATTTAATTGCGTCTTGGAAGTTGTTTCTATGTTTAAATCATGGACTTAGACTTGTTGTGTATTCACTTGGTTGCATTTGAGCATTTGATAACATTTTTGTTATATTTAAATTCATGAGCTTATGTTTTCAATGTTGAAAGATATTGTTATAGCGTATAACAAATCGCACACTGAAGATTCGACATTTGTCATGCCATAGTAGTTGTGGACTTATTACATGTATTGTATGTGTTTCTAAATTTGGTTGTGCTTGGTAGATAGTTGATATCTTGTGTATACATGTTGATATATACGTTGTTGCACAACTTGTTAATTTTGGAAACTTGGGGATGTCGTTGTTTGGCAACAGCTAGGACTTGGTACTAGTACGGGAGATTGTCCCTCTATATAGTCTAGTGAGCACATAAGGAGGTTACCCGTGGGCTAGTAACCCTAAAGTAACTATGGTGTCGGTCTAATCCGGCGTGACGTCCAAGTATCCACTTTGGTTGATTTCGCATTTCTTTTCAAGTTGATAACTAGATGATATCGTAACTTCTTGTTCTTTGTTTGATTTACCATTTTAAGTTGTAAGATGTTAACTTTGAGAAATCATGCTTTATGCGTTGTATTGGAAGTTCCAATGTTGGTTAAATTGTATCGATATCATGATTTGTGTTTTCATGTTCAAATGTAATTTAGGAATGATCCTATAGATTCATTTTGAACATAGACGTTAGGTGGCATGACCCACTCTTGTTGTTTTCGTATTTTAGGTTTCAAGTTGATGACTTTGAGAATCTATATCTTATTGCTTTGTATAACATGTTTCTATACTGTTGAAATTCATGACTGATGTGATTTATGTTAGAAACACTCTAAGGTAGCTTAGGATCAGATCCCGTAGCAGCTCTTTGCCCTCTTGTCCAGTTCTGATCTAGGGGCATTTTGGGGATTTTTCAGTGAGTTTTTTTTGTTTCCTTACATGTGGTCGGGTAGAAAACTCGATTTTAGGGGGGGTTTCTTCTTCATGTTTTTCCAGAAAAATTCGTTTCGGTCTCCATTTCAAGCCTCAGTTCTGGAGACTCACTTTTTTTTTTTTCTTGCTATCAACATGTGCATGCCATTAGGCACCGGTGGGCTCGTGCATGGGCCCCATGTGCGCCATGGCCTTCGTTGGGCCGCCGCAACGTCTCAACTTCAAACCCTCATTTCTCCCTCGTCCGGACTCCAAATCGAGTGAACTTTTTTTTTGTACTTGACTAATTTTTCGCTGTCTTTCGAACGGTGTGCTCGGTTGCACCCGGTTCTTCCTGGATAATTACCAGTTTACCCTTTTAGCCTTAAGTGCTCATTTTTTTCGTCATGTCGTTTTTCATTTGTCCGGACTCTGAATCATGCAATTCTTGAGTCCATCTTGATTATTTTTTTGTTGTCTTTCCAGCGGTGTGCTCGGTGGCACTCGAATCCACAATTTTTAGAAATGACTATTTTGCCCCTGGGGGCTTATTTGTCATATTTCCGATCTTTTACTTCTACGTCAGTTTTTTTTGAGTTCCATGACCTCATGGAAGGTCATCTTAGGGTCTTAGAGGTATGTTGTTGCTAATCCCTTAGCAAAACCAAAATGCAAAACTCAATGGAATGACAAACATGGGACTGCTACTACAAAAATATCTACCATGGTAAAATAAAATAGATACATAGCTCAAATACAACTTGAAACAGACAAAAACTGGAGATGGGGTCATTGGGAAAACTACCTTGCATATATGAAGCATTGATACAAAAATTGGCTAAATACATTTCCACATACATGCATCAACATCAAAGTCTATATAATTAACTCAATTATCATCTCTTGAATGGAAATCAACTCTAGCTTCAGTGAAAGTGAATTGGATTCTCAACATGCGGCTTTTACTTTCTTTTCCAATTCCCAAGCACAAGTTTTCAAATCATTGAATTCCCCTTTAAATGAGGTCCCTAAGGCATGATTTTATTTATAAGACAACTTTTGTTGCTTGTTGACAATTTATTGCAACTCATAAGCGAAACATAGAATGGTTGTGCAATGCTAAAGTCCCTTAAGCTTTCTAACCAACCTATGTAGCAAGCGTTAGGCCAACAACTCCCAAACCAGATGGCTTTAGGGTGTTAAGTGTAGAGACACTCCATAGGGCTTAATAGCTCAAGTTGGAAAGGCTACGAACTCCAACGACCCATGTTTATTACAATTTTTTTGAATGACCGTGCAATGTTTAAGTCCTTTAAGCTTTCTAACCAACCCTTGTAGCAAGCGTTAGGCCAACAACTCCCAAACCAGACGGCTTTAGGGTGCTAAGTGTAGAGACACTCCTAGGGCGTAATAGCTCGAGTTGGAAAGGCTACGAACGTCAACTGGTCATCATTTTTTTTTCTTTCTTTCTCAGTTTTTTTTTTTTTTTTTTTTTTTTTTTTTTTTTTTTACATTAGGTCCAACTTAAATCATGCCAAAGATATTCATCTATCAGGTTCATCAAATCAAATTAACTAGGCCAAGGTCAAGGTCGATCAAGTTGCATGCCTCACAGTTAAGTTTCCAATGTGCATCTGTGCATTGTGAAGCTTAAAAGAGTGTCAAATCCAGCGAGAATTTAATTGAGACATTTATACAGACTAATTTGAATCTACATGATCATTTCAACTCAAATTTTTCTTTATTTTCAAAAATGTCAATTGCTTCTATACACAAGGTATTAAACATATGCTTCATCTCCGACAAGTGTCAAGTTATACTATCATTGCTTAGCAAAAATTATGAAACCAAAAATGCATAAATGCACCCCCAAACTTGAATGTCACATTGTCCTCAATGTGAGAAGACAAGTAAATCAAAATAAGAGCAAAAAGGGGGGAAAGGAACAATAATACCAAGTAGAGTGACGACGACGTAGATGTTCAGCCATGTGAGTGCGCAACGGCGTCCCCCAAACTTGGATATGAAGACCTATCAAAACACAACTAATGTACACAGGTAAAAGCATAGGTCTCGTAAGAAAAACCAAAACAGAAATTAAAACACTAGCCTAAATTTTAGTGCAAGATAAAAAAATCCAAACAAAAGACAAATGCTGACATTAGCCACAAGCGTAAAATGCAAAACAAAATAATGCCAAAAAATTTATTTATTTATTTAGTATTATTATTATTATTAGTACTATTAATTTCTGTAGGAAGACAAAAGGTGGAAGATGCCGAGAGATGTGTGCATGCAGGAGGGGTGCCCGAGCATGGTGGTGTTGGGTTGTGGGTTTGGTTGGTTGATGTTGGGGTTGAGAGGAAGGATGGTGGAAGAGAGAGAAGTTGGTTTGCATGGTTGGCTGCGAGAGGTTGGTTTGTGGTTGATAGGATGGTGTTGAAATGCATGCATGGTTTATGGAGATGAGGTTGTGGGGTTGGTGTTTTGGGTTGCAGAGAGATATGCCGAGAGTGGTTGGTTTAGGGAATGGAGGTTGATGCAGGGAAGGAAGTTGGTTTGGTGTTGAGAAGATGGGCTGCAGAGATGCCGAGAGGGTGGGGAAGGTTTGTGGGTTATGGGAGTTGGTTGCTTGGGGGTGGTATGTTTAAAAGAGAGTGAGAGTTGGTTGGTGCATGGAGTTCGAGCACTCAAACCAGAATTTAGAGTGCTCTAAAATGGCTCAGAAGGCTACGGAAGTTGGGCTGAAAATTTGGAGCAATCCAAATGGGAAGCTAGAGTGCTCTAAATGAAGGCAGTGAGCTTGGGATTGATGGTTCACATTTAGAGCACTCCAAATGGGAGCTAGAGTGCTCTAAATGAAGGCAATAGGCTCATGGAAGTTTGGTTCACAATTGGAGCAATCCAAATGGAAGCTAGAGCGCTCCAAATACAAGTAGTAGCCTCGGAATGATGGTGAGGAAGTTTGGAGCAATCCAAATGAGAGTTAGATTGCTCCAAATTTTGACAATAGCATTCGAATTGATGGTGAAGACATTTTTTTTGCAACTGCTGCACCTGATGCCAAGCAATACATAGATGGATTTTCAGACCTTGCATGCATTATTCCAAACCAATGCATGGATGGAAATCAAGAACTTGGCAACTTCATGCAATGCATGGAAAATTTGGAAAATGCTTCAAACTGGGCAAATTTTTTACAGCATGGAAAATTTTTAAAAATTTCAAATTCAGTCCATTCCAATGCATGGGTGGAATTTGGTCTCTTCAAATGCATGGATGAATGTAGGAAAATTTTTTAAACCTTGCAAATTCATTCCATTCCAAAGCATGGATGAAAAATTTTGAAAACTTTTCAACTTCGTTCTAATGCATGGACAATTTTTAAACTTTTGAACTTCAATCCATTCTAATGCAAGGAGGAAAAATTGTCAAACTCTACACTTCATTGTAATGCATGGAAAATTTTGGGGAACCATGATCCAACAATGCGTTGAAAATGAGAGGTTGTGCACATGAGTTGCATGCCAAAGATCCTATGAAATTGCTCGAAAGTGATGGAAATTTCCGGGAATGAAAATTAGAGCTGAGAATGTCTAAGAGGCCAGTCTAAAATTGCGAAACACAACTGAAGACCATTTCAGAAAAATCAAATTTTTGGCTTATCGAAACCATTTCCCAGAAAATTTCAAGGCACGAGCAATTTAAGAAGGTAGAGAAGCTTGGAACATCGAAAGAATTTATTCCCTTGCTTTGCTAAATTTAATGTCGATAGCTAGACGAAGTTAGAGCAGGTACTAATCCTCAAAAATCTCGATAGCTAGACACACCGAGATCAGGTTAGTTCTCCTTACCCTATACCATGTCTCTCAAGAGATTCAAGCTTCCCCAAATAGGATAATTCTTTTAAAAGCGAAGGAGGAAGAGCTTGAAGACAAAAGTGGAAAAGAGGTAGCGGAAAGACCTCAACCCACTCTTCATCCTCAATGAAGAACTTTGGATTATGGGGCTTATTTGGATTATAAGAAGATGGAGTAGCTGAGAGTGCACCTAGCAAAGGCTTTTGAAGGGTCATATTGAGCACGGGAATGCTCGACAACTTATCCTTCAAAATTTCAACATCCTTCTCACACTTATCCGGCGGTTCGGGCTCAACAACTTGAGACAACTCAAGTGAGGGAATGGGATGAGATGCAAGCTCCCAAGAAAGAGATACATTTGATGTTGACCAAGGAAGAGAATGAATAGGTGGATGAATATTAAGCAAAGAATTTACCTCCGAAATAGAATTGTCAACATTAAAATCCTCACAATTGAAATGAGCCAAACAAGCTTTTAGAGGATCCTCCATTGAAGGAGGTGCATCAAGCAAAGGATTATTTAGGGGTTGTTCTGGAGTTTTAAAGGATGCAATCTCATCATCTTTTTCCTTATTTTTAACCACAAATTCTTCCATTTTATGAGTGGCAACAATTTGATCTTCAACCACCATTTCATCATTTTCACATGTAATAACCACTTGATCATTCTCATGATGAAAGTTACTAGGAGTAATCTCATCATTCATAGAATTTTCTTTTGGATTGGCTATAAATTCAAATGAAAATGTTTCCTCCTCTTCATGATTTTTAGCATTAATCCTTTGTTGAATTTGAGATATTTGGTCATCTATCATTGCACTAACTTGGGACTGGTGATATGGTACCACTTGATTGATAGACTCTACTGTGGATTGCATGCTAGCAAGGGAGGCCAATAGTTGATTGTTGGAGTCCATCATTTGCGTGTGCATAGACTCCATCATTTGTTTGTTAGCAACAATTAGCTCATCCAATGGAGACGGTGGAAAAGGAGAAGAGGGCGGGAAAGAATGATCATTGGGTTGAAAAGGTTGCATATGAGATTGTAGGGTTGAATTTCCTATGTCATGCCATAAGAAGTTTTGTTGGTCTCCCCAACCCGAGTTATAACCATTGAAGTATGGATCACTACCCGGTTCAGAGAAATTTGCATTTGGTTGCTCTAAATAAAAATCCGAGAATTGTCTCGTTGGAAGACAATCTCTTGTATGATGTGTATTACTAGAGCAAAAGGCACAAAACGCATGTGGTGTGTAGAATTGAGTTGGGACATAATTATTCTCCATCTAGGAGTTAAACATTAACAACACATAACATAATCAACACAACAATTCTTTATCATCAACTCCACATACAATGATATTCCCTTTCTCCTCAATTATCAAGACAAAAATTAAAATGGCCACAACAAGGACCGATGCTTGGAATTGAAAATACACAATGCAATTTATCTACTTCTAAGCTTAACACATGCACGATATTCACAATTCGAAACTAGAAGTCACGAGACTTACCTGGGGTCCTCTAGACTTACAATTTGCTAGCAATCCCACGGCGAGCTTCGAGTCCCTAGAATCTTACAACACGAAGATGATCAATGTACACAAGGAATATTCACAAGACACAATATGCACAATCAAACTAAATTTAACCCTAAACTTTAGTTGCTAAACCGTTTGCAAGTCCCCGGCAACGACGCCAAAAATTGATCGGTTGATCAACTAACATCAACCTTCGCAATAGCACGAATCATTGTAAAATAGGGCTATTGGTCGGGTAAGTCGAACCACTGGGACTGTGCTAATCTATGGCAACCTAAGTTTCTAGAGTCATTTTAGAGTGATAAGGGGTGTTCATAGAGGGTTTGTTTTGTTTGTCACTAAACTACAAATTCAGAATGCATAAAACAATAAATTGAAGGAGATTAAAAGAGAAGATTTAGAGAAGGAAGTCTAGGGAAGTGAATCCACTCCAAACCTCTACACAAGCTAATTATATGATTGATTTGGGGAATTAATGTAGAAATGACCTTGATATATAATAATGCATGACTACTATAATATCTTCAAGAAATTCAATTAATTAAAGAGTAAGAACAACCTATCAAAGCTTCACATGGTTGAGTTACCTAAACTAAGATGCAACCCTAGACATGCTCACTAAGCTAGAGATTGTCAAACAATTAATCAATTGGTGGAAGCACATGATATCAAGTCACAAGATTAACTCATCAAAAGAAATTCTTAAGCTATGGATTAACAAACTACTCAAAACCATGCCATTAAAACTGTTCCATAATCTTAGTTCCATTGTCACTATGAAACTATAAGCCATACAACTATGAGATTAAATAATCTAAGACAAGAGTATGTAAATCAACATAGTAATTCAAACATTCAAAATCTTCATTACAATTTGTAACATGCTCTAGACCATGGAACTAGCCAAATATACATTTCATTCCCCAAAATAAATCAAAAACTAGACATGCTTACAAGGTAGAGCTTCATCACCTCCCTAGATGGAGGTTTAGTTACCCATTGATGCACTAGAGGAAGGAGGAAGCAAAGCCTTGACCTCCATTTTCAAGCTCCCCTCTTCTAGCTCCAAGAACACACCTTTTTTGCTCTCTTCTCTCTCCTCTATCTTCCCAAAATGAAGCTTAATGTATTGTGTGGCTTCCCTCTCTTATCTTCTAGAGATAAGGCTCAAAAAATCCCCACCAACCAACATCTCCAACCAACCATTAAAGAGGGAAATTAGAATTGAGGAACCCAAGATGCAAGTGGCTAAAAATGGGCCATTTACGGATGTAATTCTGCCCTAATTTCGAGCACTCGAAATAAGGGCTCGAGCACTCGAAATTGGAGCAGAATGCTCCATTCTTGCCTTGCTCCGCCCAAACCTACTTCGGTTAAACAGCCATAACTTTGCGCTCCGAACTCCGAATGATGAACCGTTTAAAGATTTGGATAGCTGATTCAGAGCTTTAAAAACTTCATGTTTTGTTAAAGACCCAAATCTCAAGTCTGGTTGGTCGAAAATGGGGAGAAAGGCAGTACTTCAGTGCTGCCAGGCAGTTCTGCGCACCTCTGGTAACAAGGCCATAACTCTCTGCTCTGAGCTCCGAATGATGAACCGTTTGAAGATTTAGAAAGCTAATTCAGAGATCTAAATCTTTCATGTTATGATGGAAGTCCAGTTCTCGAGCTTTCTAGGTCAAAATGGCGAGCAAAGTCCTAACTCTACTGCTGATCTCGTGAAGCAATCTGCCCTAATTTCGAGCACTCGAAATAAGGCCTCGAGCACTCGAAAATTGGCCAGAATGCCCTATGGTTGGTTTGCTCCGCCCGGACCTACTTTGGTAAAATGGCCATAACTTTGTGCTCTGAACTCCAAATGATGAACCGTTTGAAGATTTGGAAAGCTAATTCAGAGCTCTAAAAACTTCATGTTTTGGTCGAGATCCAATTCTCAAGGATGGTTGGTCGAAAATGAAGATCAAGGCAGAATTTCATTGCTGCCAGGCAGTTCTGCGCACCTCTGGTAACAAGGCCATAACTCTCTGTTCCAAGCTCTGAATGATGAACCATTTGAAGATTTGGGAAGCTAATTCAGAGATCTAAATATGCCATTTTATAATGGAAGTCCAGTTCTCGAGTTTCCAAGGTCAAAATGGCGAACAAAGTTCGGGCTTCACTGCTGCCAGAATTTCAGATTGGCACCTTTGATGTTCAAAACTCCACAAAGCATCCTTCTTGCTTCTTTTTGGCCAATGGACCTGAAAATGTGCAAAAACATACAATTGGAAATAATCTATATAAAATACACAAATAAAGAACTTAACTAATGCAATTTAGGGCGCTTGAATATACAAAATTCGGCGCTTATCAGTTGTGCCTTGGGAGACCATTTTCTTGTTTCTTGCTTCCGCATCTGGATTCGTTACCGGGTCAACTTCCGAGTCACCATTAACGCACCGGGTTGAATAAAACCTAGGTCATTACAAAAAGGACCGGGTCATTACAACCTACCCTCCTTAAAGGAATTTCGTCTCCGAAATTATGAACATACCAGAAAAGAATGGAACAAGGACCAAACAAAAGGTCAACCAAGGACAGCTCATAAAGCACTGAAGGACAACTCCAGAAGTCTTAAGACCAACTGAAGGAATGCGAAACCACGAACCGAGACAACACCTCATACGAATCGGCGCGTTAACTCAACGTCAACCACCGAGAGAATCCCAAGACAACGAAACGTTGAAAGCTGATAAAAGAAAAGAGTGACAAGGCAGTATGAACAGCGACCAGAACCCACCCACACTTACTAGTCAGTAAGGTAGTATGACAGTATAAGGCACTAGTTCATAACTTGCCCCCAACAGGTCAACTCGGAAAAACCTATCGATATGGATTACATTAATGTCGGAAATGATCATTACCAAAAGTACTACGGGAACCAGGCATCTGCGAGAGTTGGGGTAGCTAATCCCAAAACTCTGACAACAATGTCATAGGCACCATTACGCTTAAGGCCTTAGATCCAGAAGCCACAAAGGAAAAGGAAATGAAACGGTGCCTCCCTGGCCCACGTCTCACTCCACCAAATAAGGATTGCGATTCTATGCTCACATGAGCCTTACTCGCATCAACAGTCAGACTAAGGTCTCGAAAACCCTACCAAGAAAATAGACAAGCAGGTTCCCGACATGGGTCCTTACAGAATGAATTTCTCCTATCCAAGGAAGAAACTCGTAAAACAAGAATGCATCCAAGGAATGTGACAAATCCTATGAGACAATATCAAAACCAAACATAAAGGTAAACATAAAGCATGTCAGTGTATATAGGAGAAGAATGTAAAGCATGATGATATGCTGCATATAATCATGTCAAGATGAACAAGCATATACCACATGCTAAAATAACAGGCAGGTACAAGGTACTAAGGTAAACAAGCAACAATCAAGGTAAGCTTCTAAACAAGTTGCCACATAAGCAAACATACATGTTATCAAGTCAAAACATGTTATCAAGAAGCATGTAAGTACATGGTACGACAATACATGTGAATGAAATGCGTAAGGTATACCGACATACGTCGCATACGGTTATGCTAACATAAGCACACAAACATGATATCACACTAGAACATGATAGCAACCTAGACCATGTTATCGAGAAGCATATATATACACATAAAGCATGCTTAACACATAATAGATGTCTCAAAACACCTGTGCATGTGAACATGTTTTCATACAAGACATGTTATCAAATAAAACATGTTATCAAGATAAAATAACAAATCAAAGCAAAACAACGTGAGCATGATATGCACCCAAAACCTGTCATCCAAGGTATTCGAACCCGGACGCTCTAATACCACCTGTAACGACCCTAGATTTTTCAACCCAGTGTGTTTTGTGTTGACCCCGAACCGAATCCAAGATGCGGAAGCAAAAGAAGTAAAAAGGGCCTCTAGAGATGTACGTCATCTTTAAGACGCGAAAATGACTCCCCATAAAGCCACTAAACTCAAATGAGCCAAGCAAATGAAGCAAGAATGCCTAACCCAAAAAAAAATGAACCAAGGGCAAAATGGTCATTTCACAATGAAATGGGTGCCACCACGCACACCATTGGAAAGAAAATGAAAAATGAACAAAGTTAGACTCAAGAATCAGCTGATTTTGAGCCTGGATGGAAAAGATATGAATTTAAAACAAAGTGGCCTTCTCCATTTGAGAGTTACCACGAACCTATCTTACTAGAACTGGAATAACTCTCACTATAGGTGGAGTTTCGATGAGTGGTTGGTACCATTGGAAAGCTAATTTCAAGCTCTTGAAGTAGGCTCAAGAATGATCAGATTTGAATCAGAAATGAAGGAGTTATGACCTTCTGAAGTAAAAGCAACAAAGTTAACCA
This sequence comes from Cornus florida, assembly GCF_030987335.1. Classification (NCBI taxonomy): domain Eukaryota; kingdom Viridiplantae; phylum Streptophyta; class Magnoliopsida; order Cornales; family Cornaceae; genus Cornus; species Cornus florida. Next base: position 17,337,937 of record NW_026775571.1, on the reverse strand, counting down.
AGAAAACTAGAAGGAGAAAGTCCCAGGGAGAATCGGTCAACCGAAATGTAACCATCAGCTAAAACTCAACAGTCGGTCGACCGAACCCCAATCATCAACCGGCTGAAACAAGGTTTTTCCTAAAAAGCCTACAGGAATGGAGTCTCGAGCATATGTCAGCCGACCGATGGAGCTCCATCAGCCGACCGACGCCTCTGCTGCTGCTATGGAAATCTACTGCAATGAGTAAAAATGGTGCTTAGGCCAATTCTATAGTTCTACATGCTTTCTATATGATCCAAACAAGTTTCAAAACACTTTCTAGGCCCGTTCAAACATCTAAAACAAGCTAAAACAAGGAGGAGCACAAATGACACTCTCATATATGAATTTTCATGAAAATTCATGAAAAATTGCCTAAAAATAGGTCAAAAGTTGAAACTCAAGAGTTTTGTGCAATGTGGACATGCACGCAAACGTAAAAAGGCATTTAACACGCGTCTCAATGGTCCGCGGCTTCAAAATGTCAAGAATGCAAAATATGACCTCTCAACGGCCAAAAATGCCTAAAAACACTATAAATGGAGCCACAATACAAAACTTAGAATGAAACAGTGTTTGGCCCTTGGCCACACCTCAAACATGATCATAGAAACCCTACGAAACAAAAAGAATGGAATTTCCACACCCGATGCAAAAGTTATGAAGCAATGACTCACGATTTTTCAATATTTCCATATAAAACCTTGGAAACGAAAGTGCATAGAATACAAGATATGGTGATGGCGGTCGCTACACCATAAGCTTAAGAGTGTGCATTAAGGCGAGGGCCAAGTTTTACATTTATAAAAGCCACTACTACCTTCACTAAAAATATAGTTAGGGCGAGTGGGGATCGTCCCAAGGGATTAGAGTCGAATTTGGTTGTGGAATCACTATTAGGGTTAATAGGTCGAGTGATCAAACAAATAGTTGATTGGTTGATTAAACTAGAAAGCAAATTAAACTAAATAATTGAATGCAATAAAGAGTAAGTAAGAGAGAAAGATCTTGGGGTTTAGAGGTCACCACCAAATAATATTTTTCTACACCCTTGACAAGTGACTAATGAGGGAAATGTATGTTACAATATTGATGTGTGTGTGTGTTTGGTTGATTCAATTAGTAAGGGTGACCAATTAAGTATATATTGTCTAAGCAATATGTGAAAAGCACAATATATCTAACAATTAAGTATATATTGTCTAAATAGCATATGAAAAGCACAATATATCTAGCAAGTCATTAATCCTTTCATTAAGCTCACAAGCCAAATACACCACAAGGTTAGAGACATATGTTACTTGTATTCAAAAGTATAGAATATCAAACAACAAGCATGGATTGTCCTCCCATCTAATAACTATGCTACCACTACACTACAATGAAGCTAATGACATGAAATTAGACTAATTAAACTAAGGGAGAGGCACAATCTATCAAGAAATGAGCATAAATCATCAAGAAAATTGCAAGAGCATTCCATTAAGCACTATGTTTTGACAATCTCTAGATCTATGGCATTAATATACATAGACATGCATCAATAACACAAAAAATAGAGGCAAACACATGAACATCTATTCTAGCATACATAGACATATGGATAGAATGAAATGATCAATTGGAAGCATTAAACCACATAAATCATTGAATAAACGAGATCTATATATATATAAAAGGGCCAAAACATGTATTACAACACTAATCCCTCAATAATACACAAAATCAAGATGTAGAAAGCATGCTTGGGGCTAACTCTAGCCCCAAGAGGATGTCTAACCACTCATGGTAGTGCTTCTCCAACCCTCAAGGGCAAACTCCATGGAAGTAATCTACTCCTTAGTTGATGAAGAGCTCCCAAGCTTGTGTCTCTAGCCTCCTCCTCCTATCTTCCTCCCTAAGAATAGCCTCTATTGTGATAGATCAATCCTAAGTATGCTAAGTATCTCCCTCAAAAAGTGTATCATATTCTATATATAGGTAGGTCAAGTGACACACAAAATGAGCTAGGGTCGTGCATAAAATATTCCCCAATTATTGATAAGGACAGCTTTCAATGAGCTGGAAATTTAACTTTTTCACACTAGAGGAAGTTCGATCAATCGAACCTTGGACTTGGATCAATCGAACATAACTGAGATCTATTGAACTGAAGTTTGATCGATCCTCAATGGCGGTGCCTTTTTGGATAAAAACAAATCTGAGATATTTCGAAGATATTTTTAGGAAAAGGACAAAAGTGGTTGGTAGGGTGGTACAACTAGATAAGATCAATCATTTGGATAAGGACAAGGTAGTTCAATCGATCGAACTTTGAGATCTCTGAAAATGTCATCATGGCTCAGATTCATCTTTAAGTGCTGAGATCGATCATGTTGAATCGATCGAACTTTGATCTGAGATCGATCGAAGATGTTGAATTCCACCTTTTTTCTTCCTTTTGCTTCCACTTAGCTCTTTTCTTTGATTCATCCCAGAATTGCTTCATTTCTGCTCTTATTTGGCTGAATTAGCTTATTTTCGGGATAAGTGCCTGAAAATGGAAATAACACGAAATCAATCTAAAACGGTAAAGTAAGATAGATAAAGGTACTAGAATGCCTAAGCTTAAGGGGTTTAAATACGCACTTTTCAGGGCTCATCAAGATACATGTCATTGGCCTCCGGCCTCATCTTATACATATTGAATACAATGAAAAGAGTGTACTTATATACACATTATATAAATGGAATCAAAGAATACAAGTTTGATACATAAGGCTACAATAATGGCATTTCATGCTAACACTTGCTTGAAATGGAAACTCGAAGCTACAAGCCATCCCAATGAATGACAAGCATCACGAACAAAGTCTTCGTACCTGAAAAAATCCCCCAGTAACTTCGGGGTGAGTAAATAAGTTTACTCGTAGAGAATGAGCATACATTGACTCGATTTCTTTAGAGATTTTTTTAGACTAACATGAAACAGTTCAAAAGAGATCATGCCACCTAGCGTCTATGTCAAGGTGCGACTCAGGGATCATCTTAAGCTACATTAGGGCATAATCAATAAAAATCATAATACATATACACATGTGAAACGAATCAAAGTTGGGACAATCCGAACACGACAAGAAAGATGCATGAAAATAGATCAACATGGATTGCATTATCAATACAATTAAGCAAGGTTTGGAATAATCCATACAACACGACAAGAGAATATACTAGAATGCTAGGATCACAGTATCAATGTAATTTACATGATGGGAACATACCAATTAATACGACGAGAAGTATACTCAGATGCAAGTTAACAAGAATTACATTATCAATGCAATTATCATGATTGGAGCATTCCAATTAACACGATAGGAGTAATACATGAAATCAAGGATAAAGCATAATATCTATGCTATAAATAAGATTAGTGCATTTCACATAACAAGACAAGTTTTAAATCTTCAAGGAATAGCAACTTGAAATTTAAAGAGTGAAATCAACCAATATAGAAACTCGGATATCGTCCGGATTAAAACCGTATTCTTATGATCACTTTAGGGCTACTAACCCATAGGTACCTTCCCCTAGTGTGCACTATAGATAACCATTCTTTTGGGATCACTTTAGGGCTACTAACCCAAGGGTACCTTCCCCTAATGCGTACAATAGTGTAAGGAGTTCTCTATCTCCCGTACTAGAACCAAGTCCTAGCCATGTCAATTCTTGATTGATATCCCAAGTTCCAAAATCAACAAGTTATGCAAGTCAAGATAATATCAGGATATAATAAATGCATTAACCACATTTCATGCACAACCAAGATTTTGGAACACACAAGTCATGCCCTAAGTTCTCAAGTATGATGTCATGTGAAATGTCAAGAAATCATAGTGTGCATCTATATAGATTAAAACCAAGATATATAGCATAAGAAATCCATTGAAGTAAATATACTAAAAGCATAAGATACATGATATCAATTACTTGCTAAACAACACGTGTAATTAAACCATTCCAAGACAAATGTACAAGTCTATGAAGTACATTAATGAAACTAAGATACAAGGGGTCATGATTAAATCGATGGAAGCATAAAAGGGAATATAATCTACTAAAGGGATTAAATTATCAAGATTACAAGGCAAGTCAAGGATCATGTCAAGACAAGTTCAATATCAAGTTACATGTTCATTTCATACAAAACACAACCATGTGGATCAAGTTCCATACAAAGGAAATAATTAAATATAAGTTTCAAACCTTATCCGATTATTCTCAAATTGATTCATGTGAAGGAACTTGTTAAGTAAAGCATGAATACCAAGTTAGAAACTCAATCAAGACTAAGGAACCATTGAGCGGATTTTAATTAGTTCTTTTAATTAAAATCTCTAGATTTTGAAATACATCCAAATGATCTCAATTTAATGTATGTTATACAACATGCCAAGACGTGATTTAAAAACATAATACGAGTGAATTCTAAGCAAGATACGGCCATAAGTATTAAACTTTAATACTAGAAAAATAATAAATGAAAGGTTTCAAAACCTAATCAAATATTCTAGATTTAATATATATGAAAGTATATGGCATGCATATCAAGAATATCAAGTCGGAAATCCAATGGAGTGAATAGTGCACATAGAGTAATTTAATTAATCAAATTAATTAAATATTACTAGATTTCAAATCATCTCCGATTACTCTCAAATTCACCTATGTTGAAGAGTATACTAGGGCCTAATATAATATACTAACACATATTGATTTCAAGCTCATTAAAGCCACATGAATTAAATATTTACTCAAGATAAATATTAAATAAAAACTTCATTACTTGTCCAAATGTTCTCAATTTAATATATGTCAATGACCATGTCAAGGAGTAATTTATTTATCATCATGCCATAAGTTTAAAACATGCTATAACCCACCGGGAAAATCAAATCTCACACATGAAAATTAAATAAATAAAAATTCTAGATTTGATATCCAAGCATGTATATGAGTTATATAAGCATCCATATCATGTAATACAACAAGAAAATAAATTATAACACCCCCTACCTCAATTTGAGATAAAATCTCAAAATCCCCACCGAAAGAAAAGTGCTCCGAGTTCGATGATACCGAAGGGTTTTGTCGGGGACAACACGGTGAACAAGAATCCGAATGAAGCCCCATGAAAATCGCAACTTGACTTCAAACCCGAACTTAAGAAATGGTTAGAAATGAATTCTAATAAGGGGGAAAGGTAGAGCACGTCGAGGGGAACAATAAACGTTAAGGCCGAAGACTTTTCACTAAGGAAATCAAGTGGAGGAGAAGAAAGAATGAAGGCAGCCCCTTAGGCTCCCATGGCTGCTGGCCAAGAGGGTGAAAAAGATGATGGAAATCTGACTTTTTGACTTAAGACCCCTATTTATAGAAAAAATCAAAAAGTGCCCCGAAAGGGCCCCGTCGGGTCCAGAAAAGTAAAATTTGAGCAGACGCGCTCAAATGACAAAGCTCTATGAACAAAAAATATTCAAAATGAGAAAATATGAAAAACGGAAGAAACGGGGTCAAAAACTGAGTCCCGATCAGAGAGATATGCCCCAAACAAGTTCGGCGCAAACTAGGTTCAGAAACTCTGAAACTGGAGAAAAATGACCAAAAGGAAATTCTAAGAGTACACGACTCGACGAAATGTGAAAATGAATCTCACACGAGGATCCAAGCTCAAAACGAGGTATTTTTGCAATAACTTTCGTTAATTGCACAATGACCCCTCCAAAAAGGGTTAACTACACTAATGACCCAGAATGAAAATATCTTCTAAAAATATTTTCTTAAAAACCCCTAAACTAAAATATCTTCAAAAGATATTTATGAAAAACACCCCATGAAAAGAAAAAAATTCGGAAGAACTGTACATCCATACCCCCATGGACACCAAGAGCAACTAGAGTACTTTTCTACAAAAGTAAAGATACGTATTTTGTGGAAACCACTTAGAATGAAGATACGTGAAGTCAAAAACTAACTCCGAGCATGAAAATTGAGGTTGTACCAAAAAGTGACAAACTGGGAAAAGACAGAATACGGAAAAGGACGAAAAATGAATAGTGTCCGAAGAGTAAAAGGAAATGACTCGATCTTCAAAGGAAGTTGTCAATCCGAACGAAAGAGTCTTAGAAACCATTTCCGAGCACTCGAGACGACACTCAGTAACGAGAAATAAAACTCATAAAAGAAAATTAAACGGAAAAAAATTATCCGTAAAATTTGAGAGAAAGGAAAGGGAGGAAAATGACCAGGTCATTACACTCTGTGGTTTTGAGAGCAGACTCTCTTGTTTGGCCTTGTTTGGACGCGTTCCGAAACTATTTTGGGCACTATTTTGGACATGTTTGGTATTCTTGATTGATTCAGGGACTGTATTGAGGATTTTAAATGTAATTTCATGGGATTCTAAGCTCTCTAATTGCATAATTTGTTCTGTAGTGCAAATAGAAGGAGCAATATAAAAAATAAGCAATTTTGCACGCTGTTAATGGATAGAAAGGACTAAACTGTTAAATCTTGTATTAACAATTTAACGGATTGTACCATGGATTCTAAACATGATATTATGATGTATTAGGACCCACATTGCATAATTAATGTCTTTGTACTCATGGATTTAACAGTAGGAAAGTTTAACTAATCTTGCATACTATTAACGGATAGACAGGATTAAATCGTTAGTTTTGTTTTAACAACTTAATGGACTAGCGTATGATTTATAAAACATGTTTTGGAGGCATAATGGGGTCATTTAATTATCAGACTTGTTTTATGTTTACTTTGGATTTTAATTACTGAGATATTAAAACTCTGTCTGCAATTACTTGGACTAAATGCTTTGGATTCTAATCACTAAACTATTAAATAATGTTCTAGCAATTACAGGGATGTTATTTTGGATTATAATTAATGAACTGTTTAAATTCTGTTTTTATCAACTATATGGATTATGTGGATTTTATTTGATATACTGTTTGAATTGTTGCATCATTTACGGATCATATGCATTATATGCACCGGTATAGGACGGTGGCATATTGGGGACGGATTAGATCAAAACACTAATTCCTACCTATTCATACATACGGAATGGATTAACTAAAATAGTTAAATCCTACATGGTCGCATGTCCTATCAACTAAAACAGTTGAATGACATATTAGATGTTTGTTTATATTTCTGTATTAGGAAGGAAATGGGTTTAATTAAAACATTTAAATCATAATTTTATGTCGTGTCTTGGCAACGAATAGTTGAGCGGCACTACATTGATTTGAATGGGAATTTATATATATAATTTATGATACCGCGATATGAGCTTGAGTCTCAGGATCGTTGGTTAGGGAGCGTATATGCTTTAGGATGTGTAATTGGTTATGATGGTTAAGGTATACCCTGTTAGGACTAGGTACTCATGCCCACCTATGGGTGCTTTTTTGCATGTTGTCTTCTATTCAGGTTGAGACCCCCATTGCAGTCCAGTGAGAGTCCTGTAGTATGGATATATATATATATATTTACAGACTATATAGATATGGTTGAGATATCTAGGATGTATCTACGTATCGGGTCTCTGTTTGGATTGTAGTTAGGATAGAACTTATTCGTAGGCTTGACCCACTATTATTTTTCAGGTAACGGATAGTTCCAGGTCTTAGAACTTGTTCATGCTGAGTAGAAACGGTCACTCATTCTTCCGACGATGTAGGAGTTTTCTTCATGGTTTAGCATTGGATTTTCTTCAGTTGTTCGTTTGTCAATGTTGGATTTTTATTAGGGGTCCACCAAATGGATTCCCGAGTTGTATTAGAAATGGAGAAGTTGGATGTATCAGAATAGTTTCTTATTTGTAAAATTTTATTCTGAGGTTTTAGTTTCTGGATTATCATTTTAGTTTCTTTTTAGTAATTTTATTTATTCCTGTTTATCTTAATTGTATTCTGTGTTCATTTATTGCTGATTGTTTTGATATCCTCGAGTAATCGGGTGTGGGACTGGCCAACCCGCATCCGGAAATCCGGGGGTATCACACTACTGTTTGGCTGGGGATCATAATCCTCTTCATCCGCCTCAACATTTTAATCTTCATCAGCAAGGTCAGATGATTTAGAGGTACGAGTACGAGTACGAGTAGATGATTTAGGAGGGGGTGGGGAGGTGTACGACCCGCAAAAGAAGATTGATTACGCATATTTTGCATCATACATTGGAGAGTAGGAGAAGGAGGTAGATGAACGATATTATCCGTAATTTTTTTTCGTAGAGGTATTTTTTTTCGTATAGGACCTTTCTTTTGAGCTATCGACTTCTGCTGACCCATTTCTAAACTCGTCTTTACAGCGCAGCAAAGCACACTCTATTATGCACAAAAAATCTTTCCACCAATTGTTAGTCAAAATTTTTTTATCTACAAACAGATAAAACAAACACATAATTAATTACAAAAAATTGCTACAGGAAAATCATACCACCCAACAACAGATACAACACACCAATTACCATTACAAATTATATAAAACATTGCATTGCCTTACACGAATAAAATTTTCATAATTTTCAATTCATTTTCCCACAATTTAATAGTAACAAATAATCAATCAAAACTAATGAAACAAAATTTAATTGGATTCAATCAAATTATACTGTACTATTTATGACGCATAACTTTTTCAAAATTTCACAAATAACCTAACAAAAACTAATAAAATAGAATTTAATATAGTATATTCAATCAAATTAAACCTCTGAGTTTGGAAAGGGATGGACAGAATTTAATAGGATTCAATCAAATTATACTGTACTATTTATCACGAATAACTTTTTCAGAATTTCACAAATAATTAAACAAAACTAATAACACAGAATTTAATATAGTATATTCAAAGAAATTAAAACCTCTGCGTTTGGAAAGGGATGGACAGAACATTTCGAAAGAAAACCTAAGTCTGACAACTGTAACAACCGTGACCTTCTTCCAACTCCAATTCCAAAAACCTTCCGCAAACCTAACTCCGACAACTGTAACAACCGCGACCTTCTTCCAACTCCACTTTCGAAAACCTAAGTCCGACAACTGTAACAATAACAACCTCTTCTCGCAACCTTCTTCCAACTCCACTTCTGAAAACCTAAGTCCGACAACTGTAACAACCTCTTCTTGTGATCTTCTTCTAAGTCCTTCTCCTTCTTCCAATATTCGACTTCCCTTCCCTTCCCTTCCGACCTATTCAACGACCTAGAAAATGAAGGATATTTTGGGGGATTTGTGAATATGAAGGATATTTCAGTAAATTCCCCCAAATATTTAATATATACAAGTGTATATACACTATATAATATATATATACACTACAAATACACTGTGTAATAACTGAGGGTAACTTTTTCACACGAAATTTTTTTTAATTGACGTGGCTTTATCTAGGCCACACATCCAAACCGGTAGGAACAGGCACTAGAGATGATTTCCTTCCCATGCGATCTTACTTGTTCAAGCTAGTTAGTTATGCTAATAATGTTTATGGGGGCCAATATCTCAGGTCATCTCACTTAACCCAGCTAGTAATGCTAATAATGTTAGTGGAGAACAACCTTATTTACAAGGATAGTCGTATAATTGAAAAAAACAAGGATAGTTGTATAATTTAAAAAAAGAAAAATAATTATTCGCATTAGTTAGAATTATAAATGTCATTCTCTTTTAAATGAAAGTGTATGTGTAAAAAAAAAAACAAAATGCCTTATTATAAAAATAGTTCCCAACAACTCCGAATGTATAAAACTTTTTTCAGATAATTATAAAAAATTGTTTTATGAAGGAGTTTTTGAAAAATAATTTTCAGAAAATTGAACTAAGCAGAACATAATTTTTGTACAGTTTTTCTAAATTTCAATTATGTGAAAACATAAAACTATTTTCTAAATGACAAATTAAGCAAACCCTAAATATATGACTATCCTTCAGACCATTGATTCTGTAAAAACTTGTTGAATACTTTGTACTGTTGATACTTTGAACTATATATTCACTCTAATCTTATGTAATAGCTTAATTGTATTTGTTATACATCTTTTACAATGTATTTGAATAGATGTGAGAGCTTATATGGCCCAAGCAGGGGTGTTTAGGACAGGGATGTGCTGTGTGCACATGTTATGAGTTAGGTGTGTGTGTATCAACTTGCAACACAATTAGTGGATTTGCATTGGGTGCGTACCCAAGAACCAAGTTTTTGATCCCTATTGAGAAGGGTTTTCCTTGTAAAATCTTGATGTCCTTGTTGCTGTAGGTTAATGATATCTGTGGATAATCCAAACAAGCTGTGGTGATTAACATGTAAAGAAAAGTGTTTAAAACCTACAGAAGAAGTAAAAGAACCAATTCACCCCCTCCCCTCCTGGCTCATCATTTTTTTTCCATGACAAAAGAGATAATTTATTCAGTAAAGATAACTTTATTTTTGGATCAATCAAAAGAAATAATTTATTTAACGGAGATATATATATATATATATATATATATATATATTGGGTACTTATTTTATTTTTGAGTCCTGTCATAAGAAATAATATATTCACCAAAGATAACCCTTTTTTTTTTTTTTTTTTTTAACTTTTTGTCATTTAGTGGTACCGCGATTTTGAAAGGATTAAGGATCACCGAAGTGATGTCTAAACCTAATAACTTAAAACAAAGATAAAGGATCTCAGAACAAGAAAACACAGTGTGAATCATAATGAATTGTCTTAATAACTAGATTAGAATGAATAATTAAATTGTTTTTAAATGAGACAAACAAAAAGGGGGGTTTGAGACTACTCAATAAATGAAATAAATGCCTAAAGATTTTTCTTTGAACTATTTGGGGTTACAACTTCAGTTATGAATACAAATTTAAAAGAAATAATTTATTTAATGAAAATAACTTTTTTCTTTTTTCTTTTTCTTCTTCTTTTTTTAAGCTTTGGTCAAAAGAGAATTTATTTATAAATTTATTATTATTATTTTATTTATTTATTTATTTATTTTTTTTTTTTTTTTGAGGAGAATTTTGTTTTTGGGTCCTGTCAAAAGAAACCAAAAACATTAAATATTGAAGAAGAGGGGACCAAGATCTCATGTCATCTTTCGTAACCAAGCTAGTTATGCTAATATAATTTGGGGCTAAATATAATTTGTGGCCTTGGATGAAACAAATAAAGTGGTCTTTTATGTTAGTAATATTCTCATAAGATGTTTTATAATTTATAATTTTTTTTTTCAATCTCTAGTTTCACCATTAGGTAATTGAATATTATTTTGAATTAAATAACTTACGACAAAAAACAAACACTATATCCAAATCTTCTGAATACACTTGACATTTTCTGTGATCGTTTCTTTTCATTGGTAATTTTGGAACATAATATATAGTTGAAAAATGCCTAAAGTTTTCATCTTTTAGGATAATTAAATCATTAAATCTATTTTGGCTATTTTTTACTAATAAATCTCTTATTTATGGAACAATATTTTTTCATTATCCAAGGTCATAGATATTTTTGGGAATGGAATATAATTTTTTATTTCTTTTTCTTTTTCTTTCTTTTTTTGTTGTTGTTTTTCATAAAGAATTTTTTTATTCCATATTTAGTCACTAATATCTTTTTATTTCGTTAATGTATAATTACTCTTCTAATTCTTCTAAAAAACTTGGTTTTTCATTTATTGATTTTTCACATAATTTTTTTTTGTTGTGCTTTGATTATTAGTTGTAACTGCTTTGATTATTAGTTGTAACAAATTTATCAATAGCTCATTTTTTAGTTATAGTTAATTTATCTACTTTTTTCTTCTTTTTAAGTTTTTCATATTGGGATTCATACTCTTTACTAAACATATTCAACAATAATAATAAAAAATTTATTATAATTCACAAACAAAAGATAACAAAAATTAAAAAAACTATAAAATAATTTAAGTTATAGAACAATAGAATCTTATTTCTTAAATTTCGGTCTAAGGCTTCAACAAATTATTCAATAGAATAAAGTGTGCACAAAATTTTCCACGGAGTGAAATAGTGAGAAAATGTGTGAGGAATAAGAAAATAATAATAATAATAGTAATAATAATAATAATAAATGAAAAACAAAAGAAAAGATAAAAATAAATATGTACTAGGAGTCTTGAAAGAATATGAAAGGTTTCACCGATTCACATTATAACCAATTCACACTATAATATGGGTGTAATGATTTAACATATATATATATATATATATATATATATATATATATGTGAAATAAGAATATAAATCTTTTATATATATGTATATATATTTAAATAAAAATGTGAAATAAGAATATAAATCTTTTATATATATATATATATATATATATACATATATTTAAATAAAAATGTGAAATAACAATATAAATCTTTTAGGCCCACTATTAAATCTTTCAATTGGATAAAATCTAGGAAGGAAATAAATTTTTTAATAAGATTATAATATAAAAAGATTATAATATAAAAAAAAATAAAAAAATTCGAGAGTCTTTCTATTGGCTAGAGCCTTAGGTAACATCTAACTCGCTGAGGCTCTAGCCAGCCTACATCTTACTTGACCAAGCTAGCGAAGCTAATAATGTCCGTGGAGACCAATAATATTTACAAGGTTAGTTGTATAATTTGAAAAAAGAAAAATCATTAGTTAGAGTTATAAATGTCATTTTCTTTGGGCGAAAATTTATTACCGTCAAGCCATTAATATATTGTCAAATTGCCCTCCAACGAGCTGTTTCATTTTTTTGTCCTATGCATTTTCAGCCTACATATTTGAGAAGAGTTGCGGATCTAAAGCCCTAACTCTGCAATTGTGATTGCGAAAATGGAGGGAGCACAAAGTCAACCTCACCCTTACGTTCCGAGAGATCTGAATCTGCCCGATTACGTGCCTGTTGTCCTTTCCCAGTCAACCATTGTTGGAGTCTATGGCCTCTCTTCACTGCTTATTGTCTTCCTCGTCTGGCTACTTTCAGGTAAATTATATATGCCCTAGAAAATCAAAGAAATCATTCACTTCACTACTACTAGAACTTATTCTTTTTCGAATTTTTTTTTTCTTTCTCTGTTTCTATGAATTTCCATATTTTCTGGTTTTTGGTTGCATAAGAATTAGAGAACTATTAAAGTTGTATGGTGATATTTCGGAAAACCATTTTCTAGTCTTATTGTTGGGTGATATTGTTAGTTTCTTTTAAATTTAAAATTGGAAAAATTAGTGTTAGGTGATCAAATTTAAACAAAATTGATTTGCAGTGACATAGAATTAAGAAATTTATTAAAGTTAAATGCAAATAAGTGATCATTGATAATTTATTTCCATAAATGAGGGAATTTCTTTGTTGCTGTTCAAATAAAATGATATCTACTGTTCATGAGTCTTAACTAATGATATTTGAATTTTGTTTGAAGTTTTATCTTTATTAGGTTCTAAAAACACTTTGTTGGCCTGAAGCTGAAATTGGTTTTAATTTTTGTTCTAGACATTGTCTTAAATATATATTACAAACTTTGATAGGTTAGACAATTCTGTATGTTTGGTAAAATGTCTAAAAGAGACATGCTCTGCCATTGGCCTTTGAAACTAAAATATTCTGAATTTTGTTTCAGGTTTTTTACCTAGAGTTAGGTCAAAATTATTATTCAGTTAGGAAAAATAAATTATTATTAATGTGGGAAGTTTGTGCATATTTACCTAATTTACCTAGTCTACCGTCTGTGTTTGTTTGGTAGAGAATTAATCAGACACTTATTACAAAATGCGAGAAAATTTTGAGAGAGTTAAGAGAGAACAATAGAGAATTCCAACTCCCAACTTACATAGTGCAAAGAAAATGATCACAATTCTTGCAATATGGTTTAGAGGGATTGTCAAAGAATGAAGAGAGAATGAAGGTTAAGGTTTAGAATTAGAATAGAGATGAAGATATCCATGTTAGTTCAAGCAAGAGGACAATTCTGTCATCTTCTTAACTTTTTTTTTTTTTTTAATAATCTTTAAATAAAGAACTAAGTAATATGATAAGTTTACCCTTAAATGGTTGCTTATTTGTATTTAACATTTAAATTTGGTAACTATTTACTTTTTCTTATTTTTATGGTCGCTGTAAAGCAATATTATTTAGATTTGGGTACTAAAATCTAATTTTCCCTTTAAAATTTGACTGCTAGAACTATAAAGCTGATTAAATTTATTCATCCTTTTCCTTGTGGTAGGTCGGTTATCAAGAGCAAGAAAGCTTGATAGAGTGCTCATGTGCTGGTGGGTTTTCACAGGCCTGACCCATATGATTCTTGAGGGTTACTTTGTTTTCTCTCCGGAATTCTACAAGGATAAGACTGCATGTTACTTGGCAGAAGTTTGTAAGTTCCCTCATTTGACCGTACAATGTGGACTGCAAACATTTTAAGCACTTCTGCAAACTTCATAATTTTGAGGTCTTTGACAGTGCTTCTGAATGAAAATTGGCAGGGAAAGAATACAGCAAAGGTGATTCGAGATATGCGGGTAGGGATTCTGGAGTTGTTTCTGTTGAAGGAATCACTGCTGTTTTAGAGGGTCCAGCCTGCCTTCTCGCAGTGTAAGTTATAATCTTGAGTTGCATTAATGTTATCCTGCCAAAGTGATAAGCTTCACATTTTTTTTTTTTTTTTTGACTTAAAATAAGTTCATGTGATTAGCTTCTCATCTCTTACACTCCTAGTCAATTCTTAACTTGCAGGTACGCTATAGCCACAAGAAAGTCGTACAGCTATGTACTTCAATTGGCCATCTCTTTGGGGCAACTTTATGGAACCGCTGTATATTTTATAACTTCTTACTTGGAAGGGGATAATTTTGCTACAAGCACGTATTACTATTATGCATACTACATTGTAGCAAATGCTTCTTGGGTTGTAATACCCACACTTATAAGCATCAGGTGCTGGAAGAAGATATGTGCAGCATTTCAGGTCCAAGACCAGAAAAAGGCCAAAATTCGCTAAGATAAAATTTAGGCTGCATTTTCTTATTTTTTGTGTCTTGATTTATGATTTTCATTCGATTTTTCCTGGAATGCATGATCCAGTGACAATAATTTTACATTTTGGAAAACAATTTATTTGACCATTTCTTTACCTTATATTTTTTAATAGAAGGATGATTAATATTATTGAGTTTAATTAGATGGAATCAGTTGCGTGCTATTGGTTCTTTGATTAGTATTATTATTATTTATTTTTTACCGTTTAAATTTGGTGATGTTTCCCCTCGCCCATACGAGGTAAAGCCCACCTTCTCTCACTTCTACTTTTGTTGTCTTTTGGCACGGTGATATGTTGGAATGCTATGAGGAATAAAAGAGTAGAAGTGGATGGCATCCTCAATCTTTGAATAAACCAAATCTGCAACCGTCAAAAAGGTAATGTTCTTGATATTTCTTGAAATTCTGGTTCCTGTTGAACCATTTCTATCTATATTACACTAGAATCCTGGTTGATGGATTTCTTGATTCAGAGATATAAAAAGAAGATATGGGTAAATTCATAAGGAAGACCATCAGGTCAGTGGCCTAGCGGGATCAAGCCCTACTTCTCAGAGAGAGGTCAAGGGTTCGAGCCACAGTGGAGACATGTGTGTAAGTACCAACTAAGAAAGAAAAAAAAATTCACAAGGGAGGGTTTTAGCGCAAGATTGATTGGTCCTTTAGCACAACATGCACATATGTAAAGAACTCATAAGAGAGGTATAGCTTTGGGAGAACTGGAGAGGAGAAGATTTTAGAGAACTAAATCACCTATGTAGAAGAAGGGGCTGAGGGATAGTAAGTTTGATTAACATGAGCAGTCCACGAGAAAATTGCAAGATTGACAAATCTATATAATTTGATCCAAATTGTGAAAGTTTGCAAGATACACTATTGCCGTACCATCCAACAGGGTCTGGCCCTCGACTCTTCTCTTTAAGTGAAGTTTAGGCTTGTTTTATGGTCTCTTTAAAGGTAAAATTTTTTCCTTTCACTGATTTTCTCATAGCCAGGAAAAGTCATAACCCCCTCGAGGGCGTGGTGTAGCATTTTGGTGACTGGGGTATCTTGGAGAGAGGGTTGTTATGGAAGGTGGAGGATGTTAGAAATTGTAACTGTTGGGTTCATAATTGGATACCAGGTTCTGTCAATTTCAAACCTTTCCAAGTTTCAATTTCTTCCACATTGCTTGGGTTTTCCAGTTAATCAACCAGCAGACAAGAAGGTGAAATGAAGGTTTGTTAGCTCGGGTTTTTTCAAGCAGAGATTACGAACATATTTGCAGATCTCTCTGAACTTTTCTAATCAGCAAGATAAGCAAGTGTGGGGATTTTCAAACTCTGGAATTTTCTTGGTTATATATTCTTATTTTGTTGCTCTACGGTGGAAGAAAGGTGAAGTTGTTACTGCAGATCAACAGCCAGAGACTAACTCAGCTATAAACAAGGACAAGTACTGGCCTAGATTATGGAATTTGCCTGTCAAACCTTAAAGTAAGACATCTTTTGGAGATGTTTGCATGATATGTGGGGGTCCTAGAGTCCTTGGGAAGGAAGGGTTTCCTTTCTGACTGTATTTGCAGAGGCTGTGATTTACAAGTGTGTGTGGAAATGTTTTCCTCTTAGGGTGGATGTTAATTCTATTGGTGGAAATTGTTGGAGTGACTGGTGGTTAAGGTTGGTTAGAAGTTGGGAGAACTCTGATAACAGAGCTGTTCTAGAAGGTTTGGCGGCTACTATGTGTTAACCTCTGGAAGTCAAGAAATGCATTTGTGTTTGGGAAAGACCAATGGACTCTGGAAAAAATCGTCTCAGTTGCAGAGGTACAACTCTGGGAATTTTATGACATTCACGATTCTTCTACGCCATTTTCTGTTGGATCGTGTGATGTCGGTTTTCCTCAGCCAAAGTGGTCTTAGCGTCCTGCGGGGGTCCTAAAGGCTAATGTGGATGCTGCAGTAAATGTCCTAAAGGCTGGTGATCTTGTTGTTAGCGATCACAATGGGTGGTTGTTGGCCGCTGCCACTTTCTTTTTCAAGCATGTTATGGACCCTTCACTTGCACAGGCTTTTGTCATGTGACAAGCCATTTTGAAGATGAGGGACTGGGGTCCGAGTGTTGTTCAATTCAAATTGGACTCCAAAAATCTGGTGGTATTTCCTTTCCTTCCAAAGGGAAAAGTAGAGGGTTCAAGTTACCATATGAGGCAAACGAGTGTACTCTTAAAAAAACCTCGGTCAAAACTTTTAAACCTCAACCCATGAAACTAGTTTATTGTTTTTTTGCAATATTGTTGCACACAGTGACTTGTATCAAACTGTTGAACCCATGTTATCAAACTTTCACTATTACACCATATGACTCCAGTGAACTGATTGAGGATCATTTGAAGAGAATATCTGTTGATTGGAACGTTTACAACACAAACTTCTATTCAATCACACGTACACGACTTGGATGATCAATCCAGGAATGATCACCAAACAGCACTTAACTTTCAAACTATCAAATGTAGTCAAGAACTTGTTGAACCATACTTACAACAAAAGATCTATTGATACAGTTTTAGTTTGTTCAGGCATGTGCTACTAGCTTATAAACAGAACCCAAAAACACACTCCTTGAAGGAGACATAAAACTATAAACACATACAAGCAGCAGCTCCAAATGACGTCCCATTAATCAGTCTTCCCTCGACTCATGTTCCAAAATTCAATTTCATGTTCAAGAACACTTAATAGAACTACCTCAGCTTTCGCGGCCACATCATCGGATGCCTTTGCTAGACGACGGTTAGCCATGCTCTGGAGAGAGCGACAATACTGACCGAAACCCTCGTTGCCCCATCTTTGACAAGTCTCCTTCAGTTCTTCAGGTGTTTTAGAGCCATCTTCCAGGCAGTGGGCAAAGCTCTCTTGATAAGCAACTTCAATGGCCCACAACGCTGTAATCGCCACTGTATATTCAACTTCCGGACTCGTTAGGCTCTCCAGAAACCTGAAACAGAGCATGCAGATCGTTCAAAGATTCAATTGTTTGTAATAGGGTGTCTCTCAAAATCAAAAATAAACAAAATTAAGAATGCCTACCTGCTGCTAGAAGGCGTTTGTTGTTCCATTGGCAGATTATACTTTTATATTATCTCAATAGTAAAATTAGTTGAGATTATTTATTCATGCACAATGTGGAAACTTAATTTTAACCTAATCTATGAGTACACTTGTAAACAACACTTGGCACCTCTTGAGGATTCCAGTAACTGCTTCTCTTCGGTTGGTTAAAACAGATATTAATTGGATATTCAATATATTGTGTCATGTTCTAAGAGCTTGAAAGGCTCAGAGTACTACGAGGAGGTGGAAGAACTAAAAGTGCATTCATTACAATTTGAAATAAAAAAAAAAAACAGATTATTTTATATGGAGTAGTCTTCAAGCAACAATTTACTGCAACTTTTGTTTTTTCTATACTTAAAATTAACATTTCTCTTTATCATAGTTGAGCATATTCTGAAAATCAGTAGTGATTCTGTTCTAGCCAAAAATTAACAACAGCACTACATTGTCATCTTAGTCGTTAGTATAAGAAACTAGGAAATGAGAACGCCGATAAAATCACAAAATATATAACAAGCACAACTCAGACAGGATTTAAGGCATTAGATGACATGGGGGGCTCAAACCTGTGGATATACTTGCAAAATCATCCGTTTTCCGAGTAAAAATGTACACATACTCTAAAATATAAACATAAATAAAAATAACAGTTTATATGGCATCACGAATCAGAAATTCAAAACATTATAAGCTATAGAACTAAAACATGTTCACAACTTAGGACTATGGTACCTGCAATATTTGACGTTTGCATTGTCAGGAACTACACTAGATAGCGCAATGCCCCACTTGGAAGCTTCTTTCTTGAACCAAGCAATCTCGTCATTCAAAGCAGCCATACCACCCAAAAGGACTTCCATATCGGAGCTATCATCCAACTCCTTACAAGCTTTCAACAAGACACTCGCTACAAAAGGTACGAATGCCCTAACAAATATATAATCCTGTCCCTGCATTTTAAAATTTTGACAGAAGTTCACTTTAAACCCTTAAAGCTGGGTTTAAATTCAATTTTTATCTGGTCTAAAGTGCAGTTACAATAGAAGTATATATATTTAAATCTACCCATATATTTATGCCAGTATTATGCTAATTATTTGTTTTGTGATTTTTAAACCTATCACTAAATTTTTTCCAAACTCTAGTAAAATCGTTAATTAATTGGTCATGTGCTTTCTAATAGTCACATTTAACAATATAAATAAAATTTATAAACAAAATATATAATTTTATGATAACAAAAATTAATAAAACTATAAACTAATTTAAGTTATAGAATAATAGAAACTGATTTCGAATAATTTGGTCTAATACTCCAATAAATTATTTAATAGAATATAAATGTATTCAAAATCTTATTACAGAGTGAGATTGTGAGATTGTAAATTGTAATAGTGGAGAAGATGAAAAAAAAAAAAATTATAATGAGAGAGGAGAAAAAATATATAAGGAGTAAAAAAAAATATAAAAAAATAAAAATCAATAGGAGTCTTAGTAAAATATAAAAAGTTTCACCAATATTTACTTAAATATATATTTAATATTTAGTGTGTATATATGTTGATGCAATGAGGGTGAGAGAGAGCCAAAAACAAAAACAAAAACAAACAAACAAACAAAAAAATTATAATAGTACGAGGATAGAAATATTTTGGGCACACTCTGTATTTGTTGAAGTTTAATAATATAAGAAAATAAAATATTTAGATAAGTTATAAAATATAAAGAAAAAAATTTTGGGGGCCCCTCAAAAAAAGATAAAAAATATAAATCTTTTAGGGCAACTGTCAAATTTCTCTATGCGTTAAAGTTTAATAATTAAAGGAAATACTAAAATTATTTTAGAAAAGTTATAATATATAAAGAAATAAAAAATTATGGGCCTTTTTATTGATTGGGGCCTTAGGCAATCGCCTAAGGCTCTAGCCGCCCCTGCATATGAAAGAAGCAAAAGAGGAATAGTACAGACTGAGGATTTCAGTTCAAAAATTACAGGATCACACCCAACCCTTGCAGCATTTGATATAAGTGTTCATATATTTTATTTTATTTTTATTTTTTTCCAGATATAAGGGTTCATATATGTTGGGAAATACTTGCAAGGATTGTGTGCTGAGTGTTTAACCAATTCAATTGACAGAAAATAAAGAGAGTGAAGGCAAGCCATAAACAAGACCAATAATTTATATGGGTGCATATAGGCAAGAGAATGGTTCACTATAAAGTATTAACTTCCATGTTCATACCCTAAAACCATCATGTACTAGCGCCACTCATCAATACTAAGCCTAGGGATTCTCCACAACTGGCAACACAACACACGCCCTCGCACATACACAATGTGTGTGTCTTAGGAAGAGGACTGCCCCCTTGAAAACCAAACACACAACAGTAAGATTACTCCATTATGATCTGGATAACATGATTTCGAGACAGAAAACAACCTCTCCACAGAAGTAAAATTGCATACTTCAAACCCTTTTCAAAATCAGCAAGACCTTCGTACTCTGAATTAGCTTTCTGTTTTTTACTCGCAAGATATATATAGCCTCTTTTATTCCTTAAAGAGCAGTGACAGAGAGTTCAAATTCACAAACAAAACCATTTTCCACAACATCCCATAAAAGAACCTTGAGAGGTGATTTTGCCAATCACCAACCTCAATAACAAAAAAACACTGATTTAATTTTATTGGTAACAAAGTTTCCTTACCAAACTATTATCCCATCAAAGTCATTTTATTTATTTATTGATAATAAAATTTCACTTATTTACCAAACAAAGAAAACTATTTTGTTGAAAATGATTTTGAACCAAGTTGTTTGTTCAAGAACTCACTCCTCTCTGAACTGAAAACTCTCCTCACCCTCTTGCATGATAAATTATGGAGTAATAAAAAACATATAATCCCACAGGCTAAATACATGTCACATAAATTTATGTTGTTAGTAGATAAATTAATTTACTGTAAGTAAAACCTTGAGTAAATAATGAAAAATTGAAAATAGGATAATAAAATTACCAGCCATCGCTTGAAGGAGGAAAGGTCAACGGTCCCATCACGGATGCTAAGGATGAAAGGGTGTCTGGTCGCTCCGTTGTAGATCAGACGGTGCTTTTTCAGCCACGACTCCGTCATACCGCTTCTGTCAAATCGTCCAACTACCTTAGTAGTTTTTTCGCCCTCCATTGTCTCCGTCTGCCTCTTCGTTACGGAATCGGTGACTCCGTCGGAGTAGAGTGATCACTGGGTCGGTGTGTGGGTACGGACGGGTTGAAGAAGCAGACGAGGATTCTTGAGTTCTGTGCCTCGTCGCTACAAACGCCCAATGTACGTGTCAAGTGTTAACAAGTGGCCACCCCCCATTGGCTTATATATATATATATATATATATATATATATAAAATAGGAAGTCACGTGTTAGTGTTTAATAAGCACGGTAAATTTCATACCTCCACTAACCTACTACTAGAATACTGTTGTCAAAGAGTAATTATTATAATTTTGAATAAAGTACTACTACACCCTCCTTAGATTCTCCTTAGATTTGATAAAAGAATATTCAGATAAAATTTATTTATTTTTTAGATAAAGACATTTCTTAAAGATTTAAAAATAACAAAGATATCCTTTTACATAAAAAATTAACCAAATTATCCTTTAACTGTTTAGGAGACTTTTTTAATTTTACAATTTAATAAATTGAACCAATCTACTTTTATGAACAATTTATATATATAAAAAAAAAAAAAAAAGTAACAAAAAAAAAATTGTTATTTACTATATAAATGTCCTAGCTTCTTAAAAATGTAGATGATTTTTTTATCCAATACATATATTTCAAATAAATTATATTTTGTTATTTCTTCTTTTCTTTTTCTTTTTTTATTTTTAAATTAAGATACTTAATTCTTTCATCTAAAAAAATTAAACTAATCTCTTTTCCTTAAAAATAAAAAATATGGTACCAGTATAACTTTATGCATCTTAAATTATATTTCAAATATTATGCATTTCCCAACATAAAAGGGACAAAAATAATAACAAAACAAAGGAGAAAAAAAAAAAAAAAAACAAAGGCATGCATAAAGTTAAGATGCATAAAGTTATATTTTCTTTTATGTTGGAAAATGCATAATATTTGATATATAATTTAAGATGCATAAAGTTATATTGGTACCAGATTTTTTATTTTTAAAGAAAAGAGATTGGTTTAATTTTTTTAGATGAAAGTTTAAACATCTTAATTTAAAAATAAAAAAGAAAAAGAAAAGAAGTAATAACAAAATATAATTTATTTGAAATATATGTATTGAATCAAAATCATCTTAGACGTCTACATTTTTAAGAAGTTGGGACATTTATAAAGTAAATATCAAAAAAAAAAAAAAAAAAAAAAAAAAAGTGAACAATATAAAGTTTTTTATTTTTATTTTTTTTTAACTTATATTTTTATATATTATAGACAGTGTAATAGCCAGGGCGGAGGGATGGGCATTTAAAAAAAAGATAGTTTATATATAGTCTAAAGGAAAATGATTTAATTAATAACTATAGAATCTTGATAAAAATTGACTCCTATAAAAATTTAATGTAACTATCTTAAAATTGGATTTGGATCGTCTAAGTTAAAATTCCTTTAAGTTATAATTGAATTTTCTACAGAATGACATATGTCATTTAAGATATATCTTTGGCTTATGTTAAATTACTTCAGCTAATTTAATAAAAGTTAGGAAACTGCACCGTTTTAAGATAAATAAAAAATCTTTAAAATACCTTAACCATTTATACTTCAATTTAAATCTAAATCTGAATCGGCATAAAAATACATATAGTTTACAAAATTCATCTAATCAGACACTGTATACTATTAAATTGAAAATCTACTATCCAAGTTTTTTTTAATCAAAATCACCTTCTTCATCCAAGTCAATACTATTATTTCAGAAAAGAGAGAGAGGGAGCAATCTTTTTTGGAGAAAAGAGGAGAGATTTTATAGGAGAGAGAAATGTTTACATCTTCGTAAAGCTTTCTACCTTAAAACGATTCAGTTTTCTAAATTTCATTAAATTAGTTGATGTGGTTTAATATAGGTCGTAGATATATTTTAATGGTTGTACACACAAAATTCATAGTTTGCAAATAAAGAACAAAATAGGGAGCAAATAGAATTTTATTAATTTATAAAAATTTCAGTACAATCCTCTGAGATATTCTTTACAAAAGAAAGAAAATATCATCCGATTCGATTTCCTTTATTGGTTGGATTCAAGGGTTGTTGGAGCTTGATCTTAAATCAGGTTGTTGATAATCTTCTTCAAGTATTTGTAGTTGAAGAAGATCATCAATGATTTCTAATCGAGGGCTGATGAAGCTTGATCTCAAACAGTATTGTATGGTGGTTCATCAAACTTGTTGAATCACGGAGAACGGCACGATTTTGATATGCTTATTGTTTTTTGTTGAATTTGAGGAAGAACAACACGACTTTAGATGTGTTTGTTGTTCTTTACCTTCAGAGAGAATTTGTTGAATTTGATGAAGAACGGCACAGCTTTGGTTATGCTTTTTGTTGATTACTGTGGAATTTTGATGAAGAACGGCACGATTTGATGTGCATGTTGCTCTTCGCCTTCAGGTTTGAGTGTTGGGGATGAATGTCAACAGAGTTTCTGTATTTCTCTCTAGAATTCTAGATTTCTAGAATTCTCAATTTCTGTCCCTTTGGATTTCTGCCTTTTGGATTTCTGAGTTTCTCAATTTCTGGACCTCTTTAGATTTCCGAGTCTCTAAATTTCTGAACCCCTTTGGATTTATGAGTTTCTCAATTTCTGAACCCCCTCTCTCCTTCCTCCATGCCTCTATTTATATACTTCTTGGATTAATAAGATGATGACATGTGTCCTCTCCTAATAAGGACAAAATTATATCTAGGCCAGGCCAGTTAAATTATGATAATTAACCTTAAAAATAATTATTCCAAATATATTTTATTAGGAATAATTATCTTTTCATTTAATCATCTAGGCTGGGCTAATTAAATAATTTAAGTGGACCAAGCTTAAGCCAATTAAATAACTTAATTAAACATTAGACCCATATTTGATGGGTCAATTTGTCAAAACCAAAGTCCATTAAAATTTTAGTGTCTACAAATTGCCCCCACTTCGAGTCCTACGTTTGACAAGACTTATCTCATTTTTCAAGTGGGACTTGAAGTATTCAACTTGGCCTTTGAATTTGTAAAGTTTCCTTTTTCACTTTTCTTTCCAACTTTGGATTGTAAGATTTTCTTTCCAATTTGAATTGAATTATACAAATCCTAGTACAAATAGGAGGTATTTTGAAATCCCTTTTCAATTTGAATTTAATTATACAAATCCCAGTACAATTTGAATTGAATTATACAAATCCTAATACAAATAAGAGATATTTTGTTACTTATATATACCACAAATGTTATAGGGTTTGACATCAATTCCAATAACCTCGGAAGACTTGTTAGATTGCAGCCTCTGAAGACTTGTTAGTTTGTAACCTCGACTTGGCTCGAGCAAATAATAGGTATTTATTCATTTTTTACGTCTTTTTCTGTTTTGTCTTTTCTGATTTTCGTCTTTTTATGCTTTGTCTTTTTATGTTTCGTTTTTTCTGATTTTCGTATTTTTTTACTTTGTCTTTTTTTTTTTTTTTTTTTTTTTTTTTTTTTTTTTTTTTTTTTTTAAGGATTCTGCAAAGCATAAGATTTAGTCCTTCTCACAAATAACACCGATTGAGTTTCAAACTTTGTTTGTTGTTCCATCATAGTGGTATTCAAGTGTTTTACAAAGCAAAAGATGACTATTTTAGTGAGCGAAAGTAGTCGAAGAGGCCAAGGAACCACATTAAATGTATCTAACTCACTTCTTGGTTGCAATACCATTCAAATACCTGATCTTGACAATGAACATTGTTCATCTCATTGGACACGCATTCAAATGCTTGATCCTAACAATGAACATTATTTTTCTCATTGGACACGCAAGGCTACATGTGAACTCACCAATTTTGGTCTTGATCAGATTAATGAAGAATCCATTGGACTTGATATTAAGTTTTCAGCTTCATTGGACATGCAAAGCCATTTCTTCTTTTTAGGAATACGTCAAGTATAATTTTTTTCTTCAACGATAGCTCAACGGAAAGCTAAAGATCTTTTTCATCAACACCTCGGCGTGAATAGAATTTTTTTCTTGAACGATAGCACAACAAAAATCCAAAGATCTCTTTCCTTTGCAATGACATTTTGCTGACGGATCAAATTTCCCTTTGCAGCTGCAATTCTAGTGACGAACTAAAATTATTGTCTGCAACTACACTTTGGCGGTGAGCAGAATTTTTCTTGGCAGCTACAATCTGGCGACGAACCAATTTATTTCTTCGCAACTACATTTTGCCGGATCAAAATTTCCTTTATAGCTACAACTATGGCGACGGACCAAAATTCTTCTTTGCAGTTTCACTTTGGTGACAAACCAAGTTGACAGGTGCGACGAGCACTTTTGATATCGCATGATGAGTGACAACATCTTGATAGTGAGCCAAGTTGAAAATTTGTGACGAGCGACAATAATATCTTGACAATAAACCAAGTTGATTAATTGCGACTAGTCATTTTGATATCTCGTGATGAACACACTTTGCCATTTTGCAACTCTAAGGAGTATTTTTTATTTTATTATTATTTTTTTTTTGGTGGACTGAACTTGGAACAAGCCTCCAAGATGCCTAAGTACGCTGAACAGGGATCAAGTCATCACGTAGTTCAATTTTTTTTTTTTTGAAAAAGTTTATACTCGTATCAAAGAGTTCTTGATTTTTTGTTCTTTCCAGGTAGGTAGTTTAAACTCGTATCAAGGAGTGTCAGTTTTTTTGGGAGATAGTTTAAACTCGTATTAAGGAATTCTTGATTTTTTTTTCTTTTTTCAAGTAGATAGGTTAAACTCATGTCAAGGAGTGTCATCGACAGTTTAGGCTCGTATCTAGAAGTACTTCAATTTTAATTATTCTTCAACTTTGCAAGAATCAGACGACAATCCAAACTTATGCTGAAGGGCACGGACTATCTCATCGTCACTTTGATGATTTTCTTCTTGGTTTCTTTGACTTAATGCCCCCTGTGATTTAACACTTTCGATTGAAGTCATTGTTGTAACATGGTGCGTTTCTTGATGCAAGTCTTTCGAGATGATACTTATAATGAAAGATGAAGCTACTTCATCATTCGAGTTAGGAAGTATATTGTCTTCTTCTTCGGACTCACTTCTTTCATCTTCTTGAAGGTTGTCGGGTATATCAGGAACATCTTCCCTAGTACCATGATTTTCCATGCCAAGCTCTATGTCGTGGGCTCGAGTAACAAGCTCTTCAAATGTACGAGGCTTAATCCATTATAAGATGTAAAGAAGATCCCAGTGCATGCCTTGCATACATGTTTCAACTGTAGAAATTTTAGACAAACGATCTTTGCAGTCAAGACTTAGAGCTCGCCAACGGTTGATATAGTTAACCACGGGTTCACCCTTCATCTGTTTTGTGTTTGTAAGCTCCAATATACTTACAGTACGACGAGTGCTATAGAAACGATTAAGAAATTCTCGTTCCATCTGCTCCCAACTATCAATACCGCTAGCTTTGAGGTCTGTATACTAATCAAATGCATTCCCTTTGCAGGAACGAATGAATTGCTTGACAAGGAGATCTCCATTTATACCAGCATTGCTATAAGTTTCTACAAAGTGTGCGACATGTTGCTTGGGATTGCCTTTTCCGTCAAATTGTTGAAGCTTTGGAGGTTGAT
This sequence comes from Cornus florida, assembly GCF_030987335.1. NCBI lineage: Eukaryota > Viridiplantae > Streptophyta > Magnoliopsida > Cornales > Cornaceae > Cornus > Cornus florida. The sequence continues at coordinate 17,310,867 of NW_026775571.1, read as the reverse complement.
ACCCAACCGGCATTTTTAAGATGTCAATTCTTTCTTTGTAAGGCTTTGAGTACATGTGAGCACTTTGAGGAATTCAACTGTATTGTTCTCTTATGCAATTCACTATCATGTCTTGAAGTTGTTGGATAGAAAGTGAGGTGATGGAGGCAGCTTCAATTGTTGGATTGGCGGACATGTCATTTTGATCGTCAATTGGAGTGGTCTCTGGCATGGAATTTGAGTGAGGAATTCGGCCTTTGCTTGACTCAGCATTATTGTCACGCAATTTTAACTTTTTTATCAATAACGCAATTTTCAGATCTTGTTCCTTGAGAGTGTGTTGTAATCTTTCAATTGCACAGGCCATACTTGTCAATTACTCTTCGTACAAGGTAATACTTGTCATCATGATTGGCATAGTGATGGAGTCAGAAAAATCTTTGGCCTTGGGTGAACCAGCCTTGAGCTTGAACTTGTTAGTGTGTGCTTAGCTGATACCTCAAAATGATCTAAAAAGTGTGAATGTGAGAAGTGGCCACCACATTTAAAATTTATAAAAACCACTTAACACTATACTATATAGTATAAGTGAAAAGGGATCGTCCCAAGGGATTTGCAAGATATTACGGAATCAAATTCTGTTTAGTAGGTCGAATGATCAAAGAGAAGTTTGGTTGGTTGAATTAAGCTAATGATTCAATTAAAAACATGCAAATCAAGAACAATCTAAAGATTAAGGTATAGAGAATGAGAAAGAAGTCTTGGGGCATAGAGTTCACCACTGAGCTTCACCTCACTAAACATTTAGCATTTGTTAATTTAGGGAGATTCCATGTTGTAAAACAAATATGTGTGCCATTAATTGAAATACTAAGCATGGATGGCAAATTAAGTATAAATTGTCTAATCAATCTAGTGAGTAGCACAACCTATCAAATTAAGCCATTAACCATTCAATAAACCCACAATTAATACATACACAAAAATCTAGAGAAATGTACTACTTGCACGTATAAGCATGGATCATCAAACAATAAGAATGGATTGTCTACCTATCTAAAAATTTAAAGTAACTATACTAATGATAAGGAAATTAAACTAAGGAGGTAGCACAATCCATCAAGAAATAAGCATAATCCATCAAATAAACCACAAGACTAACCAATTAAGTACCATAGTTTGACCATCACTAGATTTATAATTCCAACACACATAGACATACATTAAACCCATAAATTCTAGTGTAAGCACATGACCATTCATTCTAACATACATATACATACGAATAGAAATAAAAGATCAATTGGATGAATTAATCCATACAAATAATGTAAGAACTCAAGATCTATATATAATCATAGTCAAAACATTATTTACAACATAAATCCCCAAAAACTACAAAATAGTAAGTTCAGGAAGTAAGCCTAGGGGCTATCTCTAGTCCCAAGAAAAGGATTTAGCCACTCATGGTTATTGTCAACCAACCCTCAAGGGCTATTTTCAATGTAGGCACCATCTTTTTCCTCTTGCTTTGGTCTCCAAAAACCCTATTCTAGAGAGAGAAAAATATCTAAAACTATGTCTAAAGCTTCAACCAAAGTTGTGTAAAAATTGGAACAAAACTTGGAACCTATACAATTAGTTCAATTTCATTTAAATACAAGCCTTTTTGAGTAAGCAACAAGTTAGAAAATAGGCCTTTGATTGGTGCATTCTCGTAGCTATAAAAGTTGGTGGAGTTCTGGTGCACTCGAGAATTAAACAGCTCACTGCCAGTAGGGGTTTCGATCGATTGAAGCTGGCTTCGATGGATCGAAGCTTACGTGGTAAAGATATTTTTAACAACTGGTGACCTTATCCACTGAGCTGACACTACCTTCATTTCGATTGATTGTAGATCTTTTCGATCGATCGGGGAATCCTTCAATCGATCGAAGACTATCTAGTGCAGATTTTTCTGAATTTTCTTCTTGACTCTAAAAAGGAGCTAAAAGGCTCTTTTTGACCTGTTTGAACCTTTTTAACATGAAATAGAAAAAAACACAAATTAGAACTAAAACGAGAAAGTAAGATAGATGAATGGACTAAAATACCCTAACTTAGATGTTAAAATGCATCACATTTGAGCACTTATCACTTGTGATTGGATCAACCTTTAAGGTTGTAGGAATCTTCCTCCTCGCCCCCAGTGAGGTGAAAACGGTATGAGTTTTAGTTGTTACTTTGACAAATTTGGCGGAATCGACTCTTATCGCATTGTACTATCTTTTGGCAAGAACGGATGCTTTGACCATGCTCCACATCATCGAACTTGTAGTGATATTTGTACCACTTGACGAAGTTACAACCTTCTTGCCACCTTTTGTGGTGGTAATAATGTTGTCTATCACGATTGCAATGTCCTTGGGGGTATTCTTACTTTTCGTCTGAATCTTGTCGAAAGTTGTAAATTTTGACGATGAGAATTTGTTGAAGATTTGATGTAAGAGAAAGAGATAGTCCCACCAAGTGTGCTAAAAATTTATACACACAAATTTTATAGTCTGCAAATAAAGAACAAAATAGGGAGCAAATAGAATTTTATTAATTTATAAAAATTTGAGTACAATCCTCTGAGATATTCTTTACAAAAGAAAGAAAATATTTTCTAATTCGATCTCCTTTGTTGGTTGGATTCAAGGGCTGTTGGAGCTTAATCTTGAATCGGGTTGTTGACAGTCTTCTTCAAGTATTTGTAGTTAAAGAAGATCGCCGATGATTTCTGATTGAGGGCTGACGAAGCTTGATCTCGAACAGTGTTGTATGGTGATTTATCAAACTTGTTGAATCACCAAAAAAGAATGGCACAATTTTGATGTGCTTATTATTCTTTGTTGAATTTGAGGAAAAATGACATGACTTTGGATATGCTTGTTGTTCTTTGCCTTTAGAAAGAATTTGTTGAATTTGATAAAGAACGGCATGGCTTTAGTTGTACTTTTTGTTGATCACCGTAGAATTTTAATGAAAAAGGGCACGATTTGATGTGCTTGTTGCTCTTCGCCTTTAGGTTTAGATGTTGGGAATAAATGTCGGCAGAGCTTTTGTATTTCTCTCTGGAATTCTAGATTTCTTGAATTCTCAATTTTTGTCCCTCTGGATTTCTGGTCCTTTGGATTTTTGAGTCTCTCAATTTCTGGACCTCTTTAGATTTCTGAGTTTATCAATTTCTGGGCCCCTTTGGATTTCCGAGTTTCTCAATTGTTGGACCCCCTCCCTCTTTCCTCCATGCCTCTATTTATAGGCTTCTTGGATTAATAAGATGATGACATGTGTCCTCTCCTGATAAAGACAAAATTATAACTAGGCCGGGCCAATTATATTATGATAATTATTCTTAAAAATAATTATTCTAAATATATTTTATTAGGAATAATTATCTTTTCATTTGATCATCTGAGTTGTGCTAATTAAATAATTTAAGTGAACCAAGTTTGGATCATTTAAATAACTTAATTAAACCTTAGACCCATATTTGATGGGTTAATTTGTCAAAACCAAAGTCCATTGAAATTTTAGTGTCTACAATGACATGTCATTATGTAGAAAATTCATTGAGGAGGAAATTTGATATAGAAGCTAAACAGGCTAATTGTGGATAAGATAAAATAAGCTAAGGTCATTAATATAGTTAGGGTTACAAATTCAAAAAAGTGGTTTTGATATTATAAGGTGAAAATATGATCCTCGGCAAAGGGTGACCTCAAAATTTGCAACAAACTCCACGCTCGGCAAATTATAAAAGAAGACCACCAACTAATGAGGTACGGGCAATATTGAACTCCACTTCATTAATTGCTTAATTTATTTCTTCAGCAAACTGACTTAGCCATCGGAGGTTGTTTGGTAGGCACAACACCGGTGTCAAGAGAAAATGTTGTCGTTTCGGATCGTTGCAGACTAATCTTCATCAGTTGGCGCCATCTGTGGGAAGGTTGTGCCAACTGATGAAGATTAGTCTGATAAGGATATAAAATATTTATATTCTTATCAGTTAAGCTAAGAGTTTCACTTAACTGATAAGGATATATAATTTAAATTAGGGTATTTTAACTATACGGATAAAGAGGATTGACCAGGTTTAAACAGTGATAACTAAAGTTCAAATTCAAAGGGATATATTAACTTCCTAGAAAATCTCCTCGACCTTAACAACTTTTAACGGATGACGTCTACCTACTACAAGAGCATAGTTCTATCAAACCAAAGGGGTACACGAGAATTAAATAATATATTTCCTGCTTAAATTTCATAGGTTCCATAACTGATTTGATCGTCGGAGAACCGTTGGTAGATATCACACCGGTGTCGGCAAGGGTCACCATCTCTCTTTATTGTAGGAAACAACGTTGGATCAGGTCATGTAGATTTATGCATCAACAATTGGTGCCGTCTATGGGAAAGTATTCTAGTCCCCAAAGAAATTACGATCTAAAAATTGCTAATTTTTTAGTGATATATGTGTTTTCGGTTTTGTTACCGACATTGGCAAACTCTAAGATTCCATTCATTATTGCTCACAAGAAAGCCACCTCACAAGGTTGAGTTCGATGCCCAATAGGTCTCCATCTTTATTAATATCTCAACTAAAGAACTGGTATGTACCTGTCAATTCCACCGGTGTCTATTACTTTTATCAAATCTGTGGTTGATTCATGCTCGATAAATCCAATTCGCTCATGCTCTTTTAAATATATTGTATGAATATCTTCCATATTTTATACTGCACAGATAAGCATATATAGACATACGTGATTGGTTGCCATTTTTCTTTCTATGAGCATGAATTAGATTAGATCATAGTAAAAGATTTGGTTATACATACAATAAGTATCTTCAAAGTTATGGCATAATATGAGACCGCCATCTGTTAAATTTATTGACAAAGCAGTGGAACATATAGAAAATCTAAGAACTGCATCGTTCAAAACATTAAAGCTGATCCAAAATAACTAACAAATTTCAGACTTCGTCTGAGTGGTCTGCAAATTTCACCATCATGAGATAGAATTAACTTACCGACCGATCTCAAAGTATATAATCTATGAATCGTAATCTCAAAATTTTATATAAAGTTGAATGTAATGTCAGATTGTAAAAATTCTAATTAGATATTGTCGATGAAATTGTAGCCACGGACCAATAATTTATTGGAAATCCGATCTCAGTTGGATTCTTTGTCTCTCATTCTTATGTGAACTTACTATATTTTTATTCTTCCTAGACAATAAAATTGTCTAATTCTAAATACGCTTGTCCATTGATGTTTACTATTAATCTTTATTTGATTGATAAGATAAATGTAATGACCCGGTCATTCTCATTCCTTTCATTTTCCTCAAATTTCACGGATATATTTTTTTTCCGTTGATATTTTCTTTTCTGATGTCGGTTTCTTGTCACTTAGTGTCATTTTGAGTGCTCAAAAATAGTCTCTGAGACTCTTTTCTTTAGATTGACAACTTACTTTAAGGACCGAGTCATTTCCACATTTTCACTTTTTGGACTCTATTTATTTTTCTTCTTTTTCCTGTTTGTCACTTTGTTGGCATAACCTCACTTTTCATGTTTGGATTTGATTCCGGTTTTGCATGCATCCACGATATTTAAATTTCATGCTATGTGTACTTTTACTTTTGTAGAAAAGCATGCTAGTGGTGTACTTTCTTCCTTAGGGGTATGGATGCACACTTCTTTGAAAATTTCTTTCTTTTGGGGTTATTTGTATAATTACTATAAATAGTTATTTTTCATATTGGGAACCATTTTGCAATTTAATTTGGAAGATATTTTCAAAAAGGACATTTTTGCAATTTTTGGAAAGTGTGACAAGTGTCACACTCTCATGGAGTTCCTTGTTGGCATTAGGGTGGAGTCACTTGGAAGCATAATCTTGTGACATGTGGAGGGTGATTCACCCACTTGTTGGCCTAGGATAGGTGCACTTGTTGGCTTGAATGGTTGACAAGTGGAGGTGTGGGATTAAACCTAGGAAGGAGTCATGGATTGGTGATAAGTGTAGGCACCAAGTTAAGTCTTGCAATTGTGTGTGTGTGAGAGGTAGTGTAAGAATACATAGTGAGTGGAGGAATACTAGATCCTCCACTCACCATATTTCACTTTATTTCTTTCATTTCCTTTGTTCTCAAAACCTTAACCTAGCCACCATAGAAGAAAAGCTTGGTTTAGAGCTTATTTCTTCATTTTGGCCTCCTTCTACTCACCTTAGACCATAAAGGTTGGAATGCAAAAGCTTTGCCTCACCTTCCTCTTCATAACCCTAGAAGGGTTTACCATTTTGAGCTTGTTTGCCTTAGATTCTAGAGAGGCACTTCTCTAGTAAGGTAGGGGGTGTTCTAGTTTATTATTTAGGGGTTTTACTTGCTTTTGTAATGAAATATAAGTTGTATGCATCTCTTATGTTAATTTGAGAAATTAATGATTAATTGTAACTTACATATAACTCACTTTAGACTTGGTATATGGCATGGCTATGACTTGATCTTTGTTATATATTAATTTGGGATGCTTTAAATGAGTTTTCAAATCTATAGATTTAATAAATTTAAGTTGATTTAAATTCTACTTAATTGTACCTTGTATTCCATTTTAAACTTGATATATGGCATGGCCATGACTTATGTTATATATTAATTTGGGATCATTTGAATAACTTTTGAAATCTAAAGATGTAATTAATTTAAATTAATTAAATTCTACATGATGATATCTTGCTCATTGCACTTTTGATTTAATATATGTGATGACCATGTTATGTCCTTTAACATATATTAATTTAAGGCTATTTGGAATTGATTTGAAATCTAGAGAATTTAATCATTTTTATTTAATTAAATTCTTCTAATTGTTCCATGTATTTAATTGTGTTTTAGAAGTTGTTCTATGTATAAATCATGGATTTAGACTTGTTATGTTTTCACTTGATTATGTTTTAAGCATTGAATAATGTGGTTGTTATGTTTATATTCATGAGGACATGTTTCTAATATTGAATATATTGTCGACTTATGATTTCATAGTATTATGAATGTGGAATGCTTACTGTGCACTATTGGAAGTTAAATTGCTAACTTGTTGCTATATAGTAGTAATATGAGATTCTTGTGAATCAGTGATAGTATTAGCCTTGTAAACTTATTGCTACAATGTTGTAGAATTAGTGTTTAAAGTTTACCATGGAAGCATGATTTAAATTATTAAGTAGATGATATTGTATTGTACATTGTATCATAGTAAAGACTTGACATTATATATGCCATTTTAGAATTGAAAGTCTAAGGCATAGATTGTGTGGTTTCAACCTACTTGTGCATGGAAGTTGTGAACTTACTTATTGATTTAGATTCACTTGGGACATTGTTACAAATTGATGGCTAGGGTTTAGCTCTAGTTCGGGGATAAGAGTCCTTTAAGTCAATTGTGCGTGCATTGGGTAGGCTGCCCAGCGGTTAGTAGCTCAAAAGTAGCCCTGTGTCGGTCTAATCGATTGATGTCCAAGTATATCCACCTTTGCTGATTTCACACTTTTAGATTTCAAGTTAATAACTTTGAGAATCTATGCCTTGATTCGTTGTATTAGAAATTCTAATTATACTAAATTGTTATATTTAGTTATTTTTGTACTTTTAGATTTCAAGTTGATAACTTTGAGAATCTATGTCTTGATGCGTTGTATTAAAAATTCTAATTATACTAAATTATTATATTTAGCTGTTTTCGCACTTTAGATTTCAAGTTGATAACTTTAAGAATCTATGTCTTGATGCGTTGTATTAGAAATTCTAATTATACTAAATTGTTATAATTAGTTGTTATCGCACTTTGGATTTTAAGTTGATAACTTTGAGAATCTATGTTTTGATGTGTTGTATTAGAAATTCTAATTATACTAAATTGTTATATTTAGTTGTTATCGTACTTTAGATTTCAAGTTGATAACTTTGAGAATCTATATCTTGTTGTGTTGTACCGTATGCTTTTATGTTATTTAGAATTATATGAATGATGTGATTTATACTAGAAATGATCTAAGGTAGTTTAGGATGCTCCCTGGGTTTCACCTTTAACATAGACGTTAGGTGGCATAACATTTTGAATTGTTTCGCATTGATGTGATAACCTTGTAAAAAGTTAGGTCTTCGCATGCTCATTTCCTACGAGTAACTTGTTTACTCACCCCAAAGTTATCGGGTGATTTTTCAAGTGCGGATACCTTGGTTCGAGATGCACATCATTCCTTGGGTGACATGTAGCTTTTAAGTTTACATTTCATGCAAATGTTAACATGAAATGTCAACATGAAATGTCATTTTGTAGCTTACATGTCAAAACTTGTATATTTGATTCTAAACATGTAATGTGTACATGAGTGCACCCTTTACAATATATTTGATATGTATGAGATGAGGCCGGAGACCAATGACAATTATTTTGTATCCTATGTAACTTTTGACTTCAGAAAATACTATGAAAATATTAAAAAATAACAAGTTATTGCTTCACCATGGTTGCATCGGGTGTGGGAATTCCATTTTTATTCTTTTATAGGGTCTCATTAATCATGTATGAAGTGTGACCAAGGGCCAAATGGTAATTTGAAACCATTTGTAAATTTTGGTTTTCAAATTTTCCATTTCTCGTTCATTTTAGTCATTTTTGGTCGTTGATAGGTCGTATTTTGTATCGGCCATTTTCGGGAGCCGCGGACCATTCCCGCGTGCTTAAATCACTTATTACATTTGCATACGTATTCATTTCAACCTAGAAATGTATTTGGGGTCAAATGCATACTTGGTGCAAAGTTGTATTTTCGCCGTTTTGAGCCTAATCTGATCTAGGGGCATTCTAGACATTTCACAGCGAGTTTTTTTTGTTTCCATCTATGCAGTCGGGTAGAAAACATGATTTTTTTTTTTGGGGGGGGGGGGGGAGGGAGGGATTTCTTCTTTGTGCTTTTTTCAAGAAGGCCCAGAAAGTCTTCAAAATCACATTTCAAACTCAAAAAGCTGTTAAACTTGTCTGCAGGATGAGCGCTCGTCCATGGGGGACGAGCGCTCGTAAATAGGGCAGTGGGTTTTTGCCCTGGGGCATACCATCTACGAGCACTCGTCGCCCTTGGACGAGCACTCGTCCATCCTTCTGTGTGTGTGTGTGTGTGTGTATCTTGGTTCAACACTGCACCTTCGACTTCAAATCATCGTATCTCCTTCATTTTAACTCTGAATTGGTCCGTTCTTGAGTCCAAATTGACCGCGTCGAAATAAGATTTCTAATGGTATAAATTATAGCTTTAGATTCTACTTGTAACTCAAGATATTCAAGTTTTTGTAAAGTAGTGTCAAGATTTAGTTCGAACCAAATCTACTTGTAACTCAATAATTTTTTTTTGTTTTTTGTTTTTTTTTTTTTTTTTTTTTTTTTAATTTTGAATATTTACAAATTAAAAAGTAAAAATTCAAATTCAAAATATTTTTAGATTTTTGGAAATAAAACAAAAGAAAATTGGTTTTGGGATTTTTGAAAATTTTAAAATAAAAATAAAATAAAATAAAACAAGTAATTGAAAATAAAAGTGAAAAATAAAACGAAAATCTTTTTGGAGTTTTTGAAGATAAAATAAAATAAACCAAAAATATTTTTGTATTTTTGAAAAATTTGAAAACTCTCTCTTTTTTTTTTTTTTTTTTTTTTTTTAATTTTGAATTTGAATTAAAAATGTAGTCAAAACAAAAGTCAACAAAGGGTACAGATTAATCAAGCTGAGATCGATTGATAAAATGGTTCAATCGATTGAACAGGTAAAAACCTGCAGACAAGTTCGAACGATGCACAGAGAGGCCTTTTTCATGGATCTCAAAATTTTTCTAAGTGTGGAGTGAAGATCCATCCAAGGATAATTTCGATCGATCTTGGAGTACTCAGATCGATCGAAAGAAATTTTTGAATGATACACAGAGGGTTGATTTATGCAGGAAATTTCAGATTGATGGAACAGAGCAATGATTGGATGTAGGGATATGGGTGTTCGATCGATCGAACCTCATTTGAGATCGATCGAATAGGGACAAAATGCCTATTTTCAGAATGAAAGTGCATGCATACTCAATCAAAATCCTAGCCATGTGTATGAATTCCAAAACATATCTAGACGACGCAAGAAATGAAAGATAAAATAGAAATGATAGAGGAATAGGGTTGTAAATCCTATGAAACAGTTACTAGTCTTTAACGTCTCTACCAAGACGTTGGGCTCTTTTAGTCCGGATCAAATATCTTGTTATGCAACCCCTCCTTAATGGGGTGATAGGTACTTTGAATTCCACCCAACAAACGGTTCCCTAAAGAACTTGTTGGATTAGGTTCAAAGGAGATTGTTGGTCCTTTGTCAATGTGATCTTTGGGCTTCTATGCCCTCTCAAAGCAAGATTTTGAAACATTATTCTTTGGGTTCAAGGTTGAATATGAACTTTTTAAAGTTTCGGTTTCAAGCAAAGACTCCATTCTTTCACATTCATTGTCTAGACATTTTTCTACAACACTTACTTCTTCATGTTTTTCAAATGAATTTGGGGTCGGATTGAAGATATTCAACTTTACTTTCATATACCTAAATGAGATTTTCATTACCCCCGTCCTACAATTGATGTTGGTATTTGCAGTTGCCAAGAAAGGACTGCCAAGGATAATGGGAATTTGGCTCTTGGGATTTGGAACCGGTTCCATGTCAATGACAACAATATCGACCGAGAAGAAGAATTTATCAATTTTAATCAAGACATCCTCAATGATACCCCTAGGCTTTTTGATTGATCGGTCGGCAAGTTTTAAAACTACCGACGTCGGTTTCAAGTCTCCTAAGCCTAATTTGACATATGCCAAGTATGAAAGAAGGTTAACACTTGCTCCTAAGTCGAAAAGAGCCCGATTGATGACATGGTCACCAATGACGCAAGAAGTAGTAGGTGAACCGGGGTCCTTGAACTTTGGGAGGGTGTTATGTTGCAAAATAGAGCTTACTTGCTCAGTCAAGACCACTTTCCTAGGTGCTTGACTCTTGTTCTTCCTCTTTTGGGTGTAAAGATCTTTCAAGAACTTGGCATAAGCTGGAATTTGCTTAACTGCATCCAAAAGTGGAAGATTAATCTTCACTTGCCTAAACATTTCAATGATTTCATTGGTCTTGGTCTTTTGTTTATTAAGATAAATGGATCCTTTCAAGGCATCTGGAAATGGAGATCTTGGCTCAAAAGCTTTTTCAAAAATTTTCTTTGAAGAATCTTCAATACAAGAAATTTTAAAATCCTTTTTCAAAACTTTGTTCAATTCATCTTTTAAATTAATTTTGGACTCACTTTTCAAATCACTTTCTAACACTTTCTCATTTGAAAGATCATACATATGCAATGAATGAGGAATAGGATGTGAAACGGGACGGGTGTCAACTTTTGGTTGCACCGGTTCACTCTCTTCATTGGACACACCTATTTGGTTGTCCAAAATCTTCCCATTTCTCAAGGTTGTCACCGCATTGACATGCTTAATTATGGGACCTTCCGATGAGGAATAAGTCTCCACAACACATTGTTGCTTTGGTGGTGCATTCAACGGCATTTTTCCTTTCTTTTTAGTATTTAAAGGACTAGCTATTTGTCTGACTTGGGTTTCTAGCTTAGCAATGGATTGAGAATGGGAATAAAGCAATTGAGTGTTTGCCTCTAGAGTGCTTAGAGCGGTCAAAACTTTCTCTTCAAAAGCGAGATTCCTATAATTTCCTTGAGAATGTGATGGTTGATTAGGGAAATAAGAATTAGAGAATTGGTTTCTATATGATTGAAATGATGATTATCTAAAACCTTGGGAACCTTGGCTTTGCATTGGAAGCGAAACATACTTTCCTTGAAAACCACCTTGGGGAGGGTTTGAGCCTTCCCCTTGGTTTTTCCAAGAAAAGTTTGGATGGTTCCTCCAACTTGAATTGTAATGAGTGCTATAGGGATTATTCCTTTGATTAACAAATATAGCATTGACTTGCTCATGGGGCTCACTTTGCACATGTCCATAGGGACAATTGGAAGTAGAATGCAAGACACTTGAACAAGCCATGCAAGATTCATTAGATGCACGATGATGAATATGAGTAGGGGAGGAATATACTTGATTCGCCAAATTTTGGTTGATCAAAAATTGATCAAACCTTTGAGATAAGGATTTCATCTCGGCTATGTCATTGGAGTTGTCAACTTGATATAAGCCGACATTCTTCCTTCCACCTAGGTTTCTACCATTTTTAGAAGATAAGGACCTATGTATTGAATTCTCACTCATACTTTCATACAATTGCCATACATCATTTTCATGCTTATTAAGATAAGAACCACCCATAGATGCATCAATCATACCCTTGTGATTATCTGGTAAACTTTCAAAGAAATATTGAACTAATTGCCACTTAGGTATGTCATGATGTGGGCACTTCCTAAGCAAGTCATTGAATCTTTCCCATGCCTCATGAAACATTTCTCTATCCCCTTGAGAAAATTCTCTAATTGAAGTTCTCATGGCATTGGTCTTAGAAACTGGATAGTACTTTTTCAAGACCTCTTGTTGCATTTCCGCCCAAGAAGTTATCGAAAAAGGCCTAAGATTGTTGAACCAATATTTTGCCTTGTCTTTAAGGGTGAAAGGAAAAAAGTTTAAGTCCTAAAACTTCTTCCGGCATGTCCATGTATTTCACGGTGGAACATACTTCAAGAAACTCATTCAAATACTTATAAGGTTCTTCACTAGGAAGTCCATGATAGTTAGGAAGCATTTGAATGGTTTATGGTTTGATTTCATAGTGATGTGCTCTAAATGGAGGCAATTGAATGTAAGTGGGTGCATTATATTCATTAGGCACATAATGGTCTCTTAATGCAATGGGAGGATTCCCAATTGGTTGTGCTAAACGAACACCTTGATTAGCTTGAACCATGAGAGGTTGTGGAGCAAATATTAGTCGAGGCATTCCCAATGAAACTTGGCCTTGTTGTTGTAGTGGAATAAATGGTCAAGGCATGCCTAATGGTACTTGGATATTTTCATGATGCACATTGGGGTGGAAGATGCCTTATTGGTCTATGTGACCAAGGTCCTCCACATGGTCATTATTTTGCTCCTCTATTGATGAAATAGAGTGATGAGAACTACCTCTTCCCCTAGGATTACGAATAACCGATTCAAGATGAAAATTAAGAGGGACAAGAGTAGGATTTAACGACCTACGACCATGCATGCACTAGCAAAGACAAATAACAAGCAAATAAGCAAGTAACAAACACTTCACCCCCACAACAAATCAATCATCTAATCTCCACATACAATGATCTCGTGCTCCCATGCTTGAACAACATGCAAGGAAAAGTAAATTGCCTCCACGCAGGCTCACGATTTATCTAAGAAATGAAAAACAAGCCTCCACGCGGGCCGATGATTTAACTAGAGCTTGAGTTAGAAAGATCTTACAAAGGGTCCTTAAGTAACTTCAATTTAACTTTCAACTTTCTAGCCTTGCTTTGCTTTGCAATTTTTTTAGATTTTTAGTTTAGCCCTTTTTATGCTTAGCTTATCTCCTCTTGGCTTCCTTGCTCTTAATTCTCCTTTGCTCAACTTCCTTTTACTCAATTCACCTAGCCAAATAAGAACAAACATAATAAGTAACCAAAAATAAAAATAAAGTAAAGACACGATTAAAAGTGTACTAATTCCTAATTGTTTATTGGCAAGTCCCCGGCAACGGTGCCAAAATTTGATGAGGCCATTTATATACGCCAAAATAATGTAGTGAATGTGCGGTTCAAGAAAAGTCTTTTTAGTCAGGTTTAAATTTATAAAAAGCACTACCACCACTACTACTAACGTAGTAAGAGTGGGTAGGGATCGTCCCAAGGGATTATACGTGTTGGAATTTAACTTTGACTCTAATTTATCAATTGATTGCAAGGAAAGATTGGTTAAGTACTCGAGAAAACAATTAATTAAAATGCAAGTAAAATAAAACTAAGTTGAGATAGGGATTTAAGAGATGGGAAGTGAGGTCTTGGGGTCTATTGGAATTGCCACCAAGTTTATTCACCAAACCACACACTTTCAACGAATTTGGGGAAAACATTCTTATGAACAAAATGCTACTACCAATTGCAATATTAAGCATGGACCATCAAATTCAATAATGTAATGTCTACCTAACCAACAAATAAACTAAGTATAGAACAACCCATTAATTCTAAACATGACCCATCAAACTAGTCACAATTGTAGCACACATCAATCTAGAGAATCATGGAATTTGCAACAATAAGCCATGGAATATCAACTTAAGTATAGATTGTCTACCTACCTGCAAACATGAATTAAATTGTAGAACAACCCATCAAGCATAAGAATAATCCATCAAATTAATTGACAAACCCATCTAATAAAACCCATGTCTAGCCATCACTAGATTCTCAATCAACCACACATAGACATGCAATTAACATAGAAAAACTAGTGTAGAGATTAATTCCCAAATAATCACACATAAGACAACATGTAATCACAAAGAGAATCAATAGGAAGAATTAAACCATATGAATTATGTGAGACATAATTTCCAATTTAATCACACATAGACATGTAAACAAACTAAAGAATTAATAAGAAGAATTAAACCATAGAAATCATAGAAATATACCAAGATTCATTAAATTCATAAGGCTAGAACATTAATCACAAGATATTATTTCCCAAAAAGTATAAAAAAAGATAGAGGTTTAGATTACAAACTTGGGGCTAATCCAAGCCCTAAGGAGAAGTCTAGCCAATCATGGAAGAGGTAGATGTGATCTTGGAACCCTCAAGGGCAACCCCCAAACATGGCTCCATCTTCTTCCTCTTCTTTTTTGATGAATTCTAGAGAGAGAGTGTGTGTAGATTTAGAGATGTGTTCTTGGAGCCTCCACTCTTCTCTTTTCTTCTAACCCTAGTCTCTAACTTTTTTAGAGAGAAAATAAAATTATAATGTAAAAATAAAATGATAAAAAGCTCTTTTACAAAATGGTTCAATTCCCTTTATATAGAAGGTCTTTTTCTTAGCCACTAAGTCAGAAATATAGCCCCAAAAATATCTAATCCCGTACTATGTGGTAGGTGGAAATCAGCGCGCTCGGGAATTAGACAGCTTTCTGCCAGCACATTTTCGATCGATCAGACTTTTCTTCGATCAAAAAGAGTTTGTTCAATCGATCAGACTTTTCTCATATCTATCAGACTTTTCTTAGATCTATCTCACTTGGCAGTTTTTCAGCATCAGCCTCCTTTTGCTCCAAATCAGCCTCCTATTGCTCCAAATTCTCACAAAGACTTAATCTAACTCCAAAAAGGCCTTAAGAAGCCATTTTTAGCTCGTTTTAACTTTATTGACCTGAAATAGACAAAAACACAAATAAGTACTAAAACGGGTAAATAAAGACAGATGAATGGACTAAAATACCCTTGCTTAAGGGGTTTAAATGTGCACTTTTCAGCGCTCATCAAGCTACTTTCATGTCTTAGGGATGACATACATCTCCCTAGACTTTCATTTTGTGTGAAAAAACTATTTTGCCCTTAAAGGCATACTTGGTCTATTTTTTATGTTTATCTTCTGCGTTAGTTCTCGTTGAGTTTCATGGCCTCTTGGAAGGTCACTTTGGTTTCTTAGAGACATATTGTATCTCTAGAGACTTGGGTTCTATTTTTTTTACTTTTGCATTCTGGATTCGTTATCGGATCTACGTTCGGTTCATCACAGGACACACTGGCCTAAAAACAAGGGCTGTCACAGCATGCATGGTCATAGGTTGTTAAATCCTACTCTTGTCCCACTTAATTTGAATCTTGAATCCATTGTTCATTATTCTAAGGGAAGGGGTAATTCTAGTCATTCCATTTCATCAATGGAAGACATCAATGAGGACTGTGTGGAGGACCTTCGTCACATAGACCAACAAGGTATCCTCTACTCTAATGTGCATCATGACAATATTCAAGTACCATTAGGCATGCCAAAGCCTTTCATTCCACCACAACACAAGGCCAAGTTCCATTAATGGGAATGCCTCGGCCAATTTTTGCTCCACAACCTCCCATTATTCAAGGTAATCAAGGTACTTATGTGGTACCACCGGTTGTGAATCCTCCTCTTGCTTTGCATGATCATTATGTGCCAAATGAATATAATGCACCCACATGCATTCAATTGCCCCCATTTAGAGCACATCACTATGAAATTAAACCGCAAATTATTCAAATGCTTCCTAACTATCATGGACTTCTAAGTGAAGAACCTTACAAACATTTGGATGAGTTTCTTGAAGTGTGTTCCACCGTGAAATACATGGACATGCCGGAAGAGGTTTTGAGATTAAAACTTTTTCCTTTTACCCTTAAAGATAAGGCGAAATATTGGTTTAACAATCTTAGGCCTTTTTCGATAACTTCTTGGGCAGAAATGCAACAAGAGTTCTTGAAGAAGTACTACCCAGTTTCAAAACCCAATGCAATGAGAACTTTAATTAGAGAATTCTCACAAGGGGAAGGGGAATTGTTAATGAGGTATGGGAGCGCCTTAATGACTTGCTTAGGAAGTGTCCACATCATGACATTACAAAATGGCAATTGGTGCAATTTTTCTTTGAAAGTTTGTCAGATAATTTTAAGGGTATGGTTGATGCATCTATGGATGGTTCATATCTTGATAAACATGAAGATGATGTATGGCATGTTTATGAAAGTATGAGTGAGAATTCAATGCATCAATCCTTCTCTTCCAAAAATGATAGAAATTTAGGTGGAAGGAAGAATGTTGGCTTGTATCAAGTTGACAATTCCAATGACATAACCGCCGAATTCAAGTTTTTATCTCAAAGGTTTGATCAATTTTTGATCAACCAAAATTCGGTGAATCAAGTGCCTTCCTCCCCTAATTATGTTCATCATCATAATTCTAATGAATCATGCATGACTTGTTTTAGTGTCTTACATTCTACTTCCAATTGTCCCCATGGATATGTACAAAGTGAGAACCATGAACAAGTTAATGCCACATTTGTCAACTAAGGGAATAATCCCTATGGTACACATTACAATCCCGGGTAGAGGAACCATCCAAAATTCTCTTGGAAAAGCCAAGGGGAAGGCTCAAACCTTCCCCAAGGTGGTTTTCAAGGCAAGTATGTTCCACCCTTAATGCAAAACCAAGGTTCCCAAGGTTATAGATCATCTTTTCAATCATCACATGGAAATTAATTTTCTAACTCTCATTTTCCTAATCAATCATCTTATTCTCAAGGAAATTCTAGGAGTACTGCTTTTGAGGAAAAAGTGTTGACCGCTTTGGGTACTTTGGAAGCAAATACCCAATTACTTCATTCTCATTCCCAATCCATTGCAAAGCTAGAAACCCAAGTAGGGCAAATAGCTAGCACATTGGGGAAAAAGGAAAAATGCCTTTGAATCTACCAAAGCAAAAATTTGTTGTGGAGACCAATTCCTCATCGGAAAGTCCCACAATTGAGCATGTCAATGCGGTGACGACCTTGAGAAGCGGAAAAATTGTTGACAATCAAGTTGGAGTTCACAATGAAGAGAGTGAACCGGCACAACCAAAAGTTGACACTCGTCCCATTTCACATCATATTCCTTTTTTATTGCATGTGCATGAACCTTTTGTTGAAAAAGTTTTGAAAGATGATTTGAAAAATTCTTGTGTTGAAAGTGATTCTCAAAAAGTTTTTGAAAATGATTTTGAGCCAAAAGCTCCATTCCCAGATGCCTTAAAAGGATCCATTTCTCTTGAAAAATAAAAAACCAAGGCCAACGAAATAATTAAAATGTTTAGGCAAGTAAAGATAAATCTTCTGCTCTTAGATGCAATTAAACAAATTCCGGCTTATGCCAAATTTTTGAAAGATCTTTACACCCAAAAGAGGAAGAACAAAAGCCAATCAACAAAGAAAGTGGTCTTGACCGAGCAAGTAAGCTCCATTTTGCAACATAACACTCTTCCAAAATTTAAAGACCTCGGTTCAGTTACTACTTCTTGCATCATTAGTGACCATGTCATTAACCGAGCAAGTAAGGTTAATACTTGCTTCTAGATTTAGGAGTAAGTATTAACCTTCTTCCATATTCGGTGTATGTTCAATTAGGCTTAGGAGACTTAAAACCAATGTCGGTAGTTTTGCAACTAGCCGACCGATCCATCAAAAAGCCCTGGGGTATTATTGAGGACATGTTGATTAAAATTGATAAATCCTTTTTCCCAGTCGATTTCGTTGTCATTGACATGGAACCAGTCCCAAATCCCAAGAGCCAAAATCCCGTTATCCTTGGCCGTCCCTTCTTGGCAACAACAAATGTCAACATCAATTGTAGGATAGGGATAATGAAAATTTCATTTGGGCATATGAAGATGAAATTGAACATATTTAATCCAACCCCGAGTTCAATAGATAAGCATGAAGAAGTGTATGTTGTGGAAAAGTGTCTTGAAAATTAAATTGAAAAAGTCGAGTCTTTGCTTGAGGTTGAAAACTTCAATGATTTGTCTTCCAAAATGATTTCAAGGAAGAAAGTTTTAAAACCAAGTGTTGAAAGGGTATGGAAGCCTAAGAGTTGCATTGACAAAGGACCATCGATGTAATGACCCAGTCATTTGCCTTCCTTTCCTTTTTCCTAAAATTTTGCGGATAAATTTTTTCCGTTAATTTTCCTTTCTGAGCTCTATTTCTTGTCGCTTAGTGTCATCTCGAGTGCTTAGAATTGGTTTTCGAGACTTTTTTCCGTGGATTGACAACTTCCTTTGAGGACCCAGTCATTTTTACATTTTTCGTTTTTCGACACTATTAGCCTTTCGTCCTTTTCCCTATTTCGTCTTTTTCCCTATTATGTCTTTCCCACGTTTGTCACTTGTCTGGCAAAACCTCACTTTTCATGCTCAGAGTTAGTTTTTGACTTCACGTGCCTTCATCTTGAGTAGTGTCCTCGAAATACATATCTTTATTTTTATAAGAAAGTACTCTGGTTGCTTTCGATGTCCATAGGGGCATGAATGCACAATTCTTCAGAATCTTTTTATTTTCTTGGGGTATTTTTCGTAAATATCTTTTGAAGTTATTTTATTTCCAGGGTATCTAAGAAAATATCTTTTGGGAGATATTTTCATTCTGAGGCAGTTTCGCAGTTAACCCTTTTTGTAGGGGCCATTGTGCAATTAACGAAAGTTATTGCTAAATGTTTTGTCTGGAGTCTGGATCCTTGTACGGGATTCACTTTCACATTTCATTGAGTCATTGACTCTTGGAATTTCTTTCTGGTTGTTTTTCTCCAGTTTCAGAGTTTTTGTACTCGGTTGCCGCCGAACTTATTCGGCGCATATCTCTCTGCTCGGAACTTAGTTTTTGACGCTGTTTCTTCTATTGTTCATATTTTCTCATTTTAAATCTTTTTTGTTCACGGAGTTTTGCCGTTTGAGCGAGTTTGCTCAAAATCCACTTTTCCGGATCCGGCCGGGCCTTTTCGGGGCACTTTTTGAGACTTTCTATAAATAAGGGACTTAAATAAGAAAATTCAGATTTTCTTCATCTTCTCCACTCTCTTGGACGACAGCCATGGGAGCTCCTTGGCTGCCACCCTTTCTCCTTCTCCTCCACTTGATTTCCTCAGTAGAAATTCTTCGGCCTTTACATTTATTGTTCCCCTCGACGTGCTCTATCATTCCCCCTTATTAGAATTCATTTCTGATCATTTCTTGAGTTTAGGCTTGAGGTCAAGTTGTGATTTTTACGGGTCTTCTTGGGTATTCATGTAGATCGTGTTGTCCCCGACAAAACCTAGGAGTTTCGGCGGATTCGGAACACTTTTTTTTCGGTGCGGATTTAAGGTTTTCATCTCAAATTGAGGTAGGGATTGTTATAATTTACTTTCTTGCTATGTTACATGCTTGTGATGCTTATACAACTTGATTACATGCTTGAATCACAAAATCTAGAGATTTTATTATTATTTTTCTTGTGAAGGATTTAATTTTGCCGGTTATCCATAACTTTGTTTAAACATGTGGCATGATAGAATATTATCCCTTGACATGTTGATTGATATATATTAAATCTAGATTATTTGGACAAGTATTGATGATTTTATTTAATACTTATCTTGTATAAAATATTAAATCATGTGGCCTTAACTAGCTTGAAATCAATATGTGTTAGCATATTATATTAGCTCTAGCATGCTCTTTAACATAGGTGAATTTGAGAGTAATTAGAGGTGTTTTAAAATCTAGAGATAATTAATTAAATTGATTAATTAATTTGTTGCAAGTGCACTATTCATCCCATTGGATTTCCGATTTGATATTCTTGATGTGCATGCCATGTAGTTTCACATATATTAAATCTAGAATATTTGATTAGGTTTTGAAACCTTTCATTTAATTAATTTCTTTGTTTAAGATTTAATCCTCATAATGATATACAACTTGGAATTTAAGTGTGGCATGCTAGTAATTTTGGCCTTTGTATACTTGTTAACATATATTAAATTGGCATCATTTGAATAAGAACTGCAAATTTTATTTAATATTTTTCTTTTATGAAAGTTTAATCACATGGTTGTAACTTGAATGAAATAAACTAATAATGTGTTATTACAATAAGCCTTGGCATGTTCCCTAACATATGTTAATTTGAGAGCATTTGGATAAGTCTAAAAATCTAAAGATTTTAATTAAAAGGATTAATTAAAATCTATTTAATGGTTCCTTTAGCTTAATTAAGTTTTTAACTTAATATTTGTAATGACCATGACTTGTTTACTAGCATATAGTAATTCGGGACCATTTGAAGTTGCTTTAGACCCTTAGGATTTAAATTAACATGATTTAATTAAAATTCCACTTTATTGCTCCAACAACCTAATTGAGTTTTAGAATGGATATAGGTGACGACCATGTTATGTCCTTTAATATGTATTAATTTGAGATTATTTAGAATTGAATTGGAATCTAGATAATTTAATTGTGTTTATTTAATTAAATTCTATCTAATTACTCTATGGATTTGATTGCATCTTGGAAGTTATTTCTATGTTTAAATCATGGACTTGGACTTGTTGTATATTCACTTGGTTACATTTGAGCATTTGATAACATTGTTGTTATATTTAAATTCATGAGTTTATGTTTTCAATGTTGAAAGATATTCTTATAGCGTGTAACGAATCGCACACTGAAGATTCGACATTTGTCATGCCATAGTAGTTGTGGACTTAGTACATGTATTGTATGTGTTTCCAAATTTGGTTGTACTTGGTAGATAGTTGATATCTTGTATATACATGTTGATATATACGGTTTTGCACAATTTATTTATTTTGGAAACTTGGGGATGTCGTTATTTGGCTACGGCTAGGACTTGGTTCTAGTACGGGGGATTGTCCCTTTATATAGTCTAGTGCGCACATAGGGAGGTTACCTATGGGCTTGTAACCCTAAAGTAACTATGGTGTCAGTTTGATCCGGCGTGACGTCCAAGTATCCACTTTGTTTGATTTCGCATTTCATTTCAAGTTGATAACTAGATGATGTTGTAACTTGTTGTTCCATATATGATTTCCCATTTTAAGTTTCAAGATGTTAACTTTGAGAAATCATGTTTTGATGCGTTGTATTAGAAGTTATAATGTTAGTTAAACATTGGATCGATATTGTAAATTGTGTTTTGATGTTCTAATATAGCTTAAGAATGATCCTATAGATACATTTTGAACATAGACGTTAGGTGGCATGACCCACTTCTGTTAATTTCATGCTTTAGATTTTAAGTTGGCGGCCTTGAGAATCTACATCTTGTTGTCTTGTATAACATGCTTCTATGTTGTTGAATTGCATGGACGATGTGACTTATGCTAGAAATGATCTAAGGTAGCTTATGATGCTCCCTGAGTCTAACCTTTGACATAGACATTAGGTGGTATGACCCTTTTTAATTGTTGCAAGTTAATGTAAAAATTTCTAAAGAAATCGAGTCGATGCATGCTCACTCTCTACGAATAAGCTTGTTTACTCACCCCGAAGTTACTGGGGGATTTGTTCAGGTACAAAGACTTGGTTCGTGATATTCATCATTGCTCAGATGATTGTAGACTAGAAGGTTTCAATTCTTGTAAAGGATGGCTCGAAATGCCATTCGTAGTCTTTTTGTCAAATATGTATATTTTATTCCAAACTTGTAATATGTGCTTAAGCACACTTTTTGATATTCATTCTATGTATATAATATATGGCCAAGGCCAAACTTCATTTGTAATCCTTGTATATTGAAAAATGATGAATTTTACCTTTAATGTGAAAAACATGAAAACTTGGGTTTCAATATGTCATTTTTGCACCGATGCGTGTATTGCGTATGTAATTCATCATTTAGCATTCAATTGCCATATGTGAGGTGTGGCCAAGGGCCAAACACCATTTAGTTTTCATTTTTGCATTTTAGTTCACATATTGCATTTTGGGCTAAAATAGTAGAATCCGAGCCTTTAAGGTTTCATTTTCAAATCGGGTGGTACAAAGTATGTTTTCTGGCACCTCCACTAGGTCTCATTTATCTTGTATGAAGTGTGGCCAAGGGCCAAACAGTCATTTGAAGCCATTTCCTAATTTTGGTTTTCATTTTTCCCATTTCATGTCCATTTTTGCCTTTTTGACCGTTGGGGGGGTCGGATTTTGCATCGGCGGTATTTTAACGCTACGGATCATTGTAGCGCGTCCTAATAGGTAAGTTACGTCTGCGTACATAATTGTTTTTAGGAAAAAACCTTTTCCTTGGTGAAATGAGCTTCCTTTGGGTTCATTTCACAATTTTCTTGCATATTAGGGTTTAAAGGCATTTTGGGGTTCTTCTTCGAGAAATAAATTCCGGTCTTCACATGGTCACTTAGAAATTGTGATTTTAGGGGGAGGTTTCTTCTTTGTGTTTTTCCAGAAAATATCGTCTTTGTACTGGAAATCCCGTGCAAAGTTCACTTTTCTGCTATGCTTGTAGCAGCTTTTTAACCCTCTTGCCCCTTTTTGATCTAGGGGCATTCTGGGTATTTCACAGTGTAATTTTTTCGTTTTCTTCCACGTGTCGAGTAGAAAACATGATTTTAGGGGGGTTTCTTCTTTGTATTTTTGCAAAACAAATCATTTTGATGCCGAAAACAAATCATTTCTGGTGCGTTTCAGGTTTTTTCCGGAAAATGTTCTGATCTTAGGGGCATTTCGTGTATTTCACTTGGAGAATAAAATCTTCTCTTGACATGGTCATGTAGAAAACATGATTTTGGAGGGGCGGGGGTGTTTGTTCACAACCTTTTGCCAAAAAATGTAGTTTAAGCCCTTAAAGCCACATTTGAAGTCCGAAAATCTGTGCAGACCTGCACATGCTTGAAACCCAGAAAGTTGTTTTTTTTGAAACTTTGAGGCTTCATATCTTCTTCGTCCTAACTCCAAATCAAGTGATTTTTTAGTCTAAGTTTATTAGTTTTTGCTTGTCTATCCAACGGTATGCACGGTTGAATCCAATTCTATCTGAAAAGACTATTTTACCCCTTGTAAAGTATCCTTGCCACACTGATTTTAAACTCAAAAGTTGATTTTTTTGAAACTTTAATGTTTCATATCTTGTTCATCCGGACTCCGAATCAAGTGATTCTTGAGTCTATATTCATTAAATTTTCCTACTCTATCTATTGGTATACTCAGTTGCATCCAGTTTTGTCTAAAAAGACCATTTTACCCCTTGTCAATTACCCTTGCCGCACTGTTTTGAAACTCGGAAGTTGGTTTTTATGAAACTTTGGAGTTTCATATCTTCTTCATCCAGACTCTGAATCAAGTGATTCTTGAGTCTAGATTTGTTCATTTTTTGCTGTCTTTCCAGTGGGGATTTTATATTTTCAGAAATGACTATTTTGTCCCTGGGGGCTTATTTGTCATATTTTCGATCTTTGCTTCCGCATCAGTTCTCATTGAGTTCTATGACTTCATGGAAGGTCACTTTGACTTCTTAGAGTTTTCTGTTTTCGCTTACACATTCGGATCCGTTATCGGGTCAATCTTCGATTCATCAGAGCACGCACTGGCTTGAAAAATCAGGGCCGTCACAAGTGGTATCAGAGCGTCCAGGTTCGAATACCTTGGACGACGGGTTTTGGGTGCATATCATGCTCACAGTGTTTTACTTTAATATGTCATTTGTATCTTGATAACATGTCATGTATAATAACATGTTCACATGCTTAGGTGTTTTGAGACATCTATTATTTGTTAAGCATACTTTATGTGTATATATGCTCTTGATAACATGATCTGGGTTTCTATCATGTCTGCGTGCTTGTGTCAGCATGACTGCATGCGACGTATGTCGGCATACCTTACGTTTTTCATTCGCATGTGTTATCATACCATGCCTTACATGCTTCTTGATAACATGTTTTGATTTGATAACATATCCGTTTGCTTATGTAGCAACTTGTTTAGAAGCTTATCTTGACTGTCTGGTTTTGGCATTGTCACTTAGGATCTGTCGTTTCCCTTATATGTGTTCTTGTTTCACGAGTTTCTTCCTTGGATAGGAGAAATTCATTCTGTAAGGACCCATGTCGGGAACCTTTTTGTCTGTTTTCTTGGTTGGGTATTTCAAGACCTTAGTTTGACGATTGATGAGAGTAAGGCTCATGTGAGTGTAGAAGACTGCGATTCATTTCCTTTTCCTTATATGGTGGAGTGAGACGCGTGCCAGGGAGGCACCGTTTCATTTCCTTTCCCTCGTGGCTTCTAGATCTAAGGCCTTAAGCGTAATGGTGCCAGTGTCATTGTTGTTAGAGTTTTGGGATTAGCTACCCTAACTCTCGCAGATGCCTGGTTCCCGTAGAGCTTTTGGTAATGATTGTTTCTGACATTGATGTCATTTGCATCGAAAAGTTCCCTTCTGAGGCATGTTACGAACTAGCGCCTTATACTGTCATGCTACCTTACTGACGAGTAAGTGTGGGCGGGTTTTAGTTACTGTTCGTACTGTCTTGCCATTCTCTTCTTCTACCATGTTTCAACGTTTCGTTGTCATGGGATTCTCTCGGTAGTTGACGTTGAGTTAACGTGCCGATTCGTATGAGGTGTTATCTCAATTCGTGGTTTCGTGTTCCTTCAGTTAATCTGGAAACTTCTGGTGTTGTCTTTCAGTGCTTTATGAGCTGTCCTTCGTTTGACCTTTTGTTTGGTCCCTGTTCTATTCTTTTTCGATATGTTCTGAATTTTGGGGACGAAATTCCTTTAAGGAGGGTAAGTTGTAACGACCCGGTCATATGCCTTCCTTTCCTTTTTCCTGAAATTTTGTGGATAAATTTTTTTCGTTAATTTTCCTTTCTGAGCTCTGTTTCTTGTCGCTTAGTGTAATCTCGAGTGCTCAGAATTGGTTTCCGAGACTCTTTTCCGTGGATTGACAACTTCCTTTGAGGACCGAGTTATTTTCGCATTTTTCGTTTTTCGACACTATGCGCCTTTCGTCCTTTTCCTTGTTTCGTCTTTGTCCCTATTCTGTCTTTTCCCCGTTTGTCACTTGTCTGGCAAAACCTCACTTTTCATGCTCGGAGTTAGTTTTTGACTTCACGTGCCTTCATCTTGAGTAGTTTCCTTGAAATACGAATCTTTACTTTTGCAAGAAAGTACTCTAGTTGCTCCCGGTATCCATAGGGGCATGGATGTACAATTCTTCAGATTCTTTTTCTTTTCTTGGGGTGTTTTTCGTAAATATCTTTTGAAGATATTAAATTTTAGGGGTATCTAAGAAAATATCTTTTGGGAGATATTTTCATTCTGAGGCAGTTTCGTAATTAACCCTTTTTGTAAGGGCCATTGTGCAATTAACGAAAGTTATTGCAAAATGTCTCGTCTGGAGTCTGGATCCTTGTACGGGATTCATTTTTACATTTCGTCGAGTCGTTGACTCTTGGAATTTCTTTCTAGTCGTTTTTCTCCAGTTTCAGAGTTTCTGGACCCGGTTGCCACCGAACTTGTTCAAGGCATATCTCTCTGCTCGGGACTCAGTTTTTGACGCCGTTTCTTCCATTACTCATATTTTCTCATTTTGAATCTTTTTTGTTCATGGAGTTTTTCCATTTGAGAGCGTTTGCTCAAAATTCACTTTTCCGGACCTGGCAGGGCCCTTTCGGGGCACTTTTTAAGACTTTCTATAAATAGGGGACTTAAAGTAGAAAATTTAGATTTTCTTCATCTTCTCCACTCTCTTAGCCAGCAGCCATGGGAGCTCCTTGGCTACCACCCTTTCTCCTTCTCCTCCACTTGATTTCCTTAGTAGAAATTATTCGGCCTTTACATTTATTGTTCCCCTCGACTTGCTCTACTATTCCCCCTTATTAGAATTCATTTCTGACCATTTCTTGAGTTTGGGCTTGAGGTCAAGTTGTGATTTTCATGGGGCTTCTTGGGTATTCATGTAGATCGTGTTGTCCTCGACAAAACCTAGGAGTTTCGACGGATTCGGAACACTTTTTTTTCAGTGGAGATTTGAGGTTTTCATCTCAAATTGAGGTAGGAGGTGTTATAATTTACTTTCTTGCTATATTACATGCTTGTGATGCTTATACAACTTGATTACATGCTTGAATCACAAAATCTAGAGATTTTATTATTATTTTTCTTGTGAAGGATTTAATTTTTCCGGTTATCCATAGTTTTGTTTAAATATGTGGCATAATAGAATATTACCCCTTGACATTTTGATTGACATATATTAAATCTAGATCATTTGGACAAGTATTGATGATTTTATTTAATATTTATCTTGAATAAAATATTAAGTCATGTGGCCTTAACTAGCTTAAAATTAATATGTGTTAGTATATTATATTAGGCCCTAGTATGCTCTTTAATATAGATGAATTTGAGAGTAATCGGAGGTGTTTTAAAATCTAGAGATAATTAATTAAATTGATTAATTAATTTGCTCCAAGTGCACTATTCATCCCATTGGATTTCCGATTTGATATTCTTGATGTGCATGCCATGTAGTTTCACATATATTAAATCTAGAATATTTAATTAGGTTTTGAAACCTTTCATTTAATTAATTTCTTTATTTAAGATTTAATCCTCATGATGATATACAACTTGGAATTCAAGTGTGGCATGTTAGTAATTTAGGCGTTTGTATACTTGTTAACATATATTAAATTGGCATCATTTGAATAAGAACTACAAATTTTATTTAATATTTTTCTTTTGTGAAAGTTTAATTCACATGGTTGTAACTTGAATGAAATAAACTTATAATGTGTTATTACAATAGGCCTTGGCATGTTCCCTAACATATGTTAATGTGAGAACATTTGGATAAGTCTAATAATCTAGGGATTTTAATTAAAATGATTAATTAAAATCTATTTAATGGTTCCTTTGGCTTAATTAAGTTTTTAACTTGATATTTGTAATGACCATGACTTGTTTACTAGCATATAGTAATTTGGGACCATTTAAAGTTGCTTTAGAACCTTGGGATTTAAATTAGCATGATTTAATTAAAATTCCACTTTATTGCTCCAACAACCTAATTGAGTTTTAGAATGGATATAGGTGATGACCATGCTATGTCCTTTAATATGTATTAATTTGAGGTTATTTGGAATTGAATTGGAATCTAGATAATTTAATTGTGTTTATTTAATTAAATTCTATCTAATTACTCCACGAATTTTATTGCGTCTTGGAAGTTGTTTCTATGTTTAAATCATGGACTTGGACTTGTTATATATTCACTTGGTTACATTTGAGCATTTGATAACATTGTTGTTATATTTAAATTCATGAGCTTATGTTTTCAATGTTGAAAGATATTGTTATAGCGTGTAACGAATCGCACACTGAAGATTCGACATTTGTCATGCCATAGTAGTTGTGGACTTAGTACATGTATTGTATGTGTTTCCAAATTTGGTTGTGCTTGGTAGATAGTTGATATCTTGTATATACACGTTGATATATACGTTTTGCACAACTTGTTGATTTTGGAAACTTGGGGATGTCGTTGTTTAGTTACGGCTAGGACTTGGTTCTAGTACGGGGGATTGCTCCTCTATATAGTCTAGTGCGCACATAGGGAGGTTACCCATGGACTAGTAACCCTAAAGTAACTATAGCGTCGGTTTGATCCGGCGTGACGTCCAAGTATCCACTTTGTTTGATTTCGCATTTCATTTCAAATTGGTAACTAGATGATGTTGTTACTTGTTGTTCCATATATGATTTCCCATTTTAAGTGTCAAGATGTTAAATTTGAGAAATCATGTTTTGATGCGTTGTATTAGAAGTTCTAATGTTAGTTAAAAATTGCATCGATATTTTAAATTGTGTTTTGATGTTCTAATATAGCTTAGGAATGATCCTATAGATACATTTTGAACATAGACGTTAGGTGGCATGACCCACTTCTGTTAATTTCATGCTTTTGATTTTAAGTTGGTGGCCTTGAGAATCTACATCTTGTTGCCTTGTATAACATGCTTCTATGTTGTAGAATTGCATGGACGATATGATTTATGCTAGAAATGATCTAAGGTAGCTTATGATACTCTCTGAGTCTAACCTTTGACATAGACATTAGGTGGCATGACCCTTTTTAATTGTTGCAAATTAATGTAAAAATTTCTAAAGAAATCGAGTCGATGCATGCTCATTCTCTACGAGTAAACTTGTTTACTCACCCTGAAGTTACTGGGGGATTTGTTTAGGTGCAAAAACTTGGTTCGTGATGTTCATCATTGCTCTGATGAATGTAGACTAGAAGGTTTCAATTCTTGTAAAGGATGGCTCGAAATGCCATTCGTAGTCTTTTTGTCAAATGTGTATATTTTATTCTAAACTTGTAATATGTGCTTAAGCACACTTTTTGATATTCATTCTATGTATATAATATGTGGCTAAGGCCAAACTTCATTTGTAATCCTTGTATATTAAAAAATGATGAATTTTGCCTTTAGTGTGAAAAGCATGAAAACTTGGGTTTCAATATGTCATTTTTGCATCGGTGCGTGCATTGCGTGTGTAATTCATCATTTAGCATTCAATTGCCATATGTGAGGTGTGGCCATGGGCCAAACACCATTTAGTTTTCATTTTTGCATTTTAGTTCACATATTGCATTTTGGGCTAAAATAGTAGAATCCGAGCCTTTAAGGGTTCATTTTCAAATTCAGTGGTGCAAAGTGTGTTCCGGCACCTCCACTAGGTCTCATTTATCTTGTATGAAGTGTGGCCAAGGGCCAAACAGTCATTTGAAACCATTTCCTAATTTTGGTTTTCATTTTTCCCATTTCATGTCCATTTTTGCCTTTTTGGCCGTTGGGAGGGGGGTAGGATTTTGCATCGGCGGTATTTTTAAGCCGCGGATCATTATAGCGCTTCCTAATAGGTAAGTTACGCCTACGTGCATAATTGTTTTCGGATAAAAAAAACTTTTCCTTGGTGAAATGAGCTTCCTTTGGATTCATTTCACATTTTTCTTGCATATTAGGGTTTAAAGGCATTTTGGGGTTCTTCTTCGAGAAATAAATTCCGGTCTTCACATGGTCACTTAGAAAATGTGATTTTAGGAGGGGTTTCTTCTTTGTGTTTTTCCAAAAAATATCGTCTTGGTGCCGGAAATCCCGTGCAAAGTTCACTTTTTTGCTATGCTTTTTGCAGCTTTTTAACCCTCTTGCCCCTTTCTGATTTAGGGGCATTCTGGGTATTCCACAGTGCAATTTTTTCGTTTTCTTTCATGTGTCGAGTAGAAAACATGATTTTAGGGGGGTTTCTTCTTTGTGTTTTTGTAAAAAAAATTGTTTTGATGCCGAAAATAACTCGCAGATCTGGGAACTTGGTGCATTTCAGGTTTTTTCCGGAAAATGTTCTGATCTTAGGGGCATTTCGGGTATTTCACTTGGAGAATAAAATCTTCTCTTGACATGGTCATGTAAAAAACATGATTTTGGAGAAGGGAGGAGGGGGGTTTGTTCACAACTTTTTGCCGAAAAATGTAGTTTAAGCCCTCAAAACCACATTTGAAGTCCGAAAATCTGTGCAGACCCTGCACATGCTTGAAACCCAGAAAGTTATTTTTTTTGAAACTTTGAGACTTCATATCTTCTTCGTCCCAACTCCAAATCAAGTGATTTTTGAGTCTAAGTTTATTAGTTTTTGCTTGTCTATCCAACGGTATGCACGGTTGCATCCAATTCTATCTGAAAAGACTATTTTACCCCTTATAAAGTACCCTTGCTGCACTGATTTTAAACTCAAAAGTTAGTTTTTTTGAAACTTTGACGTTTCATATCTTATTCACCCGAACTCCGAATCAAGTGACTCTTGAGTCTAAATTCATTAATTTTTCCTAGTCTATCTATCGGTATACTCAGTTGTATCCAGTTTTGTCTAAAAAGACCATTTTTCCCCTTATCAATTACCCTTGCCGCACTCTTTTGAAACCCGAAAGTTGGTTTTTATGAAACTTTGGAGTTTCATATCTTCTTCATCCGGACTCTGAATCAAGTGATTTTTGAGTCTAGATTTATTAATTTTTCACTGTCTTTCCAGTGGTGTACATGTTAGCTCCCAATTTCATATTTTCAGAAATGACTATTTTGCCCCTAGGGGCTTATTTGTTATATTTTCGATCTTTGCTTCCGCATCAGTTCTCTTTGAGTTCTACGACCTCATAGAAGGTCACTTTGACTTTTTAGAGTCTTGTTTTCTATTTTCGCTTTCGCATTCGAATCCGTTATCGGGTCAATCTTTGGTTCATCACAAGACGCACTGGCTTGAAAAACCAGGGCCGTCACAATCAATCCCCTTTGAATCAAATCCAACAATTTCTTTAGGGAACAATTAGTTGGGTAGGATTCAAAAGGCCATTAACCCCGTCAAGGAGGGGATACCCTATAAGATTTTTGATCCGAGCTAAAAGAGCCTAACGTCTTACTAGAGACATTAAAGACTAGTGCATTTTATAGGGTTTGACAACCCTATTCCTCCCTCATTTCTATTTTTACATGTTCTTGCGTCGTCTAGATGTGAGTTACATTGAAAAATCCAGCTTGAGAGCCATTTTCTGCATTTTGAGTACTGCCAGTGAGGTTTCGATCGATCGATCAAAGTCCCACTTCGATCGATCGAATCACCTGGGTTGAGGACCTTTCAAATTCCATTTTGATCGATCAAAGTTAAGTTCAATCGATCGAAATCCATTTTGGATCGATCAAAGTTAAGGGTTCGATTGATCGAAGTACTTCGATCGATCGAAAATGCGTCATTTGAATTTTTCGGAAATCCATTTGGCCGTCCAGTTCCAGACTTTATTTTTATTTCTCTTTTTCTCCCTATTTTCCTTTTATTTTTCTTTTTCCTTTTATTTTTCTATTTTTCTTTTTCTCCCTCTTATTCATCTTCTCTACCAAACCCTCTCTTTCTCAACTAAACCTTAGCCTCCCATCTTTCTTTCATACCCTCTCCATCCATTTCTCTCTCATTCTTCCTCACTCTCCAAGCTGCCACCATCCACCACCCTCTTCTCTTCAAGGCCGGCGAGCAACACAGCCCAAACAAGCCGCCGCCGACTCCATTAATGGCGGCAAGGAAGCTTTTAGCAACGGCCAAGCTTCTTCCCCTTCCACTCTCTCCATTTCACTCTATCTCCCTTATTTTCTTCATCTCCGGCTGATTTGGGCCAAGGAGATCCGGTTCCAACCTCCAGCGAGCCTTCGGTCATCTTCTCCGATGCCGGCGAGGTTGAAAAACCTCTGTTTTTACTCCCAATCTCTTCCTCTACCCTCCTCTTCACCTCTTTGAATCGGGTATGTTCCGAATTTTTATTTTTATTTTTTTTCTTTTCTTTTTATTTTTCTTCTTATTTTCATTTCCATTTTATTTAGTTTTGCATTTTAACCTGTTTATATTCTTGTATATATAAAAAATTGAAAGCAAAATAAAAATTGAAAAGAGGCAAAACCAAATAAATAAATAAAAAATGCAAAAAGTTGTTTTTTTTTTTTTTTTTTTTTTTTTTTTTTTTTTTAATATTGGGAACATTTGATTTGAACTGAACTTTGATGTTGGTTACATATTGATGGAACAACTGGAAATGAAAGATGGAATGTGGTTGGTATAATTTTTAGAAGCAAAATGGGCAAAAATTGAATTGGATTTGTGAATTGTTGTGGGCGGTGTCCCTGTTGATTGATGAGTTGTTGAATGAGAATAATTTGAATGTTGAGATTGATTCTTCATTGTTGTATGATATACATGTTGTTTTGATGTGTTTGAAAATTTTTGGTTGTCCATTTTTAAAGGGAAACCATGTCAAATTTTTGAAAAATTTTCGAACTTTGTTTTTAAAATTCAAAAAGGCATGTGGTTTAATTTTTGGACTTTGAGATGGAATTTGAAAAGACTTTTTAAAGTTAGATGTTGAAAGTGAATTGCAAAAGAAAAAATATTTTTGGACTTGATATATTTTTGCAAATTAAATGGCTTTAAAAGTTTGAATTGTTGTGAGTATAATTCCACCTTGTCTCATTTGTTTTGAAAAAGAAATGCATGGATTTGATCTAAGTTGTCTAAATTGCTTGCAAGCATGACTTGATTTGATTTTGTGATTTTGAATTGAATATGATAAGTCTTGTCTTCAATGCATAAAAAAAATTTCAAATGGAGCTCTTTGAAAAGTTTTCATTGGATTGAGTGCATTATTTTGGTAAAATGAGCTTTCATTATTATAATGCTTTATGATCACACTTGTTGGGTTTCAAAATGTTTAAACAAGGAAATTTTTGAACTTTGTTTGAAAAGTGTAAAGTTGAGTTGTATGATTCCTTCTGTTATCGTTCATTCATTGCATGATTCTTGTCATGAAGTTTTTCTACAATGCAATTGAATGTCTTGACCCAAAGTTTTCAAAAATTCTAATTTTGCCCCAAAAGTGTTGAAAATTTCAAAGTTGACCAAAATACCCTTCTTTAAATTGAAGCTTGTTCCATTTGATTCCTTTGCATCCATTTGAAAATGCTAAGTGCCTTTGAACTTTTTTGTTATATAATTCTTGATTTTTGCCATGAATTGTTGTGGGCGGTCTCAAAGTTTGATGTCTTTTGATATTCTTTATCATGATTTTGATCTTCTTGTGCTGAATGACTTTGAGACCTACCAAATGTGGATTCTGACTAAGTTTGGGGGTGTGTTATGGATTTCTGGAATTTCAACTGCATGATTTGCATGTTGTATCTGTTCTTTGGCCTTAGTCTTCCTTCTTAAGCTTTCATAAGATTTTAACATGCATTTGACTAGATTTGGAGGATATGTTTGCTTTGTTTTGCAAAATATCTATTTCCATGCCATTATCTTGATAGCTTACACTTGTGATCTATTCTTGATGACTGAGGTTCTTTCCGGTCCCAATTCTGACTTCCCGATGGTGAGCTTCTTGTATTCTCATATTTACCCATTCTCTACTTTATTTAAGCATTAGAGGAGGTCATGAGCCATGAGTGATCATCGAACTTTGATTTTATTGCATTCCAGCACATGATATTTTTTTGTCTGGAGTTGTTGTTCTATGTGCATCATTCTGATATATGCCATCTAGTTGCATACCATGTCCAGGATTTTTTCTTGAACTTGCTTATCATAACATGCCTTGGATTGTAGTGTTTTGCAACCGTGCATTTCCCTTAGTCTTTATTACATGACATGCTTGTTTCTTGAGTCCTAGGTTGACAGTTGCCATGCTTATATGCTCCATGTTACCCTACTTACTGTATTTGATCTTTATTATTGCACTTGTAGACATTTTTGCTAGGAATTAATACAATGTCATCCTAAGGTCTACTTGTCATATCTTTGCAGTATCCTGTTGATAATATTTTATATGTGATTTTTCTACCCTCTATGCCATCATTGCATATCTGATTTGTTTTGTTTATCTAAGGCATGTAGGATGTTGATTCTGAAGTTTTCTTAATCATTTTTTGCACAAGCATGATCCTATTTGTCTATTTTCCATTTCTATCTGATTTAGGCATGCTTTGTGTTTTCTTATCAGTTGTTTACTTCATCCTATACCTGTGCACTGATTCATACTTGTGTTTTACAAATGCAGCATCGAAGAAAGACTCATGCTAGGAAGTGAGTTCACAGAGTTCCACAGCCTCCATCTCCGGTTGTAGAGCCTTCATTTTCTTCATCTACGACATCAGTCTAGTCTGAGCCTTCTGCCATGGATGCCGAGTATACTATTATCCGAGAGGTCCCCGTTGAGTCTTACGCCAGTAAGACATAGGAGACTGAGTACAGATTTGATAGAGACCTATTCTCTACCTTGGATCAGACCAAGTGGTCTTATGATGAGCTTGTGAGGCGGGGCATTGATGTCATCATGACTCCAACAAATGCAGTCGTCTACCCCCGGTTGGTTGCTCTATTCTATTAGTGCCTCTGGAAGGATAAAGATGACAGACTTTTTCTACACACTACTATTGACGGTCAGGAACTTGATATTTCTCTTTTGGCTATAGCTACTACCAATCGATGCCCCCACACTTCTCCATTGGCTGATGATACTCAGGAGCCTCTATACCCTACACATCCACCATTTCCCGCTGAGCTGACTATGTAGCTACATTATATCCACAGGTAGCATATGAAGGGCACACCTTTGCAGATCGGGTCGAGATTGGTCTCCGGTATTGGTTCTTTGATTCAGTGCTGCACCTCAATGCATTCCCTACAAGACATGGCACTCAAAGGTGAGAGGGGATATTTTAGGCTTTATATTGTTTAGATCAGGGGTATTGGATCTCTATTCCTGCGCTTATATGGGAGCTCATGCACAAGTTCTGGAAGAACTTGCATCACACGCACAACACTAGAGCAGAGACCTGGCCTTTACCTTTTGGGCATTTGATTACACAGCTGCTTCTAGACCAGGGGTATCAGTTTGACCCTAGGGAGATTCCAAAGCCTAATGTAGAGTGAGCCAAGAGAGCTTATGACCTGGCCTGATGAAATAAGACTTTCAATTCATGCCGCAAAAACTGAGCAAATAGAGACTTCAAGAGACTATAGGCACAGTAGCAGAGAGCAGCAGTAGAGGCAGCTGCAGCAGGCGATGCCCCAGAGGATGATACAGCAAATAGATCTCCCCTAGGCAGAGACATCGCATTACCACTTCAGGTTCTACCTCCCAGCCAGATATACCTAGTATATCTCAGCAGACTGGCCCTTCACATGCCCCTCCTACTAAGCCGACAGCCTATACCAGCACTGATTCTAGCTACAGATCAAAGGTAGCTCAGTTACATACAGATTTCATATCTTTTAGAGCTGATATGACTGGACGGCACGAGGATGTCATGAGGAGGCATGATGACTTGGTGAGGAGACATGACGACTTGGTGGGGAGGCACGATGATTTAGTTCGACGATCAGATGAGCTGCGAGCAGATGTAGCTGAGGTGAGACGTGAGATAGGCGCCCTGCGCACTGACCTTATCGATTTTCTTACTCACCACAGTACTGAGATGTCTGCCATGCTACAGCATATTGCGGACATGATTACTCCAGATCCTACCGTCTGATTCTATTTTCTCTCTCTCTTCTACTCAGTACCTATCTCATATCTGCACTGCTATAACTGTGATTTTCTACACCATTTAGATACTTGCACTGGTTTTGGATATTGTTTCATATTATTCCTTGGATATTATTTGGATATTTTCTGGATATTACTTGGATATTTTTTAATATTTTTGGATATTATTGCTTCCACACATTGTTTTCTGGATATCTGATATTGCATTTATTTTCTATCTATGGATTTTTGGATCTTGATATCAATATTGGATGTATGAGCTATACATTGCTAGATGCCATGATTTTTGCCCAGTTCTCAGTTCCACTTCTCAGTTATATCATTGATGCCTATGCTTTGACAGTTGTTAGTGTGACCATTTTCAGACAGGTTTTTGAAATCTAAGTTTTGGGGGTGCGCTTTCCAAAGTTGAGCTTCCGTTGCCGGGTCCTTTGTACTTCACCCATTTGGTATACTCTTTCCATTATTTATTGCTTCTCTGCACATTGAGGACAATGGACAGATTAAGTTTGGGGGTGTATTTGCATACTTTACATGTCACACTTACTTTTTATGCATGTGATTTGATTTAAGAGTCTTGGGCTATGATTTTGATCTTTTGAGGACCATGATACTTAGAATTTAAAAATTGCTTGACTTGAGAGTCCAATACTCTTTGTATGCCTTGTGGATGCCATTTAGGAGTAAATTTTTTGAAAGATTGACATCTTGCTTGCATTTATGGTCCACATCATCCTGATTTTGTGACTGTTTTGAGATTCACTCTAGAATTCTACACTAGCACAGGCGTACACTGGCATTCATTTATGGGGTACATGCTTTGTTGATTATTGAGTTGGTTATATCCCAACTGAATTAGTAGTGCATTGAAAGATTTCATTTTGATAAAAGTGCATAACAATCCCTTTTCATTAAGTAGTCGGGATTTTAGCCTCATCAAGACCTGAATTTCTCGCACCGAAAGGTGGATGACCCAAACTCTAGGTTAATAATTGAACTTGCTAAAAAAAAAAAAAAAAAAAGGTTGCAAAAGCAATAAAAAAGTGAGGACTTCTCCCAAAAGGTGAGAAATGGGAAATGATTAGATAGAGGTTGTTTTAATTTATAGCCTAGTTGATTTGAGCTTGTAAGTCCTTAGGGGTGTTTAAACACTTAATGCCCTAAAGCCGTTCGGTTTGGGAGTCATTGACCTAACGCTCGACCTCATGGATCGCTACAAAGCTTAATAGATCAACACATTGCACCATGCTTCCATCTTTGATCCTCTAGGTTAGTAAAAAAAAAAAAAATCAAGTGAAAAGAATAAGCGCACCTAGATGAATAAAACTTTAATAAAAGATCCACTCTTTATTTTGATGATCTGTACTAGATTTGTGTGCTAGTTTGAGGGTAAGGATGTGATCATTTCTTTCGTTAGCTTAGATAGCAACATATTTGATGCCGGTCCACTTAAAAGGATTTCAGAGTTGTTTTAATTTGCATGGTCATTTTCTTGATATGTGGAGGACCATATTTGTTTGCTTGATGTTGAGATTTTGGGAGATTACTTGGAAAGGGTTGAAAAATTGCATACTTGATGTAGTTTTCTCCCAATGCTTATTTTGTATATTGGTGCCTTTTTAGTAAGAAAGAGCTTAATGTTTGTGGGTATCATTTCTGGAAACCCTCACGAGAGTTCACTCGTCCACTAGGGGTAACCTAGGGGTTTAAAAGGCTTGTTGCATACGCTAAATGTAATCGTGTTCCCTACGAAAGTAGCGCTATCATTTTATTGCTTTCTAGTTCATAGTTGTATAGTTGTTTACTTCTTTCCTTTCCATGTAGTTCATTGCTAGGGACTAGTAATATCTAAGTTTGGGGGTGTGATGAGTACTCAAATGTGACACATTTTAGTACCTAGGCTAGGGTATTTTAGTCCATTCATCTATCTTACTTTCATGTCTTAGATACTTATTTGTGTTTTTGCCTATTTCAGGTTAATAAAGTTCAAACAAGCTAACAAGAGCCATTTAGCTCAATTTTGGAGCTAAGGAGCAAAGTTGGAAATAAGCCAAAAAAAATGCACCAGGGGAACTTCGATCGATCGAAAGGAAGTCCCGATCAATCGAAGAGGTCTACAATCAATCAAAATGAGGCGGTGCCAGCTCAGCCAATTAAATAAAGCCTGAAAGATATTTTCGAGCCATGTCAGCTTCGATCAATAGAAGCTAAATGTTTGATCCATCAAAAATCTTCAATCAATAGAAATGCCTACTAGCAGTGAGTTGTCTAATTCCCGAGCGTGCCGATTTCTACCTAACTTGTGTAGCTGCGAATTTCATCTAATTAGAGGCTGTAATTCTGACTTGGTCCTTACTCAAAGGAGTGTGTAATTGATTTATTGAACATTATTGTATCATCCATCGTAGATAGAATAAAGATAGATATTAGAAAATAGAAAAAATAATTTTTCCTCTCTAGAACTAAGGTTTTGGGAAGAAAGCAAGGATGAAGATAATGATGTCAACCTCCAAGTTAGCCCTTGAGGGTTCCATGTCCACTACAATGAGTGGCTAAATCCTTCTCTTGGGGCTAAAGATAGCCCATAGGCTTGCTTCTCAAACCTAGCTTTTGTGTATTTTTGGGAATTTTAATTGTAATAGATGTTTTGACCATGGATAAATATAGATCTTGTGATTTCTACTTGATTTGTATGGATTAATGTTTCAATTGATCATTTGGCTCTAGTCATATGTCTATAT
Source organism: Cornus florida (assembly GCF_030987335.1). NCBI lineage: Eukaryota > Viridiplantae > Streptophyta > Magnoliopsida > Cornales > Cornaceae > Cornus > Cornus florida. Next base: position 17,272,352 of record NW_026775571.1, on the reverse strand, counting down.
ATGCTAGAATTGATGTTCATATTTTTATCTCTAGATTTAATGAAATTGATACATGTCTATGTGTGTTGATGATGTTAATCTAGTGATGGTCAAGGCATAGTGCTTAATGGAACACTCTTGTGATTTATTTGATGGTTCACACTTGTTTCTTAATGGGTTGTATCACATCTCGAGTTTAATTAGTTTAATTTCATGTCTCTAGCCTAGTTATAATGTAATTGCTTTAAATTCTTAGGTAGGTGAACAATCCATTCTTATTTCTTGATGTTCCATGCTTGCAAATGCAAAGAGTGCATATCTCTAGATATTTGTGTGTGCATTAATTGTGGTTTAATTGAATGGATTTTGGTCTCATTTGATAGGTTATGCTATTCATTAAAATTAGCTAGACAATCTATACTTATTTGCCGTCCATGCTTAGTTTTAAGTGATGACACACACACACACAAGTTACAATTTAAATTTCCCCATTAATGTACAATTGCTAGTGTTTGATGAAGTGAAGCTTAGTGATGACTCTAAGCCCCAAGACCTCTCTCATATATCTTTTCCCTACTTTCTAGATTGCTCTCTTTTTACTTGCATTAATCTTTAATTGCATTGTAGTTTAATTAACCAATCACCAACAATCTTTGATCACTTGACCTATTAATCCGACATTAGTTTCCATCACAAAAACACCTCTTTTCCCTTGGGACGATCGCTACTCACTCTAGCTATATTTTGTTAGTTGGAAGTGGTAGTGGCATTTTCTAAATTTAAACTTGGCCACACTACACACTTTTGCAAGCTTTGGTTCAAGGACACACCATCTAGCCTCACTGCTACCAATAGTTTTTTTTAATAGAGCTCTGATGGACTAAAACAGGCAAAATAATAATGCTAAAGGGAGATTTGAAGAATCCAGTATAAAAGACAGAGACAAAGGAATATTATTTTAAATAGAAAGAGAAAATAAGGAACTTACCAAATCTTTACCTGATGCTTTGAAGAAGATGATTAATTTCTATGATGCCCCCAGAATTCTAGATACGGGTTAGCCAGGCCCACGCCTGAATACCCGAGAATATAAAAAACAAATCGAACACAGAATACAAATATGATAAATAAGAATAAATAAAATGCTGAAAAGAAACTAAAATGATAAATCTAATGATTCCTCAGAATAAAATTCCATTAATAAATAAACTCTTCTGATATAATTAATCCTCCAAAATAATACAACTCGGGAATCCATACTATGTGGACCCCTAAAAATCCCAACTGAACAAATGTTAGAAAACTGTCTACATCAGAATACTGAAACATAAAGGAACTCCTATATAGATAATCTGGAAGAGTGAAGCAGACTGTGATGGCCCAAGTTTTATAAACCTGTTGCGTCAGTGATGACCGAAAGGTGACCCGTTGACGGATCCGAAATGCGGAAGCAAAATGTGTAAAATGACCTCTAGAGATGTACGTCATCCCTAAGGCACCAAAATGACTCCCCATGAAGCTATGGAACTCAAATGAGCCAAGCAATGAAGCAACAATGTTAAATCCGATAAGAAATTAACCAAGGTTAAAATGGTCATTTTAAACTAAGATGGATGCCATCGTGCATACTATTGGAAAGACGACGAAAAATTAACAAGGATGGACTCAAGAATCACTTGATTTATAGTCCGGACGACAAAAATATCAAATCTCAAAGTCGAAGGAAGAGAAACCCCATCCCGGTTCGAACCAAATCCTGACACTATCTCACTAAAACTTGAATATCTTAAGTTACAAGAAGAATCTGAAGCTGTAATTAGTACCATTGGAAAGCTTATTTCGACACAGTCAATTTAGACTCAAGAATGGACCAATTTGGAGTTAAGAAATGAGATATGATGATTTGAAGTTTGAGGTGCAGTGCTAAAAAAAGGATGGATGAGCGCTCGTACAAAGGCTACAAGCCCTCGTAAATGAGCACGCCAAGGCAGTGCCCACTGCCTTGATTATGAGCGTTCGTCCCCCATGGGCAAGCGCTTATCCTGTAGACAAGCAAAATAGCTTTTGAGTTTGAAATGTGATTTTGAGGTCATCTGGGCCTTTTTTGGAAAAAAGTTGTGAAGTAACCCCCCCCTAAAATCATGTTTTCTGGTCAACCATGTCAATACCAACATTTATTTTTCTAGTAAAATACCAAAAATACCCTTAAGGTCAGATTTAGCAAAAATGTGAAAATGAATGTTACTTTAAGTGTTCATTTCATCAAGAATGGTGTTGTGTGCCAAAGTGAACATGCACGCATATGTAAAATGAATAAATACACATGTTCCAATAGCCCATGGCCACATAGTATGTCATATACAAAATATGACCTATCAAACCTCGAATTCTCATAATTTCATAAAAACAAACTATGGAATTAAACTAGCATACATGTGATATAAATATACATATCACTTGGCCTCATGTTATACATACAAAATAGGCATCTTCAAGTGTTCTTAGATATACATTACACATTAAGGAAGCCATCTTAGCTTCTAAAATACCATACATCCATGGTATACAAAATATAACATCCAAAAGGAAGGCATGCTAAACATGTGCATGTCAATATACAAAAATGCTTCAAAGTACTCATGAGCTCCTAAGGAGGATGAGCATCCAAGAACATAGTCTCCTTACTTATAAAATAACCCACACGACTAGGTGTTAGGCGCTGAATGTTATTCATTTATAGCCCCTTTACTTGCATGTTTTATTATCTTAAGAGTAGTTTATTTGAGATTTTACATTGTTTTATTGTTTTTATTTATTTCAGGGCTTTAATTGTAAAATCAGTCAAAATCAGTGATTTTGAGCTTTAAAGATGACATTCTGTTGGACTGAGCAATGTTGAAGATCCAAGTCTAATTATACTTAGAAAATAGTCCAAAAGAAGCCATAAGTTGATGAGAATGGAAAGAAGAAGAAAAGAAAAAGTCCTTCTCCAAAAAGGAAACTTTCGCCAAAGTTGGTAACTTGACCCCGTTTTGATAATCTGGCTGTATACGACTATTTACCTTGTCAAAATTGGCTTGGAAGTCTGCACGAATTTTAGAATCCTTATTTGACAGAATTTCTATGTATGTCTCCTATATGAAAAAGGGAACTTTAGGGCCGATATTTTATTATTTAAAGGGAGTCCTTTACAGCATTGAAGGATAAAGCAGAGGAGCTTAAGGCTGAGACCAGAGAGGAGCATTCAGAAGAAAAAAGAGATCGATCCATGGTGGTGAAGATGTTTTCCTCAACCATGAAGAATTCCACTCCAGTCATGCTTGGCTAAACACTTTGCTTGGGTTGTGATGTAGCCTTAGCTTAGCACACTGGTTTGATTGTATTTAATTATTGGAAAATAATTTTTATCATGCATGATTGTGTAATCTATAGGGTTTTTAATTAAATTTTCAATAAGAATCGGTTTTAAAGTTTTAATTCAATTACAAATATTTTTCTATCTTGTCTTAGATATTTTGATATTGTGATTGAACACAACTCATTCGCTTCTTGTAGTTGTGAATGAGATGATTACACAATGGTATTTCTCTGAATATAATGTTAGAGATTTGATAGATTCTGCTTAGAAAAGATAGACCATTCTACACCCTAAAGTAAAGTAGTTAGGTAGATGGTTTATACCAATCGAAGATAGTCCATGCTTAACTTTAAATTATATTTTTTTCTAACTGAATTAATATGTGCTTGTAGCCATAATTAATTCTCTATAAATGTTATATGATATATCTCTAATAAACTGATGCAATTAACTGGTGGTGCGACATTAGTAGTGAAATCATACCCCTAGTCCTCTCTCTCTATTTTCTACATCATATTTAATCATTGTTCTTTAGTTTATTTTATTTTCTATTTAGTTAATTTAGAATTAGTCATCATGATTAGATTATCCTACTTTTAAGTTAATTTGGAATTTAAGAAATCTGTTGACAAACTTATTTTACACAAGTCCCTTGGGTTCAACACCCTTACAAGTAAACCCTATCTGCAAAGATTCGTGCACTTGCGAGTGGTATATATAAATCTCACAATAAGTTTTTTAGCGCCGTTGCCGGGGACTTGTTTTAGTTCTTAACAGATAAAATTAAATTCTACAATTAATTTCAAGTTTAGGATTTTAATTTAATTTAATTTAATTTATTTAATTTTCTTTATTTTGATACTATTTTCTTTTAATTATTGTAGGTGACATTATGTGCTTGAAAGACGTTCTTGTCACTCCCTCAGCTTCCGTTAGACCCAAAAATTGAAAGGACTCTCAGAAACTTGAAGAAAGAAAAGATGGCGGATGATTTACCAATTACAGAAGCAGTTCGCTGTTTAAAAGATCACTACGAAATAGGTGCATATAATTCTTCATCTGCAGTTCGGTATCCTCAAGTGAGGGCCCCTTACTACGAAATTAAGGCCAGTACTCTTCAGTTACTGCCTTATTTTTACGGCCTATCAAAAGAGGATCCATACCGACACTTGGATGACTTTGCAGAGGTGTGCAGAACAATAAAAATCCAGAGTTTTGACGATGATGTGCTCAAGCTACACCTTTTCTCCTTTTCATTGAAGGACAAGGCGAATGATTGGTTTAATTCATTGCCAGCTGACACCATCACTACATAGGCTGAATTGCAACAAAAGTTTTTAAATAAGTATTTCCCCATGGTGGGAACTACTCAATATCGAGATGCTATTACTCATTTTGCTCAAGGGCCTGACGAGCCTTTTCATGTGGCTTGGGAAAGATTTAGAGACCTCCTTCGAAAGTGTCCTCATCATGACATGCCAAAATGGCAGCTTGTCAACTTCTTTCATAAGGGGCTCAATGAGGCACAAAGGTATATGGTGGATGCCTCTTGTGGTGGAAATTTTATGTTGAAAAGTGTAGAGGAAGCATGACAGCTTTTTGAAAATATATCTAATAATTCTACACAACATGTCTTACCTCCAGTAGCACGACCTCATACCATATTGAGGAGAGCAGAAAGTGTGAATGAAACAGGAATAAATCAAGGGCTAGTGAGCCAAATTGAGGCATTAACCAAGAAGATGGATCAATTAATGACTTCACAGTCAAATTTTACTCCTTCTACGACTCATGCTCAAGGCTTTGAAGTGTGCTCTTTCTGTTCCAGTCCAACTCACCATGTGTCCATTTGTCCAAGTGCAGCTCTGCATTCAGGAATTTCACAAGAGCAAGTTAATGCTGCCTATGGAACGCCCGGAGGGAATAATATGTATTCAAACACTTACAATCCGGCTTGGAGAAATCATCCAAACTTCTCTTGGAGAAATCTAGCCACAGGGACATCAGCTCCTCCACCTCAAGTACCTCAAGTGCAAGGCAATTTTCAATCTCCATTTCAGACTTCAAATCCTCAAGGATTCACTCCTATGAATGCCTTCAGTCAACCTCAAAAATTCTTATCAATGCTCGAGGCAATGATGGCAAAGCAGTTAGAGCCAACTAATCAACTCGTGCAGCCTCATTCTCAATCCTTTGCCAAGTTCGAGACTCAAGTTGGCTAACTAGCTCAAGCCTTGAATAGAAGAGAGAATGGCAAGCTTCCTAGTCAACCAGTAGCTAATCCAAGAGGTGTGCGTATAATTGATGACATTACTGGCCAAGAAGTCCGCCATGAACAAGTGCAAGCAATTACTACTTTAAGAAGTGGTAAGAGAGTTGAAAACAAGGTGGAAGAAGATGAAGCAAAGAAGGATGAAAAATGGAAGAAAATACTTGAAGAGAATAAGGAGCATAATGAAAAAGCACAAGAAGAACCTCCAACTACTGAGCCATCTCCAGAACAAAGGCATGCACTTGTGCCATTCCCTCAAAGACTACAAGAAACATCAAAGGCAACGAAGCAAGCAAGCAAACTTCAGGACATAATGGAGATGTTCAAACAGGTGAAGATTAATCTCCCATTGCTTGATGCAATTCAGCAAATTCCAGTTTACGCCAAATTTTTGAAAGATATGTGTACTCAGAAGAGGCGTTCAAGTGGCCATGTTCCTAAAAAGGTGCTATTAGCTGAACAAGTCAGTTCCATAATCCAACAATGCACTGCTCCAAAATTCAAAGATCCAGACGCTCCAACAATTTCATGCATAATAGGGAATCATCAAGTAGAGCGAGCTCTCCTAGATTTGCGTGCAAGTGTAAACCTTCTTCCTTATTCAGTTTACTTGCAACTCGGATTAGGAGAATTGAAACCAACCTCAATTATTCTCCAATTGGCTGATAGGTCAACCAAACAACCCCATAGTGTCATCGAAGATGTGATCATCAAAGTAGATAAATTTTATTTCCTAGTGGACTTTATTGTGCTAGATACCGAGCCAGTTCCAGAGTCAAGGGGGCACATTCTAGTGATCCTTGGTCGTCCTTTCCTTGCGACAGCAAATGCAAGCATAAATTGTAGGAATGGCGTCATGGACTTATCTTTTGGCAATATGAAGGTGCGCTTAAATATTTTCAATGCCAGTAATTGCCCTTTATATGATAAAGATTGTTTTCTTATCGATTCCATCGATAAATGTGTTGAAGAGATGGCCCCATTTGCCTTGACAAAAGATCCACTAGAAGCATGCCTATCTTACTTTGATAACGAGTCCTTTGACATCGACAAAAGCACTGAAGAGGTGAATGTCATTCTTGATGGAGCCAATATGCTTAACATTCCACCATGAAAAATTCCTATTGAGCCACTTCTACCATTGTCAAGTGAACCACCTACGCCATCTTTGAAGTCTCCACCAGCGCTAGAGCTGAAGCCGTTACCCTTTCATTTGAAGTATGCATATCTTGGCCAGAAAACACTCTTCTGTTGCATAATTCATTCCCGGATAAGCAACTATTTCAACTTCAGAAGAAGATTGCACCACGGTATGCTGATATTATGAATTGGAAGGCGTCAAGAAAGAAGACACTACGGCCAGATCGGACGGATTGGTACATTGAAGATTCCGTGCCTACAGAAGGAGTTGAATTCGTCAATTTGACGAATCCCATTTACTCCACCTAATCAACCAGGTACCTCGTCGCCTACCGACGTTAAATGTAGGAGTTGTAGATTATGTTTTATTTTATTTTCACCTTGTTTAGTGGTTTAGTTTTATTAAAAAATAAATAAAAATTCTTAGGTTAGATTATTATTTTTATTTGTTTTTAGGTTAGTTTTATTTTGTTTTCTTTGGTTTTGTCTATATTTAATTAATTTATTTACTTTTATAGATTAGGGGTAGGCTAGTTTTGGGTGAGTTATTTTATCTATTTTTTCTTAGTTTTTCTTCCCTTCTTTTAGTTTTTATTTTGTAGAACAGTTTAGAATATTTTATTTAGTTTTTATTTTTATAGTTTAGTATAACTCGTTAATTCAAAAAAAAAAATCAATCGTATTAGTATCATGTACCGAGCGAATGATCGCCGGCTGCCGGGCGACCATCGCTCGGTGATTATTTCGAACGGCCCATTAGCAGCGCCGGGCGAATGATCGCCCGACTTCACGGCGACCATCGCCCGGAAATTTTTTTCCAGCGAAGCAGCAGCAGCCCGCTGGCCCAATTTATATGTTTTTATTTTTTTTGCTGGCTGGTTTCTCCTCGTTTCCGGTGACGTGGGTCTTCTCCGGCCACCTTTTGGTCGTTTGCTAGCGTCTTTGTCGTCCCTTAATTACAGTGGCCGAATTGCAGTGGTGTGAAGGTGATGATTCGAGGGTTTTGATTGGGTTGTCAATTATGGGTGGTTGGATTGTTGTTGACTGCCTTTATGGATATTTTGATGGGTGATTGTTGATGACAGCAATGCAAATTTTGTGGGGGGCTTAATTGTTGCTATTTTTATGTCCATAAAAAGTGTTGTTCCTGAAATAGTCAGAATTGGTGATTTGTGTCCAGTAATTATTCAATTTGGGTACTAGTTTTTTAGTGGGTTGTTTGCATTTGTGCACTTGTGTGTTGTGGACAAAAAAATAAAAAATTTTGTAAAGTGGGTTAATATAAGTTGCCTACTAAGTGTTTGAAAGAAAAAAATTCAACCCATTTCTTTCGGAATGAGCCTTTTCAGCCCACTGTACCCCCTTCTCTGAATGTGTGTCGATCTTATAGTGTGAATTTCATTTTTGCCCCTGATATTTTTCTTTCCATTCTTGCTTATGATTATTGTTATTCTTAATTTCCTCCCTCCGCGGAAGGATACATTCACACTCACTTGTGGTGCCGAGTTATTTATTTTGATAGATTTTGAGATTCAAGTTTGGGGGTGTCCAACTATTTCATTACCCAGTTTTATTTCGCTCAATCTCCTCATGTTTTGGTAATATTGTTCTATCCCTTATTTTTCTTGCCTTTGATTTTTGCCCACTGAAGACACTGTCCAATACAAGTTTGGGGGCATAGAGTCTGCTCTAATTGTTTAAAAAAAAAATTCAAAAATTCAAAAATTAAAAAAAAATTATTAATTCTTTTTCTTTTGCATATTGACTTTAATTTAAGTATTTGAGAATCGTTAGGGGGATTAAGACACTTAATGTAATGACCCGGTCTTTTTCCTCCTTTTCCATTTTCGGCGATTTTCTTTTTTCGTCTTTTTTCTATTTTGTCTTTCTTTAGTTCGTCTTTTAGTTATTTTTCATTTTTTCTTGCATAACTTCACTTATTGTGCTCGGATTTGATTCCGATTTTGCATGCATTCATGATATTTGATTTCCATGACATTGGTATTTTTACTTTTCTTGAAAAGCATGCTAGATTAGTATTTTTCTTGTAAAGGGCATGAATGCATACTTTAGTGTAATTAATTATAACTTTTGGGGTTTTAGTGTAATTATGTAAAATAATTATTTTTCGTTTTAGGGTCCTTTTTGTAATTTATTTTAGAAGATATTTTGAAAAATGATCATTTTGCAATTTTTGAAAAGTGTGACAAGTGTCACATTCTCATAGAGCCATTTGTTGGCATTTAGGTGAAGAGACTTGGCACCACGACTTCTTGGCATTTGGTGGGTGGAGATTCATCCATGTGTTGGCCTTAAATTAGTGCACATGTAGCCTTTGATTTGTGACAAGTGTGGGCTTGTGATTTAGTCTTGGAAGAGGCATTGGATTAGTGACAAGTGTAGGATCAAGGTTTAGTCTTGCATTGTGTGTGTATGAGAGAGGTAATGTAAGAGCACATAGTGAGTGGATGATTTCTAGCCCTTCCACTCACCATTTCACACTTTACCTTCTTCATTTCATTATCTCTCATGAACCCTAGCAAATCCACCATTGGAGGAAAGTTTAGTTCATACTTCTCCCTTCAATTTGGCTCACTTCCTTACACTTTAGAGTAGAAACCTTGGGAGAGAAAAGATTCCTTTCACTCTCCTCTTTAAGAATCCTAACCTTGTTTTCCATTTTGTGCTTGGTAGCTTGGATTATAGAGAATCAATTCTCTATTGAGGTAGGGGTGGTAGTATGTTTATTTTCTAAGTATTTTATAGTCCTTGTGGTTTAATATATATTGTGTACATGCTTTTGATATGATAGTATTGCATATTATAGGAAACCCTCACTTCTTGACTTAGGGTTTATTGATTTAAGCATGTATGATATGTGTAAACCATGTGTAGGATGATTATATAATTTAGTAGCATGCTAAATTCTAGAAATTTCACATGTGTTAGTGATGTGGGACACTTGTAGAATTATTGATGTTATATGTAATCTCTATTGATATGAATTGCTATATTTGTTGTTACAATAATTCTATGCCCTTATGAATTACTAATTGTAATTATTTAGGAGCTTATTGCTATGAGGTTGATAATTAGTATATAGAGCTTGTTATTGAGGCATGACTTGAATTGATAAATTTATGATATTGTATTATGCATAATATCTGAGGTGAATTTGTCATTTGGCAAACCATTCTAGATTTGGAACCCTAAGACATAGTTTGTATGGTTTTAAAATACTTGTGCATAGAAGGTGGTTTGTATGCCTTATTATATATATATAGGTTTTGAACTTGATATATATTTTAGAATCTCTTGGGACATTGTTACATGTGACATGGCTAAAGTTTGGCTTTAGTACGAGAGGTATGAGTTCTCCCCAATTGAGATAGCGCGCACTAGGGTGGTCTTCCCAGTGGGTTAATGCCTGGAATAACCGTATTGATCTTGGTTAAGTCCGAGACGTGATGTCCAAGTCTTCCATTACTTGTTTTCGCATTAAATTTCAAGTTGACAACCAATACTTAATTGTAGCTTGAAATTCTTCTTATTGGCGAATTGATGTTGTTGAGTACATTGATAATTATTTGTGTTGCTAAATAATCATTTAAGTTAGTTTAAGATGATCCCTTAGAACACCTTGAACATAGACGTTAAGTGGAATGATCCCTTGTATTCGTCTATATTAATTTTGCAATAATATTGAAACTTTAGGGTATATGCATATGTTTCTCCTACGAGTAACTTGATTACTCACCCTAGTGGTTTGGGTTGTTTTTCAGGTAAGGAGACCATGTTCATGTATGCTCATCATCCTTAGAAGCTTTTGAGCTATTTGAAGCATCTTTGTATATTAACATACAAGTGTTTAGCATGACTTAACTTTTGAAGTTATATTTTGTATACCATGTATGTATGGTACTTTTGAAGATTATGTAACCTCTTTGATGTGTAAAGATACTTAATTAATCACTCTTGACATTAGAAGCATGTATGTAATGAGGCCAAGGGCCAATCATGTCTTTTTTTGTACTTAGACACTTTTTGTATCAAAGTTTTGCTTTAAATGTCTTTTAATCAAATTTTGAGGTTTGAGAAGTCAAAATCTTGTAAATGAAGTGTATGAGGCCATGAGCCATTGATTTATATTCATTTACTCATATCAATCATGTTGACATGTTTACATTCTCAAAACTCATGAAAAATCAATTTTGTACATTCATTTTGAATCAAATCATCATGGGATTCAAAGTAGAGGTTAAGCCTTAGCACCTTGGACTCATAGTAGCTTTTTCAGCAGCATTTCGTGGTGTTTTGGTCGACCGAAACTCCATTTCGGTCGACCGATGTCAAATGGTTTTGTGTTTGCACAGTGACATCACATTCCAGTAGCCAAATATATTGTTCAATGGTCATTTCGGTCTATCGAAGCAATTGGAACCTTTTCTTCATGATTTCAGGTCTCAGTATCTTTATTTCGGTCGTCCAAAACTTTATTTCGGTCGACCGAAATAGCTAGAACCCGAGCCTAGCTTCTATTGAGTTTCAGCACTGATCATCAGACTTCAACGGGTCATAACTTCTTCGTTTCTAATCCAAATGGGGTGATTCTTAAGCCTAAACTTAAGAATTTTGAGTCAGCTTTCCAATGGTACCAATACCATTCTCAAATTCCAAATATAGTGGGAGTTATGTATTTTTTAGTGAAGTATTGTCAGTTTTCACTTCAACCGGGACGGGGCATTTTGTGGGATTCTTAGCCAATGTTCATGGAACCTCTTGGAATGTTTCAAAATGATTAGATTAGGTTGTATTAACCTTGTTTGACTTGTTTAGAGTCAAGTTTCTCCTTTTAATAGTGAATTGACCTTTTTGCCCCTTGATATCAAATTTTGCCTTTTTTTACCTTTGTTTTCGTTTTTGTCCTCTTTAAGCTCTGTGACCTCATAGAGGGTCACATTTGTGTCTTAGGAGTGACTCCTATCTCTAGAGACCTTGGTTTACCTTTACCTTCCGCAATTTGGATTCGTTATCGGATCACTTTCGGTTCATCACTGACACACCGGGTTGAAAAACTTGGGCCGTCACACTTAAGTACTTTTTAAAATTCTTTTCTGAGATCATCTTGAATCCCTAATTTTCATGCTTTATTTTATGTGAGTTCCACTATCTAGTGTGATAGGAATTTTAGTATTGTCGGTCCCTGAGATATTTCACACGCACACTAGAATTTTATCTATGGGTATTTGTATTTTTGGTTGAATTTTGATGACTATGGATGGATATGAATTAGTGAACTTTGAAGGTTATTACTATGGTAGAGATATTTAAAAAAAAAAAATGAAAAATATATATATTTCATAACCCTTTCATGGAGTAATCGGGGCTCATGTCTTATATACATAGAGTGTTCGCATGAAGAAATGGGGGTAAGGACAAAGAAAAAAAAAAGATAAAGAAAAAATATATATATTTTGCCATAGAAAATAACTTGAGAAAATATATGAGGAATTGAAGTTATAGAAGTTGGGTTCAATTGAAAAGACATTACTACATACGTGATTTGCTAGTTCACAAATTTCACAACATTGGGGATTGATTTTGCTATTGTTCTTGTTATATAAGTGTGTGGGCAACATTAGGATGAAGTACGAAAATAGGGATAAAAGAGTATAGTCAGATGATAATTTTTAAAGTACATTTGTGTAGTCTTCCCCTTGATTATTATGATGATATGAGAATAAGTTGATTGCCAAAAGATTGAATTGTATTGTATGTTTGTGGGTATCATCTCTGAAAACCCTCATGAGACTTCACTCGTCCACTAGGGGTAACCTAAGGGTTTAAAAGGCTTGTTGCATACGCTAAATGCAATTGCAATTCCCACGAACGCGGCGTTTATGTTTTCTTTAGTTTTATTGCTATGGGACTAGCAATATGTAAATTTGGGGGCGTGTTAGGCGCTGAATGTTATACATTTTAGCCCCTTTACTTGCATGTTTTATTATCTTAATAGTAGTTTATTTGAGATTTTACATTGTTTTATTGTTTTTATTTATTTCAGGGCTTTAATTGTAAAATCAGTCAAGACCAGTGATTTTGAGCTTTAAAAGATGACATTCTGTGGGACCGAGCAATGTTGAAAATCTAAGTCTAATTATACTTTGAAAATAGTCCAAAAGAAGCCATAAGTTGATGAGAATGGAAAGAAGAAGAAAAGAAAAAATCCTTCTCCAAAAAGGAAACTTTCGCCAAAGTTGGTAACTTGACCCCGTTTTGATAATCTGGCTGTATCTCTCTCCTCGAGTGTCAAAATGGCTAAATTCCTTCGCGCAAGTTGAAAGAAAATTAGAAGAGCTACAATTTTGTAATTCACGAGTATTTTCTAAAACGACTGTTTACCTTGTCAAAATTGGTTGGGAAGTTTGCACGAATTTTAGAGTCCTTATTTGACAGAATTTCTATATATGTCTCCTATATGAAAAAGAGAACTTTAGGGCCGATATTTTATTATTTAAAGGGAGTCCTCTACAACATTGATGGATAATACAAAGGAGCTTAAGGCTGAGATCAGAGAGGAGTATTCAGAAGAAAGAAGAGATCGATCCATGGTGGTGAAGATGTTTTCCTCAACCATGAAGAATTCCACTCCAGTCATGCTTGGCTAAACGCTTTGCTAGGGTTGTGATGTAGCCCTAACTTAGCATACTGGTTTGATTGTATTTAATTATTGGAGAATAATTTTTATCATGCATGATTGTGTAATCTATAGGTTTTTTAATTCAATTTTCAATAAGAATCGGTTTTAAAGTTTTAATTTAATTACAAATATTTTTCTATCTTGTCTTAGATATTTTGATCTTGTGATTGAACACAACTCATTCACTTCTTGTAGTTGTGAATGAGATGATTACACAATGGTATTTATCTGAATATAATGTTAGAGATTTGATGGATTCTGCCTAGAAAAGATAGACCATGCTACACCCTAAAGTAAAGTAGTTAGGTAAATGGTTTATACTAATCGAAGATAGTCCATGCTTAGCTTTAAATTATATTATTTTCTAATTGAATTAATTTGTGCTTGTAGCCATAATTAATTCCCTGTGCATGTTATATGATATATCTCCAATAAATTGATGCAATTGACTGGTGGTGCGACGTTAGTGGTGAAATCATACCCCTTGTCCTCTCTCTCTATTTTCTACATCATATTTAATCATTGTTCTTTAGTTTATTTTATTTTCTATTTAGTTAATTTAGAATTAATCATCACGATTCGATTATCCTACTTTCAAGTTAATTTGGAATTTAAAAAATCTGTTGACAAACTTATTTTACACAAGTCCCTCGGGTACGACACCCTTATAAGTAAACCCTATCTGCAAAGATTCGTGTACTTGCGAGTGGTACATATAAATGTCACAACACTAGGGTGAATAATCAAGTTACTCATAGGAAGTAGCATATGCGTATACATTAAAGTTTCAATATCATTATAAGATCAATATAAACGAATACAAGGGAGCATTCCACTTAACATCTATATTCAAGGTATTCTAAGGGATCATCTTAAACTTAATGCAATGATTCCATCATAACGCAATATTAATATCAATGTACTTAACAATATCAAATCACCAATAACCAAAATCACAAGTCTCAATTAAACATTGGTTGTTAACTTGGAAATGAATGCGAAATCAAATAGTGGAATACTTGGATATCAAATCTCGGATAAAGCCAAGACCTAAACGGTTATTCCGAGCATTAACCCGCTGGGAATACCACCCTAGTGCGCACTATAAATGGGGAGAACTCATACCTCCCGCACTAGAGCCAAACTCTAGCCATGCCATTTGTAATAATGTCCTAAGAGAATCCAAAATATAACAAGTTCAAAACTTATACATAAATATTAAGGCATATATACCACCTTCCATGCACAAGTATTTTGAAACCACACAAACCATGTCTTAGGGTTCCAAGTCTAGAATGGCATAATAAAAAATAAGTTCTTAACATGATTTAATGTATAAAACAATATCACTAGCTCATCAATTTAAACATGCCTCAATAATAAGCTCTACCTACTAATCTTTAACATTTTAGCAACAATCTTATACAATAATTATAATAAGTCCTCAACAAAGATGTAGAATTATCATTGCTATAACATAACAATTCAAGTCAAAAGAAATTGTATAAGGCATTAATAATTCTACAAGAGTTCTATATTGCTACCACATGTGAAAATACTAGAATTAGGCACACTACTAAATTATATGGTCTTTCTACACATGGTGTAGTACACATATTATACATGCTTAAATCAATAAACCCTAAGTCAAAAAGTGAGGGTTTCCTATAATATGCAAGGCTATCATATTAGAAGCATGTATACAATATATATTAAACCCCAAAGGACTTAAAACACTCAAAATATAAACATACTACCACCCTTACCTCAATAGAGAATTGAATCTCTATAATCTAAAGCAACCATGCACAAAATGGATAACAAGTATAGGGTTTTGAAGTGGAGAGTGAGAGAAAACTTTTGTCTCCTAAGGTTAATGGGCTAAGGTGAGTGGAAGGAGGCCAAAATGAAACAAGAAGCTCTAAACCAAGCTTTCTATCAATGGTGGCTAGGTTAGGGTTTCGAAGAACAAGTGAAATGAAAGGATGAAATGAAAAATGATGAGTGGAGGATCTAGTATTCCTACACTCACTATGTGTTCTTACACTACCTCACACACACACACAATTGCAAGACTAAATTGTGATCCTACACTTGTCACAAATCTAAGGCTCCTTCCTAGGCTTAATCTTAAGCCTACACTTGTCAACCATCAAGACCAACAAGTGCTCCAATCCTAGGCCAACAAGTGAGTGAATCTCTGTAATGACCCGGTCATTTTCCTTCATTTCCTTTTTCTCAGATTTTTACGGATATTTTTTTTCCATTGTCTTTTCCTTTATGAGTTCGGTTTCTCATCACTTAGTGTCATTTCGAGTACTCGAAAATAGCTTCTGAGACTCTTTTCTTTGGATTGACAACTTCTTTTGAGGACCGTGTCATTTCCAAAATTTCACTTTTCGGACACTATTCACTATTTCGTCCTTTTCGCTGTTTGCCACTTTGTTGCATAACCTCACTTCTTATGTTCGGAGTTGGTTTTTGACTTCATGTATCTTCATTCTACGTGGTTTTCAGGAAATGCGTATCTTTACTTTTGCAGTAAAATACTCCGGTTGCTCTCGGTGTCCAAAGGGGTATGGATGCACAGTTCTTCAAAATCTTTTCCTTTTCTTGGAGTGTTTTTCATAAATATCTTTTGAAGATATTTATTTCAGGGGTTTTTAAGAAAATATCTTTTTGGAAGATATTTTCATTCAGGGGTAGTTTTGCAGTTTTCACTTTTTGGAGGGCCATTGTGCAATTAATGAAAGTTATTGCTAAATGTCTTGTTTTGAGCTTCGATCCTCATACGGGATTCATTTTCACTTTTCATTGAGTCGTGTACTCTTAGAATTTCCTTCTGGTCGTTTTTCTACAGTTTTAGAGTTTCTGACCTCGGTTAGCGCCAAACTTGTTTGGGGCATAACTCTCTGCTCGGGACCTGATTTTTGACACCGTTTCTTTCGTTGTTCATATTTTCTTGTTCTGAATCTTTTTTGTTCATGGAGTTTTACCGTTTGAGCATGTCTGCTCAAATTTCACTTTTTCGGACCCGGCGGGGCCATTTCGGGACACTTTTAGGGTTTTTCTATAAATAGGGTGTGAGACAAGAGAAACTAGATATTTTCTCTCTCTCTCCTCTCTCTTGGCCGGATCTCATGGCAGCCATGGCTGCCATGCTTCTCTCTTCTTTTCCGGTCACTTCCCTTTAGTGAAAAGGTGTAGTGCCTTAGTGTTTTTTGTTCCCCTTGGCAGCCATGGCTGCCATGCTTCTCTCTTCTTTTCCGATCACTTCCCTTTAGTGAAAAGGTGTAGTGCCTTAGTGTTTTTTGTTCCCCTTGCCGTGCTTTACCTTTCCCCCTTATTAGAATTCAGTTTTGGCCATTTCTTGAGTTCAGGTTTGAGGTCAAGTTGTGTTTTTGATAGGGCTTTCGTGGGGGTTATGTTCATTGTGTTGTCCCCGACAAAACCTAAAAGTTTCATCGGATTTGGAGCCATTTCATTTTGTTGGGGAATTGAGATTTCATCTCAAATGGAGGTAGGGGATGTTTTAGGATTACTTGTGTGTTGTATTATGTGTTTCTCATGATTTTACAACATATATGTATGCCTTGTATCAAATCTAGAAAGTTAGTAATATTTAATTCTTTGTATAAGATTAAATTTTCATGATGATGTATAACTTGGATTTGAATTGTGGCATGCTAGAAAATTTGGCTTTAATATGTTTGTTAACATATATTAAATTCGGATTATTTGAATAAGAATTGCACTTTTTATTAAATAATTATCTTTTGTGAAAGTTTATTTCTCATGGGCTTATCTTGCATGAAATTAGCTTGTGTTATGTTTTTAAATTAAGTTTTGGCATATTTGTTAACATACTTTCATTTGAGAGCATTTGGTTGAGTTTGAAATTCTAGAGACTTTAATTAAAAGAATTAATTAAAATCTATTTTATAGTTTCATTGGCCTAATTAAGCTTTTGAATGAATATATGTGATGACCATGATATGTCTTTTAACATATATTATATAGAGGCCATTTGGAAATGATTTAAAATCTAGAGAGTTTAATTAATTTTATTTAATTAAACTATATCTTATTGTTCCATGGATTTAATCATGTTTTAGAAGTTGCTTCTATATTGAGATAATGGATTTAGACTTATTGTGTATTCACTTGAGTATGTTTTAAGCATTGAAGAACATTGTTGTTAAGTTTATATTCATGATAGCATGTTTCTAATATGAATATATTGTTGACTTGTGATTTCATAGCATTATGAATACGGAATGCTTATTGTACACTATTGGGAGTTAAATTGCTAACTTGTACTATGTAGTAGTAATATGGATTCTTGTGAATTATTGGTATCATTAGCCTTGTAAACTTCTTGCTACAATGTCGTAGAATTAGTGTTTAAAGTTTACCATGGAGGCATGATTTAAATTGTTAAGTTGATGATATTGTTTTGTACATTGTATCATAGTAAAGACTTGACATTATATATGCCATTTTAGAATTGAAACTCTAAGGCATAGATTGTGTGGTTTCAACCAACTTGTGCATGGAAGGTGATTTCATGCATTATATAATTATGTATAAGTTGTGAACTTATTTGGTTTATTTTGGAGTTACTTGGAACATTGTTACTGTGATATGGCTAGAGTTTGGCTCTAGTGCGGGAGGTATGAGTTCTCCCCAATTGAGATAGTGCGCACTAGGGTGGTCTTCCCAGCGGGTTAATGCCCGGAATAACCATTTTGTTCTCGGCGGAAATCCAAGATGTGATGTCCAAGTCTTCCACTATTTGTTTTCACACTTTTAGATTTCTAGTTGATAACCTAGAGAATCTATGCCTTGATGTGTGATATTAGATATTGTAATTACACTAAATTGCTATATTTAGTTGTTTTCGCACTTTTAGATTTCAACTTGATAACTTTGAGAATCTATGTCTTGATGTATGGTATTAGAATTCTAATTATACTAAATTGTTATATTTAGTTGTTTTCGTACTTTTAGATAAGTTGTTAACTTTGAGAATCTATATCTAGTTGCTTTGTATAGAATGCTTCTATATTGGTTAAATTGCATAGATGTTGTGATTTTTGATTTATTGTTCAAATGTGACTTAGGAATGATCCTATAGATTCATTTGTAACATAGACGTTAGGTGGCATGGCCCACTTTGGTTATTCTAGCATTTTAGATTTCAAGTTGATGACATTGAGAATCTATATCTTTTGTATATCACGCTTCTATGTTACTTGAAATGCATGAATGATGTGATTTGTGCTAGAAATGATCTAGGGTAGCTTAGGATGCTCCCTGAGTCACACTTTAACATAGACGTTAGGTGGCATGAGCCCCTTTAACATGTTTCACTTTAGGATGATAAAATTGTAAAATGCTAGGTCGATGCATGCTCATTTCCTACGAGTAGCTTTATGTTGCTCACCCCAAATTTACTGGGGCATATTTCAGGTACAAGATTCAAGATATGGTGATTGGCTAATACCTTTGATGGTTTGGAGATTTAAAGTTTCTTTCAAAGCATTCTTGTTCACATGCAAGTGTTAGTATATTCAAGTTTTACTTTTGATGTTGCAACACTTAGATAGGTTCAATGTGCCATTTTTGCCTTATTGTATGTAAAGTGTACTTATATATGTTATTTGGAACCTCTTTGATATGTATGATATGAGGCCAAGGGCCACAAACTTTAAAATTCAAGTGTATGCATTTAAGTTTCAAGTTTTGTTTTGAAATGTATTCTTTTCTAATCTTGAGGTTTGGCATGTCAAATTTTGTAAACATTGTGTAATGAGGCCATGGGCCATTGTAACATGTTTATATTTATAAAGTACACTTGCGAGCATGATTATATAGCTTAAAATCATGTTTTTGGTCCATATTTATGTTGGGGTCTGAGGCTTGGGTGAAGCTTCAACAAAATTTGTTCATAGCAGGCTTTACAGTAGCTTCTCGAGGTGTTTCAGCCGTCCGAAACTTCATTTCGGTCGATCGATAGCCTTTGAAATTCATTTGAGCATCAAAACATCACTTTCTAGTAGCCAAATGTACTGTTCAGAGCCATTTCGATCGACTGATGGCTTATTTCGGTCGACCGATGGTTCATTTCGGTCTAACGATACAACCAACCTTCAAAATCATAATTTCAGCAAGAATTTTGTCCATTTTGGTCGTCCGATGGTTCATTTCGGTCGACCGAAATAACTAGAACCCGAGCACAGCTTCTGTTGAGTTTCAACACTAATCTTCCAACTTCAAAGGGTCATAACTCCTTCATTTTAAATCCAAATGGGGTGATTCTTGAGCCTAAATTCATGGATTTTGAGTGAAATTTCCAATGGTACCAATTCCATTCTCAGATTCCAATCACAGTGGGAGTTATTCATATTTTAGTGAGAGGGTGTCAGTTTTTGCTTAAACCGGGAAAGGGCATTTTGTGAGATTCTTGTCCAATGTTCTTAGAACCTCTTAGAATGTTGTGAAATGATTAGATTAAGTTTTTTTCACCTTGTTTGACTTAGTTAGAGTCAAGTTTCTCATTTTTATTGTGAATTGACCATTTTGCCCCTTGGTTCATGGTTTTTGCCGTTTTGACCTTTGTTTCCGCTTTCGTTCTCTTTGAGCTTCGTGACTTCATGGAAGGTCACATTTGTGTCTTAGAGATGGTTTATATCTCTAGAGACCTTGGTTTACCTTTATCTTTTGCATTTCGGATCCATTATCGGATCACATTTCGGTTCATCACTGATGCACTAGGTTGAAAAACTTGGGCCATCACAATCTCCACCCTCCAAATGTCAAGAGATTATACATCTAAGTCACTCCACCCCATTGCCAACAAATGGCTCCATGGGAGTGTGACACTTGTCATACTTTCCAAAAATTACAAAAAGGTCATTTTCCAAAATATCTTACAAATTAAATTACAAAATGGTCCCCAAAATGAAAAATAATTACTTTTACATAATTACACAAAAATCCCATAATTAAGAATAATTACAATTAAGTATGCATCCATACCCTTTATGAAAAAGTAAGCAATTAGAATGTATTTTCTTCAAAAGTAAAAATACAATAATCATGGAATTCAAATATTATGAATGCATGCCAAGCCGGAATCAAATCTGAGCATAAAAAGTGAGGTTATGTAAGGAAAAATGAAAAATGGGATAAAGATAAAATAGGGAAAAGACAAAAAAAGAAAATTACTGAAAAAAGAAAGGAAGGAAAATGACCGAGTCATTACAACCTACCCTCCTTAAAAGGATTTCGTCTCCGAAATCAAGCCGTACCTGAAAGAGAGAACAAATTGGGATACAACCTCCTGTTCGAGCTTCCAGGTAGCCTCCTCAACGCCATGATGTCTCCACAAAACCTTAACCAATGGGATGGTCTTGGTCCGCAAAACCTGTTTTCGTGAATCAAGAATCTGGACTGGACCTTCCTCATAGGTCACATCTTCATCAACAACAACATCTGTCCATCATAAAACATGCAATGGCTCTGGCTTGTACTTTCTCAACATAGAGACATAGAAGATGTTATGAACCCTATCCAGGTCTGGCGACAATGCCAAATGATAAGCAACTTCACCGACGCGCTCCAAAATCTGAAATGGTCCAATGAACCTAGGAGACAACTTGCCTGTCTGTCGAAATCTTAGAAGTCCCTTCCGTGGAGAAATCTTGAGAAAGACGTGGTCCCCTACCTCAAAAGACAAGGATCTCATCCTCTTGTCAGCATAACTCTTCTGCCTACTCTGAGCTGTAGCCAACCGCTGTCGAATCAACTTAATCTTTTTTGTAGTCTCAAAGACAATATTGGGACCCAAGGCGACTGTATCACCTACCTCAGTCCAACAAATTGGAGATCTGTAAGGTTTGCTATATAACACCTCAAAAGGTGCCATGCCAATACTGGTCTGGTAACTATTGTCGTAGGCAAACTCAACCAAGGGTAAGTAGTCTTCCCAACTACCCCCAAAATCTAAGATGCAAGCCCGTAGCATATCCTCCAAATCTGAATGGTATGCTCCGACTGACCATTAATCTGAGGATGGAATGTTGTGCTTAAATGAAGCCCGGTGTCAAGAGCCTCCTGAAAACTTTGCCAAAAGTGAGACGTGAATCTGGTATCCCTATCCGAAACAATGGACACTGGAACCCCGTGAAGCCTAACAATCTGTCCCACATATAACCCACCAAGTCTCTCTGCGACATCCGTTACGGCCATAGGCAAAAAGTGAGCCGTCTTAGTCAATCTGTCAACAATGACCCAAACGGCATCATTCCCTGCCTTGGATCTCGGAAGTCCCATCACAAAATCCATAGTGATGAGCTCCCACTTCTACTCTGCCACTGGTAGTGGTTGCAACAAACCATCCAGTCTCTGATGCTCTGCCTTCACTTGCTGACAAGTAAGGCATTTAGTCATGAACTGAGAAACATCCCGTTTCATGCCTTTCCACCAAAATTGTCTTTGCAAATTATGATACATCTTCGTACCACTAGGATGAACTACGAGTCAAGAATGGTAAAAATCCCATAGAACAACGTCACGACAAGACAAAGGAACAAACATCTTTCCTCTGTACCTAAGAACACCATCTGAATGCAAGGTCCAACCCTCTACATTCTTGCCGCCTGAAATTCGATCGTGGATGGACTTCGTCTCCCCATCCTCCTACTGTGCCTCAATAACTCTGCTAACAAGAGCTGGTTGAGCCACAAGGCTAAACAAAATAGCCTGTGAAACATCCTCATACAACTACAAACCAAGATCTGCAAGCTCTTCTAGCATCTTCAATTTGTGGACAGAAATGCTAGCAAGAGTACCCCGTGACTTCCTACTCAATACATCGGCCACCATATTAGCTTTTCCCGGATGATACTGTAACTCAAAGTCATAGTCCTCCATGAACTCAACCCATCTGCATTGTCTCAAATTCAAATCCTTCTGAGAGAAGAGATATTTGAGACTTTTATGATCGGAGAAAACCTCCAACTTCTCCCTGTACAAATAATGTCTCCACCCTTTCAGGGCGAAGATCACCGCTGCCAACTCCAAATCATGTGTCGGATAGTTTAACTCATGAGACTTCAACTGTTGAGACCCATAAGCTACTACCCGTTTAGTCTGCATCAGAACACACCCTAAACTTTCTCGCGAAGCATCACAATAGACTACGTAACCCAAACCACGTTCAGGTATGATCAAAACTGGAGCTGATGTCAACCTAATCTTCAACTCCTGAAAAGCAAAATCACAAGCCTCATTCCATTTGAACTTGACCCTCTTGCGAGTAAGTCGAGTCATAGGTGCCAGACGAGAAAAATCCCGAACAAATCTCTCGTAATAGCCGGTTAGGCCAAGAAAGCTCCGAATCTCAAACATTGTCTTTGGACAATCCCAATCCATTACAGACTCAATCTTCGACGGACCCACTGCAACACCGCCCCCTGACACAACATATCCAAGGAACTTCACCTCCGGTAGCCAAAATTCGCATTTCTCGAACTTGGCATACAATCGGTTATCCCTAAGGATCTGCAATACTGTCCTTAAATGATACTTATGCTCCTCCCTCGAAGCTAAGTACACGGGAATGTCATCAACGAACACCACCATAAATCTATCAAGATAGTCACTGAATACACGGTTTATCAAATCCGTGAAGGCTGCTGGAACATTGGTTAAACCAAATGGCATCACCAGAAACTCACAATGGCCATATCATGTACAAAAAGTGGTCTTGGATATATCCTCATCCTTAACCCTCAACTGATAGTAACCTAATCTCAAATCGATCTTCGAAAATCATGTCGCTCCTTTTAGCTGATCAAACAAGTCATCAATCCTAGGCAAATGATACATGTTCTTGATTGTAGCTTGATTCAACTTACGATAATCGATGCAAAGTCTTAAAGACCCATCCTTCTTCTTCGCAAAAAGAACCGGTGCTCCCCATGGTGAAGCACTAGGACGAATAAAGCCCTTAGCTTTCAAATCATCCAACTGACTTTTCAGCTCATCAAGCTCTACCGGTACCATACGGTACGGTGCCATAGAGATGGGTGCTGTACCGGGAATGACATCAATGGCAAAAATAACTTCCCTTAAAGGAGGTAACTCTGTCAGTTCCTCTGGAAAGACATCAACAAACTCCTCAACAACTACTGGAAGAACACGGCCCAAACTGTTATCCTTGTCAACTAGCAAATTAGCCAAGTAGGATCTGTGGCGACTCCAGTCACCAATGCTGAAAACCATCGTTGGGTGGGAATCGCTCTGATCTCCCACAAAATTAAAACAATCTCCCTTGGGAGTGCAAACGGACACCCTCCCGCAGAAGCAATCAATCGTAGCTCGAAAGAATGACAACCAATCCATCCCGAGAATGACGTCAAAGCCCGTTATGTCGAGAACAACGAAATCGAACTCTAAGGTCTGCCCAACTATCTCAATAGGAGAACCCCAAAAAACACAATCCAAAGACACTGAACCCCCAACTGGTGTGTTAACATAGAGAAAACTATCCTGAAGTGTGACCTCCAGACCCAATGAATGTGCAAATGGTGCAGAAATGAAAGAATATGATGCACCCGTGTCAACAAGAACACGTGCCCAAGAACTGAAAACTGGAAAGATAACTCGAACTGAAGAGGTCCCTGCAGAAGCATCTGCCTGTAGAAGAGCGTAGGCTCATCCCTGAGCTCTTGAGCCCTGCTGTGAACTGCCATGATAGCCTGACTGATGTGTAGAAGCAGTAGGTGTAGAGCCCCTGGCTGGATAAGTGCCAACTGGCGCCACTGGCTGTGGTACCTGAGGAACTCTGAAACCAAACTGAACCACCGCAAACTGTGCCAGTACTATCTATGAATCCATCCCACTATGTGACTTATTTAATAACTTTGGACAATCCTTCTTAAGATGACCTAGTTGTCTACAATAGAAGCAAGCTCCCTGCCCTACTCTCGTAGAAATTGATGTCTGACTGGCTTGTGGTTAAAGCTGTGGGCAGCGAAGCTTGATATGCCTCGGCTGCTGACAATGGTGACAGATCACACCCTGGGTTGGTCCTGAAGATACAGGAAGTGTGGATGTAGAATGAGTCTGCTGTGGAGCCCCCATGAGTGTGTACTATTCCATGCCTTAGCCTTCTTCCACTGACTCCTGGAAGATGATGGAGTGTCGCTGTGAGGCTGCTTGTGTGAACTTCTAATCTGTAACTGATCCCGTTCCTCTACCTCAGGTAGCATAGCCCTCTGAACCACCTCTTTGTAAGTCCTCAAATCAAGAATTGAGACTCGTGGCCTAATGTTAAGATGTAGCCCATCTTGAAACTTTAGTGCCCTGGCCTCATCTGTCACCACCATATCCTCGGCATAACGAGAGAGAGAAGTAAATTGTGTCTCATACTCAATTACACTCATAGTGCCCTAATAAAGACCTATGAACTATATCCTCATCTCCCACCTCATAGCCCTAGGAAAGAAGTGCTCGAAGAATAAATCTCTGAACTCGTTCCAAGTCATCAACTCAACATTGTGGACATTGGTCATAGACCTCCACCAGATATTTGCATCTCCCATGAACATAGAAGTAGTCAAAAAAATTCTCAACCTGTCCGTAGATACCGCCATACTTAGGAACCATAAGGTCCAACCAAGCTTCTGAGACTCGTGGATCTGAACTCCCTGTAAATGCATCAATCTTAACCCTCTGTAATCGCATGAAGTACTCTAGTGCCTCATTAACTATCGGTGCCAGTGCCAGTGCCAGAATTTGTATCCCTGCCACCCGCCGACGTATCAACTCCTGTAGAGATTCAGCGATCCCCTGATTGATTCCCTGAGCCACTCGTTCCTCATAGGTCGGTACCGGTGGCGGATTAGCACCGACGCCATTAACTTGAATCCTGGTCCGTCCCGGACCCCTCGTAAGCTCAGTGTCATGCACCTGCTCCTCAATGCCCTGACGTGAAGACTCTTCATGCGTGACAACCATGATGCTAGACGTACGAAAGGAAAGAGGTTAATAATAACACAAGTTATTATGACTGAATACAACTCACACTATGAGTGCACGAAACACAAAGCAAGACAAAATATGTAACATACGGTCATGCTAAAACAATTAAAGAAAGCTATTTTAAACAGTTAAACACTTAAGCAAATAAGCGTACATGTTAATCAAAGATGCTTTTAACCACATAGGCACATAAGCATAAGGACATGTCATAATACCAAACACGTTATAAAGAAACACATAAACATGTTATAATGCCGAAACATGTTACCAAAAGCATGTGAAAATACCAAAGTAGATCAATAAAAGCATGATATACACCCAAAACCCATTGTCCTAAGGTATTCAAACCTAGGAGCTCTTATACCACTTGTGACAGCCCAAGTTTTATAAACCTATTGCGTCAGTGATGACCGAAAGGTGACCCGTTGACGGATCCAATGTGACGACCCTGGATTTTTTAACCCAGTGTGTCCTATGATGATCCGAACCGGATCCGAGATGCGGAAGAAAAAAATAAAACAATGGTCTCAAGAGACACATCACATCCCTAAGACACCAATGTGACACTCAATGAGGTCACGGAACCCAAAGGAAATAAATGCGGAAGCAATATTTCAAAAAGGGACAAGAATGGACCAAGGGGCAAAAACATCATTTCCAACTTAAAAGTGGGTACCACCGAGCACACCATTGGAAATACAACGAAAAATTAATGAATTTAGACTCAAGAATCACTTGATTCGGAGTCCGAATGAAGAAGATATGGCTAACGGAAGAAGAAGGGGCAAAACGGTCAAAAAGTGCAAACCCTAGATCATCTAACCGGTTACCAAGCCTTCCTAACAAGTTAGGATACCAAAAAACTTGACCAAAACACTGCCCATGCACTTGTAACCGGTTACCAAACTTCTCATAACCGTTTAGATGTAAAGGGGGCAGAATACTCAGCAAGGAAAACCTGGCAGTAGGGGTTTTTCCCAAAAAAATGAGATTTTTAGGCCCTAGATGACATTTTTTGGAAAAACACAAAAAAGAAACCCCCCTCCAAATTGAGTTTTCTACATGATTAAAAAGAAAAATTGAAAAATACGTAATGTGAAATGCCCAAAATGCCCTCCCAATAAAATTGGTCCAGGGGGTACAAAAAGCTGCTAAATGGAAAAACAGAAGCTGAACTTTGCGATCGATTTCCGATACCAAGATGGCATTTTCTGGAAAAACTCAAAGAAGAAACCCCCCCTAAAATCACATTTTCTAAGTGACCATATGAAGAACAGAATTTATTTCCCAAAGAAAATTTCCAAAATACCCTTAGGTCAGATTATGCAACAAAAGTGTAAAATGAGTCCGTAGGAGGCTCATTTCACAAAAGAAGTAGCTTTGCCCAGAAACGGCTATGCACGCAAATGTAACTTACCTATTTAGACATGCTACAATGGTCCATGGCTTAAAAATATAGCCGATGCAAAATCCAACCCCCCAACGGGCAAAAAGGCAAAAATGGGACTCGGAACGAAAACTCGGAATTCAAAATTATGAAATGGTTTCAAAATACCATTTGGCCCTTGGCCACACTTCATACATGATTAGTGAGACCCTATGGAAGAATCAAAATAGAATTCCCACACCCGATGCAAACATGGTGAAACAATAACTCAACATTTTTCAATAATTTCATAATATTTCATGAAGTCATAAATTACATAGGATACAAAGTACATGTCATTGGCCTCCGGCCTCATCTTATACATATCAAATACATTAAGAGGAGTGCACTTATGTACACATTACTTACATGGAATCAAATAATACATATTTTGATACATAAGGTTACAAAGAGGTATTTTATACTAACACTTGCATAAAATGGAAACTTAAAAACTATAAGCCATCCAAAGAGCAATGAGCACCACGAACCAAGTCTTCATACCTGAAAAATATCCTCACTATGTGGGTGAGTAACATAAAGCTACTCATAGGAAATGAGCATGCATCGACCTAGCGTTTTATAATTTTATCACCTTAAGGTGAAACATGTTAAAGGGCTCATGCCACCTAACGTCTATGTTAAGGGTGAGACTCAGGGAGCATCCTAAGCTACCCTAGATCATTTCTAGCATAATTCACATCGTCCATGCAATCCAAACAACATAGAAGCATGCTATACAAGGCAACAAGACATAGATTCTCAAAGCCATCAAATTGAAATCTAAAATACGAATCAACTAAGATGGTTCATGCTACCTAGCATCTATGTTCCAAATGAGTCTATAAGATCATTCCTAAGCTACATTTGAACATAAAAACACAAATCATGATATCGATGCAATTCAACCAACATTGGAACTTCCAATACAATGCATAAAGCACGAATTCTCAAAATTAATATTTTGAAACTTAAGATGGAAAATCAAATGTGGAACAACAAGTTATAACATCATCTAGTTATCAACTTGGAATTGAAATGCGAAATCAAACAAGGTGTATACATGGACATCACGCCGGATCAGACCGACACCAAAGTTACTTTAGGGTTACTAGCCCACGGGTAACAGCCCTATGTGCGCACTAGACTACATAGAGGGACTATCCCCCCGTACTAGAACAACGTCCTAGCTGTAGCCAAACAATGACATCCCCAAGTTTCCAAAATCAACAAGTTGTGCAACAACGTATATATCAACATGTATATACAAGATAATCAACTATCAACCACGCACAACCAAATTTGTAAACACATACAATACATGCTCTAAGTCCACCACTATTATGGCATGAAAGATGTCAAAAATAAAGTGTGCAACTCATTACATAAGACAACAATATATTCCATAAAGAAAACATGACCTTATGAATATAAATATAACAATAATGTTTCTCAATGCTCCAAACATAACCAAATGAATATACAACAAGTCTAAGTCCATGATCCTAATATAGAAGCAACTTCTAGAACATGCTTGAATCCATGGAACAATAAGATATAGTTTAATTAAATAAAAATAATTAAACTCTCTAGATTTCAATTCATTTCCATATAGCCTCAATATATGTTAAAAGACATATCATGGTCATTACATATATCAAATCAAAAGAGCAAAATGAGCAAGACAATATATATCAAAGATCAACTCATGGCCTTGATAAATCATAATTTCTCAAATTAGCAAAAGACATGCATACAACTTATATAAGCATCAATAGCATGTAAGAAACAAAAATATAACCCCAAAACATCCCCTACCTCACAAGAGGATTTTTCCTCTTGAATCCATGGCAAGCAAGCTCAAAATGGCAAACCCTTCTAAGGTTATGAAGAGAAGGATGAGGGGAACAAAAAATATTCACAAGGTTAAGCTTGAAAATCAATGGAAGGCTCTCAAAAATCAAAGTCAAAGCTTAAGGCTTTAAGCTTCATCCATGGAGGCTAGGGTTTATGGTGAGGAAGATAATGAAAACAATGAATGAAGTGTCAGTGGAGGAAATAGAAATCCTCCACTCACTATGTGATCTTACACCATGGTCAACACACACATCTATGGTCAATTGCACAAAAACCCTCCTTTAAAACCATAATCCCAAAGTGGCCCAAAGATATTTGCAAGACTAAATTGTGGCCCTACACTTGTCACCAATCCATGGCTCATTCATAGGCTTAATCCCACACCTACACTTGTCAACCATCCAAGCCAACAAATGCACCAATCCTAGGCCAACAAGTGGGTGAATCCTCACCCTCTAAATGTCATCATCCAATGCATCAAAGTGTTTCCACACAAATGTCAACAAGTGGACCAATGAGAATGTGACACTTGTCACACTTTTCAAAAATTGTAAAAAGGTCCTTTTTAAAAATATCTTCCAAATTTAATTGCAAAATGGTCCCGAAGATGAAAAATAATTACTTTATTTAATTACACTAAAACCCCACAAGTTAAGGATAATTACACTAAAGTATGCATTAATGCTCCTTTATGAAAGAAGTAAGCAATTAACATGCTTTTTTAGAAAAGTAAAAATACCACTATCATGGAAATCAAATATCATGAATGCATGCAAAACCGGAATCAAATCCGAGAACAAAAAGTAAGGTTGTGCAAGGAAAAAAGGATAAACGAGAAAAAGACAAAAATGTGAATAGTGTTCAGAAAAATAAAAAATATGGAAATGACATAATCCCCAAAGGAAGTTGTCAATCCAAGGAAAAGAGTCTCGAAAATCATTCTAGAGCACTCGAGACGACATCAAGTGATGAAAAACCAAACACAGAAAGGAAAAGACAACGGAAAAAAAATATCCGTAAAAATTTGAGAAAAGAAAAGGAAGAAAAATGACCGGGTCATTACATCCAAAATGCGGAAGCAAAATGTGTAAAATGACCTCTAGAGATGTACATCATCCCTAAGGCACCAAAATGACTCCCCATGAAGCCGTGGAACTCAAATGAGTCAAGCAATGAAGCAAGAATGTCAAACCCGATAAGAAATGAACCAAGGGTAAAATGGTCATTTCAGACTGAGATGGATGCCATCGTGCATACCATTGGAAATAAGATGAAAAACAAATAAGGATGGACTCAAGAATCACTTGATTCAGAGTTCGGACGACAAAGATATCAAATCTCAAAGTTGAAGGAAGAGAAACACCATCCCGGTTGAAACCAAATCCTGACACTACCTTACTAAAACTTGAATAACTTGAACTACAAGTAGAATATGAAGCTTTAATTGGTACCATTGGAAATTTATTTTAATGCAATCAATTTAGACTCAAGAACGGACCAATTTGGAGTTAAAACGAAGGAGATATGATGATTTGAAGTTGGAGATGCAACGTTGAATAAAGGATGGACGAGCGCTCGTACAAGGGCTACGAGCGCTTGTAAATGAGCATGCCAAGGCAGTGCCCACTGCCTTGATTATGAGCGCTCGTCCCCAATGGGTGAGTGCTCGTTTTGCAGATAAGCAAAACAACTTTTGAGTTTGAAATGTGATTTTGAGATCTTTCTGGGCCTTTTTCGGAAAAAAGTTGTGAACTAACCCTCCCTAAAATCTTGTTTTCTGGTCACCCATGTTAAGACCAACATTTATTTTTCAAGTGAAATACTAAAAATGCCCTTAAGGTCAAATTTAGCAAAAATGTGAAAATGAATGCTACTCTAAGTGTTCATTTCATCAAAAATGGTGTTGTGTGCCAAAGTGAATATACACGCATATGTAAAATGAATAAATACACATGTTCCAATAGCCCATGGCCACATAGTATGTCATATACAAAATACGACCTATCAAACCTCGAATTCTCATAATTTCATCAAAATAAACTATAGAATTAAACTAGCATACATGTGATATAAATGTACATGGCACTTGGCTTCATGTCTTACATACAAAATAGGCATCTTCAAGTGTTCTTAGATATACATTACACATCAAGGAAGCCACCTTAGCTTCTAAAATACCATACATCCATGGTATACAAAATATAACATCCAAATGGAAGGCATGCTAAACATGTGCATGTCAATATACAAAACTGCTTTAAAGTACTCATGAGCCCCTAAGGAGGATGAGCATCCAAGAACATAGTCTCTTTACCTGTAAAATAACCCACACGACTAGGGTGAGTAATCAAGTTACTCGTAGGAAGAAGCATGTGTGTATACCTTAAAGTTTCAATATCATTGTAAGATCAATATAGACGAATACAAGGGAGCATTCCACTTAACGTCTATGTTCAAGGTGTTCTAAGGGCTCATCTTAAACTTAATGCAATGATTCCATCATAACACAATTTTAATATCAATGTACTTAACAATATCAAATCGCCAATAACCAAAATCACAAGTCACAATTAAACATTGGTTGTCAACTTGGAAATGAATGCGAAATCAAATAGTAGAATACTTGGACATCAAATCTCAGATAAAGCCAAGACCTAAATGGTTATTCCGGGCATTAACCCATTGGGAATACCACTCTAGTGCGCACTATAAATCGGGAGAACTCATACCTCCCGCACTAGAGCCAAACTCTAGCCATGTCATTTGTAACAATGTCCCAAGGGAATCCAAAATATAACAAGTTCAAAACTTATACATAAATATTAAGACATATATACTACCTTCCATGCATAAGTATTTTGAAACCACACAAACCATGTCTTAGGGTTCCAAGTCTAGAATGGCATAATAAATGACAAGTTCTTAACATGATATAATGTATAAAACAATATCACTAGCTCATCAATTTAAATATGCCTCAACAATAAGCTCTACCTACTAATCTTTAACATTTTAGCAACAAGCTTATACAATAATCATAATAAGTCCTCAACAAAGATGTAGAATTATCATAGCTATAACACAACAATTCAAGTCAAAAGAAATTGTATGAGGCATTAATAATTCTACAAGAGTTCTATATTGCTACCACATGTGAAAATACTAGAAGTTATCACACTACTAAATCATATGGTCCTTCTACACATGGTGTAGTACACATATTATACATGCTTAAATCAATAAACCTTAAGTCAAAAAGTGAGGGTTTCCTATAATATGCAAGGCTATCATATTGGAAGCATATATACAATATATATTAAACCCCAAAGGACTTAAAACACTCAAAATATAAACATACTACCACCCCTACCTCAATAGAGAATTGAATCTCTATAATCCAAAGCAACCAAGCACAAAATGGATAATAGGTCGAGGGTTTTGAAGTGGAGAGTGAGAGAAAACTTTTGTCTCCCAAGGTTAATAGTCTAAGGTGAGTGGAAGGATGCTAAAATGAAACAAGAAGCTCTAAACCAAGCTTTCTATCAATGGTGGCTAGGTTAGGGTTTTGAAGAACAAGTGAAATGAAAGGATGAAATGAAAAATGGTGAGTGGAGGATCTAGTATTCCTACACTCACTATGTGCACCTACACTACCTGTCACACACACACAATTGCAAGACTAAATTGTGATCCTACACTTGTCATAAATCTAAGGCTCCTTCCTAGGCTTAATCTCAAGCCTACTCTTGTCTACCATCAAGACTAACAAGTGCTCCAATCCTAGGTCAACAAGTGGGTGAATCTCCACCCTCCAAATGTCAAGAGATTATACATCCAAGTCACTCCACCCCATTGCCAACAAATGGCTCATTGAGAGTGTAACACATGTCATACTTTTCAAAAATTACAAAAAGGTCATTTTCCAAAATATCTTACAAATTAAATTGCAAGATGGTCCCCGAAACAAAAAATAATTACTTTTACATAATTACACAAAAACCCCAAAATTAAGAATAATTATAATTAAGTATGCAGCCATACCCTTTATGAAAAAGTAAGCAATTAGAATGCATTTTCTTCAAAAGTAAAAATACAATAATCATGGAATTCAAATATTATGGTTGCATGCAAAGCCGAAATCAAATCCGAGCATAAAAGGTAAGGTTATGCAAGGAAAAACGATAAAAGGGAAAAAGACAAAATAGGGAAAAGACAAAAAAAGAAAATTACCGAAAAAAGAAAGGAAGGAAAATGACCGGGTCATTACATAGATTGATCCTTGCTCAGCACGAACAACCTCTAGTCCTGACGACCACCTAAAATATAATGGTGGGTCATGCCCACAAATAAGTTCTACTCTACTACAATCCCAACAGAGATCCAATACACGTATACATCCTAATCAATCGAACAATAACTAGTAGTCCGTATATATATATAGATACACACTATAGGACGCTCACTGGACTATAGGTTTGTGTCAACCAGAAGAGAAGGCAACATGCAAATCGCACATAAAGTGGGCATGAGTACCTAGACCTACCAGGGCACCCAGATGTCTACTATATCCAGTTATCCATCCTAGGCAATATACGTACCCTAACCATGATCCTGAGACTCAAGCTCATATCATGGTCCTGAGACTCAAGACCATAATTATATATATAAAATCCATCATATCCATCCATAAGTAATCCAGATAGGTCATTCAACTTGTTCAGTTGACTTGACACAAATATAAGTAGGACTAAACATTTTAGTTAATCTATTCCCTAATACAAAAATAGGTAGGACTTAACTTCTTTGGTTAATCCGTCCCTAGAATGCCACCGTCCCATACCGGTGCATTAAACCACACAATCCAATACATGATGCAATAGATAAATTAGTACAACAAATAATCCAAAATAACATGATCACATATATCATCCTTGCATATACTTAAGCAAAATAACAATTCTAAGTAGCATGCATTTAATTTTTACAATATAATAAATTAACATGCATCTCAAATAGATTGTTTTAACCTCCACGACATAATTAAACTATTTAAATCTGATTAATTTATTAAATTAGTTTAATGCCATTATTCATCCATTTAAATTGCTAAATTAATATTAAGCAATTAAATCCTTAGTTAACAATATGCAAATTTATTTAAAATTTCATATTGTTCAAGTCCATAGCATATAGTCATAGATTATGCATTCCGGTTACTAGTCTAATTTATTTAACTCATATAAATCACCTAAACTGAATTAAACCTCATTGGAACCACCCTCACAGTCAAACAGAGCCTTTAAAAATCAAAATCTAGAAGTTCCCAGTGATGGAGCATGCTCTGTCCTCAATGGAGCATGCTCTACTCTAAATGGAGCATGCTCTATTCTAAATGGAGCATGCTCTCGACTTGAGGGGGCTGACTCCCTCTTCCTTGGAGCTTGCTCTCATCCTGAGAGTCGTCACTTTTCATTAGGGAGCCGGCTCCACACCCTTGGGAGCCGGCTCTCAACCTGTTTCCACTCATCTTCTTCATTTTTGGCAGCCTCTAATCACTCCGACCACCTCCGTTAAGGGTCCTAAACTTTTGTTCTAAGTCCCAAATCAATCCCAATAATTATAATAATCTTTAACCATCTTTTACATGAACTAAAACAAGTTTCTATGCAAGAAATTTCAAGATTAAACAATAACACATAGCCATAACTAAAATCAGTTTTAATTCAATTCAAGCATGCCTATAATGTTAATTTAATATCTGATTAATCCTGGAATTAACCTAGGCATATATAGAACACGAAATCTAAGGGAAAGAGTTAGAAGAAGAACTTGCCTTAAGGTTTCGAATTGAAACCTTCTCTTCTTCTTCCTTGGTTTTCCGGCGACCTTGGTTGCTGTCAAACCCTCTCTGTTGCTCCTGGTTTTACCCCCGAGCAAACCCCCTTCCTTCCTTTTTGGTCCGGCCTTCAATCCTTGGCCAAAGCCCTAGCTTCCTCTTTCAGTTTTCTCTCAAATTCTCTGTCTCTTCAAGGCTGTGAATAGGGTTTCTAAACCCTTCACAAACATAAGGCATATATCTATATATGTATACATATATGCCAAACACTAAAACCCTAATCCTAATTATACCCCAAGATTAATATAATAAAAGGAAAAGGAAAATATAAATATAAATACATATACTAAGTCTGATAAAACGTGACTATATATACATATATAATATATAATTATAACTATATATATATATATCACAAACTATCATAATTTTACTATTAGTAATAAATAAATACTAATAATAATAATTAAACTATCCTTATATATATATACCCATATATATATATATATACACACACACACAACCATCCATGGGTAATGATCTATACCCATCCAGCCTCCTATCCAAGTAGTCCATGGGACCCATTGGGTAGTCCATTACTACTATCCAAATCCAACTCCTTTTTAAATTAAAATTAAAATATAAATAAAACAATTAATCATTTAAAACACACAATTAAATCACATATTTCTCACATATTTCAAATAAACAATTAATCAAATAAAGTCAAATAAACTCATAGGCACATAAGCACATAGCCACATAAACAATTAAAAATGCACATAAAATAAATAATTAAATTTCAATCATATCCTTTTAAAAATTAGGGGTATTACATTCTTCCCCCCTAACAAAAGGAATCCCATCCTCAGAATTCACGAAACTCTGAATTCTTTTCTTTTAAATTCATTTCCGTTCCATTGTGGACTCTGCCTCTGTGTATAGGCTCCACTGAATTCCAAATCCTCATAGAAAATTTATGGTTCCTATATTTAAGAAACACAAAAATATACTACACGTAGGTTATATTGAACAACAACTCATCCTTACCCAATATTTATACAAGGGTACAAATTCATATTCCTTCATGTTCCATAGCATAGACTCACAAAACTTCTATGCACCCAACACTAATGTTTTAGTAACGCTAATCTATAGGTTACCACCTCAGTGGATAAACACAATCCTCGAAAAGTCAATTTAATAAGTAAAACTGACCTTCCTCCAAAAATTGCCTTGCCTCCTATATGGAAGACATCACAAGCAAACTACTTCTTGATAGAAAGCTCTAGTATACGAGTTCGACGATTTCCGTAAATCTGTTGCCGCTTCTAAACCGTGCGCAACCCATGACAAATCTGCAAAGCGAAGTAAACACTTCCAATTATCTATGAAAACCTAGGATATATATCCCAAGCGTATCTTCCATGATAAAATTTAATTTCTCGATCAAAACCTCCGTCTAAATATATGAAGCAAAGTTGTTACTCCAAAACCTTCACAAAAATCCTCCTTATAACTAGCACTTTTCATCCACTAGAATGGATAACCACATGCTATAACTCTGTTATCAATGCAATGTAGAACTGAGGTAAACCTCTAAAGTGAACATTACTCCAGTTAATGTCCAAAGGCTAACTTGCCCAATCCATGCTCTTTAACCTATATGGAATTAAAATTCCAATTCAATGTCGATAATTTCTATCGACCATTCACTTCTGATTAGTCCTACTCCCATTTTGATATAGGAAGTGGCAAAAATCTCCAATGATATCCGATTATCAATTTTCCACCTTTCTAACTGGTGATACTCTTAGATACAATGTTGTACATGTCCCTACCCATTCCTGTTCCCCCAAAACTGACATTTGATGTATGGATGTACCTTATAACTGTCTAACTGCACCGTGAAAAATTTAAAAATTTTACATCTCAGTCACTCCGACATCATTCACAGAACCTACTAATCCTCCTCTAGTACCTTAAGCCCTATCTTAGTAAGGTAACACTGCCTCTAGGGTCAGCTCTGATATTTTAAGTTGACCTCCTTAATTTTCTTGGTAAAAGCAAGTGTTATTATTACACAAGCTAAAAACTTCAACTGATAACTCAACAACTAACTGAAAGATTTAAATATCATATCAGTTGTTAAAAGTGTCCACTTCCATATTCCCTTCCACCAGACAGAACTTAATGCAAAGTGTGAATCACTACTTTGATGTGTCTAAGTCGTATTGTAATCCATTTTATTCATATGAACTGATGTCCTACAAGTTCAAAATAAACAAGAATGGAGCTGATTTAATTTATCAATCAACCAATATCCCAACCAGAATCCTGACCCTTTTGTAAAGTCAGCAATCCCTCATCTAAATTCGTAGAAAATGCTCTTTCATTTCCACTTCGGTATAGGAAATGGCTGCAAGAATTCAGTGATCTCTGATGGTCAATCCCGACTATCTAATAAATATTAGACTTTGAGACAAAATCACTATGTCCTTCCTTCTGCATGTCCTCCAAACATCTGCTTCATACCGTAAAGCTCCATGTTTCCACCTGAATGAATAAAGAATTAAAAGTTGTGAACATCAGTCCTTGCATCCTCCTTCCATTTGTCTATAGAAAGTACCATTGGTCTGGTACCACCAGCTTTCGTCTACATCCATAGTTTAAATTGGAGCATCTTCAAAAGCAAACTCTGCAACTGAATCCGTATAACACTAATCCGTAATAAACTTATCGATAATGAAAATCAACCGGTAGTTCTATTCATTAAAAGTCAACTAGCTATAACTTTTCCACACACACTGTGCACCTCTTCTTATTATATATGTGATCGGTCTCACCATCTTGTCTTTGACACATTTTATTTCTTTAACACAAGTAAGTATCAATCAGATTTCTTATCTAATTTCAAAAGAATATGAAACTTTTCCATCCTCCAAACAAGACATCAATTTCCTAGCAACAACTATTTGTTGCGAACTGTGACCTAAATAAAAAATTTCTCCATATTATTTATGTAGTGAAAAAAACTTTGTTTCCTCCTCCATGTACAATAACGGCAACTCCTCCAAATGACATGCCCTTGTGAATAAATTCTTGATTAAAAATAGACTAATAAAGATTTATTCAGTCAGCTATCCTTAGGTGGCATCATTTCCAATAGGTACTTAAACCAGTACGAAATCCTCCTTCTGACTTGGTGACAACTTCTAGAATTTTTAAGAAGATCTTTTGTAACTCTGACACCTTTGATAAACCATCCCATTCCAAACAACATACCATAATGACGCATATCTAGGTCCAATAGATTGGCTAGAATTATGTATATCTACCAAATCCTATTACCACATGCTCACAATCTTAGCGTAATATAGCTCTATTATTCCATGTTATTAAAAACAACAGTAGTTGGTTGATCACATACTTGTGTCTCAACTAAACCATATACCAAATCCCGAATAAAAAATGAAAATAAAACACATATGACAAACATATAACACAAAATATACTCCTACTTAAGATATCGTTCAATCTAGAAGAAAAAAAGTCTCCTCTGAAATCAACTTGCAAAATTGTTTCACAAAATTTCCTTTTATAGTTTCATAGGTATTCATCCAACCTCGAAACACATCCTTTTTAAACATAGCTTTACAAGCAACATATGTTTGCCTAAGAAAATACCAAGGGCTTAACCCTTATCCTCCTTATACGCGGAATATAAACTGTCTAACTTGGCTTTATAAAGCGAATTAGAACATCACAACATAATCCCCATACTCTCCTGAATGTGATACAAAATCATACGTTTCATTCTGATAAGAACCCTATCAAATTCCTAAACTTCAGGAGAATACTTTTTATATACCTCTTTTAGAGATGATACGAAAGCTTAACTATTTCTAGATTGATCAACCCCAATTCTACTAATATTATTCACCATACTACTAGCAAATAAGATCACCCTCGATCGATCATTCATCTTCCAGATTTAGTACCCTCTATCTTGGATACACTGAAATCTCATCCATTAGGATCTTCTTCGGGCTCTTCCTCTTTTCTTGTCTCCTTTATGAGAATAATTGAAGTTGAGTTGGTCCCGATATGCGGTGACTTAATACGTACACCTAAATCCTTCCTTGGCTTATACCTTAAAGTAGGGCCAACAAGAACTAAACCTTTGATTCCTATTTCTGCCTTCTGGCAACGAAATCGATAACGTACTCCTTTAATTCTTTGGGTCTTTTTCGCTTTCGCCTTGGACCCCATCCTCTTCCTAGTGCCAACCATTCTGTGACTACAGAATATAATTAACATCAGCTCCTCCTAACGAACCGTAAATAGAGTATAACGAATCCTAACATGGGCTCTAAGTTTTAAGAGACGCAACGCGGAAGTCATATAATGAAAGACACTCCTAAGGACACTTGGATCTGGAGTGCTTTGATACCAACTGTGATACCTCCGGATTTTCGGATGCGGGTTGGCCAGGCCCATGCCCGAATACCCGAGGATATCAAAAACAAATTGAATACAGAATACAAATATGATAAATAAGAATAAATAAAATGCTTAAAAGAAACTAAAATGATAAATCCAATAATTCCTCAGAATAAAATTCCGTTAATAAATAAACTCTTCTGATATAATTAATCCTCTAAAATAATACAACTAGGGAATCCATACTATATGGACCCCTAAAAATCCCAACTGAACAAATGTCAGAAAACTGTCTACATCAGAATACTGAAACATAAAGGAACTCCTATGTAGATAATCTGGAGGAGTGAAGTAAACGGATCCCTACTCAGCACGAACAACCTCTACTCCTAATGAACACCTGAAAAATAATGGTGGGTCAGCCTCACAAACAAGTTCTACTCTACTAAAATCCAAGCAGAGATCCGATATACGTATACATCCTAGTCAATCCATCAATAACTAATAGTCCATATACATATATATATACACACTATAGGACGCTCACTGGACTATAGGTCTATCTCAACCTAAATAGAAGGTAACATGCAAATCGCACATAAAGTGGGCATGAGTACTTAGACCTACCAGGGCACCCAGATGTCTACTATATCTAGTTATCCATTGTATTACCCCTAATTTTAAAAGGATAGTTTCGGTATTTAATTAATGGTTTTATTGCATTTTATTTGATTACTTGCTATTTGCTTAATTATTTATTTATTTGATTGTTTATTTCTTTGACTTAATTATTTACTTAGTTATTTATTTGAACTAATTGTTTAATTGTGTAATTAGTTGCTTATTTTTATTAATTGTTTATTTGCTAATTGTGTAATTATTTAATTGAGTTATCTATTTATTTTATTTTTTATGTCTATGTGGCATTTTAATTAAATTGATTGTGTAATTGATTGTGTGCCTTTACGGTGTAGGGTTTTATTATTTTGTATGTAGTCGCCGACTTATTACTTAATTGGGGGTTAGAATTAGGTTATAAACTAACCTTCCGAAAAGAAAAAAATTAGGTTATAAACTAAAGCTTATATATATTGTTATATCAGAATTAGGGTTTAGACGCCTATATATATATATTCTTGTTTACGTCTGCTAGGGTTGGAAAACCCTATTCACGTAATAGTGATTTGAGAAGAAAACAGAGAGGGTCTTGAGAGATAATCAGGGAGGCAAAAGGAGGAAGGAAGGGATTGCTTCTGGATTAAACCAAGAGCAATGGAGGTGTTGAACGGTAGTCGGTAATCTGTAGGAAAACTCAGAGACGGTGGTTTAAGGTTTCAAAACTGAAACCGAAGTCAAGTTCCTATTCTAACTCCTTCCCTTAAACCTGTGTTTTGTGCATGCCTAGGTAGACTCCAGGGTTTAAATTAATGTTAAAACGTATCTTATATGCATGTTAATTCAGACTGTAAACAATTTTTTAGGTTGATTAATTGAATTTGATTTAATGAACAAATTGTTTCAGTTTATGTTTTAATTCTTATTAACGATGCGTACTGGTTATCAACGAGTTTTTGGATAATTTAGGACATTAATTGAACCCTAGAAAGCTTAATAAAAATATTACAGAGGCTCTGATCATCGCCGGAGGCGAAGAAGACGAATGAAAATCAGACTACGGCTTTTAAGGGAGAGAGAGTCGACTCCCTAAAGGAGGGAGCCAGCTCCCTCAATGTTAGAGCTGACTCCCACATGGAGGGAGCCAGCTCCCAGCTCCTTAGAGCCAGCTCCAAAGGGTGGGCAGCCATCTCTCAAGTGGGGAGAGCTGGCTCTCAACTTTTGAGAGCTTGCTCTCGCCCTGAAACTCACAAAAATTGTTTTTAGGGCTCGATTTGGCTGTCTAGGGTATTCCTAGGTTGTTTAAATTGCACTAACTGATTTAAATAACTACTATGGACCTATAAAAATACTAGGAAGCATTATTACATTAATGTATTAAGGGATAGAGCAACATAAAGTTACAAAAAAGCCTGCATGTTGAATATTGTTTTGTTGATTTATTTGCTTACTGAAACTTAGCAAATCTTTTGCATATGATTTAATAATATTTAATTATATTTCAACAGTGTTGTAAGTATAGTGGATTATTTGCAATTAACTATGCTTGGATGGGATTAAATTGATAATTAATTTGTTGTAAACTGTATCAATTTATAGACTGTTTGGAGGATTTAAATGCTTAGCTTTATCTTAGCAATTTACAGGATTAGAACATGATTTTTAGGTCTTATAATGAATGCCTAATATGGTCATATGTATTAAACTTTATTTATGCATATCTTGGAGTATGGTTGATGAGTACTTATTACTGTTTTATCAATTATGCTATTTGGAGGATTGTATACACTGGTATGGGATGCATACTAGGGATGAATTAGTTCAAACACTAAGTCCTACCTATTCTGAATTGAGGTATGGATTAACCATAAAGGTTAAGTCCTACTCATATCGGTGTCAGGTCAATAAACAATTGAATGATATACTTTGGTTTCTCGATTGGATTTTTATACATATGTCAAGCCACTGTATCAGATGGAGGACATTTTGTATTCGGCTTACGGACTTTATATATCTATGATTATGGTGTCATGATATGAGCTTAAGTCTCAAGATCATGGTTAGGGTGCGTATATCACCTAGGATGGATAACTGGACATAGTTGTTATTCCCTGGTAGGTCTAGGTACACATGACCACGTTATGTGCGATTTGCATGGTATCTCTACTCAGGCTGAGATAGACCTATTAGACTAGTGAGCGTCCTATAATGTGTATATATACATATATGGACTACTTTAGTTATTGTTGAGCTATCTAGGATATATCTGCGTATCGGGTTTCTGTATGGATTGTAGTAAGATAGAACTTGCATGTGGGCCTGACCCACCTCTTATTTTTCAGGTGTTCGTCAGTTCCAGGGTTAGACCTTGATCGTGCAGAGCAGATACAGTCACTCATTCCACCGACTACATAGGACTAATTTCCATGTTTAGCTTTGCATTTTGTTTCAATTGTTTCCTTTTTAGTTTGGAATTTTGATAGGGGTCCACTAGATAGATTCCCGAGTTGTTTAAGTAATGGAGGTTTTGGATTATTGGATTTTAATTATATTATTTTGAGGCTTTTTAATTTAGAATTCTTTCAGCTTTATTATTTTATTCTTATTTCACTTTGTATTTCGTACTTATTTACATATTAATTGTTTGGTATCCCTCGGATCTGTGCTTGGACTTGATCACCTATGACTCTAGAATCGATGCGTATCACATCCATCCTAGGCAATATACGCACCCTAACCATGATCTTGAGACTCAAGCTCATATCATGGCACCATAATTATATATATAAAATCCATCATATTCATCCATAAGTAATCCAGATAGGTCATTCAACTTGTTCAGTTGACCTGATACGAATATAAGTAGGACTTAACATTTTAGTTAATCCATTCCCTTATACAAAAATAGGTAGGACTTAACTTCTTTGGTTAATCCGTCCCTAGAATGCCACTGTCTCATACCAGTGCATTAAGCCACACAATCTAATACATGACGCAACAGATAAAGCAGTACATCAAATAATCCAAAATAACATAATAAAAATCACATATATCATCCTTGCCTATACTTAAGCAAAATAACAATTCTAAGTAGCATGCATTTAATTTTTACAATATAATAAATTAATATGCATCTCAAATAGATTGTTTTAACCTACAGGACGTAATTAAACTATTTAAATTCGATTAATTGATTAAATTAGTTTAATGCCAATATTCATCCATTTAAATTGCTAAATTAATATTAAGCAATTAAATCCTTAGTTAACAATATGCAAATTTATTTAAAACTTCATATTGTTCAAGTCTATAGCATATA
The DNA here is from genome assembly GCF_030987335.1 of Cornus florida. Classification (NCBI taxonomy): domain Eukaryota; kingdom Viridiplantae; phylum Streptophyta; class Magnoliopsida; order Cornales; family Cornaceae; genus Cornus; species Cornus florida. The sequence continues at coordinate 17,229,356 of NW_026775571.1, read as the reverse complement.
GTCATAGATTATGCATTCCGGTTATTAGTCCAATTTATTTAACTCATATAAATCACCCAAACTGAATTAAACCTCATTGGAACCACCCTAACAGTCAAACAAAATCATTAGAAACCAAAATCTACAAGTGCCCAGTGATGGAGCATGCTCTGCCCTCAATAGAGCATGCTCTACTCTCAATGGAGCATGCTCTACTCTAAATGAAGCATGCTCTAATCTCAATGAAGCATGCTCTATTCTAAATGGAGCATGCTCTCAGCCTGAGGGAGTCGACTCCTTCTTCCTTGGAGCCGGCTCTCACCCTAAGAGTCGTTACTTTTCATTAGGGAGCCGGTTCCACACCCTTGGGAGTCGGCTCTCAACCTACTTCCACTCATCTTCTTCATCTCTGGAGGCCTCTGATCACTCTGACCACCTCCGTTAAGGGTCCTAAGCCTTTATTCTAAGTCCCAAATCAATCTCAATAATTATAAGAATCTTTATGCATCTTTTACATGAATTAAAACAAGTTTCTATGTAAGGAATTTCAAGATTAAACAATAACACATATCCACAACTAAAATTAGTTTTAATTCAATTCAAGCATGCCTACAATATCAATTTAATATATGATTAATCCTGGAATTAACCTAGGCATATATAGAACACGAAATCTAAGGGAAAGAGTTAGAAGAAGAACTTATCTCAAGGTTTCGGATTGAAACCTTCACTTCTTCTTCCTTGGTTTTCCGACGACCTTGTTTGCTGTCGAACCCTCTCTGTTGCTCTTGCTTTTACCCCTGAGGAAGATTTTAATACCCCTAATTTTCTAAAGGATATAATTAAAATTTAATTATTTATTTCATGTGCATTTTTAATTGATTATGTGGCTATGTACTTATGTGGTTATGTGTTTATTTGAGTTTATTTGATTAATTGTTTATTTGAAATATATGAGAAATATGTGATTTAATTGTGTATTTTAAGTGATTATTTGTTTTATTTTTATTTTTATTTTTATTTAAAAAGGAGTTGGATTTGGATAGTAGTAATGAACTACCCAATGGGTCCCATGGAGTACTTGGATAGGAGGTTAGATGGGTATGAATCATTACCCATGGATGGTTGTGTGTATATATATATATATGGGTATATATATATAAGGATAGTTTAATTATTATTATTAGTACTTATTTATTACTAATAGCAAAATTATGATAGTTAGTGATATATATATATATATATATATATATATATATATATATATATATAGTTATAATTATATATGTATATATAGTCACGTTTTATCAGACTTAGTATATGTATTTATAAATATATTTATATTTTATTTTCCTTTTCCTTTTATTGTATTAATCTCGGGATATAATTAGGATTAGGGTTTTAGTGTTTGGCATATATGTATATATATATGCCTTATGTCTGCGAAGGGTTTAGAAACCCTATTCACGTCCTTTAAGAGACAGAGAGTTTGAGAGAAAACTGAGAGAGGAAGCTAGGGTTTTGGCCAAGGATTGAAGGGCGGACCGAGGAGGAAGGAAGGGGGTTTGTTCGGGGGTAAAACCAAGAGCAATAGAGCAGGTTCGATGGCAACCAAGGTCACCGAAAAACCAAGGAAGAAGAAGTGAAGGTTTCAATCCGAAACCTTGAGGCAAGTTCTTCTTCTAACTCTTTCCCTTAGATTTCGTGTTCTATATATGCCTAGGTTAATTCCGAAATTAATCAGATATTAAATTGACATTGTAGGCATGCTTGAATTAAATTAAAATTAATTTTAGTTATGGATATGTGTTATTGTTCAATCCTAAAATTTCTTGCATAGAAACTTGTTTTAATTCGTGTAAAAGATGCATAAAGATTCTTATAATTATTAGGATTAATTTGGGACTTAAAACAAAGGTTTAGGACCCTTAACGGAGGTGGTCAGAGTGATCAGAGGCCGCTGGAGATAAAGAAGATGAGTGGAAGCAGGTTAAAAGCCGGTTCCTAAGGGTGTGGAGCCGGCTCCCTAATGAAAAGTGACGACTCTCCAAGTGAGAGTCGGCGCCAAGGAAGAGGGAGTCAGCTCCCTCAGGCGGAGAACATGCTCCATTAAGAGTAGAGCATGCTCCATCACTGGGAACTTGTAGATTTTGGTTTTTAAAGGTTCTGTTTGACTGTTAGGGTGGTTCCAATGAGGTTTAATTTAGTTTGTGTGATTTATATGAGTTAAATAAATTGGACTAGTAACCGGAATGCATAATCTATGACTATATGCTATAGACTTGAACAATATGAAGTTTTAAATAAATTTGCATATTGTTAACTAAGGATTTAATTGCTTAATATTAATTTAGCTATTTAAATGGATGAATAATTGCATTAAACTAATTTAATCAATTAATCGGATTTAAATAATTTAATTATGTCCTGGAGGTTAAAACAATCTATTTGAGATGCATGTTAATTTATTATATTGTAAAAATTAAATGCATGCTACTTAGAATTGTTATTTTGCTTAAATATATGAAAGGATGATATATGTGATTTTTATCATGTTATTTTGGATTATTTGATGTACTGATTTATCTGTTGCATCATGTATTGGATTGTGTGGTTTAATATACCGGTATGAGATGGTGGCAATCTAGGGACGAATTAACCAAAGAAGTTAAGTGTTACCTATTTTTGTATAAGGGAATGGATTAACTAAAATGTTAAGCCCTACTTATATTCGTGTCAAGTCAACTGAACAAGTTGAATGACCTATCTAGATTACGTATGGATGAATATGATGGATTATATATATATAATTATAGTGCCATGATATGAGCTTGAGTCTCAGGATCATGGTTAGGGTGCGTATATTTCCTAGGATGGATAACTGGATATAGTAGACATTTGGGTGCCCTAGTAGGTCTAAATACTTATGCCCATTTTATGTGCGATTTGCATGTTGCCTTCTATTCAGGTTGAGACAGACCAAAGAAGTTAAGTCCTACCTATTTTTGTATTAGGGAATAGATTAACTAAAATGTTTAGTCCTACTTATATTTGTGTCAAGTCAACTGAACAAGTTGAATGACCTATCTGGATTACTTATGGATGGATATGATGGATTATATATATATAATTATGGTCTTGAGTCTCAGGACCATGATATGAGCTTGAGTCTCAGGATCATGGTTAGGATACGTATATTGCCTAGGATGGATAACTGGATATAGTAGACATCTAGGTGCCCTGGTAGGTCTAGGTACTCATGCCCACTTTATGTGTGATTTGTATGTTGCCTTCTATTCTGGTTGACACAAACCTATAGTCCAGTGAGCGTCCTATAGTGTGTATCTATATATGTATACGGATTACTAGTTATTGTTGAATTGACTAGGATGTATACATGTATCAGATCTCTGCTTGGATTGTAGTAAAGTAGAACTTGTTTATAGGCCTGACATCCCACCATTATTTTTTAGTTGTTCGTTAGGAGTAGAGTTGTTCGTGCTAAGCAGGGATCAGTCTACTTCACTCTTTCAGATTATCTACATATGAATTCCTTTATGTTTCAGTATCTATATAGGATTATCTACATAGGAATTCCTTTATGTTTCATTATTTTGATGTAGACAGTTTTCTGACATTTGTTCAGTTGGGATTTTTAGGGGTCCACATAATATGGATTCCCGAGTTATATTATTTTGGAGGATTAATTATATCAGAAGAGTTTATTTATTAATGGAATTTTATTCTGAGAAATTATTGGATTTATCATTTTAGTTTCTTTTCAGCATTTTATTTATTCTTATTTATCATATTTGTATTCTGTGTTCGATTTGTTTTTGATATCCTCAGCTATTCGGGCGTGGGCCTGGCCAACCCGCATCCGAAAATCCAGGGGTATCACAATTTCCTCCTTCAAAGTGATTTATAAAAGAAGAAATAACGGATGAGATTAAATCCTCATAATATACTTAAAAGTGATTAAAACTTAATGACATGTAGAATTCAAATCATGTAAGAATTCTAAAGGTATAAAAATATATAAACACATAAAACTCTGTTCGTATTTTGTGTGTTGTGTTATACACCTTATTTAGAAAGCTGAGGTGCAAGGCAGGCGAGCAAAGCTTATCTAGAAAGTTGTGGTGCTAGGAGGGCGAGAAAGCAGGTTAGTATTTATTGTGCAACAGCTTTTAAAAAGAAAAAAGATGACTTGGATGGAGGACAAGTCAAACATATGACTTCAGGAAACGTGATTGGCTCACCCTCTAAGATAAGTTTTAACTTCTTTTACATGAAAATGCAATAAGCATTAAAGTGCTATTGGGAGACAATCACGTTTAGCTTTGTTATATGGATAAAGACTTACCTTTATTTAAAATAAAAAATTAAATGTATGAAAGTCAAACTTTTGATTCCAGGAAACAAGATTGGCTTGCCCTCCAAGGTAAGTTTTAACTTCTTTTACATGAAAATGCAATATACATTAAAGTGTTGTTAGGAGACAATCACTTTTAACTTTGTTCTATGGATAAAGACTTATCTATATTTAAAATAAAAAATTAATTGCAGGAATATTCATCTATAAAGTAGTTGTATTCTAATAAAGTTTTTTTTTTTTTTTTTTTTTTTTTCATGGATACAGGCTTATATATATAATTAAAATTTAATAAACGAACTTGTTCATCTATAATGTAATTGTATTCCGATTAATAGTAATAAAAGTGAATTGCGTATCATTCCCAATCCTCAACAGTTAAGAATTTGGGAACGGGGGCAACTGATGAGGAAATTTGATATAGAAGTTAAACAAGCTGATTGTGGATAAGATAAGATAAGGTAAGGTGATTAATATAGTTAGCGTTACAAATTCAAAAAGTGGTTTTGATATGATAAGGTGAAATTATGATCCTTAGCAAAAGGTCTCCTTAGAAATTGCAACAAACTCCACGCTCGACAAATTATTAAAGGAGATGACCACCAACAAACTCCGCGCTCATTATGATGACTCCACTGGACACGCACTAAAGGGATGACCTTGTTGTGAAGAATTTGATCCCTATGGTCTACAATACGACACGATGATTCCACATAGGTTGTATCTAGCTGCAACTTAATCTCGCCAACATCAATATGCTAATAACGATCTTCATCTCATAGAAATTTCCGCAACATGGAAACATGAAACACATTGTGGACTCGATGTAAATGATCTGGAAGTGCTAACTGATAAGCTATAGCTCCAACTCGATCCGTAATCATAAAAGGACCGACAAAATGCGATGATAACTTCCCTTTCTTCCCAAAGCGCATTACTCCCTTTATAGGAGACACTTTAGGTAGAACCTAATCTCCCACCTGAAACTCCAATATACGAGTACAACGATCTGCATAACTCTTCTGCCTACTCTGGGTAGTGCGCATACAATCCTTAATAAGAGCGATCTTCTCAGAGGTATCATTAATGAACTTAAGACCCAAAAATCAGCTCTCTCCAACCTCTATCCAACAAACAGGAAATCTACAAAGTCAGCCATATAGTGCCTCAAACGGTGCTAAACCAATAGTTTTCTAAAAGCTATTGTTATATGTAAACTCCACAAGAGGCAAATACTCCTCCCAATGGACCTTAAAGTCAAGGGCACAAGAACGAAGCATATTCTCCATGATTTGATTAACCCTCTCGGTCTATCCATCAGTCAGAGGATGGTAAGTAGTGCTACGATGCAACTCTATACCCAAAGCCTGCTGAAAACTCTTCCAGAATCTCGATACAAAGCTCAAATCCCTATCCGATATAACAAATAACGGTATACCATGCAACTTCACAATCTCTATAATATAAAGTCTCGCCAACTATTCTGAAGCGTAATCAGTGCGAATAGGTAAGAAATGAGCTGATTTGGTTAACCTATCAATGATGACCCAAATGGAATTGTGATCCTTAAATGAATTAGGCAATCTCACCACAAAATCCATAGAAATACTCTCTCATTTCCATTCTAGTATAGGTAGTGGCTGTAGAGAACCTGGTAATATCTAATGATCAATTTTGACTATCTGGCAAGTACTACACTTAGAGACAAAGATAGCAATGTCCTTCTTCAAACCTGCCCACCAAAATTGCTGCTTCATAGCCTGATACATTTTGTTTCCTCCTGGATGAAAAGAAAACTCAAAACGGTGAGACTCAGTCATCACATCCTTCCTCAACTCATCAGGAGAAGGTACTACTAACTACCCCTTGTACCTCAAGCCTCCATCAGTCCCAACATGATATAATAAAACTTCCCTAGAAGCTATCTCTGTAACCTTATCGATGCATTGCTGATCTGTGAGTTGTGCCTTCAATACCTTGTGAATGATCGAAGGTATAACTACCATGCACGCCATAAAAGCATCGAACAACTCATCAATTGTCTTCAAAGTATTCCACTCAGTAGCAAATAATGTAGAAAGATTCGTAGAAGGTCGGCAGCTGAGTGCATTTGCCACTACATTCGCTTTGCCTAAATGGTACTGTATCGAGAAATGATAGTCTTTCACGAACTCTGACCATCTGCGCTGCCTCATATTCAGCTCCCACTGAGTGAACAAATACTGCACACACTTGTGGTCACTAAATAATCTAAAGGACTCTCCCAACAGATAATGCCTCCAAATACGTAAGGCAAAGACCATAGCTACCAACTCCAAATCGTGTATTAGATAATTAAGCTCGTGAAGCTTAAGCTTACGAGATCCATACGAAATTGGTCATTCTTCTTACATCAAAACACACCCAAGACCTTACAAAGAAGCATTTGTGTAGACAAAATACTCTATCCAGCTCTATAGAGTAGATAAAACAGGTGCAGAAGTCAACTTGTCCTTTAGTTCATCGAAAGCTTTTTGACAATGTTCATCCCATACGTACCGTACACCCTTCTTAGTCAAATGAGTGAGTGGTCCTGATATGTCTCTCGCAATCAAATGATATCGTGTAGGATAGTTCTACGTAGAGAGGATGTCGAACCCATAGGGAGATAAGATTTATATTCAGTTTTCAATTTAGTTTTATTGGTTTACAGGTAACTTGGTTGGAAAATTTGCTGGTTGTCACGATTTATCAAACTAAAAGTATAATATAATATTTAAATAGCACAAAATAAACTAATTTGAATGATCAGAGAGAGAAAGTCTTAGGGCTTTGACTTCACCACAACCGTCATATTATGGTTAATTGTACTAACTCTGGGAATTTGACAATGATATTTTCCAAAAGAATTGAACTCAATAACATTCGTCCAATTTGGGCTTTAAAGAAAGATGTTTTACAAGATTAGCTAACTATAACCTATCTGCGGTTAGCATGGACTATCCGCCTACCTACTCTACCTACTTTAACTACTTTGCGAATGAACCACCTTTCCTGAGCATAGATTATGAAAACGTTCTTTTGTAAAAAAAAATATTAAAGTACCATTATATGACCTCTATTCTTATGTTCGGCAGGGCTCCGCCAGATACCTCACAACAAGATAGGTTGGGAATAAAGCACAAACTATTACAACTAAGACAAGAGAATAATAGTTTACAATCTATTAAAGCATGAAAAGCACTCAAGTTATCTCAAGTGCTCATAGTTATATAATTAAGAAAAAGAATCATATATTAAAACAATCCCAGAGTTAAAACAATTAAACCATAACAATAGGTTAGGTTACATCAGTGCCCTAAGAAAGGGTTTAGCTACTCATGATGAGACTGGATAGCGTCTGTAATGAGTTTATCTCTATCATCATGGACTGCACTTATCTTCTAAGGATCTTCACTTTTAAGGTTGTAAAAGCCACCACACTTTCAGCTTTTTGAATAACACCGTAAAAAACAATTAAAATTTTGGACCCTTTCTATCAAGGCTTGCGCCTTCTTTTATAGAAGAAAATAATATTTGGTGGGCTTTTAGATCTTCTGGCCAAACTGGGATGAGATATGGTTGGTAAAGAGAGTAATCCCGCAGCTTTTAATCTGACATGTCATGGAAGGCTCGAGCTTCAGGAATGGATGCTCGAGCTTTAGGGTTCATGCTCAAGAATAAGGAACAATGCTCAAGCATCGAGCTTCTCTAGATAGATGCTCAAGCTTCAGTAAATAGTGCTCGATCATCATTCTGACACTTAGCCAATTTTCTTCCACTATTTTTTGAAGTGTCTTTTTCTTTAACACTAAGAATATTTTTGGGGTTAAACTCCTTTAACATTGCTCGATCCAAGCTTCATAGGCTCGAGCATCTAGGGCTCAATGCTCAAGCACCAGTGGATGATGCTCGATCCTTTGTGGATGGTGCTCGATCCTGGAGGTGAGGCACGAGACCTGGGAGCATAGCCTTTTCATTAAATCAACTCTTTTTTATTTTCAATGCCTCATGCTTAAGCTTCAGGGTTAAGGCTCGAGCATCCTGAAGTAAGGCTCGAGCATCAAGGTATGAGGCTCGAGCATTTGGCCTTGTTGACTTTTCTACTCTTCTTTGTTGTGATGATCGAGCCTTAACACTTAGGCTCGAGCTCTGGAGCTTAAATTACTTCAAACTTCACCATTTCAGCTCTCGGCTTGCTCTGACTAACCGGCAACGACTCTGTAAGCTTCGATATCATCATAAAGTCCCAGTTTTAACCATTTATCTGGGAAAGTACCTACAAACACACATTAAACATAAATTAGTCTAATTATGGATAGAAGTATCACTTTAGGTCCTAATATATATGTACTTAGGGGCTCGAATATGCATATATTCAGCGCTCATCATACCCCCAAACTTACATATTGCTAGTCCCTTAGCAATACAGAACTAAAAAGCCACTTTTGTGGGAAACACGGTTGCATTTAGCTTATGCAACAAGCCTTTAAACCCCTAGATTACCCCTAGTGGATGAGTTATAGTCTCGTGAGGGTTTCCAGTGAAGATACCCACAAACTTCTCAAATTAGTGCCTTAAATGCACAGCATGCTTATTCAAGCATGTTTTCAAATCATATCATCCCTGCAGTTCATTAATCAGTCAAATACAACAAGTATACCAATCATGTAATCAGAACCACTTTCAACTTTCAATTTCAATTAAGCAACCATAGGCCCCACATATCAGTTTAATCATTTATTCAACAATCTTAATCCCTAAAGATGTTTTTTGAAAGTAATTCATCGTGTGGCTTACTATCCATACTTGTTTTCATTCCTTGCCATTCCTCAATTCACAAGCAGACTTTTCAAATTCTTACTCCCAAGGCATTTTATTATTATTATTTTTTTCGGGTATGCATTTTTTTTCAACAAGGATACTGTGCAATGTTCAGGTTTATTAAGCTTTCTCAATTACCCTTGTAGCAAAATTTCAGCCAATGACTCCCAGACCAGATGATCTTAGGGCATTAAGTGTTAAAGCACCCCTAAGGACTTAGTTGTTCAAGTAATCTAGGCAACCTAAACCCTTTATAGAACAAGCTTTCAGCGAATGACTCCCAGACCAGATGATCTTAGGGCATTAGGTGTCAGAACACACCCCTAAGGACTTAATCACTCAAGCAATCTAAGTACAAACCTGAACTTGATCTTTGTCTACTTTTCTTTCTTTTTTTTTTCATTATGGTTTTTTTCATTTTTCATTCACATTGGTGAAAGATTTTTTTTTTTTTTTTCTTTGTTGCATACATACCAATATTTCTATATTTTTTTTTATGCCTCGGTCATCAAAACTATCAAATCTACCTGATCATCTCAGTCTAACTCAAAATACCACAAGACTTCTAATTTCTATCCCACAGACTTCATGCAAGTGTGAATATTGTGTAAAGTGTAGCATCTCAGAGATCAAAATTATTAAACAATAATCATTCTAACAATGTGGACCATAGGCCATCAACTGATTTCAAAAAATTTCAAGGAATCCTTTTCACCGTAATTTAGTATACAAACCATTTCTAACCAATTTTAAACTACAAATAGAGTATATAACCATCAACAGACTCAAACACATGCTTTTATCATCAAATAGCAAAGCACATCCTTATGTAAGCAGATTAAAAATTAAAAAAATTCTAATTAAAAGTTTAATTTTTCCAAGCCAACCTTACCCCCAAACTTATTGTGCACATTGTCCTCAATGTAGGAGAACAAAAGAGAATTAGAGAGATATTACCATATAAGCAGACCAGCAAAGATAGAACATAATAATGCAAAGACGGGTAAAAAGAATTTCCAGCATCTCCTCCGTCAACATAGTAGTTCCTCAAAGCTACCAAAGGTTGCTATCAGTCAAATCACCCCAAAACTTAATTTATTGTATTTGGCAAAATCAATAAACTCCAACACACATCAGAGTATCAAGTATATATGGAGTAAGCAGAGAGAGAAATATCAACACAAGGATAATATAACCAAAAAGCATGTATAAATATCAGAAATCAGTACAATGCTTTTGAAAGAAAGACTTAGGGCAGATTTACATCATATGGAAATAAATACAGCAAAAAGACTGCCCTAGTCCACAAAAATATAGAAAAGTCCTAAAACTAATCCATAGGTGGTGGTGGTGGAATGGAAGAAGTGGATGGATCGGACGGAGTGCGGCGCAAAAGCTCCTCCAATATGCTCTGTTGCGCAGTCAACATCTGTCGGAGCATTGTCTAACCATCCTGCAGCTCGACCACCCTAGCCTATAAAGCACTAATCTTAGCCTGAGAAGAACTCTCAGGCTAGGCTGCAGGAGCGGGTCTCCTCCTAACCTGAGGCCTAGAATCAGAGAGATATACCTCATCATCTGTAGCCTCATCATCAGCTCTCCTATCAACAACCGCTACATAACCCTCATCACCAAACTCTATTACATCTCGGTGATGTGCCAGCATATGTGACCAAACTTTATTCCATTCCCTCATTCCAAATTGTGGAGATTCATCACATGATTCCTCTTTTAGACCCACCACAAAACCCTGCAGCTCTAATATCTTAGTGATCATATATGGAAATGGTAGCGCATGTGTAGGAGTATCCTTATGCGGTCCAATCTTAGACCAAAACTCCAGTAGCTGAAAGAAAATCATCCTAGGGAATAAATACTAGTGCTCAAACTGAATAGCATAAAGGGCCTGGAAAAAGTCAGTATTCCTAATATTCTTATGTCCAAGAGGATGGACATTAGCAAAGATGATAGAATCTAGAATCCACAACCTCTTAGGAATTTTGGCTTTGTTAGTACTACTACGCTTTCTCCTAGCAAATTGACCATCACATAACTTCTGAATTAAATTCTCAGCAATTGGTACACTAGGGATAGGTGTGAAAACAAGACAACTACATCTTTCATCTACAATCTCAAGAAGCAGATTATAACATTCTAGAGCTGCAGCAATAGCATCAGGATTAAGAATCAAGTCATGCCCATCAATTCTAGTTCTAAGCTCCCAAGGGTCATCCTCACTATAAACCAGATTGAGGTAAAACAAATGAATAAGACAAGGATAAGCAACCTAAGTAACATGGACTATGAGATGAAAAAGATGCCTGTAACTGAAAGATTTCATAGCCCATCTAGTGCGCGGGTCATTGATGAACGCTTGATAATCAAAGGTCGTTTCATAAGAAATCAGAACTGTCTCCCACGCACTTGGCAACATATCTTTCATCCCTCTAGCATATTTAGCAGAAGTAGGACGAACCATCTTCAAGATAACCCTTCAAATTTCTCAAAAAATCTCCAGTTGCTGCTTTCTGTAACCTGAAGCTTGAGCTTCAAGTACCGATGCTCAAGCTTTTAGTAACTAATGCTCGAGCCTTAACTTTCCATGCTCGAGCTCTTCCTGAACTTCACCGAATCAGATTATAAAACTTAGTTCAATAAAATGAGGAAAGTGGGATCTAAACAGTTAGTCTATGTAGATGATACAGGAACAAAATTCATCGACTCATATATCCAAAGAATAACTCATACTCTCCCTCATTAGATCTAGACAATTAATGAACCCAGAAAATTCTATTGGAAAGAAGAAAAAGAAAGAGAAGATTACCTCTATTTCCTGTAGATCTGGAACAAGAATGTGGATTAGCACCGAGTATGAATAGAAAGAATACGTATAGAGCTTATATAAAGAACCATGGCTTTCCTTTGTGTTCTAGGCGAAGGAGTATTCAGTTTCCTGATTTTAAAACTTTTAAAAACCTCAGGCTTGAGCATCAAGGGTGTAAGCTCGAGCCTGCCGCCATTAATTTATAACTTTATAATGATGAAAAGCTCGAGCTGTGGGTACTAATGCTCTAGCTCTTTGCTAGTGATGCTCGAGCATGGAGGTAATGATGCTCGAGCAAGGAGACAAATTTTTGAATTTTTAGATTTTTCAAATTTTATTTTCTTTTTCTATTTTATTCAAACTCAAACTAACCTAAACCTAAATGAAGATTAATATGAACCTAAAATCTAGAAAAGAAAATAACTAAATCAAAAACCTAAAGTAACAAATCAAAATCAAAATAAACTACAGTACAACATACAAATGCTAAGTTTAACGTCGATAGCTCGACGAAAACCTGACCTCTCTAGTCCAAGTAAATAGGATCATGAACTTCCACTGCCTCAACTGTGCCTCTCTACACACTACCCTTTATGTAGGGTTTAAGTCTCTGTCCATTGACCTTAGACAGTTGCCTAGTCTTGCAATCTTGTATTTCTATTACACCGTAAGGTGTTACAGAAATAACCATGTATAGCCCTTTTCCAACGTGACTTTTACTTTCCAAGAAAAAGTTTCAGTTGTGTATTAAACAACCAAACCTTCCTCCCACGCTTAAAAGTCTTACGCAATATATGTTTGTCATGAAATGCCTTAGTCTTTGTTTTGTAAACCTTAGCACTCTCATAAGCATCATTAGATAATTCTTCAAGCTCAGTCAATTGAAGCTTCCTGTTAAAACCAGCAGATGTCATATCAAAATTGAGCTTTTTAATAGCCCGAAAAGCTCTGTGTTCTAACTCTACAGGAAGATGGTACCCTTTACCATAGACAAGATAGTAAGGTGACATACCAATCGGAGTATTATATGCAGTACAGTAAGCCAATAAAGCATTGTTCAGTCTATAAGACCAATCTTTACGATCTGGCTTAACCGTTTTCTCAAGAATTTTCTTAATTTCACGATTGGATATTTTTACTTGGCCACTTGTTTGGGGATGATAGTCAGAAGCAACTTTATGAGTAATGGAGTATCTTTGCATCAAGGTACGGAAATACCTATTACAGAAATGAGCACCCATATCACTAATGATAGCTCGTGGCATACCAAACTGACTAAAAATGTTCGTTTTAATGAACTCAACCACGACTGCGTAATCGGCAATTTTAGTAGCTGCTGCTTTAACCCATTTAGACACATAGTCAATAGGCACCAGAATGTACTCATTTTTATTGGATAGAACAAAAGGACCCATGAAATCAATACCCCAAACATCAAAAACCTCAATAACTCAGATTGGAGTTAAGGGCGTCATATTTCTTCTAGAAATTGATCCTAGCTGCTGACATCTAAGGCATGATATATAGAATAAATATACATCCCGAAAGAGTGAAGGCCTAAAAAAACCACATTGAAGAATTTTAGATGTAGTTTTCTTTGCACTGAAATGACCTCCACATGCCAAACTGTGACAGAAGGTCAGAATACTATGAAACTCACTCTTAGGAACACATCAACGAATGATTTGATCAACACAGTATTTAAATAGCTGAGGATCTTCCTAATAGTACATCCTAATTTGGGGAAAAAATCGATCATTTTTCCTGTTTTGACCAAAATAAAGGAATTTTGCCTATTACGAGGTAATTCACAATATCAGCAAACCAAAGCAAATCCTTATAAGAAACCTCAAACAGTTGTTCATCCGGGAAGGAATCACAGACTGGAAGTGAAGTTGAGGTATCCTCAATTAGAATTCTAGAAAGATGGTTAGCTACAACATTCTCTGACCCTTCCGTATCCCCGGATCTCATAATCAAACTCTTGAAGCAAGAGGATTTATCGAATCAAATGGGGTTTGGTTTCCTTTTTGGACAGAAGATGTTTCAAAGCAGAATGATTAGAATAGACTATGACTTTGGAACCTAATAGATATGATCTGAATTTATCCAAAGTAAAGACAACTGCAAGCAACTCTTTTTTAGTAGTGGTATTATTCAATTGTGCATCTGAAATAGTTTTACTAGCATAGTAGATAACATGAGAAAGTTTATCCACTTTTTGTCCTAAGACAGCACCCATAGCATAATCAAATGCGTCACACATAATCTTAAATGGAAAAGCCCAATCCGAAGGATTCATGATAGGAGTTGAAGAAAGAAGAGAGCGAAGCTTTTGAAAAGTTTCAAGGCATGACTCGTCAAAGACAAAAGGAGCGTCCTTTGCAAGTAGATTACACAAAGGACGGGAAATCTTATTGAAATCTTCAATGAAACGTCGATAGAACCCAGCGTGCCCAAGAAATAATCGCACTCCCCTTACGAAGGTAGGAGGAGGCAATTTAGAGATCAAATCTACTTTAGCTCTATCAACTTTAATACCTCTCTTTCAAATGATATGTCCTAAAACAATACCCTCTTGAACCATAAAATGGCACTTCTCCCAACTAAGAATAAGATTCGTTTCCCTACAACGCTAAAGCACTAGGGAAAGATTTTGAAGACAGTTTTCGAATGTAGACCCAAAAATAGAGAAGTCATCCATAAAGACTTTGAGAAACTTTTCAACTATACCTGAAAAGAAAGACATTATACACCTCTGGAATGTTGCTGGCGCATTACATAATCCGAAAGGCATCCGTCTATATGCAAATGTACCGAATGGACAAGTGAAAGTATTTTTCTCTTGATCCTTAGGATCAATGGCCACCTGATTATAGCCGGAATATCCATCTAAAAACCAATAATAGCTCTGGCCATCCAATCGCTCTAGAATCTAATCAATGAATGGAAGTGGAAAATAATTTTTTATAGTAGCGGAGTTGAGTTTCCGGTAATCAATACACACACGCCATCCAGTGGTTGTGTGCTGTGGAACTAATTCACCCTCGGAATTCTCAACCACTATAATACCTATCTTTTTAGGTACTACCTGAGTAGAACTCACCCACTTGCTATCTAAGATAGGGTAGATTATTCCCGCATCCAGCAACTTCACAACTTCCTTTAACACTACCTCCTTCATATTAGGATTCAATCTTCGTTGGAGTTCCTGAGATGTTTGAGAATCCTCCTCCAAATGAATCTGATGCATACAAATTGTGGGACTAATTCCTTCCAAATCAGCCACCCTCTACCCAATAGCCTTTGTATTTTGCTCGAGAACTTTTAAGAGACTATTTTCTTGGGAACTTGTAAGATTAGAAACAATGATCACCGGAAGGGCGTCATTTAAACCCAAGAAAGCATACTTGAGCTTTTCCGGTAGTGGCTTAAGCTCAAGCTTAGGTGGAGACTCCAAAGAACGAATAGGTAGAGTACTGGAAAGTGGTGGAAGCAGCTCTAACCTAGATTTCCATGGAGGAAAAGCTGTGATAGGAGTGGAATCTAGCAAAGAATTCACTTCAGCTATTGAAGCATCAATATCGAAATATTCATAGTTGAAGTGATTCAGACAAGTTTCTAAAGGATCCTTGGATAAAATAATTGGGAGTGATTCCTCAAGTAACTCATCAATAACATCAAGGAAGAAGCATTCATTATCATCGTGGGGATGATGAATAGCATTGAAGATGTTTAGCTTGACTTTCATATTCCCAAAAGATAAATCCATGGTTCCAGTCCTACAGTTAATACAAGTATTCGCTGTGGCTAGAAAAGGTCTTCCAAGAATGACTGGAATATATCGTGGATCGGTTCTATATCAAGAACTAGAAAATCGACCGAAAAATAAAACTTGTCCATCTTCAACAATACCTCGTGGTTGTCTGACAGAACGGTCAGCAAGTTGTAGAATAACCGACGTAGGTTTTAACTCTCCGAAACCTAACTTCTCAAACACCGAGTAAGGAATAAGATTAACATTTGCTCCAAGGTCAAGGAGTGCTCGCTCTATCACATTGTTTCCAATGGTGCAAAAATTGTAGGAGCTCCTGTGACGACCCTGGTTTTTAGGCCAGCGTCTCCTGCGATGAACCGAAGGTTGACCCGATAACGGATCCGAATGCAGAAGCGAAAATAGAAAACAAGACTCTAAGAAGTCAAAGTGACCTTCCATGAGGTCGTGGAACTCAATAAGAACTAATGCGGGAACGAATAATCAAAAAAAAGACCGAACAGGCCCCCAAGGGCAAAATGGTCATTTTTAAAAACTATAGATTTGGGTGCCACCGAGCACACTGCTGGAAGGACAATGAAAAACTAATCAAGATGGACTCAAGAATCGCATGATTCGGAGTCCGAACGAAGGAGAAACGGCATAACGAAGAAAAACAAGCACTTAAAGCAAAAAGGGTAAAATGGTAATTATCTAGGATAAACCGGGTGTAACCAAGCACACCGTTGGAAAGACAGTGAAAAATTAGTCAAGTTCAAAAAAAAATTCACTTGAATCGGAGTCCGGACGAAGAAGAAAAGCCCAAAAGAAGAATTGACGTCGCGGCGGCCCGATGAGGGGCCATGGAGCACACGACGCCTATGCGCGAGCCCACCGGCGTGCATGCCGGCGCCCAAAGACATGGCTGGTGGCAACCCTTGGCTGCTGCTACATTTTTTTTGATCTGCCCAGAACTGAAGCTTGAAACGGAGGTCAAGACGAGTTTTTCTGGAAAAACACGAAGAAGAAACCCCTCCCTAAAATCAAGTTTTCTACCCGACTTCACGGACGGAATCGAAAAAAACTCACTGTGAAATCCCTAAAATTCCCCTAGATCAGAACTGAACAAGAGGGTCATAAAGCTGCTAAATGAAAACTGGAAGCTGAAACTTCACGAGGGATTTCCGGTACCAAGACGACATTTTCTGGAAAAATACGAAAAAGAAACCCCCCCTAGATCACGTTTTCTAAACGACCATGTTGAAAGAAGAAAATAAAACTGAGGTGAAAGGTCCATAATGCCCCTAGATCAGAATATGCAAAAAAAATGCGAAATGAATTCACAAGAGGCTCAAAACACGAACGATGAGGTTTTGCCCGGAAACGACTATGCACGCAAACGTAACTTACCTCTTTAGACGTGCTACAATGGTCCATGGCTTAAAAATATAGCCGATGCAAAATCCGACCCCCCAACGGGCAAAAGGGCAAAAATGGACTTGGAACGGAAAACATGGAATCCAAAAATGCAAAACGGGATCAAATGACCGTTTGGCCCTTGGCCACACTTCATACAAGATTAATAAGACCCTATGAAAGAATGAAAATGGAATTCCCACACCCGATGCAACCATGGTGAAGTAATGACTTGCGATTTTTCAAGATTTTCATAATATTTCATGAAGTTAAAAAGTTGTATAAAATACAATACACATGTCATTGGCCTCCGGCCTCATCTCATACATATCAAATACATGGAAAGGAGTGTACTTAAGTACACATTACATACATGGAATCAAATATACATATTTTGACATATAAGTCTACAAAATGACATTTCATGCTAACATTTGCCTGAAATGGAAACTTGAAAGCTACACGACATCCAAGGAATGCTAGGGTTCATGAACCAAGTCTTCGTACCTGAAATATGCCCCAGTATCGTAGGGGTGAGTAACGTAAAGCTACTCGTAGGAGATGAGCATGCATCGACCTAGCATTTTACAAATTTATCACCTTAAGGTGAAACATGTTAAAAGGGCTCATGCCACCTAACGTCTATGTCCAAGTGAGACTCGGGGAGCATCCTAAGCTACCTTAGAGTCTAAGCAACAAGAATCATGATATACATACGTGTATGAAACGAATCATGGTTGGGATAATCCACAGAACACGATAAGAAGAATGCTTGAGCATAGATTAACATGAATTGCATTTTCAATACAATTGAACTAGGTCTAGAGTAATCCATACAATATGACAAAAGCATATTTGAATACAAGTTAACAAGAATCACATTATCCATGCAATTCAACAACAAAAGAGCATATTATACAATGCAACAAGGTTTCAGTTCTCAAAGCCATCAACTTAGAATCTAAAGCACAAAATAACAGTAGTGGTTTATGCCACCTAACGTCTATGTTATAAATGAATCAATAGGATCAATCCTAAGTTTTATTAGAACGTTAAAACACGATTTTCAATATCGATGTAATTTAACCAACATTGGAACTTCCAATACAACGTATAAAGCACAATTTCGCAAAGTTAACATCTTGTAACTTAAAATGGAACGACAAATAAGAAACAACAAGTTACAACATTATCTAGTTATCAGCTTGAAAATGAAATGCGAAATCAAACAAAGTGGATACTCGGATGTCACGCCGGATCAGACTGACAACATAGTTACTTTAGGGTTACTAGCCCATGGGTAACCTCCCTATGTGTGCACTAGACTATATATAGAGGGACTATCCCCCGTACTAGAACCACGTCTTAGCCATAGTCAAACAACGACATCCCCAAGTTTCTAAAATCAACAAGTTGTGCAACAACGCATGTATCAACAGGAATATGCAAGATAATCAACTATCTACCAAGTAATTTGGAAACCTATACAATACATGCTCTAAGTCCACAACTAATATGATGTGATGAATGTCGAATCTTCAGTGTGCGACTTGTTACACGCTATGCATGAATGATGCTAAATATGAAATGTGCAAATCATTACACAAGGCAACAATATATTCAATAAGGAAAACATATTCTCATGAGTATAAATATAGCAACTATGTTATCCAATGCTCAAAACATAACCAAATGGATATACAACAAGTTCATGTCCAGGATTTTGATATAGAAACGACTTTCAAACACAATTAAATCCATGGCTCAATTCGATAGAATTTAATTAAATAAAAATAATTAAATTCCCTAGATTCTAATTCAATTCCAAATAACCTCAAATTAATACATATTAAAGAACATGGCATGGTCATCACCTATATCCATTCTAAAACTCAATTAGGTTATTGGAACAACAAAGTAGAACTTTAATTAAATCATGCTAATTTAAATCCCAAGGTTCTAAAACAACTTCTAATAGTCCCAAATTAATATATACTAGTAAACAAGTCATGGCCAATACAAATATCAAGTTAAAACCTTAATTAAGCTAATGGGACCACAAAATAGATTTTAATTAATTCTTTTAATTAAAATCTCTAAATTTTTAAACTTAACCAAATGCTCTCAATTTAACATATCTTAGAGAATATGCCAAGGACTAATGTAATATCACATTACAAGTTTATTTCATTCAATTTAAGACCATGTGACTTAACCTTTCACTAAAGTTAAATATAAATTAAAAGTTGCAATTCTCATGCAATTAATCCCAATTTAATATATGTGAACAACTATACCTAAGCTTAATTTTCTAGCATGCCATAATACAATCCCAAGTGGTATATCACCATGAGGATTAAATCTTAAACATGAAATTTAATTAAATAAAAGGTTTCAAAAGCTTACCGAATATTCTAAATCAAATATATGTGAAACTATATGGTATGTAAATCAAGAATATCAAGTCGGAATTTAAATAAAGTGAATAGTGCACTCAGGGCAAATTAATTAATTAAATTAATTAATAATTACTAATTTTCAAAACACCTCCAATTACTTTCAAATTCAACTATGTTGAAGAGCATGCCAAGGCCTAATATAATATGCTAACACATATTAATTTCAAGCTAGTTAAGGCCATGTGAATTAATCTTTCACCTAAGATAAATATTAAATAAAATCTTTAATACTTATTCAAATGTTCCAATTTTAATACACGACAATGAGCATATCAAGGGGCAATATAAAATCATGCTACATGTTTAAACCAAGTCATGAGCAACCAGGAAAATTAGATCCTGTACAAGAAAAATAAATAATAAAATCTCTAGATTTTATATTTAATCATGCAAACAAGTAGTATAAGCATCACAAGTATACTATATAACAAGAATTTAAACCTAGAACATCTCCTACCTCAATTTGAGATGAAAATCCCAAAGGCCCACCAAAATAAAAGTGCTCCGAATTCGACGATACCGAGAGGTTTTGTCGGGGACAACACCGTGAACAAGAATCCGCAAGAAGCCCCATGAAAATCATAACTTGACCTCAAAACCAAACTCAAGAAATGGTCAAAACTGAATTCTAATAAGGGGGAAAGGTAGAGCATGGCGAGGGGAATAACAAACGTTAAGGCCGAAGACTTTCCATCAAGGAAAAGTGAACCAAAAGAGGAGAGAGAAGATGGTAGCACCCCTTGGGCTGCCATGGAAGCTCCAGGTCATGCATGAAGAGGGGAGAAGATGAAAAATGAAATATCTCACCCCCCCTTTTATAGAAATCTCAAAAAGTGCCCCGAACGGGCCCCGCCGGGTCCAAAAAAGTAAAATTTGAGCAGACGAGCTCAAATGGCAAAACTTTGTGAACGAAAAAGATTCAAAATGATAAAAATATGAACAACGAAAGAAATAAAGTCGAAAATCGAGTCCCGAGCAGAAAGTTATGCCCAAAACAAGTTTGGCAAAAATTGGGGCCAGAAACCCTGAAACTGGAAAACATCGACCAGAAGGAAATTCCAAGAGTACACAACTCGACGAAATGTGAAAATGAATCCTGTACGAGGATCCAGGCTCAAAACAAGACATTTTGCAATAACTTTCATTAATTGCACAATGGCCCCTCCAAAAAGTGAAAACTGCACTTATGGCCCAGAATGAAAATATCTTCCTAAAATATTTTCTTAAAAACCCCTGAAATAAAATATCTTCAAAAGATATTTACAAAAAACACCCCAAGAAAAGAAAATAATTTCAAAGAACTTTGCATCCATGCCCCTATGGACACCGGGAGCAACCAGAGTACTTTTTTGTAAAAGTAAAGATACCTATTTCGAGGAAACCACTCAAGATGAAGGCACGTGAAGTCAAAAACCAACTCTGAGCATGAGAAGTGAGGTTGTGCCAACAATGTGACAAATGGGGAAAAGACAGAATAGGGAAAATGACGAAATAGCGCATAGTGTCCAAAAATGAAAAATGCAAAAATGACTCGGTCCTCAAAGGAAGTTGTCAATTCACATGAAAGAGTCTCAAAAACCAATTCTGAGCACTCGAGATGACACTAAGCGACACGAAACAGAGCTCAGAAAAGAAAATTAAACGAAAAAAATTCATTCCTAAAATTTTAGGAAAAAAGAAAGGAAGGCAAATGACCGGGTTAGGAGTAGATGAAGAAGTGACTCCACCTTTAACTCTTTTTATGGATTGTGGAATAGCACTTGAGGAAACATCCTTGGGATGTAGATTATGAATGATATGAATTATAGGAATCATAAGACTTTCTTTTTCCTCCTATCATTTTTCAACTTGGTTATCAACCACTCGACCACTCCTCAATGTAGTGATAGCCGGAACTTGCTCATGATGAATACCTGAGGAATTGGTTTCATTAATCATGTAAGTCTGCCCTTTCGGGTTGGCTATTGGCTGACTAGGTAGTTTTCCATCCTCTCTTCGAGATAAAGTACTCACGATTTGCCCAACTTGTGCTTCTAGCTTTGCTATGGCTTGAGAATGAGAATTAAGAAGTTGGGTATTGGCTTTCAGATCAACAAGAGCATTGAGTACTTGTTCCTTAAATACAGAATTTCTAGGAGAAAGTGGAAGATTAGGAGCTTGAGTGGGTTGATTTCTAAACTGAGGTGGACGATAAATACCAGATTGATTGAAAGAATTATTTTGTGGCATAGGATTGGATGAATTTTGACACTGCCCCTCAGATTGGGAAGCAGTATTTCCTTGATTTGGATTACGCCATAACAAATTGGGATGATCTCTCCAGCCAGGATTGTATGTAGAAGAATATGGATTATAGGTTGGTCTAGAGAATGCAGCATTCACTTGCTGTGATACTCCCTAATTTTAGAACACGGATTGATCAAGTCCGCACACAAAATCAGGGGATATTAGCCAATCAATAATAAAAAAGCACAAAATACCAGAGGAAAAATTTATATAAATAAATAACACTGAAAGGAAAAACTAAATTTATAATTAAATTCTAAATCCTCCAATACATTAATCTCCAATAAATTCTCATTAGAAGAATAAAACCTCCAGAGTACAACTTGGAAATCCATACAATGTGGACCCCTAACAAAAATCCTAACTAAGACAAAATAAATAAATGTCTAACTCAAAAATAATAACTAATAATGAAAACATAGTGAAGGTCATACGTCTATGACACCGGAAGAGTGATGAAGTCTGGCCTCTGCTCTGCACGAACTGACTCTACGTTTGGAACTGTCGAGGACCTGAAAAGATAACAACAAAGGTGGGTCAAAACCCACGAACAAGCCCTTTCTACTGCATCCTAAACAGAAAACCCGATAAACGATACACCCTAGTCCGACTCATGCAATAACTACATAAGCAATATACATAAGTATACACACTATAGACTTTCGCTAAATTATAAGACAGCCTCAACCAGATTGTAATGACCTGGTCTTTTTCCTCCTTTTCCATTTTTGGTGATTTTCTTTTTTCATTTTTTTTTCTTTCTTATTTCGTCTTTTACTCGTTTATCGTTTTTCCTTGCTTAACCTCACTTCGGGTGTTCGGATTTGATTTCGGTTTTGTATGCATTCATGATACTTGATTTCCATGACATTGGTATTTTCACTTTTGTTGAAAAGCATGCTAGTTGCTTTTATTTTTCATAAAGGGCATGAATGCTTACTTTAGTGTAATTATTCATAACTTTTGAGATTTTAGTATAATTATGCAAAATTATTATTTTTCGTTTGAGGGACCTTTTTGCAATTTATTTTAGAAGATATTTTGAAAAAGGACCATTTTGCAATTTTTGGAAAGTGTGACAAGTGTCACACTCTCATGGAGCCATTTGTTGGCATTTAGGTGAAGAGACTTGGCACCATGACCTCTTGACATTTGGTGGGTGGATATTCATCCATGTGTTGGCCTTAGATTGGTGTACATGTAACTATTGATTGTTGACAAGTGTAAGCTTAGGATTAAGTCTTGGAAGAGGCATTGGATTGTTGACAAGTGTAAGCTTAGGATTAAGTCTTGGAAGAGGCATTGGATTAGTGACAAGTGTAAGGCCATGATGTAGTCTTGCATTGTGTGTGTGTGAGAGGTAGTGCAAGAGCACATAGTGAGTGGAGGATCTCTAGCCCTTCCACTCACCATTTTTACACTTTACTTTCTTCATTTCATTATCTCACATGAACCCTAACAAATCCACTATTGGAGGAAAGCTTAGTTCATAGCTTACCCCTTCAATTTGGCTCACTTCCATACACCTTAGACTAAAAACCTTGGGAGAGAAAAGTTTCCTCTCATTCTCCTCTTCAAGAACCCTAAACTTATTTTCCATTTTGTGGTTGGTAGCTTGGATTATAGAGATACAATTCTCTATTGAGGTAGGGGTGGTAGTATGTTTATTTTCTAAGTGTTTTGAAATCCTTTGGGGTTTAATATATATTGTATACATGCTTTTAGAATTGTAGTATTGCATACTATAGGAAATCCTTATGATTGACTTAGGATTTCATTGATCAAGCATGTATGTTGTGTATATATCTTGAGTAGGATTGTTGAAGTTGTATATAATTCTTAATGATTTGAATTACTATGCTATTGTGATGGTAATCCTACATTCTAGTAGATTACTATTGATAATCATGATTGTTTTAGAAGTTATTTGCTAAAATGCAAACATTTAGTATATATGGCTTATTGTTGAGGCATACTTAAATTGATAAGTTAATGATATTCTTTTGTGCATTATATCATGTTAAGAACTTGTCATCTATCATGCCATTCTAGACTTGGAACCCTAAGACATGGTTGTGTGGTTTCGAAGTTCTTGTGCTTGTAAGGTGGTTGATATGCCTTATTATTTATATATATAAGTTTTGAATTTGATATATATTTTGGATTCTCTTGGGACATGGTTACTAGTAACATGGCTAGAGTTTGGCTCTAGTGCGGGAGGTATGAGTTCTCCCCAATTGAGATAGTGCGCACTTAGGGTGGTCTTCCTTGCGGGTTAATGCCCGGAATAACCGTTGAGGTCTCGGCAGAATTCCGAGCTTAGGTGTCCAAGGATTCCATTTTTTTTTTTGATTTCGCATTCATTTCCAAGTTAACAATTAATGCTATTTCTAACTTGTAAATTTTGTTATATGCGGTTTGATGTTGTTAAGTACATCCATTTTGATATTGTGTTACTAAGAAACATTTAAGTTAGCTTAAGATGATCCCTTAGAACACCTTGAACATAGACGTTAAGTGGAATGCTCCCTTATATTCGTCTATATTAATCTTGCAATGATATTGAAACTTTAGGGTATACACATTTGCTTCTCCTACAAGTAACTTGATTACTCACCCTAGTGGTTTGGGTTGTTTTTCAGGTAAAGAGACCATGTTCTTGGATGCTCATCATCCTTAGAAGATTTTGAGTTATTTGAAGCATTTTTGTATGTTGACATGCACTTGTTTAGCATGCCTTCCTTTTGGATGTTAAATTTTGTATACCATGGATGTATGGTATTGTAGAAGCTAAGATGGCTTCCTTGATGTGTAATGTATATCTAAGAACACTTGAAGATGTCTATTTTGTATGCATAACATGAGGCCAAGTGCCATGTACATTTATATCACATGTATGCTAGTTTAATCCTATAGTTGTCTTATGAAATGATGAGAATTTGAGGTTTGACAGGTTGTATTTTGTATATGACATGTTAAGTGACCATGGGCTATTGGAACACGTGTATTTACTCATTTTACATATGTGTGCATGCTCACTTTGGCACACAACACCATTCTTGATTAAATGAACACTCAGAGTAGCATTCATTTACACATTTTTGCTAAATGAGACCTCAAGGGCATTTTTGGTATTTCACTTGAAAAATAAATGTTGGTCTTGACATGGTTGACCAGCAAACATGATTTTAAGAGGGGTTACTTCACAACTTTTTTTCCAAAAAAGGCCTAGAAAGTCCTCAAAATTGCATTTCAAGGTTACATTTCAGGTGCAGCTATAAGAGTTCGAGCGCTCTAAAGGGGAGTTCGAGCGCTCAAAGTTTGGGCAGAAAGTTTTGGCCCTTGGACGTGTACTGTTTGAGCGCTTGAAGTCCTAGTTTGAGTGCTCGAAGTACTGTTCATAGGTGTGTGTTTATGTGTCTTGGTTCAGCACTGCACCTCCAACTTCAAATTATCATATCTTCCTCATTTTAACTCCAAATTGGTCCATTCTTGAGTCTAAACTAACCGCTTCAAAGTAAGCTTTCCAATGGTACCAATTAGAGTTTTAGATTCCTTTGGTAGCTAAAGATATTCAAATTTTAGTGGAGGGGTGTCAGTTTTTGGCTCGAACCGAGATAGGATTTTTCTTCCATCAACTTCAAGATTTGATATCTTTGTCGTCCAGACTCCGAATCAAGTGATTCTTGAGTCTAAATTCATTAATTTTTCATTTTATTTCCAACGGTGTGCTCAGTAGTACTCACTTTTATGATGGAAATGACCATTTTACCCTTGGGTTCCTCTTTGTCCATTTTTGAAATCTTGTTTTCGTATTTGTTTTCTTTGGGTTTTGTGATCTCATTGAGGGTCTCTTTAGTGTCTTAGAGATATGTTGTGTCCCTAGGGATGTCGTTTCATCTTTTGCTTCTGCAATTCGGATCCGTTATTGGGTCATCTTTCGGTTCATCACTAACGCACAGGGTTGAAAAACCTTGGGCCGTCACAGGATAGTAGGTTTCATGCAAGTGCACACAAGGTGGTCACGAGTACCTCTTCTACCAGGGTACACACATTCCTATAATCAGCTACTCATCTCATTTGGCAATATACGCCAACCCTAACCATCGATCCTGAGATCTCAAGCTCGTATCATGGTACACTCTCAATATATATATGTATATGTAAGTAATTATAGCCATATCCTGACAATGGCATAATCTAAAGTCATAATTATATCCTGACAATAGTATGACGAAACGAATGAGTCTAGGCTTATTAGCCAGCCCATGTATGTATCAGCAAGCCATATCCTAACAATGGTGCTGCTAAGACCATATCCTGACAATGGTCCTCCATTATACACATATATGTAATTATGTATTCTTAAAATTCACATTCATTGTTAAGAGAATTTATCTGAGTATTTTCTAGAGTGGTATAGACTTCTATACCAATCATGCAATTAACTTATAATGCAAGTAAAATTATTTACGTCAACTCATGCATGATCAATTATCACAATAATGGCTATTGAAATAAATATAACAATACGAGCTATTAAAAATAGCATACTAGTGATTTAAAATGTAGGTAAAGCCATGTACCTTTGCAAGTCCGATTCACATCCATAAAAAAAAATAACCATTAATAGACATTCTAAATCCATACTTGTAATTCAAATAAGTTTCCTTATATTATTTTTACTTTTATTTTATTTTATTTTTAATTATAGTAGTGGATATTAAATGAAACCATAATAATCAACCCAAAGTGACTCAATGACTACTTTCTATTTGATCACAACTTGGCAACCAAGTTTGCCCACACGTTATATATAAAATAAAAATAATAGCTAGCCAATATATATATATATATATATATATATATATATATATCCATTTACCCCAAATCAAGATGTGCCACCTTTGAAATTTTGCAACACCCACTGAACCCTTCCATGCTATATGTATCAGATCCTAATTTAATAACCCAATACTTCCCACATGATATATGTAAAATAAAATAAACGACCAATAAATATATGTATATGTAAATTATCCCAAAACAAGTTGTGAACATCTGCAATTTTGCAAAAGAAAAGAAGAATTCAAAGAACCCAAATTCCCAGCCATGAGAATTAAAGAAAATCGCTAAGCCCAATCAAAATAAATAAAGAAACAAGAATAACTAGATAAATAATTAAAACAACAATACCCAAAAGTCCCATTTAGGCATTAAAATCCAAAATAGCATCTATATACACATGAATTTTACACTATTATGATTAGATTTAGTCATGCAATTAAAAATTTATCTTTTTATTTTTATTTTTAATTCCACCCTATAATCATCCTAGACATATATCGCATATAAAGTCAAAGGGAATGAATAGAAGAAGACTTGCCTTTAAGACTCCGGATCGAAGCCCACGCCGTTCGCCGATTTTCCTTTCTCTCTTTCTTTTCTTCTTTTTTTTTTTTTTTATCTTTGTTCCTCTCTTTCTCTCGCCGCCGCCGCTCTCTATTCTTATTTTTTCACTATTCGTTGTTTTCCTTTAACCACCCAAACCCATAATTCTGTAACACATTGGAGTATAATATAATATATATATAACCTAAAGTAATCCTATACTAAGCCACCTACATGCCGCCACACCATAGCACTACCCATCCTAATCACCTAACAACTAAACTCCACAAACACCAAATACACGGCTGACTCCTAAAAGTATAAATATAATAATTTAACAACCAAAAATTTAAAGAATACTATTATTGTGTAGTATAAACCTTAATACACATATATATATATATATACCCATCATACCGTTAACTTAAAAATATAAAAAATAATACAAATGAAAAATTTACAATTAACTAAGCAATTTCTACTAAATAATTAACATTTAACTAACAATTAAATAAACACTCCACACACAATTCAAATAGCCAAGTAGATAAAAATATAAAATAACACTAAATAATTAATATTCAAATGACAAACAAATAAAATCCTAAAATAAATGCACAATCAATTCAAATATCCACGTAGATAAATAAAATAAAATAAAATAAATAAATAAAATCCAGGAAAATTTAGGGGTATTACACTTGCTCTTGTGGGATCTCAAATGATTGTCCTAGCATAGGGCAAGCGCTAGCAAAATGGTTTAGATTAACACAAATTGAACAAACTTCCTTGGGTAAGGCAATTTGTGCCATAGCAATAGGAGCAAAGCCAGATGATAAAATTTGACTGAACCTGTGGTTCAAGGCTTCTATTTGAGTGGCTAACTCACTAGATTTTTCGACCTCATAAAGTTTTTCAACCTTATGCATTCCAGGTGAAGACCTAGACCTAGAGGAAGAAGCATGTTGCACTGAGTTTTCACTTAGGGCCTCAAATAGTTCCCAAGCATCAGCCGAACTCTTACGCAGAAAAGCTCCATTACTGGAAGCATCGACCATATTTCTATATGAGTTTGTAAGACTATCATAGAAGATCTGTATTAAGTGCCATTAAGCAATATCATGGTGTGGACACTTTCTTAAAAGATCATTATATCTCTCTCATGCATCATGGAGCTATTCTCCCGAAATTTGGGAAAATGCCATGATTTCTCTTCTCATTTATGTGGTTTTTCCCACAGTGTAGTACTTCTTCAAGAACTCTTGTTACAACATGTCCTATGTGATGTGTCTCTCACAATCAAACGATATCGTGTAGGATAATTCTACGTAAAGAGGATGTTGAACCCACAGGGAAGTGAGATTTATATTCAGTTTTCAATTTAGTTTAATTGGTTTATAGGTAACTGATTGGAAAGTTTGTTGGTTATCACAATTTAACAAACTAGAATTAGAAGTAAAATATCAAATAAAAGCTAAGTAAATAATTTGAGCGATCAGAGAGAGAGGAATCTTAGGGCTTTAACTTCACCACAACCATATACTACAATTAATTATACTAACTCTGGGAATTTAATAATGAGATTTTCCAAATGAATTGAACTCAATAACATTCGATCAATTTGGGTTTTAAAGAAAGATGTTTTACAAATTTAGCTAACTATAACCTATTTGCGCTTAGCGTGGAGCCTACCTACTCTACCTACTTTAATTACTTTGCAAATGAACCACCTTTCCTAAGTATAGATTATGAAAATATTTTTTTGTAAAAAACATTAGAGTACCTTTATATGACCTCTATTCTTGTGTCCGGCAGGGCTCCACCAGATACCGTACAACAAGGTTGGTTTAGAATAGAGAATAGACTATTACATCTAAGATAAGGTAGTAACAGTTTATAATCTATTAAAGCATGAAAACCACTTGAGTTGTCTCAAGTGCTCATAGTCATATAATTAAGAAAATACATAAATTAAAATTAATCCCAGAATTAAAACAATCAAACCATAGTATTTAGGTTGGGTTACATTAGTGCCTTAAGAAAGGGTTTAGCTACTCATGACGAGACTGTCTAGCATCTATGTTGAGTTCATCTCCATCGTCATGAACTGCACTTCTCTCCTTAGGATCTGCACTTCTAAGGTTGTAAGAACCCTAAAAGCCACCACACCTTCAGTCTTCTGAATAACATCGTAGAAAGTGATTAAAATTTTGGGCCTCTTCTATCAAGGCTTACGCCTTCTTTTATAAAAGAAAATAATATTTGGTGAGCTTTTAGGTCTTCTGGCTCAACTAGGATGAGATACGGCTGGTAAAGAGAGTACTTCCACAGCTTTTAATATGACATATCATCAAAGGCTCGAGCTTCAAGAACGGATGCTCGAGCTTCTTTGTATAGATGCTCGAGCTTCAGTAATTGGTGCTCGATCATTACATTGACACGTAGCCAATTTTCTTCAATTATTTTCCGAAGCATTTTTTTTTTTTCAACAATTCGAATATTTTTGGGGTTGGAATCCTTTAACATTGCTCGATCCAATCTTCATGGGCTCGAGCACTAGGTACCATACTTGAGCATCTGGGGCTCAATGTTTGAGCATCAATGGATGATGCTCAATCATTAATGGATAGTGCTCAATCATAGTGGTGAGGCACGAGACCTGGGAGCATAGCCTTCAATTAAAATCAACTCATTAATTTTCGACGCCTCATACTCAAGCTTCAGGGTTAAGGCTCGAGCACCCTTTGTTAAGGTTCGAGCACCCTGAAGTAAGGCTCGAGCATCAAGGTACTGATGGTCAAGCATTTGGGCCTTGTTGACTTTTCTACTCTTCTTTGTTGTGATACTCGAGCTTCAACACTTGGGCTCGAGCTCTAAGGCTTGAATTGCTTCAAACTTCACCATTTCAGCTCTTGGCTTGCTCTGAATGACCGACAACGACTCTGTAAGCTTCGATATCATCATAAAGTCCCAGTTTTAACCATTTATCTGGGAAAGTACCTACAAACACACATTAAACATAAATTAGTCTAATTATGGATAGAAGTATCACTTTAGACCCTAATATGTACGTACTTAGGGGCTCGAATATGAATATATTCAGCGCTCATCACACCCCCATTGCTAGTCTCTTAGCAATATAGAACTAAAAAGCCACTTTCATGGGAATCACGGTTGCATTTAGCCTATACAACAAGCTTTTGAACCCCTAGTTTACCCCTAATGGACGAGTTGTAGTCTCGTGAGGGTTTCCAGTGAAGATACCCACAAACTTCTCAAATTAATGCCTTAAATGCACAATAAGCTTATTCAAGCCTGTTTTCAGATCATATCATCCCTACAGTTCATTAATCAGTCACATACAGCAAGTATACCAATCATGTAATCAGAAAACTTTTAACTTCCAATTTCAATTAAGCAACCATAATCCCCACATATCAGTTCAATCATTTATTCAACAATTTTAATCTCTAAAGATGCTTTTTGAAAGTAATCCTGCAATTCATCTTGTGGCTTACTTATGATACCCAATTAGGGGTATTACATTACTGTCCATTCTTGCATTTATTCCTTGTTATTCCTCAATTCACATGCAAACTCTTGAAATTCCAACTCCCAAGGCATTTTTATTATTTTTTTTCCAAGTATGCATTTTTTTAAAAAGGATACTTGTGCAATGTCCAGGTTTATTAAGCTTTCTAAATTACCCCTGTAGCGAACTTTCAGCCAATGACTCCTAGACCAGATGATCTTAGGGCATTAAGTGTTAAAACACCCTAAAGACTTAATTGTTCAAGTAATCTAGGCAACCCAAACCTCTTATGTAACAAGCTTTTAGCCAATGACTCCCATACCAGATGATCTTAGGGCATTAGGTGTCAAAACACACCCTTAAGGACTTAATCACTCAAGCAATCTAAGTACAAACCTGAACTTGATCCTTTTCTACTTCTTTTTTTCATCATGTTTTTTTTTTTATTTTTCATTCACATTGGTGAAGATTTTTTTCTTTGTTACATACATACCAATTTTTCTCTATTCTTTTTTTTTTTTTTTATGCCTCGGTCATCAAAACTATCAAATCTACCTGATCATCTTAGTCTAACTCAAAACAAAACAAGACTTCCAATTTCTACCCCACAGACTTCATGTAAGTGTGAATATTGTGTAAAGTGTAGCATCTCAGAGATTGGCATCATTAAACAACAATTATCCTAACAGAGTAAACCATAGGCCACCAACTGATTTCAAAAAAATTCAAGAAATCCTTTTCACAGTAATTTAGCATACAAACCATTTCTAACCAACTTCAGACTGCAAACAAAGTATAGAACCATCAACAGACTCAAACACATGCTTCTATCATCAAATAGCAAATCATATCCTTGTGGAAGCAAATTAAAAATTAAAAATTTAAATTTCTCAAGCCCAAGCCAACCTTACCCCCAAACTTATTGTGCACATTGTCCTCAATGTGTTAGAACAAAAGAGAATTAAAGAGATATTACCATACAAGCAGACCAGCAAAGATAGAACATAATAATGCAAAGACGGTTAAAAAGAATTTCCAGCATCTCTTCCTCAACATAATGGTTCCTCAAAACCACCCAAGGTTGCTATCAGTCAAATCACCCCCAAACTTAATCTGTTGTATCTGGCAAAATCAATAAACTTCAACACATATCAGAGTATCAAGTAGATGGAATAAGTATAGAGAAAAATAAACACAAGGATAATATAACCAAAAAGCATATATAAATATCAGAAATCAATACAATGCTTTTAAAAGAAAGACTTAGGGCAGATATACAGCATATGGAAATAAATACAGGAAAAAGACTGCCCTAGTTAACAAAAATATAGAAAAGTCCTAAAACTAATCCATAGGTGGTGGTGGTGGAACAGAAGAAGTGGACAGATCGGACGGAGTGCGGCGAAGTAACTCCTCCAATATGCTCTGCTGCGCAGTCAACATCTGACGCAGTACTATCTGACCATCCTGCAGATCAACCACCATGGCCTGTAAAGGTCTAATCTCAGCCTGAGAAGAATTCTCAGGCTGGGCTGCAGAAGCGGGTCTCCTCCTTACCTGAGGTCGGGAATCGAAGAGATACATCTCCTCAACTGTAGCCTCATCATCAGCACTCCTATCAACAACCGCTACATATCCCTTATCACCAAACTCTATTGTTTCTCTCCGATGTGCCGGCATATGTGACCAAACTTTATTCCATTCCCTCATTCCAAATTGTGGAGATTCATCACATGATTCCTCTTTTGGAATAACCATAAACCCATGCAGCTCTAAAATTCGGGTAATCATATATGAAAAAGGGAGCGCATGTATAGGAATATCCTTATGCGATCCAATCTCAGATTAAAACGCCAATAGCTGACAAAAAATCATCATAGTGAACGAATACTAGTGCTCAAACTGAATAGCATAAAGGGCCCGGAGAAAGACAGTATTCCTAATATTCTTATGCCCAAGAGGATGGACATTAGCAGAGATGATAGAATCTAAAATCCACAACCTCTTAGGAATTTTGGCTTTTGTAGTACTACTACGGTTTCTCCTAGCAAATCGACCATCACATAGCTTCCGAATTAAATTCTCAACAATTGGTACCCTAGGGAATGGTGTAAAAACAGGACAGCTACGTCTCTCATCTATAACATCAAGAAGCAAATTATAACATTCTAGAGCTACGGCAATAGCATCAGGATTAATAATCAAATCATACCCATCAATTCTAGTCCTAAGCTCCTAAGGGTCATCCTCACTATAAACCAAATTGAGGTAAAACAAACGAACAAGACGAGGATAAGCAACCTGAGTAATAGGGACCATGAGATGAAGAAGATGCCTGTAACTGAAAGATTTCATAGCCCATCTAGTGTGCAGATCATTAATGAATGCCTAATAATCAAAGGTCGTTTCGTAAGAAATTGGAACTGTCTACCACGCACTTGGCAACATATCTTTCATCCTTCTAGCGTGTTTAGCAGAAGTAGGATGAACCATTTTCAGGATAACCCTTCAAATTTCTCAAAAATCTTCAGTCACTGCAATCTGCAACCCGAAGCTCGAGTTTTAAGTACCGATGCTCGAGCCTTTAGTAGCTAATGCTTGAGCCTCAACCTTCAACACTCGAGCTCTACCTGAACTTCACTGAATCAGATCATAGAACTCAGTTCAATAAATCAAAGAAGAGTGGATCTAAATAGCTAGTCTATGTAGATGATGCATGAACAAAATTTATAGACTCATATATCCAAAGAATAACTCATACTCTCCCTCATTAGATCTAGATAATTAATAAACCCTGAAAGTTCTAAGGGGAAGAAGAAAAAGAAGATTACCTCTATTTCCGGTAGATCTAGAACAAGAATGTGGATTAGCACCAATTATGAATAGAAAGAACACTTAGAGAGCTTTTATAAGGAACGAACCATGGTAGTCCTTTTTGTTCTAGGCGAAGGAGTATTCAGTTTCCTGATTTAAAACTTATAGAACCTTAGGCTCTAGCATCAAAGTTGTAAGCTCGAGCCTACCGCCATCAATTTCTAACTTCACGATGATGGAAAGCTCGAGCTTTTGATACTGATGCTCGAGCTTTTCGCTGCTGATGCTCGAGCAGGGAGTTGATGATGCTCAAGTAAGGAAACAAATTTTAGATTTTTTTCAATTTTTATTTTCTTTTTCTATTTTATTCAAACTTAAACTAACCTAAACCTAAATGAAGACTAAAATAAACCTAAACCTAGAAAAGAAAATACCTAATTCAAAAACTTAAAATAATGAGATAAAAATCAAAATAAACTGCGGGACAATATATAAATGCTAAGTTTAACGTCGATAGCTCAACAACATTCTAAGTTTAACGTCGATAGCTCGACGAAAACTTGACCTCTCTAGTCTAAGTAAATAGGATCTTGAAGTTCCATTGCCTCAACTGTGTTTCTCTGCACACTACCCTCTATGTAGGTTTAAGTCTCTGTTCATTGACCTTGGACAATTGTCCAGTCTTGCAATCTTGTATTTCTATTGCACCATAAGGTGTAACAAAAATAACAATATATGGACCTTCCCAACGTGACTTTAACTTCCCAGGAAAAAGTTTCAGTCGTGTATTAAACAACCAAACCTTCTTCCCAGGCCCAAAAATCTTACGCAAGATATGCTTGTCATGAAATGCCTTAGTCTTTGCTTTGTAAACCTTGGCACTCTCATAAGCATCATTACATAATTTTTCAAGCTCAGTTAATTGAAGCTTCCTGTTAGAAACAGCAAATAGCATATCAAAGTTAAGCTTTTTTATGGCCCTGAAAGCTCTGTGTTCTAACTCTACAAGAAGATGGCACCTTTTACCATATCTAAGACAGTAAGGTGACGTACCAATCGGAGTCTTATATGCAATACGGTAAGCCCACAAAACATCGTTTAGTCTATAAGACCAATCTTTACGATCTGGCTTAACCATTTTCTCAAGAATTCTCTTAATTTCACGATTGGATATTTCTACTTGGCCACTTGTTTGGGGATGATAGGCAGAAGCAACTTTATGGGTGATAGAGTATCTTTGCATCAAGGTACGGAAATTCCGATTACAGAAATGAGCACCTCCATCACTAATTATAGCTCGTGGCATACCAAACCGACTAAAAATGTTCATCTGAATGAACTCAACCACAACTGTGTGATTAGCGGTTTTAGTAACTACTGCTTCAACCCATTTAGACACATAGTCCACAACCACAAAAATGTACTCATTTTTATTGGACAAAACAAAAGGACCCATGAAATCAATACCCCAAACATCAAAAACCTCAATAATTAAGATTGGAGTTAAGGCCATCATGTTCCTTCTGGAAATTGATCCTAGCTGCTGACATCTAAGGCATGACCTACAGAATAAATTTACATCCTGAAAGATTGAAGGCCAAAAGAAACTATACTGAAGAATTTTAGATGTAGTTTTCTTTGCACTGAAATGACCTCCACATGCCAAACTGTGACAGAAGGTCAGAATACTATGAAACTCACTCTCAGGAACACATCTATGAATGATTTGATTAACATAGTATTTGAATAGCTGAGGATCTTCCCAATAGTACATCCTAATTTGGGAGAAAAATTGATCTTTTTCTTGCTTTGACCAAAATAAAGGAATTTTGCCTATTGCGAGATAATCTACAATATCAGCAAACCAAGGCAAATCCTTATGAGAAACCTCAAATAGCTGTTCATTCGGGAAGGAATCACAAACTGGAAGTGAAGTTGATGTGACGGCCCTGGTTTTTAGGCAGTGCGTCAGTGACGAACCGAAAGGATGATCCGATAACGGATCCGAAATGCGAAAGCAAAAAAAAAAAAAAAAAAAAAAAAAAACAAGACTCTAAGAAGTCAAAGTGACCTTCCATGAAGTCGTGGAACTCAATGAGAACTGATGTGGAAGCAAAAGATCGAAAATATGACAAATAAGCCCCTAAGGGCAGAATAGTCATTTTATAGGAAATGACGTCCCTAGAATGTATATTATTTCTGAGACATATCCATGACTTCCTGGGAAGCCACGAAACTCAAAAGAAAGTAGCGGAAGCGAATTACAAGAAAACCGGACAAAAATAGCCCCAAGGGCAAAATGGTCATTTCTGAAAAAA
The DNA here is from genome assembly GCF_030987335.1 of Cornus florida. Lineage (NCBI taxonomy): Eukaryota > Viridiplantae > Streptophyta > Magnoliopsida > Cornales > Cornaceae > Cornus > Cornus florida. The sequence goes on along the minus strand of NW_026775571.1, from coordinate 17,193,366 downwards.
TATAAAATTGGATGCTACCGAGCACACCACTGGGAAGACAGCAAAAATTTAATCAATTTAGACTCAAGAATCACTTGATTCGGAGTCCGGATGAAAGAGAAAAGTCAAAACAAAGTTTTGACTTCGCCGCGGCCATGAATAGTAACCTGGGCAAAATGCTGAAATTCGTGTACCGTTTTGAGCCACTAAACGACGTTTTCTGGAAAAACATGAAAAAGAAACCTCCCTTAAAATAATTTTTCCAAGCTGACCATGTTAAAAGAAAATTTTATTTTCGACGTGGAATCCCCAAAATGCCCTTACAACAGACTTTTTCAAATAGTACTGATGCGCACAGAAAATCAGATTTGACACGGGGTTTTCGGGTCCGAGATGACATTTTCTGGAAAAATGTTGTGAAGAAACCCCCCCTAAAATCACATTTTCTATATGACCATGTCAAGACCGGAATTTATTTTTCAAAAGAAATTCCCGAAATGCCCCTATATCAGTTTAGACCAAGAGGGTTAAAACAAAAAGTTGCTATATGATTTTTTCTGAAATCTGCCAGAACAGAGAGCGAAAACGGGCTAGTAGATGAATTTTTCTAGAAAAACACAAAGAAGAAACCCCCTTCAAAATTGATTTTTCTACCTGAGACATGAGAGAATTCAAAAAAAACTCACTATAAAACACCCAAAATGCCCCTCCATGAAATATGGTCATGGAGGCCAAAAAGCTGCTACAATTGAAAACCGAAAGCTGAAATTCCCGAAGGATTTCCAATACCAAGATAACATTTTCTGAAAAAATACGAAGAAGAAACCCCCCCTAAAATCACATTTTCTAAACGACCATGTTGAAAGAAAAAAATAAAACTGATGTGAAAAGTCTAAAATGCCCCTAGATCATATTATGCAACAAAGTTTCAAAATGGGTCCATTGGAGGCTCATTTCACCAAAGAAGAAGGTTTGTCCGGAAACGACCATGCACGCAAACGTAACTTACCTATTAGGACGTGCTAGAATGGTCCATGGCTTAAAAATACCACCGATGCAAAATTTGACCCCCCAACGGCCAAAAGGGCGAAAATGCACATGAAATGGAAAATTTGAAATTTAAAATTTACAAATGATTTCAAATTACCGTTTGGCCCTTAGCCACACTTCATGCATGATTAATGAGACCTAGTGGAGGTGTCGGGACACACTTTACACCACCCGATTTGAAAATGAACCCTTAAATGCTCGGTTTCTACTATTTTAGCCTAAAAATGCAATATGTGAACTAAAATGCAAAAATGAAAAATAAATGGTGTTTGGCCCTTGGCCACACCTCATACATATTAAATGAATGCTAGATAATGAATTTCATACATAAAGCACACTCCGGTGCAAAATAACATACTAAAACGCATGTTTTTTCACATATTCTCATTAAAGGCAAAATACAACCATTATGAATATACATGGACTTCAAATGAAATTTGGCCCTTGGCCTTATATCATATACATAAAATGAGAATTAAAAAGTGTGCTTAGGCACACATTACAAGTTTAGAATCAAATATACACATTTGACAAATAAGGTTACAAATGGCATTTCAAGCCAACCTTCCGAAAATGGAACCTTCAAGTCCACTAATCGCCCAAGCATAATGAAAATTTCAACCTTTATTCCTATACCTAAAATATGCCCCAGTAACTTTGGGGTGAGCAACATAAAGCTACTCGTAGAAAATGAGCATATATCAGCCTAAATTTTACAATTTTATCACCTTAAGGTGAAACATGTTAAAGGGGCTCATGCCACCTAACGTCTATGTCAAAATGAGACTCAGGGAACATCCTAAGGTACCTTAAACCATTTCTAGCATAAATCACATCATTCATGCAATTCAAGTAACATAGAAGCATGCTATACAAAGCAACAATTTATAGATTCTCAAAGTTATCAACTTGAAATCTAAAATACAAAGATGACAAAAGTAGGTAATACCACCTAACGTCTACGTTCTAAATAAATTTATAGGATCATTCCTAAGCTATATTTGAACAATAAAACATAATGTGCTTAACAACATCAAGTTTACATTGATTCATCAAAAATCATAAAAAATATGAGTGTACTTAACAACATTAAAAGCATGCTATGATTCATTCAAAACCATAATGCGTTAATGTACTTAATAACATTAAATCGCCAATAACCAAAACCACAAGTCACAATTAAACATTGGATGTCAACTTGGAATTGAATGCGAAAACAAATAGTGGAAGACTTGGACATCACGTCTCGGACTAAACCAAGAACAAAATGGTTATTCTGAGCATTAACCCGCTGGGAAGACCACCCTAGTGCACACTATCTCAATGGGGAAAACTCATACCTCTCGCACTAGAGCCAAACTCTAGCCATATCACAGTAGTAATGTCCCAAGACTCCAAAATAAATAAGTTAACAACTTATATACGAAAGATATATATCAGCACGAAACTACATTCCATGCACAAGTAGGTTGAAACCACACAATACATGCTCTAAATCCACAACTACTATAGGATGACAATGTCGAATCTTCCGAGCGCGATTCGTTACGCGCTATAATAACATCACATGTCAAATCTTCAGTGTGCGATTCATTACACGCTATAACAATATAATTCAATATTGAAACATAATCGCATAAATCCATTACAAGTCTAAAATCATGCTTCAAACATAATATCAATGTTAAACACATGATTTAATCAATAATGCAATAGAAATAGAAATTAATTATATAACCTAATTAATTTCCCAAAGTTTCATATCTCAATCAAATGAACTCTAATTAACACATGTTAAACAATATAACTTATTCATTATATGAATCAAATCAAAAGCTTACTTAGGTCATTGGATCAATAGGATGGAATTTAATTAAAACATAATAATTAAATCCCTAAATTCTAAAACAACATCAAATGGTCCCAATTTAACATATGCTAGTGTACAAGTCCTAGTCCTCACAATTACCAAGTCAAAAACTTAATTAAACCAATGGAACCTTTAAATAGATTTTAATTAATCATTTTAATTAAAATCTCTAAATTTTTATACTTATTCAAATGCTCTCAAATTAAAGTATGTTAAGGAACATGCTAAGACTTAATTTAGAAGCATTTTACAAGTTCATTTCATGCAAGGTACGACCATGGGAATTAATCTTTCACAAAAGAAAAATATTAAATAAAAAGTACAATTCTTATTCAATTAATCCCTATTTAATATATGTTAACAAACATATCAAAGCATAATTTATCATCATGCCAAAATTCAATTCTAAGCTATATACATCCTTGTAAATTAAATTTCATACAAAGAAATAAATATTACTAATTTTCTAAATTTGATACACGGCATGCAAACAAGTTGTATAATCATGGAAAACACTCAACACAATACATATATAATCCTAAAACATCCCCTACCTCAATTTGAGATGAAAATCTCAAAAGCCACCAAAATGAAACGGCTCCGAATCCGACAATACTTCAGGGTTTTGTCGAGGACAACGCCGTGAACATTAAACTCCAAAGAGAACCTACCAAAATCCTAACTTGACCTCAAACCCGAACTCAAAATTGGCCAAAAACGGGTTCTAATAAGGGGGAAAGAAGCGCGTAGTCAAGACAAACACAAAACGCAAAGGCACTATGACTTTTTAACAAAGGGAAGGAGGTTTAAATGAAAGGAGAAGGTTAGCCGCCCCCCTTGGGCTGTTATGGCATATTTAGGTCGTGCATGAAGGGAGGAGAAAGTGACTTTTCAATTTTATAACCCCCTATTTATAGAAAATCTCAAAAAGTGCTCCGAAAGGGCCCCACCGGGTCCGGAAAAGTGGAATTTGAGCAGACGCGCTCAAACGGAAAAACTCCGTGAACAAAAAAGATTCAAAATGAGAAAATATTAATAATGGAAGAAACGACGTCAAAAACTGAGTTCCGAGCAGAGAGATATGCCCCGAACAAGTTCAGTGACAACTAGGGCCAGAAACCCAGAAACTCGAGAAAAATGACCAGAAGGCAATTCTAAGAGTACACGACTCGACGAAAACTGAAAATAAGACCCGTACGAGGACCCAGGCTCAAAACGAGGTATTTTTGCAATAACTTTCATTAATTATACAATGACCCCTCTAAAAAGTGAAAACTACGCTAATAACCCATAATGGAAATATCTTCCAAAAATATTTTCTTAAAAACCCCTGAAATAAAATATCTTCAAAAGATATTTATGAAAAACATTCCAAGAAAAGAAAAAGATTCTGAAAAACTGTGCATTCATACCCTTACAGACACTGGGAGCAACCAGAGTACTTTCTTACAAAAGTAAAGATACGTATTTCGTGGAAACCATTTAGGATGACGTGAAGTCGAAAATCAACTCCGAGCACGAAAAGTGAGGTTATGCCAAAAAGTGACAAACGGGGAAAAGACAAAATAGGGAAAAAGACGAAATAGGGAAAATGACGAAAAGTAAATAGTGTCGAAAAACAAAAAATGTGGGAATGACTCGGTCCTCAAAGGAAGTTGTCAATCCAAGGAAAAGAGTCTTGGAAATCATTCCAGAGCGCTCAAGACGATACTAAGTGATGAAAAATTGAACTCAAAAAGGAAAAGAACAACGGAAAAAATATAGCCGTGAAAATCTGAGAAAATGGAAAGGAAGGAAAATGACCGGGTCATTACAACCTACCCTCCTTAAAGGGATTTCGTTCCTGAAATCAAGAACAGACAAAAGAAAACCGAATAAGATCCAAGCAAGATCAAACCAAAGGACAAACCATAAGGTGCGAAAAGACAACCTCAAAAACCTGAAGATCTTCCGAAAGAACGCAAACCCAAGAACTAAGTGACAATCCCCAAATGAGTCGGCGTATTAACTCAATGTCAATCACCGAGAGAATCCTAAGACAATGACAAGTCGAATCAAATAGATGGCTAAGAATGACATGGCAGTACGAATAATAACTAGAACTCGCCCACACTTACTCGTCAGTAAGGTAGCATGACAAGATAAGGCACTAGTTCATAACATGCCCTCATCAGATCAACCCATAAAGAAACTTTTCGATACAAATGACATCAATGTCGAAAGTGATCATTACCGAAAATATTACAGGAACCAGGCATCCGCGAGAGTTGGGGTAGCTAATCCCAAAACTCTAACAATAATGTCATTGGCACCGTTACGCTTGAGGCCTTAAATCCCTAACACTGGCGTAACTAACAACCCCCACATTTGAAAATGCAACAACAACAACACCTATCCCGAATGCACAGCCTGACGAGTCTGTGCCCTCAAGCCATGGATTGGACCCACAAAACCAAAACTCTAAGCACAGAGCTGAAGTAGACCTGCCGTAAGGCTACATATAGAAGACAAAACATTGGATCAAAATCCGGACAACCAAAACCTCAAAACATGAGTCTACTACGTAGCTCACTCATGACAATCCCGACAACCAAGGTCACAAAACCCTAACATAAGTGCAGGAAAGATGAAACAGTATAACCCAAATACTCACATAGTATATGCTCGCAAAATTTAAATAACATAATTAAATAATATCATACTACTAAGCACAGTATACATAAGGTAAACCAAATAAACCACCTATCACACAGAGGTTAAACAAATAGCAACACGCTATACACCACCAACGACACTAGCATGGTAAACAGATACGGTATAAGCGAACGTATCATATACATCCTCACACAAACTACCACATAGTCACATATCCTAAACATGTTTCTAATACATGCCCGAAAACAATAAGGCTCATAAACATGTAAAAGTGATCATATAAATGGCAAGTTCGTAAAATCAAAACCTAGATGAGTCCAATCTTTCACTACGAAGAAAGAAACCATCTCCCAAACCAAGATGCCAACGAGTTCGGTGGGAACTCTACAGGATTCTACCAGAACCCTAACATGATGCCCCAAAAAGGAAACAAGATCAATAATAACACGAGTTATTATTATCGAATGTAACTCAAGCCATGAATGCACCAAACAAGAAGCAAGGCAATGTATGCAACATACAGTAATGCTAAAGTAGATAAGCATATACAACATGCTAAAATGAATTAAGTAAGCTTCAAAACAATTTGTCAATTAAGGACATAGACAAGTTATCAAACCAAGCACGTTATCAAGAAGCACGTAAACATGTTATAATACTGAAACATGTTAACAAATAGCATATGTACACGTATAACATAGCAACAAAAATGTGATATGCACCCAAAACCCATCATCCAAGGTATTCAAACCTAGGAGCTCTGATACCACTTGTGACGGCCCTGGTTTTTAGGCCAGTGCGTTAGTGATGAACCGAAAAGATGATCCGATAACGGATCCGAAATGCGAAAGCAAAAAAAAAAAAAAAAAAAAAAAGACTCTAAGAAGTCAAAGTGATCTTCTATGAGGTCGTGGAACTCAATGAGAATTGATGCGAGAGCAAAAGATCGAAAATATGACAAATAAGCCCCCAAGGGCAGAATAGTCATTTTACATGGAAATGACATCCCTAGAATGTATATTATTTCCGAGACACATCCATGACTTCCCATGAAGTCACGGAACTCAAAAAAAAGTAGCGGAAGCAAATTACAAGAAAACGGGACAAAAATAGCCGCAAGGGCAAAACGGTTATTTCTGAAAAAATATAAAATCGGGTGCTACCGAGTACACCACTGGGAAGACAGCAAAAATTTAATCAAGTTGGACTCAAGAATCACTTAATTCGGAGTCCGGATGAAAGAGAAAAGTCAAAACAAAGTTTTGACTTCGCCGCGGCCGTGAATAGTAACCTGGGCAAAATGCTGAAATATGTGTGCTGTTTTGAGGCACTAAACGACGTTTTCTGGAAAAACATGAAAAATAAACCCCCCTTAAAATAATTTTTCCAAGCTGACCATGTCAAAAGAAAATTTTATTTTTGACGTGGAATCCCCAAAATGCCCTTACAACAGACTTTTTTAAATAGTGCTGATGCGCACAGGAAATCAGATTTGACACGGGGTTTTTGGGTCCGAGATGACATTTTCTGGAAAAATGTTGTGAAGAAACCCCCCCTAAAATCACATTTTCTATGTGACTATGTCAAGACTGGAATCTATTTTTTACAATAAATTCCCGAAATGCCCCTAGATCAGTTTAGACCAAAAGGGTTAAAACAAAAAGGCTGCTACATGATTTTTTTAAAAATTTGCCAGAACTGAAAGTGAAAACGGGCTAATAGATAAATTTTTCTAAAAAAACATAAAGAAAAAACCCCCTCAAAATTGAGTTTTCTACCTGACACATTAAAGAATTAAAAAAAAAACTCACTGTAAAACATTCAAAATGCCCCTCCATGAAATCTGGTCATGAAGGTCAAAAAGCCGCTACAATTGAAAACAGAAAGCTGAACTTCCCGAGGGATTTTCGATACCAAGATGATATTTTCTAGAAAAATACGAAGAAGAAACCCCCCTAAAATCACATTTTCTAGGCAACTATGTTGAAAGAAAAAAATAAAACTGATGTGAAAAGTCTAAAATGTCCCTAGATCAGATTATGCAACAAAGTTTCAAAATGAGTCCATAAGAGGCTCATTTCACCAAAGAAGAAGGTTTGTCCGGAAACGACCATGCACGCAAACGTAACTTACCTATTAGGACGTGCTAGAATGGTCCATGGCTTAAAAATACCACCGATGCAAAATTTGACCCTCCAACGGCCAAAAGGGCAAAAATGCACATATGATTTCAAATTTGAAATTTAAAATTTACAAATGATTTCAAATAAAAGCATGTTATACAAAGCAACAATATATAGATTCTCAAAGTTATCAACTTGAAATCTAAAATACAAAGATGACAAAAGTGGGTCATGCCACTTAACGTCTACGTTCCAAATGAATTTATAGGATCATTCCTACGCTATATTTGAAACAATACAACATAATGTGCCTAACAACATCAAGGTTTACATTGATTCATCAAAAATCATAAAAAACATGAATGTACTTAACAACTTTAAAAGCATGTTATGATTCATTCAAAACCATAATTCGTAAATGTACTTAACAACATTAAATCGCCAATAACCAAAGCCACAAGTCACAATTAAACATTGGCTGTCAACTTGGAATTGAATGCGAAAACAAATAATGGAAGACTTGGACATCACGTCTCGAACTAAACTAAGAACAAAATGGTTATTCCGGGCATTAACCCGCTGGGAAGACCACCCTAGTGCACACTATCTCAATGGGGAGAACTCATACCTCCCGCACTAGAGCCAAACTATAGCCATATCATAGTAACAATGTCCCAAGACTCCAAAATAAATAAGTTAACAACTTATTAATGAAATATATATATCAGCATGAAACTACATTCCATGCACAAGTAGGTTGAAACCACACAACACATGCTTTAAATCCACAATTACTATAGGATGACAATGTCGAATCTTCATAGCGCGATTCGTTACACGCTATAATAACATCACATGTCGAATCTTCAGTGTGCGATTCGTTACACGCTATAACAATATAATTCAATATTGAAACATAATCGCATACATCCATTACAAGTCTAAAATCATGCTTCAAACATAATATCAATGTTAAACACATAATTTAATCAATAATGCAATAGAAATGGAAATTAATTATATAACCTAATTAATTTCCCAAAGTTTCATAACTCAATCAAATGAACCCTAATTAACACATGTTAAATAACATAACTTATTCATTACATGAATCAAATCAAAAGCTTACTTAAGTCATTGGATCAATAGGGTGGAATTTAATTAAAACATAATAATTAAATCCCTAAATTCTAAAACAATATCAAATGGTCCCAATTTAACATATACTAGTGTACAAGTCCTAGTCCTCGCAATTACCAAGTCAAAAACTTAATTAAACCAATGGAACCTTTAAATAGATTTTAATTAATCATTTTAATTAAAATCTCTAAATTTTCATACTTATCCAAATGCTCTCAAATTAAAGTATGTTAAGGAACATGCTAAGACTTAATTTAAAAGCATATTACAAGTTCATTTCATGCAAGGTACGACCATGGGAATTAATCTTTCACAAAAGAAAAATATTAAATAAAAAGTACAATTCTTATTCAATTAATCACAATTTAATATATGTTAACAAACATATCAAAGCATAATTTATCATCATGCCACAATTCAATTCTAAGCTATATACATCCTTGTAAATTAAATTTCATACAAAGAAATAAATATTATTAATTTTCAAATTTTGATACACGGCATGCAAACAAGTTGTATAATCATGGGAAACACTCAATACAACACATATATAATCCTAAAACATCCTCTACCGCAATTTGAGATAAAAATCTCAAAAGCCACCAAAATGAAACGACTCCGAATCCGACAATACTTCAGGGTTTTGTCGGGGATAACGCCGTAAACATTAAACTCCAAAGAGGATCTACCAAAATCCTAACTTGTCCTCAAACCCGAACTCAAAATTTTGCCAAAAACGGGTTCTAATAAGGGGAAAAGAAGCGCATAGTCAAGACAAATACAAAACGCAAATGCACTATGACTTTCTAACAAAGGGAAGGAGGTTTAAATGAAAGGAGAAGGATGGCAGACCCCCTTGGCTTCCATGGCAGATTCAGGTCGTGCATGAAGGGAGGAGAAAGTGACTTTTCAATTTTATAACCCCCTATTTATAGAAAATCTCAAAAAGTGCCCCGAAAGGGCCCCGCCAGGTCCGAAAAAGTGAAATTTGAGCAAACGCGCTCAAACGGAAAAACTCTGTGAACGAAAAAGATTCAAAATGAGAAAATATTAACAATGGAAGAAATAGCAAAATTGAGTTCCGAGCAAAGAGATATGCCCCGAACAAGTTCGGCGGCAACTAGGGTTAGAAACCCAGAAACTGGAGAAAAACGACCAGAAGATATTTCTAATCGTACACGACTCAATGAAAAGTGAAAATGAGTCCCGTAGGAGGACCCAGGCTCAAAATGAGATATTTTTGCAATAACTTTCATTAATTGCACAATAGCCCCTCTAAAAAGTAAAAACTGCACTAATGACCCAAAATGAAAATATCTTCCAAAAATATTTTCTTAAAAATCCCTGAAATAAAATATATTCAAAAGATATTTATGAAAAACATCCCAAGAAAAGAAAGAGATTTTGAAAAACTGTGCATCCATGCCCTTACGGACACCGGGAGCAACCAGAGTACTTTCTTACAAAAGTAAGGATACGTATTTCGTGGAAACCACTTAGGATGAAGGTACGTGAAGTCGAAAACCAACTCCGAGCACGAAAAGTGAGGTTGTGCCAAAAAAGTGACAAATGGGGAAAAGACAAACTAGGAAAAAAGACAAAATAGGAAAAATGACGAAAAGTGAATAGTGTCAAAAAACGAAAAATGTGGGACTGACTCGGTCCTCAAAGGAAGTTGTCAATCTAAGGAAAAGAGTCTCAGAAATCATTCCAGAGCACTCGAGACGACACTAAGTGATGAAAAACTGAACTCATAAAGGAAAAGAACAACGGAAAAAAAATATCGGTGAAAATTTAAGAAAAGGGAAAAGAAGGAAAATGACCGGTTCATTACAGTTGAGGTATCCTCAATCAGAATTCTAGAAAGATGGTCAGCTACAGCATTCTCTAACCCTTTCTTATCCCCGATTTCGTAATCAAACTCTTGAAGTAAGGGGATCCATCGAATCAAATGGGGTTTGGTTTCCTTTTTAGAAAGAAGATATTTCAAAGCAGAATGATCAGAATAGACTACAACTTTGGAACCTAATAGATGTGATCTGAATTTATCCAAAGCAAAGACAACTGTAAACAACTCTTTTTTAGTAGTGTTATAATTCAATTGTGCATCTAAAAGAGTTTTACTAGCATAGTAGATAACATGAGGAAGCTTATCCACTCATTATCTCAAGAGAACACCCATAGCATAATCAGATGCGTTACACATAATCTCAAATGGAAGAGCCCAATTCGGAGGATTCATGATAGGATCTAAAGAAAGAAGAGAGCGAAGCTTATGGAAAGCTTCAAGGCACGATTCATCAAAGACAAAAGGAGCATCTTTTGCAAGTAGATTATACAAAGGACGGGAAATTTTGCTGAAATCTTTAATGAAGCGTCGATAGAACCCGGCGTGCCTAAGAAACGGTCACACTCCACTTACGGAGGTAGGAGGAGGCAATTTAGAGATCAAATCTACTTTAACTCTATCAACTTTAATACCTCTTTTTGAAATGATATGTCCTAAAACAATACCCTCTTGAACCATAAAATGACTCTTCTCCCAACTAAGAATAAAATTCATTTCCTTACAACGCTGAAGCACTAGGGAAAGATTTTGAAGACAGTTGTCGAATGTAAACCCGAAAATAGAGAAGTCATCCATAAAGACTTCGAGAAACTTTTCAACCATGTCCGAAAAGATAGACATCATACAACTTTGGAATGTTGTTGGCGCATTAAATAATCCGAAAGGCATCCATCTATATGCAAATGTACTGAATAGACAAGTGAAAGTAGTTTTCTCTTGATCCTTAGGATCAATGGCCACCTGATTATAGCCGGAATATCCATCTAAAAAGCAATAATAGCTCTAGCCAGCCAATCGCTCTAGAATCTGATCAATGAATGGAAGTGAAAAATGATATTTTCAAGTAGCAGAGTTGAGTTTCCGATAATCAATACATACACGCTATCCAGTGGTGGTACGCTGTAGAACTAATTCACCCTCAGAGTTCTCAACTACTGTAATACCTATCTTTTTAGGTACGACTTGAGTAGGACTCACCCACTTGCTATCTGAGATGGGGTAAATTATTCCCGCATCTAACAACTTCACAATTTCCTTCAAAACTACCTCCTTCATATTAGGATTCAATCTTTGTTAGAGTTCCCGAGATGTTTGAGAATCCTCCTCCAAATGAATCTGATGCATGCAAATTATGGGATTAATTCCTTGTAAATCAGCCACACTTCACCCAATAGCCTCTTTATTTTGTTTAAGAACTTTTAAGAGACTGCTTTCTTGGGAACTTGTAAAATTAAAAGCAATGATCACTGGGAGGGTGTCATTTAAACCCAAGAAAGCATACTTGAGCTTTTCTGGTAGTGGCTTAAGCTCAAGCTTAGGTGGAGACTCTAACGAAAGAATAGGCAAAGTACTAGAAAGTGGTGGAAGCGACTCTAACCTAGATTTCCATGGAGGAAAATCTGTGATAGGAGTGGAATCAAGCAAATAATTCACTTCAGCTATTGAAGAATCAATATTAAACTCTTCATAATTGAAGTGATTCAGACAAGCTTTTAAAGGATCCTTGGATAAAATAGTTGGGAGTGATTCCTCAACCAACTCATCAATAACATCAAGGAAGAAGCATTTACTATCATCATAGGGATGATGAATAATATTAAAGATGTTTAGCTTGACTTTCATATTCCCAAAAGATAAATCCATGGCTCCAGTACTTCAGTTAATGCAAGCATTTGTTGTAGCTAGAAAAGGTCGCCCAAGAATGACTAGAATATACTTTTTGGAATCATGGACCAATTCTGTATCAAGAACTAGAAAATCGACCGCAAAATAGAACTTATCCACTTTTATGAGTACATCTTCAACAATACCTCGTGGTTATCTGACATAATGGTCAGCAAGCTGTAGAACAACCGACGTAGGTTTTAACTCTCCCAAACCTAACTTCTCATACACCAAGTAAGGAATAAGATTAACACTTGCTCCAAGGTCAGGGAGTGCTTGCTCTATCACATTGTTTCCAATGGTGAAAAAAATTGTGGGAGCTCCAGGATCTTTAACCTTTAGAGGAGTGTTGTACTTAAGAATAGCACTAACATGCTCGATAAAGCAAACTTTCTTAGGAACTTGGCTTTTGGATTTTCTCTTGAGAGTGCACAAATCCTTTAAAAATTTGGAATAGGCTGGAATTTGCTTTATAACATCGAGTAAAAGAAGATTCATTTTGACCTGTTTAAAGACCTCTAACATATTTTAAATTTTCTCCCCTTGTTTACCAAAGTGGGACGGTTCCTTGAGACGTTCAGGATAAGGTGCTTTTGACTCATAAGCCGTCTAAGGGTTAGGAGTAGATAAAGAAATGACTCCATCTTCAACTCCTTTTGTGGATTATGGAATAGCACTTGAGGAAACATCCTTGGGATGTGGATTTTGAATGATAGGAATTATGGGAATCCTAAGCCTTTTTTTTTCCTCCTGTCCTTTTTCAACTTGGTTATCAACCACTCGACCACTCCTTAATGTAGTGATAGCTTGAACTTGCTCATGATGAATACTTGAGGAATTGGTTTCATTATTCATATAAGTCTGCCCTTTCGGGTTGGCTATTGGCTGACTAGGCAGCTTTCCATCCTCTCTTCGAGATAGAGTACTCGTTATTTACCCAACTTGTGCCTCTAGCTTTTGTATGGCTTGAGAATGAGAATTAAGAAGTTGGGTATTGGCTTTCAGATCAACAAGAGCATTGAGTACTTGTTCCTCAAACGCTGAATTTCTAGGAGGAGGTGGAAGATTAGGAGCTTAAATGGGTTGATTTCTAAACTGAGGTGAACGGTAAATACCAGATTGGTTGAAAGAATTATTTTGTGGCATAGGATTGGATGAATGTTGATACTGCCCCTGAGATTGGGGAGTAGTGTTTCCTTGATTTGGATTACGCCATAACTGATTGGGATGATCTCTCCAGCCAGGATTATATGTAAAAGAATATGGATTATAAGCTGGCCTAGAGAATGCAGCATTCACTTGCGACTGTGGGATCTCAGATGATTGTCCCAGCATAGGGCAAGCATCAGTAAAATGGTTTGGATTAATACAGATGGAACAAACCTCATTGGGTAAGGCAGTTTGTGGATAAGCAACAGGAGCAAAGGCAGATGATAAAATTTGTTTGAACCTACGGTTCAAAGCTTCTATTTGAGTGACTAATTCACTAGATTTTTCTACCTCATAAAATTTTTCGACCTTATGCATTCCAGGTGAAGACCTAGACCTAGAGGAAGAAGCATGTTGCACTGAGTTTTCACTTAGGGTCTCAAATAGTTCCCAAGCATCTACCGAACTCTTTCGTATAAAAGCTCCATTGCTGGAAGCATTGACCATATTTCTATAAGAATCAGTAAGACTATCATAAAAAATCTGTATTAAGTTCCATTGAGCAATATCATGGTGTGGACACTTTCTTAGAAGATCGTTATATCTCTCCCATACATCATAGAGCTGTTCTCCCGGGATTTGGGAAAATGCCATGATTTCTCTCCTCATTTGTGTGGTTTTACCCATAGTGTAGTACTTCTTCAAGAACTCCTGTTGCAACATATCCCATGAAGATATGGAATTTGTTGGAAGGGACTACAACCAAGTTCTTGCTTTATCCTTGAGAAAGAACTGAAAAAGACGCATTTTGAATGAATTATTGGTTAGAGTGGTCAACTTGGTAGTTGAACACAATTCCAAAAACATATAAAGTGCTTATAAGGATCCTCTTTTGCATACCCATGGAAGGTATGAAGCATTTGGATCATAGTAGGCTTGATCTCAAAATGGGTTGCATCAGCATCCGGAAAAACAGAACATGAAGGGGAAGTGTATGTGGTAGGAATAAAATGGTCCCTCAATTGTGGTGGTGGAGGGACAGGTGGAACCTATTCTCCATTCCCATTACCATTATTACCCAGTGCATTACGTTGTTCAGCCATATTCTCAGAAGAACTTCCTATCAAATTTAGATATTTTTTAAGCTTTCTTAATTGTCTAAAAGTTCTCTTTATTTTAGGATCATGCACTAAAGGTGTTGTCCGATTATGGCGAGTTAACATGCACTGGTTCCACTAATCCTAACAGTAACAAAAATAAAATGTTCCAAGCAATAGAAAACAGTAAGAACTCACAAAAAGGTTAAATAAACAGAAGTTTTTTCTCCCTTAAACGTCTTTGCCCTCACTGCTTACTGTTACTGCTAACTTGTAACAAGGTCAAGGCTTAATCACCCTTGATTAAGGCTCGAGCACCCTGAAGTAAGGCTCGAGCATCAAGGTATGAGGCTCGAGCATTTGGCCTTGTTGACTTTTCTTCTCTTCTTTGTTATGATGCTCAAGCCTCAACACTTGGGCTCGAGCTCTGGAGCTTGAATTACTTCAAACTTCACCATTTCAGCTCTCGGGTTGCTCTGACTGACCAGTAACGACTCTACAAGGTTCGATGTCACCATAAAGTCCCGGTTTTAACCATTTATCTGGGAAAGTACATACAAACACACATTAAACATAAATTAGTCTAATTATGGATAGAAGTATCACTTTAGGTCCTAACATTTACGTACTTAAGGGCTTTAATATGCATATATTCAGCGCTCATCAGGTCCCGCTATCTTCGAGAACCCCTGAATGAATCTACGATAGTATCCTACCAGTCCTAGAAAACTCCGTATCTCTATTGGTGCAGTAGGTTGTCCCCACTCTACCACTGCTGAGACCTTGGTTATACTGCTATCCCCTTCTCTGACACTATATGACCTAGAAACTTTACTTCTCGTTGCCAAAATTCACACTTCTTGAATTTGGCATGTAACTAGTGTTCACGAAGCGTCTGCAACACTATGTGAAGATGTCTAGCATGATCGTCCTCCGACTTAGAATAGATCAAAATATCATCATGATGACAATTTGATCTGAGTAAGCCCTGAAGACTCTGTTCATTAAATCCATGAAGACTGCTGGTGCGTTAGCTAACCCGAAAGGCATGACACGAAACTCATAAGAGCCATATTTAGTGAGAAACGCTGTCCTAGGAACATCTTACTCCCTAACCCAAAGTTGATGATATCCAGAACACAGATCAATTTTAGAGAAGTATGTAAGTCCCTTCAACTGATCAAAAGGTCATTGATCCTAGGAAAAGGGTACTTGTTATGAATAAGAACCTTATTCAATTCCCTGTAATCTATACATAGGCGAAGTGAACCATCTATCTTCTTCACAAACAAAACTGGTGCTCCCTAAGGTGAAGTACTCCTACGAATAAAACCCTGACTAAGCAATTACTGAATCTGATCTCTCAGTTCTCGCATCTCCACTGGTGTCATCCTATATGGTGCCCTAGCAATAGGCGCAATGCCTGGAGCTAAGTCAATCACAAAGTTTATCTCCCAACGAGGTGGCAACCCTAGAATCTCTTGAAAAATATCCAAAAATTCCTGTATAATTGGTATGATGTCCAGTGATATAGTAACTTCCTCCTCGGTCTCCTCCTCTATATAGAATAAGTATGTACTAAATACCCTGTTAGAATGTGGCATAGTGACGACGTACATATCCTGATTAGGTATAGCGAATACAATAGACCTGTCATAACAATTAACTTGGGCATGGTAGTGAGTTAACCAATCCATCCCGAGTATCACGTCATAAGTGTGCATGTACAGAACCAATAGATTGGCTAGAAATCTAAGTCTACCAATATCTAGTATCATAGGCCCATCACTCTCATGTAAGATGGCGGTAATGCCTATAGGTGTAGAAATACCATGAGATCTATCGCATACTCGCATCATCATCCCAAAGAATGCAACAAATGATTTAAACACAAATGAATGTGTAGCACCATATCAAATAAAACACGAATATATGTACCATGAATAGGAAACATACCCTCAACAGCCTGAGGCACCTGAACATCCTGTGGCCTAGGGTTATACACCCTACCATAATGCAACTGCAACGGTGCTTGTCCCTATGGCTATGGTGGTGCTGGTAAAGCCGAGAAGGTCTGTCCCTGAATGCACGGAATCGATGGAGCGGGTAAAGGTAATGATGCCCTATGTCACTGCTGCACATGTCGACCCTGTCTTGCTTTAGGATACTGCCTGAAAGTGTGGCCAGGCTCTCCATAAGTATAGCAACTACCCTGGAAGGTGCCGAATTTCCTCATCTTTTGGTTAGCTTGTGGCTGACCCTATCTTGCCTGTGGTCCCCCATTCTGCTGCCTCTGAATAGGTGCCCCATCTCTGTGAGCATCTAAACCACCCTTGTGCTTCTTTCAAGACTGTTGTCCCCGGAATTTGCCCTTATTATTGTGCCGGTGCCCATTGCCATTCTCTTTCTCAGTTGGCTGATTAATAGAGTCTCTATCACCCTACTTCTCACCCTTAGCCTGTCTGAAATCCACGGTTAACTGATACTGCTGTAGAGCGACGTCTACCACCTGAGCATAAGTAGTGTACGTTGGACTACCTGTAATAAATCATTTAATAGACCACATAAGCCCATTAACGAAGCTAGCACATTTTTTCTCCTTGGTATCCATCTCATTTGGAGCAAAAAAAGATAAGGTCGTGAATTGCTGCTCATACACTGCCACTGTCATGTTTCCTTGTTCTAGATTAAGAAACTCTCTCTTCATAACTGTCTCGACTGCATATAGAAAGTACTTCTCGTTAAAGCGAGCACTGAATTGATCATAGGTTAATGAAGTCCTCTCCTCCGCGGTGGTAACTGACTCCCACCACTGGAGTGCATCTCTGACAAGCTTGAAGGTAGCAAGCATTTGCTTCTGAACCTCTGTGCACTTAACCATGTCAAGATGTCGCTCATTGTCTTTCTTCCACTAGTGAGCTACTTTCACATCAGTGGAGCCTGAGAATTCAGGTAGGCTCCCTTTTGTGAAAAAACTCGTAACTTTCTCCCAAGGATCTGTCTGAACCCCTGGTGCTAGTATAGGTGCCTGTTGAACCTGTGGCTAATTCCAAAATGCAGTAGCTATACCTGCTTCTATAGCCCGAACAATGAGGTCGTTTATGTGAGGAGGATACTCTGGATCCCTGCCCTGATTGTAGCCCCGATCTTGAGACTCCTGAGTCTGCTATACTTCCTCCTGCTCAATGTGTAACTAACCATCTTCCTTCTGCTCCTCCTCCTGAAACCTAGGCAGTTGTTGCTCTTCCTCCATTTGCTGACGCTGTAGGAAATCCTGTTGCCTACGTACCGCTCCCCTTCGCTGCCTGATTCTCCGATTGTCTCGTCTTCTTCTAACGTTAACCATTATGTTAACATAGAAAGACAGACATCAATATGATTTAAGTGGACCGTAAAGGAATACAATGAATCCTAAACTTAGGCTCTAAATAAAATAATACGCTACATGGAAGTCTTAAAATGATAGATTCCTAGAGACACTTGAACTTGGAGTGCTCTGATACCAATTGTGATACCCCTCGATTCTAGAGCCACAGCTGATTAATTCCGAGCACAGATCCGAGTGATATCAAACAATTAAAGTATTTAATCGAACACAGAATACAAAATGAATTAAGAATAAATAAATAAGTGAAAATAAACTAAATAATAACTCCTTAAATTAATAAATAAATAATCTTCCAAATGAAATATCCAAACCTTCAGATATCATTATAACTCGGGAATCCATCTAATGGACCCCTAATAATATCCCAACTGAAATAACTGAAATGAAATATAATCCGAAACTAAAACATGAAGAAGAATCCTATACAGAATTGGAAGAATGATGTGGACTGTCTCTGCTCAGCACGAACAAGCTCTGTATCTGAAACTGATGAACGCCAGAAAATAATAGCGGGTCAAGCCTACAAACAAGTTCTTTTTACGACAACCCAAACAGAGCGGAGAAACTACACATCTATAGCTAACCCATTGTAATACCCCTAATTTTAAAAAACAGTTCTGGAATTTGTTTTAATTATTTATGTGCATTTTTAATACATTTATTTGCTTGTTTTGATTAATTAATTATTTGCTTGATTATTTGAATTAATTGATTTAATTGTAATATTTGTTTTAAATTGAATTATTCATTTAATTGTGTTTTAGTTTAATTACTTGTATTTTTATTTGTTTAAATTGAATTGTAGTTTAATTAAGTTAAAGGATTTATGTAGGTTTAGCCGACATAGGTTAAAACTTAGGTTTTCTTAGGTCGACTAAGGGTTTCATTAGGGCTCTAATTATACAAGCATTAGGGTTGGAATATTGAGCCTATAAATATATTCTTTATGTGGGTTTAGGGTTTTAGAAAACAAAACACATAAACTCTTTTCACGTTACAGAGGGATACAGAGAGTTGTGAGGGCAGAGAAACAAAGAGGGAGTTTGAGTAATTTATAGAGAGGCTTAAGGTGGAAGGAGTGGAGTGCTTCTGGGTTGAACCAAGAGTACCGGAGGAGTGGAACAATAGTCTAGGACATTGTTGGAAACTTTAGAGATGGTGGATTACAGTTTCAAAATTTGAAACTACAGGCAAGTCTCTGTTCTTCTCTCTCCCGTTCATTCGTGTTCTGTGCATGCCTAGTTAAGACTCCAGGGATTAATCAAAGATTAAATTAGATGAAACGAATGTTATGATTTATCTAATATGCATGTTTAAATCAGTTTTTAGTTCCATTGAATTAATCTGTTTTAGTGTTGCTTAAAGGTTCTAACTGAAATCTTGTTGCGGATTGTTTTAATCTTGTGTTAAATTCTTGTTGTGAATATATATTTATGCTTGAGAATTAGTCTGAGACATTAAATGAACCCTTGTATAAGTAATTAACACAGTATTGAATGTCACCAAATCAATCTGTTGTGAGTTGCTTAAAATTTCAGACTAAGGTTCTGTGATCGTTGCTTCTAAACCTATGTTCCATGCATGCTATCATTGAATATCAGTGGTTCCAATATGTACCTAAGACTGAGAGTGAACATAGAATAAAAATTAAAACATGTTACAGAGGCTCTGGTAATCACCGGAATCAGAGAAAACGAAGCTGGAATGGACAACGGCTGCTAAGGGAGGGAGAGCAGGCTCCCAAAACCCTTCGAGCCGGCTCCCAAAGAGTTGGAGCCGGCTCTAAGTGATTTAGAGCAGGCTCCAAATGGTTTTGAGCAGGCTCAAAGTTTTTAAAGAGCCTGCTCCATCTTAAAACGCACAGAACTGAGTTTTAGGGACTTTTTGGCTGAAATTGGATTTTCTAAAATTATTTAAAGGCTACTGGATGTTGTAATTTAATGTTTAAGACTTGTAAAAATGTTGGAAAGTATGATTACAAATAGGAACTAAGAACGGAATTAATCTAAGATTAAACAGTGAACCCGTGGGTGGATGATTTGAAAATTAATTTTTATTGTCTGCTATTTTTGGAATTTTATTTCTTTGCATGACTTGGATTTATAAATCATGTTTTGCAGCTGTGTTATAAGTATACTGTTGTATAGTTATATGTATGCTTAGTTGGGATCAACTGGTGTTAAAATCTATTTTACATTGCATCAGTTATGGTACTGTTTGGAGAGGTAGATTGTGTAATTCTACTCTATCAATTTAACGGACTATAATTGGGATTCTAAATCTTATATTGAATGCATAAGTTGGTTATATACATGTTAAACTATATTTATGCTAATTATAGAGTATGGTTGATAAATACTTATATTTGTTTTTGTCAACTTCGTTAATTGGAGGATTGTATGTACCGGTATGGGACGGTGACATACTAGGTATGGACTTGTTCAAACACTAAGTTCTACCTAACTTGGATTAAGGTATGGATTAATCATATAAGTTAAGTCCATCACCTACTTGCATCATATCAATTGAGAATTGAATGACCTGCTATGGTTTCAGGATGGATTTGTTATACATATATCAGACCACTACACAGATGGATGGTATTTTGTATTAGGAGGAGTACGGACTTTATATATATATTATATGGTACCGTGGTATGAGCTTGACTCTCATAACCATGGTTAGGGCACGTATATTGCCTAGGATGGATAACTGGACATAGGTGTTGTTCACTGGTAGGTCTAGGTACTCATGCCCACCTTAGGGTGCGTATTTGCATGTTGCCTTCTATTCAGGTTGAGACAGACCTACTGGACTAGCGAGCGTCCTATAGTGTGTACTATATACATATATGGACCACTCTGGATATTGTTGAGTCTTCCTAGGATGTATCTGCGTATCGAATTACTGTTTGGATTGTAGTAGATCAGGACTTGTATGTGGGCCTGACCCACTCCTTTATTTTTCAGGTGTTCGTCAGTTCCAGGGTTAGAACTTAGACGTGCAGAGCAGATACAGATATTCATTCCTCCGATTATATAGGAATCTTCTCTATGATAGTTGTGGATTTTATTTCTATTATTTCAGTTTTGGTTTGAGAATTTTAATAAGGGGTCCAATGGATGGATTCCCGAGTTGTAAACTTATGGAGTTTTGGATTATCGGATTTGATTGATTATGATTCAAGGATTTCCTTTTAGTTTCTTTCAGCTCTTAAATTTTAATTCTTATTTCATTTAGTAATCTGTGTTCGTTATAACATATTAATTGTTCGATATCCCTCGAGTTTGGGCCTGGGCCTGATCAACCCATGTCTCAGATCCGAGGGGTATCACACCCATGCAATAACTACATAGTCCATAAATATATATACGCACTAAAGGAACCTCACTAGACTATAGGGTTGCCTCAACCTGAATAGTAGGCAATATGCAAAACGCACATATAGTGGGCATGAGTACCTAGACCTACCAGGGCACACAACTACACTATATCTAGCTACACATCCCTGGCAATATACGCACCGTAACCACTAATCCTGAGACTCAAACTCATATCATAACACACACACACACACACACACACACACATATATATATAACATCCATCCTATCCAATATAAAGTAAACCACGATGTATCATCCAACTTGTTCAGTTGATCTGACACGAATATAAGTAAGACTTAACATTTTAGTTAATCCATTCCCTTATACAAAAATAGGTAGGACTTAACTGATAAGTTAATCCGTCCCTAGAATGCCACCATCCCATACTGGTGCACTACATCATACAATCCAATAATTGATGTAACAAATAAAATAATAAATCAAATAATTCAAAAATTAACATAATAACATAATATCATGCTATCACAAAATAGGAATGACTTATAATTTCTTTAAGCTTCCTACATCATGTATCCTACACAAACTAAATCTTAAACATGTTGATATTTTATTTCACAGTCAAGTAAGCATTCTCTAAATTCAATTCATGCTGAACATTTAATCTCAATTGCTAGAACAAATTAAAGAGATTAAATCCATTCATTTTTTTAAAACATTCAAATAGCATGCATCGTTATGATCAAGTCTATTTAAAATTTATTTAAACTCATACCTAGTCCCTATTTAATGTTCAGGACCCCTCAAAATCAATTAAGGTCAACTTACATGATGTTTACAAAAACTCCCAGGTAAAGCTCGAGCTTTCATCTTAATAGCTCGAGTTTTTAATCCATGGCTCGAACTTTTTATCAATAGCTCGAGCTTTCTATCCATGGCACGAGCTTTACATCAATGGCTCGAGCTTTGCATCAATTGCTCGAGCTTTGCATCCAAGGCTCAAGCTTTTCACCTATAGCTCGAGCTTTATTTCCAAGGCTCGTGCACTGTAACAATGGATCGAGCACTGTTACGCGAATCAATCCAGAAATCCTACTGTAAATCCGTTTTTCAATGTTAAGGGTTCTAAGGCATGTTTTTAAGCCCCATCAACACACAAGCATGAAATTTCATAATTATAACATGTAGAAATCCATAAAGAAACCAGATAAAAATCATGAATTTATCAATTCATATAACAAGAACAATTATGAACAAAATTCATAAAACTTATGTTCTAGATCAATTAAATTATAGATTCCAATTTTAATTGTTCTTTAAACATCCCTAAAATTATACTAGAGATATACAGATCACAGATCAAAAGGAGAAGTGTAGAACAAGAACTTGCTTTTAGGTATTTGATAAAATCCTTAGCCTCCTTTTTCCTCTTTCTCTTCCTTCTTTCTCTCTCCTCTCTAAAATATAATACGTAATATATTTCTAACCTCCTTTTACAAACCTATAGTTATATATTTATAAGCTAAATAATAACACTACTTCTTTTCCCAATCCAAGTCAACTTAATAAAGAAAATAATAAAAAGGTAACTAAAAATATGTTACGTATATTATTTATGTATATTCTTATTATATAAATATATAAAATACATACATCAGATTATTTATTAATACTAATGTTATCATAATATTAATTAATAAATTACTTTCCTATTATATATATATATATATATATATATATACACACACACACATGTACAACTATCCATTGGTAATTATCTATACCCATTAAACCTCCTATCAAAGTGGTCCAAGGAACCTAATTGGTTGGCCTATTACTACTAACCATACCATAAAATAAAACAAAACAAAATAAACACTCAATCATTTAATCTACAATCAATAAAATAAATAAATAAACAACTACATCAATTAAATCAATCAGTTCAAACAAAATATTTAAGTATATATCTTTAATTAATCATTTAATTCAATTAATCATTTAATTACAAATTCAATTAAACACGTAATCAAATAGCCAAATAATCAAATAAATAAACAAAATTGTAATTAAAATAATTAAATAAATACTGAGACTATCATTTTAAAATTAGGGGTATTATAATAAGACCATCAATCGCGATGGGATAGGGCACTTCAGGACCAAGGAGTTCTTCATCATCCTTTTGAGGACGAAAATGATCTTTCCTAACGTCAAGTGATCGGACAACCATTGGAGAGCTCAATGGATAGGCTTTATCCATATAAAAATGTTTCAGAACCTTTTCTGTAGAATAGAGGAATTATCTTAAATTTTCGGATCGAAAGTTAAACTCCTTCTTCCTTATTCTTCTTCTCTAACGCCGGCAGCTTTTGGGTTACTATCGTCCACTCCGCTGATCTGATCTACCCAGAACAGATCACCTTCCTTCTTCTTCTTCTTCTTCTTCTTCTTCTTCTTCTTCTTCTTCTTCTTCTCTCTCTCTCTCTCTCTCTCTCTCTCTTTCTCTCTCTCTTCCTCACGTTTTCTCTCTTTCTTGCCCTCTCTCTTTCTTTTCTCTTTTTCTCTTTTTTAGATATACTCTATTTGTGTATATATATAGATAAATATATACTACATATATCCTAGTCTTAACATACGTCTGACAACTTAAACTAACTAAATATAATAATAAATATTAATTATAATAAAACATAATTTATATATATATATATATATATATATATATATATATACACACACACACACACTACATTATATATATATATACACACTAATCTTTATGGGTCACTATCCAACCCATTTAGGATCACACTCAAATAGTCCAAGACCCATCTAGTTGATCCATGGGCTACAACCCAAATCCATAATCTTTAAAATAAAATAAAAATAATATAAACAAACAACTTAACTAATCAATTAAACAACTACAATCCATTTAATTAAAATAACACATACACATGAAATCAAATAAAAATGCACATACACAATTAACCAAATTAATTAATTTAAATCAAATCAAATTAATTAATTGTACTGTAATGACCCGGTCATTTTTTTTCCTATCCTTTTTCTAAAATTTTATGGATAAATTTTTTTCATTGAATTTTCTTTTCTGAGTTCTGTTACCCATCACTTAGTGTCGTCTTGAGTGCTCAGAAATGGTTTATGAGACTCTTTCATTTGGATTGACAACTTCCTTTAAGAACCGAGTCATTTTCGCATTTTCATTTTTTTGACACTATTCACTTTTCGTCTTTTTCCCGATAATGATTTTCTTCACGTAACCTCACCTTTTGTGCTCGGATTTGGTTCTGATTTTGCATGCATCCATGATATTTAAATTACATGCTTTATATATTTTTACTTTTCTAGAAAAGTATGCTAGTTGTTTACTTTTACGTAAAAGGACATGGATGCATAGTTTCTTCAGAAACATTATTTGTTTTTGGGGTTTTTTTGTAATTATAGAAAGTAATTATTTTATTTTTTAGGGACCTTTTTGCAATTTATTTTGGTAGATATTTTCAAAAAGGACCTTTTTGTAATAACTGAAAAGTGTAACAAGTGTCGCACTCTCATTGGGCCACTTGTAAGCATCTCATTGGTTAACACTTGGAAGCCTTGGATGATGACATGTGGAGGGTGGAGATTCACCCACTTATTGGCCTAGCATTGTGCACTTGTTGGCTTGGATTGTTAACAAGTGTAGGTTTTAGATTAAGCCTAGAATGAATCATTGAATTAATGACAAGTGTAGGCTTCTAATTAAAGTCTAGCTTTTGTGTGTGTGTAGGCATGGTGCAAGACTAGGTGTAATTGACTTGTTTTGACCAAGTGAGTAGAGGATTACACCAAAGGGATTTAATATTTCATTTTACATGATTTTTATTTCTTTTTTTTCCCCACTTAGAACCCTAACCACTATTGAAGGAAACCAATAACCTAGGCTTAAAACCTTGGTTTTGATCTCCTTCTACTCACCTTAGACCTAAAAGCTTGGAACACAAAACACTTGTCTCACCTTCCTTTATATAACCCTTGAAGGAAATTCAAAAATTCCTTTATTTGCTTTGGATTCAAGAGGAACAATCCTCTTGTGAGGTAGGGGGTGATTTAGGTTTTTAATCTAAATATTTTAATTATTTTTTATAACTTACAATAAATTGTTTACATATCTTATACTTAATTTTAAAATTAATTGGTTGTAGTACCTTGCATGAAATTAAGATAGGACATGATATTCTTGAAGGCCATGACCTGATCTATAACTTGTATTAGTATAAAGTTATTTGAAGTTGTTTTAGAGTCTAAAGATTTAATTATTTAGCATTAATTAATTTCTATTTAATTGTTCCACTTACTTAATTAAGTTTTTGAGTTGATATATGTAATTACCATGATAGTACTATTGTCATATAATTATTTGGAGTCATTTGAAATTGATTTAAATTCTAGAGAAATTAATTAGTTAGTTTAATTAATTTCTATTCAAGTGTTACATTCATTTAAATTGACATTTGACTTGATATATGTAATGAATATAGTATGTTCTTTAACATATATTAAATTGAGAATATTTGAATGAGTTTAGAAAACTTTATTTAATTATTTTCTTGTATGAAATTTAATTCACCTAGTTGTACCTAGTGTAGAATTAACTTATAACTTGATTTTAAATAATATCTTAACATGTTCTTTAACATATATTAAATTGAGAATATTTGAATGAGTTTTGAGAAATTTATTTAATTATTTTCTTGGTATTGATCTTAATTACCTTGTTGTAACTAAGGTAGAATTGGTTTGTAACTTGAAATTAAATTAGGCCTTACCATGACTTTTGACATATATTATATTTAGAATCCTTGGAGTTGCTTTGTAATCTTGAGAATTTAATTATTTAATTTAATTAAATTCCAATTATATGCTTTCATGGAGGTAATTAAGTATTTGTAATACCCCTAATTTTAAAAGGACTTAATTGAAATTTTAAAAAGGACTTAATTGGAATTTAGTTATTGTATTTGTGTTTATGTTAAATTGATTAATTATTTTTTTATGTGGATTGGTTGTTTAATTGATTATTTTGTTTGCATGTTTATTTGCATTAATTGACTAATTGTTATTAAATTAATTGTGTGAATTGATTTGTTGATTTTAACTTAATTATATATTTAATTTTATTTAATTGTTTAATTGTAATTTTTAGATAGATTAAATGTGTATTTTATTTTTAGTTTAAAAGGATGGGCTTGGACAGTAGTGATGGACCAACTGTTTGGGTCTCATGTACTACTCGGATAGAAGGGTAATGGGTACAGTTAATACCCATGGAGGATTATACATATATTTTTGGGTACGTATGTATATAAGGTAAATCTAATTAATATGATTTTAGGGTTTTATATAAATATGAAATCCGTACCCAACTTATATATTATATATTTTATATTTTCTTTTCTTTTCTTTTGTGTCTCTGTTTCCTCTTAGAATTAGAATTAGGTTTTGTACTAAGCTTATATAAGTATATTATTATGTCTGCTTAGGGTTTAGAAGCAACAAAACCTTTTCACAAACTATGAAGATTGAGAGAAAAACTGAGAGAGGAAACTAGGGTTTTGGCCAAGGGTTGAAAGGCCGGACCAAGGAGGAATGTAGAGGGTCTATTTGTGGAAGAGAACTGTAGCAGAGGAGTTCTTGACGGTAGTCACGATCGTCGGAAAAACTTAAGAAAACGGCGACGAGGTTTTTATTCAAAAACCACAGAGGCAAGTTCTATTTTGTCTCTTTCCCTTTGCCCTTTGTTCTGTGCATACCTAGATGGTCTCTAGGATTTTAATTCGTTATTAATTGAATCCATGTTTTATACATATTGAATTGCTCGTCTCTGTATGTTTAAATTTACTCTAGAATTGTTTGCAAATTTGGGTTTCAATTTTGAACTTAAAACATGTTGAAACGGTAATTGATTTTAGAGTTCTTTTTACCTCAAACTGATTTAAATAAAGGACTACGATGCTTCTGGATATTCTTTAGACTCTTAAGAACAGTATTCATGAAGAACGGAATGGCTGAAAACGGCCGAAAATGCAGCAGACGAAGCGAGGAGTTGTAGAACTCTGAGAGAAGGAGAGGGAGTCGGCTCCATGGGAGTGGGAGCCGGCTCCTCTCTTTATAGAGCCGGCTCCAAGGGCTAGGGAGCTGGCTTTGAGATGCTTGGAGCCTGCTCCATCTTCTTGAGAGCAGGCTCTATGGTTTTAATACGTACGGGGTAATTTTGATGAGTTCTAGAGTGGTTTTGGGCACTGTTTGGACTCGTGGGTTTCTTGAACTGTGTTGGAATGTTAATGAGGGTTCTAAATATTAATTCAGAGTATATTAAAAGCCTTGGATGCATAGTCTTTAGTAGTATGCTAATAATTTGAACTGTATCAAAAATTAAACAATTTTGCATGTAGTTAACGGATATGAAGAAGTAGATTGTTAAATTTTGTTTTAATAATTTAATGGACTGTAGCATAGACTCCAAACATTATATTGTGCTATTTTAAAGCCCAATTTGCATAACTAATGTCTTTGTGCTCATGGATTTAACAATAGGAAAGTTTAACCGATTTTGCATACTGTTAATGGATAGACAAGATTAAATTGTTTTGTTTTGTTTTAACAATTTAATGGGTTGTAGAGTGATTTATAAATCATGTTCAGATGCATAATAGAGTCATTTAATTATCAGACTTGTTTTATGCTTACTTTGGATTATAATTGTCGAGGTATTATACTTTAATCTGCAATTACATAGATTAAGGTTTTGGAATTTTAATTGCTGAGATATTAAAACTCTATTCTGCAATTATGTGGATAAAGTGCTTTGGATTGTCTTTGCTAAACTATTAAATAATGTTCTAGCAATTTACAAGGATGTTAGTTTGGATTTTGGTTGATAAACTGTTCAAATTATGTTTTATCAGCTATATGGATTATGTGGATTATATTTGGTGTACTGTATGAGGTGTTGCATCATTTACGGATCATTTGCATGATATGCACCAGTATGGGACGGTGGCATATGGAGGGACGGATTAGATCAAAACGCTAATTCCTACCCATTCATATGTACGGAATGGATTAACTAAAACAGTTAAATCCTACATGGTTTCATGTCCTGTCAACTAAAACAGTTGAACAACATATTGGATGGTTGTTTATATTTCTGTACTAGGAAGGATAGGGATTTAATTAAAGCATTTAAATCCTAACTTTATTTAAGTCAGATCGACTGAGTAAGTTGAATGACTACCTGGATTAATTGTGTTTACAGTTAAGTCAAATCGACTGCGTAAGTTAAGTGACTAACTGGATTATAATTCTTATGTCAAATCAATAAACAATAAAATGGCATACTTTGGATTTAGACGGACTATATATATATATATAATTATGGTACCGCAATATGAGCTTGAGTCTCAAGATCGTTGGTTAGGATGCGTATATGCAATAGGATGCATAGCTGGTTATAATGGTTAAGGTATACCCTGTTAGGTCTAGGTACTCATGCCCACCTTTGGGTGCGTTTTTGCATATTGCCTTTTATTCAGGTTGAGACTCGCATTGTAGTCCAGTGAGAGTCTTGTAGTGTGGATATATATATATATATTTACGGACTATATACATATGGTTGAGATATCTAGGGTGTATCTGCGTATCGGGTCTCTATTTGAATTGTAGTTAGAATAGAACTTGTTCGTGGGCCTGACCCACTATTATTTTTCAGGTACCGGACAATTCCAGATATAGAGCTTACTTATGCTGAGCAGAAACGGTCACTCACTCTTCCGACGATGTAGGATTGCTATTTATATTTGGTTTTGGATTTTCCTTGTTTAGTTTAGTTTAATTTCAATTGGGTTTTGAATAGGGGTCCACTGGATGGATTCCCGAGTTGTATTCGTGGAGGATGAGTTGCATCGAAAGAGGTTACTTATTAATGGAAATTTATTCTGCGGTTTTAGTTTAGTTTATCATTTTAGGATTCTTTTCAGCAAATTTTATTTATTCTTGTTTATCTTAATTATATTTTGTGTTCATTTATTGCTAATTGGTTTGATATCCTCGGGTAATCGGGTGTGGGCCTGGCCAACCCGCATCCGGAAATCCAGGGGTATCACAGTATTGATGTTATATTCTTACTTAATTTATAATTTGCAACTTGGTGTATGATTATAAGATGGTATTCCATGAGTAGAAGTTATGATTTAACTTGTTATATACACATTATACTTATATGAAATTTAATATGTCATTGTAGCTTGAAGGCCTAGAGCATAATTTATGTGTATTCCATGACTTGGTTGTGCATGGTAATTGACAATGTGCATTATGTATATGTGATATACTTCTTGTACAATTTGATGATTTTTGGAAAGCTTGTATGGACATTGTAATGTGTTAAGGCTAGAGTATGTCTCTAGTACGAGGGATGAGAGTTCCCTCTACAATATATAGTGCGCATTAGGTAGTTCTTTGCGGGCTAGTAACCCGAGATCACTTGTTTGGTCATTGAGACCAAATGTCCTTTGTCTTTCCGCCATTGGTTGATTTTGCATTCAATTCCTAGTTGTAATTGTGGATTACTTTTAACTTGTGCTTGAACGCATGGTACTTCATTTCTTACTTAGTATACTTGCATTTGTATACTTGTACGCCTTGTATATCAAAAATGCTTTGTATACTTGGATTTGTATACTTGTATGCCATGTATGTCAACATTGCTTAGTATACTTAGAAATGTATACTTGAATATACATGTTGTATTCTATTTCCAATATTGCTTAGCGCACTTAGTATGTACACTTGTATATTGATGATTTACTTTCTAGATAACCTAGTATACTTGTGTCTTGTATACTTGTCTTAAGTGCATTTCAATGTTGATTGTATACTTATGTACGTATACTTGTATTTTGAATATCTTGTTGCATGTACCACATGCTTCTATGTTGCCTAAATTACATAAATGATGTGGTTTATGCTAGAAATGTTTTAAGTTAGCTTAGGATGCTCCATGAGTCTCATTTTAGACATAGACGCTATGTGGCTTATACCTTATATATTGATTTATGTCAATTTAATGAACAGTTAAATGTTAAGTCTATACATGTTCATCTCCTACGAGTAACAAGTTTACTTACCCCAAAGTTATCGGGTTATTTTCAGGTACGGATACCTTAATTCAGGATGCACAATATCCCTAGGTCGTTTCGTTGGATTGAAATTCTTTTAAATGTATCCTTGTTCATGATTCACGCAAATGTTATCATGAAATACTATTTGTAACTTATATGTCAAAACTTGTATATTTGTTTTTAAACATGTAATGTGTGCATAAGCACACCTTTTGGAATATATTTGACATGTATGAGATGAGGCCGGAGACCAATGACAATTATTTTGTATCCTATGTAACTTTTGATTTCATGAAATATTATGAAAAAAATAGAAAAATGACAAGTCATTGCTTCACCATGTTTGCATTGGGTGTGGGAATTCCATTTTTATTCTTTCATAGGGTCTCATTAATCATGTATGAAATGTGGCCAAGGGCCAAACGGTAATTTGAGATCATTTGTTAATTTTGGTTTTCAAATTTTCCATTTCTAGTTTATTTTAGCTATTTTTGGCCGTTGGGGGGTCATATTTTGCATCGGCGGTATTTTTACGCCGTGGATCATTATAGCGCATCCTAATAAGTAAGTTACGTTTGTATGTATGATCGTTTTCAAGAAAAACCCTTTTTCCTTTGTGATTTCAGCTTCTTATGGACTCATTTTATAATTTTCTTACATAATTCGGTTTAAAGGCATTTCAGGGTTTTCCTTCAGGAAATAAACTCTGGCCTTGACATGGTAACTTGGAAAACGTGATTTAGGGGGGTTTTTTCTTCGTGTTTTTCCAGAAAATATCGTCTTGATGCCGGAAATCCAGTGCAAAGTTCAGTTTTCTGTTATGCTTGTAGTAGCTTTTTAACCCTCTTGCCATTTTCTGATCTAGGGGCATTCTGGATATTTTACAGTGCATTTTTTTTCATTTTCTTGCACACTGCCGGGTCGAAAACGTGATTTTAAGGGGGGTTTCTTCTTTGTGTTTTTACAAAAAACAATCGTTTTGATGCCGAAAAGCTATTGCGCACGTTTTTGTTTTAGGAAAAAGTCTAATATAAAAGGGTATTTCGGTTATTTTACTTGAAAAATAAAAACTTCTCTTGACATGGTCATGTAGAAAACATAATTTTGGGGGAGGAGCTTCTTCACAACTTTTTTCCAAAAAATGTCGTTTAAACCCTTAAATCCCCATTTGAAACCCAAAAATCTGTGCAGGCCTTGCACATATTTGAAACCCGAAAAGTTGGTTTTTTTGAAACTTTAACATTTCATATCTTCTTCGTCCCGACTCTAAATCAAGTGATTTTTGAGTCTAAGTTTATTAATTTTTGCTTGTCTATCCAACATAGTGCATGGTTGCATCCAATTCTATCTAAAAAGATCATTTTACCCCTTGTCAAGTACCCTTGCCGCACTGATTTGAAATCCAAAAGTTGGTTTTTGTGAAACTTTGGAGTTTCATATCTTCTTCATCCGGACTTCGAATCAGGTGATTCTTGAGTTTAGATTTATTAATTTTTCCTTGTCTATCTAACGGTATGCTTAGTAGCATCCAGTTTTGTCTAAAAAGACCTTTTTACCCCTAGTCAAGTACCCTTCCCATTTTATAATCTTAGCTTCCGCATTTAATTCTTTTGAGTTACGTGACTTCATGGAAGGTCACCTTGGCATCTTAGGGATGTCGTATATTCCTAGAGACCTTGTTTCTATTTTCGCTTTTGCATTCCGGATCCATTTCAGGTTATCTTACGAGTCATCACAGGACGTGCTGGCTTGAAAATCCAGAGCCGTCACATGTACCTTGCTAATAAATTGACTATAAAGACTGTCAGGCCGTGTACAATTTGTAAGATATATAAGAGCACCAATAGCATTGAGATAAGGCACTTCCGGACCAAGGAGTTTTTCATCATCCTCTCGAGGATGAACATGATCTTTCTTGATATCAAGTGATCGGACAACCATTGGAGAGCTCAATGGATGAGCTTTATCTATATAAAAACGTTTCAGAACATTTTCTGTAGAATAGAGGAATGACCTTAAACTTTTGGATCGAAAGGTAAACTCATTCTTCCTTGTTCTTATTCTCTGATGCTGGCAGCCTTCGGGTTACCGTCGTCCACTCCGCTAATCCGATCTACCCACGAACAGATCACCTTCCTTCTTCTTCTTTCTTTCTCTCTCTCTCTCTCTCTCTCTTGCCCTCACTCTTTCTTTTCTCTTTTTCTCTTTTTTAGATATACTCTATATGTAAATATATATATATATATATATACACACACACACTAATCCCTATGGGTCACTATCCAACCCATTTAGGATCCCACTTAAATAGTTCAAGACCCATCTAGTTGATCCATGGGTTACAACCCAAATCCATAATATTTAAAATAAAATAAAATTAACATAAACAAACAACTTAACTAATCAATTAAACAACTATAATCCATTTAATTAAAATAACACATACACATGAAATAAATAAATAAATAAAATGCACATACACAATTAACCAAATTAATTAATTTAAATCAAACCAAATAACAATTAAATAAAACAAATAATCAAATAAACACACAATTAAATATAAAAGTAATTAAAATACTTAAATAAAATTTCAGAAATTAGGGGTATTACATGATCTATGTAGCCTCGGTGCGCTCCCCAGCATACGACACATCGTCCTGGTGGGGGGTGGGAGTCTATAACTCCCTCTGCCGAACTCCCGTTCGGCTATATTCTGTTTTATCAGCATCATCATTGCCTTCAGCACATATAGTGGGGATCTAAGTCACATAAAGTGGTAGCGAGAGCGAATTCGAGAGCGGGAGCGTGAAAGCAACAAAATTATATCATAAATAGTGAGAATTTGAGCAAGAGGGAGAGAGCGACACCTGTTGAGAATGATTGCGTGAATTAGGTGGGGATTGTTAGGTGTTGCATAATAGCCGCATTTTGTTGGACCAGTTGATTCAAGCCTTGAATAAGGTGATGAATCTGTTGTTCTAACGCTGCGACGCAATCCTCATCACTTGGAATACGCCTAGGCACATTCTTATGACAGGAAGCATGCAGACCATCGTTTGACTGGTGTTCGCCATCATGGTAGTATTGGTAACCACCGTTATGGTGTGACTGGTGACTGCCATCTTGGTGTGATTAATGACCACCATCCGATTAGTGGTCGC
The DNA here is from genome assembly GCF_030987335.1 of Cornus florida. Classification (NCBI taxonomy): domain Eukaryota; kingdom Viridiplantae; phylum Streptophyta; class Magnoliopsida; order Cornales; family Cornaceae; genus Cornus; species Cornus florida. Next base: position 17,159,486 of record NW_026775571.1, on the reverse strand, counting down.
ATGGTGTGATTGGTGTCCACCATCTGACTGGTTACCGCTATAGTGTGGTTGAGGTTGACCTCCTACTTGAGTTCCTGATCATAACTCGAGTACCATTGGGAAGGTTCCCACAGATGGCGCCAATTGTTGATGCAAGATTTCGCGGCGACCTGGAACCACGTCGTACCTGAAAAAGAAAGTGACGGGTGATCGGGAAGCCACTGGTGTGATATCGACTCAAGAGCCTTTGACGATCAAGTTAATGCTAGATTAGGATGATGGAAGGAAGGTGAAAGGATTCTCTTACGAATTTGGGTCGGTACCTTTTGAGTTGTCCGACCTCTCCTTTTATAAGAGAGTTAATTATTCTTTTCTTTTTTTCTCTTTTTTTATTTAATTTTATTGTTATAATATTATGAATAAATGTGTGTATTTTATATTTTTTAATTTTTCTTTAATGTAATTATTTTGTGACTAATGGTGTACCATTTGAATATTAATTAATGCACCGTTATTGTATTTCTATTTTTTTAATTATTGTCTTGATGCATTGTTAGTTTCAATGTGTTTCCCTTGAAATTAATTCATGTTCGGTCACTATTTTTATTGACACTATCGTGTATTATAAAATCTTTTCTCCCTGGAAATGAAATCATGGCTTCGCCTTTTATGCTAGATCAGATACCACTGCACGAAAACTTCAAACTCTTATTTCTCTAGCAATGAGCCCCTCGAAGTCGACTACTGCAACTACACGCTCTAGTTGCAGCTGTGATTGGTGGTGGCTATGGGTTGAGGTGTGGGTTTTTGCCCTTTTTTATTCTTTTCAAAATCCTAACATATGGAATAAAAATGTAATTTGTCTAAACTCCAACAACAAGTAGGGTTTAAATAATAATGATTAATCTATTATTTACTTGACTTTTAAGTTGTCAGTAAATAAATACCCCGTATTACTAATGCTTATTTGAAAACCCTTATATACACATGATAGGGAATATTCAACGGTTAAGAACTACAAACGACATGGGAGTCAAAGAGGTTGGATAGACTACAAGTAGCAAGAATAACTTCAATTATTCTTTCTGATGACCCTTTAAAACTTTTTATATACTACCTCCATCCCATAATAGATGTCCTTCGTGGGGAGTAGAACTTTTTAAAAGGACATATATGTGACGACCCTGGTTTTTAGGCCAGCGTGTCCTGTGATGATCCGATAACGGATCCGAATGCGGAAGCAAAAACAGAAAACAAGACTCTAAGAAGTCAAAGTGACCTTCCATAAGGTCGTGGAACTCAACAAGAACTAATGCGGAAGCAAAAGATCGAAAATATGACAAATAAGCCCCCACGGGCAAAATAGTCATTTCTGAAAACTGTAGATTCGGGTGCTACCGAGCATACTGCTGGAAGGACAACGAAAAACTAATCAAGATGGACTCAAGAATCGCATGATTCGGAGTCCGAACGAAGGAGAAACGGCATAACGATGAAAAACGGACACTTAAAGCTTTAAGGGCAAAATGATAATTATTCAGAAATATTCAGGTGTAACCGAGCACACCGTTGGATAGACGACGAAAAATTAATCAAGTTAAAAAAAAAATTCACTTGAATCGGAATCCGGACGAAGGAGAAAAGCCCAAAAGAAGAATTGACGTCGTGGCGGCCCGACAAGGGGCCATGACAGCACCATGCGCACGCCCATGCGCGCGCCCATGCACGCTGCGCGCGCGCTGAGTGCACCATGCCTGGCAGCAGCCCAAAAGCTGTTATGTGGTTTGTTTTTCAGAAAAATCTAGAACAGAGGCTGGATTTGGAGGCCTAGATGAATTTTTTTGCAAAAACACAAAGAAGAAACCCCCCTCAAAATTGAGTTTTCTACGTGATTTGCGGAGAATTAAAAAAAAAAAAAAAACGCAATGTAAAATGCCCAAAATGCCCTCCCAAGAAATCTGGTCCAGAGGGTCGAAAAAGCTGCTAAATAAAAAACTGAAAGCTGAACTTTGCGATCGATTTCCGGCACCAAGACGACATTTTTTGAAAAAATACGAAAAAGAACCCCCCCCCCCTAAAAAAAAATCACGTTTCTATTCAACCATGATGAAAGAAGGAAATAAAACCACCGTGAAAGGTCCATAATGCCCCTAGATCAGAATATGCAAAAAAAATGCAAAATGAATTCACAAGAGGCTCAAAACACAAACGATAAGGTTTTGTCCGGACACGACCATGCACACAAACGTAACTTACCTATTTGGACGTGCTACAATGGTCCATGACTTAAAAATACTACCGATACAAAATCCGACCCCTCAACGGGCAAAAAGGCAAAAATGGAACTTGGAATGAAAACTCGGAATCCAAAAATACAAAACGGGATCAAATGACCGTTTGGCTCTTGGCCACACTTCAAACATGATTTATGAGACCCTATGAAAGAATGAGAATGGAATTCCCACACCCAATGCAACCATGGTGAAGCAATGACTTGCGATTTTTCAAGATTTTCACAATATTTCATGAAGTTAAAAAAATATAATGGTCATTGGCCTCTGGCCTCATCTCATACATATCAAATACATTGAAAGGAGTGTACTTAAGTACACATTACATACATGGAATCAAATATACATATTTTGACATATAAGTCTACAAAATGGCATTTCATGCTAACATTTGCATGAAATGGAAACATGAAAGCTACACCACATCCAAGGAATGCTAGGCATCACGAACCAAGTCTTCGCACCTGAAATATGCCCCAGTATCGTAGGGGTGAGTAACGTAAAGTTACTCGTAGGAGATGAGCATGCATCGACCAAGCATTTTACAAATTTATCACCTTAAGGTGAAACATGTTAAAGGGGCTCATGCCACCTAACGTCTATGTCCAAGTGAGACTCAAGGAGCATCCTAAGCTACCTTAGAGATTAAGCAACAAGAATCATGATATACATACGTGTATGAAACGAATCATGGTTGGGATAATCCAAAGAACACGACAAGAAGAATGCTTGAGCATAGATTAACATGAATTGCATTTTCAATACAATTGAACTAGGTTTAGAGTAATCCGTACAATATCACAAAAGCATATTTGGATACAAGTTAACAAGAATCACATTATCCATGCAATTCAACAACAAAAGAGCATGTTATACAATGCAACAAGGTTTAAGTTCTCAAAGCCATCAACTTAGAATCTAAAGCACAAAATAACAGTAATGGTTCATGCCGCCTAACGTCTATGTTATAAATGAATCAATAGGATCAATCCTAAGCTTTATTAGAACGTCAGAATACGATTTTCAATATCAATGCAATTTAACCAACATTGGAACTTCCAATACAACGCATAAAGTACAATTTCGCAAAGTTAACATCTTGTAACTTAAAATGAAACGACAAATAAGAAACAACAAGTTACAACATCATCTAGTTATGAACTTGAAAATGAAATGCGAAGTCAAACAAAGTGGATACTCGGATGTCACGCCGGATCAGACCGACAACATAGTTACTTTAGGGTTACTAGCCCATGGGTAACCTCCCTATGTGCGCACTAGACCATATAGAGGGACTATCCCCCATACTAGAACCACGTCCTAGCCATAGTCAAACAACAACATCCCCAAGTTTCTAAAATTAACAAGTTGTGCAATAACGCATATATCAACAGGAATATGCAAGATAATCAACTATCTACTAAGCACAACCAAATTTGGAAACCTATACAATACATGCTCTAAATCCACAACTAATATGATATGATGAATGTCGAATTTTCAGTGTGCGATTCGTTACACGCTATGCATGAAAGATGTTAAACACGAAGTGTGCAAATCATTACACAAAGCAACAATATATTCAATAAGGATTTCATATTATCACGAATACAAACATAGCAACTATGTTATCCAATGTTCAAAACATAACCAAATGAATATACAACAAGTTTAAATCCATGATTTGAATATAAAAACCACTTCTAAAACACAACTAGATCATGGAGCAAATTGATAGAATTTAAATAGATAAACACAATTAAATTCTCTAGATTCCGATTCAATTCCAAATAACCTCAATTTAATACATGTTAAAGGATATGGCATGGTCATACCTATATCTATTCTAAAACTCAATTAGGTTGTTGGAACAACAAAGTAGAACTTTAATTAAATCATGCTAATTTAATTACCAAGGTTCTAAAACAACTTCTAATAGTCCTAAATTAATGTATACTAGTAAATAAGTCATGGCTAATACAAATATCAAGTTAAAACCTTAATTAAGCTAATGGGACCACAAAATAGATTTTAATTAATTCTTTTAATTAAAATCTCTTGATTTTCAAACTTAACCAAATGCTCTCAAATTAACCTATGTTAGAAAACATGCCAAGGACTAATGTAATATCACATTACAAGTTTATTTCATTCAATTTATGACCATGCGAATTAAACCTTCACTAAAGTTAAATATAAAACAAAAGTTGCAATTCTCATACAATAAATCCCAATTTAATACATGTGAACAACCATACCAAAACTTAATTTTCTAGCATGCCACAATACAATTCCAAGTTGTATATCACCATGAGGATTAAATCTTAAACATGGAATTTAATTAAATAAAAGGTTTCAAAACCTAACCGAATATTCTAAATCAAATATATGTGAAACTATATGGCATGTAAATCAAGAATATTAAGTCGGAATTTAAATAGAGTGAATAGTGCACTCGGGGTAAATTAATTAATCAAATTAATTAATAATTACTAATTTTCAAAACACCTCCAATCACTTTCAAATTCAACTATGTTGGAGAGCATGCTAAGGCCTAATTTAATATGCTAACACATAATGATTTTAAGCTAGTTAAGGCCATGTGAATTAATCTTTCACCTAAGATAAATATTAAATAAAATCTTTAATACTTATTCAAATATTCCAATTTTAATACACGACAATGAGCATATCAAAGGGCAATATAAAATTATGCTACATGTTTAAACCAAGTCATGAGCAATCGGGAAAATTAGATCCCGTACAAGAAAAAATAAATAATAAAATCTCTAGATTTTTTATTTAATCATGCAAACAAGTAGTATAAGCATCACAAGCATGCTATATAACAAGAATTTAAACCTAGAACATCCCCTACCTCAATTTGAGATGAAAATCCCAAAGGCCCACCAAAATGGAACGGCTCCAAATCTTACGAAACTACTAGGTTTTGTCGGGGACAACGCCGTGAACATAACCCCCACGAAAGCCCCATCAAAATCATAACTTGACCTCAAAACCAAACTCAAGAAATGGTCAAAACTGAATTCTAATAAGGGGGAAAGGTAGAGCACGGCGAGGGGAATAACAAACGTTAAGGCCGAAGACTTTCTATCAAGGAAAAGTGAACCAAAAGAGGAGAGAGAAGATGGCAGCACCCCTTGTGCTGCCATGGGAGCTCCAGGTCGTGCATGAAGAGGGGAGAAGATGAAAAATGAAATATCTCACCCCCCTTTTATAGAAATCTCAAAAAGTGCCCCGAACGGGCCCCGTCGGGTCCGAAAAAGTAAAATTTGAGCAGACGCGCTCAAATGGTAAAAATTTGTGAACGAAAAAGATTCAAAATGATAAAATATGAATAACAGAAGAAAAAGGCGTCAAAAACTGAGTCCCGAGCAAAAAGTTTTGCCCCGAACAAGTTCGGCGACAACCGGGTCCAGAAACTCTGAAACTGGAGAAAAACGACCAGAATGGAATTTTATGAATTTACGAGCCAACAAAAAGTGAAAATGAATCTTGTACAAGGATCCATGCTCCAGACGAGATATTTTACAATAACTTTCGTTAATTGCACAATGGCCCCTACAAAAAGGGTTAACTGCGAAACTGCCCCAGAATGAAAATATCTTCCAAAAGATATTTTCTTAAATGCCCCTGAAATCAAATATCTTTAAAAGATATTTACGAAAAACACCCCAAGAAATGAAAATGATTCTAAAGAATTGCGCATCGATATCCCTATGGACACCGGGAGCAACCAGAGTACTTTATTAAAAAAGTGAAGATACGTATTTCGTGGAAACCACTCAAGATGGAGATCCATGAAGTCAAAAACCAACTCTGAACACAAGAAGTGTGGTTGCGTCAACAAAGTGTCAAACGGGGAAAAGACAAAATAGGGAAAATGACGAAAAGTAAATAGTGTCGAAAAACGAAAAATGTGAAAATGACTCAGTCCTCAAATGAAATTGTCAATCTACGGAAAAGAGTCTCAAGAACCAATTCCGAGCACTCGAGATGACACTAAGCGACACGAAACAGAGCTCAGAGAAGAAAATTAAATGAAAAAATTTCATTCGTAAAATTTTAGGAAAAAAGAAAGGAAGGCAACTAGGTGGTTACAATATAATTATTGCATTGTTCCTTTTGAAAATTACAAAGTTACTCTTTCAAGTTTAAATATATATATAATCAAGTTTGAAATTTTTTAAAATTTTAAGGATATTTTATAGAAAGATACTAAATATGTTATTTAAATTTGGTAAGTGAATAAATATTTTTGAACAATCTAAAAAAAAAAAAAAAAAATGGACAACTATAATGAAACGGAGGATAATATGCAGTATATATCATAGGGCTAATATTCATGTTCAAATATCTTAAGTTCTTAACAACTATACTATGGATCACTTCACTTCGTTGGACTAGACAATGGTACAAAACCGTCTAAAATTTCTAATCAACCTTCTAAACTGAAAAAAAATAAAAAAATGAATTTAATAATTCTAACCCATGATTGACGCGTATGTATTTTCAAGTCAAGTCAATTGCCAATTTAAACGAAAATAAATAAATAAATAACTAAATAAAAATTCATAATTTCAGGCAATGATTGTGTGACGCGTAAGCATTTCGCGTTCGATATTTTGTATCAAGTCAACCACCAATATCGTGGAGTCAATAAGCAATACTCCGTATATTATATATATATATATACACGCTATGTATCTGTTTTTCTGTAGATCCCCTTCCCTTTTGGTTTTTTGTTTTTTTTTCTAGAAATCCAATCGAGGTCGTGGTACCAGTGCGGAGAGAGAGAGAGAGAGAGAGCGGTGGACTAATCAGATCAGACGTGGTAAATTTTGTGGGTAAAGGTTGAGAATGGCGGAGGACAAATACAACCTGAAGAATCCAGCGGTGAAGAGGATTCTGCAGGAGGTGAAGGAGATGCAATCAAACCCTTCCGATGATTTCATGAGCCTCCCTCTCGAGGTTCCTTTCTAAACCCTAACTTTTCCTTCTCCTACAATTCCATTCACTCTCTCCTTTTATGGTTTTGATTCACGATCTCTGGTTATCCATTTTTGTTATAATGATGAATCGAGTTATGAAAATTTGGGCCTGAATTAGACGCAGAGATTAGCATTAGGTTTTTTGGATTTGATCGTTGAATTTCAATTTGTTGTAGTTAAATATCTGCATTTTATCTTTGAAATTCCTGAAACGTCCCTTGAAGGGGTTTTTTATTCATCAATTTATGAGATCTGATAATAGTTATGTTGAGTTGGAAGTAAATTTGAATCAGGTGTTATTTACTTTTCTAATGTCCTAGGTTTTGATATATATATTTTTTTTCATGTCTCTCGTTTGATAATAAAGCTTATTGTGATGTTGTAATTCAGCTTTTTAAGTCTACATTTTCATCAGAGCAATGGGTTACTTATCCCAAGAAAAAAAAAAATAACACTAAAATTTTTGTAACCTATTTATTCATTAATTTGAAACGTATGCATTTGCTAGAATAGTTACTGAAAGCCATTTTTTTTTTCCAATACAAAGTACATAAATGTGACCTCATCATGCCCATTTTCACATTTAGCTATTTCCTAGGAAGCACAGACATGAAGACAAAGCAATACGACACATCTTAAAAAGTATAGGACAAGAAATGGCACATGTGATTTGCTTTTGAAGCATTATGTTAGTTTTTCATTTAGTTATACATCATGTGGAAGAATGTTAAATGACTAGGAAATAACATCTTAAATTAATGTTGAATGACTAGGAAATAACATCTTAAATGAATGTTGAATGACTGGGAAACAACATCTTCTTAAGTAAGGCTGACTAAGATATTTTGTTAAGGTGAATGAGTAAAAATAAATGGGAAAAAATTTTCGGTTTGGGAAAACTAAAACAGTGGTCTGAGCAGTTGGTAAAGTTATGACCTGCTACAGTTACAGCATAGTAATGTCGGAAGAACACTATTGTTAGGAGAGGAAGGTTGAAGAGGTTGCATATGTTGTTATGAGATTTAAGTTCTCCGTTAGACTATTGTTAGAAGGATGATGATGATGATGTTGACGACAATAACTATTGTTAGGAGGAGGACTTACCCAAACGTGTCTATATATATAATTATATACACACAAAAACATGCACATATATACAAATATGCAGATGTATATTTGTATTTTAATTTAGATTTTGATAAAAGCAATGCCATCAATTTTCTTATGCACCATGTAAAAGTATTAAGCTTATTTATTGTATTGTCAGGAGAATATATTCGAATGGCAATTTGCAATCAGGGGACCCAGTGATACTGAGTTTGAGGGTGGTGTCTATCATGGACGAATCCAGTTGCCTGCTGAATACCCATTCAAGCCTCCATCATTTATGCTGTTAACAGTAATTTCTCATTTTCTTGTAGAGGCTCCCATATGTATCTGTATAACTGTTGGAAGATATCTTTATTTTCTTGATATTGGAGCTCACGGTCTTATTTTTCATCTAAATTGCATTGTTATGATATAATAACCTAGTTTTGTTACTCTTGTTTCAGCCAACTGGTCGTTTTGAAACCCAAACCAAGATATGTTTAAGCATATCAAATCACCATCCTGAGCACTGGCAGCCATCATGGAGTGGTAAATTTCATTTTCCTTGACACCTTTAAGCTGTTAGTACAGCAAAGATCTATCCATAAGTTATATATACATATATGGATGTTGGTTGTTTCTATGGCTATCTAGTCTGTGATATTGATGTCATGTAAGTAACCAAAATTGTTCTTGCGATTGTGTTTTTATGTAGATTGATAGTTGAGATTATATGGCTATGACATAATCTGTAATCTCACAAATGCATGAATTGTGTGCACACATAAAAAATACTTGGCAAATGGGCTTACTTTTAGGTTCATCCTTGGAAATCAATTTTCATTTTGATTAGGGGTGGTTATGCTTTCCCAGCCAAGTTGCCTTGGTCAAAACTCCATTTGAGCTTGATTTTGATTTATAGTTGCAAAATGCCAAGCTTCTCCTCAAACAGTCTATGCTAGCTAAACTTTAATCTTTGGTCCAGCCGATGAAAGAGTGGGCCAGCATGATGCTGCCATGGTTTTCTATTGTAGTATCGGTTGTGGTCTGGGTAGTTGCAATGTTGGAAGTGAGCTTTGTGCAATTGCGGCCCGAAATATTGCCTATGATCTTATTTTGTGCATCGTAATTCATTTTTTGACAAAAATTATCTTTATTTATGAAATTTTAGTACTTTTTTTGTATGAATTAATGAAAATAGATATGAAAAATTATTTTTTTTTGCAATATTTAGTCAATTAGGTATGTTCACACTTGTATATATACAAATATTTTGTATTAGTGTGCATATCTGAAATTACTTTTACTGTATGAGTGTTACGAACTTACATCCTAGCACGTTTATTACCTTATGCCTAATAACTCTAATTGATTTAAGTTCTGGATAATCATTAAGAAACTGAGTCCACTGGAAGTTATGGATAAAGTGCAAGTCCCTGAGTATTCCCATAAAAGTAGTGTGTTAGTTATATATTTTCTAAATTAATAGATGATCAACAATATTAAAAAAAAAAAAAAATCAATATGAATTTGCATATGATTAATTTTTACTTGCGCACACTCCCCCAAATGCCCACTACGGGGCTTAAACCCCCACCTCCCCTTGAGGGAGGAGAAGTTACACCAGCTGGGCTAATGGATCAGTGGTTTGTTCTAGACATTCTAACCTTAAAAAAATTACCTTTTTATTTTCAAAACCATAGTTCCAAGACTTTGGATCCTCGATCTTAAGATTGATTTTTGGTTGTCATTTAAAAAATGTAGGTCAAGGTGGGAGGAGACCAATCTCTCTAAAAAATATGCATTTGAGAATAAAGTATGGTTGAACCTCTAAAATCAATGCTATTGTTACTTTTTGGTGTTAATTTATATTTGTATTTATTGGCCTAATGGCAATCTTAAAAGCAGGGATTGTGTGTATCAGCATTGTGCTATGATAGGTGCACTCTGTCCGAAAGAGTTCCCTGCTACATCAATCTGGGGAAGATGGGCAGTTGTGTTTCATTCCTTCTATTGAAAATTTCAATAATCATCATCTCCACATTTCTCTCTTATTTTTTCTGTTGAACTTTCAAAATAATAATAATAATATAATAATAATAATAATAATCTTAAAAGATCAAGTTAATGTGGACTGATGATTATCAATACTGGAGAAGTGTTATTGTTGTGTATTGATGCATATCTAGGTAGATTTTGGACCATGACGAGTACATCTGTGGTGTTGTTAATTGGACAGCAGACATGATGTAGTGTTCATGTATTGATTTTTCATATTGTGTATAGTGTTGCTGGATCTTTTAAAGGCAGAAAGGCTCATGTTCTGAGGCTGTGGAACAGATTGTTCCTTTCAGCTGCATCGTGATGGCTGGCTCTGTCTTTCTAACAAATCATAATGTTTCCTCATTTGTGTATAGATTAACGTGTTTAAGTTTTATGTTGTAAATTTGCTCATTATGATAAAATTTTAAACCAAGTTAATTTATGTGGATGTTGGCAGTGAGGACTGCTTTAGTAGCACTAATTGCATTTATGCCCACCAACCCAAATGGTGCTTTGGGCTCATTAGACTATAAGAAAGAAGAAAGGCGTGCTCTGGCAATTAAGTCTCGTGAAGCTGCCCCAAAATTTGGCACCCCTGAACGTCAAAAAGTGATTGATGAGGTATGTTGGGCCTAAATTATCCTTTTGGTCAGACATTTTACATGTAAGACATCAGACTCATTATCTGTTGTCATTGCACAGATCCACGAATACATGTTAAGCAAGGCACCACCTGTCCCTCAACTCAGCCCCTCTCAGGCTCCCGAAGAACAGTCTACCAACAAAGAGTATGAAACCCAAGTGAATCCTCAAAATGCTGTTGGGGAAGAGCTTTCAAATGCAGCGGTAGGTGACAGGATTGTTGAAGAACCACATGAAGCTCCTTTGAACGCGAATCCTGAACCTGAGGGATTGAGGGTACCAAGACGGGTTCCTGTTGGACATTCAGTTGAGCCACTACTGCATAGGCAGGAACCAATGGTTCAGAAGCCATCTGATGATCGCATGTTTACGTTGGCTGCAGTTGGACTTACCATTGCTATAGCAGTTCTTCTGTTGAAGAAGTTTATGAAAGCTAGTGGACATGGTGCTTTTTTCATGGATGGATCCTAGATATGGTGGTCGTTACTGCCAGTTCAGGCGGCACATGTGGCTCGAACAAATATTCAATTTTCCACAAAATGTGAACAATTTGTGTATAGTATGCCTCATGCTTCACCTATTGATGACAATGGCAATACATTGTAATGTATTCGTGAGCATGATTATTCAATTTCAGCCTGTGTTTGTGTGGGTGGTTTTGTATATGGTAACAAATAATGTACTCTGCACTTTATTTTGAACTCAGGACTGGAATTCAAATACAAAGGAGCTTCAATCCTTAGCTTTAATGATTTATCATCTATCTCTCCAAAAGGGCAGTTGAGGATTCAAGATCCAGTGAGAGCGTGTGTCATGTGTGAGTGTAAATTTATCTATCGAAAAATAAAATAAAAATCATGACCCTCTATTTCAAATTGTCTAGGATTCAATTCTTACCCCTGAAAAGGGGAAGAATATAAAATATTTTTAGTTTAATTGATTGGGTATCTTTAAGAAAGACGATGCTAACTACGTGTATATGTTTGTGGGTGTGGAGGAGGTAGGGATTGATCTACATGCCATATACAATAGCGGATCCAATATATTCTGGGGTGGGCTAGTACTATTAATATTTATTTTTATTATTTTTATTTTTATTTTTTGAGATTGGGTTAAAATTACCTACCCAATCCCCTTTGGATCCGCCCTGGCCATATAACAGTAACAATTTATCAGAAACTTAGCTTCATATGCATAATGATATTTTTCTCATATAGAGTTGATATTTGTTAAATATGTTTCAAGAACCAAGTCACATTGAGCGAAAGCTAGAATGCGCGTGTAGAAGAATGGCGTGAATTGGCTAAAGAATACTACTAGTATAAAAGAGGTTGCAGATCTTTCATATAGTACAAAGCTTCCTTTTCTCAACACCCTATATTTATATTTCTCCTCATACAAAGGACAGCAAACAAAAATAATAGAAAATTGGTGACACGAAACAAAACAAGAAAATGTACAATCTCCGAGCTAGATTCAAACCTAAAATGCGTGAAGAAATGAGACTAGAGGAGTGATCACTTGATCAAGCTAACAATGGCAAGGCAATTGCTAACCATATTATCCAGTTTTTGAGCAGCAATAGGCAACAGGGAACTCATTCCAGAGTACTCGTCTTCACAATCCCCAAGGTCCGTTATGGCAGCGCTAAGCATGGTGTTCACGGTGCCAATGTCACGAGCAGGGACCGCGTCCAATGCAGTGTAGATGTTTTCTAAAGCGTCGTCATAACTATCCTTACAGCAGTCCAGGGCAGAGCGCGGAGCAGGACACCTAGAAGTGGTGGCCAGCCTTTCTAAGGCGGAGAGAGCCAACTTTGTATGTTCTACACTAGCCTTTATCGCCATCTCAAGCACGGACAGAGGGTCGTTCCTGCCATTCACGTAGGGCTTGATTGAGGAGAGGCAAAGAAGAGGGTAGTCAGTTGAGTGACATATATTCATGATGGCCTCATCGGTTATAGGGAGTAAAGAAGCGACATGGACAGAGTCACGAGGGACAGAGTCTGACACTCGGTTTAAGACCGAAGGAACTGCATGTGGTGATGGATTTGAGAATGAAGAAGGGAATGCATGTGACGGCGGAGTTTGTGAAGGTACCGACTTTGAGACTGAAGGAACTGCATGTGGTGATGGATTTGAGAATGAAGGAGGGACTGCATGTGGTGATGGATTTGAGAATGAAGGAGGGACTGCATGTGGTGATGGAGTTTGTGAAGGTACCAGCTTTGAAACTAAAGGAACTGCCGGTGGTGATGGATTTGAGAATGGAGGGACTGCATGTGATGACGGAGTTTGTGAAGGTACCGAATGCAGTGCCGGGGAAGGTACAGGTTGCAAATTCCGAGGATTATTGTGAGATTGTGAAGGTACCGAATGCAGTGCCGGGGAAGGTACAGGTTGCAAATTCTGAGGATTGTTGTGAGATGGGAAGTAACACCGGTCTGTCAAATTGCGGTCCACGCAATAGGCTTTTGCAGAGTTGAGGACAATGAGAGAGAAGAAGGAAATGGAAAGCAGCCTGTGATAACCAGAAGAGACCATTTTGTTATTGTAGAATCAGAAAGAGTAAGAGGAAAATGAGAATGAGAATTAACAAAGGTGGTGAAAAAGAAGAGCTTGTCAGTTAGGAGGGAATTGATCAGTTACCATTCAAGCAGGCAAAGATCCTTGAAAACAGGATGAGAAGCTAGCCATTGCTTAGCATCGGGCTTGGCCTTGGCACACGGAACTCGATTATGGTCTGAATTTATTTTCTCATAGCACCATTAGAAGCATGGCCTGCAATAGACCATTTCATTAGATGCCTTCTTTAAGAAACACGTGGAGAAGCACATGGAGTGTGAGAAGGGCACCTGATTAGAAAAATTATGTAACCAATATGCTAACCATGTCATAAGCTTCATTTTGACAAGAAATATTTAAATCATATATCCATGTCATAACGAGAAATATTTAAATCGCACTCCAATTTAGATTTTAGACTCTCCGATTAGAGAAAGTGAACCCACAAAATTATAATAATATATTACAAAGAAACCTGAACATTAGTTTTAACTGGACCACCAAGTGACACATGGCCATCATTTGTCCAATTTGTAAGGAGATTTGTGTGCATACATTGTCTTCACCTAAAAATCAGGTACAAAATACATGTTTGGTTGATTCCATCTCAGAAATGGTATGCCCATTGGGTTCGCTGCACTTCAGCTTTTCAATGTAAAATATAAGTAGTTAAGCAGCAGAATGTCCACATTTGCAACACTAAATAAGCAATAAACAACAAAATAAAGTGAAAAAAAAGAAAAAAAAAAAAAAAAAAGAAGGCATATTCCATCAATGTGGTTTTCAAAGCAAAGAATGTTTAATCCACCTCCAGATCCTGCAATGGCGTTTGTCAACCAATTATGTCTAGTCACATAAGGAAAAATAGATTTACTTTAATGGGTCCCTATCACTACATATCAGCATTCCATCAGTCAATGATGCCATGTCATCAATATTCTAAGAGCATTAAAGTATTTTTCCTCTTAAAGGAGGACATATCAAGCCATGTCTACACTCATCACTGTCCAAACATATTGACATTCATAATGCTCAGAACTCCACTGTGCAAAAACGAGGAACAAAGTCGCGAAACCTAACAGCGATCAACATCTTCAGAAGAGACTGATACATCATGTAAGTGTTTAGAATTCCCAACAACGTGATACGCACTTGCAACAGAAACCATAATTGCTTCTCAGAAATTTGAGCAAGTTCAACAACAAAGTTTGTTCCTTTATCAACCAGAAAACACATGTTGATGTGTTTCGTTTATATAAAATACACAGAAGTACACAAACTCCAGCAATCCGTACAAGAAACCACTTCACATCAAGTTTAAGTCGCAAACAGGAAAATTTTATTTGACATAGATCCATTGTAAACTCCATGTGAATTAGGAGTTCCACAAGTACGGAGATATTCCAGTTCGGCCAGATACTCACCATTGTGCTGCTATTCATTCTCCGCATTCTTCACAACAGTAACCGGACAAGAAGCATTATTCACCACATAGTTGCTAACACTGCCCAAAATAGCCCTGCAAAAACAAAATAAAAAAATTCAAAATCAATCAATCATACCTAATGGCACCCAGTAAAGGGCTCAATTATTGTCCTCTTGACACCCTGAGACAAGTGCTTCACTTTTAAACTCTTGACCCTTTGAATATTAAACCATACCATAAAAGTTGAAGTTACATCATGATGCATAAGGATGTGTGTAACTTTAACTTTTACATCTTCGAAAACACCCCCTCACACGTGGCCTCTTTTGGTCTAAACATATGCTTTTAATTTTATCAGGTAATAGTGAGGTTTGAACTCGAAATCATTCAGCTTTGATCAGGCACAGATCTAGTGAAGACCTAGTGGGGGCAATTGCCCCCACTCAAATTTATTTCATAATTACTCAGATAAATTTATTTAGCCTATTTTAACTCAACACTCGAGTGGCTATGTTGACAACATAACTCTCAAGTCTCAAACCACATGTATTTGAAACCTATCCTGGAAGGTTGGGATATATATATATATATATATTATCTGCTAGAACAAGCAGAAACTCCCACCTCAAACGAGTAATGACCACGTGATGACAATAATAGTAAACAATAACCAAGTTACAATGCAAACTAAAACTAACTGGTAGCTCAACAGAAGTGAACCCACCTCTCTTGGCCATGACTTTGAGTTTCATCTTCCCAACACCCATAGCTCAACAAGATCAGACCCTTTTAAACTAGTGATCCAATCATGGCTACAAAGCTTATCCAACATCCAATCCCAGCTTCCCAACTGGTCCAATCAACACCCAATATCACCCAGTATACCTACCATTTTTTTTCCCTGAATTCTATACCTATAAAATTTTAAAATTGCACCCACTGACTGAAATTGCAAAAAAAATTCCACTATTACCCCCACCTCATTGTTTGAATTTTTTTATCTTCTTGTTAAAGGTCCACCCCCTCTCACATAATTTTCCAGGTCCGCTCCTGGCTTTTATACCATGTTAACCACCATACACACTAATATAAGCTTAAATTGTTAAAGAGGGTGTAGCTCTAGTTTTTATATCCAGTCTCTACAACATAGAATCGGTCTAGCAATGAAAAAGCCACCCGAAACAATGGTTTCATCCAAGGGAATGTTTCAAATATAATCACCATGCAGTAGCTCGTGTGGTAGTTCCTTTAGGAGGTGGAGAGTTCAAATACCAAATGGGAAAAAGTAGGGGTGTGTGCGTCTTACCTATCCCCACAAAAATAAATAAATAATGTTGCAATAAAAACATACAGATCTAAACAAAATCAGAAACATAATATAAGCAAAAGCCAAAACACTAAATTGACAATTATGAAAAAAAAAAAAAAAAAAAACACACACACACACAAAATTGACTATATGTGACAAAGTGAGACTTAAAGGCGAATTCGGAAAGAATTGAACCTCTTGATCTTGCCAAGTCCTCTGTTCCCTATGACAAGGCAGGTGAGAGGGATGTTATCAATTGCTTCGCATATCTTCTCCCGAGCATCTCCCCAATAGATCTTCATGACCACCACAATCTGCTCACAGACACACACGCACAATAGCGGGTTTACTAAGTTGATAGAGAATTTCAAAATTCTTCAAGAATTTCAAAGTCATGCATTAAAAGGTGAAAATTACATCTTTCTGCCGGGCAGCAAGACTGGCAATCTCCAGTGTTTCAGGGTCAGGCTTCACCCCATATTTCTTCGTGACAGCGGGGTCAGCGAACTCAAGCAAAGGAATTAGAGCTGTCAAAAATGAACCAAACACATGGATAGAATTAAATACAGAGAAGAGAAAACACAAACCCAAGAAATTTATTTTTTACAAAAAAAAAAAATGTCCTACGTAGTACCTTTATCCTGAATTTCTGAATTAAAAACAAAATTTTCTATCCTATTGGATTAAAAACAGAGATAATAATATGGGTTAACCGCAAATCAAAAGCTGAGAAGTCTTAGACCTTAGGCTCATGATTTTACAATAAAATCTTCATTTTGATATGAGATGAGCTAAATTACATATTTTTATATCATTATAGACTAATTTATCGACAGAATTTGCATAAGATATTAGTAGATTTAATGCTAATTTATCCTCCTAATTCCTTGAAAGTAGCATCCCAAGCATATAGATAATTAGAACATCATTCATATGTTGTTTAAATTTATAATTGTGAAATTGTAAAACAAGTTTGACTATGGAGATTAAGAAAACCCCAGTGCTCACTCTTGCAGCAACACTTCGCAAGTCTACAAAATGACCAATTTGTCCTTTTCATTACAGCAAAAACCGAGCTGATTCTGGGATAAACTCGTCATAATAAAAATCACCTAGAAGAAAATTAAACAGTATAGAGGTACACACAAGCTTAAAAAAACCAGTAAACACATAGATATGTTGTTTTAATTTATTGTGAAATTGCAAACAACAAGTTTGTCTATGGAGATCAAGAAAAACCCAGTGCTCACAGTCACTGTAGCAACACTTCACAAGACTACAAAATGACCAATTTGCCCTTCCCATTACAGTAAAAACTGAATTGATTTGGGGATAAACTCTTCATAATAACAATCACCGATTCACCGATGAACTTAAAACGGTTTACAAGGGTACACACAAAGCTTAAAACTTTAAAAGGGTAAAACAAGAAGTTTGTCTATGGAGATCAAGAAAAACACCGTGCTCACCCAACACTTCACAATACTACAAAATGACCAATTTGCCCTTTTCGTCACAGCAAAAACCGAGTTGATCCGGGGATAATCTCGTCATAATAACAATCACCCAGAAGATATAAAAAGGTTTAGAAGGTACACACAAGCTTAAAAGGGTAAAACCAGACACTAATCACATAGATATGTACAAATATATGTATATAATTATATATATGTGTGTGTTAAAGAGAAAGAGAAGAATGAATCAAGTATATATACGTGTGCCGGTGGTTTTCCAAAGCAGCATCTCTCCGTCATCGGGATCTCCTTCGGGGCGAGCGATAACGAGGATTAGGTAATCCCCGGTGCGGACAATGTTATCCACCGCCCATTTCAGAGCTTTCTTGCTGCATGGAGAGAAATCAATTGCAACACCCACCCTCCTATCTTCTCCTTCCATCCTCTCTCTCTAGAACTCTCAATTTCTCTCTCTAAATGCCTCTGAGCGTACAAGAGTCAACTAGACTAACCAGAACCGCAGTTGGTGTGTAGATAGAGAGAGGGGCAATAATAATTGTCCCTTCATGTGACCTGTCTTCGTCCTTGTCGGTATCCCTGCTCTAGCAGCCCCCGAATTAATTCTCAATTTACCCAATAAATTTTTTTTAAGGGTATTTCCGTAATTATGAAAATGCACCACCAACTTTCACAATAATGAGCTAAACAAAGTCCGGGCTCAGCTGGTCCGGTCTTATATTTCTTCCCAGGTCACCAATTCGAGTTTTTGCAAGATCATTGGAGGTCTACACGGTCATTAACTTGAGGGTATTATGAAATTAATCGAAATACACGTAAGCTGACGTGAACAAAAAATAATAATAATAAAAAATTTCATCGTTTATTTTTTGTTGTTTTTGGTTTAATAATATGGTACTATAATTAATGAAATATTATACAAGTATTAAGGGTTTTTCTCATATGAATGAGGTAATGAGGTATACCATGTCTTTTTTAAAATTTAAATTTTCAAAATTCCTTTTAATTACTCTTTTTCATGTAAATTTCGTCCACTTTTTTTTGTCATTTACCAATATTACCATCTAATCATATATATAATCATATATGTGACACAATTTTATTATATCATCTTTGACTGTAATAAAAAAAAATTTGTCCATTTTATCTTTGGTTGACTTCAGTCTATTTTAATTTTTAGCATCATAACTGTCATTATATGTGGTCAGTATTGTCATTTAGATAAATAATTATTTCATCTTCTAACATGCGCAACATTTAGTTTAGTTTACCATGAATGTGACTCCCAAAATATTTCAAGAAGACGGAAGAGATGAGATGACACTAGAGATTACGAGAGCAAATAAAAGATTTCAAATATAAAAATATTTGTTTGAAGTATGCATGTCACTTCATTACGTGAATATCTACATCATGGTTGTAGTTGCGTAACCGTTATTGATTATGGTAACGATCGCGATCGCGTTGTATCTAATTTAAACAAATATCGATATAAATCGATCGAATCAGACGATTATTAAAAAGTGTATAACAGTATCCAAAGATGGAGCCGGCATACGTCCAGAGGACATATGCCCCCTGACCTAGCCCGGCCCCGCCCTATATAATATGTATAAATTTTTACAATTATTTTTACGTGTGTATATATATATATATATATATAGGAATTTGTATATTATGTTTTCAAAATTCTCTTAACTTTTTTTTTTCCTCATTTAATTATTTAAATTTGTCAGTCATTTTTTCTTTTTCTATTACTTCTTCTATTTAATAAACTTTTTCGTTTAAGGATTCTTTTTTTTTCGGTGCGTGCTTCCTGAATTTAAATCTTGACTCTATCCGAATGGTATCATATTATTAAAAAATAATTACGAACCCGATGTTACGTCTGATACAATAAATCATGATTTACACATGAAAGTAATATTGATACAGACATTTTTGTAAACAAAAATCATTTCTCTCTCTCCCTCTGGTGTTAGAAACAAAGTGTGAAACTGTGCTCTCTTCACTTTCGAAGCTAAAGTTATAAGTGGTGGATAACGGAAGTCAAATTATACACTCGTTAATCAGCTTGAAAATTCTGTAACAAGTGGTTGTTATTATTACAACTTTGACCTTTGATTTTCTTATTCTAGAAGGTTTATTTTTTTATTAGTTTAAATCGGCTAAGAATTAATTTTTTTTTTTTTTAATTGACAAAAAATTTACAGACTCATTTATTTGTGGTGAGGACTTCAAATCTCACATCTCACAAAGTTACTTCAAATTTCTCAATAACTAATCATCATAACTCCCGATTCAGCAACAGTTTGATGATGGCTAACTTATTTAAATAACCCAAGTCAAACGTTACGTCTTTTTCTGGTCCCTATTTTTAACAAATTCGATTAAGATTGGGGAGAAAAAGTTGGATGTTCCCGCATCCTTTTTTTTCTTTTTTCTTTTTTATTTTTTATAATTGACTAACATAAGAAATTATTTGCAGAGCATTAGGTGTAGGTATAGCAAGTGGGTAATAGTATATGGTAAAAAAGTTCAATGAATAATATAAGAAATTATTTGCAGACCATTTGGTGGAGCAAGTGGGTAATAGTATATGGTAAAAGAGTTCATTGAATAACGCAAGAAATTACTTGCAGACCATTAGCTGACGATGTTTGATATCAATAGGGAGTTGCGGCCATTCTCTTCGAGTTTGCTTTCTCATGTCTGGTGATCTGATAATCGGGTGGCTCAAGTCTTTGTTGAAAAAATAAAAATAAAAATAAAAATAAAAATAAAAAAATGCTTTTTTTTCAATATATTGACTTTTGAGTGTTTTGTTGAAATGCAAGGAAATACAAATTGGTAAAATAACCAACATATTTAATGTTTTGCTGCCTTAAGATCATAGCAGCATTAGTAAGAATTCGAAAAGTAAGTACTTGAGGTCTCGCTTTCAAACTGTATTAACTTAGATGATGCGTATGTTATGAGGCCGATATACGTGTTCTAAAAAAAAAAAAAAAATGTTTTGCTCTAACTAGGGGGTCAATAAATTTATGTGACACAAAACAATAATGTTCTATTATTTATTTTCTGAAAAATACAAATGATTGTTTTATGAAATCAAACCTTTGTTTATCTCAATTTTAAGAGGGTGACTTTTAAAAATATTGTCAACCAAAACTAAGTTTCTATTTATTTTTTTTTAATTTTTATTTTATTTCTGTTAATTGAAAATAGAAAATTGTGAGAGAATTTAATCAAACAAGTTTTAAGAATTTTTTTTAATTATTATTATTATAATGACAAAAAGGGTTGCCTAGGTTATTTTTGAATGTTGTTGTTATTTCTACACTCCGTTCAAAAATATAAAACTTACAAACACTTTAATAAAAATTATATAGTAATAAGTATGGTCGAACCACACACCTTAGTGAAATTTCATTATGAGACTCAAATTGATTTGAAACATTAATTTTTGGGATGAGAAACTAATTTTAAAACAAAATTTGATTTTTGTCTAATACAAATAAAAATTACTACTAAATAAATCTTATCAAGTAATGGGAAAAAAATCTCTAAGGGGTGAGAATCCACCACCACTAACCATATAAATAATTGTTTATTTTTCTTATATAAATTCTTATCCAATAAATAAAACACTCGATCACTCCAATTGAAAAGATGCAGGGAAAATATGATATTAAATAACTAGGGGAAAAAAAAAAAGACATTAAACTTGGTTATTTATGAGAGATGTTCTTATAAAATCTTTATGACTAACTCTTGTAAGAAAATAAATAGTGGTAGGCATTTTCTGAATTATCATTATTTGGCAAACACGAACAATTTTTCCTTTATTTTTTTTAAAAAAATAAATAGTGATAGACATTCCAAATTACTATTATTCGACAACACGAATAATC
Organism: Cornus florida; assembly: GCF_030987335.1. Lineage (NCBI taxonomy): Eukaryota > Viridiplantae > Streptophyta > Magnoliopsida > Cornales > Cornaceae > Cornus > Cornus florida. The sequence continues at coordinate 17,137,745 of NW_026775571.1, read as the reverse complement.
TTCCCTCTATTTTTTGGCCTCCAACATTAATGGTGAGCTTTTTTTGTCATTGAAATTCATAAAAAAATACTCTCGAGATAAATATTTATACAATAAATAAAAGACATTTACTTCTAGCCCTTTGAGAAGCACTATAAAGACTAGCATTCCTTTCCTATACCCCAAATAATAGCAATAATAAGGTTTATAAGAGAGTGATTTTCAAAATTTTTGTCAACCAAAAATAACTTTCTACTTTTTTTAATTTATGTTAATTGATAATAGAAAATTGTGAGAGAATTGAATCAAACAAGTTTTAAGATTTTATTATTTATTAGTATTATTAGTATTATTATTGGAGAAAAATAGTTGCCTAAGTGACTGATGTGTATTTTTAGATGTTGTTGTTTTTACACTCTGCACAAAAATATAAAATTTGTAAACACTTCACTAAAAATTGTATAATAATAACTAGACTCAAATTCAAAACAATAATTTTTGGATTGAAAAACTAATTTTAAAACCAATTTTGATTTTTGTCACTAATGAAATAAATACAAATTACTACAAAATAAATTTGATCAAAGTAATGGGAAAAAAATGTGAGATATATATTTTATAATTGGCTAATTTCGTTGTCAAAATAAGTCCGATCGATTTGTAATTTTTTGATTCGAAATTTCAAAGATTGAAGATCGAATGCGGATTTGAAGAAGTTTAAGTGTTCATGATATACTACACTCCGAGATGATGAGAACAATGCTCTAAGAGGTTTTGAGAGGTAGTGAGAACATTTATGAAGGGTTTTGAAAGGTTTTAAATAAGATTTTACATTATATCCTTCTTGAACTGGTTCATGATTTATCGAACAGGTTCAACATCAGTAGAATTGCCAAAGTTTCAAGACTGGCCATCTTGAACCGGTTCAAGGGGCTTGAACCGGTTCAAGGGGGTTGAACCAGTTCAAGAATCACGTAAATTCTTTGCTGGTCATCTTGAACCGGTTCAGCCCCTTTAAACCTGTTCAAGTAGTCCTGGCAGCATCAGGTTTCCAGTTACCTTGTCTGATTGTTTCCTTTTTTATCCCAACTTTTTTCCAAGTCCTATACACGAAATTTTTTATATTTTCTGAGGGATTAGGACTTTATAAACTCTATATAAACCTTGTTAGTCTTCTAGGTTTATTCATGGCTTTAGAGAAAATCAATTCTATATTTTGAGAAAGCCTTTTAGAGAGAGAAAATTTATAAAATCAAATCTGATTATTCTGAATTTATTTTTGATAGCACACATACATATTCATGAGTGATTTAGTAGTGTTGTTCTCTATCTCAGCGGAATTGGTGCTATATTGAAGATTCAGATATTCCAAATGAAAAACATGATTTAATTCTTCTACATCGAGTTCAGATCTTGAAAAACAGAAATAAAAGCGATCATACTTTGAAAGCATTAGAGCATTCGAGGAGTGTTGTCTGATCTACCTGCTACTCTTCTACAAAGATCAAGTATAAGCCTGAGGTTAAGTTGATGTTGGATGGGGAGTCGCAAAGCCAGATGATTGTCAGCAATTGGTGTTTGGTAGAACGATAGGGTATGAGCTAAAGTCAAAGTTTGGTGTACTTTGTTTCAAATATAGTGGATCAGTTTACTTTGGATTGAATAGTCCACGAGGTTTTCCCATGCAAACAGTTGACATATTTTATCATCTGGGGTTTCATCGCTAAAAATCATGGTGCAATCTCTCTAACCCTATTGTTTAAGTATTTATATTTATGATTGTGGATGTTTAAATTAATCATATAATTTAATCAATCATAAATTGAGCAAGTTGACCTAATAATCAGATCTAGGTCATTAAAGGAGTTAATTACAATTAAAATCAACTAATAACTTCCGCACCCTACATTAACACAGTTTTCACATTTGGTATCAGAGAGGGATACTCGATATACAGAGCAGATCATATTTGTTGATTTTTGCATCATGTCTGAAAATTCATCTGTTGTTAATGTGCTGCCTTTAACTCCTGTTTTTGATTCTGTCACAAGCATGCAAATTGAGTGGTCCAAGTTTAAAAAGGATTTTAAAAATTTGATAGAGAAATTGAATCTTGCGGAACTTGTTAGAGATATTTATAAGTTAGAAGTTTCTATCTCTATTAAAAATTTGGAAGAAATTGGCCATAAAAATTTGAATCTTCTTCATAAGATTGATTTTCTGAAAAATAAACTTAAGAAGGTAAATTTGTTTAATAAATCATTGGAACTAAAAATTGATAAATTGAGTAGTGAATTTGTTAAATCAAAACAGTCTTTTCAGAAAGTTGAATTTGACTCAAAATGGATAAGTTGAAAGGAGTGGTTTAGAATATTAGTCATAACAAAGAATTAGCTTCAACTTCAAAAGATTTGTATTTTCAAAAATCTAAAGATGTTTTTGTGAAAGTTGAAACCAAACCTTGTGTTATTTCTAGTTCTACCAAACTTATTTCAACATGTCATTTTTGTGGTGAAAAGAGGCATATCAAGTATAAGTTTCAGAAAAGAAAATTTGAACTAGGGAAGAAATTGAAAAATCTAGAGAGTTCAAATTTGAAGAAGAAGAGGACTAGGACTGTTGAACCTTGTGACACTTTGCCTAGAATAATAGGAAAATTATTACATAATGAATCTAAAATTGTTTAGGTAAAGAAAGAGAATTTTAAATACCTTACCATGCATACTGCACTTAGAGTACTTGGCCCATGTGGTTGGTACTTTGATAATGGTTGCTCTAGTCATATGATAAGGGATAGAACATTATTTACCACTTTTAAGGAATTCTTAGTTGGTACTGTTACTTTTGGTGATGGTAATGCTTCTACTGTTAGTGGTAAAGGTAAGATCAAATTTTCAGGAATTGGGGAGTTAAAAAATGTTCTATATGTTAAAGTTTTAGCTGCTAATCTGTTGAGTATTAGTCAAATCTATGATAAGGAGTTTCAAGTCAATTTTACTCAACAAAGGTGTTTTGTAACTAATAAAAATGTTAAATGCATCTTGAAAGGAACTAGAACTTCTGATAATTGCTATGTTATGTTTTCAGATCCTTCACTAATTAGTTTTTTTGTAATTACTGATGAGGCTGTTTTATGGCATAAAAGACTTGGACATGTGAATTTTAATGATTTAGTAAATTTGTCTACAAAAGATCTTGTTTGATGTAATAACCCGGTCATTTTCCCTTTTTTTCCATTCTCTTAAATTTTACGAATAAATTTTTTCCGTCGATTTCTTTTTCCGAGTTTTCTTTTTCCGTCACATTTCACTATCTTTTCATTTTGCGTAACCTATCGGGTCGTGCTCGGATTTGATTCCGACCTTGCATGCATTCATTTTACTTGATTTCTATGTGATTCACCTTTTTACTTTTGTAGAAGAGCATGCTAGATGTTTACTTTTGCCCGTAGGGGTATAAATGTAAAGATTCTTGAAAATTATTTTCTTTACTTGGGGTATTTTTTGTAATTATCTTTTGATGAAAATTTATATTTAAGGTTCTTTTAAATGTATCTTTTGAATGGCACTTCATTTTGGGCTTTCTGAGAATTTCACTTTTTGAGTTATTCAGTTGGGGGGGCATTTGTGTAATTATGAAAAGTTTTCAGAAAAGTTTCTCATTTTGGGTTCAAACTTTCATGAGGGGTTTATTTTCACTTTTTATGGACTCTGGCACTTCCAGAATATTTTTCGAATTTTTATTTCACTTATTTGAATTTTCGAACCCCGTTAGTCGTCAATTTTGTCTGGGGCATATCTCCTTGCTCAGGGCTCGGTTGTTGACCCCGTTTCTTCCGTTGACCTTAGAATTCCAGTTCAAAACTTTTTTGTTCATGGACCATCGGCATTTGAGCGCGTCTTCACTGATTTCACTTTTTAGACCCGGATGGGGCCCGTTCAGACTATCCAGGACACCTTTTTGACCTATTTAGGGTTAGTGGATGAGAGAGAAAGCATCTCTAACTTTTTATTTCCTAAAGTAGCAGCCACTAGCCTCCATTGAAGAACCTTAGAGCTACCCCTTCCCTATCCTCTTTTCATCAATTTCCTCTTTGAATTTCATCTTCGCGGTTTATAATTTTTTGATCTCCTCGACGACGTGGTCATTTATATCCGATTGGTTTCCGATTTGCAGCACTTTGCATTTTGGGCTAGGAGTTCAAGCTTGGATTTGGGTCTTCTCACTTAAGGATTCTTGCTCTCCTTGTTGTTCCCGCCTAAATCCAGAAGTTTCATCGCATTTTGTGGAGTTTGATTTTGCTGGGATTTGAGATTTTCATCTCAAGTGAGGTAGGGGGTGTTTCATGTTTATAATCTTAGTGTTTTACATATTTTTGAGGTTTATATAACTTATATGCATGTTTAAAGTTTAGATCTAGAAATAGTTTTTCTTTTAATTAAATGATGATTTAGTTTCATTGTTGAAGCATGCTTAGATTTAATTAAGATTATGATTTTTGGTGAGCCCATGACTTGTAGTTCATCATATATTATTTTTGAAATTTTTGAATAACTTTTGAAATCTAGAGATTTTTAATTAATTAAGTTAATTAAAAATTAATTAAGTATTTTAGTGGCTTAATTAGACTTTTGATTTGATATTTGAGCTCTTCATGATATATTGCTTATTATGTGTTAATTTCATGTCATTTGGTGATATTTTGCAATCTAGAGCAAGTTATTAATTTTTATTTTACTAGCTTCCATTTAATGAAATAATGATTTATTGGCACCTTTGATGTTTTCATGGCCTACATGCCATGGTAGTTGAGGACCTAGGGCATGTCTTGTGTGCTTTCACAATTTGATTGTGGATGATATTTGATTATGTGCATTTAGTATATGTGTATATACTTGTTGTGCACTATTTGTTGATTTAGGAAGCTTGGGGATGTTGTAAGAATGATTATGGCTAGGGCTCGACTTTAGTACGAGGGATTTGAGAGCCCTCTATTTTAGTGCGCACTTAAGGGCAAGCACCCACGGGCTAGTAACCCAAATGATGCTTGGTGTCGATTTGAAACATTAATTTTTGTGATGAAAAACTAATTTTAAAAACAAAATTTGATTTTTGTCTAATACAAATAAAAATTACTACTAAATAAATCTTATCAAGTAATAGGAAAAAATCTCTAAGGGGTGAGAATCCACCACCACTAACCATATAAATAATTGTTTATTTTTCTTATATAAATTCTTATCCAATAAATAAAACACTCGATCACTCCAATTGAAAAGATGAAGGAAAATATGATATTAAATAACTAGGGAAAAAAAAATGACATTAAACTTGGTTATTTATGAGAGATGTTCTTATAAAATCTTTATGACTAACTCTTGTAAGAAAATAAATAGTGGTAGGCATTTTCTGAATTATCATTATTTGGCAAACACGAACAATTTTTCCTTTATTTTTTTTAAAAAAATAAATAGTGATAGACATTCCAAATTACTATTATTTGACAACACGAATAATCTTCCCTCTATTTTTTGGCCTCCAACATTAATGGTGAGCTTTTTTTGTCATTGAAATTCATAAAAAAATACTCTCGAGATAAATATTTATGCAATAAATAAAAGACATTTACTTTTAGCCCTTTGAGAAGCACTATAAAGACTAGCATTCCTTTCCTATACCCCAAATAATAGCAATAATAAGGTTTATAAGAGAGTGATTTTCAAAATTTTTGTCAACCAAAAATAATTTTCTACTTTTTTTAATTTATGTTAATTGATAATAGAAAATTGTGAGAGAATTGAATCAAACAAGTTTTAAGATTTTATTATTTATTATTATTATTAGTATTATTATTGGAGAAAAATAGTTGCCTAAGTGACTGATGTGTATTTTTAGATGTTGTTGTTTTCACACTCTGTACAAAAATATAAAATTTGTAAACACTTCACTAAAAATTGTATAATAATAATTAGACTCAAATTCAAAACATTAATTTTTGGATTGAAAAACTAATTTTAAAACCAATTTTGATTTTTGTCACTAATGAAATAAATACAAATTACTACAAAATAAATTTGATCAAAGTAATGGGAAAAAAATGTGAGATATATATTTTATAATTGGCTAATTTCATTGTCAAAACAAGTCCGATCGATTTGTAATTTTTTGATTCGAAATTTCAAAGATTGAAGATCGAATGCGGATTTGAAGAAGTTTAAGTGTTCGTGATATACTACACTCCGAGATGATGAGAACAATACTCTAAGAGGTTTTGAGAGGTAGTGAGAACATTTATGAAGGGTTTTGAAAGGTTTTAAACAAGATTTTACATTATGTTCTTCTTGAACTGGTTCAAGATTTATCGAACAGGTTCAACATCAGTAGAATTGCCAAAGTTTCAAGACTGGCCATCTTGAACCGGTTCAAGGGGGCTGAACCAGTTCAAGAATCATGTAGATTCTTTACTGGTCATCTTGAGCCTGTTCAGCCCCTCTGAACCTGTTCAAGTAGTCCTGGCAGTATCAAGTTTCCAGTTACCTTGTCTGATTGTTTCCTTTTTTTATCCCAACTTCTTTCCAAGTCCTATGCACGAAATTTTTTATATTTTCTGAGGGATTATGACTTTATAAACTCTATATAAACCGTATTAGTCTTCTAGGTTTATTCATGGCTTTAGAGAAAATCAATTCTATATTTTGAGAAAGCCTTTTAGAGAGAGAAAATTCATAAAATCAAATCTGATTATTCTGAATTTATTTTTGATAGCACACATACATATTCATGAGTGATTTAGTAGTGTTGTTCTCTATCTCATCGGAATTGGTGCTATATTGAAGATTCAGATATTCCAAATGAAAAACATGATTTAATTCTTCTACATCGAGTTCAGATCTTGAAAAACAGAAATAAAAGCGATCATACTTTGAAAGCATTAGAGCATTCGAGGAGTATTGTCTGATCTACCTGCTACTCTTCTACAAAGATCAAGTATAAGCCTGAGGTTAAGTTGATGTTGGATGGGGAGTCGCAAAGCCAGATGATTGTCAGCAATTGGTGTTTGGTAGAACGATAGGGTATGAGCTAAAGTCAAAGTTTGGTGTACTTTGTTTCAAACATAGTGGATCAGTTTACTTTGGATTGAATAGTCCATGAGGTTTTCCCATGCAAACAGTTGACATATTTTATCATCTGGGGTTTCATCGCTAAAAATCATGGTGCAATCTCTCTAACCCTATTGTTTAAGTATTTATATTTATGATTGTGGATGTTTAAATTAATCATATAATTTAATCAATCATAAATTGAGCAAGTTGACCTAATAATCAGATCTAGGTCATTAAAGGAGTTAATTACAATTAAAATCAACTAATAACTTCCGCACCTCGCATTAACACAGTTTTCACATTTGGTATCAGAGAGGGATACTCGATATACAGAGCAGATCATATTTGTTGATTTTTGCATCATGTCTGAAAATTCATCTGTTGTTAATGTGCTGCCTTTAACTCCTGTTTTTGATTCTGTCACAAGCATGCAAATTGAGTGGTCCAAGTTTAAAAAGGATTTTGAAAATTTGATAGAGAAATTGAATCTTGCGGAACTTGTTAGAGATATTTATAAGTTAGAAGTTTCTATCTCTAATAAAAATTTGGAAGAAATTGGCCATAAAAATTTGAATCTTCTTCATAAGATTGATTTTCTGAAAAATAAACTTAAGAAGGTAAATTTGTTTAATAAATCATTGGAACTAAAAATTGATAAATTGAGTAGTGAATTTGTTAAATCAAAACAGTCTTTTCAGAAAGTTGAATTTGACACTCAAAATGGATAAGTTGAAAGGAGTGGTTTAGAATATTAGTCATAACAAAGAATTAGCTTCAACTTCAAAAGATTTGTATTTTCAAAAATCTAAAGATGTTTTTGTGAAAGTTGAAGCCAAACCTTGTGTTATTTATAGTTCTACCAAACTTATTTCAACATGTCATTTTTGTGGTGAAAAGATGCATATCAAGTGTAAGTGTCAGAAAAGAAAAGTTGAACTAGGGAAGAAATTGAAAAATCTAGAGAGTTCAAATTTGAAGAAGAAGAGGACTAGGACTGTTGAACCTTGTGACACTTTGCCTAGAACAATAGGGAAATCATTACATAATGAATCTAAAATTGTTTGGGTAAAGAAAGAGAATTTTAAACGCCTTACCATGCATACTGCACTTAAAGTACTTGGCCCATGTGGTTGGTACTTTAATAGTGGTTGCTCTAGTCATATGACTAGGGATAGAACATTATTTACCACTTTTAAGGAATTCTCAGTTGGTACTGTTAATTTTGGTGATCGTAATGCTTCTACTGTTAATGGTAAAGGTAAGATCAAATTTTCAGGAATTAGGAAGTTAAAAAATGTTCTATATGTTAAAGATTTAGCTGCTAATCTGTTAAGTATTAATCAAATCTATGATGAGGAGTTTCAAGTCAATTTTACTCAACAAGTGTGTTTTGTAACTAATGAAAAAGTTGAATGCATCTTGAAAGGAACTAGAACTTCTGATAATTGCTATGTTATGTTTTCAGATCCTTCACTAATTATTTTTTTACAATTACTGATGAGGCTGTTTTATGGCATAAAAGACTTGGACATGTGAATTTTAATGATTTAGTAAATTTGTCTACAAAAGATCTTGTTTGATGTAATAACCTGGTCATTTTCCCTTCTTTTCCATTCTCTTAAATTTTACGAATAAATTTTTTCCGTCGATTTCTTTTTCTGAGTTTTCTTTTTCCGTCACTTTTCACTATCTTTTCATTTTGCGTAACCTATCGGGTCGTACTCGGATTTGATTCTGACCTTGCATGCATTCATTTGACTTGATTTCTATGTGATCCATATTTTTACTTTTGTAGAAAAACATGCTAGATGTTTACTTTTGCCTGTAGGGGTATAAATGTAAAGATTCTTGAAAATTATTTTCTTTTCTTGGGGTATTTTTTGTAATTATCTTTTGATGAAATTTTATTTTTAAGGTTCTTTTAAATGTATCTTTTGAATGGCACTTCATTTTGGGCTTTCTGATAATTTCACTTTTTGAGTTATTCAGTTGGGGGGGCATTTGTGTAATTATGGAAAGTTTTCAGAAAAGTTTCCCATTTTGGTTCAAAATTTCATGAGGGGTTTATTTTCACTTTTTATGGACTCTGGCACTTCCAGAATATTTTTTGAATTTTTATTTCACTTATTTTGAATTTTCGAACCCCATTAGTCGTCAATTTTGTCTGGGGCATATCTCCTCCCTCAGGGCTCAGTTGTTGACCCGTTTCTTCTGTTGACCTTAGAATTCCAGTTCAAAACTTTTTTGTTCACGGACCATTAGCATTTGAGCACGTCTTCCCTAATTTCACTTTTTAGACTCGGATAGGGCCTGTTCGGACTGTTCAGGACACTTTTTAGACCTATTTAGGGTTAGCGGACGAGAGAGAAAGCATCTCTAACTTTTTATTTCCTAAAGTAGCAGCCACTAGCCTCCATTGAAGAACCTTAGAGCTACCCCTTCTCTCTCCTCTTTTCCTCTATTTCTTCTTTGAATTTCATCTTCGCGGTTTATACTTTTTTTATCTCCTCGACGACGCGGTCATTTATATCCGATCAGTTTCCGATTTGCAGCACTTTGATTTTTGGGCTGGGAGTTCAAGCTTGGATTTGGGTCTTCTCATTTAAGGATTCTTGCTCTCCTTGTTGTCCCCGCCAAAACCCCGAAGTTTCATCGCATTTTGTGGAGTTTGATTTTGGTGGGATTTGAGATTTTTATCTCAAGTGAGGTAGGGGGTGTTTCATGTTTATAATCTTAGTGTTTTACATGTTTTTGAGGTTTATATAACTTATATGCATGTTTAAAGTTTAGATCTAGAAATAGTTTTTCTTTTAATTAAATGATGATTTAGTTTCATTGTTGAAGCATGCTTAGATTTAATTAAGATTATGATTTTTGGAGAGCCCATGACTTGTAGTTCATCATATATTATTTTTGGAATTTTTGGATAACTTTTGACATCTAGAGATTTTTAATTAATTAAGTTAATTAAAAATTAATTAAGTGTTTTAGTGGCTTAATTAGACTTTTGATTTGATATTTGAGTTCTTCATGATATATTGTTTATTATGTGTTAATTTCATATCATTTGGTGATATGTTGCAATCTAGAGGAAGTTATTAATTTTTATTTTACTAGCTTCCATTTAATGAAATAATGATTTATTGGCACCTTTGATGTTTTCAAGGCCTACATGCCATGGTAATTGAGGACCTAGGGCATGTCTTGTGTGCTTTCACAATTTGATTGTGTATGATATTTGATTAAGTGCATTTAGTATATGTGTATATACTTGTTGTGCACTATTTGTTGATTTTGGAAGTTTGGGGATGTCGTAAGAATGATTATGGCTTGGGCTCGACTTTAGTACGGGGGATTTGAGAGCCCTCTATTTTAGTGCGCACTTAAGGGCAAGCACCCACGGGCTAGTAACCCAAATGATGCTTGGTGTCGATTTTATTCCGGCGTGACGTCGAATATTCCACTTGTTTGATTTCGCATTTTAAATTCTAACTTGTTTACTTTGCGAATTTATATTTTGTTATTTGACATTTGATGTTCAATGTTGTTTAGTTGTTTATATATTGTGGTTTATGATTTGGATGTTCTAATGTAGCTTAGGATGATCTCTTAGGCTCACCTTGGACATAGACGTTAGGTGACTTGAACCACATAGATTGATTTTGTTGAACTAAGAGGAGGGGTGAATTGGTTCAAACTTTGCTTTATAAAACTTTTTCAAAACAACAAAACAAGCATTCAAAGAATAGATAACACAAGGTTTACAAGGAAACCCTCTTAATTAGGGAAAACCTTGGTTCTTGGCCTCAGCCAATAAGTAATCCACTACTAGCTGTATGTATCTTGTTACACACTCAGCTGTCTCACTCTCTGCACACACCCAAGCACAAGAATAGACACTAGTTTTCACAACTAACACACACACTAGTACACCACAGTGCATACAAGCACTCCCCCTGTCCTAAACAACCATGCTTGGACCAAATAAGCTCTCATAGCTCACCACACACACCATTACAGATGTAGATTAATTTAAGAAGGTCTTTACAACAATAAGACTAAGCTGGACAACATTGAAATCCAATATACTGCCTCAAAACCACAATCTGCAACACTTAAAGTTTGAAGGGTAAAATTGGAAATTCCTCTCGAGGTCAATTCACCAGTACCTTACACAGTCTTCTTTCACTGTTGTAGTCATGTTAATAGCTTTGCATAATCAAATACAACATGAGTATATCTCAAAGTTCAGCTATGGTCCTTGCTTTAGCACAAAACAGCTTTAGGACAAAATAGCTTTAGCACAAAACAGCTTCAGCACAAAATATCTTTAGCATAAAATAGCTTCAGCCTTAGGGTTTGAATACTCAAAATCAAAGCATGCTATATTTTTGTCACAAGTTCAACTTTAACAATCTTGATTCATCAAAATATACTTACTAGCAGCATAACTTATCATGAAATAACTAAGTATAATCAAACAGCACTTGAATCCAAGATTGATTCAGAAAAACAAGCTTAACTAGCGACCACACTGGCCAAATTCATTTTCAGCATATTCTCAACACAAACACTGTCTGAGTAAGTGTAAAATGATGAATTATACCTGTGTTAACCTTCAGAATAGACCACAGTAGCTTGAAACACAAAGTCACTACTCAATCCAGCCCATGTAGTAGTAAATCTGACAACAGCATCACCTCAGCACCTTGTACATACTCCTGAATTGATTTAATAGGTTTTTCTTGTAAGGATTATCATCAAAATACTCAGAAAAACTTGTTCATTCAAAGCTCTCGAGAGACTACTAGTTGTAGCTCACTTTTCTCAACTTTTCATAAGGCTTAAAACCTAAAAGTCACTATAACAGCATATTTATAGTGACATTGTGTAATGACCTGTTCATTTTCCTTCCTTTCCTTTTCTCAGATTTTCACGGATATTTTTTTTTCCGTTGATCTTTTCCTTTCTGAGTTCAGTTTCTCGGCACTTAGTGTCATCTTGAATACTCGGGAATGGTTTCTGAGACTCTTTTCGGTGGATTGACGACTTCTTTTAAGGACCGAGTCATTTTCACATTTTCACTTTTGTGACATTATTCACTTTCGTCTTTTTCTCGGTTGTCACTTTGTTGGCATAACCTCACTTTTCGTGTTCGAATTTGATTCCGGTTTTGCATGCTTCCACGATATTTAAATTCCATACTATGTGTATTTTCACTTTTGTAGAAAAGCATGCTAAGTGCTTACTTTTCTTGTAAAGGGTATAGATGCATGACTATTCTGTAATTTTCTAAACTTTAGGGGTTTTTGTGCAATTACTGTAAAGTAATTATTTTTCGTCTTAGGGACCATTTTGCAATTTAATTTGGAAGATATTTTCAAAAAGGATTTTTTTTGCAATTTTTAGAAAGTGTGACAAGTGTCACACTCTCATTGGTCCACTTGTTGACATGTGTGTGGAAACACTTTGAGGCCTTGGATGAGGACATGTGGAGGGTGGAGATTTAACCACTTGTTGGCTTGGATGGTTGACAAGTGGAGGCTTGAGATTTAGCCTAGGATGGAGCCTTGGATTTGTGACAAGTGTAGGCTCACAATTTGATCTTGCATTAGTGTGTGTGTGAGAGGTAGTGTAAGAGCACATAGTGAGTGGAGGATCTCTATCCCCTCCACTCACATTTCATCTTCATCATTTTTCATTTCCTCCCTCTTTTGTAAAGAAAACCCTAGCCGCCATGGATGGAGCCTAAAGCCTTAAGCTTTGACCTTGATTTTTGAGAGCCTTCCATTGATTTCCAAGCTTGAACTTGGGAATACATTTTGTTCCCCTCATCTTCCTCTTCATAACCCTAGAAGGGTTTGCCATTTTGTGTTGATTTTTCCTTGGATTCTGGAGAGACACTTCTCTAGTGAGGTAGGGAATGTTATAGGGTTATATGTTTGTTGTCTTGCATGTTTTTAATACTTGTACAACTTGTATGCTTAATTTGAGAAATTATGATTAATGGTAGTTTGCTTATAACTCATTTTAGACTTGGTAAATGGCATGGCCATGAGTTAATCTTTGATATATATTAATTTGGGTTGATTTAGATGAGTTTTCAAATATAGAGATTAAATGGATTTAATTTGGTTTAAATTCTAGTAAATTGTGTTGTGTGTGTAATCCATCTTAGACTTGTTATATGGTATGACCATAACTTAGTGCTTGATATAAATTAATTTGAGATCATTTGGACAACTTTTAAAATCTAGAGATTTAATTGATTTAAATTAATTAAATTCTATTTGATGATATCTTGCTTATCTTGCACTTTTGATTTGATATATATAAAGACCATGATATGTTGCTTAACATATATTAATTTGAGGTTATTTGAAATCTAGAGAATTTAATCACCTTGTTTAATTAAATTCTATCTAATGGCTCCATGGATCTATTGGTATTTTAGAAGTTGTTTTTATATTCAAATCATGGACTTGAACTTGTTATGTATTCACTTGATTGTGTTTTGAGCATTGAACAACTTTGTTGTTATATTTATATTCATGAGAACATATTTTCTTTATAAAATATATTGATGCCATGTGTAGTGAATTGCACACTTTGTAATTGACATTATGTATGTCATTTTAGAATTGAAACTCTAAGGCATGGATTGTGTGGTTTCAACCTCCTTGTGCATGGAAGGTGTTTTCATGCATTATATAAGTTATGTATAAGTTGTGAACTTATTTGGTTTAATTTTGGAATCTTGGAACATTGTTGAGTTGAGATGGCTAGGGTTTGGCTCTAGTACGGGGACGTGAGTCCTCTAAGTCATTGAGATAGTGCGCACTTAGGGTGGTCTTCCCTGTGGGTTAGTGCCCGGAATAACCATTGAGGTCTCGGCAGAATTCTGAGTGTAGATGTCCAAGTCTTCCATTATTTATTTTCGCATTCAATTCCAAGTTAACAATCATGTTTATATTGTAACTTGTGGTTTTAGTTATTAGCGATTTTGATGTTGTTAAGTACATCCATGAATATGATTTTAATGAATCATTTTGATGTTGTTAAGTACATCCATACTAAATTGATATATTTAGTTGATTTCACACTTTTAGATTTATAGTTGATAACCTAGAGAACCTAAGTCTTGATGTGTGGTATTAGATATTCTAATTATGCTAAATTGTTATATTTAGTTGATGTTGCATTTTAGACTTTAAGTTGATTATCTTAAGAATCTATATGTTGTTGCTTTATGTAAGCATGCTCCTATGTAGTTGCTTTGTGGAAGCATGACCCTATGTTGCTAACATTGCATGAATGAGGTGATTGATGCTAGAAATGATCCTAGGTAGCTAGGATGCTCCTTGAGTCTCACCTTTGATATAGACGTTAGGTGGAATGAACCACAATAATTAAATCATGCAAACTTGTAAAACGTAGGTCGATGCATGCTCATTTCCTACGAGTAGCTTTATGTTACTCACCCCTACGATACTGGGGCATATTTCAGGTACAAGAATCAAGGTTGCGATTCTCGTTATGCTTGGATGATTGGTGGACTTGAAGATTTCCATTTCTTGTAAAGGTTGGCTTGAAAAGTTACTTGTAGCCTTATATGTCAAAATATGTATATTTGAATTTAAACATGTAATGTGTACATGAGTGCACTCCTTACAATGTATTTGACATGTATAAGATGAGGCCGGAGGCCAATGACATGTATTTGTATTCTATGTAGTTTTGACTTTATGGTATATTATGAAAATATTGAAAAATGTCAAGTTGTTGTCTCACTAGGTTTGCATCGGTCGTTTCCGGGAGCCGCGGACCATTCCTCGTCTCAAAATCACTTATTACGTTTGCGTGCATATTCGTTTCAGCCTAGAAGTGTATTTGGAGTCAAAAGTATGTTTGGTGCAAACTTACATTTTTTGCCGTTTTGAGCCTAAACTGAGCATAAGGGCATTTTGGGGTTTTCGCATGAAAAACAAAGTTTTCTTTTGGCATGGTTGGCTAGAAAACATGATTTTGAGGGTAGTTTCTTCTTTGTGTTTTTCTCAAAAAAGCCCAGAAAGTCCTCAAAATTACATTTCAAGTCAACATTTCAAGCGCAGCCTACAGGAGTTCGAGCGCTCTAAATAGGGAGTTCGAGCGCTCGAACTTTGGGCAGATTTCTTAGGGCAAATTTCGAGAGCTCGAAGTCCTTGTTCGAGCGCTCGAAGTACTATTCACGGGTGTGTGTGTCTTGGTTCAACACTGCACCTTCGACTTCAAATCATCATAACTTCTTCGTTTTAACTCCGAATTGGTCCGTTCTTGAGTCTAAATTGATTGCGTCGAAATAAGCTTTCCAATAGTACTAATTAGAGCTTCAGATTCTTCTTATGCCTCAAGTTATTCAAGTTTTAGTAAGGTAGTGTCTGTTTTTGGTTCGAACCGGGATAGGGTATTCCTTCCTTCGACTTCAGAACTTGATATCTTTGCCGTCCGGACCCCGAATCAAGTGATTCTTGAGTCTATATTCATTAATTTTTCATTGTCTTTCCAATGGTGTGCACGTTGGCACCCATTTCAGTGTGGAATGACCATTTTTCCCCTAGGTTCATTCTTTTCCGTTTTTGAAACGTTGCTTCCGCATTTTCTTCCTTTGGGTTTTGTGACCTCGTCGAGGGTCACATTGGTGTCTTAGAGGAGTTTTGTATCTCTAAAGACCATTGTTTTATCTTTTGCTTTCACATTTTGGATCCATTTTGGGTCATCACAGGACAAACTGGGTTAAAAAATCCAGGGTCGTCACACATTGAATTACACAAGGCCTCACACACCAAGGATATACACCTGTCACCTCTAGCCAATGATTGAGAGAGCATATTTCAGATATTTTTAGAGCAATGCACCAATGCAGGCCTGCCACCTCAGCTAATTTGTCACTATTCTCACCAGCTGCAGCAGGTTTACAAGTATGAATACTGAATTCCAATTCTATCCAAACTTAGCCTCTAAGTAATACAATATTTCTGCATATATCATCTCACTAGGACCACTAAGACGTGGAACACTCCTGAGCATAGCTGGAAAAGACCACAATACCCTTGTAATAGTCTTTATTCTTCTCAGCTAACAGATAGTCCTGAGATTATATAATTCACAATCCAGGTTCACTAAAGGCTGTTCAGTTCAATGTAACTGTAATGACCCGGTCATTTGCCTCCCTTTCCTTTTTCCTGAAATTTTACGGATAAATTTTTTCCGTTTAATTTTCCTTTCTGAGCTCTATTTCTCGTTGCTTAGTGTCATCTCAAGTGCTCGGAAATGCTTTCTGAGACTCTCTCGTTTGGATTGACAACTTCCTTTAAGGACCGAGTCATTTCCACATTTTCACTTTTCAGACACTATTCATTTTTTGTCATTTTCCCTATTTCGTCCTCTTCCTTATTCTGTTTTTTCTCCGTGTGTCAGTTTTTTGGCACAACCTCACTTTTCATGCTCGGAGTTGGTTTTTGACTTCATGTATCTTCATCCTTAGTGGTTTCCACGAAATACGTATCTTTACTTTTGCGAGAAAGTACTTTGGTTGCTCCCGGTGCCCATAGGGGTATGGATGCATAGTTATTTGGAATTATTTCCTTTTCTTGGGGTGTTTTTCATAAATATGTTTTGAAGATATTTTATTTCAGGGGTATCTAAGAAAATATTTTTGGAAGATATTTTCATTCTGGGGCATTAGTGCAGTTTTCACTTTTTGGAGGGGCCATTGTGCAATTAATGAAAGTTATTGCAAAAATACCTCGTCTGGAACCTGGATCCTCGTACGTGATTCATTTTCACATTTCTTCGAGTCGTGTACTCTTAGAATTCTATTCTGCTTGTTTTTTTTCCAGTTTCAGAGTTTTTGACCCCGGTTGTCGCTGAACTTGTTCAGGGCATATCTCTCTGCTCGAGACTCAGTTTTTGACGCTGTTTCTTTCGCTATTCATGTTTTCTCATTTTAAACCTTTTTTGTTCACAGAGTTTTGCCGTTTGAGTGCGTCTGCTCAAAATCCACTTTTCCAGACTTGGCGGGGCCCTTTTCGGGGCACTTTTAGGGTTTTTCTATAAATAGGGGACTTAAAGAGAAAAATCAGAATTTTCTTCTCTCTCTCCTCTCTCTTGGCTAGCAGCCATGGCTGCCAAGGGGCTGCCATGCTTCTTCTTCAATTTTCGGCCACTTCCCTCGAGTGAAAATTTTTCGGCTTTAACGTTTAATGCTTGTCTTGACGCTGCGCACCTTTCACCCTTATTAGAACCCATTTCTGACCATTTTTTGAGTTCGGGTTTGGAATCAAGTTGTGATTTTCATGGGGCTTCTTGGGGATTCTTGTGCATCGTGTTGTCCCTGACAAAACCCTTCGGTATCGTCGGATTTGAAGCATTTTTATTTCGGTGGGCTTTTGAGATTTCATCTCAAATTGAGGTAGGGGGTGTTATAATTTATTTTCTTGTTATATTGCATGCTTGTGATACATATACTACTTGTTTACATGCTAGGATATTAAATCTAGAACTTTTGATTATTTATTTTCTAGTATGAGATTTGATTTTCCCGGTTGCTCATAACTTTGTTTAAATATGTGGCATGATAGAATATTACCCCTTGATATGTTAATTAACATATATTAAATCTAGATCATTTGGACAAGTATCGAAGGTTTTATTTAATATTTAACTTGAATAAAATATTAATTCATGTGGCCTTAACTAGCTTGAAATCAATACGTGTTAGCATATTATATTAGGCAATAGCATGTTCTCCAACATAGGTGAATTTGAGAGAAATCGGAAGTGTTTTGAATCTAGTAATATTTAATTAATTTGATTAATTAATTTATTCCGAGTGTACTATTCAATTCATTGGATTTTCGGCTTCATTTTATTGATATGCATGCTATATGGTTTCACATATATTTAATATAGAATATTTGATTAGGTTTTGAAACCTTTCATTTATTATTTTTCTAGTATTAGAATTTAATACTCATGGTCGTACCTTGCATGAAATGTACTTGTATTGTGTTCTTAAATCAAGTATTGACATGTTTAATAACATACATTAATTTGAGATTAATTTGATGAGTTTCAAATTCTAGAGATTTTAATTAAAGGAATTAATTAAAATCCATTCAATGGTTCTAAAAGTATGATTAAGTTTCTAACTTGATATTGAACTTGTCCTTGACATGATCCTTGACATAACTTGTTCGTAGAACAATTGGACTTACCTTGTAACTTTAACAATTTCATTCATGCTTCCATCGAGTTAATCGTACCTTGATCTTGAATCCTTGTTAAACTCATGAATTTGACTTGTATTACATGGACTTGTATCCCTTGTATCTAAATCTCATTAAGGTAGTTAATGAACTAGTATGATTGTCTTGGAATGATTTAAATTACTCATGTGTTGTTTAATAAGTAATTGAATCATGTATCTTATACTTGTGCTATACATCTTGGTTTTGATCTATATAGATACATACTTTGAATTCTTGACATTTCATATGCCATTGTAGTTAAGAACTTATGGCATGACTTGTGTGTTCCAAAATCTTGGTTGTGTATGAAACGTGGCTAATGCATTTACTTGTATCTTGATATTATCTTGATTTGCACAACTTGTTGATTTTGGGACTTGGGATATCAATCAAGAATTGACATGGCTAGGATTTGGTTCTAGTACGGGGGAATGTCCCTCTACAACTATAGTGCACACTAGGGAAAAGGAACCCATGGGTTAGTAGCCCTAAAGTGATCTCAAGAGTACGGTTTTAATCCGAGCGATATCCGAGTTTTCCACATTGGTTGATTTCACTCTTTAAATTTCAAGTTACTGTTCCTTGAAGATTTAAACTTGTCGTGTATGTGAAATGCTCCAATCTTGTTTACTTGCATATATATTATGCCTTGTTCTTGATTCATGTGTAACTCTTTCGTGTTTTATGGAATGTTCCATCCTTGTTTAATTGCATAGATATTATGCTTTGTTCTTAAATTCAAGTATACTTCATGTGGTGTTAACTGGAATGTCCTAATCTTGCTTACTTGCATAGATATTATGCCTTGTTCTTAATTCCATGTATAACTTGTCGTGTTCTTTGGATTATCCCAACTTGACTCGTTTCATATGTGGATGCATATCATGATTCTTGTTGTTATTTCTCTATGGTTGCTTAGGATGCTCCCTGAGTCTAACCATTGACATAGACATTAAGTGGCATGACCCTTTTGAACTATTACATGTCAGTCTAAAAATCTCTAAAGAAATCGAGTCGATGCATGCTCATTCTCTACGAGTAAACTTGTTTACTCACCTCGAAGTTACTGGGGGGCTGTTTCAGGTATGAAGACTTGGTTCGTGATGCTCACCATTTCGTGGATAACTTGTAGCTTTTAAGTTCCATTTCATGCAAATGTTAGCATGAAATGCCTTTTTGTAGCTTTTTATGTCAAACTTGTATATTTGATTCCATGTATGTAATGTGTACATAAGTACACCTTTTACAATGTATTTGGCATGCATTAGATGAGGTCGGAGGCCAATGACATGTATAATGCATTCTATGTAACTTTTAACTTTATGAAATATTATGAAAATATTGAAAAATGACAAGTTATTGTTTCACCATGGGTGCATCGGGTGTGGGAATTCCATTTTTATTCCTTCCTAGGGTCTCATTAATCATGTAGAAAGTGTGGCCAAGGGTCAAATGGTAATTTCCAATCATTTGTTAATTTTAGATTTCAAAATTTCCATTTCAAGTTCATTTTCGCCTTTTTGGCCGTCGGGGGGTGGAATTTTGTATCGGCCATTCCTGGGAGCCGCGGACCATTCCCACGCACTCAAAATCACCATTTACGTGTGCGTGCATATTCGTTTCAGCTTAGAAGTGCATTTGGGGTCAAATGCATCCTTGGTGCAAAGTTGCATTTTCGCCGTTTTGAGCCAAATCTGATCTAGGGGCATTCTAGACTTTTCATAGTAGTTTTTTTGGTTTCCATATACATGGGCGGCTAGAAAAAATGATTTTAAGGGGGGTTTCTTCTTTGTGTTTTTTTCAAAAAGGCCCAGAAAGTCCTCAAAATTGCATTTCAAGTTGGCATTTTAGGTGCAGCTTACAGCAGAATGAGCGCTCCAAGGAAGTACGAGCGCTCATAAATGGGGCAGTGGGTTTTTTCCCTGGGGTGTGTGCTGCATGAGGGCTCATAGCCTCTCACGAGCACTCATAGCACTGTTCTTGTGTGTGTATGTGTGTGTCTTGGTTCAGCATTACACTTCCAACTTCGTGTCATCGTTTCTCTTTCGTTTCAACTCTGAATTGGTCCGTTCTTGAGTCTAAATTGACCGCGTCGAAATAAGCTTTCCAATGGTACTAATTTGAGCTTCAGATTCGACTTGTAGCTTGAGCTATTCAAGTTTTAGTGAAGTAGTGTTAGTTTTTGGTTTGAACCGGGATAGGGTTTCCCTTTTTTTGACTTCAGGACTTGATATCTTTGCCATCCGGACTCCGAATCAAGTGATTCTTGAGTCCATCTTAGTTGATTTTTTGTTGTCTATCTAATGGTGTACACAGGGGTACCCATTTTAGTTGGAATTACCATTTTACCCTTTTAGTCTTAAGTGTTTGTCTTTCTTCGTCTTGCTGTTTCTCTTTCGTCCGGACTCCGAATCATGCGATTCTTAAATCCATCTTGATTAGTTTTTCATTTTCTTTCCAGCGGTGTGCTCAGTGGCATCCGAATCTATATTTTTAGAAATGACTATTTTGCCCCTGGGGCTTAATTGTTATCTTTCTGATCTTTTGCTTCCGCGTCAGTCCTCATTGGGTTCCACGACCTCATGGAAGGTCATCTTAGGGTCTTAAAGGTGTGTTATGCCTTAGAAGACCATTGTCTTGATTCTTGCTTCCGCATCTGGATCCATTATCGGGTCAATCCTTGGTTCATCACTGACCCACCGGGTTGAATCAAAACTCGGGTCATTACAGTAACTATCAAGACAAACGTATGACAATGGAATACAACTAAGGAAAGACTATAGTACCCTTGTAACCACCTGTAGCTAACACTGGAGTACTGAACCTTCACTGTCATAGTGATTTTGATCAAAACAGATTGAAACAATGCAATGCACTATTACAAATCACTGAGAACAATGTGATACAAGGTAGTAAATGTCAATACAACCCCTGGACCTTATTTCAAAACACAATGCAGAAAGAAATCATACTTGAAGCCACTGAAACAATACTTTTTGATATTAAAAGGTAAACATTCCGTAAGATAACTTAGGACCAACAATCTCCCCTTTTTGCCTTTAATGTCAAAAACCAATTAACATTGAAATAAGATATTGAGAATGAGAACTTTCAAAGATAAGGATTCAGTAAATTAGAACAACCCAAATGCAAAAGGAATAGCTTTAAGTTATCCTTATTTCAGTTCATTTCTCCCTCTTTTTGACATTGAAGGTCAAAAGGTGAGTATGACCAACAATATAAGTTCAGAAAGGAGGAGGAACAACCCTGAGAAGATCTCTAAGGGTTAAAAATCTCTGAAGAAGAAGAGGTTTGGTCATGATATCTGCAAGTTGATCTTCAGTTAGCAAGTAAGTAATATCAATAAGGCCTTTTTGAACTTTGTTTTTGAGAAAGTGATACCTGATATCAATGTGTTTGCTTTTCCAGTATAGTGTGGGATTTTTGCTAATAGCAATAACACTTTGGTTGTCACAGAAAAGCTTTGGAGGTCCTGGAAATTGAAGTCCAAGGTCTGAGAGTGTATTTTTCATCCAAAGTAGTTGAGAGCCAGCTTGTGAGGCAGCTATATACTTAGCTTCAAAGGTTAAGAGAGAGACAGTGTCCTACTTTTTAGTTAGCTAAGAAACTACATTTGAACCAAGAACATAATAGCAACCAGAGGTACTTTTTCTGTCAGGTAAAGATCTACCCCAATCAGCATCTAAGAAGGCTGCAATATACATTGAGGGTGAGAAAGTGTAGTATAGACCATATGAGATGGTGCCCTTGACATATTTGAGAATTCTTTTGGGAGCCTAAAGATGAGAAACCTTTGGATTACTTTGAAATCTGGCCACTAAACCCACTGAATACATTATATTAGGCCTTGAAGTAGTAAGATACAGTAAACTACCAATGATTGACCTGTAAAGTGTTGAAGGAACAGCTTCAATGGTGCACTCCAGTGAGAGTTTGGTATTAGGACATAGTGGTGTTGAGACAGCCTTACAATCATCCATTTTGAACTTTTTAAGTAGCTCAGAGGCATATTTTTGCTGAGAGATGAAGATTCTAGTTGATGTTTGTGTAATTTGCAGGCCTAAAAAGTATCTGAGAGTCCCCAAGAGTGACATTTCAAACCTTGTCTTCATGAGATTAGCAAATTCCAAAGCTAATGAGGGGTCTGAGCCACAAAACATGATATCATCAACATAGATTTGCAGAATTAGAAACTGTTCTTGATGTTTCTTTACACAAAGAGTATTATCAACCTTGCCTCTGTGAAATCCTTGTTCAACTAAGAACTGATGTAATTTCTCATACCAGGCTCTGGGGGCTTGTTTGAGACCATACAAAGCCTTACTTAGTTTGTAAATATGAGAGGGAAACTCTGAATCTTCAAAGCCTTCAGGTTGTTCCAAGTAGATTTCTTTATTTAGATCTCCATTAAGAAAAGAAGACTTGACATCCATTTGGTATACTTTGACTTGTTTATGACAGGCAAAAGATAAAAACATTCTAATGGATTCCATTATTGCAACCGGAGCAAAAATTTCATCATAATCAATACCAGTTTGCTAAGAGTAACCTTTACACACCAGTCTTGCCTTGTTTCTGATAACTAATCCCTTTTCATTCATTTTATTTATGAAAATCCACTTTAAGCCAATTACATTCTTGTCTTCAGGTTTGGGAACAAGTGTTTAGGTATCATTCTTATTGATTTGATCAAGTTCCTCTTGCATAGCAGCTAGCCAATCTTTACTTTTCTGAGCTTCAAAATAAGACTTTGGTTTAATGGATGACAGCATAGCAAATTGACTGTATTTTTCACCATCTTCAGCTTCTAATTCATTTAGCTTCATTTTGTTTCTTGTTTGAACTCCAGCTTGAGGTGAACCAATGATGTTCCCAGTTTCAACCAGCTTTTGCAGCACTGGATAAGTAGTTTTTCTTGGATCTTCAGGTTTAGTAACTGAAAAACTGGTTTCATTTGAACCAAAAATATTGTCACAGTCTTCAAGAGGTGTGGACATAGGATTCTCATCAAACTTCACATGAATTGACTCAACCACCTTTGAAGACCTTAGATTGTAGCACCTGTAAGCTTTACTTTTTGTAGAATATCCCAAGAATATGCCTTCATTTGCCTTTGAATCAAACTTGCCCAAACTATCAATGTGATTCAATATATAACATTTGCTACCAAATATTTTAAAGTAGTGAACAGTTGCAGGTCTTCCGTACCATAGTTCATAAGGTGTTTTAGTTGAATTAGGTCTGAGAAGAACCCCATTTATGATGTGCACAACAGTACTCACAGCTTCAGCCAAAAAACCCTTTGCTAGACCTTTTTCTAAAAGCATTGTTCTAACCATTTCTTGAACTGTCCTATTCTTCCTTTCTACAACCCCATTCTATTAAGGAGTAGCAACAACTGAGATGTGACGGCCCAAGTTTTTCAACCCGGTGCGTTAGTGATGAACAGAAAGATGACCCGGTAACGGATCTGAAATGCGAAAGCAAAAGACAAAACAACGATCTTTGGAAATACAACATGGCTCTAAGACACCATTATGACCCTCAACGAGGTCACGGAACCCAAAGGAATCAAATGCAGAAGCAACGTTTTCAAAAACGAATAAGAATGAACCTAGGGGCAAAAAGGTCATTTCCAGCTTAAAAGTGGGTGCCACCGAGCACACCATTGGAAAGACAATGAAAAATTAATGAATTTAAACTCAAGAATCACTTGATTCGGAGTCCGGATGAAGAAGATATGGCTAACGGAAGAAGAAGGGGCAAAATGGTCAAAAAGTCAACCCAAGACCATCTAACCTGTTAGGAGATCCTTTCTAACCGGTTAGAAAGCAAAAAAACAGTGACCAACTCACTGCCCATGCTCATCTAAATGGTTACGAGATTCATCACCCATACACTTGACCCGTACACTTGTACTACAACTCAGCAAAAACTTGGTAGCAGGGGTTTTTCGGGAAAAAATGGGATTTTGAGGCCCTAGATGACATTTTCTGGAAAAACACAAAGAAGAAACACCCCTCAAAATTGAGTTTTCTACATGAATCCTTAGAAAAGTTGAAAAATACGCACTGTGAAATGCCCAAAATGCCCTCCCAAGAAATCTGGTCCAGAGGGTCGAAAAAGCTGCTAAATGGAAAACAAAAAGCTAAACTTTGCGATCGATTTCCGATACCAAGATGGCCTTTTCTGTAAAAACACAAAGAAGAAACCCCCCCTAAAATCACATTTTCTAAGTGACTATATGGAGACCAGAATTTATTTCCCAAAGAAAATTCCCAAAATGCCCTTAAGCAAGATTATGCAATAAAGATGCAAAATGAGTCTGTAGGAAGCTCAAATCACCAAGGATGAGGTTTTTCTTGAAAATGATTATGCTCGTAAACGTAACTTACCTATTTGGATGCGCTATAATGGTCCATGGTTCAAAAATATGGCCGATACAAAATATGACCCCCCAACGGCCAAAATGCCAAAAATAAAGTTTGGAACAAAAACTTGGAATTTAAAATCTTGAAATGACTTCAAAAAGCTGTTTGGCCTTTAGCCACACCTCATACATGTTAAATGAATTCTAGATAACGAATTTCATACACAATACACGCTCCGGTGCAAAATAGCATACTAAAACGCATGAATTTTCATATAATCTCATTAAAGGCAAAAATCAACATTCATGACATAAATGTGATTCTAAAAGAAGTTTGGCCCTTGGCTTCATGTCATATACATAAAATGAGAATCAAAAGCATGCTTAGGCACACATTACAAGTTTAGAATCAAATATACACATTTGACAAATAAGATTACAATTAGCATTCCGAGCCAACCTTCACAAAAATGGAAGTCTTCAAGTCCATAAGTCATCCAAGCATAATGGGAGTCTCAACTTTAATTCTTGTACCTGAAATATGCCCCAGTATCATAGGGGTGAGTAACATAAAGCTACTCGTAGGAAATGAGCATGCATCGACCTACGTTTCACAAGTTTGCATGATTTAATTATTATGGTTCATGCCACCTAACGTCTATGTCAAAGGTGAGACTCAAGGAGCATCCTAGCCACCTAAGATCATTTCTAGCATCAATCACCTCATTCATGCAATTTTAGCAATATAGGGTTATGCTTACACACTGCAACAACATAGGAGCATGCTTACACAAAGCAACAACATAGGAGTATGCTTACACAAAGCAACAACATATAGATTCTCAAGGTTATCAACTTGAAGTCTAAAATGCAACATCAACTAAATATAACAATTTAGCATAATTAGAATATCTAATACCACACATCAAGACATAGATTCTCTAGGTTATCAACTAGAAATCTAAAAGTGTGTAATCAACTAAATATAGCAATTTAGCATGGATGTACTTAACAACATCAAAATCGCTAATAGCCAAAACCACAAGTCAACAAGGTAAACATGATTGTTAATTTGGAATTGAATGCGAAAACAAATAGTGGAAGACTTGGACATCACGTCTCGGATTTCCGCCGAGAACAAAATAATTGTTCCGGGTAATAACCCGCAGGGAAAACCACCCTAAGTGCGCACTATCTCAATTGGGGAGAACTCATACCTCCCGCACTAAAGCCGAACTTTAGCCATATCACATATAACAACAATGTCCCAAGACTCCAAAATAAACCAAATAAGTTCATAACTTACACATATTACTACTACATAGTAACAAGTTAGTAATATAACTCTCAATTGTGCATAATAAGCATTTCATATCCATAATACTATGAAATCACAAGCTAGCAATATATTCATATTAGAAACATACTCTCATGAATATATATTTAACAACAATGCTCTTCAATGCATATAACACAATCAAGTGAATACATCATAAGTCTAAATGCATGCTCTTAAAATAGAAACAACTTCTAAAACATGATTAGATTCATGGATAAACAAGATAGAATTTAATTACATCAAAATAATTAAACTCTCTAGATTTCAAATCATTTCCAAATGGCCTCATTTTAACATATGATAAAAGACATATCATGGTCATTACACATATTCACACAAAAGCTTAATTAGGCCCATAAAATAGATTTTAATTAATTCTCTTAATTAAAGCCTCTAGATTTTCAAACTCAACCAAATGCTCTCAAATTAAAGTATGTTAACAAACATGCCAAAACTTAATTTAGAAGCATAATACAACTCAATTTTATGCAAGGTACGGCCATGAACTTTAATCTTTCACAAAAGATAAATATTAATTAAAAAGTGCAATTCTTATTTAATTAATCCAAATTTAATATATGTTAACCAACACATTAAAACAAGATTTTCTAGCATGCTACAATTCAAATCCAAGTTACACATCATCATGAATTTTAAATCTTATACAAAGAAATAAAAATTACTAACTTTCTAGATTTGATACAAAGCATACATATATGTTATATAATCATGGCAAACACACAATACAATACACAAATAATCCTAAAACATTCCCTACCTCCATTTGAGATGAAATCTCAAATCCCCACCAAAATAAATCGGCTCCGAATCCGACGAAACTCCTAGGTTTTGTCGGGGACAACACCACGAACATGAATCCCAAGGAAGCCCCATCAAAAACACAACTTGACTTCAAACCCGAACTCAAGAAATGGCCAAAATGAGAGTCCAATCGGTTGGAATCGAAGGCCTCGCCGAGGGGAACAATAAACATAAAGGCATCACCACTTTTTAGTGAGGGGAGGAAGCTCAAAAGAAGAGAGAGAAGATGGCAGCCATGGTTGCCATGAGATCTGGCCAAGAGAGGGGAGAGAGAGAGTGAAATCTGATTTTTTTCACTAAAGACCTCCTATTTATAGAAAAACTCAAAAAGTGCCTCGAACGGGCCCCGCCGGGTCCGGAAAAGTGAAATTCGAGCAAACAGGCTCAAACAGCAAAACTCTGTGAACAAAAAAGATTCCAAATGAGAAAATATGAACAACGGAAGAAACGGTGTCAAAAACTGAGTTCCGAGCAGAAAGTTATGCCTAAAACAAGTTTGGCACAAAGTGGGGCCAGAAACCCTAAAATTGGAAAACATCGACCAGGAGGAAATTCTAAGAGTCCATAACTTGAAAAAATGTGAAAATGAATCCCGTACGAGGATCCAGGCTCAAAACAAGGTATTGAGTAATAACTTTCATTAATTGCATAATGGCCCCTCCAAAAAGTGAAAACTGCGAAACTACCCCAGAATGAAAATATCTTCCTTAGATACCCCTGAAATAAAATATCTTCAAAAGATATTTATGAAAAACACCCCAAGAAAAGAAAAAGTTTCCAAAGAACTTTGCATTTATGCCCCTATGGGCACCGGGAGCAACCAGAGTACTTTCTCACGAAAGTAAAGATACGTATCTCATAGAAATCATTGAGAATAAAAATACGTGAAGTCAGAAACCAACTCCGAACACAAGAAGTATGGTTACGCAAACAGAGTGACAAACAAGGAAAAGATGAAATAGGGAAAAGACAAAATAGGGAAAAGACAAAAAGTGAATAGTGTCGAAAAACGAAAAATGCGAAATTGACTCGGTCTTCAAAGGAAGTTGTTAATCCACAGAAAAGAGTCTCGAAAATCACTCCAGAGCACTCGAGATGACACTAATCGACAAGAAACAAAACTCAGAAGGGAAAAGACAACGGAAAAAATTTATCCGAAAAATCCGAGTTATTACATGAGAACTCTTTCTTGATACCCTTATCATCACAATAGTGCTCAAACTCCTTCATGATGAATTATAAGCTAAAGTCAGACCTAAGTCTCTTCATAGTGCTACTTTTTTCATTTTCAACAAGATTAGCAAACTTAATGAAATGTGTAATAGCTTTTGATTTCTCCTTTAGGAAGTAAACCCACACCATTCTACTAAAGCCATCAATAAGAAGCATAAAGTACTTACTCCTACCAATGCTAGTAGTTCTAGTAGGACTACAGAGATCCATGTGTATCAGGTCAAGTGCTTTTGAGATGTTAATTTCTTTTAAAGGAAATAAAACTTTGGTTTGTTTTCCTTGTTGACAGGCTTTGCAAAGATGATTATCTTTAAAATTGAGTTCAGGAAGTCCTTTGATAGCTTTTAGCTTCAAAATCTTGGACAAATTTCTTGAATAAAGATGCCCTAGTCTCTTATACCACAGATTAGCTTCATCACAGGTCGTTAAGTTACATTGAGTAGCTTGGAATTCTTCAATGATAGTATAAACATTTCCTAATGATCTACATGCTGAGAAGATAACCTGTTTTGATTTAAGATCAACCACATTGCACTTTTCTTTGTCAAAACACACAGTCCTCCCACTATCACATAACTGACTTACACTAAGAAAGTTGTGTTTGTCCTTCAACAAGTAAGACTTCTTGAATCTCAGGTAATTCTTCAGACTTGCTCACAGTACCTATACTAACAATTTTAGCTTTCTGATTGTCTCTAAAGATCACATCTCCACTATTAAATTATTTTAGAGTGATAAATTTAGAGCCATCACCTGTCATGTGTCTTGAGCAGCCACTGTCAATATACCATTTGTCCACTTTGTTATAAGCCTTGAAGGTTGTATACACAAGCAAATTCACTGGGTTTAACTTCTTGGGAATCCACATCATCCTGGATTTCACAATAGAATCTTTGTTCTTGACCTTCTGAGCTTGAGCTATATCAGACTTCTTCATATACATTTTGGTTACTTTGAAGTTCCTTATAGATGTTGTAACAAAATCACTTTTGTTTAGTCTTGAGGAGTTGAAATTGTTGTCAAGCAAATCAAATTTTGATCTCAAGGGTTTTATAACAGGATACCTTGCATACACTTCACCAATTGTGGCTTTGACAAATACAGAGTGAGTTTGATTGACCTTTGTAGCTGAATCACACACATAGCCAATTCCAGTCTTCCCAATTTGCTTTGTGGATTGCTTCCAGATCTTAGCCATTTTTAGGGATATTTCTTCAAGAATGAGAGACAGTTCTTCTTTACACTTCTTGGTAGACCACTAAGTGTTGACTTAAGATTTCAATAGGCTTTGAAAAATAAGAGAAACTGAACACAACATTGACAGTTTAAGTTTAAAGTGTTTAGTGAGAATTTGTTTGGACTTTAACAATTCTGAATTGAGCCATTTTATCTGAGACTTCTGTTGATTACACTTCACTACAAGCCTTTCACATTCTTCAAGAATTTCCTCAATCTCAGTGTCACTATCTTCTTCAACTTGAACTAGAGTTTGTGGTGCTTCAAGAATTTCCATAAAGAGACATTTATCTTCTTATGTCTCCTTAGGTTTATCTTCTTCAGGAGCTGCATCCTAGTATGAGATAAGTGCTTTTCTGCCAAACCTTCCTTTGTAGTTTCCTCCCTCATTTTTCTTCTGACTTTGCCCCTTTGAGTTAGGACAATTAGATACAACATGACTAGGTTTACCACAACCATAAAAGGTTAAATTTTACAGCTGATTCTTCTTTTTAAACCTGAACTTTCTGAATTTCTTAGCAAGGTAGGCTACCTCATCTTCTTCAAGATCATCGACTTAGTTTTAGTTTCTTTAACAACTTCCTCTGCTTTAAGAGCAACTTCTCTTCTATGAACAGCTGGAACACCAATTCTCATTTCATAGGCAGTGAGAGAGGCTTGAAACTCATTAATCTTCACCTGAGAAAGATCTTTGTCTTCGAGAATTATCACTTTAGGATTGAATCTAAAAGGGAGTGACCTTAGTATCTTCTTACAAACATCAATAACCTTAATATCTTCCCTAAGAGCTCTCATATTGTTGACAAGGTCATTAATCCTGAACATGTACTTAACAATAGTTTCTCATTCTTCCATCTTACAGACCTCATACTGAACTTTGAATAGCTGTATCTTGTTCACCTTAATACCCTTATTTCCCTCATGAGCTACCTGAAAAGAATGCCACATTTCCTTGGCTGTTTTATAATTTTTAACTCTGGTAAACTCTTGTTGCCTCAAGGCACAAAAGAGAACATGTTTGGCCTTGCCATTATTAGCCACAGTTAATTTATCTTTAGCAGAGGGGTTATCAGGATTAAGAATCACAACACCATGTATGGCAACATGCCAAACATCATAGGACTGAGACATTAAGAAGGCTTCCATTCTAGTTTTCCAAGAATCATAGTTTGAACCTTCAAACCCTGGAGCTTGGTTGATAAACTTAACCTTCAACCATTGCTGGGATCAACTGTAGAGTTATTAGAACCTCACAATGCAGACCAAAGCTCTGATACCAATTGTTGAACCAAAAGAGGGGGTGAATTGGTTCAAACTTTTCTTTATAAAACTTTTTCAAAACAACAAAACAAGCATTTAAAGAACAGATAACACAAGGTTTACAAGGAAACCCTCTTAACTAGGGAAAACCTTGGTTTTTGGCCTCAGCCAATAAGCAATCCACTACTAGCTGTATGTATCTTGTTATACACTCAGCTATCTCACTCTCTGCACACACCAAGGCATAAGAATAGACACTAGTTTTCACAATTAATACACACACTAGTACACCACAATGCATACAAGCACTTCCCCTGTCCTAAGTAACCATACTTGGACCAAATAAGCTCTTATAGCTTACCACACACACCATTACAGATGTAGATTAATTTAAGAAGGTCTTTACAATAATAAGACTAAGCTGGACAACTTTGAAATCCAATATACTACCTTAAAACCACAATCTGCAACACTTAGGGTTTGAGGGGTAAAATTAGAAATTCCTCTTGAGATCAATTCACCAGCACCTTACACAGTCTTCTTTCACTGTTGTACTCATGTTCATATCTTTGCATAATCAAACACAACATGAGTATATCACAAAGTTCAGTCATGGTCCTTGCTTCAGCACAAAACAACTTCAGCCTTAAAGTTTGAATACTCAAAATTAAAGCATACCATAGCTTCAGCCTTAAAGTTTGAATACTCAAAATCAAAGCATACCATATTTCTGTCACAAGCTCAACTTTAACAATCTTGATTCATCAAAATATACTTGCTAGCAGCATAAATCATCATGAAATAGCTAAGTATAATCAAACAACACTTGAATCCAAGATTGATTCAGAAAAACAAGCTTAACTAGTGACCACATTGTCCAAATTCATTTTTAGCATATTCTCAACACAAATACTGTCTGAGCAAGTGTAAAAAGATGAATTATACCTGTGTTAACCTTCAGAATAGACCACAGCAGCTTGAAACACAAAGTTATTACTCAATCCAGCCCTCGTAGTAGTAAATCTGACAGCAGCATCATCTCAGCACCTTGTACATACTCTTGAGTTGATTCAATAGGTTTTTCTTGTAAGGATCATCATCAAAATACTTAGAAAAACTTGTTCATTGAAAGCTCTCGAGAGAGTAATAGCTGCAGCTCACTTTTCTCAACTTTTCATAAGGTTTAAACCCTAAAAGTCACTATAACAGCATATTTATAGTGACACTGAATTACACAAGGCCTCACACACCAAGCATATATGCCTGTCACCTCTAGCCAATGATTGAGAGAACATATTTCAGATATTTTCAGAGCAATCCACCAATTCAGGCCTACCACCTTAGCTAATTTTTCACTATTCTCACCAGTTACAGCAGGTTACAAGTATGAGTATTGAATTCCAATTCTATACAACCTTAGCCTCTAAACAATACAATATTTCTACATATATCATCTCACTAGGACCACTGAGATGTGGAACACTCCTGAGCACAGCTGGAAAAGACCACAATACCTTTGTGATAGTCTTTATTCTTCTCAGCCAACAGATAGTCTTGAGACTATATAATTCGCAATACAGGTTCACTAAAGGCTGTTCAGTGCAATGCAGCTATCAAGACAAAAGTATGACAATGGAATACAACTGAGAAAAGACTATAGTACCCTTGTAAGCACCTGTAGCTAACACTGGAGTACTGAACCTTCACTGTCACAGTGATTTTGATTAAAACAGACTGAAACATTGCAATGCACTATTACAAATCACTAAGAACAATGTGATACAAGGTAGTAAATGTCAATACAACCCCTGGACCTTATTTTAAAACACAATGCAGAAAAAAATCATAATTGAAGCCACTGAAACAAGACTTTTTGACATTAAAAAGCAAACATTCCTTAAGATAACTTAGGACCAACAGATTTATATCAACTTATAAGGACTTGCAAAACTTTCGATTATACATATGTTCATTTCCTACGAGTAAACTTGTTTACTGACCCTCATTGTTGGGACATTTTTTAGGTAAAGAACCTTGCTTTAGGGATGTACAACATCCTTGAGCTTGCTTATGGCTTGATGAGATTGGAGTATTTCCATTCATGCACTTACTAGCATGATTTTGCTTTATTTTGAGAGTATTTCCATTCATGACATGTATGTGATGAGGCCAAGGGCCAAGAACCTCATGCTTTACTTTTATGCTATTTGATATTATGCTTAAAAATGAGAAAATTGAAAAATGCAAAACTTTAACATAACAATTTCAGCTTGGATGGTAGGAATTGTGTTTTATCATTTTTTAAAGTGTTCTTATATCATATATGAAGTATGTCCATGGGCCAAATAATTCTTTGAATGCATCAATGATGGTTGACTTCAAATTTTGCTTAAAAGGGCCATTTTTCATGATTTTGGGGCTTGGACAAGTAATATTTTGCATATGGTGTATTTTGAGGCCATGGGCCATTGGAGTGCATTTTATTATATATATTACACTTGCTATCGCATAAAATATGATGGTTGTATGTTATGGTTGATGGTAGGCTTCAAATTTCCAATTTTAAGGTATTTTTTAGGTTTAATAGGTTGGATTTTGCATTGGGCATAATTGGGGGTCAAAGACCATTTTCACATACTTCAAAACACCTATTACATTTGTGTGCACAATCGTTTTAGCCCACAATTTCATATTTAGTCATTTGAACACTTGGTTGCTTTCATTTTTACATTTTTCACAAAATCTGGTTTAGGGGCATTTTGAAAATTTTTCTTCAAAAATAAATTCCAGTCTTGACATAGTCAATTAGAAAATGTGATTTTAGGGGGGGGGGGGGGGGGGTTTCTTTGCAACCTTTTTCCAAAAAATGTCGTCTCGGCCTCCAAATCCCCACGTCAAATCTGATTTCCTAGTGCGCACTTCTTCAAGAAAAAAAGTGTGATCTTAAGGGAATCTTAGGCATTCTAAGTCAAAAATAAATTTTTATTTTGACATGATCAGCTTGGAAAAATTATTTTAAGGGGGGATTCTTTTCCATGTTTTTCCAAAAAAGGTCATTTTGGGGTCCAAAATCACGTTTGAAGTCGGAATTTTCTGGGCACATAGTAAGTGGCAACAGCCTCTCTGGCTGCCGCGACGTTGATTTTTCGTCAGGTCTTTTCTCCCTCATCCGGACTCCGTTTTGGGTGAATTTTTTTTGAACCTCGTTAATTTTTCGTTGTCTATCTAATGGTGTGTTCAATAGTACCCATAACTTTCTAAAAATTATGATTTTGCCCTTAGGGCTAAACTTGTCCATTTTTAAAACTTCGCCTCCCCATTTTGATTTCTTTTAAGTTCCGTGGCTTCATGGGAAGCCATGTTTGTATCTTAGGGATGATGTACATCTCTTGAGATTTGTTTGCATGTGACATGACCATTTTGCCCTCAGAAACATACTCGGTCTATTTTCACCTTTTTGTTTCAGCATTTGTTTTTATTTTCGCTTCCACATTTCGGATCTGTTATTGGGTCAACTTACGGGTCACATTGACTATCCGATTTTGTGAAAATTCGGAATGTCACAGGTGGTATCAGAGCGTTCGGGTTCGAAAACTTTGGACGACGCGTTTGGGTGCATATCATGCTTTTGTTGACTTGTTTTGATTTGTTTACTTGCTTCTTGATAACATGCTTATATGCTTATATGACAAACTATTTAGATGCTTTATTTTTACTGTTTTAGCATAACGTATGTGTTTAGTTGCTTTAATGTGTTGTGCATACTTGTCTGCCTTAACACGTTATATATATGTTGTATGTCTTCACATGTTCGCTTGCTTCGGTGACAATTCGTTTAGAAAATTTCATTAACCGCCTTAACATGTCGTATATACTTAGTTGTTTTAACATGTTGTATATGCTTATTTTCCTTGACATGATTGTATGTAACATGTCTTCATGCCTTATGTTTTCTTTCGCATATGTTAACATACTATTTATCTACGTCCTCCTTGATAACATGTTTGATGTCATGACATGTTTACATGCTTAGGTAACTATGCGTTTAGAAGCATTCGTTAATCTTTATAGCATGACTTGTATGTTACATATGATAGTATGCTTTACAATTATTTAACACTTGTATGCTTACGTGCTCACTTGCTTAAGTATTTTAGAAATATTTTGTTTAACATATATGCCTTTATGCTTATATGCCTAGGTGTTTAATGTTTCGTTGTATGACTTAACATGATTTAGGTGTCTATATGCCTATATGCTTAAAATGATTTAGTATTCTTTAATTGCCTTACCATGTTGTTATATTACGCGTGCTATGTGTGTATGCTATTTGTCTAACATGATTCAAATTTTTACAGTACTGAGCATGACGTATGATGTATGCTAGATTAGACCTTTATATACTAATTTTCATATACGCTATTTGCTTTAATTTTCATCTACTTGTTTTATGATAGGACATGTTTATATGAATTATTAAATACTTGTATAAGTATGTTGTTTTGTTGTCATGTTGTATGCTATGTATTTAGTACAGTATATACAGTTTAATTAAGTATCTTTTCGGCATAACACTTAGGACCTTAAATTGATAATTGCACAAGCATGCTAATCAACGCTTTCATGCCATTATATGTTATATGTCTTAAACTTATGGATTATGCTAAAATTTGAACATGATTAAGTGTTAAATATTCATGCTAGCTTGTGATGGGTTGTGAGCATACTGGTACTACTTGTATTGTTTATTTTGACTACTAGCTAATTATGATATGATGGTGCATTCTAATTATTATGTTTACGCTATGCTATATGATAAGCATGAATATGTTTAGCATGATAAGATTTCTTTTTGATAAAGCACTTAGGATATTAAGATGCCATCTATATGAGCATGCTATTTGGTAGTCTTAACGATCGCATATCACGTGTTTCACGCCTTATGATGTACGTTAACTGATCAGTATGATTAAATATTAATGCGTATGTTGACTTAGTGTAGGGTTATGAGTAAACTAGTTCTTGCTTACCTTGATTATTTTGATTTATATCTACTCGCTATGTGAAAGAACACGTTATATTTAGACTGTTTGCTACTTGTACAAGTATATGATCTTGTTTCCATGATGTATGCCGAATGTCTAGTATGTCTATATGTATAAATAAATGTATTCGACATGCTTAACCTGATTGTAGTAGCAACATGAGGTGTAGCCTAGTGCAGTATTTTATTTTAAAATTCTATATATATATGAGATGCATATGATTTTGGTAGTTTTCATATTAGTTTGTATTCCATTTAATTTTGAGCATTGTTATATATAGTCATCCTTAAATGTTTATATGCTATATTATTTTGAGCATGCCTTAGAAACATGTTTAGAATATATAACTATGCGGTAGTTTGTGTAATAATATAGATGATGCATTTTTCATATACTATATCTGCCTAACGTGCTAGTATCATTAGTGACGCATGGCGTGTTGCTGC
The DNA here is from genome assembly GCF_030987335.1 of Cornus florida. Taxonomy (NCBI): domain Eukaryota; kingdom Viridiplantae; phylum Streptophyta; class Magnoliopsida; order Cornales; family Cornaceae; genus Cornus; species Cornus florida. Next base: position 17,101,603 of record NW_026775571.1, on the reverse strand, counting down.
TTATTTGATCCCTATGTGATAGGTGGATTATTCAATTTCCTTATGTGTACAATGTACTTAGTATTATGGTATTATTTGGTTTATTTATTTTTATGTTGTGAGTACGTGCTACGTGGTGTTGAGTATATGTATTGGTGTATTGAACTGCATTGTAGTTTCACACGTGATGTATATTTATCCCAGGATTTGTGATACGGTCACTATGTGCGTAGCTATTTCATGATGATGGACATAGTTTCCTATTGTTATTTTGTTTATGCCTTAGGCTTACATAGGATTTTTAGAAATGTCAAGTATGACGGGAAAGGGTAAATTTCGGGTGTTTAATATTTTTTATTCGCCTAACTTGCTTTTGTATTGATGATATCGTTGTCGATATTTGTGCACATATGTGTTTATATGCCTTTAAAGTACTTGATATAAATGTCTATTTGAATAGTTTAGACATTTTGTTGCATTATGATGTATTTTGATTATTTTCGCCATGCGTGGGTCATGGTATGTGTGCCACTTTGGCCGTGAGTTCATTATGGTCATCATTGAGTTCAAGAGTTGTGTATACATGGCATACTTAGCATATTTGATGGATAGATGTTATCCGTAAGGTGTGGATGGGCACTCATTCATCATTGTAGGTGTGGAATGTGATTCCGATGATTCCAACACATTGTTATCATTTTTGCATCATGACATGGGATTATAACTGTAATTCATGGTGTTCATACCATCTTGCCATTCATTCAATGTTGTATGGGGTTTTTGATCTGTTCACTTAGTATTTTCATCTATTTCATGACGAGGGACACGATCCTGAGTTATATGTTTCTGCTGTCCTTTTCATTATGACTTGGGTTCATAACTGCATCCTTCTCATTCCTGCACCATCATTGTGGGGTTGTGTGATCTTGGTTGTCGGGACTGTGATATGTGAGCTACGTAGTGGACTTGTGTTTTGAGGATTTGGTTGTCCATGATTAGGATTCGATTCAGCTTGATGACTTTTGTGTGTTGCCTTATGGTAAGTCTAATTCATGATGGCTTTTTGCACGGTTTTATGATCGTTGATGGTTTCTTTAGAATAGTTGACTTTTGAACTGTTTTGGGAGACTTGTCGATACTTTTGTTTTCTAATTCGTTAGGGATTTGTCACATTGGTGATAGGTAACTATTTTGTGGTTACTGCTCTCTTCGATTCCCTTTAAAGAGATTTTGTTTAAAGGATGGATTCGAGGTGTAATGCTCATTTTGGAGATATATTGTATTAAGGAGACTTTGTGTAGAGGATTTTTGGTGTAATGTCTTGTAGTAAGGATCATTGTGACTTGGGAGATATCGTTACCTTTCTGATTATGTGAAGTTCGATCCATTTCGGTTTGAGGACACAGACCTGTTAGGCTTTGGATTCGTGTTTGGGAGTTGTTTAATAGTAGTGTTTTGAGGAGTCCTTAATTTGATCAAAGTAGCTTGATTTAGAGATTCAATGATTTAGAGTTGTCATTTTTCTGAGTATTGAGGATTTAGGGTCTTAAGCGTAACGGTACCTATGACATTGTTGTCAGAGTTTTGGGATTAGCCAGGTGGATCGGTCGGACATCTTTGGACCATACCTAACTCTCAAAAAATGCCTGGTTCCCGTGATGCTTTTGGTAATGATCATTTTCAGCATTAATGTCAGTTGTATCAGAAGTTAGGGCCTTATACTGTCATGCTACTGCACCAAGTTGTGTGTTGTGGAAGAGTACTAGTTGCTTTCAATGTTACCTTACTGACGAGTAAGTGTGGGTGGGCAATAGACGTTGTCGTTACCACGCACTTAAGTATGTTGTGGGCGGGTTCTAGTCGTTATTCATTCTGCCATGTTGCCTTTAGGTATCTCGATTTAATGTGTTGTTGTTCGGAGTTCTTTTGGTGATGGTCATTAGATTTGTATGTTGATTCGTTTGGAAATGTGTTTCACGATTCAGTGGTTTCCTGTTCTTTTATTTGATCATATGATTTTTGGAGTTGTCCTTTGAGAATTGATGATGTGTTTCTAGATTTAACTTTGTGCTTGGTCCTAGTTTTGTTCTCCATGGGATGTGCCGAATTTTGCGGACGAAATCTCTTTAAGGAGGGTAGGTTGTAATAACCCGGTCATTTTCTTTTTTTGTATTTAAGGTTCTTTTAAATGTATCTTTTGAATGGCACTTCATTTTGAGCTTTCTGAGAATTTCACTTTTTGAGTTATTTAGTGGGGGGGCATTTGTGTAATTATGGAAAGTTTCAAAAAAGTTTCTCGTTTTGGGTTCAAACTTTCATGAGGGGTTTATTTTCACCTTTTATCGACTCTGGCACTTTCGGAATATTTTTCAAATTTTTATTTCACTTATTTTGAATTTTCGAACCCCGTTAGTCGTCAATCTTGTCCGGGGCATATCTCCTCGCTCGGGACTCGATTTTTGACCCCATTTCTTTCGTTGACCTTAGAATTCCAATTTGAAACTTTTTTGTCCACGGACCATCGGCATTTGAGCACGTCTTCACTGATTTCACTTTTTGGACCTGGCCGAGGCCCGTTTGGACTGTCAGGACACCTTTTTAACCTATTTAGGGTTAGTGAATGAGAGATAAAACATCTCTAACTTTTTATTTCTTAAAGTAGCAGCCACTAGCCTCCATTGAAAAACCTTAAAGCTGCCTCTTCTCTCTCCTCTTTTCATCTATTTCCTCTTTGAATTTCATCTTCGTGGTTTATACTTTTTTTAATCTCCTCGACGACGCAGTCATTTCTATCCAATCAGTTTTCGATTTGCAACATTTTGATTTTTGGGCTGGGAGTTCAAGCTTGGATTTAGGTCCTCTCACTTAAGGATTCTTGCTCTCCTTGTTGTCCCCGCCAAAACCCCGAAGTTTCATCACATTTTGTGGAGTTTGATTTTGGTGGGATTTGAGATTTTCATCTCGAGTGAGGTAGGGGGTGTTTCATGTTTATAATCTTAGTGTTTTACATGTTTTTCAGGTTTATATAACTTATATGCATGTTTAAAGTTTAGATCTAGAAATAGTTTTTCTTTTAATTAAATGATGATTTAATTTCATTATTGAATATGTTTAGATTTAATTAAGATTATGATTTTTGGATAGCCCATGACTTGTAGTTTATCATATATTATTTTTGGAATTTTTGGATAACTTTTGAACTCTAGAGATTTTTAATTAATTAAGTTAATTAAAAATTAATTAAGTGTTTTAGTGGCTTAATTAGAGTTTTGATTTGATATTTGAGTTCGTCATGATATATTGCTTATTATATGTTAATTTTATGTCATTTGGTGATGTTTTGCTATCTAGATGAATTTATTAATTTTATTTTACTAACTTCCATTTAATGAAATAATGATTTGTTGACACCTTTGATGTTTTCAAGGCCTATTATGTTACATACCATGGTAGTTGTGGACCTAGGGCATGTCTTGTGTATTTTCACAATTTGATTGTGTATGATATTTGATTAAGTGCATTTAGTATATGTGTATATACTTGTTGTGCACTATTTGTTGATTTTGGAAGCTTGGGGATGTCGTAAAAATGATTATGGCTAGGGCTTGGCTCTAGTATGGGGGATTTGAGAGCCTTCTATTTTAGTGCGCATTTAGGGACAAGCACCCATGGGCTAGTAACCCAAATGATGCTTGGTGTCGGTTTTATTCCAGCGTGACGTCCAAGATTCCATTTGTTTGATTTCACATTTTAAATTCCAAGTTGTTTACTTTGCGAATTTATATTTTGTTATTTGACATTCGATGTTCAATATTGTTTAGTTGCTTATATGTTATGGTTTATGATGTGGATGTTCTAATGTAGCTTAGGATGATCCCTTAGTCTCACATTGGACATAGACATTAGGTGGCATGAACTACATGGATTGATTTATACAACTTATAAGGACTTGCAAAACTTTAGGTTATACGTATGTCCATTTCCTACTAGTAAACTTGTTTACTTACTCTCGTTGTTGGGACATTTTTCAGGTAAAGAACCTTACTTTAGGGATGTACAACGTCCTTGAGCTTGCTTATGGCTTGATGAGATTGGCGTATTTCCATTCATACACTTACTAGCATGATTTTGCTTTATTTCGGGTTAAATATGTCAAAATTTGTAACTTCTATTTGGGATATGTAATAAGTACCTAAATGCATTATTTGAGACTTATTTAATATGTATGTGATGAGGCCAAGGGCCAAGAATCTCATGCTTTATTTTTATGCTATTTGATATTATGCTTAATAATGAGAAAAATTGAAAAATGCGAAGTTTTAGCATAACAATTTTAGCTTGGATGGTGGGAATTGTGTTTTATCATTTTTCATAGTGTTCTTATATCATATATGACATGTGGCTATGGGCTAAACAATTATTTGAATGCATCAATGATAGTTGACTTCAAATTTTGCCTTAAAGGACCATTTTTCATGATTTTGGGGCTTGGACATGTCATATTTTGCATATGGTGTATTTTGAGGCCATGGGCCATTGGGACGCATTTTATTATGTATATTACACTTGCTAGAATGATCATATCGCATAACATATCATGGTTGTATGTTATGATTAATGGTAAGCTTCAAAATTTTCATTTTAAGGCGTTTTTTAGGTTTAATAGGTCGTATTTTGCGTTGGGCATAATTGAGGGTCATAGACCATTCCTACACACATTGAAACACTTATTATGTCTGCGTGCACAATTGTTTTAGCCCACAACTTCATATTTTGTCATTTGAACACTTGGTTGCTCTCATTTTTACATTTTTTGTAAAATCTGGTTTAGGGGTATTTTGGAAATTTTTCTTCAAAAATAAATTCTAGTCTTAATATGGTCACTTAGAAAATGTGATTTTAGGGGGGGTTTCTTCATAACTTTTTTCCAAAAAATGTTGTCTCGGCCTCCAAAACCCCACGTTAAATCTGATTTCCTAGTGCGCACTTCTTTAAGAAAAAAAAATGTGATCTCAAGGGTATTTTGGGCATTTTAAGTCAAAAATAAAATTTTATTTTGAGATGGTTAGCTTGGAAAAATAATTTTAAGAGGGGTTTCTTTTTCGTGTTTTTCCAAAAAAGATCGTTTCGGGGTCCAAAATCACGTTTGAAGTCGAAATTTTTTGGGCACATAACAGGTGGCAGCAGCCCCTTTTGCCGTCGCGACATTGATTTTTCATCAGGTCTTTTCTTCCTTGTCCGGACTCCATTTTGGGTGAATTTTTTTTTTGAAATTTGTTAATTTTTTGCTGTCTATCCAATGGTGTACTCAGTAGCACCTATAACTTTTTGAAAATTATGATTTTTCTCCTAGGGCTAAACTTGTCCGTTTTTAGAACTTCGCTTCCGCATTTTGTTTTCTTTTAAGTTCCATGGCTTTATAGGAAGCCATGTTTGTATCTTAGGGATGACGTATATCACTTGAGATTTTGTTTTCATGTGAAATAACCATTTTGCCCTCGGGGACATACTTGGTCCATTTCACCTTTTTGTTTCCGCATTTGTTTTTATTTTCGCTTCCGCATTCTGGATCTATTGTCGGGTCAACTTATGGGTCACATTGACTATCCGGGTTTGTGAAAATTTGGAACATCACATTCGAGGTTTGCCTAAATTGAAGATGCCTAAGAATAAAATACGTGGTCTGTGTCAATTAGGGAAACAAACTAGAATGTCACATAAGAGACTTATTCGTAAAGTCACTTCTTGACCTTTAGAATTGATACATATGGATTTGATGGGTCGCATAACACTTGATAGCATTGGAGGAAAAAGATATATGCTTGTTATGGTAGATAATTTTTCTAGATTCACTTTTGTTGCGTATTTGAGAGATAAATCTGATGCTTTTGTGAATTTCAAGTCTATTTGGCAACTTATTTAAAATGAGAAGGGATATCGAATTAATCGGATTAGGAGCGACAATGGAGGTGAATTCGAACTTAAGGAATTTATTGAATATTGTGATAAGTATGGCATTAAGCATGAATTTTTAGCACCGAAAACACCACAGCAGAATGGTGTAGTGGAAAGGAAAAATAAGACAATTGTAGGTATGTCACATACTATGCTTCATGATAATAAAATTTTAAGTCACTTTTGGGCTGACTCAGTACGTATTGCTTGTCACATCCTAAATAGAGTTTATCTTAGGCCAGGAACTAAAAAGACTTCATATGAACTGTGGTATGATAGAAATCCCACTGTTAAATACTTTAGAGTCTTTGGAAGTAAATGTTATATCTTTAGAGATAGGGAACACTTGGGAAAATTTGACTCTAGAAGTGATGAAGGTGTGTTTTTGGGTTATTCATAGAAAAGTCGGGCTTATAGGGTTTTTAATCTTAGAACCAAAGTGGTTATGGAGTCTATAAATGTTGTGTTTGATGATACAAAGCCTAAGATAACCTCTTCTCAACTTGTTGAAAAAGTAACTAATTTTGAAATTGTAGGAGAAATGATAAAACCTACAATTCATGAGGAAGAAGAGTTGAGAATTTAGGTGGAGAAAGTGAAGAGGTTGAAGAAGATGATGATGAGGAATTAGAGGTCACCACTGATGAACCAATAGGAATTCCTACACCATCCTTAGATATTCCAACATCTAGCAGTTCCAGAGTTCGATCGAGTTATCCAGTTGACAATGTGATAGCCCATGGGATAAGCTTGGTACTAGGAGTACAGTCCGTGATCATTTAGGACACTCATGTATTGTAGATGACATAGGACATTCATGTCATATGGCTTAGTTTGAACTAAAGAATGTTGATGAAGTTCTTCAAAATTCTAATTGGCTTATGGCTATGCAAGAAGAGTTATTGTAATTTGTGAAAAATGATGTTTGGAAATTAGTGCCTCGACCTAGTGATGTTCATATCATAAGGACCAAATGGATTTTTAAAAATAAACTTGATGAACATAGTCTTGTGATGAGAAATAAAGCTAGATTGGTTGCATAAGGATACACTTAAGTTGAAGGAATTGATTTTGATGGGACTTTTGCACCTGTTGCAAGACTTGAGTCTATTCGACTTCTTTTTGCTCTTGCATGTTACTTTAAATTCAAATTATTTCAAATGGATGTGAAAAATGCTTTTCTAAATGGTATTTTGCAGGGAGAAGTTTATGTAGCACAACCAAAAGGTTTCATTGATTTACATTATCCTGATTTTGTGTTTTATCTTAAAAAGGCTCTTTATGATTCAAAGCAAGCACCTAAAGCATGGTATGAGAAGTTAACTTTTATTTAATGTATAAGGGATTCAGAAGAGGAGGAGTCGATAAAACACTGTTTATTTTCAAGAAAGAAAAAGATTTTCTTGTTGCTCAAATATATGTGGATGATATTATTTTTGGTGCTACTTGTGATAACCTTGTTCATAATTTTGCTAATGATATGAGTAATACTTTTGAAATGAGCATGGTTGGTGAACTGACTTTCTTTCTAGGTTTCCAAGTGAAACAACTTAATGATGGAATTTTCATATCTTAACCAAAATATGCAAAGGAGCTAGTTAAGAAATTTGGTATGAAAGATTCAAAGTATGTTCAAACTCCTATTAGTACTTCATCCAAATTGGATAGAGACTCTGATCCTAATAAGATTGATTATTTCTTGTATAGGAGTATGATTGGTAGTTTGTTATATTTTGCAGCAACTAGGCTACATATTTCATTTAGTGTAGGTGTTTATACTAGATATCAAGCTGATCTTAGAGAACAACACATTCTTGCAATCAAGCGCATTATTCGTTATGTCAATAGTACATTAAATTATGGATTGCGTTATTCTTCTGAGTCTAACTCTGAGATTGCAGACTATATTGAGGCTGATTGAGCTGGTAATAAGGATGATAGAAAGAGTACTTCAGGTGGTTATTTCTATGTCGGTACTAATCTTGTTTCATGGTACAACAAGAAGCAAAATTATATATATTTATCATCTTGTGGGGCTGAATACATTGTTGCTGGAAATTGTTGCACACAATTGCTTTGGATGAAACAGATGCTTCTGGATTATAAAGTTGATCAAGGCACTATTGCTATCTTTTGTGATAATAGTAGTACAATTAATATTTCAAAGAATCCAGTTTTGCATTCTAGGACTAAGCACATTGACATTCGACATCACTTTTTTAGGGAACTTGTTGAACAAAATGTCGTGTCTTTGGAAAAAGTGCATACTGATCAGAATTTGGCTGATTTTCTCACTAAACCATTAAATGCTTCTAAGTTTTCTCATTTTAGGAGATCTATTGATGTCTGTTGTCTTGATTAGATACATTACAAAGACATAGTCTAGAAAGGATTTTCATGCATATCTTGAGTGTCTAGATTATGTTTTTGGGAAGTTAAGCAAATCATATTGATTGAGTATGTTGAACACAAGGAGTTTAATGACACATGGGTTATAAGTGTAAAACATATTATGGCTATGAATTGATGAAAATTGGTTTTGCTTACTTATTTCGTATAGTAAATGAATTATTGATAGTACATTTACTTGTGTTTGATGTTATTGTTTAGGTCAAAGATAATGTTAACATGATTGATCATTGTCTTGGAATTTAAACTTCGTTTATATGTTTTAGACCAAAAGAGTGAAAAGAAAAGAAAATTGAAAAACAGCTTGGAATGAAAAAGTTTTTGAAAAAGAAAGAAAAATATTTATTATTTTGAAAGAAAAAGGTGAGATGGAAAATGCTACCTTTGGGATTTGTCTGAAAGCTACCTTGACTCGAAACATATGAAGAGCTAGCTGGCCATAAGTGTGAAAGCCGCTAATGTGCAAAAAGAAAAACGGAGCACAAAGAGGGATAAAAAAAAAAAAAAAAAAAAAAAAAAAAAAAAAAAAAAAAAAAAATCTTTTGCACGTGTTGATTGTTTGATTTCTAAGAATGTGTGATATCATTGATTTATTATCTGAAATCTGAATAGTTGACAGATCATATGTTTTGGAACTTGGTGGTGATTTTACTACACTTACTAAGTTTGTGGAACTGAAAATAATTGATCTTGGTTATTTCTGTTGAAACATACAGTCCTCTGGAGTCTACATTCTAATTGGTTTCAATTTACAAGATTTATATGGTTGATTACTTCCTACTTCTAGGATATTTCTTCCTTGAGACCCTTGTTAATTTATGCCAAAAAGGGGGAGAGAGTTTAGAGTCTTATCATTCAGGGGGAGAGATACTTTTGCATTAAGGGGGAGAACTTTTTGCATTGAGGCATTGATCATTGCATGTGTTTACATTGCGTTGATATGCAGGCATTAAAATTTATTATTTTATGCTTGTGTTTATTTTCTTGATTTAGCTTCACGGGTAGTTGTGCGTGAGCTAATGGGCAAATTATAGGTTGCTACATGTGTTGAAGCTTTATGAAGTTCAAGAAAAATTCTGCAGTTTATTTTCTTTAACAATCATTGTAATTTACTTTCCTGCTTGGGTAGATTGCTGAATTGTTTTTAGAGTTTTGTCATGAAATTGCTAATGGGGGCGATTGTGAGATATGTATCTTATAATTGGCTAATTTCGTTGTCAAAACAAGTCCGATTGAGTTGTAATTTTTCGGTTCGAAATTTCAAAGATTGAATATCGGATGCAGATTTGAAGAAGTTCAAGTGTTTATGATATACTACACTTCGAGATCATGAGAACAATTCTCTAAGAGGCTTTGAGAGGTAGTGAGAACATTTAGGAAGGGTTTTGAAAGGTTTTAAATAAGATTTTACATTCTGTCCATCTTGAACTGGTTCAAGATTTATTGAACAGATTCAACATTACCAAAATTGCCAAAGTTTCAAGACTGGCCATCTTGAACCAGTTCAAGGGGGCTGAACTGGTTCAAGAATCATATGGATTCTTTGCTGGTCATCTTGAACCGGTTCAGCCCCTCTGAACCGGTTCAAGTAGTCCTGGCAGCATCAGGTTTCCAATTAGCTTGTCTGATTGTTTCATTTTTTATCCTAACTTCTTTCCAAGTCCTATGCACGAAAATTTTCATATTTTCTGAGGGATTAGGACTTTATAAACTCTATATAAACCTTGTTAGTCTTCTAGGTTTATTCATGGTTTTAAGGAAAATCAATTCTATATTTTGAGAAAGCCTTTTTGACAGAGAAAATTCAGAAAATCAAATCTGATTATTCTGAATTTATTTTTGAGAGCACACATACATATTCATGAGTGATTTAGTAGTGTTATTCTCTATCTCATCAGAATTGGAGCTATATTGAAGATTTAGATATTCTGAATGAAAAACAGGATTTAATTCTACTACATCGAGTTCAGATCTTGAAGAATAGAAGTAAAAGCAATCACACTTTGAAAGGATTAGAGCATTCGAGGAGTGTTGTCTGATATACCTGCTACTTTTCTACAAAGATCAAGCATAAGCCTGAGGTCAAGTTGTTGTTGGACAGGGAGTTGTAAAGCCAGAGGATTGTCAGTAATTTGTGTTTGGTAAAATGATAGGGTGTGAGTTAGAGTCAAAGTTCGGTGTACTTTGTTTTAAACATAGTGGATCAGTTTACTTTGGATTGAATAATCCACGAGGTTTTTCCCATGCAAACAGTTGACGTATTTTATCAACTGGGGTTTCCTCGCTAAAAATCCTAGTGCAATCTCTCTAACCCTAACTTGCTTTACTTTTAAGTATCTATATTTATGATTGTGGATGTTTAAATTGATCCTATAATTTAATCAATCATAAATTGCACAAGTTGACCTAATAATCAAATCTAGTTCATTAAAGGAGTCGATCACAATTAAAATCAACTAATAGCTTCCGCATCCCGCGTTAACACTGTTTTCACAAAAAAGTCTCAAGGAACGAGGATCCTCCGCCACTAATCCATATAAATAATTGTCTATTTTTCTTATATAAATTTTCCCCTAAATAATAAAATACTTTCAATTCGAAAGATGAAGAAAAATATGTCATTAAATAATTTGATTATTTATGAGACTTATTTCCCATGGAATTAATACAAGAAATAAAACACATTTATTTACATTTTACTTCTCTCCCGAGTGGAGGGGGGACTTGGTTTTGAATTTGAGACTTCTTGTAAAGTGGTGTACTACTTGTTGTGTTGATTTTATTTGCAACCAACTCTTCACTTGTTTTTTTTTTTTTTGTCTCTTTTCTTCTCACTCTGAAATTAATACCTATAAAACATTAAAAAAAAAAAAAAACACATATAAGAATATTTAAATAATATAAAAGACTAATTAAATATTTATTTTGGAATATAAAATAATGGATTTTGTGCACTTATAACTAGCCTAATTCAGCGAGGCTTCCGACATTACTGGTTTTAGAAAGAGTTGGATGTACACAACTTTACCTTTAGAAGAAGAAGTTGTTTCTGGTTTCAAACCCGATCACCTGCAGGTCACAATGGAATCACTTTTAAATCAAAGAAATCTAACATATGAAATTTAGTATGATTGAGCATTGTCAATGGCCCCCTCACACACAGTGTAATCAAAAAGTGTCTCTCTGTAGTTCTTTAATGCCAAAAGAAAATACATGGATAAAGCTTCATTGAATGATTGATAGCAAATTAGGCTCAGTTTCTTCAAGAGTAATAACTATGGTTAATTCATGACAAATGTTTACTCTAGACTGATACAACTCTTAGCTCTCTCCCCTAAATTCTCTCTGAAAAAACATTTGTGTAAAATACTTGAATGACCAAACTCAAAACTATGGTTGATGGTGATAAAAACAATTTATTCCTGATCATCACTGAGCTGTTACATACTAATTGACAATATCAAAACATGACATGATCAACTTCATAGTGAAAACCATTACTACTAATTATCAACCAAAGATCAATTCAATGAAGCAATAAAACAATCACAGATAGGAAAACAGTGAGAGAAGATACCCCATCTTCCCTAAAAATGGTGTGTGAATGAGAGGACTGAAAACAAAGTCCCTATGAAAGTGAGAATTAGGAACAGAATGCCAAGAATGAGACCTGCAACTGCCAAAGGAGTCTTGCGAAAACTCTGGAGCCAAGCCTGCCAGCTGGTTTTTTTGCCGTGCCCATTCACTTGCTCACAAAGACCATTGTAGTAGTACTCCTTCACATCCGTTTCTCCGTGTAGCTTCTTGAACAAATTAAGAATGTCTTCCCATTCCTTCTTCTTATTGGCGATAATCCGTGTCTGGTACAGCAATCTCAGGTCTTCTTTGGATTGGATGAGGCTCTTCACGAAACCGGCATAAGATGTGATGTACTTTTTCCGATCACAGTAACAATGCTCCAGTGCAATGAGGTTCCTAAGAACAACTTCTGTGTAATCGTCTACTTTCAGAGGGGGCATTTTGAGTACTCCATGGGAAAATTTCATGTCCAATAAGCTTTCTCTGTTGGCCCTCTCGAAGCTAATTCCTGCTTTTTGGAGCTTTTTCGCGTTAGCCAAGCTTTGCTTTGCTCCACTAATTGACTCCACTTCTGCATATGTTGGGAGGTAAAAGTGGAGGACTAAGTCAAGTAAATGGTTGAAGTCCTGGCTAAATTTCCCTTGAAGAATTGGAACATTTCCCGGAATCAATTTCTTGAAGAAACGCAAGGCAAGCTCTACGAGGGACTGAGTACATTGGTTGGGAATTGGGACGAGGCTAAAGAGACGCTGAAGGATAAAGAAGGGGATCTGGTTTTCGAGCAGTAGCATGTCACTCCTCACGTGGAGAAACCTCTCCTTCGTGATGAAAAACGGATCATCTCTACGCCTCAACCCTTTGATAGAGTACTTGAACAAGATTTCAATGATGAAACAACCATCAACTAACATCATCTGTACAAATTCATCACTTCCCAGCTCGAATTTTTCCCCATAGCATTTCCTAGCTTTGTTTTCCAACTCTCTCAGAGCCTTCACACAACTGTCCAAGCTTGCCTCCACATTTGGTTTCTGATTGAGGAGTCTCGTGTTGAGATAGCCACATTTGTTATCCTCCATGTCCAATCTTTCCTCCACTTTTGGTTTCCGATTGAGGAGCGTGTTGAGATAGCACCATTTGTTATCCTCCATGGCCTTTGAAGCTTCTTCACCGTGGTGTAAAGGGCCGATAGAGACTAATTTGGGGACGTATTTATCTTCAGATTGGTTAGAGTGTTTATCCGGGACCCTGCAAATACTATGAGTGAGGGCAACTCTTTCGATCTTTTCTTTGATGGAGAATACAAGATTATCTTCTGGTACAATTTCAAGTGCCACATGATCTGTGTGTATTAGTCTCCGTGATCTACTTTCCGATTCCATCTTTTACTTCCAACTTGTTAGAAGTGGCTTCCTCTGTATCTTCAATCGAGCTCAATTCAATGATTGATAGATGAAGCTAGCTAGCAGACACTGAAATGGTATAATTTGGTTAGGATTAGTTACTGCAATAAAACTAACTCTATAAGAAGAAAGACCTTCCCTATCACTTTTGCGGTTTAACAATTTATCAATCTTGTAGAAATGTTTGGGAGAAAAAAGTCATTTTCATAGGAAAAAATGTGCTAGTCCTTGATATATTCACATTGGTGTTTAAAACCAATTACCCAAAAGATTAAACTGTTAAAGGATTGTTCCGAACAATATACATCAAACCCTCACACCCTCCCTCATGTGTCGCCGCGTTTAAAGCAACAAATAAGAAAGAACACAAGATCATTTACGTGCTTCCACACATAACCTACGTGCACGGGAGACGAGGGGGGAAGTTGTTTCTTATTCGGTGCGTCTCAATGGAGATCACATCATCAACACAATAACAATTAAAGAAAATTAGTGACAACAATTAAGGACTGTGATTTAAGGAATCTACCATCAACATCTCACCATTTCAACACAAAAATATCTCTCCTCTCTACCAACAACATTCTACAAATGGAGACTCAGACCAAAAAGATCAAAACAGAATACAAACTTGTCTACAGAAGATTAAGATTAGAGACCTAAAAGGCTAAACCCAAGTTGAAACTGTTAAAACAAATGGTGCAATGATGTATAACAAGCTCTAATAATGTAACAAACATTTTGAGAACTAGAATAGAGAACTATCTTTTTTTATTTTTTAATTACAAAAAAAAAAAAAAAAAAAAAAAACCTATTTTCTTATTCCTGATATTGAAATTCTCTTGATGGATCACAATAACGTAAGACTTTGAGATATACCAAAGCATTCTTCATATGCAATTCAATAAATATCTCTATACTACCAAAATGAAGAACAGAGAGAAGAAATGTGAACTTACCTGAATTGGGAAAGATCATTTAGATGCATAGAACATTGAAGCATTTGTTTGCATTGGTATTGCCAGTTCAAGCCATAAGAAATTTAAGTAGCTATATATATATATATATATATATATATAGATATATGTATATGTATGTATGTATGTATATATGTATGTATGTACTACAATCCAGAATAATCAAAGATAGGAATCTAAGGTGACTTGGTGGGTTTGTTTGTAGAAATTAATAAGCTAATCCTAATACATGTAGAAAGCAAACAAGCAATGTGTTTATATTCTAGAGCTTTAGTACAGTCCTGTCTGACAAGAATTTTATAGTCTTGGACAGAAAGAAAAGCTTTGTTCCGAGTACGTTTAATGTGTTAACTTCTTTGAGAATTCAGGAATTAATAACAGTAAATTTACTGTGATTGAAAAGAATATTAATTCTTTAACTAAAAAGACTAATGCTTGCTATTTTTAAGCTTTTACAAGTCTTGCTTAACAGATCTCGGCAATCCTTGGGATGGAAATACAAGTACATAGTACAATTGAAAAAATTACAGACCAAATTGAGGAAATTATGGGTTTTAGAAATAAATCAATTTTTTGTAGCTGGATGTAAATTTCAATAAAGTGATCAGCAGTAAAACCCCATAATGTTAGCATCCAGTTGTACAATGTGTGTGTTGAGTGTATGTAATTAAAGCAGAGAAATCAGTAGCCCTTAGCCAGAAAATTATGAGGCAGGGTAACTTATATAGTGGGGTTTTTTAGGTAATTTCAGTGGGGAATTTCAAAATTTTATGGGTACAAAATGCAATAAAAAAAAATGAATTCAGAGGTATATAATAGAATAATAAAAAATTGCCCTCATTCCTCAATGCAATGGGGTGGCTAATATTTTTTTTGGGTGGACTAACACTAGTAATATATATATATATATATATATATATTGGCTGAGTTAAAATTGCCTATACTAAGATTTTTTTTTTTTTTTTTTTTTTTTTTTTTTTCATTTTTTGGGGTGGGCTCAAGCCCACCCCTAGATTTGCCCTTGCCTCAATGGGTCCTACTTAACCTTAGCAGAAGGCCGAGGGTTCAAGTCCGCATACAATCTAGCAAAGCCGCCAAAGTGGATCAAGTATTGATAATGATCCACTTCCAAATATGAATGCATGGGCTTCAAAACAAACTTGTTGAAATTGTATCCGAAAATATGTCAACATGTGCATTTGACATGTCACGCTCCAATTTTTCTAACATAAGAAACCTTTTTCTGTATTAAAATATAATACGTGACTCGCATAATTCATCCACAAGAACTCCCCATGCTTAAGTCAGTAGTAAGAAATTCCATTTAAAATTCCACCATTCCAAAGGAAATCTATGACATCCACCCACAAAATAAAATTTCACCAACTAGGTGAACCTTATTACAAAATTTCATGCTAAGAAACAATGATAAAATAAATATGTGAAAAATCCGGAAAATCTCCATCTCCCCTTGAACCTCCTTTGCAAGCTAAATCCATGTACAACTGAAAGTGATAAAGGGGTAAACTCACAAACTCAACAAGAAATTGCTAAACACTATAATCGTTTAGCAAGTCAATTATTACTTATAATATATATATATATATATATATATATATATATATATATATATAAGTGACCATAAAAAATCTACAAATCACCGTACTATCTAATAATTAATGTAACGACCCGAACCCGTAGGTTCGAACCGCCAACCGGGTCCTTACCCGAACCTGAGGTCACCTAAGTCAATCCACATCATATCTAGCGTTCATGCATCGTCCACGCATTCTAAATAAACTTCAAGAATGCTCAAAACAACCTTCCAAGGCTCGGGATAACTTATACCAAAGAAGAAGACAATGTGCACAAAACAATATCATTTCGGTCGACCGAAATGGAGCTTCGGTAGGTCGAAATGGCCCCGGAATTGGCCATTGTACCGGTCGACCGAAATGGCCATTTCGGTCGGCCGGTTGTGACCCAAATAGTATCTTAACCTACTAGAATGATCGGCCGACCGAAGTGCCCATTTCGGTCGGCCGAAATGGCCCTGCGAGCTAAAAAAACCTGTTATTGGATTACAGCAACTTGAAACTTTGCATAAGACTTGCTATGGAACCTAAAGATTGATTTATCCCTTCCCATACATACATGAATTCATAGAACGCAACTTAGCAATACCCATCGACATCAAAATACATGAATCTTCATAGTTTCTTATAAAGAATAAAAGTTTATAAGATTTACATTCCATGAGTTCCATTTGGTTCCATTACTTCTACAATTGCAACATTATACAAAATTACATTGTATCGATACAAAAGGTCATGGTTCATGCTTCTATACAAAGGATAGCTAGGTGATAGTCCCAGTCCAATCTAGATTTGTGGTGGATTTCGTCCGCCACCTCTTTTCCCAATCCTGAAAAATATTAAAATAATGGGGTGAGCTAAATGCTCAGTAGGAAATGTCTAAGACACATCTTTTATGACCCCGTGAATCCACATAAGGAATAGAGTACAAGTAAGTGGGGTCATACCTCGGGGAAAACAAGTAAAACAACGATAATATCAACAATGCATGCTCAAGTCATCTAACCACCAAGGTATAATGTATACCAATGCAATGCCATGCCATGTAATGTCACTCCCCATTTCCGAAACAATACCGTTTCAACTTCCAAACCGTTAGTGCAATCCGACCCAAGGTACCTCCAAGGCATCACGAGGGAGGGGTTGGCTAGCTTTCCCTGACCACATGGCATCTCCATGGCGTCGTTTGGGCTTAGGTAGCTCAACCACACTAGAGTCTCTTTCTAGCCCCCCTCTATATCACACTAACACCACGGACCACTAAGCGCCTCCTAGGCGTCCGAGTTTTCACAAACACTTTCAAAACGTTTTCCCAAAATAATTCCATTTGTTTTAAAAATACTTTCCCCTTTTTCTTTCCCAATGGATGCATAAATGCTTTATGCTTTACAATTTACCATAATTTTCACATCATCAAACCTTAACAACATTTCATACTAAAGAAGAAATTTCTCATGAATTTATAGCATGCTTTAAATCCAACAAATTTTTTGGCAATTACACATATTAAACAAGAACATAATTACTAAAGCATGCTTTCCATATCCAATCAACAAATCATACGCACATAAGTTATTTACACATAGCTTACATAAAGATACACATTATATATCTAGCATCATGGCAATTTCTCAAGAAAAATTTACAATTTACCATACTATACTTCAATTATATGGGATTAATTCATAAAGAATCTAAGAGATTGCAAATTAGAACACCCCTGCATTAATGGAGATGAAAACCCCCAAAATCCCCGAATTCAAACCCTAACTTTGAAATTCAAGGGTTGGCCAAATTGGTGCTCGGCTCCTATCAAATCAACAGCCTCGACGAGCCTTACAACTTTGTAGAAAGAAGTGCTATCAAATTCCCAAATGTGTAGAAGAAATCAAGCCTTGAATGCTTGATTGCAAGGAAAAAGAAAAAGAAAAAGAAAAAGAAGAGGGAGAGAGGCTGTCGGGAGAGAGCGAAGAAAATGAGGCTTGAATTAGCCTCTTGACCACTAATGACTTAGTGGTGGGTCCCTCCACTAAGAAAATATCCTATCTTTTTTATTTTACACCACTAAAATCCATATATACACAAATTAAACTACAACCACACAATAATAACCTGCAATAAAAAAATTAGGCACAAAATAAATATGTATGATATGCAATGAACCTATGACACAACTCCCGCCTAAACAATTCCAGTAACGGGTCCCACTCGGGACCTTCAGGCCCGAAAAACAGAGAAATGTCAAAATGGCAACCGACGCATTCCTAAGAGTCCTAAACTCAAGGAAATGTCCCAACCAACCCTCGGACACACCCGGCACACCCCACGGTGTCCGACACACAAAATGAGAAAAAGACGAAAATAACCCCGAAGATCAAAAAATTCCAGAAAATGGAAAATGGTAAAAATTGGAAACATTACAATTAAGTTGACTCAACTACAATTGTGCCAAATACAATGTCATTCTATAACATTATCTCACACTGTGAATTTGTAACTCATCTAAAATAAATTACCAAATTCCACTTACCTCACATGAGCCTCGGGTTTCCCTCAATCGATTGACGTTCTATTGTTATTATCACATATAAGCCACTGGCTCCCCTCCAACAATTTGTGTGAATTGTTTAGTCTCGAACTATCGAATACACATATGTGGCTGGGTTGGTATTTCTACTCGCCCAGATGGTCCCTGACCACATCCACATAATAATGGCACATTTAACCCAATGGTCATAACAACAATAGCACACTTGCAATAGGTAGGTCTCGGACCATGCCATACAAATCACTATAAGGTTAGTCCCTGACTCACCTCTTACTAATCCATTAATCAAGATTAATAACTAGCTAAACCAACTTATTAAACGACACTGACATTTAATCGTATTAAGAAACATTAACCCTCTTGTTTTCACTTGAAATAAAATAATAGTACAATACACCAGTTCAAAACCATGCTTCCCATGACCATATTTTGCCACTCCGAATCAGTCCACTATTTGCCACGATTCAACCATTAATCATATGGTTTCAACTAAATTATTATGGGTCACAACCACAAGTCAACCCCACTAACTATCGCACAAGTGTGTCACAATTTTAATACCTATCCATGGTGATCAAAGTGATGAAAACATGAAGGTTTAACTAACATCAAACATAATCTACTAATTCTTAGCATTAATTATGATTTGAATCCACAATCTATTAATGAGACCGCTCCAAGATTTAAAGATCCCTAAATGAACCTTGGGTGGTAAATTGCTTAAGTATTTTATATATAGGCACTGAGCAATCACCATTTTCATGGAGCATACCCAATTAATTCTATTCCTAATCACCTAATTTAGGTAACAATTCTTGGTTCACAAATCCCACTTTAAAAATTAGTCCATAATTGTTTCCAAAAGCTCCTCAAATAAATATCATGGCTCAAATTTTCTTTCTTTTGATTACTTGCTATCTTAAATCATTACAAATGTTTCATATCAAAATTTATGCACCAGAAACCACCAACAAAGCACTCCGTAAATTGTTCTATGAAGTAAATCTAAAAGGTTTCAAAAAGACAATTACCAAAAATATGTGTAACCAATAGATACACCCAACCACATATGATAGTAATCTGATTTCTCTAGATTCCAATTGACATATAAAATATATAATCATTAAAGTTAATCTCTTTACTCAACTAAACATAAAGTTAACAATTACATAACACCCAAAAAGTTATAATATATCTGTACCATTTTGTGTTACATTAATGATTTGATCTAAAGGCCCAAAACTAATCATATAACATTAAAGATTAAAGTTTCATGATAAACTAATAAGTATCACAAATACCTCTTCAGGGCAACCATCTTATACAAGAGTAAATCATAAGCACGGTAATAAGCATCTTATAAATCTTTAACATCAATTAAACTCATTGCTTTAACATGCAATCTTCACACCTTAAACTAAAAATCAGTAACCTGAGTTCTATAACTAATTTATCAATAATCATCTTACTATCCAAAATACAAATAAATACAGGTTATAAGTAAGAATTAACTTGCCTGTAATTGCCTTAAGTTTCTTTGCTTCTTTGCGATAAACGTGTAAAATCCTCAGGGTAGCAGCATAGGTAAAATATATATATATATACAACTAAGTCTAGATATATATATATATATATATTCAGTAGTTGAGTTCAATAAGAACTCTTTTAAATTCCAAAATAAAGTAAATGATAACCCTACTATTACCTTTTAAATACAATCACTTATCTAAATTTTAAATAAGAATAATCACTTTGATAACTCCCTTAAATCCACGGAAACAATGCGTAAATAATAATATGCATCCATATATATATATATATATATAATTATTATTATTTATGGGGTATTACATTCTATTGAAATATATATTATATATATGCATATATATATATATATATATATATATATTATATTCGGTTTCTTTTATTTCCTCCTTGATTTACTTCTTGATTTTATTCCTTTTATTTCCTTTCTTTCCTCTTTGATTTATTCCTTTTGTCAAATTTATTTCCTTTAATACAATGTAAACAAATAAAGAAATACAAGCAATAAGAGAAATGTAGCCTCAGTGACTCTTGATCCATGGATGTAGGCCTTTGTGCCGAGCCATGCATATACTGTGTTATCTATCTTTCTCTCTTTCATCTTCCTATTTTACATCTTATATTTCCATATCATAAAGTTAACATTGGTATCATAGCAACGATCCTAGATTATTTATTTATATATTTTTTTAATTGCAGAGGGCAGTGAAGGAGAAGACCAGTAAAATTTGATTCATTTTTGGTTTAGGTCTCTTTTTTTTTTTTTTTTTTTTTTTTTTTTTTTTTTTTTTTTTTTTTTTTGTTTTCCCCCCTTTTTCGATCAGCCACGCCCTTCCAAGCAACATCCTGCCCTTCACGCGCCGATGCTCTTGCGAAGTAGATCTGACTTGCGCTTCATGCGCCCACGTGACACACGCTCCTGTTAGTAGATTTCACTCGCACTACACGCGCCCACGCGCTCCTCCTTCACCGATGGTAGTCAACGCTTCGAACCGTTGTTCCGACTATTTCCTGGCTTTGTTCCTGCCACTTCCCTAGCGTTGTTCCGGCCACATCCCCGGCTTTGTTTCAGCATTTCTTAGCTTTGTTCCGACTATTTTTGGGCTTAATTCCGGCCTTTTGCCGACTTTGTTCTGAATCTTTTTCATTTCTCAGATGGATTACCCGGTTATCTCCCACTGTTGCTCCGGCCCATTTCTCTGCTTTGTTCTGACCTATTTCCCGGCATTTTTTTGGCCATTTCCCTGGCGTTGTTCCAGCCATTTCCCCGGCGTTGTTCCGGCCTTTTGGATGCTTTTCGCTCCACCACTGTTTTCACGATTTCATCTCTAAACTCAAGTTGGTTTCTAGAAACCGATGTTGAGTTTAGGGGAAAATATTAAAATATATATATTATATATATGTATAATATATACATATATAAAGAAAAAAGAGAAACAAAAGAAATAAATCAAGGAGGAAAGAAAGAAAAATGAATATAATATTGAAGGAAACCAAATATAATATTGGAAACCAAATATAATATTCGGTTTGCTTTCTTTCCTCCTTGATTTACTTCTTAATTTATTCCTTTTATTTCTCTTATTTTCTCATTGATTTATTCATTTTGTCAACTTTATTTTCTATATATTGTGTCAATACAATATAAATAAATCAAGAAATACAAGCAATAAGAGAAATGTAGCCTCAGTGGCTCTTGATCTATGGATGTAAGCCTTAGTGTTGCACCATGCATATACTATATTCTCTTTTTTTGTCTCTTCCATCTTCTTATTTTACATCTTATATTTTTGTATCAAAAAGTTAACACGTTCTTACTTTCATAAAAGAAATTTCATCCTCAAAATTTACATACATTCGTTTAGAGTCTTGAGGCATCTTCTCATAATCCTCTTCAGATCATCCACTTTACCTTTCATTTCGTTGAGAGGAATTGGGTTTGCATTAGGTCCACAAATAGGAGGCCAATCTCGTACGTAAGTTGATGAGCGCTGAAAAGTGCGCATTTAAACCCCTTAAGCTTAGGTGTTCTAGAACCTTTAACTATCTTATTTTTCCGCTTTAGGTTGATTTTATATTATTTCCATTTTCAGGTACTTATCCCCAAAATAAGCTAACTCAGCTAAATAAGATCATAATTGAAGCAATCTTGAGATGAATCAAAGAAAGGAGCAAAAGGAAGCAAGTGGTGGAAATTCAGTAAGTTCGATCGATCTTAGTAAATATTCGATCAATCGAAAGTTCATCGATCTCAGCATTTCAAGATGGATCCAAGCTCTTTTGTCCTTATCCAAAGATCCCACAAAGTTTGATCGATCCAACTTTCTTCCGATCGATCGAAAAGATTCCATCTTATCTACTTGTACCACCATACCTACCACATTTGTCTCTTTCCTAAAAATATCTTCAAAATATCTCAGATTTGTTTTTATCTAAAAAGGCGCCGCTATAGAGGATCGATCCAGCTTAAATTCGATAGATCTCAGCCATGTTCGATCGATCTCACCACAAGTTCGATCAATCGAACTCCCCAAATCCCGAGAAAATCCAAATTCCAGCTTATTAAAAGTTGTCTTAGATCCAATCATTGGAAGAAATATTGGTGTACGAGCCCAGCTCATTTAGGGTGATATTTAACCTTCTTATATAAAGAATATGAGCCACTTTTTGAGAGATATACTTGAGAGTAGATAGAGACACATTTTACCATATTCTTAGAGAGGAAGAAAAGAAAGAAGGAGGCTAGAGACACAAGCTTGGAGTTCTTCCATCAACCAAGAAGAGGAGCAATCTCTACCATGGAGTTAGCCCTTGAGGGTTGGAGGACACCATCCATGAGTGGCTAGACATCCTCTTGGGGCTAGAGTTAGCCCTAAGCATGCTTTATACATCTTGATTTATATATTTTTTAAGGGATTTGTATTGTGATATATGTTTTGACACTTTTATATACATAGATCTTGTTTATTCAATGATTTGTATGGTTTAATGCTTCTAATTGATCATTTCATTCTATCCATATGTCTATGTATGCTAGGATAGAAGTTCATGTGTTTGTCTCTATTTCTTGTCTTATTGATGCATGTCTATGTGCATTAATGCTATAGATCTAGAGATTGTCAAGACATAGTACTTAATGGAATGCTTTTGTAGTTTATTTGATGGTTCATACTCATTTCTTGATGGATTGTGCCTCTCCCTTAGTTTACTTAGTTTAATTTCATGTCATTAGCTTAATTGTAGTGTAGTTGTAGTTTAGTTGTTAAATGGGAGGACAATCCATGCTTGTTGTTTGATGTTCCATACTTATGAAAGCAAGTAGCACATATCTCTAACCTTGTGATGTGTTTGGATTGTGAGCTTAAAGAAATGATTAATTGTAACGACCCGGTCATTTGCCTTCCTTTCATTTTTCCTGAAATTTTACGAATGAATTTTTTTCGTTTAATTTTCTTTTCTGAGCTCTATTTTGTGTCGCTTAGTGTCATCTCAAGTGCTCGGAATTGGTTCCTGAGACTCTTTTCCGTGGATTGACAACTTCCTTTGAGGACCGAGTCATTTCTGCATTTTCATTTTTCGGACACTATGCGTCTTTCGTCCTTTTCCCTATTTCATCTTTTTCCCTATTCTGTCTTTTCCCCATTTGTCACATTGTTGGCACAACCTCACTTCTCATTCTTGGAGTTGGTTTTTGACTTCACGTGCCTTCGTCTTGAGTGGTTTCCACGAAATACGAATCTTTACTTTTGCAAGAAAGTACTCTGGTTGCTCCCGGTGTCCATAAGGGGCACGGATGCAAAGTTCTTTGAAATTATTTTCTTTTCTTGGGGTATTTTTCGTAAATATCTTTTGAAGATATTTTATTTCAGGGGTTTTTAAGAAAATATTTTTGGAAGATATTTTCATTCAGGGCCATAAGTGCAGTTTTCACTTTTTGGTGGGGTCATTGTGCAATTAATGAAAGTTATTGCAAAATGTCTTGTTTTGAGCCTGGATCCTCGTACGGGATTCATTTTCACATTTCGTCGGATTGTGTACTCTTGGAATTTCCTCCAGGTCGATATTTTCTAGTTTTAGGGTTTTTGGCCCTAGTTTTCGCTAAACTTGTTTTGGGCATAACTTTTTGCTCGGGACTCAGTTTTTGATACCGTTTCTTCCGTTGTTCATATTTTATCATTTTGAATCTTTTTCATTCACAAAGTTTTGCCATTTGAGTGCGTCTGCTCAAATTTTACTTTTTCAGACCCGGTGGGGCCCGTTCGGGGCACTTTTTGAGATTTCTATAAAAGGGGGGTGAGATATTTCATTTTTCATCTTCTCCCCTCTTCATGCACGACTTGGAGCTCCCATGGCAGCCCAAGGGATGTTGCCATCTTCTCTTTCCTCTTTTGGTTCACTTTTCCTTGATGGAAAGTTTTCGGCCTTAACGTTTGTTGTTCCCCTCGCCGTGCTCTACCTTTCCCCCTTATTAGAATTCAGTTTTGACCATTTATTGAGTTTGGTTTTGAGGTCAAGTTATGATTTTGATGGGGCTTTAATGGGGGTTATGTTCACGGCGTTGTCCCCGACAAAACCTAGTAGTTTCGTCGGATTTGGAGCCGTTCCATTTTGATGGCATTTGAGATTTTCATCTCAAATTAAGGTAGGAGATGATTTAGGTTTAAATTCTTGTTATATAGCATGCTTGTGATGCTTATACTACTTGTTTGCATGATTAAATATAAAAATCTAGAGATTTTATTATTTATTTTTCTTGTACGGGATCTAATTTTTCCGGTTGCTCATGATTTGGTTTAAACATGTAGCATGATTTTATATTGCCCCTTGATATGCTCATTGTCGTGTATTAAAATTAGAACATTTGAATAAGTATTAAAGATTTTATTTAATATTTATCTTAGGTGAAAGATTAATTCATATGGCCTTAACTAGCTTAAAATCAATAAGTGTTAGCATATTAAATTAGGCCTTAGCATGCTCTCCAACATAGTTGAATTTGAAAGTGATTGGAGGTGTTTTGAAAATTAGTAATTATTAATTAATTTGCCCCGAGTGCACTATTCACTCTATTTAAATTCCGACTTGATATTCTTGATTTACATACCATATAGCTTCACATATATTTGATTTAGAATATTCGGTTAGGTTTTGAAACCTTTTATTTAATTAAATTCCATGTTTAAGATTTAATCCTCATGGTGATATACCACTTGGGATTGTATTGTGGCATGGTAGAAAATTAAGCTTAGGTATAGTTGTTCACCTATATTAGATTAGGATTAATTGCATGAGAATTGCAACTTTTAATTTATATTTAACTTTAGTGAAAGGTTAAGTCACATGGTCTTAAATTGAATGAAATAAACTTGTAATGTGATATTACATTAGTCGTTGGCATATTTTCTAAGATATGTGAAATTGAGAGCATTTGGTTAAGTTTAAAAATCTAGAGATTTTAATTAAAAGAATTAATTAAAATCTATTTTGTGGTCCCATTAGCTTAATTAAGGTTTTAACTTGATATTTGTATTGGCCATGACTTGTTTACTAGTATATATTAATTTGGGACTATTAGAAGTTGTTTTAGAACCTTGGTAATTAAATTAGCATGATTTAATTAAAGTTCTACTTTGTTGTTCCAACAACCTAATTGAGTTTTAGAATGGATATAGGTGATGACCATACCATGTCCTTTAACATGTATTAAATTGAGGTTATTTGGAATTGAATCCGAATCTAGAGAATTTAATTGTGTTTATCTATTTAAATTCTTTCAATTTGCTCCATGATCTAGTTGTGTTTTAGAAGTGGTTTCTATATTCAAATCATGAATTTAGACTTGTTGTATATTCATTTGGTTATGTTTTGAACATTGGATAACATAGTTGCTATGTTTGTATTCGTGATAATATGTTTTCCTTATTGAATATATTGTTGCCTTGTGTAATGATTTGCACACTTCGTGTTTAACATCTTTCATGCATAGCGTGTAACGAATTGCACACTGAAGATTCGACATTCATCATATCATATTAGTTGTGGATTTAGAGCATGTATTGTATAGGTTTCCAAATTTGGTTGTGCTTAGTAGATAGTTGATTATCTTGCATATTCCTGCTGATATATGCGTTGTTGCACAACTTGTTGATTTTGGAAACTTGGGGATGTCGTTGTTTGACTATGGCTAGGACGTGGTTCTAGTACGGGGGATAGTCCCTCTATATGGTCTAGTGCGCACATAGGGAGGTTACCCATGGGCTAGTAACCCTAAGTAACTATGTTGTCGGTCTGATCCGGCGTGACGTCCGAGTTTCCACTTTGTTTGACTTTGCATTTCATTTTCAAGTTGATAACTAGATGATGTTGTAACTTATTGTTTCTTATTTGTCGTTCCATTTTAAGTTACAGGATGTTAACTTTGCGAAATTATGCTTTATGCGTTGTATTGGAAGTTCCAATGTTGGTTAAATTGCATCAATATTGAAAATCGTGTTTTAACGTTCTAATAAAGCTTAGGATTGATCCTATTGATTCATTTATAATATAGGCGTTAGGTGGCATGAACCACTACTGTTATTTTGTGCTTTAGATTCTAAGTTGATGGCTTTGAGAACTTAAACCTTGTTGCATTGTATAACATGCTCTTTTGTTGTTGAATTGCATGGATAATGTGATTCTTGTTAACTTGTATTCAAATATGCTTTTGTCATGTTGTATGGATTACTCTAGACCTAGTTCAATTGTATTGAAAATGCAATTCATGTTAATCTATGCTCAAGCATTCTTCTTGTCGTGTTCTTTGGATTATCCCAACCATGATTCATTTCATACATGTATGTATATCATGATTCTTGTTGCTTAGACTCTAAGATAGCTTAGGATGTTCCTCGAGTCTCACTTGGACATAGACATTAGGTGGCATGAGCCCCTTTAACATGTTTCACCTTAAGGTGATAAATTTGTAAAATGCTAGGTCGATGTATGCTCATCTCCTACGAGTAGCTTTATGTTACTCACCCCTACGATACTGGGGCATATTTCAGGTACGAAGACTTGGTTCGTGAAGCCTAGCATTCCTTGGATGTCGTGTAGCTTTCAAGTTTCCATTTCATGTAAATGTTAGCATGAAATGTCATTTTGTAGACTTATATGTCAAAATATGTATATTTGATTCCATGTAAGTAATGCGTACTTAAGTACACTCCTTTTAATGTATTTGATATGTATGAGATGAGGTCGGAGGCCAATGACATGTGTATTATATTTTATACAACTTTTTAACTTCATGAAATATTATGAAAACCTTGAAAAATCGCAAGTCATTGCTTCACCATGGTCGCATCGGGTGTGGGAATTCCATTTTCATTTTTTCATAGGGTCTTATTAATCTTTTATGAAGTGTGGCCAAAAGCCAAACGGTCATTTGATCCCGTTTTGCATTTTTGGATTCCATGTTTTCCATTCCAAGTCCATTTTTGCCTTTTTGCCGATTGATTTTGCATCGGCTATATTTTTAAGCCATGGACCGTTGTAGCGCGTCTAAATAGGAAAGTTAAGTTTGCGTGCATAGTCGTTTCCGGGCAAAACCTCATCGTTTGTGTTTTGAGTCTCTTGTGAATTCATTTCGCATTTTTTTTTTGCATATTCTGATCTAGGGGCATTATGGATCTTTCACCTCAGTTTTATTTTCTTCTTTCGATATGGTCGCTTAGAAAACGTGATTTTAGGAGGGGTTTCTTTTTCGTGTTTTTCCAGAAAATGTCGTCTTGGTACCGGAAATCCCTCGTGAAGTTTCAGCTTCCAGTTTTCATTTAGCAGCTTTATGACCCTCTTATTCAGTTCTGAGCTAGGGGTATTTTGGAAATTTTACAGTGAGCTTTTTTCTATTCCGTCTGCGTTGTCGGGTAGAAAACTCGATTTTAGGGGGGTTTTCTTCTTTGTGTTTTTCCAGAAAAACTTGTCTTGACCTCCGTTTCAAGCCTCAGTTCTGGGCAGATCAAAAAAAATGTAGCAGCAGCCAAGGGCTGCCACGAGCCATGTCTTTGGGCGCTGGCATGCATGCCGGTGGGCTCGTGCATGGGCGCCGTGTGCGCCATGGCCCCTCGTCGGGCCGTCGCAACGTCAATTCTTCTTTTGGGCTTTTCTCCTTCGTCCGGACTCCGATTCAAGTGAATTTTTTTTTTAACTTGACTAATTTTTCACTGTCTTTCCAACGCTGTGCTCGGTTGCGCCTGGTTCTTCCTAAATAATTACCATTTTACCCTTTTTGCTTTAAGTGCTCGTTTTTTTTCGTCATGCCTTTTCTCCTTCGTTCGGACTCCGAATCATGCGATTCTTGAGTCCATCTTGATTAGTTTTTCGTTGTCCTTCCAGCGGTGTGCTCGGTGGCACCCGAATCTATAGTTTTTAGAAATGACTATTTTGCCCCTGGGGGCTTATTTGTCATATTTTCGATCTTTTGCTTCCGCATTAGTTCTTGTTGAGTTCCACGACCTTATGGAAGGTCACTTTGACTTCTTAGAGTCTTGTTTTCTGTTTTTGCTTTCGCATTCGGATCCGTTATCGGATCATCCTTACGGTTTATCACAGGACACGCTGGCCTAAAAACCCGGGTCGTCACATTAATGGCTTAGTTTGATATATTGTGCTATCCACCATGTTGCTTAGACAATATATGCTTAATTTGTCATCCATGCTTGTTAAAACAACCACACACACACACTATGTTGCAATGCATGTTTTCCCCCTTATTAATTATTTATTAAGGGTATAGAAAAACTATACTTAGTGGTGATCTCTAAACCCCAAGATCTCTCTCTTATTTTCTCTCCATTACATTTAATTGCCTACTTTAGTATAAATTGCATCTTAGTATAATTCAACCACCAACCAATCTTTTGATCACTCGACCTACTAACCCTAATCTCGATTCCATAACCTAGTACGACCCACCAATCCCTTGGGATGATCCTTACTTGCCCTAATTATATTTTTAGTGAAAGGTAGTAGTGGCTATTTCTAAGTGTAAAACTTGGCCACATTCATCATAGCTCTACACCATTGTCTTTTGGTGCACAAACTTTGGGTTTGGGTGCGACAACCACCATAAGAAACCTTTTTCAGTTTGTACTTTGGCATAACGCCTATTGGAATAGAATTTTTTCTATCCATTCCTACTTTTTGAGTTCTCCCTCGCATATAAGCCAATAAATTATCATTTTGCTTCTGTTGGTCCTCATTAGTTTTCTTTCTAGACATCCTAATTCTAAAATGTAATTAGATGTAATAAAATAAAAGGTTTCTAACTTTTCACTTATAAAATAATGACAACCATCCAAAAATAACCAATGAATTGACACAATTCATAAAACCAAATTTAATCATGACAAATTACAAAGAACAAAACCAAATATTCAAATAATAATGCTTAACAACCATTAATAAGTAACCCTAAATCTCTATTTTAGTCCTCTGCTAATAGCGAATAATAATAATAATAATAATAATTCCACTTCTTCATGCATAATCTCCTACTTTTACTTGTGAGGTTCTGTTTCACCTGTCTCGGAACTCTTATGTGGTTTTGGATAAAACTTTGCCATATGTCCACTCTCCTGATAGTTAAAACATTTCCTCCATAATTTAAATGGCTTTTTTTCGGTTTTTATCGGCCCTACTGATTTGGTTTGTCCAGAACCTTCGATTCTTTGTCATTTCCCTTTCTGCTTATTTTGTTTGTCTCTTGTATCCCATTGGCCATGTTGGAATTGATCACTCTTACTTCCTTGAGCTTCTTGGGAAATACCATTTCATTTTCCTTTCCTTTCTGCTTATTCCTCCTTTTTCTTTTGAAAAATATTGTTATTATTTTCTTCAATTGCTATGGTACATTCTATAACTTTTGCATAGGTGTCACACCTTTGCCTGACTACCAACCTTTTGACATCGGAGATCAGGCCCACTCAAACTTCCGGATCTTGTGTTCTTTATCTACCACTATATGTGGAGCAAATCGAGAAAGTTTCGTAAACTTTGTCTCATAGTCACAAACCGTCATTCTGCTCTGTTCTAATTCTATGAATTCAACCGCCTTCCTTTCCCTAACGGCCGGCGGAAAATGTTTTTCAAAGAACTGTATCTTAAATTCATCCCAAGTTATAGCGGCTATGTCCATAGTAGTCCTAGTCACGGTCTTCCACCACCGGCGCGCCTCACACGACAAAAAAAAATGCGGCTATCATTCTTTTCTACACATCTGTGTAGTCCATCATCTCAAAGTATGTTTCCATATCATCAATCCATTTTTCAGTATCAAGTGGATTAGAATCTCTAATGAACTCAACAACTTTCAATTTGTGTATATCTCTTATATATGTAGTCATAGGAACTTGTTTTGTATTAGGGTTCGACATTTGAAGTGCATCCTCCATCTGAGCCATGCCACTGCCAGCACTGCCATGACTAGCACCTCCCTGACCTCTGCCTCTAATAGGTCATCCTCGACCTCTACCTGCTCCCTACATCTTATTTAATGAAGAATGATTTCATCATTAGTCTCAAACATTAATCAAACCTAAGATTGAGTAAGCTATGAAATCAAATAATATATTCGTTACACGACACATTTCATATCCTAACTATATCTTAAATTGTATCCTTGTATCACTCCCTTTACCCAGGTAGGCACGGATCTGCGAAGGGCTCAGTGGGGGCATGTGCCGCCACTGAAATTTTTTATTATTACATTTTATACCCCTAAATCTATACTTTTTTGCATTTATACCCAAAAAAATTTGAAATTACCCCCACTAAAATTATGAAAAAACCCCTCTATATAAATTTACCCCTCCTCATATGAATTCCTAGATCCGTCCCTACCTAGGTATTCTTAAACCTAGGCTCTAATACCAAACTATCACGCCCCAAATTTTCTAACACAAGAAACCTTATCCTATATTTAAATGTGATACGTGACTCACATAATTCATCCACAATAACCCATGCTTAAATTAGTAGTAATAAATTTCATTTAAAAATCCATCACTCCAAAGGAAATCTATGACATCCACCCACGAAATAAAATTTCACTAACTAGGTGAACCTTATTGCAAACTTTTATGCTAAGAAACAATAATAAAATAAATATGTGAAAAATCTGGAAAATCGCTATCTCCCTGATAAGTGCTCAAATGTGATGCATTTTAGCACCTAAGTTAGGGTATTTTAGTCCATTCATCTATCTTACTTTCCCGTTTTAGTTCTAATTCTTATTTTTGTCTATTTCAGGTCAATAAGGTTCAAACAAGCTAAAAATAGCCTATTAACTCAGTTTTGAAGTTAAGAAGAAAATTCAGAAAAAGTTAGAAAAACTGCACTGTTCAAGTTTCGATCAATCGAAGGAAGTCCCAATCAATCGAAGAAAGCTACAATCAATCGAAATTAAGGCGGTGCCAGCTTAATGGATAAGGTTGCCAGCTATCCAAAATATTTTGCCATGTCAGCTTCGATCGATCGAAGTAAGTGTTGGATCGATCAAAGCCCTGTTCGATCGATCAAAGCCCTGCTGGCAGTGAGCTGTTTTAATTCTTGAGCGCGCCCAAACTCCACTAACTTTGGTAGCTGCGAGTTTACACCAATCAAAGGCCTTATTTCTGACTTGTTGCCTACTCAAAGAGGCTTGTATTTAAATCAAATAAACCAATTTGTATGGGTTGTTCAAGTTTTTATTTTATAAAATATAGAAATAGCTCTTTGATATTTTCCCTCAATAGAACTAGGGTTTTGGGAGCAAAGCAAAGAGGAAGAAGATGATGCCAACATTAAAGATAGCCCTTGAGGGTTGGATGACACCTACCATGAGTGGCTAAATCCCTCACTTGGGGCTTGAGATATCCCCTAGGCGTGCTTCCTAAACTTAGTATTTTGTAGTTTTTGGGGATTTATGTTGTAAATAATGTTTTGACCATGAATTTATATAGATCTTGAGTTTTTACATGATTTGTATTGATTAATTTTTCCAATTGATCTTTTATTTCTATCCATATGTCTGTGTATGCTAGAATGAATGGTCATGTGCTTACACTAGGTTTTTATAAGTTTGATACATGTCTATGTGTGTTGAAATTATAAATCTAGTGATGGTCAAGATATGGTGCTTAATTGATTACTCTTGTGGTTTATTTGATGGATCATGCTTATTTCTTAATGGATTGTTCTACCTCCTTAGTTTAATTAGTTTAATTTCCATGTCATTAGCATAGTTGTAATGTAGTTGCTTTAAATTTCTAGATAGGTAGACAATCCATTCTCGTTGTTTAATGATCCATGCTTATGAGTGCAAGTAGTATATTTCTCTATAATTTTGTGTGTGCATTAATTGTGGGTTTATTGAATGGTTAATGGCTTAGTTTGATAGGTTGTGCTACTCACTAGATTGATTAGACAATTTATTCTTAATTTGCCATCCATGCTTAGTATTTCAATTAATGGCACACACACACTTGGTTTATAACATAAAACCTCCTTAAATTGGCAATTGCTAATATTTAGTGAAGTGAAGTTTAGTGGTGAACTCTAAGCCCCAAGAATTTTCTCTTATTCTTTACTCCCTAATCTCTAGATTGCATTTTAATTTGCATATTTTAATTGAACCAATAGCTTAATTCAACCAACCAAACCCTTCTTTGATCATTCGACCTACTAATCCAATATTGATTCCATAGTATCTTACAAATCCCTTTGGACAATCCCTACTTACTCTTGCTACGTTAGTAGTAGTAGTGGTAGTGGCGTTTTATAAATTTAAATTTGACCACATCTTTCAACTTTGGCAAGCATGACGACCAAGGCGTGACCAAGTTTTGGCGTCGTTACCAGGGATTAGCAACGGATTACTAGGAATTGATTAGGAATTAGAACTCCTTTGATCCTTGTTTTACTTTATTTTTATTTTGTTTTTTTATTGTGTTTACTCTTGATTGGCTAGGTACTTGGAGCCAAGAGAATCAAACCAAAGGAACTTCATAGCAAAGTAAGCAAAGCAAAGCATAAAAAGCAAAAATAAATAAAAATTGCAAAAGCAAAGCAAAGCAAAAAGTTTAAAAATTTCTTGAAGTTTCTTAAGGACCATTTGTGAGCTATTCTAAACTCCTCTTGCTTAGTTACATCGTCGGCCTGCGTGGAGGAATTTTATTTTGTTAGTGTAAATCGTCGGCCCGCGTAGAGGCATTGGAGTATGTAATCAATGTATGTGGAGGCTTGTTGTTGATTGATTTGTGTTGTAGAGGAGAAGTATTTGTTATTTGTCATTTGTTGAGTTATTGTTTGTGTTGATTTGTATTGTGCATGCATGGTCGTAGGTCTTTAAATCCTCTTCTTGTTCCATTGAATCTTAATCGTGAGTCAATTGTGCGCAATCCAAGGGGAAGGGGCAATTCAAGTGAATCCATTTCATCAATGGACGACCATATTGAAGACCTTGGTCATATAGACCAACAAGACATTTTTCACCCTAATGTGCAACAACAACATGATAATGTGCAAGTTCCATTAGGTATGCCAAGACCTTTTGTTCCTCAACCTCAAGGCCAAGTTCCAATTGGAATACCAAGGCCATACTATGCACCTCCACCTCCTAATGTCCAAGTTAATAATGGGGCTTATGTAGAGCCACCAATTGTGAATCCTCTCATGGCTTTAAGAGATTATTATGTACCTAAAGAATACAATGTACCAACATGCATTCATCTTTCTCCATTTAGAGCACATCATTATAAGATTAAGCCACAAACCATTCAAATGCTTCCCAATTTCTTTGGGTTAACTAATGAAGAACCATATAAGCATTTGGATGAATTTCTTGAAGTTTGTTCCACCATAAAATATACGGACATGCCGGAAGAAGTTTTAAGGTTGAAATATTGGTTTAACAATTTGAGACCTCTTTCCATAACCTCTTGGGCAGAAATACAACAAGAGTTCTTGAGAAAGTATAATCCCGTTTCCAAAACCAATGCAATGCGAATTTTAATTTGTGAATTTTCACAAGGGGATGGAGAAATATTACATGAGGCATGGGAAAGGTTGAATGATTTGCTTAGGAAATGTCCTCATCATGACATTCCTAAGTGTCAAATAGTTTAACACTTTTATAAAAGTATGCCGGACACCCATAAAGGCATAGTTGATGCCTCAAGGGAGGGTTCCTATTTTGATAAACATGAAGATGATGTGTGGCGTTTATATGAAAGCATGAGTGAAAACTTAATGCACTGATCCTTGTCTTCTAAAAATGGTAGAAACGTAGGAGGAATGAAGAATTCAAGCTTATATCAAGTGGACAATTCTAATGATATAGTTGCCGAGGTGAAATCTTTATCTCAAAGGTTTGATCAATTTTTGATCAATCAAAATTTGGCCCATCAAGTGTCTTCTTCCTCTCCTCATCATTCCAATGAATCATGCATGACTTGTTCAAATGTATTACATACTTCTTCTAATTGTCCCCATGGACATGTGCATAATAAGCACAATGAACAAGTAAATGCAGCATTTGTGAATCAAGGGAATAATCCCTATGGAAATCATTATAATCCCGGGTGGAGGAACCATCCTAATTTTTCTTGGAAAAGCCAAGAGGAAGGCTCAAACCCTCCCCAAAGTGGTTTTCAAGGCAAGTATATTCCACCCCACATGCAAAACCAAAATTCTTTAAGCTATTGTCCATCCTATCAAGCACCAAATGGAAATTTAATTTTGAATTCTCATTTTCCAAGTCAACCATCTTACTCCCAAAGTCATTCAAGAAGTCCCGCATTTGAAGAAAAAAGTTTTATCGGCTTTAGATACTTTGGAGGCGAATACTCAATTGCTTCATTCTCACTCCCAATCAATTGTCAAGCTAGAAACCCAAGTAGGGCAAGTAGCTAGCACTTTGAATGCGAGAGAGGAAGGAAAAATGCTTCTCAACCCCCCACCTAAGCAACAATTTGTTGTGGAGACCACTTCCTCTTCAGAAGGTCCAACGCTTGAACATATAAATACGATGACCACTTTAAAAGTGGAAAGGTGATTGACAATCAAGTTGATGAGTCTAATGAAGAAAGTGAATTGGTGAAACCTAGTGTTGACACCTATCCCATTTCACATCCTACTCCTCCTTCATTAAGTGCAAAAGATAAAGTTATTGAGAATTCTTCACAAAAAGTTTTTGAAAATGTGCTTGAAAAATCTTTTGAGCCAAAGGCTCTATTCCCGGATGCTTTAAAAGCATCTGCATCTTTTGAAAAGTAACAAGGAAAAATGAATGAAATCATTGATGTGTTTAGGCAAGTTAAAATCAATCTTCCTCTCTTGGATACAATTCGACAAATTCTAGCTTATGCCAAGTTCTTGAAAGATCTATGCATTCTAAAGAGGAAAAATAAAAGCCAAACACCTAAGAAGGTTGTCCTTACCGAGCAAGTGAGCTCTATCTTGCAACACAACACTCTTCCTAAATTCAAAGATCCCGGTTCACCCACCACATCATGCACTATAGGTGACCATCTTATCAATTGGGCTCTTTTGGATTTAGGAGAAAGCGTAAATCTTCTTTCCTATTCGGTATACGTTAAATTGGGCTTGGGTGATTTGAAACCAACGTCAATAGTTTTGCAACTAGCCGATCGATCCATTAAAAAGTCTCGGGGTATTATTGAAGATGTTTTGATTAAGGTTGATAAGTTCTTTTTCCCGGTCGATTTCGTTGTCATTGACACGAAACCGGTTCCAAATCCCAAGAGCCAAATACCCGTTATCCTTGGCCGTCCTTTCTTGGCATCCGCTAATGCCAACATTAATTGTAGGACGGGGATAATGAAATCTCTTTTGGCCATATGAAGGTGAAGTTGAACATTTTTAATCCAACCCCCAATGCTATGGACAAACATGAATAGATTTGTGTTGTGGAAAAATGTTTTGAAAATGAAATTGAAAAGAATGAGTCATTTCCTTGTGTTGAAAAATTAACTGGTTTGCCTTTGAAAGAGTTTTCAAAAGATGTTATTTTAAATTCTAATGTTGAACGGGCATGGAAGCCCAAAAATGTTTTTGACCAAAAGCCTTCAAGAATACTTGAATCAAATCCAACAATTTCCTTAGGGAACGAATTGTTTGGTGGGGTTCAAAGTTCCATTCACCCCATTGAGAAGGGGATGTCTACCAAGATCTTTTCAACAAATGTAAGAAAATAAAATGCCTCCACGTGGGCCGATGATAAATAATGAAACTAAAATGCCTTCACGCGGGCCGACGATTTAACTAAGCAAAAGGAGTTAGAATAGCTCATAAAGGGTCCTTAAGCAACTTCAAGAGATTATTAAGCTTTTTGCTTTGCTTTGCAATTTTTTTTGTTTATGTTTTTTGCTTTTTATGCTTTTTTTTTGCTTTGCTTTATTTGAAGATCATTTGCTTTACTTCTCTCGGCTACAAGAGCCAATCAAGAATAATCACAATAAGAAAAAAAAAATTAAAAAGTAAAAACAAGGATCAAAGGAGTACTAATTCCTAATTCATTCTGAATGCGGCATTGCTAATCCCTAGCAACGGCCCCAAAACTTGGTGCGAGGTCATTGCTTACGCTAAAATTAATGTAATTGTGGCCAAGTTTGAATTTATAAATGCCACTACCACTACTAACTACTAACGTAGCAAGAGTGAGTAGGGATTATCCTAAGGCATTTGCATGGTACTACGGAATCAATATCGGATTAGCAGGTCAAATGATCAAATAGGGGTTTGGTTGGTTGAATTAAACTAATGGTTCAATTAAAACATGTAATTTAAATGACAATCTAGAAATTGAAGATTAAATAATGAGAGAGAGGTCTTGGGGCTTAAAGTTCACCACTAAGCTTCACTTCACTAAACATTAACAATTGTAAATTTAAGGGGAGTTTCATGTAGTAAATCAAATGTGTGTGTGCCATTAATTGAAAACTAAGCATGGATGGAAAATAAGCATAAATTGTCTAATCAATCTAGCGAATAGTACAACCTATCAAATAAAACCATTAACCATTCAATAAAACCACAATTAATGCACACACAAAATTCTAGAGAAATGTACTACTTGCACTCATAAGCATAGATCATCAAACAACAAGAATGGATTGTCTACTTATCTAGAAAATTAAAGCAATTACACTACAACTATGCTAATGACATGGAAATTAAACTAATTAAACTAAGAAGGTAGCACAATCCATCAAAAAATAAGCATGATCCATCAAACAAACCACAAGAGTAATCAATTAAGCACCATGCCTTGACCATCACTAGATTTATAATTTCAATACACATAGTCATGCATTAAACTCATAAAACCTAGTGATAAGCACATGACTATTCATTCTAGCATACATAGACATATGAATAGAATTAAAAGATCAATTGGAAGCATTAATTCATACAAATCATGTAAGAACACAAGATCTATATTTATTCATGATCAAAACATCATTTACAACTAAAATCCCCAAAATTTACAAAATACTAAGTTTAGGAAGCAAGCTTAGGGGCTATCTCTAGCCTAAGAGAAGGATCTAACCACTCGTGCTAGTGGTCATGGAACACTCAAGGGTTTTCTTCAATGTAGACACCATCTTCTTCTTCTTTACTTTGCTCCAAAACCCTAGTTCTAGAGAGAGAAAATTTCTATTTCTATAATTGGTAAAATATGAAATTAAACAAGCCTATACAAATTGGTTCATTTAATTTAAATACAAGCCTATTTGAGTACGTAACAAGTCAGAGAAATAAGGCCTTTGATTGGTGCAAACTCGCAGCTACAAAAGTTGGTGGAGTGCGGGCACGCTCAGGAATTAAAACAGCTCATTGCTAGCAATAGCTTTGATCTATCGAGCAGGGCTTCAATCGATCCAACACTTACTTTGATCGATCGAAGCTAACGTGGTAAGATATTTTGGACAGCTGGCAACCTTATCCATTGAGCTGGCACCATATTAATCTCGATCGATTGTGGCTTTCTTCGATCGATCAGGACTTCCTTCGATTGATCAAACCTTGAACAGTGCAGTTTTTTTGGATCTTCTCCTTAACTTCAAAATTGAGCTAAAAGGTTCTTTTTATCTTGTTTGAACCTTATTAACTTAAAATAGACAGAAACAAAAATAAGAACTAAAATATGAAAGTAAGATAGATGAATGGATTAAAATATCCTAACTTAGGTACTAAAATGTATCACATTTGAGCACTTATCACACCCCCAAACTTAGATCTTACTAGTCTCTAGCAATGAACTACAAAGAAAAGAAAGAAATAAACAACTAAGCAACTATGAACTAGAAAGCAATGAAAGGATAACGCCATTTTCGTAGGGAACACGATTGCATTTAGCATATGCGATAAGCCTTTTAAACCCCTAGGTTACCCCTAGTGGACGAATGAAGTCTCGTGAGGGTTTCCAAAAATGATACCCACAAACATTAAGCTCTTTTTCACTAAAGAGGCACCAATATACAAAACAAGCAGTGGGAGAAAACTACCTCAAGTACGCAATTTTTCAACCATTTCTAAGCAATTCTCCAAAATTTTAATATTAAGCAAGCAAGTATGGTCCTCCACACATCAAGAGAATGATCATGCAAATCAAAACAACTCTAGAATCTTTTTTAAGTGAACCGGCATAAAATATGTTACTATCTAAGCCAACTAAAGAAATAATTACATTCGGCCTGAAGTTAGCACACAAATCTAGTACTGATCATCAAGACAAGGAATGAACCTTTTATTAAAGGTTTATTCAACTGGGTGCATTTATTCTTTTCACCCGATATTTTTTTTTTTTTTTTTTAATAATATCAAAGATGGAAGCATGGCGCAATGTGTTGATCTCTTAAGCTTTCTAGAAGATTCATGAGGTTAGCATTAGGTTAATGACTCCCAAACCGGATGGCTTTAGGGCACTAGGTGTAGAAACACCCCTAAGGACTTACAAGCTCAAATCAACTAGGCTACAAATCAAAATAACCTCCATCTAATCATTTTCCACTTCTCACATTTTGGGAGAAGTCCTCACTTTTATTTTTATTTTTATTTATTTATTTTTTTTAACTTAGAGTTTGGGTCCTCTACCTTTCGGTGCGAGAAATTCAATGCTTGATGAGGCTAGACTCTCGGCTACTTAGTGAAAAGGGTTTGTTATCCACTTTTGTCAAGAATGAAAGCTTTCAAAGCACTACTAGCTCAATTGGGATATAACCAAATCAATAATCAACAAAGCATGTACCCCACAAATGAATGCTAGTGTGTGCCTATGCTAGTGTAGAATCCTAAAATGAATCTCAAAACAATCACAAAGTCAGGATGATGTAGACCACAAATGCAAGCAAGATATCAATCTTTCAGAAAATTTACTCCTAAATGGCATTCACAAGGCATACAAGGAGTATTGGACTCTCAAATTAAGTAATTTTTAAATTCTAAGTATCATGGTCCTCAAAAGATTAAAATCATGGCTAAAGGCTCTCAATTCATACCATATGCATAGAAACGAAGTGCGACATATAAAATGTGTTAACACACTCCCAAACTTAATCTGTGCATTGTCCTGAATGTACAAAAAAGCAACAGATAATGGAAAAAGTATACCAAATGGGTGTAGCAAATAAGACCTGACAATGGTAGCTTAGCAATGGAAGGCGCACCTCCAAACTTAGGTTCCAAAAGCCTGTCTGAAAAATGGTCACGCTAGCAACTGTCAAAGCATATGCATCAATGATATAAATGAGAGGTGAAATTGAGAACTGGCAAAAATCATGGCATATAGCAGTATAAAACTCAGAATATCCAAAGCAAATATCAAAATCCAGAAATCCATATATGAAATGAATCCAAAAATCAATATCAAAAACCAAATATATCCAATGCAGGGCAAAATAATATCCAAAATATCCAAAACTAGTACAAATATCAAAACAGTATAAAAATATCCCAAAATAGCAATGTATCAAAATATCTGTGTATCTCAGCAGGTATCAGTGATAAAGATAGAGATAGAGAGAATGGTGGAATCAAGGTGTAGCATCCGGTGCCATCATGTCAGCAATGACCTTGTAATGACCCGGTTATTTTCCTTCCTTTCCTTTTTCTCAAATTTTACGGATATTTTTTTTTCCGTTGATCTTTTCTTTTTTGAGTTTGGTTTCTCTTCACTTAGTGTCTTCTTGAGTGCTTGGGGATGGTTTCCGAGACTCTTTCCTTTGGATTGACAACTTCCTTAAAGGACCGCGTCATTTCCACATTTTTATTTTTTTTGACACTATTCACCTTTCGTCTTTTTTCCCGTTTGTCACTTTGTTGGAACAACCTCACTTTTTGTGTTCGGAGTTAGTTTTTGACTTCAAGTATCTTTATTCTAAGTGGTTTCCACGAAATACGTATCTTTACTTTTCTAGAAAAGTACTCTGGTTGCAACCCGTGTCCATAGGGGCATGAATGCATAGTTTCTTCGGAAACATTTTCTTTTCTTGAGGTGTTTTTTTATAAATATCTTTTGAAGATATTTATTTTAGGGGTTTTTAAGAAAATATCTATGGGTCAGTTTTGCAGTTAACACTTTTTGTATGGGTCATTGTGCAATTAATGAAAGTTATTGCAAAATGCCTTGTTTTGAGCCTGGATCCTCGTACAGGATTCATTTTCACTTTTTGTTGAGTCATGTATGATGTGTCAATAATAAATAACCACTTATAATAGAACGAATCCTTGTAGGATAGGGCTATGTTGAGGGTGTTGAACCTCAAGGACTGTGGTGGTTTATCGAGTTTTCAAGTAATACTATTTGAATTTAGAAAGAAGATTTGATTTTGTGTGTTGAGTTAGAATTTAATACATAAAAGAAAATAAACAGAATAAAAGGATTGAGATCAAGAGAAGAAATACTTAGGGATTGACTTCACCACGAACCTCATACTATGGTCAATTGTTCAACCCTGTGAATTCAACAATTATGTACCATATGGAATTAAACTCAATAACATTCATTTAATTTTGATTTAAAGAAAGATGTTCCATGAATTTCAATTAACTATGACCTATCTTTGGTTGGCACGAATTATCTACCTACCTACTTCTAACTAATTTTATAGTATGACTCGTTTTCCCTAGGCATAGACTATGAAAACATTCATTCATGAAAAACATTTGAACACCATTGTATGATCTCTATTCTTATGTTCAACAGGGCTTCGCCAGATATCGTCCAATAAGAATGGGTTGAATATAATTTAAGAATAATTAACTCTAAGATAAGGTATTAATCTTTCAAAAACTATTTAATAATTAAAACACCAATTGAATTAAGTCAATTACCCAAAATCATGCAATCAAAATACATAATATATTAAATTCCTAAAATATAAAACAATCAAACCATAATATTTAGATTCGGGCTACATCAATGCCCTAAGAGAGGAATTAGCTACTCATGACGACGCAAGGTATCATCTGTGGTGTTGTGGTCTTCATCGCCATGGACCGCCAAAACTCCTTTTGGATCTTCTTCTTCAAAACCCTAAAAGCCGCCATAAGAGAGAGATTAATGTATGGAAGAGCTTTTCTGTGGCCTTCTCCTCTTCTTTTATAGGAGAAATTCAGTCCCAATCCTATTTGGATTGGTTTTACAACTTTTGGTAACAATTGGGCTCTAAAGGAAATAAAGAAAGATGATTTTTGGTAATTCTCACATGTATTTTTGACTTCCAGGATGTCAAGGCCCGAGCTTTGGAGTTTAGGCTCGAGCTTTTTATACCTAAGGCTCGAGCTTTCAGGAATGGTGCTCGATCCCTACTTCTATATTTAGCCAAATTTCTTTCAATATTTTCTGAAGCGTCTTTTCCATTAACATTTAGAATTTTTTGGGTTTTTCCTTTTAATAGTGCTCGATCTCTTTTCATGGTGCTAGATCTTTGATTTTTGGGTCAAGGCTCGAGCCTTTGGTACCTAAGGCTCAAGTATTTGGTACAAGCTTGAGCTTTCAAAAACATACCTCGAGCCTAAGCGATTTTGACCCATTTAGAGTGTGAATTTGGAGATGGCTATTAGAGACAAAACATCGGGCTTCGAGTCTTCTTTCCAAAGCCGCTAAGTTTGCTTAATTTGGAGTTTCGAGTGAAAAGTTATGCCCAAAATATTAAAGTAGGTCCAGAATTCTCATCATTTTTACTCCAAGCTTGCTTTAGATGACCGGCAACGACTCGGTAAACTTCTTTATCTTTCTTTTCATCATAAAAGCCCGGTTTTAACCGTTTATTTGGGAAATCACCTAAAAACTTGAAATAAACATAAATCAGTATAAAACAGGATAGATATAGCACTTTAGGTCTTAACATATGCGTATTTAAGGGCTCAAATATGCAATATTCAACGCTCATCACACCCCAAAACTTACATATTGCTAGTCCCTTAGTAATACAGAACTAGAAAGCCACTTTTGTAGGAATCAGGTTGCATTTAGCTTATGCAACAAGCCTTTAAACCCCTAGGTTACCCCTAGTGGACGAGTTGTAGTCTCGTGAGGGTTTCCAGTGAAGATACCTACAAACTTCAAATCAGTGCCTTAATTGCACGGTAAGCTCATTCAAACCTGTTTTCATATCATAATGTCCCAGCAATACATCAATCAGTCAACTATAACAAGTATAAAGAACTATATTAAATAGGAAAAATCTCCAACTCTTAATATCATATCAGCAGCCATAGTCCCCATATGTCAGTTTAATCACATGTTTAACAATCTCGATCCCCAAAATCTTTTTTAATAGTGAACTTACAATTTTAAACATGTAGCTTACTATCCATACTTATATCTAATTCATGCTATCTCTCAATTCACAAGTAAACCTTTCAAATTTTGATCCCCAAGGTATTTTTTCTAATTTTCTATAGGTATGCATTTATTTCATTCATCATTCAATTTTTTTTCAACTCTTTTGTTCTTTTTCTCAAAAGGGAACTGTGCAATACTCAGGTCTATTAAGCTTTCTAAATCACTCTTGTAACGAGTTTTCAGCCAATGACTCCCAAACTAGATGGCTTTAGGGCATTAGGTGTTGAAGCACCCCTAAAGACCTAATTACTCAAGTAATCTAGGCAACCTAAACTACTTATGTAATGAACTTTAAGTCAATGACGCCCAAACCAGATGGTCTTAGGGCATTAGGTGTCAGAACACAACTCTAAGGACTTAATTGCTCAAACAATTTAGGTACGGACCTGAACTTAACCCTTTTCTACTTCTTTTCTTTTGTTTCTTTCATATTGGTGGAAAACATTTTTTTTTTTTTTTTTCATTGCATACATACCATTTATTTCTTTCATTTTTTAAAAAAATTTATTTTATACCTTAGTTTTCAAAATCATCAAATTCACCTGCTCATCTCAGTTTAACACAAATCAGAATAAGACTTCAAGTTTATACCCCACATAATGCTTATAAGTGTGAACATGTGCAACGTAAAGTATTCTAGAAATCAAAATCATCAAATTGTAACTATCCTGACAAGGTGGACCATAAGCCACTAACTGATATCAAAAACTTTCAAAAATCCCTATTTAGCATGAATTCGGCATACATGCCATCTTTAACCAACATCAGACTACATATGGACATCATAATAATCAACA
Source organism: Cornus florida (assembly GCF_030987335.1). Taxonomy (NCBI): domain Eukaryota; kingdom Viridiplantae; phylum Streptophyta; class Magnoliopsida; order Cornales; family Cornaceae; genus Cornus; species Cornus florida. The sequence goes on along the minus strand of NW_026775571.1, from coordinate 17,057,928 downwards.
GACTCAAAATCATGCTTAAACAATTAAATTGTATCCTCTTGTGCATAATATATCAACAAAATTTCAAAAGGCACTGCCTTACCCCCAAACTTAAGATGCACATTGTCCTCAATGTGTGAAAACAGATGTAAAGTTAGAAAAATATTACCAAATACGCAGAACGAGTAAGGATCAAGAATTAATAGCTCAAAGGAATGAAATCGTCACCTCACCCCCAAACTTAGTTTTTTGTACCTGACAAAATAATCACACTCCACAAGTCATTATGCACAAGTCAATCAATTTTTATTTTATTTTATTTTATTTATTTATTATTTTTTTTAACAAAACAAAACTAACCTAACCTAAAAATAATAGAAAAATACATAAAGAAACTAACCTATTTTTTTCCTTTTATTTATTTGTTTATTCTTTTTTTAAAAAAAAAAAAACAAAGCTAAACTAACCTAATCGAAAAATAAAAAGAAAAATACAAAAATGAACTAATATCCTAGAAAAGTAAAAAGAATAAAAAGAAAAAGAAAATAAATCAAATCAAACTAAAGTAAAAACCTACAAGTGCTAAGTTTGACGTTGATGGCTCGACAGCATACTAAGTTTAACGTCGCTATCTCGACTGTACACCACTCCTTAGCCTGTATCCAACAATTCAACTACCTCCCTCATCCCAAAATCAGTCCTATGGGTGATTATGAAATTTGAAACAGGAGGAACCAATGTGGTTTCATCAAGACCCAAGAAAGAATACTCAAGCTTATCCGGTGGTGGCTTAGGCTCAAGTTTGTGAGAAGACTCACAAGAAGAACAAGAAATATTTGAAATCAAAGGAGGTGGATCTTTTGTTAGAAAGATGGTGACTGAATCCTCATCAATGACATTAATAAAGAAGCACTCATCTTTTTATGAGGAATATGGAGTGGCATTGAAAATGTTTAATTTGAGCTTCATGTTCCCAAAAGAAATATCCATAGCCCTAGTCCTACAGTTAATGTTGGCATTCGCTGTAGCTAAGAATGGACGACTAAGGATTACAGGAGTACATCGATTGGGATCATGGACAGGTTTTGTATCCAGGACAAGAAAGTCAACTGAAAAATAGAACTTGTCCACTTTAATGAGAACATCTTCAATGATCACACGTGGTTGTTTCATAGATCGATCAGCAAGTTACAACACCATTATTGTGGGTTTAAGCTCTCCCAAGCCTAATTGCTCATACACCGAGTAAGGAAGAAGATTAACACTCGCTCCAAGATCAAGAAGTGCTCTATCTATCACATTGTTTCCAATGATGCAAGATATGGTAGGAGCACCAAGATTTTTGAACTCAGGAGGAGTGCTATACTGAATTATTGCACTAACTTGCTCAGTGAGATAGATTTTCTTAGAGACTTAGCTTTTTGATTTTCTTTTTTGAGTGCACAAGTCTTTCAGAAATTTAGCATAGGCAGGGATTTGATTGATAGCATCTACGAGAGGAATATTGACTTCTACCTGTTTGAAGACATCCATCATGTCTTGGATTTTCTCTCCTTACTTACCAAAGTAAGAGGGTCCCTTGAGACATTCAGGAAAAGGCGCTCTTGGCTCATAAGTTATCTCAAGGTTGGGAGTAGATGAAGAAGTGATTTCACTTTCAACTCCTTTGGAGCTTGATAGATTAGAATGTGAGGGAACATTTGTGGGATGTGAAGTTGGAAGAATGGGATTAATGGGAATCCTACGCTTCTCTTTTTCTACCTCTTTTTCCTCAACTTGATTATCTATGATCTTTCCACTCCTCAAAATAGTGATGGCATTAACTTGCTCATGACAAAAACTTAAAGGATTAGTCTCATCAATCATGTAAGTTTTCCTTTTTGGATTTGTAATTGGTTGACTTGGCATTGTTCCTTCCTCTCTTTGAGTCAACACTTTAACTATTTGCCCAACTTGAATCTCTATCTTCGCTATAGATTGGGAATGGGAATATACCAATTGAGTGGTGGAATTAAAATCATTAATTGCAGCCAAAACCTTCTCTTCAAATTCAGACGAGTACCTAGGAGGAGGAGGATCAAGATTAACTTGGTTCCTAAATTGAGGAGGACAGTAGATGGAAGATTAATTGAAAGAATTATTTTGCAGAGGATTGGATGAATTGTGGTACTGTCCCTGAGATTGGGGAACAGTATTGCATAGGCTTTGATTCTGCTATGATATATTGGAATGATCTCTCCAGCCAAGGTTATATGTATTGGAATTTGGATTATAACCTGAACTTGAGAATGCAGCATTGGTTTGCACTTGTGGATTTTTAAAAGAGTGACCCAAGAGAGGACAACTGGTAGTATAATGAGATGGACTAGCACAGACAGAACACACCTCATTTGGCAAAGAGAAGTACTGAAAAGAACTAAGAGTATTTTCAGCTGATAAGACTTGGTTAAACTTTCGATTCAACACTTCTATTTGAGTGGCTATCTCTCTAGTTTTCTCGCCTTCATACTAACTTTCAACCTGATAGATACCAGGAGTGGACCTAGACCTAGAGGAAGAAACATGTCGAATAGAATTTCACTTAGGGCCTCAAACAGTTCCCAAACGTCATCTGGGCTCTTATGCAGGAAACCACCATTACTAGAAGCATCTACCATAGTCTTATGTGGATCATGTAATCCATCATAGAAGATTTGCACCAAATGTTATTTAGCAATATCATAGTGTGGATGTAATGACCTTATCATTTTCTTTCTTTTCTTTTTTTCGGTAATTTTTTTCGTCTTTTTCCCTATTTTGTCTTTTTCTACTTTATCATTTTTCTTTGTATAACCTCACTTTTTGTACTCGGATTTGAGTCCGGCTTTGCATACATCCATAATATTTGGTTTCCAAGATGATTGTATTTTTACTTTTGTAAAAAATACATATTAGTTGCTTACTCTTTTGTAAAAGGGCATAGATGCATACTTTATTGTAATTATTTTTTATTTTTGGGGTTTTAGTGTAATTATGCAAAGTAATTATTTTTTTGTCTTAGGGACCATCTTGCAATTTAATTTGTAAGATATTTTGGAAAAGGACCTTTTTGTAATTTTTGGAAAATGTGACAAGTGTCACATTCTCATTGAGTCACTTGTTGGCATTGTGGTAGAGAGACTTAGATGCATCATTTTGTGACATTTGGAGGGTGGAGATTTACCCACATGTTGGCCTACGATTGATGCACTTGTTGGCTTAGATGGTTGACAAGTGTAGGCTTAAGATTAAGCCTAGGAAAGAACCTTGGATTTGTGACAAGTGTAGGCTCACAATTGTGTCTTACATTGTGTGTGTGTGAGAGGTAGTGTAAGAGCACATAGTGAGTGGAGGATTTCTAGACCTTCCACTCACCATTTTCACTTTACCTTTACCAATTCCCTTGTTCTTCAAAACCTTAACCTAGCCACCATTGGAGGAAAGCTTGGTTAATAGCTTATTCCTTCATTTTGGCCTCCTTCTTATCACCTTAGACCATTAACCTTAGGAGACAAAAGTTTCCTTTCACTCTCTTCTTCAAAACCTTTGTTTTGTTTTCCATTTTGAGCTTAGTTGCTTGGGATTATAGAGATTCAATTCTCTATTGAGGTAGGGGTGGTAGTATGTTTATACTTTAAGTGTTTTGAGTCTTTTGGGGTTTAATATATATTGTGTACATGCTTTTAATATGATAGTCTTGCATATTATAGGAAACCCTCACTTCTTGACTTAGGGTTTATTGATTTAAGCATGTATAATACGTACTTACCTTGTGTAGGAGGATTATATGATTTAGTAGAAGGCTAAATTCTAGTTTTTTCACACATGGTAGTGATATAGAACTCTTGTAGAATTATCAATGTTATATAAAATTCTTATTGAATTGAATTGTTATATTTATGGTGGTGATAATTCTATATAATTGTTGAGGCATGATTTAAATTGATAAGTTAGTGATATTGTCTTGTGCATTATATCATGATGAGAACTTGTCATTTCTTATGCCATTCTAGACTTGGAACCCCAAGACATGGTTTGTGTGGTTTCAAAATGCTTGTGCATGGAAGGTGGTATGTATGCCTTAATATTGTGTATAAGTTCTGAACTTGATATGTTTTGGATTCTCTTGGGAAATTGTTACAAGTGACATGGTTAAAGTTTGGCTCTCATACGGGAGGTATGAGTTCTCCCCATTTATAGTGCGCACTAGGGTGGTATTTCCAGCGGGTTAATGCCTGGAATAACCGTTTAGTTCTTGGCATTATCCAAGATTTGATGTCCAAGTATTCCACTATTTGATTTCGCATTAAATTCTAAGTTGACAACCAATGTTTAATTGTGACTTGTGATTTTGGTTAATGGCGATTTGATGTTGTTAAGTACATTGATGATGTTATTGCATTGTTATAGAATCATTTAAGTTAGCTTAAGATGATTCCTTAGAACACCTTGAACATAGACGTTAAGTGGAATGCTCCTTTATATTTATCTATATTGATCTTGCAATGACATTGAAACTTTAGGGTATACGCATATGCTTCTTCCTACGAGTAACTTAATTACTCACCCTAGTTGTGTGGGTTATTTTACAAGTAAGGAGACAATGTTCTTGGATGCTCATCATCCTTAGAGGCTTATGAGTACTTTGGAACATTTTTGTTTATGGACATGCACTTGTTTAGCATGCTTATTTTTTAATGTTATATATTTCGTATGCCATGGATGTATGGTATATTGTAAGCTAAGATGGCTTTTTGACATGTAATGTGAATCTAAGTATACTTTTGAAGCTTATTTTGTATATATAACATGAGGCCAAGGGCTATCAAACTTCAAGTTATATGTATGCTTTAAAAATACAAGTTTTGCCTTTATAGCCTAATTGTGGACATGGAGGTTTGAAAGGTCAATTTTTGTAAATGGATTGAAATGAGGCAGTAGGCCATTGTAGGGTGTCTAAAACATCGTTTTACGTTTGCGGGCATGCTTACATTTCATAAAACTCTTAAATTGCAACTTTTAAACTATTTTTAGAATGATTTATGGATTTTATGTAAAAAAAATTATGCAAGGGAGTAAGTTTCAAGTTTCTCTTTGGTTTTGCATGTTGTTTATGCTTCATTGAGGCTAGGAATCATGTTCAAACTTGTTTCGGAGCAAATAGAATACATGCATGGCATCAAAGTTGGACCGGGTAAGCTTTTCATTCTTTGCAGCAACTTTTAAATTGCTGCAGCAGAGGTGTTGGTCGGCTGATGAAGTCCATCAGCCGGCTGACACATGCTTGAGGAACATTCCAGTAGCCATTTTAGGATTTTCATCATTTCGGCCCGCTGATGATTGGGGTTCGGTGGACCGACGCTGGAGTTTCGGCCGGCTGATGAGACCATTTCAGTCGACTGATCCTCCCTGGAACCATTTTCTTCATCTTTTCCTTGGACAGCCTTGTTGCATCGACTTCATAGGATCATAACTCTTTCATTCCTAATCTGATTTGGGTCATTCTTGAGTCTAAATTCAAGAGCTTGAAGTTGGTGTTGGTCCTTATATTGTAGGTCGCGGTGACCACAAGCTTGGAGAAGCGTGCAATTTAGGCGAGGGCCAAGTTTTACATTTGTAATATCCACTATTACCTTTAACTATAAATATAGCTAGGGCGAGTAGGGATCGTCCCAAGGGATTGGAGTCGGAGTTGATCGTGGAATCGCTATTAGGGTTAGTAGGTCGAGTGATCAAACAATTGGTTGGTTGGTTGATTAAAGAGCAACTAAATTAAACTAAGTAATAGCAAAAGAGTGTAATTAAGAGTAAGTAAGAGAGAGAGAAGAGTCTTGGGGTTTAGAGATCACCACCAAGCAATGCATTTCTATATCATTGACAAATGATTAATGAGGGCAATTAGGGTGTTGCAATATTGGTGTGTGTATTTGGTTGATTCAACAAGCAGGGATGACTAGTTAAACATGTATTGTCTAAACATCATGTGAAGGGCACAATATATCTAAGCAATGAAGCATATATTGTCTAAACAATATGTGAAAGACACAATAAATCAAAACAAGTCATTAATCCTTTTATTAGGCTCACAATCCAAATACAACACAAAATTAGAGACATATGCTAATTGCATTCAAAAACTTGGATCATCAAACAAGCATAGATTGTCCTCCCATTTAACACTACACTACAACTACACTACATCTACACTATTAGCATGAAGATAAACTAGGGGAGAGGTACAATCCATCAAGAGGTAAGCATGAACCATCAAGAGAATCACAAGAGCATTCTTTTAAGCACAATGTTTTGACAATCTCTAAATCTATGGCATCAATACACATAGACATGCATCAATAACACAAAATCAAGAGACAAGAACATGAACATCAATTTTAGCATACATAGACATATGAATAGAATGAAATGATCAATTAGAAGCATTAAACCACATAAATCATTGAATAAACAAGATCTATATATATCAAAGTGTCAAAACATCAATTACAATACTAATCCCTCAATTATAGACAAGATGAAGATATAGAAAACATGCTTGGGGCTAACTTTAGCTCCAAGAGGATGTCTAGCCACTCATGGTGAGGATGCTCCAACCCTCAAGGGCTAACTCCATGGAAGAGGTTTGCTCCTTGTTGATGAAGATCTCCAATGGTGTCTCTAGCCTCCTTCTCCTCTCTAAGAGATGATATGAAAAATAATGTTGGCTGCCGTTGAAAAAGTCATCCTTATCCTTATATAGGTAGGTCAAAATGACACCCAAAATGAGCTGGGGTCATGCACACAATATTCCCTAATGATTGGATAAAGGAGAACTTTCAATGAGATGGAATTTTAACTTTTTCGCACTGGAGGAAGTTCGATCGATCGAAAGTAAGTGAGATCGATCGAACTTAGGCTGGATCGATCCAACTGGCTGAGCTTTTTGGAAAAAACAAATCCGAGATATTTATGGGAAAAGGACAAAAGTGGTTGGTGGGTGGTACAGCCGTGGATAGGATTAATCATTTGGATAAGGACAAAGGTGTTCGATCGATCGAAGAATGATGTTGGATCGATCGAACTTTTGGATTTAAGTGCTTTGGGTCAAGGCTTGGATCTATCTTGAAGTGCTAAGATCGATCAATGTTCGATCGATCGAACCTTAGACTTGGATCGATCGAACTTGCTGCTTTGCTTTATTTTGCTTCTTTCTTTCTCCACTTTGCTCCTTTCTTTATTTAATCTCAGAATTGTTTTAATTAAGCTCTTATTTGGCCGAGTTAGCTTATTTTTGGGATAAGCGCCTGAAAATGGAAATAATACGAAATCAATCTAAAACAGTAAACTAAGATAGATAAAGGTACTAGAATGTCTAAGCTTAAGGGGTTTAAATACGCACTTTTCAGTGCTCATCACACCCCCAAACTTAAATATTGCTAGTCCCTAGCAATGAATTAGAAAGTAAAGGAATGAAATGAACAACTATACAACTATAAGCTAGAAACAATAAATGGATGACGCCACTTTCATAGGGAACACGATTGCATTTAGCATATGCAACAAGCCTTTTAAACCCCTAGGTTACCCCTAGTGGACGAGTGAAATCTCATGAGGGTTTCCAGAAATGGTACCCACAAACATTAAGCTCATTTTTTCAAAAGAGGTACCACTATTGCAAACAAACATTGGGAGAAAACTATCTCAAGTATGCAAATTTTCAGCCCTTTCCAAGTAATCTCCCAAAATCTAAATATCAAGTAAGTAAGTATGGTCCTCCACACATCAAGAAAATGATCATGTAAATCAAAACAACTCTAGAATTCTTTTGAGTGGACCGGCATCAATGTGTTGCTATCTTAGCTAACTAAAGAATTAATCACATCCTTACCCTCAAACTAGCACACAAATCTAGTCTTGATCATCAAGACAAAAAGTGAACCTTTTATTAAAGCTTTATTGTTCTAGTTGCGCTTATTCTTTTCACTTATTTTTTTTTTTTTTTTTTTTTTCTTTCTTTCTTATTTTAGAGGATCAAAGATGGAAGCATAGTGCAATGTATTGATCTATTAAGCTTTCTAGCAATTCATGAGATCGAGCGTTAGGTCAATGACTCCCAAACCAGACGGCTTTAGGGCATTAGGCATTCAAATACCCCTACGGACTTACAAGCTCAAATCAACTAGGCTACAAATCAAGACAACAACCATCTAATCATTTCCTACTTCTCAATTTTTGAGAGAAGTCCTCACTTTTGTTGTTTTTTATTTTTTTATTTTTTATTTTTAATAAACAATAACCTAGAGTTTGGGCCCTCCACCTTTCGGTGCGAGAAGTTCAGTGCTTGATGAGGCTAGAATCCCGGCTACTTAGTGAAAAGGGGTTGTTATCCACCTTTATTAAGAATGAAAGCCTTCAATGCACTACTAACTTAATTGGGATATAACCAATTTAATAATTAACAAAGCATGTACCCCACAAATGAATGCTAGTGTGCGCCGGTGCTAGTGTAGAAGACTAGAGTGAATCTCAAAATAATCATAAAATCAAGATGATGTGGACCACAAGTGCAAACAAGATATCAATCTTTCAAAAAATTTACTCCTAAATGGCATTCATAAGGCATAAAAGGAGTATTGGACTCTCAAGTCAAGCAATTTTTAAATTTTAAGCAATATAGTCCTCAAAAGATCAAAATCATAGCTAGGTATGGACCAATCATAGAAATATCCCTCAAATACATGAGTCATGCTAAAAGTTTGAATTTAAAATTATCACTGTAAAGCACCATTCCCCCCAAACTTAAATTGCACAATGTCCTCAATGTGCAAAGAGAACAAAGGAAAGAGTATATAGTGCAACTGAGCAAGAATGATCGGGACTGAAGTATCCGAAGTGGGTGGCATGGCCCTCCCAAACTTGGGATGAACTGTGGTCCTGAAAATTGGCACTTGGATAAACTTATCAGATAACAAAATGGGATAATCAGTGCACAGTGGTCATGCAAGTGTAAATGGGATAAACAGATAACGAAATGAGAGAGGTATAAGGGTGGTCCTAGAAATTGGGTAGCACTCTCTCACTGAAGTCACTGTGATGCACCTGATGGAGTCAAACATACAGATATGAGAATACAATCATATGACATCCATAGCAAAAATAGATATATAAAATAGAGAAAGTGCAGGTACAACAAAAATATCAAAGCCGACAGACCAGCTGGAAAAATAATACAGTGACCATAATAAAGTATCAAAAGGAGAGAGGGATCATAAGATAGAAAAGACTAAGAGCTCAGGAAGATGAGGTAGGACGGGCAGGTCTGGCGCCGCGGATGTCTCGGGATAAATCTATAAACATGGTCGCGACATCCGTGTGGAAGGTAGCGAACTCCGCTCTATGGGCCGTGAGGTCAGCTCTGATGGCAACAACAGCGTCCTCGAGTGTCTGCAGACGCACTCCGAAGCCGGGGGTCAAGTCTGGTATGGATAAGTCAGAAGACAGCTCCTGGGTCTACTCCTGCTCGTGGATAGGTGACCTGGCTAGAGAGTCCTGCTCTGCATCATCTGCAGGACGCTCTAAGTCAATGTCTATATCAATGTCATCATGCTCGGTAGCTGGATCGACTAGTGCATCGTCCGCTGCGGGAGCTGCTGCTGCTGGCTCTACTGGTGCCAGGGCTGCCTGTGCTGCTGCCTCCTCCTCAAACTCCAACTCTGCAGCGGCCAGTACGGCATGGATCTGCAGGCGAGTGATAATAGCTCTGTAGCTCTTGTCCCAGTCCTTCTTGAGGAAGTGACAAGAACCTCTCTCGGGGTCCTCCTGCGGGTGGATGGGATAATGCTGGTCAATGAGAATCTGGGTGATGAGGTGGCTGAATGGAAGAGACTTGGCCCTTCCGGGCGCCTCCTTGCTGACGTACTCATTGTAGAGCTTCCTCATCACACTCCAGATAAGCACAGGAATAGACACCCAGTGGCCGGTATAGAAGGCGTACAGGGCTGCTAGATAGTAGCCCCACCTCTGAATCTTATGCCCTGCCATGTATATGTTTCGGTAGAACACCGAATCTGTAAACCACAGGTCATTAGGCAAGAATGTCCGGGTGGCAAAGGTCTCACCACCGGCATGGTGACCTGTAAGAAAAACCGCCAGATTGGCGTAAGAAGGCCTGTGGAGCCTAGGATAGGTCTCCTGAAGCTCTGGCAGGCACCGATGTGGACAGCAAGTCGAACGGGCCAGAGTATCCACTGTAATGGTGATCTCATGGCCATCGATAGAGGTGATGAGCTCAGCTATAGTGCACGGCGACGGTCGGAGGTTCTGGTAGAACAACCGTACCAGTCGCGGGTAGATCGGCTCTGTGACTTGGGAAAGAATAGCTGAGAGGCCCCGCTGAATGATGTCCTGATAGGCAGATCGAGTCAGCACCGATCTGGAGAAGAATGCGGTGTCGAATGCTGACTCGTGCTTGATAGTCATGTGTGCATATCTGGGCGCGAGCCTATCGCGCTGTAGATGAGCTGGCAGAATAGGTGGAGCCGGCTGAGCTGGCTGCTCAGTGCCTCTATGCGGTGGAGATGGTGATGGAGTGAATACTGGACGAGCTGGCGACTGGGGTGGAGTAGGGTGTAATGGCTCCTCTGTATGAGAGGGCTGCGCAGTCTCCCCAGTCCGCTGCCGGACTCTCCTCTGTGTGTGCTCGGGGCTAGGATCCTGGACATGAGATTGACCGACCCCGTCGTCAAGTCTGCGTCTGGTGCCGTGACGGTGTTTATGCGCTACAATCTTGATGCAAGCCATAGTCTGCAAATAGAAATTCATAAGTTAGTGCCAGCATATATAGAATATAAAGCATAATATAGAAACATGTATGTCAAATAAGATAGACAAAATAAAATATCGCATGATTTTATGCAGGTGGTAGAATATGAAACATGCTAAACAATGTAAGTATGAAATGCATCCAATGTGGAATATCACAGGCATTGGGCATATATAAGGTAGCATGAACATAAGATAAGATGAATGAAGTGTGTATATGAGATCTGTGAAATTCGATCGATCAAAAAAAGAAATGAGATCGATCACAAAAGTTGGATCGATCGAAAGTTGAGTTGGATCAATCGCAAATATTCGATCGATCATAAATTTATTCGATCGATTGAACAGTGCGACGATGAAACCGAACAGTCACAGATCTGTGACTTTTGAAGCATGGGGCCTACACGAATGAGTTCGTGGGCCCTCTAACAACACAAATGAATCCTAATTCCATCCTAAACATGGCCCAAGATCTAAATCTAACCAAAATCCCCAAAACATATACACATATATACACACATATATATACAAAGACATGGATGCACAAGCTTGGAGATTGGCAGATTTAATATGAAAGCAACAAGATTATGTCATTTAGAAACAGCTATTGATGCATGATAGTTCAAATCCACGGAGGGTGTGTCGGAACTTACCTCAAGAGAATGAGAGAAGTGGAAAACGAACTTGTGAAGAACTAAGATGAAGAAGATGAAGATGGACTGAGATTCAAGGTGCTTGGATCTCGCCGGAGTGGTGGCCTGAGCTAAGGGAGATGATTTGCAGTAGAAGGGAATGAGAGGCTAGGGTTTGATGTGTTGAGATTGATCCAAATGATCAATCTCAAGACCCTTGGTTCTGTTTTTTAAAAACATTTCCCGACTAGTTCGATCGATCGAAGATGAGTTGTGATCGATCGAACTTCGATGAACTTCTTTCAAAGTATTTTTGGATTTTTTTTTTTTTTAAATTAATTAAAAACTAAATAAATTAAAATATTTTTGAATTTTTGAAAACTTGTTGAAAATTAAAACAAAATAAAATGAAAGTGAAAATAGAATAAAATAAAAATATTTTTGGATTTTTGAAAAGTTGAAAAGTCAAACTAAAGTTAAAATAATGAAATGAAGATTTGTGATCGATCGAAACAAGAGTTCGATCGATCAGACAGAGAGCAAAAATATGCAGGTTTTTGGTTCAAAAATTTGGCTAAGTGTTGGAACATGAGATCGATTGAACTAGAAAGTTGGATCGATCGAAGAACTTCTTGATCGATCTTGGAATGTTTCGAACAATCAAACAGAGAGCTGAAATATGCAGGTTTATGCAGGCTTAAATTTTTTTCTAAGTGTTGAGTCCTGAGATCGATCGAACTTGGAAGTTGGATCAATCAAAGGTCTCTGATCAATCTAAGAATGAGTTCGAACGATGGGACAGAGAGGTGATTTGGATGCAAGTGGATGCAGGTCGAAAATTTTCTAAGTGTTGGAGTGCAATCCAAAGTTTGAATCATCGAACTCCAATGTGAGATCGATCGAACTTTGCCAAATGCTCAATTATGACATAAAAGCTTATGCAATCCTCACCAAAGTTCGTTGAAATGCATATGAACCAAAAACAAGTATCTATATTTTGCAAGAAACAAAATGAAAGATAGAAATGGGGGAGGAATAGGGTTTTGACACCCTACGAATGCCTTTGCTAGTCTTTAACGTCTCTAGCAAGACATTGGGCTCTTTTAGCCCGGATCAAAGATCTTGTAGTGCATCCCCTCCTTGTTGGGGTGATGGATGCTTTGAACTCTACCCAACAAATGGTCCTTTGAAGAACTTGTTGGATCAAGCTCAAAAGAGGCTTTTGATCCTTTGTCTATGCCATTAAAACCTTTGGGCTTTCATGCCCTTTCAAAGCAAGAATTTGAAACAACACTTTGAGAATGCAAGGTTGAAGATGATCCTTTGGAGGTTTTGGTTTTACACAAAAGTTCATTTCCTTGACATTGAAGATCATGACATTTTTCTACAACATTGACCTCTCCTTCATATTTGTCAAATGAGTTGGGTGTGGGATTAAAGATATTCATTTACCTTTATGTGGCCAAATGAGATCTTCATTATCCCCGTCCTACAATTTATGTTGGCATTAGCGGTTGCCAAGAAAGGACGGCCAAGGATAATGGGAATTTGGCTCTTAGGATTGGAAACCGGTTTCGTGTCAATGACAACGAAATCAACCGGGAAGAAGAATTTATCAATCTTGATCAAAACATCATCAATGACACCCCTAGGTTTCTTAATGGATCAGTTGGCAAGTTGTAAAACTACCGACGTCGGTTTCAATTCACCTAGGCCCAATTTAACATAGACCGAATATGAACGAAGGTTAACACTTGCTCCTAAATCAAGAAGTGCCTGATTAATGATATGATCACCAATGATGCATGATGTAGTGGGTGAACCGGCTTAAACTTTAGAAGAGTGTTATGTTGCAAAATTGAGCTTACTTGCTCGGTCAAAACCATTTTTCTTAGTGCTTGGTTCTTCTTCTTCCGCTTTTGGGTGCACAAGTCTTTCAAGAATTTAGCATAAGCCGGAATTTGCTTGATTGCATCCAATAGTGGAAGGTTGACTTTCACTTGCCTAAACATTTCCATGATTTCATTGGTTTTTGCCTTTTGCTTGTCTTTTGAAATGGATCATTTTAAGGCATCCGGAAATGGAACCTTTGGTTCAAACACTTTTTCAAATTCTTCTTTTGAACTCTTTTCAACACAAGAAGTTTTCAAATCATTTTTCAATAAAAAGCTTTTCAACATCATTTTTTCAAAACTTCTTTTTCAAACACATTTTTCAAAACTTTCTCATTTGCAAGATCATGTGTATGCAATGAAGGAGGAATGAGATGTGAAACGGGACGGGTGACGACTTGAGGTTGCACCGGTTCACTCTCTTCATTGGACATTTCAACTTGATTGTCCATAACTCTACTACTCCGCAAGGTAGTCACCGCATTAACATATTCAATGGTATGCCCTTCAGATGAGGAATGGGTTTTCATAACACATTGTTGCTTAGGTGGGGCATTAATGGGCATCTTTCCCTTCTCTCTTGCATTGAGAGTGCTTACTATTTGCCATACTTGGGTTTCTAGCTTAGCAATGGATTGAGAGTGAGAATGAAGCAATTGAGTGTTAGCCTCAAGAGTCCCCAAAGCATTTAAAACTTTTACTTCAAAGGCGGGACTTCTAGTGTTTCATTGGGAATAAGATTGGTTGGGAAAATGAGAATTAGCAAATTGATTCCCTTATGGTTGATAAGGTCTATAACCTTGGGATCCTTGGTTTTGAAGTGGAGGTGGAATGTATTTCCCTTGGAAACCGCCTTGGGAAGGGTTCAAGCCTTCTCCTTGGTTTTTCCAAGAGAAATTCGGATGATTCCTCCAACTTAGATTATAATGAGTACCATAAGGATTGTTCCCTTGGTTTACAAAAGCTGCATTGACTTGTTCATTAGGTTCATTATGCACTTGTCCATGAGGACAATGAGAAGTAGAATGAAGAACACTAGAACAAGTCATACATGTTTCATTTGATGCACGATGAGAATGGTTAGGAAAGGAAGATACTTGGTTCGCCGAGTTTTGGTTAATCAAAAATTGATCAAACCTTTGAGACAAAGACTTCATTTCGGCGGCTATTTCATTTGAATGTTTGACTTGATGTAAGCCTACACTCTTCCTACCTTGTGAATTTCTACCATTCTTGGATGATAGTGTTCTATGCAAAGAATTTTCACTCATGCTTTCATAAAGACGCCACACATCATCCTCATGCCTATCAATGTAAGAGCCACCCATGGAAGCATCAACCATACCCTTATAGTTATCCGATAAGCTCTCAAAGAAATATTGAACTAATTGTCATTTGGGCATGTCATGATGTGGACACTTCCTAAGCAATTCATTGAAGCGTTCCCATGCCTCATGAAATGTTTCTCCATCCCCATGTGAAAATTCTCGAATTGAGGTTCTCATGGCATTGGTCTTAGAAACCGGATAATACTTCTTTAAAAACTCTTGTTGCATTTCCGCCCAAGAAGTGATTGAAAAAGGCCTAAGATTGTTAAACCAATACTTTGCTTTTATCTTTTAAGGTGAATGGAAAAAGTTTGAGTCTTAAGATCTCTTCCGGTATGTCCGTATATTTTACAGTGGAACATACTTCAAGAAACTCATGCAAATGCTTGTAAGGTTCTTCACTAGGAAGTCCATGAAAGTTAGGAAGCATTTGAATAGTTTGTGCTTTAATTTCATAATGATGTGCTCTAAATGGTGGTAATTGAATGCATGTGGGTGCATTGATTTCATTAGGCACATAGTGATCTCTTAAAGCAAGAGATGGATTAGCTACTTGAGGTGCAATATGAACACCTTGGTTATAAATTCCTTGATTAATGACAGGAGATTGTGGAGTATACATTGGCCTTGGTATTCCATATGGAACTTGGCTTTGTTGTTGTGGTAGTTGGTGAATGAACGGCCTAGGCATGCCTAATGGTACTCGTATGTTTTCATTGTACACATTGGGATGAAGGATACCTTGTTGGTCTATGTGACCAATGTCCTCAATATGGTCATCATTATGGTCATTCATTGAAAGATTGGGTCTTTTTGAATTTCCTCTTCCCCCAGGATTTCTAACGATAGATTCAAGATGCAAATCAAGAGGGGCAAGAGTTAGTCTCAATGAACGACGCCTATGCATGCACAATACAAAACACAACAAATACAAAGAATGACAAACACTATGCCTTCACAACAATGTAATTAAACTTCTTCCACAAACATTAAATTCATACTCCCATACTTTAACAAAGATGATGTAAAGAACAATAAAATAGCCTCCACGCGGGCACACGATTTATCTAAGAATTGAATTACAAGCCTGCACGCGGGCCAACGATTTAACTAAGGAATTGAGTAAAGAAAGTCTCACAAAGGTCCTTTAGCACTTCAACTCCAAATTTTAAAGCTTAGCTTAGCAAATTTTTTTTTAAGTTTTTAGCATTTTTCCTTTCTTTGCTTGCTTGAATTGAATGCTTAATGGCTTCTTTGCTTGCTTCCTCTCCAACAATGCACCTAGTTAGGTAAGAACAACACAATAAGTAACCAAAAAGAAAAAATAAAAATAAAATTAAAACACGATCAAAAGAGTACTAATTCCTAATTGATTCCACAACTACGACGTTATCTAATCCCCGGTAACGGCGCCAAAAACTTGTTGGTCCTTATATTGTAGGTCGCGGTGACCACAAGCTTGGAGAAGCGTGCAATTTAGGCGAGGGCCAAGTTTTACATTTGTAAAAGCCACTACTACCTTTCACTATAAATATAGCTAGGGTGAGTAGGGATCGTCCCAAGGGATTAGAGTCGGAGTTGATTGTGGAATCGCTATTAGGGTTAGTAGGTCGAGTGATCAAATAATTGGTTGGTTGGTTGATTAAAGAGCAACTAAATTAAACTAAGTAATAGCAAAAGAGTGTAATTAAGAGTAAGTAAGAAAGAGAGAAGAGTCTTGGGGTTTAGGGATCACCACTAAGCAATACATTTCTATATCATTGACAAGTGATTAATGAGGTCAATTAGGGTGTTGCAATAGTGGTGTGTGTGTATTTGGTTGATTCAACAAGCAAGGATGACTAGTTAAGCATGTATTGTCTAAACATCATGTGAAAGGCACAATATATCTAAGCAATGAAGCATATATTGTCTAAACAACATGTGAAAGGCACAATAAATCAAAACAAGTCATTAATCCTTTCATTAGGCTCACAATCCAAATACAACACAAAATTAGAGACATATGCTAATTGCATTCAAAAGCTTGGATCATCAAACAAGCATAGATTGTCCTCCCATTTAACACTACACTACATCTACACTACTAGCATGAAGATAAACTAGGGGAGAGGCACAATCCATCAAGAGGTAAGCATAAACCATCAAGAGAATCACAAAAGCATTCTTTTAAGCACAATGTTTTGACAATCTCTAAATCTATGGCATCAATACACACAGACATGCATTAATAACACAAAATCTAGAGACAAGAACATGAACATCAATTCTAGCATACATAGACATATGAATAGAATGAAATGATCAATTGGAAGCATTAAACCACATAAATCATTGAATAAACAAGATCTATATATATCAAAGTGTCAAAACATTAATTACAACACTAATCCCTCAATAATACACAAGATTAAGATATAGAAAGCATGCTTGGGGCTAACTTTAGCCCCAATAGGATGTCTAGCCACTCATGGTGAGGATGCTCCAACCCTCAAGGGCTAACTCCATGGAAGAGGTTTGTTCCTTGTTGATGAAGATCTCCAATGGTGTCTCTAGCCTCCTCCTCCTCTCCAAGAGATGATATGAAAAATAATGTTGGCTACCCTTGAAAAAGCCATCCTTATCCTTATATAGGTAGGTCAAATTGACACCCAAAATGAGCTGGGGTCATGCACACAATATTCCCTAATGATTGGATAAAGGACAACTTTCAATGAGATGGAATTTTAACTTTTTCGCACTGGAGGAAGTTCGATCAATCGAAAGTAAGTGAGATCGATCGAACTTAGGCTGGATCGATCCAATTGGCTGAGCTTTTTGGAAAAAGACAAATCTGAGATATTTATGGGAGATATTTATGGGAAAATGACAAAAGTGGTTGGTGGGTGGTACAGCCGTGGATAGGATCAATCATTTGGATAAGGACAAAGGTGTTCGATCGATCGAAGAATGATGTTGGATCGATCGAACTTTTGGACTTAAGTGCTTTGGATCAAGGCTTGGATCTATCTTGAAGTGCTGAGATCGATTAATGATCGATCGATCGAACCTTGGACTTAGATCGATCGAACTTGCTGCTTTGCTTCATTTTGGTTCTTTCTTTCTCCACTTTGCTCCTTTCTTTGTTTAATCTCAGAATTGCTTCAATTAAGCTCTTATTTGGCTAAGTTAGATTATTTTTGGGATAAGTGCCTGAAAATGGAAATAAAACGAAATCAATCTAAAACGGTAAAGTGAGATAGATAAAGGTACTAGAATGCCTAAGCTTAAGAGGTTTAAATACACACTTTTCAGTGCTCATCTGTTGGCTTTCCAATGGTATCAACCATACCTCAAAATACTACCTATAGTGAGAGTTATTTCAGTTTTAGTAAGATAGGTTCGTGGTATATCTTAAATGGAGAATGCCACTTTATTTTATTTTATATCTTTTCCGTTTGGACTCTGAATCAGATAATTCTTAAGCCCAAATTCATTCATTTTTATTGTCTTTCCAATGGTATGCTAGGTGGCATCCATTTCAGTTTGAAATGACCATTTTATCCTTGGTTCATTTCTTTCTAGCTTTGACATTCTTGCCTCATTTGCTTGGCTTATTTGAGTTCCATGGCTTCATGGGGATTCATCTTGGTGCCTTAGGGATGATGTACATCTCTATAGGTCACTTTCCATGTTTTGCTTCCGCATTTCGGATCCGTTATCGGATCATCTGTTGGTCATCACTGACGCACTAGGTTTATAAAACTTAGGCCGTCACAAGTGATATCAGAGCTCCTAGGTTTGAATACCTAAGGACGACGGGTTTTGGGTGCTTATCATGCTTTTGTTGATTTACTTTGACATATTCACATGCCTTTGATAACATGTTTCGGCGCTATATCATGTTTATGTGTTTCTTAATAACACGTTTGGTATTATGACATGTCTTTATGCTTATGTGCCTTTGTGGTTAAAAGTATCTTTGTTTGACATGTATGCTTATTTGTTTAAGTGTTTAACTGTTTAAACAGCTTTCTTTGATTGCTTTAGCATGATCGTATGTCGTATACTTTGTCTTACTTTGTGTTTTGTGCACTCATAGTGTGAGTTGCATTCGGTCATGGTAAGTTGTGTTATTGTTGACCTCTTTCCTTTCGTGTGTTTAACATCATGGTTGTCACACGTTGAGAGTCTTCACGTCAGGGCACTGAGGAGTAGGTGGATGACACTAAGCTTACGAAGGGTTCGAGAAGGCCCAGGATTCCAGTTCATGGTGTGGATGCTAATCTGCCGCGGGCACTAACTTATGAGGAGCGAGTGACTCAAGGAATCGATCTAGGGATCACTGAATCTCTACAGGAGGTGATTTGTAGGTAGGTGGCAGGGATACAAATTCCAGCACTAGCACCAGCACCGATAGTCAATGAGGCATTGGAGTACTTCATGCGACTATAGAGGGTTAAGATTGATGCATTTACGGGGAGTTCAGATCCCCTAGTGTCAAAAGCTTGGTTGGACCTTATGGTTCGCAAGTTAAACAGTATGGCGATACCCACAGATAGGTTGAGGATTTCTCTGACAGCCTTTATGCTCACGGGAGATGTAGATATTTGGTGGAGGACAATAACCAATGTCCACAATGTTGAGTTGATGACTTGAATAAATCCAGAGATTTATTTTTCGAGCGCTTCTTTCCGAGGGCTATGAGGCGAGAGATGATGATACAGTTTGCAGGTCTTTATTATGGCATTATGAGTGTTATTGAATACGAGACACGATTTACTTCTCTCTCTTGTTATGTCGAGGATATAGTAGCGACAGATGAGGCCATGGCAATGAAGTTTTAGGATGGGCTACATCTTGACGTCAGGCCACGGGTCTCAATTCTTAATTTGAGGACTTACAGAGAGGTGGTCCAAAGGGCTATGCTAGCTAAGCCAGGGGAACGGGGATCAGTTACGGATCAGGGGTTCACACAAGCAGCCTCGCGGCGACACTCCGTCATCTTCCAGGAGTCAGTGGAAGAAGGCTAAGGCAGGGAATAGTACACACTTACAGGGGGCACCACAGCAGAGTCAATCTGCACCCACAATTCCTGTATCTTTAGGATCAGTTCGGGGTGTGATCTGTCACCATTGCCAGCAGCTGGGGCACATCAAGCCTCGTTGCCCACAGCTTCGTCCACAAGCAGTCAGACTTCAGTTTCTAAGAAAATAGGGCAGGGAGCCTGCTTCTATTACAGACGACCAGGACATCTCAAGAAGGATTATCCATAGTTGTTGAACAAGTCACGTAGTGGCATGGATTCACAGATGGTACCAGCACAGTCTGCAGTGGTTCAGTCTGGTTTTAGAGTTCCTTAGACACCACAGCCAGTAGCGCCAGTTGGCACTTATCCAGCCAGGGGTTCTACACCTACTGTCTCTTCATATTAGTCAGACTATGATGGTAGTTCATAGCAGGGCTCAGGGACTCAGGGACGAGCCTATGCTCTTCCACAGGTGGATGCTTCCGCAGGGACCTCTTCAGTTCGAGTATCTTTCCAGCTTTCAGTTCTTGGGCACGGGTTCTTGTTGACACGGGTGCATCACCTTCTTTTATTTCTGCATCATTTACACATTCAATGGGCCTGGAAGTCACACTTCGGGATAGTCTTTTCTATGTTGACATGCCAGTTGGGGGTCCAGTATCTTTGGATCGTGTTTGTTAGGGTTGTGGTATTATGATAGCTCGGCGGACCTTAGAGTTCAATTTTATTGTTCTCGAGATCGATTGGTTGTCATTCTTTCGGGCTACGATTGATTGCTTCCGCGGGTGGGTGTTCGTTTGTACTCCCAAAGGAGATTGTTACCACTTTGTGGGAGATCAGAGCGATTCCCACCTAGTGATGGTTTTCAGCATTGGTGACTGGAGTCACCACAGATCCTTCTTGGCTAGTTTGCTAGTTGACAAGGATAACAGTTTGAGCCGAGTTCTTCAGGCAGTTGTCAAGGATTTTGTTGATGTCTTTCCAGAGGAACTGGTAGAGTTACCTCCTTTAAGGGAAGTTATTTTTGCCATTGATGTCATTCCCAGTACAGCACTCATCTCTATGGCACCATACCGTATGGCACTGGCAGAGCTTGATGAGCTAAAAGGTTAATTGGATGATTTGAAAGATAAGGGCTTTATTCGTCATAATACTTCACCATGAGGAGCACCGGTTCTTTTTGCGAAGAAGAAGGATGGGTCTTTGAGACTTTGCATCAATTATCACAAGTTAAATCATGCTACGATCAAAAACAGGTATCCTTTGCCTAGGATTGATGACTTATTTGATCAGTTGAAGGGATCGACATGCTTTTTGAAGATTGATTTGAGATCGGGTTACTATCAGTTGAGGGTTAAGGATGAGAATATATCCAAGACCATTTTTTGTACACGGTATGACCATTATGAGTTTCTGGTGATGCCATTTGGGTTGACCAATGCTCCAGCAGCTTTTATGGATTTGATGAACTATGTATTCAGTGACTATCTTGACAGATTTATGGTGGTATTCGTTGATGACATCCTTGTATACTTAGCTACGGTAGAGAAGCATGAGTATCATTTGAGAACAGTTTTGCAGATCCTTAGGGATAACTGATTGTATGCCAAGTTCGAGAAATGCGAATTTTGGCTACCGGAGGTGAAGTTCCTTGGACATGTTGTGTCAAGGGGCGGTGTTGCAGTGGATCCATTGAAGATTGAGTCTGTGATGGATTGGGAACATCCGAAGACAGTGTTTATTGTTCGAAGCTTTCTTGGCCTAGCCTGTTATTACAGGAGATTTGTTCGGGATTTCTCTTGTCTAGCGGCACCTATGACTCGACTTACCCGTAAGGGAGTCAAGTTCATATGGAATGAAGCTTGTGATTCTGCTTTTCAGGAGTTGAAGGTCAGGTTGACATCAGCTCCAGTTTTGATCATACCTGAACGTGGGTTGGGTTACGTGGTCTATTGTGATGCTTCACGAGAAGGTTTAGGGTGTGTTTTGATGCAAACTGAACGGGTGGTAGCTTATGGGTCTCAACAGTTAAAGACTCACGAGTTAAACTATTTAACTTATGATTTGGAGTTGGCAGCATTTATCTTTGCCCTAAAAGGGTGGAGACATTATTTGTATGGGGAGAAGTTCGAGGTTTTCTCCGATCATAAGAATCTCAAATATCTCTTCTCTCAGAAGGATTTGAATTTGAGACAGCACAGATGGGTTGAGTTCATGAAGGACTATAACTTTGAATTGTAGTATCATCTGGGAAAGGCCAATATGGTGGCCGATGCATTGAGTAGGAAGTCACGGGGTACTTTTGCTAGCATTTCCGTCCATAGATGGAAGATGCTAGAAGAGCTTGTAGATTTTGGTTTACAGTTGTATGAGAATGTTTCACCGGTGATGAGCATTGAAAAGTGCGCATTTAAACCCGTTAAGCTTAAGCATTCTAGTACCTTTATCTATCTTACTTTGCCGTTTTAGACTTATTACGTATTATTTATATTTTCAGGCACTAATCCCAAAATTGAGCTAACTCAGCCAAATAAGAGCTTAATTGAAGCAATCCTGAGATAAACCAAAGGAGTGAGCAAAGTGGAGAAAGAAAGGAGCAAAAAGGAATCAAGTTGTGCGGCTGAAAAGTTCGATCGATCCAACTTAGAGTTCGATCTATCGAACATCTATGATCGATCACAGTACTTCTCGATAGATCCAACCTTGGCCTTTGCTGAAATTCCAAGTTCGATCGATCGAACATCACCTTCGATCGATCGAACCCTATTTTGTCCTATTCAAATGATTGATCTTATCCACAGCTGTACGCCTACCAACCACTTTTGTCTTTTTCCCCATAAATATCTTGAAAATATCCCAGCCTTGTCATTATCCGGAGGAGTCAGACCACTTCGATCGATCCAAGATGCAGTTCGATCGATCGAACCCATTTTCGATCGATCCAAGTTAAGGTTCGATCGATCGAACTTCCTCCAGCGAGAAAAAGTTAAAGTCCAGCTCATTTATTCCGTCCTTTATCCAATCATTGGAGAATATGCCTTGCACGACCACAGCTCATCATGGGGTGTATTTGACCTACCTATATAAGGAATATGATACACTTTTTGAGGGGGAGTCTCTTGTCACACATTGAAAATCATCTTGGAGGCTATTCTTGGAGAGGAAGAATGGAGGGAAGCTAGAGCACCATTGGAGGAGATCTTCACCAACAAAGAGTAGCCATGGAGTTAGCCCTTGAAGGTTGGATCATCACTACCATGAGTGGCTAGACATCCTCTTGGGGCTAGAGTTAGCCCCAAACATGTTTTCTATACTTTAATCTTGTGTATTATTGAGGGATTAGTATTGTATGATACATCTTGATATTCATGTATATATAAATCTTTATTATTTCATGGTTTGTATAGTTTAATGCTTCCAATTGACTATTATATTCTATCCATATGTCTATGTATGCTAGAGTAGGATGTTCATGTGCTTATCTCTAGATTTAGTGTTTTTGATGCATGTCTATGTGTATTGATGCTATAGATCTAGAGATTATCAAGATGATATGCTTAATGAATGCTATTTTGGTTCATTTGGTGGTTTATGCCTATTTTTGATGGTTTGTGCCTCTCCCCTAGTCTAGATAGCTTTATTTTCATGCTAGTAGTGTAGATTTAGTGTAGTGATAGTGTAATGTTAGATGGGAGGACAATCTACTCTTGATATTTGATGTTCCATGCTTATGAGTCCAAATGGCATATTCCTCTAATATTGTGTTGTATGTGGATTTTGAGCTTCATGAAGGATTAATGACTAGTTATGATATGTTGTATCTTTCACATGTGTTTAGATAATTTATTCTTCTCCCAATAGATATTTTGTACCTCTCACATGATGTTTAGATAATGCATGTTTAACTAAGTCATCCTTATGGATTACTTGGACTATGAGCTTAATGAAAGGTTCAATGACTTGAATTGTTATTTTGTTATCTTCACATGATGTTTAGACAATATATTCCTCTACTAATAGATGTATTATGGCCTCACACGTGTTGATTGAGACAATTTGCACTTGTTGAATCACCCTTACCAATTGAATGTCTTTTACACACACAACATTGTTGCAACACATTCATTTCCCTCAATTGATCACTTGTTAGTGGTATGGAAAAGTATTGCTTGGTGGTGATCTCTACACCCCAAGACCTCTCTCTCTCTCTTGTTTACTTCATATTATTCTATTTAGTTGAATTCAATTTAGCTTAATCAACCAACCCAACTCTCTTTTACAATCATTTGGTACGCTAGAGTTGAAGTTGAAATTCCAACACGTATAATCCCTTGGGACGATCCCTACTCACTCTTGCTACGTTAGTAGTGGTGTTGGTAGTGGTTTTTATAAATTTAAATTTGACATAAAAGGTTTTTCTTGAACCACACATTCACTACATTTAGTTTGGCGTATTGGAACGGCCATCGTTAACCGGCTATCTTGTTTAGCCTTATGGCTTAACCAGCTCTTGTTAGCAGAGTTGTTGAGGTATAACATGAGGATGGGGAGATGAAGTCCGTCCATGTTCGAATTTCAAGCGGCGATAATGTAGAGGGTTGGACCTTGCATTCAAATAGTGGTCTCAGGTATAGAGGAAAGGTGTTTGTTCCTTTGTCTTATCGCGATGTTATTCTTCGGGATTTTCACCATTCTCGACTCACAGTTCATCCTGGCGGTACGAAGATGCATCACAATTTGCGAAAACAGTTTTGGTGGAAAGACATGAAACGGGATATTTCTCAGTTCGTGGCTAAATGCCTTACTTATCAGCAAGTGAAGGCATAGCATCAGAGACCGGCAGGATTGTTACAACCACTACCATTGGCAGAGTGGAAGTGGGAACATATCACTATGGATTTCGTGATGGTATTTCCGAGATCGAAGGTAGGGAATGATGCCGTTTGGGTTATTGTTGACAGATTAACTAATACGACTCACTTTTTGCCTATGGCAGTAACAGACGATGTAGAGAGACTTAGTGGACTGTATGTGGGACAGATTGTCAAGCTTTACGGGGTTCCATTATCCATTGTTTCGGATAGGGATCCCAGATTCATGTCTCACTTTTGATAGAGTTTTCAGGATGGAATGCCAGGCTTCATTTTAGCATGGCATTTCATCCTTAGACTGATGGTCAGTCAGAGCGTACCATTCAGATATTAGAGGATATGCTACGGGCTTGCATCTTGGATTTTGGGGGTAGTTGGGAGGATTACTTACCCTTGGTTGAGTTTGCCTACAACAACAGTTACTAGACCAGTACTGGCATGGTACCTTTTGAGGCATTGTATGGCAGACCATGTAGATCTCTAGTTTGTTGGACCGAGGTAGGTGATGCAGTTGCCTTGGGTCCAGACATTGTCATCGAAACGACAGAAAAAATTAAGTTGATTTGACAGCGGTTGGCTACAGCTCAGAGCAGGCAAAAAAGTTATGCTGACAGGAGGATAAGATCCTTGTCTTTTGAGGTAGGGGACCACGTCTTTCTTAAGATCTCTCCATGGAAGGGACTTTAGAGATTTCGACAGACGGGCAAGTTATCTCCTAGGTTCATTGGACTATTTCGGATTCTGGAACGCGTCGGTGAAGTTACTTATCATTTGGCATTGCTGCCAGACCTGGATAGGGTTCACGACATCTTTTATGTCTATATATTGAGGAAGTATGAGCCGGATCATCGCATGTTTTACGATGGACAGATGTTGTTGTTGATGAGGACGTGACCTACGAGGAGGGTCCAGTCTAAATTCTTGACACACGGGGAGAAGGTCTTGCGGAACAGGATCATTCCATTGGTTAAGGTCTTATGGAGACATCACGGCGTTGAGGAGGCTACCTGGGAACTTGAACAAGAAGTTCACTCTCGGTATCTTACTTTGTTCCCTCTTTCTGGTACGACTTGATTTCGGGGACGAAATCCTTTTAAAGAGGGTAGGTTGTAATGACCCTGTCATTTTCCTTCCTTTCTTTTTTTCGATAATTTCTTTTTTCGTCCTTTTCCCTATTTCGTCTTTTTCTCATTTATCATTTTTCTTTGCATAACCTCACTTTTTGTGCTCGGATTTGAGTCCGGCTTTGCATGCATCCATAATATTTGGTTTTCAAGATGATTGTATTTTTACTTTTGTAGAAAATACATATTAGCTACTTACTCTTTGTAAAAGGGCATGGATGCATACCTTATTATAATTATTTTTTATTTTTAAGGTTTTAGTGTAATTATGCAAAGTAATTATTTTTTTGTCTGAAGGACCATCTTACAATTTAATTTGTAAGATATTTTGTAAAAGAAAATGTGACAAGTGTCACATTCTCATGGAGCCACTTGTTGGCATTGTGGTGGAGAGACTTGGATGCATCATCTTGTGACATTTGGAGGGTGGAGATTCACCCACATGTTGGCCTAGGATTGGTGCACTTGTTGGCTTAGGTGGTTGACAAGTGTAGGCTTAAGATTAAGCCCAAGAAAGAGCCTTGGATTTGTGACAAGTGTAGGCTCACAAATGTGTCTTGCATTGTGTGTGTGTGAGAGGTAGTGTAAGAGCATATAGTGAGTGGAGGATTTCTAGACCTTCCACTCACCATTTTCACTTTACCTTTTCCAATTCCCTTGTTCTTCAAAACCCTAACCTAGCCACCATTGGAGGAAAGCTTGGTTAATAGCTTATTCCTTCATTTTGGCCTCCTTCTTCTCACCTTAGACCATTAACCTTAGGAGACAAAAGTTTCATTTCACTATCTTCTTCAAAACCTTTGTTTTATTTTCCATTTTGAGCTTAGTTGCTTGGGATTATAGAGATTCAATTCTCTATTGAGGTAGGGGTGGTAGTATGTTTATACTGTTAAGTGTTTTGAGTCTTTTGAGGTTTGATATATATTGTGTACATGCTTTTAATATGATAGTCTTGCATATTATATGAAACCTTCACTTCTTGACTTAGGGTTTATTGATTTAAGCATGTATGATATGTATTTACCTTGTATAGGAGGATTATATGATTTAGTAAAATACTAAATTCTAGTATTTTCACATGTGGTAGTGATATAGAACTCTTGTAGAATTATCAATGTTATATAAAATTCTTATTGAATTGAATTGTTATATTATGGTGGTGATAATTCTATATAATTATTGAGGCATGATTTAAATTGATAAGTTAGTGATATTGTCTTGTGCATTATATCATGATAAGAACTTGTCATTTCTTATGCCATTCTAGACTTAGAACCCCAAGACATGGTTTGTGTAGTTTCAAAATACTTGTGCATGGAAGGTGGTATATATGCCTTAATATTGTGTATAATTTAGGAACTTGATATATGTTGGATTCTCTTGGGACATTGTTAAAAGTGACATGGCTAGAGTTTGGCACTAGTAGGGGAGGTATGAGTTCTCCCCATTTATAGTGCGCACTAGGGTGGTACTCCCAGCGGGTTATTGCCCAGAATAATCGTTTAGTTCTTGGCATTATCCAAGATTTGATGTCCAAGTATTCTACTTTTTGATTTCGCATTAAATTCCAAGTTGACAACCAATGTTTAATTGTGACTTGTGATTTTGGTTAATAGCGATTTGATGTTGTTAAGTACATTGATGATGTTATTACATTGTTATAAAATCATTTAAGTTAGCTTAACATGATTCCTTATAACACCTTGAACATAGACGTTAAGTGGAATGCTCCCTTATATTCGTATATATTGATCTTGCAATGACATTGAAACTTTAGGGTTTACGCATATGCTTTTTCCTATGAATAACTTGATTACTCACCCTACTTGTGGGGGTTATTTTACAGGTAAGGAGACAATGTTCTTGGATGCTCATCATCCTTAGAGGCTTATGTGTACTTTGTAACATTTTTGCTTATGGACATGCACTTGTTTAGTATGCTTATTTTTTAATGTTATATATTTCGTATACCATGGATGTATGGTATTTTGTAAGCTAAAATGGCTTCTTGACATGTAATGTGTATCTAAGTATACTTTTGAAGCTTATGTTGTATGTATAACATGAGGCCAAGGGCCATCAAACTTCAAGTTATATGTATGTTTTTAAAATACAAGTTTTGCCTTTATAGCCTAATTGTGGAAATAGAGGTTTGAAAGGTCAATTTTTGTAAATGGATTGAAATGAGGCCGTAGGCCATTGTAGCGCGTCTAAAACATCATTTTACATTTACGGGCATGCTTACATTTCATAAAACTCTTAAATTGTAACTTTTGAACTATTTTTGAAATGATTTATGGATTTTATGTAAAAAATTCATGCATGGGAGTAAGTTTCATGTTTCTCTTTGGTTTTGCATGTTATTTATGCTTCATTGAGGCTAGGAATCATGTTCAAACTTGTTTCAGAACAAATGGAATACATGCATGGCATCAAAGTGGACCAGGTAAGCTTTTTATTCTCTGCAGCAGCTTTTAAATTGCTGCAGCAGAGGCATCGGTCGGCTGATAAAGTCCATTAGCCGGCTGACACATGCTCGAGGAGCATTCTAATAGCCATTTTAGGATTTTTCATCCTTCCGGCCAACTAATGATTAGGGTTCGGTCGACCGACGATGGAGTTTCGGCCAGCTGATGAGAGCCTTTCGGTCGACCGATCCTCCCTGGAACCATTTTCTTCATCTTTTCCTTGGACAACCTTGTTGCATCGACTTAATAGGATCATAACTCTTTCATTCCTAATCTGATTTGGGTCATTGTTGAGTCTAAATTCAAGAGCTTGAAGTTGGCTTTCCAATGGCACCAACCACACCTCAAAACTCCACCTATAGTGAGAGTTATTTCGAGTTTAGTAAGATAGGTTTGTGGTATCTCTTAAACGGAGAATGCCACTTTGTTTTATTTTATATCTTTTCCGTCCAGACTCTGAATTAGATAATTCTTGAGCCCAACTTCATTCGTTTTTTATTATCTTTCCAATGGTATGCGAGGTGGCATCCATTTCAGTTTAAAATTACCAATTTACCCTTGGTTCATTTCTTTCCAAGTTTGACATTCTTGCCTTATTCGCTTGGCTTATTTGAGTTCCATGGCTTCATAGGGATTCATCTTGGTGCCTTAGGGATGACGTACATCTCTATAGGTCACTTTCCATATTTTACTTCTGCATTTCGGATCCATTATTAGATCATCTGTTGGTTATCACTGACGCACTGGGTTTATAAAACTTAGACCATCACAGTCGACACTTTCTCAAAAAATCATTGTATCTCTCCCAAGTATCATGAAGTTGTTCACCCAGAATTTGGGAGAAAGCAGTGATCACTTTTCTCATTTGTGTGGTTTTACCCACAGTGTAGTATTTTTTTAAGAACTCTTGTTGCAACTTATCCCATGTGCTTCTAGAATTATGAGGTAGGGAGTGCAACCAAGTTTTAGCTTTATCCTTGAGAGAAAATTGTAAGAGTCTTAACCTAAAAGCATCATCAGAGAGAGTGGACAATTTAGTAGCTGGACACAATTTTAGAAATTCATCTATGTGCTTATAGGGATCTTCAGAAGCAAACCCATGGAAAGTTGGAAGCATTTAGATCATAGCTGGCTTGATTTCAAAGTGGGTTGCATCAGATTATGGAAATTGAAAGCAACAAGGGGATGTATATGAGGTGGGAATGAAGTGATCCCTCAATTGTGGTTGTGGTGGAGGAATAGGTGATTGTGGCACATGTGCCCTATTGGGATTATCACCATTATTAGCCTTGTCTAATTTAGAAAACTCTCTTAATAATTTAGGCTAATTTCAATGGTAACAAGTAGTAGCAAAAAGAAAAATTTTAAGTGAAGAAAAGCAACAAAAACTCACAAAAGGTCCTGAAACCGAAGCTTCTATTCCTTTGGCATCTTTGTCCTGGCTGCTAAATTCCTACACTTGAAAAGAAAAAGAAATAAGGTGATATATCAGAAAATCCTAAAACTATAAATTAAACTAGAATTAATCTTGAACTCAATAAATCCGTGACACAGTCCCCGGCAACGGCGCCAAAAATTAATGTGTCAATAATAAATAACCACTCGCAATAGAACGAATCCTTGTAGGATAGGGCTATGTTGAGGGTGTCGAACCTCAAGGACTGTGGAGGTTTATCGAGTCTTCAATTAATACTATTTTAATTTAGAAAGAGATTTGATTTTGTGTGTTATGTTACAATTTAATAACATAAAAGAAAATACGCGGAATAAAAGGATTAAGATCAAGAGAATAAATACTTAGGGATTGACTTCACCACGAATCTCATACAATGGTCAACTGTTCAACTTTGGGAATTTAACAATTATGTACCATATGGTTTTGTTTCCCAAGTTGTTATGAAGTTCACTTAGAAAAAGAAAATAAAAAATAAAAAAAAATTCAAAGTTAAAAATTAACCACTAACCTCCCAATTGTATATTATATCTATTAATTCCAAACAAAATTTAAATGAACCGGAAAAATGAATTATATTTCAACAAACTATTTAAGCATAAAGCAAGATAACAACAAAACAGACCGAAGCTGAAAAGCAGTCTACTAGATATATGACAACAACATAGTAAACTATAGGCCACAACTAGCAAACTTAATTGGGAAGTCATAACATGAGCAATTGAGCACCAATCAAAGAAAGTCGTACAAGTAAGAGGAATGTCAAAAATTCAAATGAAGATTGCTCAAAGTTACAGAGCAATTCCTATAGAGCAATAATCAAAACCAGAACCAATGGTTGATGCTAAGAATGAGTTGATAAATATATACGTAAATTTCCTCTAGTGTTTTTTTCCTTGGTTTTAGGTACTATTTTGCCACAAATAAGATATTAAGAGCGCAAAATCCAGAGAACACTGAAAATGTAACTGAAAAAAAGGTCTAAAACATGTAGAATCAGTTGTCAAACAATCCAAACCTATCATTATCATGATTCATGTGATAAAGTTCAGAAAGAAAGTTGAAGGTGTAGTTGACTGCCCAAACACCTAACCAGTTTACTAGTACCACCAAACTCCCAGCTTAACATTCATTTAATTCATATTTAAAGAAAGATGTTCCATAAATTTCAATTAACTATAACCTATCTTCGGTTGGCACGAATTATCTACCTACCTACTTCTAACTAATTTTGTAGTACAACTCGTCTTCCCTACGCATAGACTATGAAAACATTAATGCATGAAAAATGTCTGAACACCATTGCATGATCTCCATTCTTATGTCCGACAGGGCTCTGATCGTGTCTAATTTTACCACTCGCAATAGGACGATTCCGTGTAGAATAGTGCTATAGAAAGAGATGTCGAACCCACAGGGAGATAAGATTTATATTCATTCTTTAATTTCATTTTATGGTATACAGGTAACTTGTTGGAAAGTTTGTTGGTTATCACGATTAAAACAAACTAAAATTAAATTGAAATATTAAACTAAGTAATCAGAGAGAAAAATCTTAGGGCTTTGACTTCACCATAATCATCATACTATGGTTAACTGGTCCAACTCTGGGAATTTAACAATTATGTTTTTCAAATGAATTGAACTCAATAACATTCGTTCAATTCGGGTTTTAAAGAAAGATGTTCTGCAAAATTCAGATAACTATAACCTATCTGTAGTTAGCGTAGACTATCCACCTACCTACTTTAACTACTCTAATTACTTTGTAAACAATCCACCTTTCTTAAGCATAGACTATGTAAACATTCTTTTGCAAAAAACATTAGAATACCATTATATGACCTCTATTCTTGTGTCCGACAAGGCTCCGCCAGATACCGCACAACAAGATAGGTTGAGAATAGATAATAAACCATTACATCTAAGACAAGGGTATAACAGTTTATAATCTACTAAAGCATGAAAACCAGTTGAGTTGTCTCAATTGCTCATAGTCATATAATCAAGTAAACATAATATAATAAAATAAAATCCCAGAGTTAAAACAATCAAACCATAATACTAGATTGGGTTACATCAGTGCCCTAAGAGAGAAATTAGCTACTTATGACGATGTCGGATGTCATCTATGTTGGAGTTGTCTTCATTGTCATGGACGACACTTCTCTTCTCAGGATCTTCACTTTTAAGGTTGTAGGAACCCTAAAAGTCACCACGCTACCAGCCTTCTGAATAACACCGTAAAAAGAACTTGAAATTTTGGACCTCTTTTATCAAGGCTTACGCCTTCTTTTATAGAAGAAAATAAGGATCTGGTGGGCTTTTAAGTCTTCTGGACCATCCGGGATGAGATACGGCTAATAAAGAGAGTAATCCCGTACTTAAATTTGACATGTCATGGAAGGCTCAAGCTTTAGGAACAGAAGCTCGAGCTTTAAGGTTCAGGCTCGAGCTTTAGGAACAAGGCTTGAGCTTCTCTGGATTGACGCTCGAGCTTTAAGAATTGGTGCTCGATCTTCACTTTGACACTTAGCCAATTTTCTTCAACTATTTTCCGAAGCGTCTTTTTCTTCAACACTTAGAATATTTTTGGGATTAACATCTTTTAACATTGCTCGATCTTTTAACATTGCTCGATCCAAGCTTCATGGGCTCGAGCACTAGGCACCAGGCTCACGCATTTGGGACTCCAGGCTTAAGCTTCAATGGATAGTGCTCGATCCTGAAGGTAAGGCATGAGACCTGGGAGCATAGCCTTTCAATTAAAATCAACTCTTCAATTTTCGACGCCTCATGCTCGAGCTTAAGGGTCAAGGCTTGAGCACCCTTAGGTAAGGCTTGAGCACCCTGAGTTGGGGCTTGCGCACCAAGGCACAAGGCTGGAGCTTCAATGCCTTGTTGACTTTTCTTTTTTCCTGAAATTTTACAAATGAATTTTTTTCGTTTAATTTTCTTTTCTGAGCTCTGTTTCTTGTCGCTTAGTGTCATCTCGAGTGCTCAAAAATGGTTTCAGAGACTCTTTTCTGTGGATTGATAACTTCCTTTGAGGACCGAGTCATTTCTGCATTTTCACTTTTCGGACACTATGTGTCTTTCATCCTTTTCCTTGTTTCGTTTTTTTCCCTATTCTGTCTTTTCCCCGTTTGTCACTTGTTTGGAAAAACCTCACTTCTCATGCTCGGAGTTGGTTTTTGACTTCACGTGCCTTCATCTTGAGTGGTTTCATCGAAATATGTATCTTTACTTTTGCAAGAAAGTACTCTGGTTGCTCACGGTGCCCACAGGGGCATGGATGCACAATTCTTTAGAATCTTTTTCATTTCTTGGGGTGTTTTTTGTAAATATCTTTTGAAGATATTTTATTTCAGGGGTATCTAAGAAAATATCTTTTGGAAGATATTTTCATTCTGGGGCAGTTTCGCAGTTAACCCTTTTTTTAGGGGTCATTGTGCAATTAACGAAAGTTATTGCAAAATGTCTCGTCTAGAGCCTGGATCCTCGTACGGGATTCATTTTCACATTTCGTCGAGTCGTGGACTCTTAGAATTCCGTTCTGGTGGTTTTTCTCCAGTTTCAGAGTTTCTGGACCCGATTGCCGCCGAACTTGTTCGGGGCATAACTTTCTGTTCGAGACTCAGTTTTCAATGCCATTTTTTCCATTATTCATATTTTCTCATTTTAAATCTTTTTTGTTCACAGAGTTTTTCCGTTTGAGCGCGTTTGCTCAAAATCCACTTTTTCGGACCCGGCGGGACCCTTTCGGGGTAGTTTTTGAGACTTACTATAAATAGGATGCCCTAAAGTGAAAAATCAGATTTTGATCATCTTCCCCACCTCTCTTGGCCGGATCTCCTAGCAGCCATGGCTGCCACTTTCTCTCTCCTCTTTTGGTCCACTTTTCCTTGATAGAAATCATTCGGCCTTAGCATTTATTGCTTCCCTCGACGTGCTCTATCTTATGCCCTTATTAGAATCCATTTCCGACGATTTTTTGAGTTCGGGTTTGGAGTCAAGTTGAGATTTTCATGGGGTTTCTTGCGGATTCTTGTTCACGGTGTTGTCCCCGACAAAACCCTCCGGTATCGTTGGATTCAGAGCACTTTTATTTCAGTGGGCTTTTGAGATTTAATCTCAAATCGAGATAGGAGGTGTTA
The DNA here is from genome assembly GCF_030987335.1 of Cornus florida. NCBI lineage: Eukaryota > Viridiplantae > Streptophyta > Magnoliopsida > Cornales > Cornaceae > Cornus > Cornus florida. The sequence goes on along the minus strand of NW_026775571.1, from coordinate 17,024,180 downwards.
TAGGTTTAATTCTTGTTATATAACATGCTATTGATGCTTATACAACTTGATTGCATGCTTAAATATGAAATCTAGAGATTTTATTATTTAATTTTCTTGTATTGGATTTGATTTTCCTGGTTGCTTATGACTTGTTTTAAATATGTAGCATGGTAATATAATGCTCTATAATATAGTTATTAACATATATTAAATTGAGAGAATTTGAACAAGTATTAAAGATTTTATTTAATATTTATCTTGAATAAAATATTAAATCATATGGCCTTAACTAGCTTAAAATCAATATGTTTTAACATATTAAATTAGGCCTTAGCATGCTCTCCAACATAGTTGAATTTCAAAGTAATTGGAGGTGTTTTGAAAATTAGTAATTATTAATTAATTTATCCTGAGTGCACTATTCACTCTATTTAAATTCCGACTTGATATTCTTGACTTACATGCCATATAGCTTCACATATATTTGATTTAGAATATTCGGTTAGGTTTTCAAACCCTTCATTTAATTAAATTCCTTGTTTAAGATTTAATCCTCATGGTGATATACAACTTGGAATTAAAGTGTGGCATGCTAGAAAATTAAGCTTAGGTATAGTTGTTCACATATATTAAATTGGGATTAATTGCATGAGAATTGCAACTTTTAATTTATATTTAACTTTAGTGAAAGGTTAAGTCACATGGTCTTAAATTGAATGAAATAAACTTGTAATGTGATATTACATTAGTCATTGGCATATTATCTAAGATATGTTAAATTAAGAGCATTTGGTTAAGTTTGAAAATCTAGAGATTTTAATTAAAAGAATTAATTAAAATCTATTTCGTGGTCCCATTAGCTTAATTAAGGTTTTAACTTGATATTTGTATTGGTCATGGCTTGTTTATTAGTATATATTAATTTGGGACTATCTGAAGTTGTTTTAGAACCTTGGGATTTAAATTAGCATGATTTATTTAAAGTTTTACTTTGTTGTTCTAACAACCTAATTGAGTTTTAGAATGGATAGAGGTGATGACCTTGCTATGCCCTTTACCATGTATTAAATTGAGGTTAATTGAAATTGAATCGGAAATCTAGAGAATTTAATTGTGTTTATCTATTTAAATTCTATCAATTTGCTCCATGATCTAGTTATGTTTTAGAAGTGGTTTCTATATTCAAATCATGGACTTAGACTTGTTGTATATTCATTCGGTTATGTTTTGAACATTGGATAACATAGTTGCTATGTTTGTATTCATGAGAATATGTTTTCCTTATTGAATATATCGTTGCCTTGTGTAATGATTTGCACACTTCGTGTTTAACATCTTTCATGCATAGCGTGTAACGAATCGCACACTGAAGATTCGACATTCATCATATTATGTTAGTTGTGGATGTAGAGCATGTATTGTATAGGTTTCCAAATTTGGTTGTGCTTAGTAGATAGTTCATTATCTTACATATTCCTATTGATATATGCGTTGTTGCACAACTTGTTGATTTTAGAAACTTGGGGATGTCGTTGTTTGACTATGGCTAGGATGTGGTTCTAGTACGGGGGATAGTCCCTCTATATAGTCTAGTACGCACATAGGGAGGTTACCCATGGGCTAGTAACCCTAAAGTAACTATGTTGTCGGTATGATCCGGCGTGACGTCCGAGTATCTACTTTGTTTGATTTCGCATTTCATTTTCAAGTTGATAACTAGATGATGTTGTAACTTGTCGTTCCATTTTAAGTTACATGATGTTAACTTTGCGAAATTGTGCTCTATGCGTTGTATTGGAAGTTCCAATGTTGGTTAAATTGCATCGATATTGAAAAATCGTGTTTTGACATTATAACAAAGCTTAGGATTGATCCTATTGATTCGTTTATAACTTAGACGTTAGGTGGCATGACCCACTTATGTTGTTTTCGTGCTTTAGATTTCAAGCTGATAACTTTAAGAAATTGTATTTTGTTGCCTTGTATAATATGCTTTTATATGGTTAGACTGCATTGAAGTTGTAATTTGCGTTTTGATTGTTCAACATGGCCTAGGATGATTCCTTAGACTTATTTAGAACATAGACGTTAGGTGACATGATCACGTTAGTTGTTTCTGTATTCGAGATTACAAGTTAATACCTTTAAGAACCTATATCTTGTTGCTTTGTACAACGTGCTTCCATATTGTTTAAATGGCATAGATGATGTGATTTATGCTAGAAACACTCTAAGATAGCTTAGGATGCTCCCTGAGTCTCATTTCGATATAGACATTAGGTGGCATAAACCCCTTTAACATGTTTCACCTAAAGGTGATAAATTTGTAAAATGCTAGGTCGATGCATGCTCATCTCCTACAAGTAGCTTTATGTTACTCATCCCTACGATACTGGGGTATATTTCAGGTATGAAGACTTGGTTCGTGAAGCCTAGCATTCCTTGGATGTCATGTAGCTTTCAAGTTTCCATTTCATGCAAATGTTAGCATGAAATGTCATTTTGTAGACTTATATGTCAAAATATGTATATTTGATTCCATGTATGTAATGTGTACTTAAGTACACTCCTTTCAATGTATTTGATATGCATGAGATGAGGCCGGAGGCCAATGACATGTAAATTGTATCCTATATAATTTTTGACTTCATGGAATATTATGAATGTATTGAAAAATATTAAGTTTTGCTTCACCATGTTTGCATTGGGTGTGGGAATTCCATTTTGATTCTTCCATTAGCATTCATTCACCATGTATGAAGTGAGGTCAAGGGCCAAACGGCATTTTGAAACCATCTCATGATTTTAAATTCCAAGTTTTCGTTCCAAACTTCGTTTTTGGCATTTTGGTCGTTGGGGGGTCATATTTTGTATCGGCTATACTTTTTAGCCGTGGACAACTATAGCACATCTTACTTGGTAAGTTACATTATCGTGCATGGTCGTTTCCGGGAAAAGCTCATTCGTTGGTGAAATGAGCCTCCTACAAACTCATTTTTCACTTTTGTTGCATTATTTGACCTAAGGGTATTTTGGGAATTTCCTTTGGGAAATAAATTCCATTCTTCACATGGTCACTTAAGAAAATGTGGTTTTAGGGAGGGTTTCTTCTTCGTGTTTTTCCATAAAATGCCTTCTTGGCATCGGACATCGCATCCGAAATTCAGCTCTCAGTTTTTAAATTTAGCAGCTTTTTGGACCCTCTGGACCAGTTTTCTTGGGAGGGCATTTAGGGCATTTTACAGTGATTTTTTCTCAATTTTTTTTGTATGTTTTGTAGAAAACTTGATTTTGAGGGGGGTTTCTTCTTTGAGTTTTTCCAGAAAATGTCATCTTGGCCCTTACATTTCCATTTTTCCCGGAAAACCCCCTGCTGCCAGGTTTTTAGGTTGCACTTTACTGCCCTCTTCACATGTAAATGGTTACAAGGGGTTTTGTAACCGGTTACATGTGCATGGGCAGTGTTTTGGTTAAATTTTTTGGCCTCCTAACCGGTTAGGAAGGTCTCCTAACCGGTTAGATATTCTTGGTTGTCACCTTTTTGACCGTTTTGCCCCTTTTTCTTCCGTTAGCCATATCGTCTTCATCCGGACTCTGTATCAAGTGATTCTTGAGTCTAAATTTATTAATTTTTCATTGTATTTCCAATGGTGTGCTCTGTGGCACCCACTTTTAAGCTAAAAATGACAATTTTGACCCTAGGTTCATTCTTGTTCGTTTTTGAAACGTTGCTTCCCCATTTGATTCCTTTGGGTTCCGTGACCTCGTTGAGGGTCATAATGGTGTCTTAGAGCCATATTGTATCTCTAGAGACTGCTGTTTTGTCTTTTGCTTTCGCATTTCGGATCTGTTATCGGGTCATCTTTCGGTTCATCAATGACGCACCGGGTTGAAAAACTTTGGCCGTCACAGGTGGTATCAGAGCGTCCAGGTTTGAAAACCGTAGGATGACGGGTTTTGGGTGCATATCATGCTTTTGTTGGTGTACCTTGATTTATTTATGTGCCTATGATAACATGTTTTGGTATTATAACATGTTTACGTGCTTTGTTTGATAACATGCTCGGTGTGATGACATGTTTTCTTTACTTATCTGCTTCTGTGTTTAAAAGCATCTTTGTTTGATATGTTTGCTTATGTGGCACCTTGAGTATATAATCCGTTGCTATGTTGCATGCTAGCTACTTCTTTTATGTCTAGTTTTGACAGTGTCTCTTAGGATTTGTCATATCCCTTGGATGCCTTTTTGTTTCACGAGTTTCTTCCTTGGATAGGAGGAATTCATTCCGTAGGGACCCATGTAGGGAATCTTCTTGTATATTCTGTTGGTTGATGCGAGTAAGGCTCATGTGAGCGTAGAATCGCAATCCTTATCTGGTGGAGTGAGACGTGTGCCAAGGAGACACCGTTTCATTTCGTTTTCCTTTGTAGCTTCTAGATCTAAGGCCTTAAGTGTAGCGGTGCCTAGGGCTTGTTGTCAGAGTTTTGGGATTAGCCAAGATGGTCTGGCCAGACATTATTGGACCATACCCCACTCTCGCTGATGCCTGGTTTTCACAGTGCTTTTGGTAATGAGCATTCTGACATTGATGTCATCCATATCAAAAGTTTTCTTAGAGTTGACTAGGTTTGGGGTATGTTACGGACTAGTGCCTTATACCGTCATGCTACCTTGCTGACGAGTAAGTGTGAGCGGGTTCTGGTTGCTGTTCGTATTGCCTTGTCACTCTCTCCTTTCATCATGATTCAACGTTCCTTTGTCTTGGGATTCTCTCGGTGGTTGACGTTGAGTTAACGTGCCGGTTCGTATGAGGTGTTGTCTCAGTTCATGGTTTCGCATTCCTTCAGTTGATCTTTAGACTTCAGGATTGGTCCTTCAGTGCATTGTGAGCTGTCCTTTGATTTAACCTTTTGTTCAGTTATTATTCTGTTCCCTCTGGTATGTTCCTAATTTTGGGGACGAAATTCCTTTAAAGAGAGTAGGTTGTAACGACCGAGTCATTTGTCTTCCCTTCTTTTTTCCTGAAATTTTTTGAATGAATTTTTTTCGTTTAATTTTTTTTTCTGAACTCTGTTTCTTGTCGCTTAGTGTCATTTCGAGTGCTCAAAAATGGTTTCAAAGACTCTTTTCCGTGGATTGAAAACTTCCTTTGCGGACCGAGTCATTTCTGCATTTTCACTTTTCGGACACTATGCGCCTTTCGTCCTTTTCCTTGTTTCGTTTTTTTCCCTATTGTCTTTTCCCCGTTTGTCACTTGTTTGGCAAAACCTCACTTTTCATGCTTGGAGTTGGTTTTTGACTTCACGTGCCTTCATCTTGAGTGGTTTCATCGAAATACGTATCTTTACTTTTGCAAGAAAGTACTCTGGTTGCTCCCGGTGCCCACAGGGGCATGAATGCACAATTCTTTAGAATATTTTTCATTTCTTGGGGTGTTTTTCCTAAATATCTTTTGAAAATATTTTATTTCAGGGGTATCTAAGAAAATATCTTTTGGAAGATATTTTCATTCTGGGGCAATTTCACAGTTAACCCTTTTTGTAGAGGTCATTGTGCAATTAACTAAAGTTATTGCAAAATGTCTCGTCTGGAGCCTGGATACTCGTACGGAATTCATTTTCACATTTCATCGAGTCGTGGACTCTTAGAATTCCGTTCTGGTCGTTTTTCTCCAGTTTCAGAGTTTCTGGACCCGGTTGCCGTCGAACTTGTTTGGGGCATAACTTTCTGCTCGGGGCTCAATTTTCAACGCTGTTTTTTCTGTTATTCATATTTTCTCATTTTAAATCTTTTTTGTTGACAGAGTTTTTCCGTTTAAGCGCGTTTGCCCAAAATCCACTTTTCCGGACCCAGCGGGGCCCTTTCGGGGCTATTTTTGAGACTTACTATAAATAGGATGCCCTAAAGTGAAAAATCATATTTGATCATCTTCCCCACCTCTCTTGGCCGGATCTCCTAGCAGCCATGGCTGCCACTTTCTCTCTCCTCATTCGGTCCACTTTTCCTTGATAGAAATCATTCGGCCTTAGCATTTATTGCTTCCTTCGACGTGCTCTATCTTATGCCCTTATTAGAATCCATTTCTGATGAAATTTCGAGTTCGGGTTTGGAGTCAAGTTGCGATTTTCATGGGGCTTCTTGCGGATTCTTGTTCACGGTGTTATCCCCGACAAAACCCTCCGGTATCGTTGGATTCGGAGTACTTTTATTTTGGTGGGCTTTTGAGATTTAATCTCAACTCGAGGTAAGAGATGTTATAGGTTTAATTCATGTTATATAACATGCTATTGATACTTATACAATTTGACTGCATGCTTAAATATGAATTCTAGAGATTTTATTATTTAATTTTCTTATATTGGATTTGATTTTCCCGGTTGCTTATGACTTGTTTTAAATATGTAGCATGGTAATATAATGCTCTATAATATGGTCATTGACATATATTTAATTGAGGGAATTTGAACAAGTATTAAAGATTTTATTTAATATTTATCTTGAATAAAATATTAAATCATATGGCCTTAACTAGCTTTAAATTAATATGTGTTAGCATATTAAATTAGGCCTTAGCATGCTCTCCAACATAGTTGAATTTGAAAGTGATTGGAGGTGTTTTGAAAATTAGTAATTATTAATTAATTTGTCCCGAGTGCACTATTCACTCTATTTAAATTCCGACTTGATATTCTTGACTTACATGCCATATAGCTCCACATATATTTGATTTAGAATATTCGGTTAGGTTTTTAAACCCTTCATTTAATTAAATTCCTTGTTTAAGATTTAATCCTTATGGTGATATACAATTGGAATTGAAGTGTGGCATGCTAGAAAATTAAGCTTTGGTACAGTTGTTTACATATATTAAATTGGGATTAATTGCATGAGAATTGCAACTTTTAATTTATATTTAATTTTAGTGAAAGGTTAAGTCACATGGTCTTAAATTGAATGAAATAAACTTGTAATGTGATATTACATTAGTCATTGGCATATTATCTAAGATATGTTAAATTGAGAGCATTTGGTTAAGTTTGAAAATCTAGAGATTTTAATTAAAAGAATTAATTAAAATCGATTTCATGGTCCCATTAGCTTAATTAAGGTTTTAACTTGATGTTTGCATTGGCCATGACTTGTTTATTAGTATATATTAATTTGGGACTATCTGAAGTTGTTTTAGAACCTTGGGATTTAAATTAGTATGATTTAATTAAAGTTCTACTTTGTTGTTCTAACAACCTAATTGTGTTTTAGAATGGATATAGGTGATGACCTTGCCATGCCCTTTAACATGTATTAAATTGAGGTTAATTGAAATTGAATCAAAAATCTAGAGAATTTAATTGTGTTTATCTATTTAAATTCTATCAATTTGCTCCATGATCTAGTTGTGTTTTAGAAGTGGTTTCTATATTCAAATCTTGGACTTAGACTTGTTGTATATTCATTTGGTTATGTTTTGAACATTGGATAACATAGTTGCTATGTTTGTATTCATGAGAATATGTTTTCCTTATTAAATATATTGTTGCCTTGTGTAATGATTTGCACACTTCGTGTTTACCATCTTTCATGCATAGCGTGTAACGAATCGCACACTGAAGATTCGACATTCATCATATCATATTAGTTGTGGATGTAAAGCATGTGTTGTATAGGTTTCCAAATTTGGTTGTGCTTAGTAGATAGTTGATTATCTTGCATATTCCTGTTGATATATGCGTTGTTGCACAACTTGTTGATTTTGGAAACTTGGGGATGTCGTTGTTTGACTATGGCTAGGACGTAGTTCTAGTATGGGGGTTAGTACCTCTATATAGTCTAATGCGCACATAGGGAGGTTACCCATGGGCTAGTAACCCTAAAGTAACTATGTTGTCGGTTTGATCCAGTGTGACATCCGAGTATCCACTTTGTTTGATTTCGCATTTCATTTTCAAGTTGATAACTAGATGATGTTGTAACTTGTTGTTCCTTATTTGTCGTTCCATTTTAAGTTACATGATGTTAACTTTGCGAAATTGTGCTCTATGCATTGTATTGGAAGTTCCAATGTTGGTTAAATTGCATTGATATTGAAAAATCATATTTTGACGTTCTAACAAAGCTTAGGATTGATCCTATTAATTCGTTTATAACTTAGACGTTAGGTGGCATGACCCACTTCTGTTCTTTTCGTGCTTTAGATTTCTAACTGATAGCTTTAAGAAATTATATTTTGTTGCCTTGTATAATATGCTTTTATGTGGTTAGACTGCATTGAAGTTGTAATTTGCATTTTGATTGTTCAGCATGGCCTAGGATGATTCCTTAGACTTATGTAGAACATAGACGTTAGGTGACATGATCACTTTAGTTGTTTTTGTATTCGAGATTGTAAGTTAATACCTTTAAGAACCTATATCTTGTTGCTTTATACAACGTGCTTTCGTATTGTTTAAATGGCATAGATGATGTGATTTATGCTAGATACACTCTAAGATAACTTAGGATGCTCCCTGATTCTCATTTCGATATAGACGTTAGGTGGTATGAACCCCTTTAACATGTTTCACCTTAAGGTGATAAATTTGTAAAATGCTAGGTCAATGCATACTCATCTCCTACGAGTAGCTTTATGTTACTCACCCCTACGATACTGGGGCATATTTTAGGTACGAAGACTTGGTTCGTGAAACCTAGCATTCCTTGGATGTCGTGTAGCTTTCAAGTTTCCATTTCATGCAAATGTTAGCATGAAATGTCATTTTGTAGACTTATATGTCAAAATATGTATATTTGATTCCATGTATGTAATGTGTACTTAAGTACATTCCTTTCAATGTATTTGATATGTATGAGATGAGGCAGGAGGCCAATGACATGTAAATTGTATCCCATGTAATTTTTGACTTCATGGAATATTATGAATGTATTGAAAAATATTGAATTTTGCTTCACCATGTTTGCATTGGGTGTGAGAATCCCATTTTGATTCTTCCATTAGCATTCATTCACCACGTATGAAGTGAGGTCAAGGGCCAAACCGCATTTTGAAACCATCTCATGATTTTAAATTCCAAGTTTTCGTTCCAAACTTCGTTTTTGGCATTTTGGCCGTTGGGGGGTCATATTTTGTATCGGCCATATTTTTTAGCCGTGGACTATTGTAGCACATCTTACTTTGTATGTTCCGCTTGTGTGCACGGTCGTTTCCGGGCAAAGCTCATTCGTTGGTGAAATGAGCCTCCTACGGACTCATTTTTCACTTTTGTTGCTTGATCTGACCTAAGGATATTTTGGGAATTTCCTTTGGGAAATAAATTTCATTCTTCACATAGTCACTTAGAAAATGTGATTTTAGGGGGGGTTTCTTCTTTGTGTTTTTCCAGAAAATGCCATCTTGGCATCGGAAATCGCATCCGAAGTTCAGCTCTCAGTTTTTAAATTTTGCAGCTTTTTGGACCCTCTGGACCAGTTTTCTTGGGAGGGCATTTTGGGCATTTCACAGTGATTTTTTCTCAATTTTTTCCATGTGGCACGTAGAAAACTCGATTTTGAGGGGGTTTTCTTCTTTGAGTTTTTTCAGAAAATGTCATCTTGGCCCTCAAATTTTCATTTTTCCCGGAAAAACTACTGCTACCAGGTTTTTGGGTTGCACTTTACTGCCCTCTTCACATGTAAATGGTTACGAGGGGTTTCGTAACCGGTTACATGTGCATGGGTAGTGTTTTGGTCAAATTTTTTGGCCTCCTAACCGGTTAGGAAGGTCTCCTAACGTGTTAGATGTTCTTGGTTGTCACTTTTTTGACCGTTTTGCCCCTTCTTCTTCCGTTAGCCATATCTTTTTCATCCGGACTCCGAATCAAGTGATTCTTTAGTCTAAATTCATTAATTTTTCATTGTCTTTCCAATGGTGTGCTCGGTAGCACCCACTTTTAAGCTAGAAATGACAATTTTAACCCTAGGTTCATTCTTGTTCATTTTTGAAATATTGCTTCCCCATTTGATTCCTTTGGGTTCTGTGACCTCGTTGAGGATCATAATGGTGTCTTAGAGCCATATTGTATCTCTAGAGACCGTTGTTTTGTCTTTTGCTTCCACATTTCGGATCCGTTATCGGGTCATCTTTCTGTTCATCAATGACGCACCGGGTTAAAAAACTTGGGCCGTCACAGATTGGGATCATAGACAGGTTCTGTATCCCGGACAAAAAAGTCAACCAGAAAATAGAACTTATCCACTTTCATAAGAACATCTTCAATGATCCCACGTGGTTGCTTCATAGATCGATCAGCAAGTTGCAACACCATTGTTGTGGGTTTAAGCTCTCCCAAGCCTAATTGCTCATACACTGAGTAAGGAAGAAGATTAACACTCGCTCTAAGTTCAAAAAGTGCTTGGTCTATCACATTGTTTCCAATGGTGCAAGATATGGTAGGAGCACCAGGATCTTTGAACTTACGAGGAGTGTTGTGCTGAATGATTGCACTGACTCACTGAGTAACAATGCCAAAAATTGATGTGTGTCAATAATAAATTAACCACTCGCAATAGAATGAATCCTTGTAGGATAGGGCTATGTTGAGGGTGTCGAACCTCAAGGACTGTGGTGGTTTATCAAGTCTTCAAGTAACACTATTTTAATTTAAAAAGAGGATTTGATTTTGTTGTGATGCAATAATATAAACAAAAAATAAATAAAGTAAAAGAAAAGATCAAGGATAGAGATACTTAGGGATTGACTTCACCAAGAACCTCATGCTATGGTAAACTGTTCAACCTTGGGATTTCAACAATTATGTATTATATGGAATTAAACTTAATAACATTCGTTTAATTCAGATTTAAAGAAAGATGTTTAATAAATTTCAGTTAATAATAAACTATCTTCAGTTGGCACGAATTATCTACCTACCTACTTCTAACTAATGTTGCAGTATAACTTGTCTTCCCTAGGCATAGACTACGAAAAGATTCATTCATGAAAAATGTTTGAACACCATTGCATGATCTCCATTCTTATGTCCGATAGGCCTCCACCAACTACCGTCCAATAAGAATAGGTTGAATATAATTTAAGAATAATTAAATCTAAGACAAGGTATTAATTATTCAAAAACTATATAATCATTAAAAACCAATTAAATTAAGTTAATTACACATAATCATGCAATCAAAATACATAATATATTAAATTCCCAATGTATAGAACAATCAAACCATAATATTCAGATTCGGGCTACATCAATGCCCTAAGAGAGGAATTAACTACTCATGACGATGCAAAATATCATATGTGTTGTTGTGGTCTTCATCGCCATGGACCGCTAAAACTCCTTTTGAATCTTCTTTTTCAAACCCTAAAAGCCGCCGTGAGAGAGAGTGTGACGGCCCTAGTTTTTCAAGCCAGTGCGTCTTGTGATGAACCAAAGATTGACCTAATAACGGATCCAGATGCAGACGCAAGAAATAAAACAATGGTCTCCCAAGGCACAACACACCTCTAATATACTTTGATAACCTTCCATGAGGTCGTGGAACTCAATGAGAACTGACGCGGAAGTAAAACATCGAAAATAAGACAAATAAGCCCCTAGGGCCAAAATAGTCATTTTACGTGGAAATAACGTCCCTAGAATGTACATAATTTCCGAGACACATCTGTGACTTCCCATGAAGTCACGGAACTCAAAAGAAAGTAGCGGAAGCAAATTGCAAGAAAACTGGGCAAAAATAGCCCCAAGGGCAAAATGGTCATTTTTAAAAATATAGATTCAGGTGCTACTGAGCACACCGTTGGAAAAATAATGAAAAACTAATCAAGATGGACTCAAGAATCGCATGATTCGGAGTTCGGAAGAAGGAGAAACGGCAAAACAAAGAAAAACGGACATATAAAGCAAAAACGGTAAACTGGTAATTATTTAGAAATATCCAGATGTAACCGAGCACACTGTTGGATAGACGACAAAAAATCAGTCAAGTTTACTCGATTTGGAGTCTGGACAAGGGAGAAAGGTCAAAAACAAAAACGATGTCATAGCGGCCTAACGAGGGCCATGACAGCTACTGTTGCTGTCAACCCACTGCTACTGCAACTGAGAGTGAAAACGGGCATCGAAACGAACTTTTTTGGAAAAACTCAAAGAAGAAACCCCCACCCCCCCCCCCCCTAAAATCAAGTTTGCTACCCGAAAACACGGACAGAAAAAAAAAAAAAAAAAAAAAAAAAAAAAAAAAAAAATTGCGCTGTGAAAGGCCCAGAATACCCCGAAGAAAATTAGGTCAAGAAGGTTAAAATCTTGAGGTTTTTAAATTTCCTAAATTGAAAATGCAATCTTAAATTACACCCACAAGACCCCCGGAAGTTTCGGATCGGCCGACACATTTTTCAAAAAAAGTTGATGAATAGTACCAAGTACTAAAATCTCAAGTTTTAAAGCAAATGGCATAAACCAGAAAAATGAACTTTGCGTGGGATTTCCGGGACCAAGACGACATTTTCTGGAAAAACACGAAGAACAAACCCCCCCTAAAATCACGTTTCCTAAGTGACCAAGTTAAGGCCGGAATTTATTTTTTTAAAAGAAAGACCCAAAATGCCCTTAAACCAGATTGTGCATAAAAGTGTCAAAATAAATCCATAGAGTATTCATTTTGTAAAATATGACTCTAAGCTCAACAACGATCATGCACGCAAATGTAATTTGCCAAAATACACGTGTTCCAATGGCTCACGGCCTCCTAGCATATCATATACAAAATATGACCTATCAACGCCAAAAATCTCATGAAATTCCATAAGCAACTATGAATTTAAATTAGTATACATGTCATGTAAGTATCTTTGGCCCTTGGCCTCATTACATACACATCCAAAGAGTATCAAATGGTACACTTAAGTGCACATTATATAGTTTGTGTAATGACCCGGTCATTTTTCTTCCTTTCTTTTTTTCGGTAATTTCTTTTTTCGTCTTTTTTCCTATTTCGCCCTTTCCTCATTTATCATTTTTCCTTACATAACCTCACTTTTTGTGCTCAGATTTGATTTCGGTTTTGCATTCATTCATGATATTTGATTTCCATGATATTTGTACTTTTACCTTAGTAGGAAATACATTCTAGTTGCTTATTTTTTTGTAAAGGGTATGGATGCATACTTTATTGTAATTATTATTGACTTTTGGGGTTTTAGTGTAATTATATAAAATAATTATTTTTCGTCTTAGGGACCTTTTTGTAATTTAATTTGGAAGATATTTTGAAAAATGACCCTTTTTGTATTTTTTGGAAAATGTGACAAGTGTCACATTCTCATGGTGCCACTTGCTAGCATTAGAGTGGAGTGACTTGAAAACATAATCTATTGACATTTGGAAGGTGGAGATTCACCCACTTGCTATCCTAGGATTGGAGCACTGTTGCCTTAGATGGTTGACAAGTGTAGGCTTAAGATTAAGCCTAGGAAAGAGCCATTGATTAGTGACAAGTGTAAGCACAAAAATAAGTCTTGCATTGTGTGCGTGTGAGAGGTAGTGTAAGAACACATAGTGAGTGGAGGATTTCTAGACCTTCCACTCACCATTTTACACTTTATCTTTTTCATTTCATTGTTCTTCATAACCCTAAACCAAGCCACCATTGGAGAAAAGCTTGGTTAATAGCTTTCTTCTTCATTTTGGCCAACTTCGACTCACCTTAGACTAAAAGCCTTGGGACATAAAAGTTTCCTCTTTCTCTCCTCTTCAAAACCCTTGTTTGGTTTCCATTTTTAGCTTGGTTGCATTGGATTATAGAGATTCAATTCTCTATTGAGGTAGGGGTGGTTGTATGTTTATCCTCTTTGGGTTTTATATATATTAAAGCTTGATATATATTGATTACATACTTTTTAAATTCTTGTATTTGCATATAAATAGAGATTTATTATGCTTGACTTAGGGTTTGTGAATTAGAGCATGTATATGACCATTAAATGGAATAGGTAAATTATTGTTAAATGACTTGCCTAATACTTGTGATTTTATTAGGGGTCTATTGTAGATTTCTTGGAGTGGTACTTACATTGTTAAGTAATAGAAAATTCATTGAAGGTCTAGTGTGAAAATCCTGTATATGACACTTGTATTTATTTGTAGGTAAATTACGATATTGCGTGATTAGTAATTGTGGCCTACATTGATAGTAAATTGCTTAGTGTAATATGTAGTATCAATAACATGCCACTTTAGACATGTAACTTTAGGGCATGGTTGTGTGGTTTCACCCCACTTATGCTTGGTAGATAATTTCATGCATTGAGATTATATAAATGTCATGGACTTGTTGATTTTTGGAAGCTTGTAAGGATATAAAATGTTGATGGCTAGGGTTTGGCTCTAGTACGGAAGATAAGAATTCTCCTAAGTCATAGTGCGCACTAGGTAGTACCTTGTGGGTCGTAATTACCCAAAATAACTTGTATGGTCTCGTGGCCATATATCCTAGTCTTTCCATATTTGATTTCACATTATATTCCAAGTTGTAAATCATGGATTTCTTGTAGCTTGTGATTTGGTAATTTTAGTTTCAATACAGTTAGTGTACTTGTTTATGTATACTTGGATGCTATGGGTTTATCACTTCAAATATTTGTATAGCTTGAGATGATCCCTTAGAGTACCATAAAAGCATAGACGTTAGGTGGAATGCACCCTTGTAATGATCTATGTTTGGTTTGCATTATACTTGAAACTATAGGGTATGTGCATGCATCACATCCTACGAGTAACTTGATTACTCACTCTAGTGGTTTGGGTTGTTTTATAAATAAAGAGACTATATTCTTGGATGCTCATCGTCCTTTGAGGCTCATGAACAATTTGGAGCATTTTTGTATATTAACATGTAAGTGTTTAGCATGTTTTACTTTTGATGTCATATTTTTGCATACCATGGGTGTATGGTATTTTGGAAGCTAATGTAACTTCCTTAATGTGTAATGATACTTAAGTATTTACTTTTGACATTATAAGTATGTTTACTTTTGTACTTGTATTCATTTGGTACTAAATTTTTGCCTTAAAAATGCATTTTTACCAACTTGGAGGTTTGGCATATGAAATCCTTATAATTAACTTGTATAAAGCAATAAGTTGTTGTAATACATTCATTTTTTTTTATTTAAAGGTTGTTGACATGCTCAGATACTCAAATCTCATTGAAAATCAGTTTTAAACTTTCATTTTTGAACCAATTCATGAGGGTATTTGAAGCATGGGTTAAACCTTAACACATTTGGCATATAGAAGGTCTTACAACAGCTTTTCAAGGTGTTTCGGTCGTCCAAAACTCTATTTCGGTCGACCGATGGCTTTTGGGAAACTCATTGCATAGTAAAAACTTATTTCCAGTAGGTTTTTTCACTGTTCAGGACCATTTCAGTCGACCGATGGCCTATTTCGGTCTACCGAAACAACCTCCTCTCAAAAAATCATGTTTTTAGCAAAATTATGCCCATATTCGATCGTCCAAAACTCTATTTTGGTCGACCGAAATAACTTGCATTCACACAGCTTCCAAGTTATGTTTCAGCACTAAAGTTTCAACTTTAAAGGGTCATAACTCCTTTGTTTCTAATCCAAATGGGATGATTCTTGAGCCTAAACTAAATGATTTTGAGTCAAATTTCCAATGGTACCTATGCCATTCTCAGATTCCAATCACAGTGGGAGTTATTCATGTTTTAGTGAGGTAGTTTCAGTTTTTGCTTAAACCGGGAAAGGGCAATTTTGTGGGATTCTTAGCTAATGTTCTTGGAACCTCTTGGAATATTGTGAAATGATTAGATAAGGTTTTATTCACCTTGTTTGACTTGTTTAGAGTCACTTTTCTTCTTTTATTTGTGAATTGACCATTTTACCCCTAATTAACGGATTTAACTCATTTTGACACTAGTTTCCTCTTTCGCACTCTTTAAGTTTCGTGACTTCATGGAACGTCTCGTTTGGTGTCTTAGAGATGATTTATATCTCAAAAGACCTTGGGCTCATCTTTTGCTTCCGCATTTTAGATCCGTTATCGGGTCAATTTTTGGGTTATCACTGACGCACTGGGTTGAAAAACTTGGGCCATCACAAGTGGTATTAGAGCTCCTAGGTTCGAAAATCTTAGGACGACTGGTTTTGGATGCATATAATGCTTTTGTTGACATGCTTTGATATGTTTACGTGTTCTTTGATAACATGTTTTGACTTGATAACATGTTTACGCGCTTATGTGGTAATATGTTTTGGAGTCTACTTTAACTATTTTAGTATGTTGTATATGCTTATATGCCTTAGCGTTTTGTATATGCTTGTTGGGTGTTAGCATGTTGTATATACTTGTATATTTAGCATGACTATATGTTGCATACATTTCTTGCTTGTATTATGTGCTACTTGCTTCGTGCATTCATGGTGTGAGTTACATTAGGTCTTAACGACTTGCGTTGCTGTTGACTTTGTCCCTTATGTGTGTAACACCATGGTTTTGACTCACAGAGAGTCTTCTCATCACATCGGAGTGGATAAGCAAGTTGAGGAGCAGGTTATAGACACCGGGCTCGCACGGGATCCAGGGAGGCCTAGGGCTTGACCTCGTGGTGTGGATCCTAATCCACCACGAGTGCCGACTTATGAGAAGCAGATTGCACAGGGAGTGGCTCTGGGGATGTCAAAGTCCATTCAGCAGATGTTTCGTCAGCATGTGGTAGGGATGCAGATTTTGGTACCGGCACCAGCACCAGCACCAGCACCAGCACGGGCACCAGTTGCTAATGAGGCATTGGACTACTTCATGAAGTTACAGCGGGTTAAGATCGACCAGTTTGCAGGGAGTATGGATCCGCTTACTTTAGAGACATGGCTTGATCTCATGTTTCTTAAGCTCGATAGCATGGCAGTACTTACAAACCGATTGAGGATCTTCTTGACTGCCTTTATGTTCATGGGAGATGCCGATATCAGGTGGAAGTCCATGACTAATATCCACGATGTGGAGGTGATGACATGGGAGGAGTTCAGGATATTATTCTTCGACCGCTTCTTTCCGAGGGCTATGAGGCAGGACATGAGAGTACAGTTCACAGGTCTCTATCAGGGCAGGATGAGTGTCATTGAGTATGAGACACGTTTCACTTCTCTTTCCCGCTATGCACTGAAGATGGTAGCTACCAATGAGCTCAGGGTGAGGAAGTTTCAGGATGGATTACATCTTGATATTAGGCCACGAATTTCAGTATTGGAATTGAGGACCTATAGGGAGGTAGAGAAGAAAGTTATGTTAGTTGAGGCAGAGGACCGAGATCAGCTCAAGATCAAGGGTTCATATAAGCAGTCTCGTGGAGAGACTTCATCAGTATCCGTTGGGAGTCAATGGAAGAAGGCTAAGGCCGGGGATAGTTCACGTACTCAGGGACAGTCACAGCAGGCTCAGTCTGTACCTGCAGTTCCAGTATCTTCGGGGTCAGCCCGGGGAGTGATTTCTCACCACTATCAGTAGCCGGGGCATATCAAGCCTCGCTGCCCACAGCTTCAGCCACAGGCCAGTCAGCCACAGGCTAATAAGCCTATAGCTTCGACGAAGGGGGTTTGCGGAGCTTGTCATTATTGCAAGCAACCAAGTCACTTCAGGAAAGAGTGTCCGAAATTACAAGGTGGGACACAGAGTGGCATAGGTTCACAGGCCAAACCGGCACAGTCAGTAGTTGTGTAGTCAGGTTTTAAGGTGCCAGTGGCACCGACAATTAGTTCTAATCTAGGTAGAGGCTCTACGCCTACTGTTTCCGGACATTAGTCAAGCCACCAGGGCAGTTCTCAATAGTCGGGGCTCAAGGATGAGCTTACGCATTGCCACAGGCCGATACCTCCACAGGGACTTCTACAGTTCAAGGTATCTTTCCAGTTTTTAGTTCTTGGGCTAGAATTCTTGTTGACACAGGTGTATCACATTCATTCATATCTGCTTCATTTGCACATTCATTGGGTCTGGAGGTCACGCAGCGGGATGGTTTTCTTTGTGTTGACACACAAGTTAGGGGTCCAGTGTTTTTGGACCGTGTTTGTCAGGGTTATACTATCAAGATAGCTGGGCGGACTTTAGAGTTCGATTTTATTATTTTTGACATGACGGGCTTTGACGTCATTCTCAAGATGGATTGGTTATCCTTCTTTCGTACTACGATCGATTGCTTCCGTGGGAGGGTGACTGTCTGCACTCCCAAGGGAGATTGTTTCCATTTTGTGGGAGATCAAAGTGATTTCCACCCGGCGATGGTTTTCAGTATTGGTGACTGGAGTCACCACAGATCTTACTTGGCTAGTTTGCTAGTTGACGAGGATAACAGTTTGGGCCGTGTCCTTCCAGCAGTTGTTAAGGAGTTTGTTAATGTCTTTCCAGAGGAACTGACAGAGTTACCTCCTTTAAGGGAAGTTATTTTTGGCATTGATGTCATTCTCGGTACAACACCCATCTCTATGACACCGTAACATATGGCATCGGCAAAACTAGATAAATTGAAAGCTCAGTTGGATGATTTGAAAGCTAAGGGCTTTATTCGTCCTAGTGCTTCACCTTGGGGAGCACCGGTTCTTTTTGTGAAGAAGAAGGATGGGTCTTTAAGACTTTGCATCAATTATCGCAAGCTGAACCACGTTACGATGAAGAACAAGTATCATTTGCCTAGAATTAATGACTTGTTTGATCTGTTAAAGGGAGCCACTTGTTTTCGAAGACTGATTTGAGATTTGGTTACTATTAGTTGAGGGTTAAGGATGAGGATATATCCAAGACCGCTTTTCGTACACGGTATGGCCATTATGAGTTTCTGGTGATGCCATTTGATTTGACCAATGCTCCAGCTGCTTTTATGGACTTGATGAACCGCGTATTCAGTGACCATCTGAATCAATTCGTTGTGGTTTTTGTTGATGACATTCTCGTATGCTTAGCTTCGGTGGAGGAACATAAGAATCATTTGAGGACAGTATTACAGATCCTTAGGGATAATTAGTTGTACGCCAAGTTTGAGAAATGTAAATTTTGGCTACAGGAAGTGAAGTTCCTTGGACATGTCGTGTCAAGGGGCGATGTTGTAGTAGATCCGTCAAAGATTGAATCAGTGATGGATTGAGAACGTCCGAAGAGAGTGTTTAAGATTCGGAGTTTTCTTGGCCTAGCCGGCTATTACCAGAGATTTGTTCAGGATTTCTCTCGTTTAGCGGCACCTATGACTCGACTTACCCACAAGAGGGTCAAGTTCGTATGGAATGAGGCTTGTGAGTCTACTTTTCAGGAGTTGAAGGTCAGGTTGACATCCGCTCCAGTTCTGATCATTCCAGAACGTGGTTTGGGTTATATGATCTTTTGTAATGCTTCGCGGGAAGGTTTAGGTTGTGTCTTGATACAGACAGAGCGGGTGGTTGCTTATGGGTCTCGACAGTTGAAAACTCAAGAGTTGAACTATCCGACACATGATTTAGAATTGGCAGTAGTTATCTTTGCCCTGAAAAGGTGGAGACACTATTTGTATGGGGAGAAGTTTGAGGTTTTCTCCGATCACAAGAGTCTCAAGTATCTCTTCTCTCATAAGGATTTGAACTTGAGACATTGCAGATGGGTCGAGTTCATGGAGGACTACGACTTTGAGTTACAGTACCATCCGGTTAAGGCCAACGTAGTGGCCGATGCATTGAGCAGGAAGTCACGGGGGACTCTTACTAGCATTTCCATTCATAGATAAAGGTGCTAAAAGAGCTTGCAGATCTTAGCTTACAGTCTTATGAGGATGTTTCGTCA
Organism: Cornus florida; assembly: GCF_030987335.1. Lineage (NCBI taxonomy): Eukaryota > Viridiplantae > Streptophyta > Magnoliopsida > Cornales > Cornaceae > Cornus > Cornus florida. The sequence goes on along the minus strand of NW_026775571.1, from coordinate 17,004,388 downwards.
GCTATTTTGTTTAGCCTCGTGGCTTAACCGGTTCTTGTTAGTAGAGTTATTGAGGCACAGTTAGAGGATGGGGAGATGAAGTCCATCCATGTTCGGATTTTAGGCGGTAAGGATGTAAAGGGTTGGACCTTACATTCAGACGGTGGTCTCAGGTACAAGGGGATGATGTTTGTTCCCTTGTCTTGTCGTGAAGACATTCTTCAGGATTTTCACCACTCTCGACTCGCAATTTATCCTGGTGGTACGAAGATGTATCACAATCTACGATGACAGTTTTGGTGGTAGGGCATGAAATGGGATATTTCACAGTTTGTGGTTCGATGCCTTACTTGTCAGCAAGTGAAGGCAGAGCATCAGCGATCGGCAGGGCTGTTGCAACCACTACCAGTGGCTGAATGAAAATGGGAGCATATCACTATGGATTTTGTAACGGGACTTCCGAGGTCTCAAGTAGGGAATGACGCCGTTTGGGTCATAGTTGACATGTTGACTAAGACGGCTCACTTCTTGCCCATGGCAGTGACAGACAGTGCAGAGAGATTGAGTGGACTATATGTGAGATAGATTGTTAAGCTTCATGGGGTTCCTGTATCCATTGTTTCAGATAGGGAACCGCGGTTCACATCTCACTTTTGGTAGAGTTTTCAGGAAGCTCTCAACACGGGGCTTCATTTTAGTATGGTATTCCATCCTCAGACTGATGGTCAGTCGAAACGTACCATTCAGATATTGGAGGATATGTTACGGGCTTATATCTTAGATTTCAGAGGTAGTTGGGAGGACTACTTGCCTTTGGTTGAGTTTGACTACAACAATAGTTACCAGACCAGTATTGGCATGGCACCTTTTGAGGCATTGTATGGCAGGCATTGTAGATCTCCAATTTGTTGGACCGAGGTCGGTGATACCGTTGCCTTGGGTCCTAACATTGTCATTGAAACTACAGAGAAAATCAAGTTGATTCGGCAGTGGTTAGCTAATGAACAGAGCAGACAGAAGAGTTATGCTGACAAAAGGAGACGATCCTTGTCTTTTGAGGTGGGGGACCACGTCTTTCTCAAGATTTCTCCACGAAAGGGACTTCTCAGATTTTGGCAGACGGGCAAGTTGTCTCCTAGGTTCATTGGACCATTCCAAATTTTGGAGTGCGTCGGTGAAGTTTGCTTATCATTTGGCATTACTGCTAGACTTGGATAGGGTTCACGATGTCTTTCATGTCTCTATGTTGAGAAAGTATGAGCCTGATCCATCGCATGTTTTACGGTGGATAGATGTTGTTGTTGATGAGGATGTGACCTACGAGGAGGGTCCGGTCCAGATTATTGATTCACGGAAGCAGTTCTTGCGGACCAAGACTATCCCATTAGTTAAGGTCTTGTGGAAACACCACGGCGTTAAGGAGGCTACCTGGGAGCTCGAGCAGGAGGTTCACTCTCGGTATCCCCATTTGTTCTCTCTTTCAGGTACGATTCGATTTCGGGGACGAAATCCTTTTAAGGAGGGTAGGTTGTAATGACCCGGTCATTTTTCTTCCTTTCTTTTTTTCGGTAATTTCTTTTTTTGTCTTTTTGCCTATTTCATCCTTTCCTCGTTTATCATTTTTCCTTGCATAACCTCACTTTTTGTGCTCGGATTTGATTCCGGTTTTACATGCATTCATGATATTTGATTTCCATGATATTTGCATTTTTATTTTAGTAAGAAATACATTCTAGTTGCTTACTTTTTCGTAAACAGCATGGATGTATACTTTATTATAATAATTATTGACTTTTGGGGTTTTAGTGTAATTATATAAAATAATTATTTTTCGTTTAAGGGACCTTTTTGCAATTTAATTTGGAAGATATTTTAAAAAATGAACTCCGTACAATTTCTGGAAAATATGACAAGTGTCACATTCTCATGGTGCTACTTGTTAGCATTGGGGTGGAATGACTTAGAAACATAATCTATTGACATTTGGAGAGTGGAGATTCACCCACTTGCTGGCCTACGATTGGAGCACTTGTTAGCTTAGATGGTTGACAAGTGTAGGCCTAAGATTAAACCTAGGAATGAGCCATTAATTTGTGACAAGTGCATGCACCAAAATAAGTCTTGCATTGTGTGTGTGTGTGTGAGGTAGTGTAAGAACACATAGTGAGTGGAGGATTTCTAAACCTTCCACTCACCATTTTACAGTTTATCTTTTCCATTTCATTGTTCTTTATAACCCTAAACCTAACCACCATTGGAGAAAAGCTTGGTTAATAGCTTTCTTCTTCATTTTGGCCTCCTTCCACTCACCTTAGACTAAAACCTTGGGAGATAAAAGTTTCCTCTTGCTCTCCTCTTCAAAACCCTTGTTTGGTTTCCATTTTTAGCTTGGTTACATTGGATTATAGACATTCAATTCTCTATTGAGATAGGGGTGGTTGTGTGTTTATCCTCTTTGGGTTTTATAGATATTGGAGCTTGATATATATTGATTCCATGTTTTTTAAATTCTTGTATTTGCATATAAATAAAGATTTATTATGCTTGACTTAGGATTTATGAATTAAAGCATGTACATGACTATTAAATGGAATAGGTAAATTATTGTTAAATGACTTGTCTAATACTTATGATTTTATTAGGGGTCTATTGGGGATTTCTTGGAGTGGTACTTATATTGTTAAGTAATAGAAAATTCATTGAAGGTCTAGTGTGAAAATCTTGTATATGACACTTGTATTTATTTGTAGGTAAATTACTATATTTCATGATTAGTAATTGTGGCCTACATTAATAGTAAATTGCTTTAGTGTAACATGTAGTATCATTAACTTGCCACTTTAGACATGTAACCTTAGGGCATGGTTGTCTGGTTTCACCCTACTCATGCTTGGTAGATAGTTTCATGCATTGAGATTATATAAATGTCATGGACTTGTTGATTTTTGGAAGCTTTTAAGGACATAAAATGTTGATGGCTAGGGTTTAGCTCTAGTACGGAGGACAAGAATTCTCCTAAGTCATAGTGCGCACTAGGTAGTACCTTGTGGGTCGTAATTACCCAAAATAGCTTGTATGGTCTCGTGGCCACATATCCTAGTCTTTTCATATTTGATTTCGCATTATATTCCAAGTTGTAAATCATGGATTTCTTGTAACTTGTGATTTGGTAATTTTAGTTTCAGTACGGTTAGTGTACTTGTTTATATATACTTAGCTGCTATGGGTTTATCACTTCAAATATTTGTATAGCTTGAGATGATCCCTTAGAGTACCTTAAAAACATAGACGTTAGGTTTGATGCACCCTTGTAATGATCTATATTTGGTTGGCATTATACTTAAAACTATAAGGTATGTGCATGCACCATATCCTACGAGTAACTTGATTACTCACCTTAGTGGTTTAGGTTGTTTTATAGGTAAAGAGACTATGTTCTTGGATGCTCATTGTCCCTAGAGGCTCATGAGCAATTTGAAGCATTTTTGTATATTAACATGCAAGTGTTTAGCATGCTTTACTTTTGATGTCATATTTTTGTATACCATTGGTGTATAGTATTTTGGAAGCTAATGTAACTTCATTGATGTGTAATGATACTTAAGTATTTACTTTTGACATTATAAGTATGTTTATTTTTGTACTTGTATTCATTTGGTACTAAACTTTTGCCTTAAAAATGCATTTTTACTAACTTGGAGGTTTGGCATATGAAATTCTTATAATTAACTTGTAGAAGGCAATAAGTTGTTGTAATAAATTCATTTTTTTTTATCGAAAGGTTGTTGACACGCTCACATACTCAAATCTCATTGAAAATCAGTTTTAAACTTTCATTTTTAAACCATTCATGAGGGGATTTAAAGCATGGGTTAAACCTTAACACATTTGGCATATAGCAGGTCTTATAGCTGCTTTTTGAGGTGTTTCGGTCGTCCGAAACTCCATTTCGGTCGACCGATGGCTTTTGGGAAACTCATTGCACAATAAAAACTCATTTCCAGTAGGCTTTTTCACTGTTCAAGACCATTTCGGTTGACCGATGGCCTATTTCGGTCTACCGAAACAACCTCCTCTCAAAAAATCATGTTTTTAGCAAAATTATGCCCAGTTTGGTAGTCCGAAACTCTATTTCGGTCAACCGAAATAGCTTGCATTCACACAGCTTCCAGGTTATGTTTCAGCATTGAAGTTCCAACTTCAAATGGCCATTACTCCTTCGTTTCTAATCCAAATGGGGTGATTCTTGAGCCTAAACTCAAGGATTTTGAGTCAAATTTCCAATGGTATGCATAAAATTCTTAGATTCCAATCACAGTAGGAGTTATTCATGTTTTAGGGAGGTAGTGTCAGTTTTCGCTTAAACCAGAAAAGGGCAATTTTATGGGATTCTTGGCTAATGTTCTTGGAACCTCTTGGAATGTTGTGAAATAATTAGATTAGGTTGTATTCACCTTGTTTGACCTATTTATTTTCAATTTTCTTCTTTTATTTGTGAATTGACCATTTTACCCTTAATTAACGGATTTAACTCGTTTTGACACTAGTTTCCTCTTTCGCACTCTTTAAGTTTCGTGACTTCATGGAACGTCTCATTTGGTGTCTTAGAGATGATTTATATCTCAAAGGATCTTTGTCTCATCTTTTGCTTCTGCATTTCGAATCCGTTATCGGGTCAACTTTCTGGTCATCACTGACGCGCTGGATTGAAAAACTTAGGCCGTCACAGTTTAAACAATAAATACATGTTTGACATGATAAACCAAAATGAAGCATGATATGCTAACAAGTGCATATTCTAATATAACTAAAATACTCCAAGTAGTCAAGCAAGCCTAAGAGTGTTGTGCATCCTACAAAAATGTATCTTTACCTGAAAAACAATCCGGTAACTTTGGGGTGAGTAAACAAGTTTACTCGTAGGGAATGAGCATGCATATACCTAACTGTTTACAAGGTTTTCACATTAATGTGAAACAATTAAAAGGGATCATGCTACTTAACGTCTATATCATAAATTAGACTCAAGAATCATCCTAAGCTACTTTAAATTATTTCTAGTATAAACTACAATATTTATGCAATTAACTAATATAGAAGCATACTATACAACGCAACAAGATATAGATTATCGAAGTTATCAACTTAAAATCTAAAATGCGAAATCGACTAAAATGGTTCATGCCACCTAACGTCCATGTTCCAAATGAGTCTAAGGAATCATCCTAGGCTACATTAGAATAATAAAACACAATTCATAACATCGATGCAATTTAACTAACATTGGAACTTCCAATACAACGCATAAAGCATGATTTCTCAAAGTTAACAGCTTGAAACTTAAAATGGAAAATCAAATAAGGAACAATAAGTTCCAACCTCATCTAGTTATCAACTTGAAATAAAATACAAAACCAAACAAGGTGGATACTCGGACATCACGCCGGATCAGACCGACAACGTGGTTACTTTAAGGTTACTAGCCCACGAGTAACCTCCCAATGTGCGCACAAGACTGTAGGGGGACAATCCCCCGTACTAGAACCATGCCCTAGCCGTAGTCATACAACGACATCCCAAGTTTCCAAAATCAACAAATTATGAAACAAAGTATATATCATCATGTATATACAAAATAATCAACTATCTACCATGCATAACCGAATTTGGAAACACATACAATACATTCTCTAAGTCTTCAAGCTACAATGGCATATTAATTGTCATGTAAGTATAATATGTGTACAACAAGTTAAATCATAACTTCTACTCATAGAATACCATCTTGTAATCTGTAATACCCCGATATTTTCAAAGATTTATTAATTGAAATTAATTACATTTGTTTTATTTTTAAATAATTTATTTGATTTAATTTGAATTAATTGCATTTATTTTAATTTTTTAATTGATTTGTTTTATTGAGTGCTTAGATTAATTGTTTTATTGTATTTATATTTTATGAATTATTGATATGATGATTGTTATGTGTGTGCTTAATTATTGATTGAATTGTTGGCGTGTTGATTTTACTGGTATGGTGTGACTTGGTTGTAATTTATTACTTTGTTTATGTGGTTAGTGTAATTGGTTTTTAGTTTTTTTTTTATTTAAGTATTTATTTAATTATTTGGTTTATTTAAATTAATTGGTTTTGAGCTTAAGGGAAATTAGACCAAAAAATGTGGTCTTGGGCTTATATAAAGCCTTATTGGGTTAATTAATAAAGTTCCATGGTTATTTAATTTTTTAAATGATCATTTTTGTATTAATTATAAATATATATATATAATTATATATAAATATAATTAATTAATAATTGATATGGAAAGATATATATAGAGATATATATTTATGGATATATATAGGTCTTTATGATTTAATTAACCCATGGGTTAATTATGGAAGGTGTATATATATATCTGTAATATAATATATGTTTATAGATATATATTATTTAAGAATTATTATTTTATTTGAATGTCCTAGTAGGAATAGGATTTGGATTCTAATGGGTATAAATATACGCATAAGACTTTAGGGTTAAAAGTTTACACGTTAGAAAAATAAGAGAGAGAGAGAAAAGGAGAAGGCCGACAAAAAGAAGGCCAGATTAGAGAAAGAGGACATCGGATTTAGAAGAGACAATCAAGGTTTGAAGCTTCGGTTTCGTTTTGAAACCTCCAGACGAGTTCTTCTCTAACTTTTCTCTAAGAACTCATAAGGATTTCACCTTGAGTATCAAAATTTAAGATCAAATTTATTGATAAAATGATGGTTAGAACGGAATCTTTAAAATATGAATTATTATATTTTATTTTTGAAATTTTAGATTTTTATTGTTTTGTATATGTGTTGTATATTTTGTTTACATCAATCGATAGGCCGGATCTAAACCCAAGAGGGTTAATTAGTGTTTCTACAATTTAAAGGAATTTTCTATAATTTTTTGGAATTTTTAGATTAATTTTAGAATGTGTTTTATATTTTTTGAAATTATTCTAGAATTATTTTCTGTCTTAATTTGGCAAAATTATATAGATAGTTCATATAATATATATATATATATATACACACACAACACTGGAGGTGGCGTCTGTAAGGTGGGCGCAACAATAGGGTAGTAATCTGGTGTAGGACAGTGCATGGTAAGAGGTTACACCACTAATCTGGGCCATTGGAATAGTTTAGATATAAGTGGAATGATTCGGTGCATTGCGGTGTACACAAAAGAGTGCGCATGTGAATCTGGACCATGGATTAGGTTTGGTCAACAGAAGATTGATCTAGTGTGGGTGCATACATGTGAGCTCAAGTGAGCTAATCTGGTGTGGGTGTATACATGTGAGTGCATTTGTGTGAGCTCAAGTGAGCTAATCTAGTGTGGGTGCGTTCACAGTAATGTTTGAGCTCAGCCAATTATTTTACCTGTTTGTGACATAAAATTAAAACGGTCATAACTTAGTCATCTTAAATCGCAATTGGGTCATTCTTGAGCTCAAATTCAAGGATTTTTTGTCCTCTTTCCAATGGTACCAATTTCATTATCAGATTCCCATCCTACTAGAAGATATTTACGTTTTAGTGAGATAGTGTCGGAAAACTATTTAAACCGATATAGAGTATTTAGGGGAAACTATCTCTGACATATTTAGTAGCATTAATTTGTGTAATATAGTAAATTAATAATTGGTTATAGATGGATGATATATATATATATATATTTATTTATTTATATATGTGTATATATGGTTTATTTAATTTATGAGTTGTATGGATAGTTGTACATATATATATATATGTATGGATTGATATATATGTATATGTAATTTTAAATAATTAAGGATTATTAAGGAAGGATTATACACATATATATTATATAACATATGTGTATATATATGTAAATTAAGATCATTAGTGTTATTATTCTTACTTAATATATCTGGATGGACTAGTTATTAAATTAATGATATTCATATAATATGCATGAGATGGCTATGTATGATTTAGCATATTATTAAGTTTAAAGTTAATTCATGGTTAAAGTGTAGGCATGGATGAATTGCCAAAGGATTAAATATATTACCTGAATATTTGTATGAATAGAATACATATATGGAAAGTATGGATGAGTTGCTAATTAAATGTATGAATAAATATACCTATTGAGGCATGGTTGAATTGCCAATGTATAAATAAAAATACTTAAGGAGGCATGGTTGAATTGTCAATATATAAATGAAAGTATTTATAATGGCATGGTTGATTTGCCAAAGCGTAATTAGATTGCTATATGTTAGATGATTAAAATATCATTTATGGTTGTTGTATGTATAGATTGGATTAGGATTAGATATTCTTAAATTACAATAATCTAGTACTTACTGGTTAGTATATTATTTTATATTAATAGAATAATATTTGTGGAGACATTGATGATTTGTCAAAGCTTAGAGTTTGGATATGTGATTTAAATAATTAAAATCATTATTGAGTTTTGGGATTAAATATAAGATTCCTTGTATTATAACTTATTGTTTAAATAATTAAGCTACTAACTAGGATGGGATTAAGGTTAAAGGAGGTTTTTTTTTTTTAAAAAAGGGTGGATTAGTCTTGGTATGATTATTATTTTTATCATTGTTTAATAGGTTTGGAAATTTATTAAATCTATTAATGGATGTGATTAGTGTGGTATATATAATTATTTATATATATGTATGTCATGCTATATTAAAGTTAAAACTTTATTAGGTTTGGTTTTGATCAGAGATGATCTATTTATTGGTTTTCAGAGGCCTGGTAGAGTGAACTTGCTCGTAGGGTTTAACCCACGATTTTTTTTTTCCAGGTTATTAAAAGTTCAAGTCTCAAGGTTGTGGATCCGCAGCTGGAGGACTTATTTATTCTTTCTATTTTATTTCAAAATAGGATATTATTACTTCCGTAAGTATTAATGGATTAATGGATAGTGGATTTTGATTAAGGGGTCCTTGAATTACAGGATTCCCGAGTTGTAAATTTTAGAGAATTATTAATGAAACTTTTATTTAATAGATTCCCTTCAGCGAGTTATTTATTTATTTTTATTTCTTTTTGTACTATGTGCTTGTTTGAAATACTTTAATTGTTTTGATATCTCTTAATTTTGTGCGCGGATTTGATCAACCCGTGTTCCGAAATTAAGGGTTATCACATAATCATACACCAAGTTACAAATTTTAAATTAAGCAAGAATAACATCAATACTTAATTACCTCAATGAAAGCATACAAATGGAATTTAATTATCCCTCAAGATTACAAAGTAACTCCAAATGGCTCAAATTTAATATATATTAGTGAACAAGTTCTAGTCAATGCAATTATCAAGTTAAAACTTAATCAAATCCGTAGAACTATTAAATAGATTTTAATTAATTCATTTAATTAAAATATCTAGATTTTTAAATTCATCTAAATGCTCTCAAATTAAAGTATGTTAATAAACATGCCAAGACTTAATTTAATAATATAACACAAGTTAGTTCCATTCTAGATACAACTAGGTGAATTAAACTTTCATACAAGAAAATAAATAAATAAAGTTTTCAATACCCAATTAAATATTCTCAATTTAATATATGTTAAAGAACATACCATACTCATTACATATATCAAGTTAAATGTCAATTTAAATGAATGTAACACTTGAATAGAAATTAATTAAACTAACTAATTAATTTCTCTAGAATTTAAATCAATTTCAAATGACTCCAAATAATTACATGTCAATGGTACTATCATGGTAATCACATATATCAACTCAAAAACTTAATCAAGTAAGTGGAACAATTAAATAGAAATTAATTAATTTTAAATAATTAAATTTCTAGATTTTAAAACAACTCTAAATGACTTTATACTAATACAAGTTATAGATCAAGTCATGGCCTTCAAGAATGTCATATCCTAGCTTAATTTCATGCAAGGTACTACAACCTATTAATTTAAAATTTTAGTATAAGACATGTAAACAATTTATTGTAAGTTATAAACACAATTAAAACACTTAGATTAAAAACCTAAATCACCCCCTACTTCACAAGAGGATTGTTCCTCTTGAATTCAAAGCAAACAAAGGAATTTTACAATTTCCTTTAAGGGTTATATAGAGGAAGGTGAGGCAAGTATTTTGTGTTCCAAGCTTTTGAGTCTAAGGTGAGTGGAAGGAGGTCAAAACCAAGGTTTTAAGCCTAGGTTAATGGTTTCCTTCAATGGTGGCTAAGGTTTTATGTGAGGAAGATGATGAAATAAAAATCATGTAAAATGAAATATTAACCCCCTTTGGTGTAATTCTCCACTCACTTGGTCAAAGCAAGTCAATTACACCTAGTCTTGCACCATGCCTACACACACACAAAAGCTAGACTTTAATTTGGAGTATACACTTGTCATTAATCCAATGGCTCATTCTAGGCTTAATTTAAAACCTACACTCATCAACAATCCAAGCCAACAAGTGCACCAATGCTAGGCCAACAAGTGGGTGAATCTCCACCCTCCACATATCATCATCCAAGACTTCCAAGTGTTAACCAATGAGATGCTTACAAGTGGCCCAATGAGAGCGCGACACTTGTCACACTTTCCGATACAAAAAGGTCCTTTTTGAAAATATCTACCAAAATAAATTACAAAAAGGTCCCTAAGAAATAAAATAATTATTTTTCATAATTACAAAAAAAAAAACCCCAAAACAAATAATGTTTCCGAAAAAACTATTATCCATGCCCTTTACGGAAAAGTAAGCAACTAGCATGCTTTTATACAAAAAGTAAAAATACAAATATCATGGAAATAACATATCATGGATGCATGCAAAATTGGAACCTAATCTGAGCATAAAAAGTGAGGTTACGAGAAGAAAATCATTCTCCGGAAAAAGACGAAAAGTGAATAGTGTCCAAAAAATGAAAAATGTGGAAATGACTTGGTCTTTAAAGAAAGTTATCAATCCAAGGGAAAGAGTCTCAGAAACCATTTCTGAGCACTCGAGACGACATTAAGTGATGAGAAACCCAACACAGAAAAGAAAAGATAACGGAAAAAATTTACCTGTAAAATTTGAGGAAAAAGGAAAGGAAGGAAAATGACCGGGTCATTACAACCGTCCCACCTTAAAGGGATTTCATCCTCGAAATTTAGAACATACAGAAGAGAACCGAATAAGATCAAAGCAAGGTCAAACTAAATGATTGATCATAAGGTGCTAAAGGACAACTCCAAAAGCCTGAAGATCACCCGATGGAACGCGAAAACCAATAATTGAGTGACACCTCCCAAACGAATCAGCATATTAACCCAATGTCAATCACTGAGAGAATCCCAAGACAACGACAAGTCGAATCAAGATAGATGGCTAAGAATGACATAGCAGTATGAACAATGACCAGAACCCGCCCACACTTACTCGTCAGTAAGGTAGTATGATAATATAAGTCACTAGTTCATAACATACCCCCAATAGGTCAATCCAAAAAGAAACTTTTCAATACAAATGACATCAATGTCAAAAATGATCATTACCAAAAGTATTACGGGAACCAGACATCTGCGAGATTTGGGGTTGTTAATCCCAAAACTCTGATAATAATGTCATTGGCACCGTTACGCTTAAGGCCACAAATCCCTAACGCTGGCGTAACTAACGACTCCCACATCTGAAAATGCTACAACAACAACACCAGTCACGAATCCACAACCTGATAAGTCTGTGCCCTCAAGCCAATGGATAGGACTCTACAAAACTAAAAACCGAAGCACAGATCTGAAGTAGACCTATCATAAGGCTACATACAGAAGACAAAATGCTGGATCAAAATCCCTATAATGGACAACTAAATCCTCAAAATTAAAGTCTACTACGTAGCTCACTCATGACAATCCTGATAACCAAGGTCACAAAACCCTAACATAAGTGCAGGAAAGATGAAACAGTATAAACCAGATACTTGCATAGTATATACTCACAAAAAATTAAGTTGCATAAATCGAATACTACCTTAGTATTAAACACACAGTACACATAAGGTAAACCAAACAAGCCACCTATCATATAGGGGTTATAAAATAATGACAAGTTATACACCACAAATGGCACTAGCATGCTGAACAGACACAGTATATGAAAATGTATTATGTAAATCCTCATGCGAACTACCATATAGTCATATATCCTAAACATGTTCTTAAGGCATGCCCGAAAATAATGGAGCTCATAAACATGTAAAGGTGATCTTACAAATGGAATTTTCACAAAATAAGAAGAAGTAATAGAATACTTCTCAAAAGGACAACCTCTCAGAAAACGTAATACAAAACTGGATAAGTTTAATCTCTCACTACGAGGAAAGGAATCATCCCCCCAACAACCACTAAGGTCCTTAAGACATAGGGTCAGCAAGTTTTTCCCAAGACCAGCTCATACCCTGATGGAATCCTAACACCACACAAAACACGATAACAATGAAATAGATGGTCCCAATGCTAACCGTTACGAGACATCAACCAAAAAACCCCTAATCCAATATGCCAACAAGTTCGATAGGAACTCTAAAGGATTCTACCAAAACCCTAACATAATGCCCCAAGTCTCCAATGACAAGGGAAAGTAATTAACTGCACCAATGTAATTAATTACACGAAACTGCACACATCCCAACAGTACCTCGTAAGAGCTGTCTGAGGAAACACAAGAAGGATCCTAGGTTAACCCACCTATCCAAATCCTGAAACCATCATCCTAAAAAAATAAGACATGAGAACCTCGCCCTGAGGCTCACAAAGTAACACCCGACTCCCCAAGGAAGGACTCGAGTCAGTCTTGACTCATCCTCCCATGACACTAGAAACAAAGACCACTATGAAGTCCTAAGAGATGACACCGAAACCTCTAACTCCACCATGACTACATCACGAAGAGATAAAAGAAAATGAGACGAAACAGTGCCTCCGTGGCCCACGTCTTATCTCGCCAGACGAAGACTACAACCCTACGCTCACCTGAGCCCTAACGAGAAGACTCTATGCGAGTCAAGACTGTGACGCTATATGCGTGAAAAGGGAATGAGATCAATAATAACATGAGTTATTATGATCGAATGCAACTCACTCAGTGAATGCATCAAAACACGAAGCAAGACAAGGTATGCAACATACGGTCATGCTAAAGTAATTAAAGAAAACCCTTTAAACAGTTAAGCACTTAAGCAAATAAGTATACATATTAAACAAGGATGCTTTTAAACACATAAGCATATAACCATAGAGATATGTCATAATACCGAACGTGTTATCAAGAAACACGTAAACATGTTACAGCACCCAAAAATGTTACCAAAGGCATATGAATATATCAAAGTCGATCAATAAAAGCATAATATGCACCCAAAACCCATCATCCTAAGGTTTCGAACCTAGGAGCTCTGATACCACCTGTGACGGCCCTAGTTTTTCAAGCCAGTGCGTTCTATGATAAACCGAAGATTGATCAGATAATGGATCTAGATGCGGAAGTAAGAAATAAAACAAAAGTCTCCCAAGGCACAACACACCTCTAAGACACTTTGATGACCTTCCATGAGGTCGTAGAACTCAATGAGAACTGACGCAGAAGCAAAAGATCGAAAATATAATGAACATTATTCCTGAGACAAAATAGTCATTTTACATGGAAATTACGTCCCTAGAATGAACATTATTCCTGAGACACATCTGTGACTTCCCATGAAGTCAAGGAACTCGAAAGAAAGTAGCGGAAGCAAATTGTAAGAAAATTGGACAAAAATAGCCCCAAAGGCAAAATGGTCATTTCTGAAAATATGGATTCGGGTGCTACCGAGCACATCGCTGGAAATACAATGAAAAACTAATCAAGATGGACTCAAGAATCGCATGATTTGGAGTCCGGACAAAGGAGAAACGGCAAAATAAAGAAAAACAGACATATAAAGTAAAAAGGGTAAACTAGTAATTATTTAGAAATATCCATGTGTAACCAAGCACACCGTTGGATAGACAACGAAAAATCAGTCAAATTCAAAAAAAAAGTTTACTAGATTTGGAGTCCGGACAAGGGAGAAAAGTCAAAAACAAAAACGATGTCGCGGCGACCCGACGAGGGCCATGACAACTACTGTTGCTGTCAGCCCACTGCTGCTGCAACTGAGAGTTAAAACGGGCATCGAAACAGACTTTTTTTGGAAAACTCAAAGAAACCCCCCCCCCCCCCCCTAAATCAAGTTTTCTACCTGGAAACACAAACAGAAACAAAAAAAATGAACTGTGAAAGGCCCAAAATACCCCCAAGAAAATCAGGTCAAGAAGGTTAAAATCTTTCCGAGCTACTGCCAAAGGAAAGGAAATGGGGCTTCGAGAGGTTTTTAAATTACCTAAATTGAAAATGCAATCTTAAAATACAACCATAAGACCCTCGGAAGTTTCAGATCAGTAGACATATTTTTTTTTTAAAAGTTGATGAACAGTTGGTACTAAAATCTCAAGTTTTAAAGAAAATGGCATAAACCAGAAAAATGAACTTTGCACGGGATTTCTGGGACCAAGATAACATTTTCTGTTAAAACACAAAGAAGAAACCCCCCCTAAAATCACGTTTTCTAAGTGACCATGTTAAGGGTAGAATTTATTTTTTTAAAAAAATTCCCAAAATACCCTTAAACCAAATTGTGCATAAAAGTGTCAAAATAAATCCATAGAGTATTCATTTTGTAAAATATGACTCTAAGCTCAACAACGATCATGCACGCAAACTTAATTTTCCTAAATACACGTGTTCCAATGGCTCACAGCCTCCTAGCATATCATATACAAAATACCACCTATCAATGCCAAAAATCTCATGAAATTCTGATGAGTGCTCAAATGTGACGCATTTTAGCACATAAGCTAGGGTATTTTAGTCCATTCATCTATCTTACTTTATTTTTTAGGTACTTATTTGTGTTGTTTCCTATTTCAGGTGAATAATGTTCAAATACGCTAACAAGAGCCATTTAGCACAGTTTTGTAGCCAAGGAGTAAAGTTTGAAAGAAGCAAAGAAAAATGCACCAGGGGAACTTCGATCGATCGATCAAAGAGAATCCCGATCGATCGAAGATGTTTACAATAGATCAAAATGAGGTGGTGCTAGCTCAATAAAGTGGATAAGGCCCAGAAGATATTTTTGGTGACACATCAGCTTCGATCGATCGAAGCAAGTGTTGGATCGATCAAAGTCCTCTTCAATCGATCGAAGTCCTCTTCAATCGATCGAAGTTACTGCTGGTAATGAGCTGTCTAATTCCTGAGCGCGCCGATCTCTACCTAACTTGTGTAGCTGCGAATTTCCTCCAATCATAGGCTATATTGCTGACTTGGTGCCTACTCCATGGACTTTGTATATAAAGGGAATTGAACCATTTTGTAAAGAGCTTTTTATTAATTTTATTTTTACAATGTAATTTTATATTTCTCTCTCTAGAAAAGTTAGAGATTAAGGTTAGAAGAAAAGAGAAGAGTGGAGGCTCCAAGAACACATCTCAAGATCTACACACTCTTTTTCTCTCTAGAATTCAACAAAGAAGAAGAGGAAAAAGATGGAGCCATGTTTGGGGATTGCCCTTGAGGGTTTCAAGATCATATCCACCTCCTCCATGATTAGCTAGACTTCTCCTTGGGGCTTAGATAAGCCCCAAGTTTGTAATCTAAACCTTTATCTTTTTCATACTTTTTGGGGCATAATATCTTGTGATTAGTGCTATAGCCTTGTGAATAAAATGAATCTTGGTATATTTTTATGATTTCTATGGTTTAATTCTTCTTATTAATTCTCTAGTTTATTTACATGTCTATGTATGATTAAATTGGAAATTATGCCTTACATGATTCATATAGTTTAATTCTTCATATTGATTCTCTTTGTGATTACATGTTGTCTTATATGTGATTATTTGGGAATTGATCTCTACACTAATTTCTCTATGTTAGTTGCATGTCTATGTGTAATTAATTAAGGATCTAGTGATGGCTATGCATGGTTTTTATTGAATGGGTTTGTCAATTAATTTGATGGATTATTTTTATGCTTGATGGGTTGTTCTAGAATTTAATTCATACTTGTAGGTAGGTAGACAATCTTTACTTGATTTGATATTCTATGGCTTATTATTGCAAATTCCATGATTCTCTAGATTGATGTCTGCTATAATTGTGACTAGTTTGATAGGTCATGCTTAGAATTGATGGGTTGTGCTACACTTAGTTTATTTGTCAGTTAGGTAAACAATTTATACATGAATTTGATAGTCCATGCTTAATATTGCAATTGGTAGTCGTATTTTATTCACAAGAAGGTTTTTCCCAAATTAGTTGAAAGTATATGGTTTGGTGAATGAGCTTGGTGGCGATTCCAATGCACTCCAAGACCTCACTTCTCATCTCTTAAATCCCTATCTCAACTTAGTTTATTTTAATTGCATTTTAATTAATTGAATTTTAGTGTAATCAAATAATCAATCTCTCATTTGCAATCTTGTGATCCACTAGAGTTGAAGTTAAATTCCAACACGTATAATCCCTTGGGACAATCCCTACTCACTCTTGCTACATTAGTAGTAGTGATGGTAAGTGGTTTTTATAAATTTAAACTTGACCTAAAAGGCTTTTCTTGAACCGCACATTCACTACATTATTTTGGCGTATACAAGCAGCCTCGTCAAATTTGGCGCCGTTGCTAGGGATTAACGGTTTTGTTGGAATTAGACTAGACAATAGTGTTCATTTGATTGCTTCTATATTTATTTTATTTTCTATTGTATATTCTTTTCTCATTCTTGATATTATTTGTTCAATTAGGTACCTAACTACAAGGAAGGCAAACTTTGGAACTTGAAGCAATCATTGGAGCTTAAAGCTAACATTAAAATTTGAAGTTGCTTAAGGACCTTTGTGAGCAATTCTTGGAACTTTTGTATTTTAGTTGTGCTCTTCTTTGCATGCTTGTGATAGCCCTTGTTGAGGCTCATTATATTGCTTAAATTTTTGTCCAAGCATCGGCCCGTGTGGAGGTCAAAAATTTTTCTTGCATTTGGATTTTTAATGTGAATGGAGCCATTGTTTGATCCAAGTTTGGGGAGGAATTTCTTCCCTTCACCTTATGCTTCTCCATCATATTTTAATCCTTATGAGATTGAGTCCAATTCATTTCATGTATCATCTTATTATGAGCTTAATCACTCTTTTAATCCTCCTTGTGACTATTGCCCTCCCCCACCATTTTATGAAGAACCACCTCCATCACTTTATTCATCCGAGTTTCAAGAAAAAGTGTTAGCTCTACTTGATGGGCTTAATTCAAATTGCAAGTACTCTTTCTCGTCAAGAGGAGGAGGAAGAGGCAAATGAAAAAATGGCAAGAACTTCAATTTATATAGATGAAGATAATGAGAGTGAAGAGAAAGAAGTAGCAAATGAGTAATTTGAGGAATTAATGAGTCCACCAATGGCTAGCCCAATAGAGCACAACATGATTAATGAGAACTTTCTTTGTTTTGATTATGATTTTATCTCAGCCTTTGATACTTTAGAGAGTGAGGAGATGTTGACCACTATAGAGATAGGAGAGAAGGAGGATGAACTTGTTGAAGAGGACCTTCCTTCTATTATCTCCAATGACCCTCTTGAAACATGCATTTTTGAAATATATAAAAATTGTGGTTTTGACCTTGAAAGCTCCAAAAATGAAGTGAACTCTCTAATGGACCCCTTAGCTAACTTAGAAGGTGAGGAGATGGTGATTTTTGAGGAAGAGAAAAAGGATGAAGAAAAGGTATTTCTTGATATTCCAATTGAGTCTTTGAAAGACTTTGCCATGCCAAGTATAAGGCCGCTCATCATTGATTTTATTTTCAAGACCGTGGATGAAAGGAAATAAATTGCATCTTTCATAATTTCTTTTCAAGTCATTCTTTTAGAAGATATTTATATTGTTTTAAGTGAGGAATTAAATGAGAAAATGGAAAAGACGGTCAATAAGGATGTTTCATATCCGGTCTTTGATACGTTCGACTAGTGAGTCGAACCAATGCCTTGTTAGAGACATTAAACACTAGCACTCGTAGAGTTTCACAACTCTATTTCTTCCACATTTCTTTTTATTTTTCATTTCTTGCATCGTCTAGATATGTTCCATTACACTTCATTGTCAAAAATCAGGTTTTTAAACCATATTCATGTATTTTCGGGCCTTAGAAAATTTCTGCCTTTGAAAATTTTTTAAATTCAGCAATTTGTGCCCAGATAGTTCGATCAATCGAAGACTTTCTCGATCGATCAAAGCTTATTCCAATCGATTGAAAATGGTGTCAATTGATCGAAAATTACATCAGAAATTTTTTGATCCCAGGGCAATAATGGTTATGTTTTCGATTAATCATGGCCCAGCTCGATCGATTGAAGTAAATTTCGATTAATCGAGCACTATTTCAAAAATAAAAATAAAAAATTGTTGCATTCTTTATTTCCTTGCATTTCCATTCCTTGCATGTTTATGTGTTTTATTTTTGTATGTGTGTACATATTTGTTATGTCTAAAAAATAAAAATAAAATAAAAAAGAGTTTTTATTTTCCTTTTTCTTTATTTTGTCCTAGCATACTTTCTTACTTTTTATTTTTCATTTATTTCATTATACAAATTCTTTCATTACATTTTACCTTCATTATTTTTCTTTTTGTATTTTGTTCATGCATTTTATTCTTTATTTTTCTTGCATTTTGTCTATACTTGCTTTCATTAAAAAAAAATAAAAAAATAAAAAATAAAAAAAAATTCACCATTGTGCCCTTTTATGTAGTCATGCATACTTTATGATTTATCTTGGGCTTGATCTCATACATCTCATTCATCTTGTGCTATATTGCTTTAGAATACTTGATTTGGTTATCTTTATCCCATTTGATATTTGATGTGAGTTTGCTAGTGTGGTTATTCAAGTAGGTTGTTGATTCCAAGTTTGGGGGTGCACTCTTTCCCAATGGATCACTATCGGGCTTCATGTCTTTGCCACCACGGTATATTATTTCCTTTTTTTCCATTATTCTCATTGGACATTGAGGACAATGTGCGGTTTAAGTTTGGGGGTAAGATGACTTTGTTGCAATCTACTTAAATTGAGTTCTAAATGCATGATTGAGATTTGAGATTGATGTTAGCGATGATTTTGATCTTTTGAAGACCATGATACTTGAGAGACTAATACTCCTTGTATGCCTTGTAGATGCCATTTAGGAGTAAAGTTTTTCGAAAAATTGATATCTTGCTTGCATTTGTGGTCCACATCATCCTGATTTTGTGATTGTTTTGAGATTCACTCTAGGATTCTACACTAGAACAGGCACACACTAGCATTCATTTATGGGGTATATACTTTGTTGATTATTGAATTGGTTATATCCTAATTGGGCTAGTAGTGTATTGAAAGTTTTCATCTTGACAAAAGTGGATAACAAACCCTTTTCATTGAGTAGTTGGGATTCTAGCCTCATCAAGTAATGAATTTCTCGCGCCGAAAGGTGGAGGGCCCAAACTCTAGGTTAATAATTAAACTTGAAAAAAAAAATAAATAAATAAATAAATAAAAGTGAGGACTTCTCCCAAAAGGTGAGAAGTGGGAAATGATTAGATGGAAGTTGTTTTGATTTGTAGCCTAGTTGATTTGAGCTTGTAAGTCCTTAGGGATGTTTAACACCTAATGCCCTAAAGTCGTCCAGTTTAGGAGTCATCGACCTAACGCTCGACCTCATGGATCGTTAGAAAGCTTAACAGATAAACACATTGCACCATGCTTCCATCTATGATCCTCTAGGTTAAAATAAATAAATAAATCGAGTGAAAAGAATAAGCACACCTAGAACAATAAAACTTTAATAAAAGGTGCACTCTTTGTTTTGATGATCGGGACTAGATTTGTGTGCTAGTTTGAGGGTAAGGATGTGATCATTTCTCTAGTTGGCTTAGATAGCAACATATTTGTTGCCGGTCCACTCAAAAAGGATTCTAGAGTTGTTTTAATTTGCATGATCATTTTCTTGATGTGTGGAGGACCATACTTGCTTGCTTGATGTTGAGATTTTGGGAGATTACTTGGAAAGGGTTGAAAAATTGTATACTTGAGGTAGTTTTCTCCCAATGTTTGTTTTGTATATTAGTATCTCTTTAGTGAGAAAGAGCTCAATGTTTGTGGGTATCATTTCTGGAAACCCTCACGAGACTTCACTTATCCACTAGGGGTAACCTAGGGGTTTAAAAGGCTTGTTGCATATACTAAATGCAGTCGTGTTCCCTACGAAAGTGGCGTTATCCTTTTATTGCTTTCTAATTCAGAGATGTATAGTTGTTTGTTTCTTTCTTTTCTTTGTAGTTCATTACTAGGGACTAGCAATATCTAAGTTTGGGGGTGTGATGAGTGCTCAAATGTGATGCATTTTAGTACCTAAGTTAGGGTATTTTAGTCCATGCATCTATCTTACTTTCTTGTTTTAGATACTTATTTATGTTATTGCCTATTTCAGGTGAATAATGTTCAAACAGGCTAACAAGAGCCATTTAGCACAGTTTTGTAGGCAAGGAGCAAAGTTGGAAAGAAGCCAAGAAAAATGCACCAGGGGAACTTCGATCGATCGAAGGGAATCCCGATCAATCGAAGATGTTTACAATCGATCGAAATGAAGCGGTGCCATCTCAGCAAAGTGGATAAGGCCCAGAAGAAATTTTTGGTGACACATCAGCTTCGATCGATCGAAGCAAGTGTTGGATCGATCAAAGTCCTCTTCGATCGATCGAAGTTAGTGCTGGTTGTGAGCTATCTAATTCCCGAGTGCACTGATCTCTACCTAACTTGTATAGCTGTGAATTTCCTCTAATCATAGGCTATATTTCTGACTTGGTGCCTACTCCATGGACTTTATATATAAAGGGAATTGAACCATTTTGTAAAGAGCTTTTTATCATTTTGGTTTTTACATTATAATTTTATTTTTCTCTCTCTAGAAAAGTTAGAGATTAGGGTTAGAAGAAAAGAGAAGAGTGGAGGCTCCAAGAACACATCTCAAGATCTACACACACTCTCTCTCTAGAATTCAACAAAGAAGAAGAGGAAAAAGATGAAGCCATGTTTGGGGATTGCCCTTAAGGGTTTCAAGATCATATCCACCTCCTCCATGATTGGCTAGACTTCTCCTTGGGGCTTGGGCATACTTTTTGGGGAATAATATCTTGTGATTAGTGCTATAGCCTTGTGAATAAAATGAATCTTGGTATATTTTTATGATTTCTATGGTTTAATTCTTCCTATTAATTCTCTAGTTTATTTACATGTCTATGTATGATTAAATTAGGAATTATGCCTTACATGATTCATATGGTTTAATTCTTTCTATTGATTCACTTTGTGATTACATGTTGTCTTATGTGTGATTATTTGGGAATTGATCTCTACACTAGTTTCTCTATGTTGGTTGTATGTCTATGTGTGATTAATTAAGGATCTAGTGATGGCTATGCATGGTTTTCATTGAATGGGTTTGTCAATTAATTTGATGGATTATTCTTATGCTTGATGGGTTGTTCTACAATTTAATTCATGCTTGTAGGTAGGTAGACAATCTTTACTTGATTTGATATTCCATGGTTTATTATTACAAATTCTATGATTCTTTAGATTGATGTGTGCTACAATTGTGACTAGTTTGATGGGTCATGCTTAGAATTGATGGGTTGTGCTACACTTAGTTTATTTGTTGGTTAGGTAGACGATTCATACATGAATTTGATAGTCCATGCTTAATCTTGCAATTGGTAGTCACATTTTATTCACAAGAAGGTTTTTCCCAAATTAGTTAAAAGTATGTGGTTTGGTGAATGAGCTTGGTGGCAATTCCAATGCACCCCAAGACCTCACTTCTCGTCTCTTAAATCCCTATCTCAACTTAGTTTATTTTAATTGCATTTTAATTAATTGAATTTTAGTGTAATCAAACAATCAATCTCTCTTTTGCAATCTTGTGATCCATTAGAGTCAAAGTTAAATTCTAGCACGTATAATCCCTTGGGACGATCCCTACTCACTCTTGCTACATTAGTAGTAGTGGTGATAGTGGTTTTTATAAATTTAAACTTGACCTAAAAGGTTTTTCTTGAACCGCACATTCACTACATTATTTTGGCGTATACAAGCGACCTCGTCAAATTCCATAAGCAACTATGAATTTAAAATAGCATACATGTCATGTAAGTATCTTTGGCCTTTGGCCTCATTAGATACACATCCAAAGAGTATCAATATAATGACTCGGATTTTTCAGATAAATTTTTTCCGTTGTCTTTTCCCTTCTGAGTTTGGTTTTTTGTTGATTAGTGTCGTCTCGAGTGCTCTGGAGTGATTTTCGAGACTCTTTTCTGTGGATTGACAACTTCCTTTGAGGACCGAGTCAATTCCGCATTTTTCGTTTTTCGACACTATTCACTTTTTGTCTTTTCCCTATTTTGTCTTTTTCCCTATTTCGTCTTTTCCTCGTTTGTCACTCTGTTTGCATAACCACACTTCTTGTGTTCGGAGTTGGTTTCTGACTTCACGTATCTTCATTCTCAATGATTTTTATGAGATACGTATATTTACTTTCGTGAGAAAGTACTCTGGTTGCTCCCGTTGCCCATAGAGGCAAAAATGCAAAGTTCTTTGAAAACTTTTTCTTTTCTTGGGGTGTTTTTCATAAATATCTTTTGAAGATATTTTATTTTAGAGGTATCTAAGAAAATATATTTTGGAAGATATTTTCATTCTAGGGCAGTTTCGCAGTTTTCACTTTTTGGAGGGGCCATTGTGTAATTAATGAAAGTTATTACTCAATGCCTTGTTTTGAGCCTGGATCCTCGTACGGAATTCATTTTCACATTTCATCGAGTCATGGACTCTTAGAATTTCCTCCTGGTTGATGTTTTCCAATTTCAGGGTTTCTGGCCCCGATTTGCGCCAAACTTGTTTTGGGCATAACTTTCTGCTTGGAACTCGGTTTTTGACGTTGTTTCTTCCATTGTTCATATTTTCTCATTTGGAATCTTTTTTGTTCATAGAGTTTTGCCGTTTGGGCGTGTCTACTCAAATTTCATTTTTCCAGACCTGATGGGGCCCGTTCGGGGCACTTTTTGAGTTTTTCTATAAATAGGAGGTCTTTAGTGAAAAAGTCAGATTTCACTCTCTCTCTCCCCTCTCTTGGCCGGATCTCATGGCAGCCATGGCTGCCATCTTCTCTCTCTTCTTTTGAGCTTCCTCTCATCACTAAAAAGTGGTGATGCCTTTATGTTTATTGTTCCCCTCGGCGAGGCCTTCGATTCCAACCGATTGGAATCTCGTTTTGGCCATTTCTTGAGTTTGGGTTTGAATTCAAGTTGTGTTTTTGATGGGGCTTCCTTGGGATTCATGTTCGTGGTGTTGTCCCCGACAAAACCTAGGAGTTTCGTTGGATTCGAAGCCGATTTATTTTGGTAGGGATTTGAGATTTCATCTCAAATGGAGGTAGGGAATGTTTTAGGATTGTTTGTGTGTTGCATTGTGTGTTTGCCATGATTATATAATATATATGTATGCCTTGCATCAAATCTAGAAAGTTAGTAATTTTATTTCTTTGTATAAGATTTAAAATTCATGATGATGTGTAACTTGGATTTGAATTGTGGCATGCTAGAAAATCTTGTTTTAATGTGTTGGTTAACATATATTAAACTTGGATTAATTAAATAAGAATTGCACTTTTTAATTAATATTTATCTTTTGTGAAAGATTAAAGTTCATGGCCATACCTTACATGTTCTTGAGTTGTATTATGCTTCTAAATTATGTTTTGGCATGTTTGTTAACATACTTTAATTTGAGAGCATTTGGTTGAGTTTGAAAATCTAGAGGCTTTAATTAAGAGAATCAATTAAAATCCATTTTGTGGTTTCATGGGCCTAATTAAGCTTGTGTGTGAATATATGTAATGATCATGATATGTCTTTTAACATATATTAAATTGAGGCCATTTGGAAATAATTTGAAATCTAGAGAGTTTAATTATTTTGATGTAATTAAATTCTATCTTGTTTATCCATAGATCTAATCATGTTTTAGAAGTTGTTTCTATTTTAAAAGCATGGATTTAGACTTATGATGTATTCACTTGATTGTGTTATATGCATTGAAGAGCATTGCTGTTAAATTTATAATCATGAGAGTATGTTTCTAATATGAATATATTGTTGGCTTGTGATTTCATAGCATTATGGATATGAAATGCTTATTATGCACAATTGAGAGTTATATTACTAAGTTGTTACTATGTAGTAGTAATATGTATAAGTTATGAACTTATTTGGTTTATTTTGGAATCTTGGGACATTGTTGTTACATGTGATATCGCTAAAGTTCGGCTTTAGTGCGGGAGGTATGAGTTCTCCCCAATTGAGATAGTGCATACTTAAGGTGATTTTCCCTGCGGGTTAGTGCCCGAAACAACCATTTTGTTCTTAGCAGAAATCCGAGACGTGATGTCCAAGTCTTCCACTATTTGTTTTCGCATTCAATTCCAAGTTGACAATCATGTTTACCTTGTTGACTTGTGGTTTTGGTTATTGGCGATTTTGATGTTGTTAAGTACATCCATGCTAAATTGCTATATTTAGTTGATTACACACTTTTAGATTTCTAGTTGATAACCTAGAGAATCTATGTCTTGATGTATGGTATTAGATATTCTAATTATGCTAAATTTTTATATTTAGTTGATGTTGCATTTTAGACTTCAAGTTGATAACCTTGAGAATCTATATGTTGTTGCTTTGTGTAAGCATGCTCCTATGTTGTTGCTTTGTGTAAGCATGCTCCTATGTTGTTGCTTTGTGTAAGCATGCTCCTATGTTGTTGCTTTGTGTAAGCATGACCCTATATTGCTAAAATTGCATGAATGGGGTGATTAATGTTAGAAATGATCTTAGGTAGCTAGGATGCTCCTTGAGTCTCACCTTTGACATAGACGTTAGGTGGAATGAACCACAATAATTAAATCATGCAAACTTGTAAAACGTAGGTCGATGCATGCTCATTTCCTACGAGTAACTTTATGTTACTCACCCCTACGATACTGGGGCATATTTCAGGTACAAGAATTAAAGTTGAGACTCCCTTGGATGACTTATGGACTTGAAGACTTCCATTTTTGTGAAGGTTGGCTCGAAATGCCAATTGTAGTCTTATTTGTCAAATGTGTATATTTGATTCTAAACTTGTAATGTGTGCCTAAGCACACTTTTGATTCTCATTTTATGTATATGACATGAGGCCAAGGGCTAAACTTCTTTTAGAATCACATTTATGTCATGGATGTTGATTTTTGCCTTTAATGAGATTATATGAAAATTCATGCGTTTTAGTATGCTATTTTGCACCGGAGCGTGTATTATGTGTGAAATTCATTATCTAGAATTCATTTAACATGTATGAGATGTGGCCAAAGGCCAAATGACATTTTGAAGTCATTTCAAGATTTTAAATTCCAAGTTTTCGTTCCAAACTTTGTTTTTGGCATTTTGGCCGTTGGGGGGTCATATTTTGTATCTGCCATATTTTTGAGCCATGAACCATTGTAGCACATCCAAATAGGTAATTTACGTTTGCATGCATAATCAGTTTCAAGAAAAACCTCATCCTTGGTGATTTGAGCTTCCTACGGACTCATTTTGCATCTTTGTTACATAATTTTGCTTAAGGGAATTTCCTTTGGGAAATAAATTCCAGTCTCGATATAGTCACTTAGAAAATGTGATTTTAGGGGGGGTTTCTTCTTTGTGTTTTTCCAGAAAAGGCCATCTTGGTGTCGGAAATCGATCGTAAAGTTCAGCTTTTTGTTTTCCATTTAGCAGCTTTTTCGACCCTTTGGACCAGATTTCTTGGGAGGGCATTTTGGGCATTTCACAGTACGTATTTTTTGATTTTTCTCAATAGTCAAGTAGAAAACTCAATTTTGAGAGGGGTTTCTTCTTTGTGTTTTCCAGAAAATGTCATCTAGAGCCTCAAAATTCCATTTTTTCGGGAAAAACCCCTTCTGCCAGGTTTTTGTTGAGTTGTAGTACAAGTGTACGGTTCAAATGTACGGGTGATGAATCTCGTAACCATTTAGATGAGCATGGGCAATGAGTTGGTCACTGTTTTTTTGCTTTCTAACTGGTTAGAAAGGATCTCTTAACCGATTAGATGGTCTTGGGTTGACTTTTTGACCGTTTTGCCCCTTCTTCTTCCGTTAGCCATATCTTCTTCATCCGGACTCCGAATCAAGTGATTTTTGAATCT
Organism: Cornus florida; assembly: GCF_030987335.1. Classification (NCBI taxonomy): domain Eukaryota; kingdom Viridiplantae; phylum Streptophyta; class Magnoliopsida; order Cornales; family Cornaceae; genus Cornus; species Cornus florida. The sequence goes on along the minus strand of NW_026775571.1, from coordinate 16,977,991 downwards.
AAATTCATTAATTTTTTGTTGTCTTTCCAATGGTGTGCTCGATGGCACCCACTTTTAAGCTGGAAATGACGTTTTTGCCCCTAGGTTCATTCTTGTTCTTTTTGAAAATGTTGCTTCCGCATTTGATTCCTTTGGGTTCCGTGACCTCGTTGAGGGTCATAATGGTGTCTTAGAGCCGTATTGTATCTCTAGAGACCGTTGTTTTGTCTTTTGCTTCCGCATTTTGGATCCATTATCGGGTCATCTTTTGGTTCATCACTGACGCACCGGGTTAAAAAACTTGGGCCGTCACAATCAAAAGGTACACTTAAGTGCACATTATATAGTTTGAACAATAAATACATGTTTAACATAATAAACCAAAATAAAGCATGATATGCTAACAAGTGCATATTCTAATATAACAAATATACTCCAAGTAGTTAAGCAAGCCTAAGAGTGTTGTGCATCACACAAAAACGTTTCTTTACCTAAAAAACAACCCGGTAACTTTGGGGTGTGTATACAAGTTTACTAGTAGGGAATGAGCATGCATGTGCCTAACTTTTTACAAGGTTTTCACATTAACATGAAACAATTAACAGGGATCATGCTACTTAACGTCTATGTCATAAATGAGACTCAAGAATCATCTTAAGCTACTTTACAGTATTTCTAGCATAAACTACAATATTTATGCAATTAACCAATATAGAAGTATACTATACAACGCAACAAGATATAAATTATCGAAGTTATCAACTTGAAATCTAAAATGCGAAATCGACTAAAATGGTTCATATCACCTAACGTCTATGTTCTAAATAAGTCTAAGGAATCATCCTAGGCTACATTAGAACAATAAAACACAAATCATAACATCGATGCAATTTAACCAATATTGGAACTTCCAATACAACGCATAAAGCATGATTTCTCAAAGTTAACATCTTAAAACTTAAAATGGAAAATCAAATAAGAAACAACAAGTTACAACCTCATCTTGTTATCAACTTGAAATAAAATACGAAATCAAACAAGGTGGATACTCGGACATCACGCCGGATCAGACCGATAACGTGGTTACTTTAGGGTTACAAGCCCACGGTTAACCTCCCTATGTGCACACTAGACTGTAGGGGGACAATCCCCCGTACTAGAACCATGCCCTAGCCGTAGTCATACAACGACGTCCCAAGTTTCCAAAATTAACAAATTGTGCAACAAAGTATATATCAATATGTATATACAAAATAATCAACTATCTACCATGCACAATCGAATTTGGAAACACATACAATACATGCTCTAGGTCTTCTAGCTACATTGGCATATTGAATGTCATATTAAGTATAATATGTGTACAACAAGTTAAATAATAACTTCTACTCATAGAATACCATCTTGTAATCATACAGCAAGTTACAAATTATAAATTAAGCAAGAATATAACATCAATACTTAATTACCTCAATGAAAGCATACAAATGGAATTTCATTAAATTAAATAATTAAATTCTCAAGATTACAAAGTAACTCCAAATGGGTCAAATTTAATATATACTAGTGAACAAGTCCTAGTCATTACAATTATCAAGTTAAAACTTAATCAAATCCATGGAACAATTAAATAGATTTTAATTCATTCATTTAATTAAAATATCTAGATTTTTAAATTCATTCAAATGCTCTCAAATTAAAATATGTTAATAAACATGCCAAGACTTAATTTAATAATATATCACAAGTTAATTCCATTCTAGATACAACTAGGTGAATTAAACTTTCATACAAGAAAATAAATAAATAAAGTTTTCAATACTCATTTAAATATTCTCAATTTAATATATGTTAAAGAACATACCATACTCATTACATATATCAAGTCAAATGTCAATCTAAATGAATGTAACACTTGAATAGAAATTAATTAAACTAACTAATTAATTTCTCTAGAATTTAAATCAATTTCAAATAACTCCAAATAATTATATGTCAATGGTACTATCATGGTAATCACATATATCAACTCAAAAACTTAATCAAGTAAGTGGAACAATTAAATGGAAATTAATTAATTTTAAATAATTAAATCTCTAGATTTTAAAACAACTCCAAATGACTTTATACTAATACAAGTTATAGATCAAGTCGTGGCCTTCAAAAATATCATGTCCTAACTTAATTTCATGCAAGGTACTACAACCTATTAATTTAAAATTTTAGTATAAGACATATAAACAATTTATTGTAAGTTATAAACACAATTAAAATACTTAGATTAAAAACCTAAATCACCCCCTACCTCACAAGATGATTGTTCCTCTTGAATCCAAAGAAAACAAAGGAATTTTACAATTTCCTTCAAATGTTATATAGAGGAAGGTGAGGCAAGTATTTTGTGTTCCAAACTTTTGAGTCTAAGGTGAGTGGAAGGAAGTCAAAACCAAGGTTTTAAGCCTAGGTTAATGGTTTCCTTCAATGGTGGCTAAGGTTTTATGTGAGGAAGATGATGAAATAACAATCATGTAAAATGAAATATTAACCCCCATTGGTGTAATCCTCCACTCACTTGGTCAAAGCTAGTCAATTACACCTATTCTTGCACCATGCCTACACACACACAAAAGTTAGACTTTAATTTGGAGCCTACATTTGTCATTAATCCAATGGCTCATTCTAGGCTTAATTTAAAGCCTACACTTGTCAACAATCCAAGCCAACAAGTGCACCAATGCTAGGCCAACAAGTGGGTGAATCTCCACTTACAAGTGGCCCAATGAGAGCGCGACACTTGTCACACTTTCTGGTAATTTCAAAAAGGTCCTTTTTGAAAATATCTACCAAAATTAATTACAAAAAGGTCCCTAAGAAATAAAACAATTATTTTTCATAATTACAAAAAAATCTCAAAAACAAATAATGTGTCCAAAAAAACTATTCATCCATGCCCTTTAGGAAAGGTAAGCAACTTGCACACTTTCTGTGATGGCCTAAGTTTTTCAACCCGGTGCGTCAATGATGAACCGAAAGTTAATCCGATAATGGATCTGAAATGCGAAAGCAAATGATAAACCATGGTCTAAAGAGATAGGAATCACTCCTAAGACACTAATGTGACCTTTCATGAGATCACAGGACATAAAGAGAGCACAAAGTTCAAAAAGGATAAAATTCGTTATCAAATGGGTAAAACAGTCAATTCACAATTAAAGAGAGAAACTTGAGTCTAAACAAGTAAAACAAGGTTAATACAACCTAATCTAATCGTTTTAGGACATTCCAAGAGGTTTTAAGAACATCGGCCAAGAATCCCACAAATTGCCCTTTCCCGGTTGAAGTGAAAACTGACACTATTTCACTAAAACATAAATAACTTCCCCTGTATTTGGAATCTAAGAATTTCATAGGTACAATTGGAAAGCTGACTCAAAATCCTTGAGTTTAGGCTCAAGAATCACCCCATTTGGATGAGGAATAAAGAAGTTATGGCCTTTCGAAGTTGGACCATCAATGCTGAATTGAAATCTGGAAGTGCTAGTGCATAAGGGCTATTTCGGTCGACCGAACTAGAGTTTCAGTCAACTGAAACTCACAGAATGCTTTCTAAAAACATGGTTTTACTCTTCATTTGGTCTCAAAAAGGGATCGGTCAACCAAGATGGAGTTTCGGTCGACCGAAACTCCTCGAAATGCTTCTGAAAGCTCCTCCAAACATATGAAATTGCAATAGAACCTACGGAATTCATTCTTCCCACATGCATAGATCAAAAATTGATTCATTTTAAGTTAGAATGAACATATGAACATATCAATTACAAGAATTTTATATGGCAAATCTCCAAGATGGTTAAAATACATTTTTAAAACAAAAGTTTGATACCAAAAGAGTATAGATAGAAAAGTAAACATACTTGGCCCTTGGCCTCTTTACATACATGCTTATAATGTCAAAAGTAAAATCGTAAGTATCATTACACATCAAGAAAGCTACATAAGCTTCTAAAATACCATACACCCATGGTATACAAAATATGACATCAAAGTTAAACATCCTAAACACTTGCATGTTAATATACAAAAATACTTCAAATGACTTATAAGCCTCCAAGGATGATAAGCATCCAACAACATTGTCTCTTTACCAGAAAAATAACCCAAACCACTAGGGTGAGTATTCAAGTTACTCGTAGGAAGAAGCATATGTGTATACCCTAAAGCTTCAATATCATTGCAAGATTAATATTGACGAATACAATGGAGCATTCCACTTAACGTCTATATTCAAGGTGTTCTAAGGGACAATCTTAAGCTAACTTAAATAATACTTAGCAACACATATCAATATCAAAGTACTTAACAACATCAATTCGCCAATAACAAAAATCACAAGTTACAATTAAGCATTGGTTGTCAACTTGGAATTTAATGCGAAATCAATTAGTGGAATACTTGGACATCACGTCTCGGACTAAACCAAGATCAAAATGGTTATTCTGGGCATTAACTAGCTGGGAAGACCACCCTAGTATGCACTATCTCAGTTGGGGAGAACTCATACCTCCCGCACTAGAGCCAAACTCTAGCCATATCACTTGTAACAATGTCCCAAGATAATCCAAAATCACAATCAAGTTCAAAACTCAACCACTATAATTAAGGCATATAAACCACCTTCCATGCACAAGTATTTTGAAACCACACAAACCATGTCTTAAGGTCCCAAGTCTAAAATGGCATAATAAATGACAAGTATTTAACATGATATAATGTGCAAAATAATACCACTAACTTATCAACTTCAATCATGCCTCAATAACAAGCTTTATATACTAAATCTTAACATTTTAGCAATAAGCTTCTAAAATAATCACAATTACCTATAGTAATCTACTAGAATGTAGGATTAACATCACAATAGTATAGTAATTCAAATCAATAGGAGTTCTATATGACATCAATAATCCTACTCAAGATATATACACAATATACATACTTAATCAATAAAATCTTAAGTCAATCATAAGTATTTCCTATAGTATGCAATACTACAATTCTAAAAGCATGTATACAATATATACTAAACTCCAAAGGATTTTAAAACACTTAAAATATAAACATACTACCACCCCTACCTCAATAGAGAATTGAATCTCTATAATCCAAGCAACCAAGCTCAAAATGGAAAACAAGTTTAGGGTTAATAAAGAGGAGAGTGAGGGGAAGCTTTTGTGTTTCAAGGTTTTAAGTCTAGGGTGAACGGAAGGAGGCTAAAAATGAAGTCAAAGCTATGAACCAAGCTTTTCTCCAATGGTGGCTAAGTTAGGGTTCTTAAAGAATAAGTGAAAATGAAAGGGCTAAGTGAAAATGGTGAGTGGAGGAATACTAGATCCTCTACTCACTATGTGTTCTTGCACTACCTCTCACACACACACAATGCAAGACTAAATCATGATCTTACACTTGTCGCAAATCAATGGCTCCTTCTTAGGCTTAATCCTAATCCTACACTTGTCAACCATCCAAGCCAACAAGTGCACCAATCCTAGGCCAACATGTGGGTGAATCTCTACCCTCCAAATGTCAAAAGATTACACATCCAAATCACTCCACCCCTTTGCCAACAAGTGGCACCATGAGAATGTGACACTTGTCACATTTTCCAAAAATTGCAAAAAGGTCCTATTTCAAAATATCTTACAAATTAAATTACAAAAAGGTCCCTAAGATGAAAAATAATTACTTTATGTAATTACACAAACAAAAATAATGAATAATTACAATAAAGTATGCATCCATACCCTTTATGAAAATGGTAAGCAACGAACATGCTTTTCTACAAAAGTAAAAATACAAATGTCATGGAAATTAAATATCATTAATGCATGCAAAACCGGAATCAAATCCGAGCACAACAAGTGAGGTTATGCAAGGAAAAATGATAAACATAAAAAAGACGAAATAGTGAAAAGACGAAAAAAGAAAATCACCGAAAAAGGAAAGGGAGAAAAATGACAGGGTCATTACAACCTACCCTCTTTAAAAGGATTTCGTCCCCAAAATCGAGTCGTACCTAAAAGAGAAAATAAATGGGGATACCAAGAGTGAACCTCCTGTTCGAGCTCCCAGGTAGCCTCCTCAACATCGTGATGTCTCCATAAGACCTTAACCAACGGAATGGCCTTAGTCTGCAAAACCTGTTCCCACGAATCAAGAATCTGGACTAGACCCTCCTCGTAGGTCACATCCTCATCAACAACAACATCTGTGCACCGTAAGACATGCGATGGATCTAGCTCGTACTTCCTCAACATAGATACATGAAAGATGTTGTGAACCCTATCCAGGTCTGGCGGCAATGCCAAACGATAAGCAACTTCACCGACGCACTCTAAAATCTGAAATGGTCCAATGAACCTAGGAGACAACTTGCCCGTCTGGTGAAATCTCAGAAGTCTCTTCTGTGGAGAAATCTTGAGAAAGACGTGGTCCCCTACCCCAAAAGACAAAGATCTCCTCCTCTTATCAGCATAACTCTTCTGCCTGCCCTGAGCTGTAGCCAACCGCTGCCGAATCAATTTAATTTTCTCTATAGTCTCGAAGACAATATCAGGACCCAAGGCGACTATATCACCTACCTCGGTCCAACAAATTGGAGATATGTAAAGTCTGCGTACAATGCCTCAAAAGGTGACATGCCAATACTGGTCTCGTAACTGTTGTTATAGGCAAACTCAACCAAGGGAAAGTAGTCTTCCCAACTACCCCCAAAATCTAAAATGTAAGCCCATAGCATATACTCCAATATCTGAATGGTACACTCTGACTGACCATCAGTATGAGGATGGAATGCTGTGCTGAAATGAAGCCCCGTGTCAAGAGCCTCCAAAAAACTCAGCCAAAAGTGAGACGCGAACCTGGGGTCCCTATCCGAAACAATGGAGACCGGAACCCCGTGAAGCCTAACAATCTACCCCATGTACAGTCCACTAAGTTTCTCTGCATCATATGTCACTGCCATAGGCAAAAAGTGAGCCGTCTTAGTCAGTTTGTCAATAATAACCCAAACGACATCATTCCCCGCCTTGGATCTCGAAAGTCCTATCACGAAATCCATAGTGATGTGCTCCCACTTCCACTCTGCCACTGGTAGTGGTTGCAACAACCCTGCCGGTCTCTGATGCTCTGCCTTCACTTGCTGACAAGTAAGGCATTTAGCCACGAACTGAGAAACATCCCCTTTCATACCTTTCCACCAAAACTGTCTCCACAAATTGTGATACATCTTCGTACCACCAGGATGAACTGCAAGTCAAAAATGGTGAAAATCCCAAAGAACAATGTCACGACAAGACAGAGGAACAACCAATTTCCCTCTGTACCTAAAACCACCATCTGAATGCAAGGCCCAACCCTCTACCTTCTTGCCACCTAAAATTCGATCGTGGATGGACTTCATCTCCCAATCCTCCTGCTGTGCCTCAATAACTTTGCTAACAAGAGCCGACTGAGCCACAAGGCTAAACAAAATAGCTGATGAAACATCCTCATACAACTGCAAACCAAGATCTGCAAGCTCTTCTAGCATCTTCCATCTGTGAATGGAAATGCTAGCAAGAGTACCCCGTGACTTCCTACTCAAAGCATTGGCCAACACATTGGCCTTCCCCGGATGATACTGCAACTCAAAGTTGTAGTCCTCCATGAACTCAACCCATCTACGCTATCTCAAGTTCAAATCCTTCTGAGAGAAGAGATACTTGAGACTCTTGTGATCAGAGAAAACCTCAAACTTCTCCCCATACAAATAATGTCTCCACCCCTTCAAGGAAAAGATAACCGCTGCCAACTCCAGATCATATGTTGGATAGTTTAACCCGTGAGTCTTCAACTGTCGTGACCCATAAGCAACCACCCGCTCTGTCTGTATCAAGATGTAACCCTATCCTTCTCGCAAAGCATCACAATAGACCACGTAACCCAAACCACGTTCAGGTATGATCAAAACTAGAGCCGATGTCAATCTGACCTTCAACTCTTGAAAAGCAAAATCATAAGCCTCATTCCATATAAACTTAACTCCCTTGCAAGTAAGTCGAGTCATACATGCTGCTAAACAAGAAAAATCCCGAACAACTCTCCTATAATAACCGGCTAGGCCAAGAAAGCTCCGAACCTCAAACACTGTCTTCGGACGCTTCCAATCCATTACAGACTCAATCTTCGATGGAGCCACTACAACACCACTTTTTGACACGACATGTCCAAGGAACTTCACTTTCGGTAGCCAAAATTCGCATTTCTCGAACTTGGCATACAACTGAATATCCCTAAGGATTTGCAACACTGTCCACAAATGATACTCATGCTTCTCTACCAAAGCCAAGTATACCAGGATGTCATCAACGAACACCACCATAAATCTGTCAAGATAGTCACTGAATACACGGTTCATCCAATCCATGAAAGCTGCTGGAGCATTGGTCAAACCAAATGGCATCACCAGAAACTCATAATAGCCATACCGTGTACAAAAAGCAGTCATGGATATATCCTCATCCTTAACCCTCAACTGATAGTAACCTGACCTCAAATCAATCTTCGAAAAGCATGTCGCTCCTTTCAACTGATCAAATAAGTCATCAATCCTTGGTAAAGGATACCTGTTCTTGATGGTAGCATGATTCAACTTATGATAATCGATGCAAAGTCTCAAAGACCCATCCTTCTTCTTCGCAAAAAGAACTAGTGTTCCCCATGGTGAAGCACTATGACGAATAAAGCCCTTAGCTTTCAAATCATCCAACTGACTTTTTAGCTCATCAAGCTCTGTTGATGCCATACGGTACAGTGCCATAGAGATGGGCGCTATACCGGGAATGACATCAATGGCAAAAACAACTTCCCATAAAGGAGGTAACTCGGTCAGTTCCTCTAGAAAGACATCAACAAAATCCTCAACAACTGCCGGAAGAACACGGCCTAAACTACTTATCCTCGTCAACTAGCAAACTAGCTAAATAGGATCTATGGCGACTCCAGTCACCAATACAGAAAACCATCGCCATGTGGGAATCACTCCGATCTCCCACAAAATAGAAACAATTTCCCTTGGGAGTGCAAACGGATACCCTTCCGCGAAAGCAATCAATTGTAGCCCGAAAGAATGACAACCAATCCATCCTGAGAATGACGTCAAAGCCCGTCATATCAAGAACAATGAAATTGAACTCTAAGGTCTGCCCAACTATCTCAATAGCACAACCCCGACAAACACAATCCAAAGACACTGGACCCTCAACTAGTGTGTCAACACAGAGAAGACTATCCCAAAAGTGTGACCTCCAAACCTAATGAATGTGCAAATGATGCAGAAATGAAAGAATGTGATACACCTGTGTCAACAAGAACTCATGCCCAATAACTGAAAACTGGAAAGATACCTCGAACGGAAGAGGTGCCTGTGGAAACATCCGCCTGTGGAAGAGCGTAGGCTTATCCCTGAGTCCCTAAGCCCTGCTGTGATCTGCCCTGATAGCCTGACTGATGTGTAGAAGCAGTAGGTGTAGAACCCATGGTTGGATAAGTGCCAACTAGCACTACTGGCTATGGTGCCTGAGGAACTCTAAAACCAGACTGAACCACTGCAGATTGTGCTGGTACCATCTGTGAATCTGTGCCACTACGTGACTTTTTCAACAACCTTGGATAATCCTTCTTGAGATAATCTAGCCGCTTACAATAAAAGCAAGCTCCCTGCCCTTTTTTTGTAGAAATTGAAGTCTGACTGGCCTGTGCCCGAAGTTGTGGTTAGCGAGGCGTGATGTGCCCCGGCTGCTGACAATGGTAACAAACCACTCCCTGGGCTGATCCCGAAGAAACAGGAACTGTGGGTGCAGAACGATTCTGCTGTGATGCCCCTTGCGAGTGAGTATTGTTCCCTGCCCTAGCCTTCTTCCACTGACTCCCGGAAGATGATGGATTATCTCCGCGAGGCTGCTTATGTGAACCCCTGATTCGTAACTGATCATGTTCCTCTACTTCAGCTAGTATAGCCCTCTGGACCACTTCTCTATAAGTCCTCAAATTAAGAATCGAGACCTGTGGCCTAATGTTAAGATGTAGCCTATCCTGAAATTTCATTGCCCTGGCCTTATCTGTAGCTACCATATCCTCGGCATAACGAGAGAGAGAAGTAAATCGTGTCTCATACTCAATAACACTCACAGTGCCCTGATAGAGACCTACGAACTGTGTCCTCATCTCCCGCATCATAGCCCTAGGAAAGAAGTGCTCGAAGAACAAATCTCTAAACTCATTCCAAGTCATCAACTCAACATTGTGGACATAGGTCATAGACCTCCACCAAATATCGGCATCTCCCATGAACATAGAGGCTGTCAAAGAAATCCTCAACCTGTCTGTAGGTACTGCCCTACTGTCCAACTTGCGAACCATAAGCTCCAACCAAGCTTCTGAGACTAGCAGATCTGAACTCCCCACAAATGGATCAATCTTGACCCTCTGTAGCTGCATAAAGTACTCTAGTGCCTCATTGACTATCGGTGCCGGTGTCGAAAACTGTATCCCTGTCACTTGCCTACATATCAACTCCTGTAAGGATTCAGCAATCCCCTGATTGATTCCTTGAGCAACCCGCTCTTCGTAAGTCGGTGCCCGTGGCGGATTAGCATCCACGTCACGAACTAGAACCCTAGGCCTCCCCAGACCCCTCGTGAATTCGGTGTCAGCCACCTGCTTCTTAGTGCCCTGACATGAAGACTCTCCACGTGTGACAACCATAGTGCTAAACGTATGAAAGAAATGAGGTCAATAATAACACAAGTTATTATGACCGAGTGCAACCCACACTATGAATGCACGAAACACGAAGCAAGACATGGTATGCAACATACAGTCATACTAAAGCAATTAAAGAAAGCTCTTAAAATAGTTCAGCAGTTAGGCGAATAAGCATACATATCAAACAAGATGCTCTTAACTATATAGGCATATAAGCATAAAACACGTCATACTACCAAACGTGTAATCAAGAAACACATAAACATGTTATAAGTCCAAAACATGTTATCAAAAGCATGTGAATATGTCAAAGTAGATCAACAAAAGCATGATATGCACCCAAAACCCATCATCCTAAGGTGTTCAAACCTAGGAGCTCTGATACCACTTGTGACGGCCCAAGTTTTTTAACCCGATGCATCAGTGATGAACCGAAAGTTAATCCGATAACGGATCTGAAATGTGAAAGCAAATGATAAACTAAGGTCTTAAGAGATAGGAATCACTCCAAAGACACTAATGTGACCTTTCAAGAGATCACAAGACTTAAAGAGAGCAAAAGCGGAAACACATGTCAAAAAGGACAAAATTCGTTATCAAAGAGGCAAAACGGTCAATTCACAATTAAAGAGAGAAACTTGACTCTAAACAAGTCAAAAAAGGTGAATAAAACCTAATCTAATTAGTTTAAGACATTCCAAGAGGTTTTAAGAACATTGGCCAAGAATCCCACAAATTACCCTTTTTCCGGTTGAAGTGAAAACTGATACTACTTCACTAAAACATGAATAACTTCTACTGTGTTTGGAATCTGAGAATGCAATAGGTACCATTGGAAATATGACTCAAAATCCTTGAGTTTAGGTTCAAGAATCACCCCATTTGGATAAGGAACGAAGAAGTTATGGCCTTTCGAAGTTGGACTATCAGTGCTGAATTGAAATTTGGAAGTGCTGGTGCACAAGGGCAATTTTGGTCAACCAAACTAGAGTTTTAGTTGACCGAAACTCACAGAATGCTTTCTAAAAACATGGTTTTACTCTTCATTTGGTCTTAAAAAGGGATCGGTCGACCGAGATGGAGATTCGGTCGACCGAAACTCCTCGAAATGCTCCAAACATGTGAAATTGCAATGGAACCTATGGGATTCATTCTACCCACATGCATAGATCAAAAATTGATTCATTTTAAGGAAGAATGAACATATGAACATGTTAATTACAAGAATTTTATATGGCAAATCACCAAAATGGTTAAAATACATTTTTAAAACAAAAGTTTGATACCAAAAGAGTATAGATACAAAAGTAAACATACTTGGCCCTTGGTCTCTTTACATACATGCTTATAATGTCAAAAGTAAAATCTTAAGCATCATTACACATTAAGAAAGCTACATAAGCTTCTAAAATTCCATACACCCATGGTATACAAAATATGACATCAAAGTTAAGCATGCTAAACACTTGCATGTCAATATACAAAAATGCTTCAAATGACTCATAAGCCTCTAAGGATGATGAGCATCCAAGAACATAGTCTCTTTACCTGAAAAACAACCCAAACCACTAGGGTGAGTAATAAAGTTACTCGTAGGAAGAAGCATATGCGTATACCCTAAAGTTTCAATATCATTGCAAAATCTATATAAACGAATACAAGGGAGTATTCCACTTAACATCTACGTTCAAGGTGTTCTAAGGGATCATCTTATGCTAACTTAAATATTCCTTAGCAACACATATCAATATCAATGTACTTAACCACATCAATTCGCCAATAATAAAAATCACAAGTTACAATTAAGCATTGTTGTCAACTTAGAATTTAATGCGAAATCAATTAGTGGAATACTTGGACATCACGTCTCGAACTAAACCAAGATCAAAATGGTTATTCCGGGCATTAACCCGCAAGGAAGACCACCCTAGTGCGCACTATCTCAATTGGGGAGAACTTATACCTCCCACAATTGAGCCAAACTCTAGCCATATCACTTGTAATAATGTCCCTAGATAATCCAAAATCACAATCAAGTTCAAAACACAACCACAATAATTAAGGCATATAAACTACCATCCATGCACAAGTATTTTGAAACCACACAAACCATGTCTTAGGGTTCCAAATCTAAAATGGTATAATAAATGACAAGTATTTAACATGATATAATGTGCAAAATAATACCACTAACTTATCAACTTCAATCATGCCTCAACAATAAGCTTTATATACTAAATCTTAACATTTTAGCAATAAGCTTCTAAAATAATCACAATTACCTCTAGTAATCTACTAGAATATAGGATTAACATCACAATAGGATAGTAATTCAAATCAACAAGAGTTCTATATGACATCAATAATCCTACTCAAGATACATACATAATATGCATGTTTAATCAATAAAATCCTAAGTCAATCATAAGGATTTCCTATAGTATGCAATATTACAATTCTAAAAGCATGTATACAATATATATTAAACCCCAAAGGGTTTTAAAACACTTAAAATATAAACATACTACCACCCCTATCTCAATAGAGAATTGAATCTCTATAATCCAAGCAACCAAGCTCAAAATCGAAAACAAGTTTAGGGTTAATGAAGAGGAGAGTGAGGGGAAACTTTTATGTTCCAAGGTTTTAAGTCTAGGGTGAATGGAAGAAGGCTAAAAATGAAGTCAAAGCTATAAACCAAGCTTTTCTCCAATGGTGGCTAGGTTAGGGTTCTTAGAGAACAAGTGAAAATGAAAAGGCTAAATGAAAATGGTGAGTGAAGGAATACTAGATCCTCCACTCACTATGTGTTCTTGCACTACCTCTCACACACACACAACGCAAGACTAAATCATGATCCTACATTTGTCACAAATCAATAGCTCCTTCCTAGGCTTAATCCTAAGCCTACACTTGTCAACCATCCAAGCCAACAAGTGCACCAATCCTAGGCCAACATGTGGGTGAATCTCTACCCTCCAAATGTCAAAAGATTACACATCCAAATCACTCCACCCCATTGCCAACAAGTGGCACCATGAGAATGTGACACTTGTCACATTTTCCAACAATTGCAAAAAGGTCCTATTTCAAAATATCTTACAAATTAAATTGCAAAAAGGTCCCTAAGACAAAAAAATAATTACTTTATGTAATTACACAAAAACCCTCAAAAATAATGAAAATTACAATAAAGTATACATCCATGCCCTTTATGAAAAAGGTAAGCAACTAATATGCTTTTCTGCAAAAGTAAAAATACAAATGTCATGGAAATCAAATATCATGAATGCATGCAAAACCGGAATTAAATCCAAACAGAACAAGTGAGGTTATGCAAGGAAAAATGATAAACGGGAAAAAAAAAAGAAATGGATAAGACGAAAAAATAATCACCGAAAAAGGAAAGGGAGAAAAATGACTGGGTCATTACAACCTACCCTCCTTAAAAAGATTTCGTCCCCGAAATCGAGTCGTACCTGTAAGAGAAAACAATTAGGGATACCGAGAGCGAACCTCCTATTCGAGCACCCAATTAGCCTCCTCAACACCGTGATGTCTTCACAAGACCTTAAGCAATGGAATGGTCTTAGTCCGCAAAACTTGTTCTCGCGAATCAAGAATCTGGACTGGACCCTCCTCGTAGGTCACATCCTCATCAACGACAACATCTGTCCACCGTAAGACATGCGATGGATCCGGCTCGTACTTTCTCAACATAGATACATGAAAGATGTCATGAACCCTATCTAGGTCTAGCGGCAATGCCAAACGATAAGCAACTTCACTGATGCGCTCCAAAATCTGAAATGGTCCAATGAACCTAGGAGACAACTTGCCCGTCTATCGAAATCTCAGAAGTCCCTTCCGTGGAGAAATCTTGAGAAAGACGTGGTCCCCTAGCTCAAAAGATAAGGATCTCCTCCTCATATCAGCATAACTCTTCTCCCTGCTCTGAGCTGTAAACAACCGCTGCCGAATCAACTTAACTTTCTCTGTAGTCTCGAAGATAATATCAGGACCCAAGGCGACTTTATCACCTACCTCGGTCCAACAAACTGGAGATCTGCAAGGTCTGCCGTACAACGCTTCAAAAGGTGCCATGCCAATACTGGTCTGGTAACTGTTGTTATAGGCAAACTCAACCAAGGGTACGTAGTCTTCCCAACTACCCCCATAATCCAAAATGCAAGCCCGTAGCATATCCCCCAATATTTGAATGGTACGCTCTGGCTGACCATCAATCTGAGGATGGAATGTTGTGTTGAAATTAAGACCCGTGTCAAGAGTCTCCTGAAAACTCTACCAAAAGTGAGACGCGAACCTGGGATCCCTATCCGAAAAAATGGATATCGGAACCCCGTGAAGCCTGACAATCTACCCCACGTACAGTCCACTAAGTTTCTTTGCATCATCTCTCACTACCATAGGCAAAAAGTGAGCCGTCTTAGTCAGTCTGTCAACAATGACCCAAACGGCATCATTCCCTGCCTTGGATCTCGGAAGTCCCGTCACGAAATCCATAGTGATGTGCTCCCACTTCCAGTCTCCCACTGGTAGTGGTTGTAACAACCTTGCCGGTCTCTGATGCTCTGCCTTCACTTGCTGACAAGTAAGGCATTTAGCCACGAACTGAGAAATATCCCGTTTCATGCCTTTCCACCAAAACTGTTTCCGCAAATTGTGATACATCTTCGTACCACCAGGATGAACTGTAAGTCGAGAATGGTGAAAATCTTGAAGAACAACATCATAACAAGACACAGGAACAACCATCTTCCCTCTATACCTGAGACCACCGTCTGAAGGCAAGGTCCAACCTCTACATTCTCGCCACCTAAAATTCGATCGTGGACGGACTTCATCTCCCCATCCTCCTGCTGTACCTCAATAACTTTGCTACCAACAGCCGGCTGACCCACAAGGCTAAACAAAATAGCCGGTGAAACATCCTCATACAACTGCAAACCAAGATCTGCAAGCTCTTCTAACATCTTCCATCTGTGAATGGAAATACTAGCAAGAGGACTCCATAACTTCCTACTCAAAGCATCGGCCACCACATTGGCCTTCCCCGGATGATACTGCAACTCAAGGTCGTAGTCCTCCATGAACTCAACCCATCTGCGCTGTCTTAAGTTCAAATCCTTCTGAGAGAAGAGATACTTGAGACTCTTGTGATCGGAGAAAACCTCGAACTTCTCCCCGTACAAATAATGTCTCCACCCCTTCAAGGAAAAGATAACCACTGCCAACTCCAGATCATGTATTGGATAGTTTAACTCGTGAGTCTTCAACTGTCGGGACCCATAAGCAACCACCCGCTCTGTCTGCATCAAAATGCAACCCAATCCTTCTCGCGAAGTATCACAATCGATCACGTAACCCAAACCACGTTCAAGTATGATCAAAATGGAGCCGATGTCAATCTAACCTTTAACTCTTGAAAAGCAAAATCACAAGCCTCATTCCATATAAACTTGACTCCCTTACGAATAAGTCGAGTCATAGGTGCTGCTAAACGAGAGAAATCCCGAACAAATGTCCTGTAATAACTGGCTATGCCAAGAAAGCTCTAAACCTCAAACACTGTCTTTGAACGCTCCCAATCCATCATAGACTCAATCTTCGACGGATCCACTATAACACCGCTCCTTGACACGACGTGTCTAAGGAACTTCACTTCCGGTAGCCAAAATTCGCATTTCTCGAACTTGGCATACAACTAATTATCCTTAAGGATTTGCAACACTGTCCTCAAATGAAACTCATGCTCCTCTACCAAAGCCGAGTATACCTGGATGTCATCAACGAACACCACCATAAATCTGTCAAGATAGTCACTGAATACACTGTTCATCAAATCTATGAAAGCTACTGGAGCATTGGTCAAACCAAATGGCATCACCAGAAACTCATAATGGCTATACCGTGTACCAAAAGTGGTCTTGGATATATCCTCATCCTTAACCCTCAACTGATAGTAACCTGACCTCAAATCAATCTTCAAAAAGAATGTCACTCCTTTCAACTGATCAAAGAAGTCATCAATCCTTGGTAAAGGATACCTGTTCTTGATCATAGCATGATTCAACTTGCGATAATTGATGCAAAGTCTTAAAGACCCATCCTTCTTCTTCGCAAAAAGAACCGGTGTTCCCCATGGTGAAGCACTAGGATGAATAAAGCCCTTAGCTTTCAAATCATCCAACAGACTTTTCAGCTCATCAAGCTCTACCGGTGCCAAACGGTACGGTGCCATAGAGATGGGCGCTATACCGGGAATGAAATCAAGGGCAAAAATAACTTCCCTTAAAGGAGGTAACTCTATCAGTTCCTCTGGAAAGACATCAACAAAATCCTCAACAACTGCTGGAAGAACACAGCCCAAACTACTATCCTCATCAACTAGCAAACTAGCCAAGTAGGATCTATGGCGACTCCAGTCACCAATACTGAAAACCATCGCCAGGTGGGAATCACTCTAGTCTCCCACAAAATGGAAACAATCTCCCTTGGGAGTGCAAATGGATACCCTCCCGCGGAAATAATCAATTTTAACCTATAAGAATGGCAACCAATCTATCCCGAGAATGACGTCAAAGCCTGTCATATCGAGAACAACGAAATTGAACTCTAAGGTCTGCCCAGCTATCTCAATAGCATAACCCCGGCAAAGACGATACAATGACACTGGACCCTAAACTGGTGTGTCAACACAGAGAAGACTATCCCGAAGTGTGACCTCCAGACCCAATGAATGTGCAAATGATGCAGAAATGAAAGAATGTGGTGCACCTGTGTCAACAAGAACTCGTACCCAAGAACTAAAAACTGGAAAGATACCTCGAACGGAAGAGTTACCTGCGGAAGCAGCCGCCTGTGGAAGAGCGTAGGCTCGTCCCTGAGTCCCTGAGCCCTACTGTGAAATGCCCTGATAGCATAACTGATGTGTAGAAGCAGTAAGTGTAAAACCCCTGGCTGGATAAGTGCCAACTGGCGCCACTAGCTGTGGTGCCTGAGGAACTCTGAAACCAGACTGAACCATTGCAGACTGTGTCGATACCATCTGTGAATCTGTGCCACTACGTAACTTATTCAACAACCTTGGACAATCCTTCTTGAGATGACCTGGCCACTTATAATAAAAGCAAGCTCCCTTTCCTGTTTTTGTAGAAACTGAAGTCTGACTGGCCTGTACCCGAAGCTGTGGGTAGCGAGGCTTGATGTGCCCCAATTGCTAACAATGGTAACAAACCACTCCCTGGGCTGATCCTGAAGATACAGGAATTATGGGTGCAGAACGATTCTACTGTGACGCCCCCTGCGAATGAGTATTATTCCCTGCCCTGGCCTTCTTCCACTAACTCCCGGAAGATGATGGATTATCTCCGCGAGGCTGTTTATGTGAACCCCTGATTCGTAACTGATCCCATTCCTCTACTTCAGCTAGCCTAGCCCTCTGGACCACTTCTCTGTAAGTCCTCAAATCAAGAATCGAGACCCGTGGCCTGATGTCAAGATGTAACCTATCCTGAAATTTCATTGACCTGGCCACATCTGTTGCTACCATAGCCTCGGCATAACGAGAGAGAGAAGTAAATCGTGTCTCATACTCAATGACACTCACAGTGCCCTAATAGAGACCTACGAACTGTGTCCTCATCTCCCACCTCATAGCCCTAGGAAAGAAGCGCTCGAAGAACAAATCTCTGAACTCATTCCAAGTCATCAACTCAACATTGTGGACATTGGTCATAGACCTCCACCAAATATCGGCATCTCCCATAAACATAGAGGCTATCAAAGAAATACTCAACCTATCTGTAGGTACCGCCATACTGTCCAACTTGCGAACCATAAGGTCCAACCAAGCTTCTGAGACTAGCGGATCTGAACTCCCTGCAAATGGATCAATCTTGACCCTCTGTAGCCGCATAAAGTACTCTAGTGCCTCATTGACTATCGGTGCCGGTGCTGAAAACTGTAATGACCCTGGATTTTTCAACCCAGTGTCTTTTGTGATGAACCGAAAGAATGACCCGATAATGGATTCGAAATGCGGAAGCAAAAGAAGCTAAATGGCCACAAGAGATGTACATCATCCCTAAGGCAATGACTCCCCATAAAGCCATAGAACTCTATTAAGCTAAACAAATGAAGCAAGAATGCCAAACCCGAAAAGAAATGAACCAAGGGCAAAATGGTCATTTAACACTAAAATGGGTGCCACTGTGCACACCATTGGAAGGACAATGAAAAATGAGCAAAATTAGACTCAAGAACCGCCTTATTCTGAGTCCGAACGGAAAAGATATGAATTTAAAACAATGTGGCCTTCTCCGTTAAGAATTACCATAAACCTATCTTACTGGAATAGGAATAACTCACACTATAGATGGAGTTTTGAAGAGTGGTTGCTACCATTGGAAAGCTAACTTCAAGCTCTTAAACTTAGACTCAAGAATGACTCAATTTGGATTTAAAAAGAATGAGATATGATCTCTTAAGGTTGGAACAACAAAGCTGTCCAAGGAAAAAATGAAGAATAGGGTTCCAGGGAGGATCGATCGACCGAATCCCAATCGTCGGTTGGCCGAAATGACCATTTCCTTAAAAAGGCTACTGGATTTAGGTCTCGAGGCTTGTTGGTCGACCGATGGTGCTTCATCGGCCTACCGACACATCTGCTGCAGCTATGAAAAGCTGCTGCAATGTTTGAAAATGGTGTCCTGTCCATTTCTATGGTACTACATGCTTTCTACATGATCCGAACAAGTTTGAAAACATCCCCTAGCATCATTGAAGCATTCAAATCATGCCAAAACAAAGAGGAACTCAAAATGACACCCCATGGATGAATTTTTCATAAAAATTCATAAAATTGCCCAAAAATAGTTCCAAGGTTGAAACTTAAGATTTTTGTGAAATGTGGACATGCACGCAAATGTAAAAAGATATTCAAGACGCGTCACAATGGTCCGCGGCCTCAAAATGTCCTCAATGAAAAATATGACCTCCCAACGGCCAAAAATGCCTAAAAATGGAATAAATGGAACCAAAATGCAAAACCTAGAATGGAATGGTGTTTGGCCCTTGGCCACTCCTCAAACATGATCATAGGAACCCTATGAAGGAAAAAGAACGGAATTCCCCTACCCGGTGCAAAAGTTATGAAGCAATGACTTAACATTTTACAATATTTTCATAAATAACCTTAAAAATGAAAGTGTATAGAATACAAATTATATGCCATTGGCCTCCGACCTCATCTCATACATGCCAAATACATTGAAAATAGTGTACTTATGTACACATTACATAAATGAAATCAAAAATACAAGTTTGATACACAAGTCTATAAAAATAACCTTTCATGCCAACATTTTTATGAAAATGATACTTCAATCTACGAAACTTCCATGGCTTAGTGTGCATCCCAAATCAAGGTCCCTGTACCTAAAAAATATCCCCACTACGTGGTTAGTAACATAAAGCTACTCGTAGGAGATGAGCATGCATCGACCTAGCATTTTACAATTTTATCACCTTAAGATGAAACATGTTAAAAGGGCTCATGCCACCTAACGTCTATGTTAAAATGAGAATCAAGGAGCATCCTAAGCTACCTTAGATCATTTCTAGCATAATTCACATCATCCATGCAATTTAAACAATACAAAGGCATGTTATACATAACAACTAGATATAGATTCTCAAAGTCCTCAACTTGAAGTCTAAAACATGAAAGCAACTAAAGTGGGTCATGCCACCTAACATCTATGTTCCAAGTGAATCTATAGGATCATTCCTAAGCTACATTTGAACATTAAAACACAAATCACAATATAAATGTCATTAACCAACATTGGAACTTCCAATACAACGCATAAAGCATGGCTTCTCAAAGTAAACATCTTGAAACTTAAAACGAGAAAACAAATAAGGAACAACAAGTTATAACATCATCTAGTTATCAACTTGAAATGAAAAGCAAAATCAAATAAAGTGGATACTCAGACATCAGTCGGATCAGGCCGACACCTTGGTTACTTTAGGGTTACTAGCCCATGGTAAACCTCCCTATGTGCGCACTAGACTGTAGAGGGACAATCCCCCGTACTAGAACCATGTCCTAGCCGTAGTCAAACAACGACATCCCCAAGTTTCCAAAATTAACAAGTTATGCAACAACGTATATATCAACATGTATATACAAGATAATTAACTATCTACCATGCACAACCAAATTGGAAACACATACAATATATGCACTAAGTGCACAACTACTATGGCATGACAAATGTCGAATCTTCAGTGTACGATTCCTTACACGCTATGGCAATATATTTCAATATTGAAAACAGATACTCATGGATCTAATACAAGTCCAAAATCATGGTTTAAACATATAACCAAGGTCAAATACATGATTACATCATTAATGCAACAGAAAAGAAAATTAATTAAATAAAATAATTAATTCCCCTAAGTTTCAAATCTCAACTAAATAGTCCCTAATTAATATATGTTAAACAACATAGCATAGTTATTACAAAAATCCATTTAATAACTTAATTAAACCAATAGACCATTAAATAGATTTTAATTAATTCTTTTAATTAAAAATCTCTAAATTTTCATACTTAACCAAATGCACCCAAATTAAAGTATGTTAAAGAGCATGCCAAGACTTGATTTAATAGCCTATCATAAGTCATTTTAATGCAAGATACGGCCATAATAATTAATCTTTCACGAAAGAAAAATATTAATTAAATGTTGCATTTCTTTTCTAAATGGCCCAAATTTAATATATGTAAACAACCATAACAAGGCTTCATTTTCTAGCATGCCACAATTTAATTCTAAGTTATACACATCCTTGAGAATTAAATCCTATACAAAGAAAATAATTAAATTAAATTCTAGGATTTATACCAAACATGCATACAAGATGTATAAGCTTATAAAATCATCAAAACAACTTAAATATAACTCTAAGACACCCCCTACCTCAATTTGAGATGAAAATCTCAAAAGCCACCAAAGTGAAACGGCTCCGAATCCGACAATACTTCAGGGTTTTGTCGGGGACAAGGCCATGAACATTAAACTCCAAAGAGGACCTACCAAAATCCCAACTTGACCTCAAATCTGAATCAAATTTTGGCCAGAAACAGGTTCTAATAGGGGTGAAAGATGCGCTTCATCAAGACAAGCACAAAACGCGAAGGCACTATGACTTTATAACAAAGGGAAGGAGGTTTACATGAGAGGAGAAGGGTGGCAGCCCCCTTGGGCGGCCATGGGAGCTGCTGGTCATGCTTGATGAGAGGAGAAAGTGATTTTTCAATTTTATAACCCCCTATTTATAGTAAAACCCTAAAAGTGCCCCGAAAGGGCCCCGCCTAGTCCGAAAAAGTGAATTTCGAGCAAAAGTGCTAAAACGGTTGAACTCCATGAACAAAAAAGATTTAAAATAAGAAAATATGAATAACAGAAGAAACATCGTCGAAAATCGAGTCCCGAGCAGAGAGTTATGCCCCGAACAAGTTCGGCGGCAACCGGAGCCAGAAACCCAGAAACTGGAGAAAAATGACCAGAAGGGAATTCTAAGAGTACACGACTCGACAAAATGTAAAAATGAATCCCGTACGAGGATCCAGGCTCCAGACGAGGTATTTTGCAATAATTTTTGTTACTTGCACAATGGCCGCTACAAAAAGGGTTAACTGCGAAACTGCCCCAAAATGAAAATATCTTCCAAAAGATATTTTTTTAGATACCCCTGATGTAATGACTCAGTCATTTTTCTTCCTTTTCTTTTTCTCAGATTTTAACGGATATTTTTTTTTCTGTTGTCTTTTCCTTTTTGGGTTCGGTTTTCCATCACTTGATGTCGTCTCGAGTGCTCTGGAATGATTTTCGAGACTCTTTTCCTTGGATTGACAACTTCCTTTGGGGATTGTGTCATTTCTATATTTTATTTTTCCGAACACTATTCACATTTTGTCTTTTTCTCGTTTATCCTTTTTCCTTACACAACCTCACTTTTTGTGCTCAGATTTGATTCTGGTTTTACGTGCATTCATGATATTTGATTTCCATGATAGTGGTATTTTTACTTTTCTAGAAAAGCATGTTGATTGCTTACTTCTTTCATAAAGGGGCATTAATGCATACTTTAGTGTAATTATTCTTAACCTATGTGGTTTTAGTGTAATTAAATAAAGTAATTATTTTTTATCTTGGGGACCATTTTGCAATTAAATTTAGAAGATATTTTCAAAAAGGACCTTTTTGCAATTTTTGAAAAGTGTGACAAGTGTCACACTCTCATTGGTCCACTTGTTGACATTTGTGTGGAAACACTTTAATGTATTGGATGATGACATTTGGAGGGTGAGGATTCACCCACTTGTTGGCTTAGGATTGGTGCACTTGTTGGCTTGGATGGTTGACAAGTGTAGGTGTAGGATTAAGCCTAGGAAGGAGCCATGGATTGGTGACAAGTGTAGGTTCACAATTTAGTCTTGCAAATATCTTTGGGCCACTTTGGGATTATGGTTTTAAATGAGGGTTTTTGTGCAACTGACCATAGATGTGTGTGTTGACCATGGTATAAGAGCACATAGTGAGTGGAGGATTTCTATTTCCTCCACTCACACTTAACAACATTATTTCATTCTCTTCCTTACAAGAAAACCCTAGCCTCCATGGATGGAGCTTGAAGCCTTAGGCATTGACCTTGATCTTTGAGGCCCTTCCACTTACTTTAGATCATAAAGGTTGGAATACTTTTTGTTCCCCTCATCCTCCTCTTCAAAACCCTTGAAGGATCTAGCCTAACTCCTAGTTTTGCTTTGGTATCTAGAGATTCAATTCTCTACTGAGGTATTGATCTATTATTTTGAAGTATTTTTATATCATTATTGAGTGTTTTACATGCATGGAAGAGAAGGACTTGTATTTTTCCCTTAAACTGTTTTAACTTGAAATTAATCTTCTCAAATTAAATATAGAATGCGAAAATATACTCAATTAGCTTTCATTTAGTTTTGGTTTCATGTAATTTGGAATTAAAATGAATTAGTTATGAATTTTTGAAGTTGCAAGCTAGTTGCAGGAAATTTGAAGCTTTTCCTTTTTGGTCTAGAAATGAATTTGATATGCAGCTGTGGTGCTTCAATTGCCTTGAAATTTTTACTAAAACTTCCCCCATGGGTTTTACACTACTCAGAATTTTTTTACGATTTCAGAGCATATCTAAATTTTTTTTAAAATCCGAAACTATCTGCTATCCATGTTTTTATTACAGCAGGAAAATATATTTTGAGATGATTTATTTCACAAACCTTTTGATATTGGATCATGGCTTAAATTTTCAGTTTTACACTCTCATATGTTTACTTCCAAAATAAATTAGGTTTGCCCAATTTGGATGTCAAATGAATTTTTTATGAATTTTCAAATTTGGAAGCTACAGGCTGATAATGTGTTTTCTGGGCAGAATTTGTTTCAAAGTTGTGGGTCAAAACTGTTTCAATTGGGAAAATATTTTGTTAAACTAAATTTATACTATCAAATTACAATGTTTAAGCTTTCATTGGACTTTGGATTCATTCAATTTGGGTTAGAATTGAATTTTTTATGAATTTTACAAGTTGAAGGTAGCAAGCTGAAAAATCTGTTTTGCGGACCGAAAATTTAGGGCGATTTCATTTCGGTGGTAATTGGGATTTTCATTCCAATTGAGGTAGGGAATATTTTAGGATTATTTGTGTGTTGTATTGTGTGTTTGCCATGATTATACAACATATATGTATGCCTTGTATCAAATCTAGAAAGTTAGTAATTTTTATTTCTTTGTATAAGATTTAAAATTTATAATGATGTATAACTTTGATTTGAATTGTAACATGCTAGGAAATTATGCTTAGATATGTTGGTTAACATATATTAAATTTGGATCATTTGATTAAGAATTACAACTTTTATTTAATATTTATCTTTAGTGAAAGTTTAATTCACATGGTTATATCAAGCATTAAATCAAGTTGTAATGTAGTATTTAAATAGGCATTGGCATGTTCTCTAACATAGATTAAATTGAGGGCATTTGGAATTGTTTAAAAATCTAGAGGAAATTAATTAATTAGCTTGATTAATTTTGTTTTAAGGGTTTTAATCACTTAACTTGTCATTTGATGTTATATATATGATGACCATGACATGCCTTTCAATATATATTAAATTGAGGTTATTTGGATTAACTTGGAATTTAGAGAATTTAACTATTTATGTTTAATTAAATTCTACTTTATTACTCCATGGATTTAATTGCATTTTGAAAGTTGTTTCTATATTTAAATCATGGATTTGGATTTGATGTATGTTCACTTGATTACTTTTGAGCATTGGATAACATAGTTGTTACTTTTATATTCATGAGAATATGTTTTTCCTTATTGAATATATTGTTGCTATGTGTAAGGAATTGCACACTTTGTATTTGACATCTTACATACCATAGTAGTTGTGAATTTTGAGCATGTATTGTATAAGTTTCCAAAATTTGGATTATGCTTGGTAAATAGTTGATATCTTGTATATACATGTTGATATATATACGTTGTTGCACAATTTGTTGATTTTGGAAACTTGGGGATGTCGTTGTTTGGCTACGGCTAGGACTTGGTTCTAGTATGGGGGATTGTCCCTCTATATAGTCTAGTGCGCACATAGGGAGGTTACCCATGGGCTAGTAACCCTAAAGTAACTATATTGTCGGTCTGATCCGGTGTGACGTCCGAGTATCCACTTTGTTTGATTTCGTATTTCATTTCAAGTTGATAACTAGATGATATCGTAACTTGTTGTTCCTTATTTGATTTCCTATTTTGCGCTTAAGATGTAGCTTTGTGAAAGCATGCTTCATGTGTTGTATTGGAAGTTCCATTGTTGGTTAAATTGCATCAATATCATAATTTGTGTTTTGATGTTCAAATGTAGTTTAGGAATGACCTTATAGATTCATTTTGAACATAGACGTTAGGTGGCATGACCCACACTTGTTGTCTTCGTATTTTGGATTTCAAGTTGAAGACTTTGAGAATCTATATCTTGTTGCCTTATATAACATGTTTCCATGTTGTTTGAATTGCATGAACAATGTGATTATGATGTAAATGATCTAGGTAGCTTAGGATGCTCCCTGGGTCTCATCTTGACATAGACGTTAGGTGGCATGAGCCCCTTTAACATGTTTCACCATAAGGTGATAAAATTGTAAAATGCTAGATCAATGCATTCTCATCTCCTACGAGTAGCTTTATGTTACTCACCCCTACGTTACTGGGGCATATTTCAGGTACAGGACTAAGGATTTGAAGATTCCATTGCTCCTTGGATGGCTTACAGTTTCTAAGTTTCTATTTTATGCAAGTGTTAGCATAAGATGCCTCTTTGTAGCCCTATTTGTTTAAACTTGTATTCGTTGATTCGTATATGTAAAGTGTACGTAAGTGCACTCTTTTCAATGTATTTAACATGTATGAGATGAGGCCGGAGGCAATGACATGTATCTTGTTTTCTATGCACTTTTGTTTTCAAAGTCTATTATGAAAATATTGGAAAATGTTAAGTCATTACTTCATAACTTTCGCATCGGGTGTTGGAATTTCATATCTTTTTTGCCCGGACTTAGAATCAGACAATTCTTAAGTCTAATTTTGTTCATTTTTCGTTGTCCTTCTAATGGTGTGCACGGTGGCACCCTTTTCAATGAGAAATGACCATTTTGCCCTTAGTTCATCTCTTTTCAGGTTAGACATTCTTGCTTCATTTGCTTGGCTCATTTGAGTTCCGTGGCTTCATGGCATTTTGGGGCCTTAGGGATAACGTACATCTCTTGAGGTCATTTGGCTTCTTTTGCTTCTGCATTTCGGGTCCGTTATCGGGTCAACTTCCGATTCATCACTAACGCACCAGGTTGAGAAATCTGGGTCGTTACACCTGAAATAAAATATCTTCAAAAGATATTTATGAAAAACACCCCAAGAAAAGAAAAAGATTTTGAAAAATTATGCATCCATGCCCCTATGGACACCGGGAGTAACCAGAATAGTTTTCTGCAAAAGTGAAGATACGTATTTCGAGAAAACCACTTACGATGAAGGTACGTGAAGTCAGAAATCAACTCTGAACACAAAAAGTGAGGTTGTGCCAACAAAGTGACAAACGGGGAAAAGACAAAAGAGGGAAAAGGACGGAATAGGGAAAGGGACAAAAGTGAATAGTGTCGAAAAACGAAAAATGTGAAAATGACTCGGTCCTCAAAGGAAGTTGTCAATCCAAAGGAAAGAGTCTCAGAAACCATTTTTGAGCACTCAAGATGACACTATCTGACGAGAAACCGAACTCAGAAAGGAATAAACAATGAAAAAAATTTATCCGTAAAATTTGAAAAAAGGGAAAGGAATGAAAATGACCGGGTCATTACAAAAACTGTATCCCTGCCACTTTCCTGCGTATCAACTCCTATAAGGATTCATCGATCCCCTGATTGATTCCCTAAGCAATACGCTCTTCGTAAGTCATTGCCCGAGGCGGATTAGCATCCACACCACGAACAGGAACCCTGGGCCTCCCCGGACCCCTCGTGAACTCGGTGTCAGCCACCTGTTCCTCAGTGCCCTGACGTGAAGACTCTCCACGTGTGACAACCATGGTGCTAAATGTATGAAAGAAAGAAGGTCAATAATAACACAAGTTATTATGACCGAGTGCAACCCACACTATGAATGCACGAAACACGAAGCAAGACATAGTATGCAACATACAGTCATGCTAAAGCAATCAAAGAAAGCTCTTAAAATAGTTAAGCACTTAGGCGAATAAGCATACATATCAAACAAGATGCTCTTAACCACATAGGCATATAAGCATAAAACATGTCATACTACCAAACGTGTAATCAAGAAACACATAAACGTGTTATAAGGCCAAACATGTTATCAAAAGCATGTGAATATGTCAAAGTATATCAACAAAAGCATGATATGCACCCAAAACCCATCATCCTAAGGTGTTCAAACCTAGGAGCTCTGATACCACTTGTGACGGCGCAAGTTTTTCAATCGGATGCGTCGGTGATGAACCGAAAGTTAATCCGATAATGGATCCAAAATACAGAAGCAAATGATTAACCAAGGTCTTAAGAGATAGGAATCACTCCTAAGACACTAATGTGATATTTCATGAGATCACGGGACTTAAAGAGAACAAAAGCGGAAACAAAGGTCAAAAAGGATAAAATTCGTTATCAAAGGGGCAAAATGGTTAATTCACAATTAAAGAGAGAAAATTGACTCTAAACAAGTCAAACAAGGTGAATACAACCTAATCTAATCATCTCAAGACATTCCAAGAGGTTTTAAGAACATTGGCCAAGAATCTCACAAATTACCCTTTCCCGATTGAAGTGAAAACTGACACTGCTTCACTAAAACATGAATAACTTCCACTGTGTTTGGAATCTGAGAATAGCATAGCTTCCATTGGAAATCTAACTCAAATTCTTTGAGTTTAGGCTCAAGAATCACCCCATTTGGATAAGGAACAAAGAAGTTATGGCCTTTCGAAGTTGAACCATCAGTGCTGAATTGAAATCTGGAAGTACTGGTGCACAGGGTCTATTTTGGTCGACCGAACTAGAGTTTCAGTCGACCAAAACTCACATAATGCTTTCTAAAAACATGGTTTTACTGTTTATTTGGTCTAAAAAAGGGATCGATCGACCGAGATGGAGTTTCGGTCGACCGAAACTCTTCGAAATGCTACTGAAAGCTCCTTCAAACATGTGAAATTGCAATGGAACCTATGGGATTCATTCTACCAACATGAATAGATCAAAAATTGATTCATTTTAAGCAAGTATGAACATATGAACATATCAATTACAAGAATTTTATATGGCAAATCTCCAAGATGGTTAAAATACATTTTTAAAATGAAAGTTTGATACCAAAAGAGTATAGATACAAAAGTAAACATACTTGGCCCTTGGTCTCTTTACATACATGCTTATAATGTCAAAAGTAAAATCTTAAGTATCATTACACATCAAGAAAGCTACATAAGCTTCTAAAATACCATTCACCCATGGTATATAAAATATAACATCAAAGTTAAGCATGCTAAACACTTGCATGTCAATATACAAAAATGCTTCAAATGACTCATAAGCCTCTAAGGATGATGAGCATCCAAGAATATAGTCTCTTTACCTGAAAAACAACCCAAACCACTAGGGTGAGTAATCAAGTTACTCTTAGGAAGAAGCATATGCGTATACCCTGAAGTTTCAATATCATTGCAAGATCAATATAGACGAATACAAAGGAGCATTCCACTTAACGTCTATATTCAAGGTGTTCTAAGGGATCATCTTAAGCTAGCTTAAATATTCAATATCAATGTACTTAACAATATCAATTCACCAATAACAAAAATCACAAGCTACAATTAAGCATTGGTTGTCAACTTGGAATTTAATGCGAAATCAATTAGTGGAATACTTGGACATCACGTCTCGGACTAAACCAAGATCAAAATGGTTATTCTGGGCATTAACCCACTGGGAAGACCACCCTAGTACGCACTATCTCCATTGGGGAGAACTCATACCTCCCGCACTAGAGCCAAACTCTAGCCATATCACTTGTAACAATGTCCCAAGATAATCCTAAATCACAATCAAGTTCAAAACTTAACCACTATAATTAAGACATATAAACCACCTTCCATGCACAAGTATTTTGAAACCACACAAACCATTTCTTAGGGTTCCAAATCTAAAA
Source organism: Cornus florida (assembly GCF_030987335.1). Lineage (NCBI taxonomy): Eukaryota > Viridiplantae > Streptophyta > Magnoliopsida > Cornales > Cornaceae > Cornus > Cornus florida. Next base: position 16,948,346 of record NW_026775571.1, on the reverse strand, counting down.
TGGCATAATAAATGACAAGTATTTAACATGATATAATGTGCAAAATAGTACCACTAACTTATCAACTTCAATCATGCCTCAACAACAAGCTTTATATACTAAATCTTAACATTTTAGAAATAAGCTTCTAAAATAATCACAATTACCTATAGTAATCTACTAGAATGTAGGATTAACATCACAATAGTATAGTAATTTAAATCAATAAGAGTTCTATATCACATCAATAATCATACTCAAGATACATACAGAATATACATTCTTAATCAATAAAATCCTAAGTCAATCATAAGGATTTTCTATAGTATGCAATACTACAATTCTAAAAGCATGTATACAATATATATTAAACCCCAAAGGATTTTAAAACACTTAAAATATAAACATACTACCACCCCTACCTCAATAGAGAATTGAATCTCTATAATCCAAGCAACCAAGCTCAAAATGATCAACAAGTTTAGGGTTACATGAGAATGTGACACTTGTCACATTTTTCAAAAATTGCAAAAAGGTCCTATTTCAAAATATCTTACAAATTAAATTGCAAAAAGGTCCCTAAGACAAAAAATAATTACTTTATGTAATTACACAAAAAAAAACCCTAAAAATAATGAATAATTACAATAAAATATGCATCCATGCCCTTTATGAAAAAGGTAAGCAACTAACATGCTTTTCTACAAAAGTAAAAATACAAATGTCATGGAAAACAAATATCATGAATGCATGCAAAACCGAAATCAAATCCGAGCACAACAAGTGAGGTTATGCAAGGAAAAATTATAAATGGGAAAAAGACGAAAAAAGAAAATCACCGAAAAAGGAAAGAGAGAATAATGACCGGTTCATTACAGTTTCTACAAAAAGTACAAATACAAATATCATAGAAATAACATATCATAGATGCATGCAAAATTGGAACCTAATCCAAGCATAAAAAGTGAGGTTACGCGAAGAAAATCATTCTCGAGAAAAAAACAAAAAGTGAATAGTGTCCAAAAAAATAAAAAATGTAGAAATGACTCGGTCCTTAAAGAAAGTTGTCAATCCAAGGGAAAGAGTCCCGAAAACCATTCCAAGCACTCAAGATGACACTAAGTGACGAGAAACCCAACACAGAAAAGAAAAGACAACGGAAAAAATTTACCCGTAAAATTTGAGGAAAAAGAAAAGGAAGGAAAATGACCGAGTCATTATAGAGAGATATGAGAGAGAGAGATCAGAGATATATAGGATGGATCTTTTCTGTGGCCTTCTCCTCTTCTTTTATAGTGGAGAACAAGTCCCAATCCCTTTTGGATTGGTTTTATAGCTTTTGGTAACAATTGGGCTCTTAAGGAAATAAAGAAAGATGATTTTTAGTAATTCCCGCATGTATTTACGACTTTCAGGACGTCCAGGCTCGAGCTTTAGAGTCCCAGACTCGAGCTTTTGGGTTCAGGCTCGAGCATTTGGGTTTAGGCTCGAGTATCACCTGCCAGTAACTTATTTTGACTTTGTAATGTGATTTTGACACATTTAGAGTACAAATCTTGAGATAGCTATTAAAGATAAAAACATTGGGCTTTGAGTCTTCTTTCTAGAGCCGCTAAGTTTGCTCAATTTGGAGTTTCGAGTCAAAAGTTATTCCCAAAATACTAAAGCTGGTTTAGAGTTTTCAGCAATGCTCGACCCAAACTTCATGGGCTCAAGCACTAGGTACCAGGCTCGAGCTTTAGGTACTCAAGGCTCGAGCTTTAGAGAATAGTGCTTGATCCTTGGGGTTAGGCACGAGGCCCTGGGAGCTTGGTTCTACATTAAATCAACACTTTAAATTCTGATGCCTTTTGCTCGAGCTTAAGGGTCAAGGCTCGAGCACCCTATGGTTAGGCTCGAGCACCCTTGGTCAAGGCTCGAGCTTTCTTGCTTTAATGGAATTTTCTTGTTTTGTGCTCGAGCCATAGAACTGAAGCTCGAGCTTCTGAACTTAAACCCTTCCAAAATTCACCATTTTGACTCTCGGCTTGCTTCGGATGACCGGCAACGACTCGGTAAACTTCATTATCATTCTTTTCATCATAAAAGCCCGGTTTTAACTGCTTCTTTGGGAAAACACCTAAAAACATGAAATAAACATAAATAGTATAAAATAGGATAAATGTATCACTTTAGGTCTTAACATACGTATATTAAGGGGCTTGAATATACAATATTTAATGCTTATCACACCCCTAAACTTACATATTGCTAGTTCCTTAGCAATACAGAACTAAAAAGCTACTTTCGTGGGAATCACGGTTACATTTAGCTTATGCAACAAGCCTTTAAACCCCTAGGTTACCCCTAGTGGATGAGTTGTAGTCTCGTGAGGGTTTCTAGTGAAGATACCCACAAACTTCAAAGATCTATTTCACTGAGCAAGTCAGTGTAATCATCAGCACAGCACTCCTCATAAGTTCAAAGATCCTGGCGCTCCTACCATATCTTGCACCATTGGAAATAATGTGATAGACCGAGCACTTCTTGATCTTAGAGCGAGTGTTAATCTTCTTCCTTACTCAGTGTATAAACAATTAGGCTTAGGAGAGCTTAAACCCACAACAATGGTATTGCAACTTGTTGATCGATCTATGAAGCAACCACGTGGGATCATTGAAGATGTTCTCATGAAAGTGGATAAGTTCTATTTTTCGATTGACTTTCTTGTCCTAGATATAGAACCTGTCCATAATCCCAATCGATGTATTCCTGTAATCCTTGGTAGTCCATTCTTAGCTACAGCGAATGCCAACATTAATTGTAGGACTGGGGCTATGGATATTTTTTTTGGGAATATGAAACTCAAATTAAACATCTTCAATGCCACTCCATATTCCTCAGAGAAAGATGAGTGCTTCTTTATTGATGTCATGGATGAGGATTCAGTCACCATCTTTCCAACAAAGGATCCTCCTCCTTGTCCTTCTTGTGAGTCTTCTCACAAACTTGAGCCTAAGCCACCACTAGATAAGCTTGAGTATTCTTTCTTGGGTCTTGATGGAACCACATTGGTTCCTCCTGTTTCGAATTTCATAATCACCCAAAGGACTGATTTTGGGATAAGGGAAGCAGTTGAATTGTTGGATACAAGCTAAGAAATGGTGTACAGTCGAGCTAGCGACATTAAACTTAGCATGCTGTCGAGCTATCGACGTTAAATTTAGTACTTGTATGTTTGTACAATAGTTTATTTTTATTCTTTTTAGTTTTTCTAGGTAGTTTATTTTTGTATTTTTTTTCTTTTATTTTTAAATTAGGTTAGTTTAGGTTTGTTTTTACAAAAAACATAGGTTAGTTTCTTTGTGTATTTTTCTTTTATTTTTAAATTAGGTTTGTTTTGTTTTGTTTTGATTAATAAATAAATAAATAAAAATAAATAAATAAAAAATTGCCTTGTGCATAATGATATATATCTATTTTACTCCATATACTTGATACTCTGATGTGTGTTGTAAAGTGTGATTATTTTGTCAGGTAAAAAAGACTAAGTTTGTGGGTGAGGTGACAATTTCATTCCTCTGAGATATCAATTCTTGATCTTTGCTGGTTCTGCGGATTTGGTAATATCTTTCTAATTTTACATCTGTTTTCACACATTGAGGACAATGTGCATCTTAAGTTTGGGGGAAAGGCAGTGCCTTTTAAAATTTTATTATTAAATTTTGTTGTTGATTTATTGTGCATAAGAAGATGCAATTTAATTGTTTAAGCATGAATTTGAGTCTGTTAAATGTTATGATGTCCATATATAGTCTGATATTGGTTAAAGATGGCTTCTATGCCGAATCCATATTAAATAGGGATTTTTGAAAAAAATTTATATCAGCTGGTGGATTGTGGTCCACTTTGTCAGGATAGTTACAATTTGATGATTTTGATTCCTAAAATACTTCACTTTGCACATGTTCACACTTACATGCATTCTGTGGGGTATAAACTTGAAATCTTATTCTGATTTGTGTTAAACTGAAATGATCAAGTGAATTTGATGATTTTGAGAACCAAGGTATAAAAAAAAAAAACATATGAAAGAAATAAATGGTATGTATGCAATGAAAAAAAAAGTTCTTCACCAATGTGAAAGAAACAAATGAAAAGAGAGAAAAAGGGTTAAGTTCAGGTCTGTACCTAGATTGCTTGAGCAATTAAGTCCTTAGGGGTGTGTTCTGACACCTAATGCCCTAAGGCCATCTGGATTGGGAGTTATTGGCTGAAAGCTTGTTACATAAGGGATTTAGTTTGCCTAGATTACTTAAACAATTAGGTTCGGAAGGGTGATTTATCACTTAATGCCTTAAAACCATCTGGTTTGGGAGTCATTGGCTGATAGTTCGATACAAGGGTGATTTAGAAAGCTTAATAGACCTGAGCATTGCACAATACCCTTTTGAAAAAAAAAAAAAAAAGGTGTTGAAAAAAAATTGAGTGATAAATGAAATAAATGAATACCTGTAGAAAATTAAGAAAAATACATTGGGGATCAAAATTTGAAAGGTTTACTTGTGAATTGAGGGATAGCATGAGTTAGATGTAAGTATGGATAGTTAGCCACATGTTTAAAATTGCAAGTTCACTATTAAAAAGGATTTTGGGGATCAAGATTGTTAAACATATGATTAAACTGACATATGGGGACCATGGCTGCTGATATGATATTGAGAGTTGGAGATTTTTCCTGTTTAATATAGTTCTTTATACTTGTTGTAGTTGACTGATTAATGCATTACAGGGACATTATGATATGAAAATAGGTTTGAATGAGCTTACTGTGCAATTAAGGCACTGATTTGAGAAGTTCGTGGGTATCTTCACTAGAAACCCTCACAGAACTATAACTCGTCCATTGGGGGTAACTTAGGGGTTTAAAGGCTTGTTGCATAGGCTAAATGCAACCGTGATTCCCACGAAAGTGGCTTTTAATTCTGTATTACTAAGGGACTAGCAATATGTAAGTTTGGGGGTGTGATGAGCGCTGAATATATGCATATTTGAGCCCCTAAATATACGTATGTTAAGGCCTAAAGTGATACTTTTATCCATAGTTAGACTGATTTATGTTTAATGTATGTTTACAGGTACTTTCCCAGAGAAATGGTTAAAATCGAGACTTTATGATGATATCGAAGCTTACAGAGTCGTTGCCGGTCATTCAGAGCAAGCCGAGAGCTTAAATGGTGAAGTTTGAACAAATTCAAGCCCTAGAGCTCGAACCCAATTGTTGAGGCTCGAGCATCACAACAAAGAAAAAAGAAAAGTCAACAAGGCATTAAAGCTCGAGCCTTGTACCTTGGTGCTCGAGCCCCGACTCAAGGTGCTCGAGCCTTACCTAAGGGTGCTCAAGCCTTGACCCTCAAGCTCGAGCATGAGGCGTCGGAAGTTGAAGAGTTGATTTTAATTGAAAGCTATGCTCCCAGGTCTCATGCCTCACCTTCAGGATCGAGCATTATCCATTGAAACTAGAGCCTGGAGTCCCAAATGCTTCAGCCTGAAACCTAGTGCTCAAGCCCATGAAGCTTGGATCGAGCAATGTTAAAAAATTTCAACCCCAAAAATATTCTAAGTGTTAAAAAAAAAGACGCTTCGAAAAATAGTTGAAGAAAATTGGCTAAGTGTTAAAGTGAAGGTCGAGCACCAATTCTTGAAGCTCGAGCATCAATCCAGAGAAGCTCGAGCCTGAACCTTAAAGCTCTAGCTTTTGTTCCTAAAGCTCCAGCCTTCCATGACATGTCAAATTTAAAGTACGAGATTGTTCTCTTTATCAGTCATATCTCATCCCGGATGGGCAGAAGACCTAAAAGCCCACCAGATCCTTATTTTCTTCTATAAAAGAAGGCGTAAGCCTTGATAGAAGAGGTCCAAAATTTTAAGTTCTTTATACTGTGTTATTCAGAAGCCTGGTAGCGTGGTGACTTTTAGGGTTCCGACAACCATGAAAGTGAAGATCTTGAGAAGAAAAGTGACGTCCGTGACGATAGAGACGACTCCAACACAAATGACATCCGACATCGTCATGAGTAGCTAATTCCTCTCTTAGGGCACTGATGTAACTCAATCTAGTATTATGGTTTGATTATTTTAACTCTGGGATTTTATTTTATTATATTATGTTTACTTGATTATATGACTATAAGCAATTGAGACAACTCAATTGATTTTCATACTTTAGTAGATTATAAACTGTTATTCCCTTGTCTTAGATGTAATGGTTTATTATCTATTCTCAACCTATCTTATTGTGCGGTATCTAGCAGAGCCCTGCCAGACACAAGAATAGAGGTCATATAATGGTATTCTAATGTTTTTTTGCAAAAGAATGTTTTCATAGTTGATGAGCACTGAAAAGTGCGCATTTAAACCCCTTAAGCTTGAACGTTCCAGTACCTTATCCTATCTTATTTTCCCGTTTTAGTCTAATTTCATGTTTTTTCCCTTTTCAGGCACTTATCCCTAAAATAAGTTAATCCAGCTGAATTAGAGCATAAAAGATGCAATCTCAAGCTCAATGGAAGAAAGGAGCAAAGTAAAAGCAAGTTGGTGAAAGGAAGCTCTTTCGATTGATCGAACAGAGCTCAAATCGATCGATTAAACAGAGCTCAGATCGATCGAACATTGATCGTTCCAACAATGCCAAGATAGATCGAGCCTTTTGTCCTTATCCTCAGTAAGATGCCTTCTTTGATTGATCCAACAATTCTTCGATCAATCGAACACCTTTGATCTTATCCCCACCTACCACTTTTGCCCTCTTCCCAAAAATATCTCAACCTTGTCTTTATTCCAAAAAGGCACCGCCATGGTTCAATCGATCGAACCAACCTTGAGATTGATCGAACTGCCTTGAGTTGCGTTAAAAGTTGATTTCAAGCCAAATTAAATGTGCACTCGTGGTGCAATCACTGAGAGGCCCTAGTGCAAGAGGTCTAACCATTGGGTGTGACATTTGAGCCATCTATATAAGGATTTTGGCTATTTTGAGTAGAAAGGTTGGTGAGATTAGGGAGACTTAGCTAGAGATAGAGAAAGAATACTCAAATTGGGAAAGTTCTTCATCTCTTCTAGGGTTTCCACCAAAGAGGAAGAAGAAGATTTCTAGCATGGAGATAGCCCTTGAGGGTTGGATGACAACATCAATGAGTGACTAAACATCTTCTTGGGGCTAGAGCTTGCCCTAAGCATGCCTTCTAGACTTTGATGTTTTGTAATTAATGGGGATTAATGTTGTAATTCTTGTCTTGACCTTTGATATATATATAAATCTTGTTTCTACCATGATTTGTGTAGTTTAATACTTCCAATTGATCATTTTATTCTATTCATATGTCTATGTATGCTAGAATAGATGTTCATATGTTTATCTCTAGGTTTTGTGATATTGATGCATGTCTATGTGTGTTGATGCTATGAATCTAGTGATGGTCAAGGCATGGTGCTTATATGGAATACGTTTGTGGTTTATTTGATGGTTCATACTTATTTCTTGATGGATTGTGCCTCTTCCTTAGTTTAATTAGTTTAATTTTCATGTCCCTAGCTTAGTTATAGTGTAGTTGCTTTACCTTCTTAGATGGGAGGACAATCCATACTTGTTGTTTGATGTTCCATACTTATGAATGCAAGTAGTATATATTTTTCTAATTTAATGATGTGTGCTGATTGTGGACTTAAAGAAAGGAATAATGGCTCAATTTGATATGTTGTACTATTCACTAGTTTGTCTAGACAATATATATTTATCTAGTCATCCAAACTTGTTGATTCAATCAATGACACACACACTAGTGTTGCAACACATAATTCCCCTCATCCATCAAACATTGAATGTCTAAGAAGGTGATGTTTAGTGGTGACCTCTAAGTCCGAAGACCTCTCTCTTATTCTCTACACTTTACTCAATTTAGTTGTTCTATATTGCGTTTGTCTAGTTTAATTTGTAGTTTAACTCAACCAACAAACCATCTTCTGATCACTCGACCTACTAATCCAACATTGTTTTCGTACAAATACTGCCATTTTTCCCTTGGGACGATCCCTAGTCACCCTAGCTATATTAGTAGTTAGAGGTAGTAGTGGCATTTTCTAAATTTAAACTTGGCCACACTACACACTTTTGCAAGCAATTGCGAGCTTTGGCCCGAGACACACCAATTTTTGGCGCCATTGCCGGGGATAGAGGCAACGCCATATTTTGGAAACAATTAGGAAGTAGTATACTTTTTGATCATGTCTTTATTTGATTTTATTTTGGTTACTTATTGTGTTTGTTCTTGATTGACTAGGTGCATTGAGCCAAGGAAAGTGAAACAAAGGAAAATTCTAAAGCACGAAGCAAGTAAAGCTAAGCAAGAGCATAAAAAGCTCAAAAATCTAAAAATTTGCAAAGCCAAGAAAAAATTGAAAAACAATTTGAAGTTGCTTAAGGACCCTTTGTGAGCTTTTCTAACTCTATCTCTAATTAAATCATTGGCCCGCGTGAAGGCAAGTCTTTAAATTCTTAGATAAATCGTGAGCCCGCGTGGAGGCAATTTACTTTCTTTGCATATTGTTCAAAGCATGGGAGTATGGGATAGATATATGTGGAGGTTTGTTGATTGATTTGTTTCGGAGGTGAAGTGATTGTTATTTGCTACGTGTTTGTTGCTAGTTATTGCTTTGTTTGTGCATGCATAGTCGTAGGTCGTTAAATCCTACTCTTATCCCACTTGATTTTCATCTCGAATTGGTTGTTCGTAATCCTAGGGGAAGGGGTAACTCTCATCACTCCATTTCATCAATGGAGGACATCAATGAGGACCATGTGGAGGACCTAAGTCACATAAACCAACACGGTATCCTCCACCCTAATGTGCATCATGACAATATTCAAGTACCATTAGGCATGCCAAGACCATTCATTCCACCACAACAACAAGGCCAAGTTCCATTGGGAATGCTCGGCCAATTTTCGTTCCACCCCCACCTCCCGTTACTCAAGTGAATCATGGTGCTCGTGTAGCACCACCGGTTATGAATCCTTATATTGTTTTGCGTGATCATTATGTGCCGAGTGAATATAATGCACCTACATGCATTCAATTGCCCCCATTTAGAGCACACCACTATGAAATTAAACCGCAAACTATTCAAATGTTTCCTAACTATCATGGATTTCAAAGTGAAGAACCTTATAAGCCTTTGGATAAGTTTCTTGAAGTGTGTTCCACTGTGAAATACACTAACATGCCAGAAGAAGTCTTAAGACTCGAACTTTTTCCTTTTACCCTTAAAGATAAGGCAAAATATTGGTTCAACAATCTTAGGCCTTTTTCGATAACTTCTTGGGCAGAAATGTAACAAAAGTTCTTGAAAAAGTATTATCCTATTTCGAAGACCAATGCAATGAGAACCTCAATTCGGGAATTTTCTCAAGGGGAAGGGGAATTGTTTCACAAGGCATGGGAGCGCCTCAATGACTTGCTTAGGAAGTGTCCACATCATAACTTTCCTAAATGGCAATTAGTGCAATTTTTCTTCGAAAGCTTGTCGGATAATTTTAAAGGAATGGTTAATGCTTCCATGGGTGGTTCATATCTTGATAGGCATGAGGACGATGTATGGCGTCTTTATGAGAGCATGAGTGAGAATTCAATATCGGCTATATCAAGTTAACAATTCCAATGACATAACCGCTGAAGTCAAGTCTTTATCTCAAAGGTTTGATCAATTCTTGATCAACCAAAATTCGGTGAATAAAATGTCTTCCTCCCCTAATCATGTTCATCATCCATATAATGAATCATACATGACTTATTCTAGTATCTTACATTCTACTTCTAATTCTCCCTATGGACATGTGCAAAGTGAGCATCATGAGCAAGTTAATGTCGCATTTGTCAACCAAAGGAATAATCCCTATGGCACACATTACAATCCCGGGTGGAGGAACTATCCAAACTTCTCTTGGAAAAGCCAAGGGGAAGGCTCAAACCCTCCCCAAGGTGGTTTTCAAGGAAAGTATGTTCCACCCCCAATGCAAAGCCATGGTTCCCAAGGTTTTAGATCATCTTTTCAATCATCACATGGAAATTAATTTTCTAATTCTCATTTTCCTAATTAATCATCTTATTCTTAAGGCAATTCAAGGAGTCCCGCTTTTGAGGAGAAAGTGTTGACCGCTTTAGGTACTTTGGAGGCAAACACCCAATTGCTTCATTCTCATTCCCAATCCATTGCAAAGCTAGAAACCCAAGTCGAGCAAATAGCTAGCACAATGAATGCTAGGGAAAAAGTGAAAATGCCTTTGAATCCACCAAAGCAACAATTTGTTGTAGAGACCAACTCCTCATCGGAAGGTCACACAATTGAGCATATCAATGCGGTGTCGACCCTGAGGAGTGGAAGAGTGATTGGCAATCAAGTTGGAGTTCACAATGAAGAAAGTGAACCGGTGCAACCAAAAGTTGACACCCGTCCCGTTTCATATTCTATTCCTTCTTCATTGCATGTGCATGAGCCATTTGTTGAAAATGCTTTGAAAGAAGATTTGAAAAATGTTTATGTTGAAAATGATGCTAAAAAAGATTTTAAAAAAGATTTCGAGCCAAAAGCTCCATTTCCGGATGCCTTAAAAGGATCCCTTTCTCTTGACAAGCAAAAGACCAAGGCCAACGAAATAATTGAAATGTTTAGGCAAGTGAAGATTAATCTTCCTCTCTTGGATACAATAAAACAAATTCCGGCCTATGCCAAATTCTTGAAAGATCTTTGCACCCAAAAGAGGAAGAACAAAAGCTAAGCACCAAAGAAAGTTGTCTTGACCGAGCAAGTGAGCTCAATATTGCAACTTAACACACTTCCAAAATTTAAAGACCCCGGTTCACCTACCACTTCTTGCATCATTGGTGACCATGTCATTAACCGGGCTCTTCTTAATTTAGGAGCGAGTGTTAACCTTCTTCCATATTCGGTATATGTCAACTGGGCTTAGGTGATTTAAAATCGACATCGGTGGTTTTGCAACTAACCAAATGATCCATCAAAAAGCCCCAGGGTAAAATTTAGGATGTGTTGATCAAGATTGATAAATTCTTCTTCCCAGTCGATTTCGTTGTCATTGACACGGAACCGATCCCAAATCCCAAGAGCTAAATTCCGGTTATCCTTGGCCGTCCCTTCTTGGTAACCTCTAATGCCAACATAAATTATAGGACGGGGATAATGAAAATTTCATTTGGGCATATGAAAGTGAAATTGAACATATTCAATCCAACCCCAAATTCAATGGACAAGGATGAAGAGGTGTGTGTTGTGGAAAAGTGTCTTAATAATGAAATTAAAAATTTTGAGTCTTTGCTTGAGTTTGAAAACTTCAATGATCTGTCTTCCAAAATGATTTCAAAGAAAAAAATCTTAAAACCAAATGTTGAAAGGGCATGGAAGCCCAAGAGTTGCATTAGCAAAAGACCATCAACTCCATTTGAATCAAATCCAACAAATTCCCTAGGGAATAGTTTGTTAGGTGGGGTTCAAAAATTATTTCACCCCATCAAGGAGGGGATGCACAACAAGATATTTGATCCGAGCTAAAAGAGCCCAATGTCTTGCTAGAGACGTTAAACACTAGTGATTCGTAGGGTTTACAACCCTATTCCTCCCTCATTTCTATTTTACTTTCATTTCTTGTGTCGTCTAGATAAGTTTTGGGATCATAAACATCGTTTGGGACTTTGATTGGGAATGCTTGCACTTTCATTTTCAAATTAGGCATTTTGTGCCTGTTCGATCAATCTGAAAAGGAAGTTCGATAGATCGAACATCTCTCTGCATACTTCCATCTCTCTGTTCCATCATGCAAAAATTTCCTGCATATTTCACCTCTCTGTGTATCGTGCGAATTTTCCTCTCAAATCAATCTAAGTATTTTTCGATCAATCCAACTTTCTCTTGGATCAATCTCAGTTCCATACTTAGAAAAAATTTTGAAACTTTGAAAAATACCTCTCTGTGTATCGTTCGAAGATCCCTGTAGGTTTTTAACTGTTGGATCGATCGAAGTTTGATCGATCTGTGTTCTCTTGTTTGACTTTGACTTTGACTTTTTCAATTTCACATTTTAAAAATCCAAAAAAAATTTCAAAAAAAAAAAAAAATCCAAAAACATTTTAAATATTTTTCAAAAACCTAAAAATATTTTCAATTTTCCAAAAATTCAAAAATTCAAAATTATTTTTGTCGACTTGTGAATTCGATCGATCCAATCATCTTCATAATCGATCCATTTTTGATCGATCGAATCACTCCTGAGATCGATCTAATATATCGGGATCAGTTTTTTTTTAAAACAACCCAAGGGTTATTTAGATCGATTTCTACATCGATCTAAGGCTCTCTCTCTCTCTCGGCGACCATTTATTCATCTTTCCCATCTCTGGCGAATCTCCAGCGAGTTCTCAAAGCTTCAAAACTTCCATCTTCACACTCGATCTCGTCTTTTCTCCCTCGGTCCACTTCTCTCCTTCGTTTTTGGTAAGTTCTTGATTTTATTTTCATTTTCGAGCTTCAATCTTGTGTTGTCCATGTTTCCCTGTTTGAATCTAGAGCTACCATGTTGATTTCTTGCCATGTTTGAAGCTTCAAAGCATATATATATATTTGTATATATTTTGTTTTCAAATTTTATTTCGGGGGTCACATGCTGATTTAAGTGACCATTTGTGACTTGTTAAGGTGTAGAGGGGCTCACGAGACCATTTGGATGCCCTCGTGTTGTCCACATCACGAATCCGTGACTGTTCATGTTTTTCCACCAGTTCGATTGATCGAACCCAAGCTCAGATCAATCTGAGCGAGATCGATCTCCAACATGTCATGATCGACCCAACTTGGATCAATCTCATTTTTTATGATCGATCGAACTTCATTGCTTTGCATATTGATGCCCCTGCCCCCTCATTTGTGTTCATGCTATTATACATATGCCCAATGCCTGTGTTTTCCACATTGGTTGCATTCCGTACTTATCATGTTTAGCATGTTTCACGCGTTTGATCATTCAATGCTTATATTTGGCTGCATTATCACTTGCATCGATTCATGTACATACCTTCTGAGTTGTCTATCTTCATCTGACAAGTATGCTTCTATCTATTGTGCTTTCAATTCAATATTTTAAATATTATTTCCTGATACTGACTTTATTTGCAAGTGTTTCTTTCTTTTTGCAGACCATGACTAGGTACAAAACCACGGCGAACTGGACTTATGACCGACGAGTTCGGCAGCGGGTAGAGGAGTATAAGGAGCCAGCTCCTGCTCAGGAGGCTAAGCGCTCTTCCTCTTCTGTAACTGCCTCTTCATCTTTTTCAGCTCAGGAGGCCATGCCCACGCCACCTCATGCGCCTATTCCAGCACCACCGGCACAGCCTGGCATGGCCCATAACCAAGTTAAGCCCAGATTTCTACGAATTTCAATGGCGCACGAGTTCATGTTTGATGAGACTTTCTTTGCCCGGTCGGCCATGACCAAATGGGCCTATGATGAGATCTACAAGCGCAACATCTCTCCTATCTTGGCCCTGATAGCCAATCCGGTTTACCCGAGGCTCATTCAGTTGTTCTACCAAAACCTCCGGCTGGCCCCGAGTAACCTGGCAGAGTTACGGACCACTATCGATGGCCATCCCATCCACATCACAGTTGAGACTCTTGCTACAGCTTCTCAGTGGCCACACATCTGCCCTCTTAGCTTTAATTATCCAGTTCTTCAGCGGCCACCTTATTCAGCCATGCCCACAGCACTTAATGGCCCTGCTAGTACCGGCGAGACATTTGCCATCAGGACCTACTTGCCCGACGACCTATGGTTCTTTGATTTGATATTGTACCGAAATGTTTTTTTAGCAGGGCACAAGATTCAGAGACGGGCAGACTTTCTAGCAGCCCTCAATGCTTTCTATACTGGTCACTGGTTCTCAGTCCCTGCCCTCTATTGGACTATCATGATGAAGTTCTATGACTCCTTTGTAAGCAAGAAAAAGCCCAAACGGGCTAAGTTCCTTACCTTTGCACACTTGATCACTCAGATCCTCTGGGACCAGCATTATCCTATTCATCCGGAAGAGTGTCCTGAGATAGGGGCTGACCACTACGGCAAAAAGGACTGGAAAAAGAGCTACAATGCTCTTATTCGGAGATTAGATGAGAAGGTAGTCGTAGCAATAGAGGAGGTAGAGGAGGCAGAGGCAGCAGCACCGACAGCTGAGGGTGCATTTATGGACATAGACCTGGAGCAGGAGCCTCCAGCAGAGTCACCACATCACTCTCCGGTGGGATCACCACTTTATTCCCAGGAGCATAGTCAGGGTGAGCATCAGTTTCATGATCCCACTGTTCCTGACACTCTAGCTCAGACACCCGGCTTAGGGGAGTATATCCAGATATTAGAGAGCAGATGTAGCCTCTCTCAACACCGACGTGACTACTCTCTGCACGGATGTGCTGACTGCACTGCAGAGCTTTTCCAAAGATATCTACGGTTCATGCCCTACCAGACCGACTTCATCTACCTGACCCCTCTCCCTTTATCATTTATATATATCTATGATCTTTGCCTGCTACTTTGATATTTTGATATTGTTGTTACATTTTTGCGGTAAGTATGTTGGCCTCGATTCTGTGATGTACCGTATACTGTTTTTATTTTCTATATTTTATATATGGTATTTTTGGATGTCAGATTCTTATATTTATTTATCTATTTGTCATTGACTCCATTATCAGGTGCATCCAGTGACTTCAGTGAGAGAGTGCTGCCCAAATTTTTCAGGACCACCCTTATCCCTCTCTCTCTATTTTCATTTACTATCCCACTTACATGTCCACTGTGCACCATTATTATCCCCTTTGTTATCTGATGAGCTTTTATCCTAGTGCCATCTTTTCAGGACCACAGTAAATCCCAAGTTTGGGGGGATTGTACCACCCACTTCGGATAATTATGTCCTGGCCATTCTTTGCCAAAGCTGCACTGGTATACTCATTCCTTTGGTTCTCTTTACACATTGAGGACACTGTGCCATTTAAGTTTCGGGGGGTAATGTGTGGTCTTTCAATTCAACATTTTTAGCATGACTTGTGTATTTGAGGGATTTTCTATGATTGGTCCATGACTAGCTATGATTTTAATCTTTTGAGGACTATATTGCTTAGAATTTAAAAATTGTTTGACTTGAGAGTCCAATACTCCTTGTATACCTTATGGATGCCCTTTAGGAGTAAATTTTTTGAAAGATTGATATCTTGCTTGCACTTATGGTCCACATCATCTTGATTTTGTGATTATTTTGAGATTCACTTTAGGATTCTACACTAGCACAGGTACACACTAGCATTCATTTGTGGGGTACATGCTTTGTTGATTTTTGGTTTAGTTATATCCTAATTGAGCTAGTAGTGCGTTGAAAGATTTCATTCTTGATAAAAGTGTATAACAAACCCTTTTCATTGAGTAGCCGGGATTCTAGCCTCATCAAGTACTGAATTTCTCGCACCAAAAGTTGGAGGGCCCAAACTCTAAGTTAATAATTGAACTTAAAAAAAAAAAAAAAAAATGGGTGAGGACTTCTCCCAAAAGGTGAGAAGTGGGAAATGATTAGATGGAGGTTGTTTTGATTTGTAGCCTAGTTAATTTGAACTTATAAGTCCTTAAGGGTGTTTAAAGACCTAGTGCCTTAAAGCCATCCGGTTTGGGAGTCATTGACCTAACGTTCGACCTCATGGATCGCTAGAAAGCTTAATAAATCAACACATTGCACTATGCTTCCATCTTTGATCCTTAGGGCTAGTACCAAAAAACAAAAAAAAAAACAAAAAAAGAAAAAAGCCAGAAAGAAAGTGCACCTAGTTGAATAAAGCTTTTATAAAAGGTCCACTCTTTGTGTTGATGATCGGTACTAGATTTATGTGCTAGTTTGAGGGTAAGGATATGATCATTTCTTTAGTTGGCTTAGATAACAACATATTTGATGCCGATTCACTCAAAAAGTATTCTAGAGTTATTTTGATTTGCATGATCATTTTCTTGATGTGTGAATGACCATATTTGTTTGCTTGATGCTAAGATTTTGAGAGATTGCTTGGAAATGGTTGAAAAATTGCATACTTGAGGTAATTTTCTCCCAATGCTTGTTTGCAATATTGGTGCCTCTTTTATGCGAATAAGCTTAATGTTTTGGGTATCATTTCTAGAAACCCTCACGAGACTTCACTCATCCACTAGGGGTAACCTAAGGTTTAAAAGGCTTGTTGCATACACTAAATGCAATCGTGTTCCCTACGAAAGTGGCATTATCCATTTATTGCTTTTTAGATTCATAGTTGTATAGCTGTTCATTTCATTCATTTACTTTGTAGTTCATTGCTAGGAACTAGCAATATTTAAGTTTGGGGGTGTGATGAGCACTGAAAAGTGCGCATTTGAACCCCTTAAACTTGAACGTTCTAGTACCTTATCCAATCTTATTTTCCCGTTTTAGTCTAATTTCATGTTATTTCCCTTTTCAGGCACTTATCCCCAAAATAAGTTAATCTAGCTGAATTATGACATAAAAGATACAATCTCAAGCTCAATGGAAGAAAGGAGCAAAGTGGAAGCAAGTTGGTGAAAGGAAGCTCTTTCGATCGATCGAACAGGGCTCAGATCGATCCAACATTGATCGTTCCAACAATGCCAAGATGGATCGAGGTTTTGTCCTTATCCTCAGCAAGATACCTACTTCGATTGATCCAACAATTCTTTGATTGATCGAATACCTTTGATCTTATCCGCACCTACCACTATTGTCCTCTTCCCAAAAATATCTAAAGCTTGTCTTTATTCCAAAAAAGCACCGCCATGGTTTGATCGATTGAACCAACCTTGAGATCGATCGAACTGCCTTGAGTTACGTGAAAAGTTGATTTCAAACCAAATTAAATGTGTGCTCGTGGTGTAATCATTGAGAGGCCCTAGTGCACGAGGTCTAACCATTGGGTGTAACTTTTGAGCCATCTATATAAGGATTTTGGTTATTTTGAGTCAAAAGGTTTGTGAGATTAGGGAGACTTGGCTAGTGATTAGAGAGAGAATACTCAAATTAGGAAAGTTCTTCATCTTTTCTAGGGTTTCCACCAAGGAGGAAGAAGAAGATTTCTAGCATGGAGATAGCCCTTCAGGGTTGGATGACAACATCAATGAGTGGCTAAACATCTTCTTAGGGCTAGAGCTAGCCCTAAGTATGCCTCCTAGACTTTGATGTTTTGTAATTAATGGGGATTCATGTTGTAATTCTTATCTTGACCTTTTATATATATATAAATCTTATTTCTACCATGATTTGTGTAGTTTAATACTTCCAATTGATCATTTCATTCTATTCATATGTCTATGTATGCTAGAATAGATGTTCATGTGTTTATCTCTAGGTTTTGTGATATTGATGCATGTCTATGTGTGTTGATGCTATGAATCTAGTGATGGTCAAGGAATAGTGCTTAAATGGAATACTCTTGTGATTTGTTTGATGGTTCATACTCATTTCTTGATGGATTGTGCCTCTTCCTTAGTTTAATTAGTTTAATTTTCATGTCCCTAGCTTAGTTGTATTGTAGTTGCTTTACTTTCATAGATGGGAGGGCAATCCATGCTTGTTGTTTGACGTTCTATACTTATGAATGCAAGTAGTATATATTTCTCTAATTTAATGATGTGTGTTCATTGTGGACTTAAAGAAAGGAATAATGGCTCAATTTGATATGTTGTGTTATTCACTAGTCTGTCTAGACAATATTTACTTATCTAGTCATCCAAGCTTATTGATTCAATCAATGACACACACACTAGTATTGCAACACATAATTCCCCTCATCCATCAAACATTGAATGTCTAGGAAGGTGATGTTTAGTGGTGACCTCTAAGTCCCAAGACCTCTCTCTCATTCTCTACACTTTACTCAATTTAGTTGTTTTATATTGCGTTTGTCTAGTTTAATTTGTAGTTTAACTCAACCAACAAACCATCTTCTGATCACTCGACCTACTAATCCAACATTGTTTCCGCACAAATACTGCCCTCTTTCCCTTGGGACGATCCCTACTCACCCTAGCTATATTAGTAGTTAAAGGTAGTAGTGGCATTTTCTAAATTTAAACTTGGCCACACTACACACTTTTGCAAGCAATTGCGAGCTTTGGTCCGAGACACACCAATAGTCTATGCTTAGGAAAGGTGGATTGTTTACAAAGTAATTAGAGTAGTTAAAGTAGGTAGGTGGATAGTCCGCACTAACCGTAGATAGGTTATAGTTAACTGAATTTTACAGAACATCTTTCTTTAAAACCCAAATTGAAAGAATGTTATTGAGTTCAATTCATTTGATAACCATAATTGTTAAATTCCCAGAGTCGGAGCAGTTAACCATAGTATGATGATTGTGGTGAAGTCAAAGCCCTAAAATTTTTCTCTCTGATTACTTAGTTTAATATTTCAGTTTAATTTTAGTTTATTTTTAATCGTGACAACCAATAAACTTTCCAACCAAGTTACCTGTAAACCATAAAATGAAATTCAAGACTGAATATAAATCTCATCTCCCTATGGGTTCGATATCTCTTTCTATAGCACTATTCTACACAGAATCGTCTTGTTGCGAGTGGTAAAATTAGACAGAGTGCTGAATAGAACTAAGAGCACTGACAGCTGATAAGACTTTGTCAAACTTTTGATTTAACACCTCTATTTGAGTGGACAGCTCTGTAGATTTCTCAACTTCATAAAGATTTTCAACCTTATAGATTCTAGGTATGGACCTAAACCTAGAGGAAGAAGTATGTTGCACTGAGTTTTCACTTAGGGCCTCAAATAGTTCCCAAGCGTCAGCCGGACTCTTATGCAGAAAAGCTCCATTACTGGATGCATCTACCATGTTTCTATAAGAATCTGTAAGAATATCATAGAAAATCTGTATTAAGTGCCATTGAGTAATATCATGGTGTGGACACTTTCTTAGAAGATCATTATATCTCTCACATTCATTATGGAGTTGTTCTCCCGGGATTTAGGAAAATGCCATGATTTCTCTTCTCATTTATGTAGTTTTACCCACAATGTCATATTTCTTCAAGAACTCCTGTTGCAACATGTCCCATATAGATATGGTATTTGTTGGAAGGGAATGTAGCCAAGCTCTTGCTTTGTCCTTGAGAGAGAATTAGAAAAGACGCATTCTGAATGAATCATTGGTAAGAGTGGTCAACTTAGTAGTTGAACATAATTCCAAAAATACATCCAAATGCTTATAAGGATCCTCTGTTGCATACCCATGGAAAGTAGGAAGCATTTGGATCATAGCAGACTTGATCTCAAAATGGGTTGCATCAGCATTCGGAAAAACAAAGCATGAAAGGGGAAGTGTATATGGTAGGAATAAAATGATCCCTCAATTGTGGTTATGGTGGAGGTACAGGTGGATCCCGTTCTCTATTACTATTACCATTATTACCCGATGCGTTACGTTAATCAGCCATATTATCAGAGGAGCGTCATATAGAATTCAAATGTCTTTTAAGCTTTCTTAACTGTTTAAGAGTTCTCTCTATTTCAGGATCATGCACTAAAGGTGTTATCCGATTATGGCGAGTAAACATGCATTAGTTCCACTAATCCTAACAATAAAATATTCCAAGTAGCAGAAAACAATAAGAATTCACGAAAGGTTTAATAAACTGAAGCGTTTTATCCCTTAAACGTCTTTGTCCTCACTGCTAATTTGTACCTGAAAAGAAAAAGAATTAAGGTGAGATATTAGAAAGTCCGAAGACTGGTAAACCAACATAAACTAATAAAAACTAAATAAAAAACTAATTTCCCCGACAATGGCACCAAAAATTGATCGTGTCTAATTTTACCACTTGCAATAGGACGATTTCGTGTAGAATAGTGCTATAGAAAGAGATGTCGAACCCACAGGGAGATGAGATTTATATTCAGTCTTTAATTTCGTTTTATGGTTTACAGGTAACTTGGTTAGAAAGTTTGTTGGTTGTCATGATTAAAAATAAACTAAAATTAAACTGAAATATTAAACTAACTAATCAGAGAGAAAAATCTTAGAGCTTTGACTTCACCACAATCATCATATTATGGTTAACTGCTCCAACTCTGGGAATTTAACAATTATGTTTTTCAAATGAATTGAACTCAATAACATTTGTTCAATTTGGGTTTTAAAGAAAGATGTTCTGCAAAATTCAGTTAACTATAACCTATTTACAGTTAGCGCGGACTATCCACCTACCTAGTTTAACTACTCTAATTACTTTGTAAACAATCCACCTTTCCTAAGCATAGACTATGAAAACATTCTTTTGCAAAAAATATTAGAATACCATTATATGACCTCTATTCTTGTGTCCGGCAGGGCTCCGCCAGATACCGCACAACAAGATAGGTTGAGAATAGACAATAAACCATTACATCTAAGATAAGGGAATAGCAGTTTATAATATACTAAAGTATGAAAACCAATTAAGTTGTCTCAATTGCTCATAGTCATATAATCAAGTAAATATAATATAATAAAATAAAATCTCAGGGTTAAAACAATCAAACCATAATACTAGAGTGGGTTACATCAATGTCCTAAGAGAGGAATTAGCTACTCATGACGATGTCGGATGTCAACTGTGTTGGAGTTGTCTCCATCGTCACGGACATCACTTTTCTTCTCAAGATCTTCACTTTCAAGGTTGTAAGAACCCTAAAAGTCACCACGTTATCAGCCTTTTGAATAACACCGTAAAAAGAACTTAAAATTTCGGACCTCTTCTATCAAGGCTTACGCCTTCTTTCATAGAAGAAAATAAGAATCTGGTGGACTTTTAGGTTTTCTACCCATCCAGGATAAGATACGGCTGATAAAGAGAGCAATCCCGTACTTTAAATTTAACATGTCATGAAAGGCTCGAGCTTTAGGAATAGAAGCTCGAGCTTTAAGGTTCAGGCTCGAGCTTTAGGAACAAGGCTCGAGCTTCTCTGGATTGATGCTCGAGCTTCAAGAATTGGTGCTCGATCTTCACTTTGACACTTAGCCAATTTTCTTCAACTTTTTTCCAAAACGTTTTTTTCTTCAACACTTAGAATATTTTTGGGATTGAAATCTTTTAACATTGCTTGATTTTTTAACATTGCTTGATCCAAGCTTTATGGGCTCGAGCACTAGGTACCAAGATTGAGCATTTGGGACTCTAGGCTCAAGCTTCAATGGATAGTGCTCGATCCTGAAGGTGAGGCAAGAGACCTGGGAGCATAGCCTTTCAATTAAAATCAACTCTTCAACTTTCGACGCCTCATGCTAGAGCTTGAGGGTCAAGGCTCGAGCACCCTTAGGTAAGGCTTGAGCACCAAGATACAAGGCTCGAGCTTCAATGCCTTGTTGACTTTTCTTTTTTCTTTGTTGTGATGCTCAAGCCTCAACACTTGGGCTCGAGCTCTGGGGCTTGAATTTATTCAAACTTCACCATTTAAGCTCTCGGCTTGCTCTGAATGACCGGCAACGACTCTGTAAGCTTCGATATCATCATAAAATCCCGGTTTTAACCATTTCTCTATGAAATTACCTGTAAACATACATTAAACATAAATAAATTTAACTATAGATAGAAGTATCACTTTTGGCCTTAACATACGTATATTTATGGGCTCGAATATGCATATATTCAGCGCTCGTCAGGCTCCGCCAGATATCGTCCAATAAGAATGGGTTGAATATAATTTAAGAATAATTAAATCTAAGATAAGGTATTAATCATTCAAAAACTATTTAATAATTAAAACACCAATTGAATTAAGTCAGTTACCCAAAATCATGCAATCAAAATACATAATATATTAAATTCCCAAAGTATAAAACAATCAAACCATAATATTCAGATTCGGGCTACATCAATGCCCTAAGAGAGGAATTAGCAACTCATGACGACGCAAGGTATCATCTGTGTTGTTGTGGTCTTTATCACCATAGACCGCCAAAACTCCTTTTGGATCTTCTTCTTCAAAACCCTAAAAGCCGCCGTGAGAGAGAGATTAATGGATGGAAGAGCTTTTTTGTGGCCTTCTCCTCTTCTTTTATAGGAGAAATTCAGTCCTAATCCCCTTTGGATTGGTTTTACAGCTTTTGGTAACAATTGGGCTCCTAAGTAAATAAAGAGAGATGATTTTTGGTAATTCCTGCATGTATTTTTAACTTCCAAGATGTCAAGGCTCGAGCTTTGGAGTTTAGGCTCGAGCTTTCAGGAATGGTGCTCGATTCCTACTTCTATACTTAGCCAAATTTCTTTTAATATTTTTCGAAGCTTCTTTTTCATCAACACTTAGAATTTTTTGGATTTTTCCTTTTAATAGTGCTCGATATCCTTTCATGGTGCTCGATCCTTGATTTTTGGGTCAAAGCTCAAGCCTTTGGTACCTAAGGCTCGAGCTTTTGGTACAGGCTTGAGCTTTCAAAAACATACCTCGAGCCTAAGCGATTTTAACCCATTAAAGTGTGAATTTGGAGATGGCTATTAGAGACAAAAACATCGAACTTCGAGTCTTCTTTCCAGAGCCACTAAGTTTGCTCAATTTAGAGTTTCGAGTGAAACGTTATGCCCAAAATACTGAAGTAGGTCCAGAATTCTCATTATTTTTACTCCAAGTTTGCTTTAGATGATCGACAACGACTCGACAAACTTCTTTATCATTCTTTCAATCATAAAAGTCTGGTTTTAACCATTTCTTTGGGAAATCACCTAAAAACATGAAATAAACATAAATCAGTGTAAAATAGGATAGATATATCACTTTAGGTCTTAACATATGCGTATTTAGGGACTTGAATATGCAATATTCAGCACTCATTAGTGTACTCTTAGAATTTCCTTCTAGTCGTTTTCCCCAGTTTTAGGGTTTCTGACCCCAATTACCGCCGAACTTGTTCGAGGCATATCTTTCTGCACTGGACTCAATTTTCGATGCCGTTTCTTCCGTTATTCATCTTTTCTCATTTTGGTTCTTTTTTGTTCATAGTGTTTTACCGTTTGAGTGCGTCTGCGAAAATTTCACTTTTCTGGACCCGACGGGACTCGTTCAGGGCACTTTTAGGGTTTTTCTATAAATAGGGGGTTAGTAAATGAAAAATCATATTTTTTATCATCTTTTCCCTCTCTTGACTGACAGCCATGGTAACCCAAGGGGATGCCACCCTTCTCTCTTCTTTTCCGACCACTTCCCTCTTGTATAATGTCGTAGTGCCTTAGTGTTTATTGTAGGCCTTGGTAAGATCCTCCTTTCCCCCTTATTAGAATCCGTTTTCGACCATTTTTGAGTTCAGGTTTCGAGTTCAGGTTTGAATTTGTGTGGTATCTCAAGGATGATAGTTGTTTCCCTCGTTGTCCCCGACATAACATAGGAGTATCGTCGGATTCGGAGTGGTTTCCTTTCGGTGGGATTTGAGATTTCATCTCAAATAGAGGTAAGTGATATTATAGGTTTATATTTTTTTTGTCTTGAATGTTTTTTAAGCTTATACAACTTGTATGCATGCTTTTATTCACAATCTAGAATTTAACTTAATCTAGATTTAATTCACATGGTTGTATATGTAAAGGAATTAAATTATGGCATGCAATTAAATTAGGCCTCGATATGTTTATTAACATATATTAAATCTAGAATATTTGAATAATTATTGAGACTTTTCTTTAATTATTTTCTTGTATGAAAATTTAATTCACATGGTTATAACTAACAAGAAATCAACTTCTAATGTGATATTAAAATATGTTCTTTAACCTATGTTAATTTGAGGCCATTTGGAATTGTTTTAAAATCTAGAGAAAATTAATTAATTAGTTTAATTAATTATATTTTAAGTGTTTTAGTCACTTAATTAAATTTTTAACTTAATATTGTTGATGGCCTTGGCATGTTCTTTAATATAAATTAAATTGGGAATATACGGATAAGTTTTGAAATCTAGGGATTTTAATTAAATGAATTAATTAAAATCTATTTAATAGTTCCCTTTATATAATCAAGTATTTTAGTAGATATAACTTGTGTAGAGAAGTTATTTAATTTAGTAGATTACTAAGTTCTTATGATTTCATAATTTTATGAATACGAAATGCTTATTGTGCACTATTGGAAGTTAAATTGCTAACTTGTTACTATGTAGTAGTAATATGAGATTCTTGTGAATTATCGATATTATTAGCCTTGTAAACTTATTGCTACAATGTCATAGAATTAGTGTTTAAAGTTCACCATGGAAGCATGATTTAAATTATTAAGTAGATAATATTGTATTGTACGTTATATCATAGTAAAGACTTGACATTATATATATGCCATTTTAGAATTGAAACTCCAAAGCATGGATTGTGTGGTTTCAACCTACTTGTGCATGGAAGGTAGTTTCGTGCATTATTTAATTACGTATATGTTGTAAACTTATTTATTGATTTTGGAGTCACTTGGGACATTGTTACAAAGACATGGCTAGAGTTTGGCTCTGGTATGGGAGGTATGAGGTCTCCCCAAATTATAATGCGCACTAGGGTGGTATTCCCAGTAGGTTAGTGCCCGGAATAACCGTTTAGGTCTTGGTTTTACTCCGAGATTTGATGTCCAAGTCTTCCACTATTTGATTTCGCATTCAATTTCAAGTTGACAACCAATGTTTAATTATGACTTGTGATTTTGGTTATTGACGATTTAATGTTGTTAACTACATTTATACATTACGATTTTTAATGAATCATCGCAGTTTGAATGTTGTTAAGTACATTTATGCATTACGATTTTTAATGAATCATCGCAGTTTTAATGTTGTTAAGTACATTTATGCATTATAATTTTTAATGAATCGTCGCAGTTTTAATATTGTTAAGTACACTTATGCCTTGTGATTTTTAATGAATCATTGCAAAATTTGATATTGTTAAGTACACTTATGCTATAATGTTCAAATGTAGCTTAGGAATGATCCTATAGATTCATTTGGAGCATAGACGTTAGGTGGCATGACCCACTTTAGTTCTTTTCGCATTTTAGACTTCAAGTTGATAACTTTGATAATCTATATATTGTTGCGTTGTACTGTATGCTCCTATACTGTTTAATTGCATAAAAATGTGGTTTATGCTATAAATGTTTTAAGGTAGCTTAAGATGCTCCTTGGGTCGCACTTTTGACATAGACGTTAAGTGGAATGAACCACAAGGATTAATTTATACAAACTTGTAAAACGGTAGGTCTATGCATGTTCATTCCCTACGAGTAATACAGGTTACTCACCCCTTGCTGAATGCGACCTGTTTAAGGCAAGAAGACGTGGTTTCAAGATGCACAACATCCCTAGGTTGTTTTGTTGATTTGAAGTCTTTTTAAATGTATTTTTGTTCACATGCAAGTGTTAGCATGTTTAAGTTTTGCTTATCAAGTTGTAATACATAACTAGGTTCAATATGCCGTTTTTGCCTTATAATATGTAAAGTGTACTTAAATACACTATTTGGAACCTATTTGATATGTATAATTTGTGGCCAAGGGCCAATTATCCTTAGTTTACATTTAAGTTCACGTGGTATTATGTTTTTGCCTTATAATGTAATTTTGTGGACCTTGAGGGTTAACATGTCTAATTTTCCATTTTATTATTGTCTTGTTTTGTATGGTGTTGGAATTCCATTGGGGTATGGCCTGGTCTTGGGAAAGACTTGCTGACCCTATGTCTCAAGAACCTTAGTAGTCGTTGGGGGGAATGATTCCTTTCTCGTAGTGAGAGATTGGACTCATCCAGGTTTTGTGTTACGTTTTCTGTGAGGTTGTCCTTTTGAGAGGCATTCCATTCTTTTCTCCTTGTTTTGTGAAAATTCTATTTATAAGATCACTTTTACATATTTATGAGCCCCATTGTTTTCGGGCATGCCTTAGACACGTGTTTAGGATATATGGCTATGTGGTAGTTCATGTGAGGATATAAATGATACATTTTCATATACTGTATCCGTTTAACATGATAGTGTCATTAGTAGTGTATAGCGTGTCATCGTTTGTTTGACCCCTATGTGATAGGTGGCTTCTTTGGTTTACCTTATGTGTACTGTGTGCTTAGTACTAAGGTATTATTTTATTTATGTCATTTAATTTTGTGAGTATCTACTATGTAAGTATTTGGTTTATACTATTTCACTTTTCTACACTTACGTTGGGGTTTTGTGACCGTGATTATTGGGATAAAGATGCGTAAGCTACATAGTAGACTTGTGTTTTGAGATTTTAGTTGTCCATTGTAGGGATTTTGACCCAGCGTTTTGTCTTCTGTATGTAGCCTTACAGTAGGTTTACTTCGGATCTGTGCTTAAGTTTTCAGTTTTGTGGGTCCGATCCATTGGCTTGAGGCCACAGACTTGTCAGGCTTTGGATTCGTGATTGGAGGTTATTGATAAAGGCGTTTTGCAATGTAGGAGTTGTTGGCTCTACTTGCACTGTGGATTTAAGGCCTTAAGCGAAATGGTACCAATGACATTGTTGTCAGAGTTTTGGGATTAGCTACCCCAACTCTCGCAGATGCCTGGTTCCCGTATTGCTTTTGGTAAGGATCATTTTCGACATTGATGTCATTTGTATCGAAAAGTTTCTTTCTAGGTTGACCTGTTGGGAGCATGTTATGAACTAGCGCCTTATACTGCCATGCTACATTACTGACGAGTAAGTGTGGGCGGGTTTTGGTCATTATTCATACTGCTATGTCATTCTTAGCCATCTATCTTGATTCGACTTATCGTTGTCTTGGGATTCTCTCGGTGACTGACATTGGGTTAATATGCCAATTCATTTGGGAGGTGCCACTCGGTTCTTAGTTTTCTAGTTCCTTCAGATAATCTTCAGGCCTTTGGAGTTGTCCTGTAGCACGTTATGATCAATCCTTTGGTTTGACCTTGCTTCGACCTTCTTCGGTTCTCTTCTGTATGTTCCGAATTTCGGGAACAAAATCCCTTTAAGGAGGGTAAGTTGTAATGACCTGGTCATTTTCCTTCCTTTCCTTTTTCTCAAATTTTATGGATATTTTTTTTCCGTTGATCTTTTCTTTTGAGTTCGGTTTCTCGTCACTTAGTGTCGTCTTGAGTGCTTGAGAATGGTTTTCGAGACTTTTTCCTTTGGATTGACAACTTTCTTAAAGGACCACGTCATTTCCACATTTTCATTTTTTTCGACATTATTCACCTTTAATCTTTTTTCCCGTTTGTCACTTTGTTGGCACAACCTCACTTTTTGTGTTTAGAGTTAGTTTTTGACTTCACGTACCTTTATTCTAAATGGTTTCCATGAAATACATATCTTTACTTTTGTAGAAAAGTACTCTGATTGCTCCCCGTATCCATAGGGGCATGGATGCATAGTTTCTTCAAAAATATTTTCTTTTCTTGGAGTCTTTTTCATAAATATCTTTTGAAGATATTTATTTCAGGGGTTTTTAAAAAAATATCTTTTGGAAGATATTTTCATTCTGGGCCCCAGTTTTGCAGTTAACACTTTTTGTAGGGGCCATTGTACAATTAATGAAAGTTATTGCAAAATACCTCGTTTTGAGCCTGGATCCTCGTACATGATTCATTTTCACTTTTCGTCGAGTTGTGTACTCTTAGAATTTCCTTCCGATCGTTTTCCCGAGTTTTAAGGTTTCTGACCCCGGTTGCCGCCGAACTTGTTCGAGGCATATCTTTCTGCACGTAACTCAGTTTTCAACGTCGTTTCTTCCATTATTCATTTTTTCTCATTTTGGTTCTTTTCCATTCACAGTGTTTTACAGTTTGAGTGCATCTACGAAAATTCCACTTTTCTGGACCCGGCGAGACCCGTTCGGGGCACTTTTAGGGTTTTTCTATAAATAGGGGGTTAGTGAATGAAAAATTAGATTTTTCATCATCTTCTCCCTCTCTTGGCCGACAGTCATGGTAGCCCAAGGGGCTGCCACCTTTCTCTCTTCTTTTCCAGCCACTTCCCTCTTGTATAATACTGTAGTGCCTCAGTATTTATTGTAGGCCTTGGTGGGATCTTCCTTTCCCCCTTATTAGAATCTGTTTTCGACCATTTTTGAGTTCGGGTTTCGATTTTGGTGGTACCTCAAGGGTGATAGTTGTTTCCCTCGTTGTCCCCGATATGATTCAGAGCGGTTTCCTTTCGGTAGGATTTGAGATTTTATCTCAAATGGAGGTAGGTGATGTTATAGGTTTATATTTTTGTTTTCTTGAATGTTTTTCAAGCTTATACAACTTATATGCATGCTTTTGTTCACAATCTAGAATTTAATTTAATTACTTTCTTTGCATAAGATTTAATTCACATGGTTGTATATGCAATGGAATTAAATTATGGCATGCTATTAAATTAGGCCTCGATATGTTTATTAACATATATTAAATCTAGAATATTTGAATAAGTATTGAGACTTTTAATTAATTATTTTCTTGTATGAAAATTTATTTCACATGGTTGTAACTAGCATGAAATCAACTTGTAATGTGATATTAAAATAGGCCATGGTATGTTCTGTAACCTATGTTAATTTGAGGCCATTTGAAATTGTTTTAAAATCTAGAGAAAATTAATTAATTAGTTTAATTAATTTTATTTTAAGTGTTTTAGTCACTTAATTGAATTTTTAACTTGATATTGTGGATGACCTTGGCATATTCTTTAATATATATTAAATTAGGAATATTCGGATAAGTTTTGAAATCTAGGATTTTAATTAAAATCTATTTAATGGTTCCCTTGATATAATCAAGTATTGAGTAGATATAACTTGTGTAGAGAAGTTATTTAATTTAGTAGATTACAAAATTCTTATGATTTCATAGTATTATGAATATGGAATGCTTATTGTGCACTATTGGAAGATAAATTGCTAACTTGTCACTATGTAGTAGTAATATGAGATTCTTGAGGCTATGGAATGCTTATTGCTACAATGTCGTAGAATTAGTGTTTAAAGTTCACCATGGAAGCATGATTTAAATTGTTAAGTAGATGATATTGTATTATACGTTATATCATAGTAAAGACTTGACATTATATATATTCCATTTTAAAATTAAAACTCTGAGGCATTGATTGTGTGGTTTCAACCTACTTGTGCATGGAAGGTGGTTTCGTGCATTATTTAATTACGTATAAGTTATGAACTTATTTATTAATTTTGGAGTCACTTGGGACATTGTTACAAAGACATGGCTAGAGTTTGGCTCTAGTACGGGAGGTATGAAGTCTCCCCAAATTATAGTGCGCTCTAGGGTGGTATTCCCAGCGGGTTAATGCCCGGAATAACCATTTAGGTCTTGGTTTTACTCCGAGATTTGATGTCCAAGTCTTCCACTATTTGATTTCGCATTCAATTTCAAGTTAACAACCAATGTTTAATTGTGACTTGTGATTTTAGTTATTGGCGATTTAATGTTGTTAAGTACATTTACGCATTACGATTTTTAATGAATCATCGCAGTTTTAATGTTGTTAAGTACATTTATGCATTATGATTTTTAATAAATTATCACAGTTTTAATGTTGTTAAGTACATTTATGCATTGTCATTTTTAATGAATCATTGCAAAATTTGTTGTTGTTAAGTACATTTATGCTATAATGTTCAAATGTAGCTTAGGAATGATCCTATAGATTCATTTAGAACATATACGTTAGGTGGCACAACCCACTTTAGTTCTTTTCGCATTTTAGACTTCAAGTTGATAACTTTGATAATCTATATATTGTTGCATTGTACCATATGCTCATATACTGTTTAATTACATAAAAATGTGGTTTATGCTAGAAATATTTTAAGGTAGCTTAGGATGCTCCTTGGGTCGCACTTTTAACATAGACATTAAGTGGAATGAACCACAAGGATTAATTTATACAAACTTGTAAAACGTTAGGTCTATGCATGTTCATTCCCTACGAGTGATATAGGTTACTCAACCCTTGCTGAGTGCAACCTGTTTCAGGCAAGAAGATGTGGTTTAGGTATGCACAATATCCCTAAGTCGTTTTGTTGATTTGAAGTCCTTTTAAATGTATTCTTATTCACATGCAAGTGTTAGCATGTTTAAGTTTTGTTTATCAAGTTGTAATACATAGCTAGGTTCAATATGCCGTTTTTGGCTTATGATATGTAAAGTGTACTTAGATATACTATTTGGAGCCTATTTGATCTGTATAATTTGTGGCCAAGGGCCAATTATCCTTAGTTTACATTTAAGTTACTGTGGTATTATGTTTTTGCCTTATAATGTAATTTTGTGAACCTTGAGGGCTGACATGTCTAATTTTGTAAATGAATTGTAATAAGGCCATAGGTCATTGTAGCGTATTTAAATTGTCATATTTCACTTGTGTGTATGTTCACATCATCACACAATAACATTTAATTTAGATTAATCATGCCAAGGGGGATTCAAGTAAGGCTTAAGAAGCCTTTCATCATTTTCAGGTTTTACTGAGTTTTCTGCAGAATTTCGAGCCATTTCGGTTGATTGAAGCATCATTTTGGCCGACCGATGGGTATTTGATTAGTTGCATTTCAAATTCCAGTAGCCTTCATTCATTCTGAGCCACAACCGGTCGACCGGTTTTCCATTTCGGCCGACCGAAGTGCTCACTTTCTTCTAGCCTATTTCGGTCAGTTGAAGCACCATTTCGGACTACCGAAATGAGGCAGCTTTATGGGTTTTGCTTGGTTGGTTGCCTAGACAGGTTAACCCCATTTGTTTGTTCCCACAGGATCTTGTTGATCTTGTTTGAGCTATTTAATGGCATATGTGGTCTAGTTTGAACTAGATCTTATTCTTTGGTTGTCATTGGTGTCATAGGATACCATTTGACCTTTTATTCTAGATTTCGCTTCCGGTTATTTCTTTGAGCTCCGTGACTTCATGGAAGGTCACATTGGTGTCATAAGGATGATTTATATCTCTAGAGACTTTGGTTTTATCTTTCGCTTCTGCATTTTGAACCCGTTACTGGGTCAACTTTTGGGCCATCACTGACGCAGTCACAGACCTGAAGCATATCTGATACCTCCTGACTATGTTGAGTGAGTGAAGTCTGAATGTCTGTCCTCGATATGGCAATATCTCTCCTCGCCTCAGATATGTCGGTCCTCAAATCGTTAGATCACCAGACTAAATCATCATGCCACCTCGCCAAATCATCATGACGCCTCGTAATATCCTCGTATCGCCCGGTCATGTCAGCTCTGAAAGAAATGAAGTCTGTTTGCAGCTAAATCAGATCAAATCGGTAGCTGGAATCTGAATTGGCATGACGAGATCAAGTGTCAGCCTAGGGCATCGACTTTGAAGGAGGGACATGTGAGGGGCCGGCCTACTAGATGGAAAAGGCACATCTGGCTGTGAAGTAGATGCGGAAGTAGTAGTGTGTGGCCGTTGTCTAAGTCTAACGGAAGTAGGTGATCTGTCGGCGACATCCTCCTCGGCTCTCTATTATTCTCGCTTCCTTTTCTGCTCTCTATTCTTCTTATTCTTTGTGAAAGAATTGAAAGTCTTGGTCCACTTTGCCATATCATACACCCTCCTTACCCTCTGTGCGGGAAGCTCTGGAATCTCTGCTGGGTCAAAATGATAACCCTGGTCAATCAGTATCTGTGTGATCAAGTGGCTAAATGGTAAAGGCTAATAATCAGATCTGGAATTGTGATTGAAGATCAATTGTCCCAGTATTTGTGAATAATCTCCCAGATAAGAGTAGGAATAGAGATCCAACAACCCTGGCTCAAACAATATAGAGCCTGTAGAATCCCCTCTCGCCTCTGTGTGCCATGGCCTGAAGGAAAAGCGTTGAGGTGCAGTATAGAATTAAAAAACCAGTATCGGGGATCAATATCAACCCAGTCTCCAAATATATTACCTTTAAAGGCAGCCTGTGGAGATAGTGTCGCAACCATGGTAATCTCAAAGGGGTAGCTGGAATGATGGGATATAGTGGATCCTTAGAGTCAGCGACTAATGAAGAGAGATAGGGGCATCGGCAAGCAGCATCAACTGGCAAGGATAGAAATGCTAAAGTCACATTTGGAAACATTTTAGTAAGAATGGGATCAAAAGGTGTAATGACCTGGTCATTTTCCTTCTTTTGCCTTTTTCTTCAAATTTTGCGCATAAATTTTTTTTTCATTATCTTTTCCTTTTCGGGTTCGATTTCCCGCCTCTTAGTGTCATCTCGAGTGCTCAGAAATGATTTCTGAGACTCTTTCCTTTGGATTGACAACTTCCTTTGAGGACCGAGTCATTTCCACATTTTTTTGTTTTTTGACACTATTCATTTTTCGTCTTTTCCTTATTTCGTCCTTTTCTCGTTTTTTTACTTTTACTTACATAACCTCATTTTTTGTGCTCGGGTTTGATTTCGGTTTTGCATATATTCATGATATTTAAATTCCATGACATCTACATTTTTACTTTTGTAGAAATGCATATTAAATGCTTACTTTTTTGTAAAAGTCATGAAAACAAGACTTTTTGCAATTATCCATAACTTGAGGGGTTTTGGGGTAGTTAAGTAAAGTAATTATTTTTCGTCTTAGGGACTATTTTGCAAATTAAATTGGAAGATATTTTCAAAAATGACCTTTTTGTAATTTTCGGAAAATGTGACAAGTGTCACATTCCTATGGTGCCACTTGTTGATTTTGTGGTGAAACCACTTGGAGGCTTAATCTCATGACACATGGAGGTTGGAGATTCACCCACTTGTTGTCCTAGGATTGGTGCACTTGTTAGCATGGATGGTTGACAACTGTAGAGTTAATATATAATCTTAGAAGCTTACTTGGATTCATGACAAGTGTAGGACTCACCTTTAGTCTTGCATTAATGTGTGTGTGAGAGGTAGTGCAAGAACACCTAGTGAGTGGAGAAGCCCACCAATTTAGCTTAGGGTTTACACATTTTAATTCATTCATCACTTTGCTCTCAAGAACCCTAAGGAAGCCACCATTGGAGAAAAGCTTGACTAATAGCTTTGACTTCATTTTTGGTGCCCTTTCACTCACCTTAGAACTTTGAACTTGGAATACTTTTTGTTCCCCTTATCCTCCTCTTTAAAACCCTTGAAGGATCTAACCTAACTCCTAGTTTTGATTTGGTATCTAGAGATTCAATTCTCTAGTGAGGTATTGATCTATTATTTTGAAGTATTTTTATGTCATTATTGAGTGTTTTACATGCACGGAAGAGAAGGACTTGTATTTTTCCCTAAAACTGTTTTAACTTGAAATTAATCTTGTCAAATTAAATATAGAATATGAAAATATACTCAATTAGCTTTTATTTAGTTTTGGTTTCATGTAATTTGGATTTAAAATGAATTAGTTATGAATTTTTGAAGTTGCAAGCTAGTTGCTGGAAATTTGAAGCTTTTCCTTTTCGGTCCGGAAATGAATTTTTTATATAGAGCTATGTTGCTTCAATTGCCTTGAAATTTTTACTGGAACCTCGTCCATGGGTTTTACACTACTTAGGAATTTTTTACAATTTTAGAGCATTTCTAAATTTTTTTTAAAATCCGAAGCTATCTGCTTTCCATGTTTTTATTGCAGCTGGAAAACATATTTTTAGATGAATTATTTCACTAATCTTTTGACATTAAATCAAGGCTTAAATTTCAAGTTTTACACTCTCATGTGTTTACTTCCAAAATAAATTAGGTTTGCACAATTTGGATGTCAAATGAATTTTTCATGAATTTTCAAAGTTGAAGCTACAGGCTGAAAATGTGTTTTCTGGGCAGAAATTGTTTCAAAGTTGTGGGGAAAAACTGTTTCAATTGGGAAAATATTTTGTTAAACTAAATTGATATTATCAAATTACAGTGTTTAAGCTTTTATTGGGCTTTGGATTCATTCAATTTGGGTTAGAATTGATTTTTTTATGAATTTTACAAGTTGAAGGTAGCAAGCTGAAAATCTGTTTTGCGGACCGAAAATTTGGGGCGATTTCATTTTGGTGGTAATTGGGATTTTCATTCCAATTGAGGTAGGGAATGTTTTAGGATTATTTGTGTGTTGTATTGTGTGTTTGCCATGATTATACAACATATATCTATGCCTTCTATCAAATCTAGAAAGTTAGTAATTTTTATTTCTTTGTCTAAGATTTAAAATTTATGATGGTGTATAACTTTGATTTGAATTCTAACATGCTAAGAAATTATGCTTAGATATGTTGGTTTACATATATTAAATTTGGATCATTTGATTAAGAATTACAACTTTTATTTAATATTTATCTTTAATGAAAGTTTAATTCACATGGTTGTATCATGCATTAAATCAAGTTGTAATGTGGTATTTAAATAGGCCTTGGCATGTTCTCTAACATAGATTAAATTGAGGGCATTTGTAATTGTTTAAAAATCTAGAGGAAATTAATTAATTAGCTTGATTAATTTTGTTTCAAGTATTTTTATCACTTAACTTGTCATTTGATGTTATATATATGATGACCATGACATGTCTTTCAATATATATTAAATTGAGGTTATTTGAATTAACTTTGAATTTAGAGAATTTAACTATTTATGTTTAATTAAATTCTACTTTATTACTCTATGGATTTAATTGCATTTTGGAAGTTATTTCTATATTTAAATCATGGATTTGGATTTGATGTATGTTCACTTGATTACTTTTGAGCATTGGATAACATAGTTGTTACTTTTATATTCATGAGAATATGATTTTCCTTATTGAATATATTGTTGCTATGTGTAAGGAATTGCACACTATGTATTTGATGTCTTACATGCCATAATACTTGTGAATTTTGAGCATGTATTGTATAAGTTACCAAAATTTGGATTGTGCTTGGTAAATAGTTGATATCTTGTATATACATGTTGATATATATACGTTGTTCCACAATTTGTTGATTTTAGAAACTTGGGGATGTCGTTGTTTGGCTACGGCTAGGACTTGGTTCTAGTACGGAGGATTGTCCCTCTATACAGTCTAGTGCGCACATAGGGAGGTTACCCATGGGCTAGTAACCCTAAAATAACTATATTGTCGGTCTGATCCGGCGTAACGTCTGAGTATCCACTTTGTTTGATTTCGTATTTCATTTCAAGTTGATAACTAGATGATATCGTAACTTGTTGTTCCTTATTTGATTTCCTATTTTGAGCTTAAGATGTAGCTTTGTGAAAGCATGCTTCATGCATTGTATTAGAAGTTCCATTGTTGGTTAAATTGCATCGATATCATAATTTGTGTTTTGATGTTCAAATGTAGTTTAGGAATGACCTTATAGATTCATTTTGAACATAGACGTTAAGTGGCATGACCCACACTTGTTATTTTCGTATTTTTAATTTCAAGTTGAAGACTTTGAGAATCTATATCTTGTTGCCTTGTATAACATGTTTCCATGTTGTTTGAATTGCATGAACAATGTGATTATGATATAAATGATCTAGGTAGCTTAGTATACTCCCTGGGTCTCATCTTGATATAGACGTTAGGTGGCATGGGCCCCTTTAACATGTTTCACCATAAGGTGATAAAATTGTAAAATGCTAGGTCGATGTATGCTCATCTCCTACGAGTAGCTTTATGTTACTCACCCCTACGATACTGGGGCATATTTCAGGTATAGGACTCAGGATTTGAAGATTCCATTACTCCCTGGATGGCTTACAGTTTATAAGTTTCTATTTTATGTAAGTGTTAGCATAAGATGCCTCTTTGTAGCCCTATTTGTTTAAACTTGTATTCGTTGATTCGTATATGTAAAGTGTACGTAAGTGCACTCTTTTTAATGTATTTAACATGTATGAGATGAGGTCGGAGGCCAATGACATGTATCTCATTTTCTATGCACTTTTGTTTTCAAAGTTATTATGAAAATATTGGAAAATGTTAAGTCATTACTTCATAACTTTCGCATCGGGTGTTAGAATTTCTTATCTTTTCTGCCCAGACTCAAAATCAGACGATTCTTGAGTCTAATTTTGTTCATTTTTCGTTGTCCTTCTAATGGTGTGCACGGTGGCACCCTTTTCAGTGAGAAATGACCATTTTGCCCTTAGTTCAACTCTTTTCGGGTTAGGCATTCTTACTTTATTTGCTTGGCTCATTTGAGTTCCGTGGCTTCATGGAGAGTCATTTTGGGGCCTTAGGGATGACATACATCTCTTGAGGTCATTTGGTTTCTTTCGCTTCCGCATTTCGGGTCCGTTATCGGGTCAACTTCAGGTTCATCACTAACGCACCGGGTTGAGAAATCAGGGTCGCTACAGGTGGTATCAGAGCTCCTAGGTTTGAACACCTTGGACGATGGGTTTTGGGTGCATATCATGCTTATGTTGCCATGCTCTATGTGTTTATATACTTCATGATAATATGTTTTGGTTTGATAACATGTTTATGTGCTTACGTGTTACATGTGGTATACCGTTTGTTTAGCATGATTTAATTATTATATAAAGAGCATGACATATGATGTATTCTAGATCAGATTTGTATATACATAACTTTGTTGCATATTTGGCATGACACGAGATTGGTCATTGAGGCTCGAGTTGAGGTTGATGGTGATTGTAGTCACGGTTGTATTGTAGTTTAGGTTGTTATTGACCTAGAGTTGGTTTTGAGGTAGGTGGAGAGACACCTTTTGTTTAGGCTCTCATTGGGTGAGCCATTAGGCACAACCGTAATACTGGATTTGTTAATTTTAGGCCATGGTTAGGACCTTTTGGGATCCTTGGTTGTTTTGGAAGGTTCCTCTGAGATTACAATTTTCGTGGGCGGGTACGTTGTGGGCTGGTGCATGGCACTGTCATGCTACCGTACTGGCAAGCTACGAGTGCAGTTCAGATGGAATCAGGGTTAGTTTTCATTTTGATAGGCGTTGTCCTTTTGATCGATGATGATGATGGTTGTTTTGGAGATCATTCGTGGTGATTGATTTGGTTGTTGTTGGTATGGCTATAGTTGACATTTTCTTTGAGTTCTCCTTGTGCGATGACGCTTTTGGGGTTAAGTCGATTAATAGATACTTCAGGTAGAGAGAGCATTGCATTGTTGGTGTCACTTGTAGTGTCACCCTTAGATTCAGAGATGGATTGTAAGAGTCTTACCATTGTGGTAAGGGCTCATGTTTGTTTTGAGACAGGTTGTTGTTGCATTGGTTTTTGGAGTTAGTGTATAGCTAGGACTGGTCCTTCCTTTTTACCTAGGCACTCTAGGACACGATGTCCATTGGGTTCATTGTTGCATCACTTTTATTTTCTATAGTTTCATTTACTACCATGTTAGTAGTATGATTTATGATATTGTGATGCATGAGTAGGTGGAGGTCTATCCACGTTTGCCTTCTTATTGTGTGGCAATAGCATGCCTTTCTTATATGCTTCGAGATGCCATGTTATTACTGTGTTTTAATGACATGCTTTTGTGTTTATGTGGAGACGTGCAGCATGTGCTTTTGATTTTCATCTATGTAAGTAGATTTTCTTTCTAATAGTTGCATTCCTTGTCATATGCATGACTTTCAGGTTTGGTTTTCCCATTCGTTTCCCTTGGTCGCACGTAGTTTGTATGCGGGTTTCCACAATGGTTTTGTGCTAGTTCGTGTTAGGGACTTCACAAGGAGTGAGTCTCTTCCCTCCGTTGTGTTGTGCACTGTTTTGGGGTTGGTTGGTCCATGAGGATCATCGTTGTTGTCTTGAGTCCTTGGTGAGGATTTGATAGATTTTGGTCGACTTACTTCCATGTAGGGGGTGAAGTCGTTGACTTTGTTGTCTTTCATTTCAGAGATGGAGTCGTGGTGTTGTCCTTTTTAGGACTGGTGGTCCCCTTTCTTTCGTGTCTTCCCTTGGGGAGTTCCTGCCGTGGTTGTTGACGGTTGTGGTGCTCAAGAAAGTTGATTGGTGTGAGATTATTTTACGGAGACTTATGTCCATATCTTTGAGGATTTTTTGATTCGTGAGGTGAGCTCGATGCTCTTTTGAGAATGTCTTTTGGAGACTTGTTCCACTTTTGGAGGCCTGGATGTAGTTGACTCTTAGGAGGAGTTTTGGAAGATCATTGTTGGATATAGCTTGCTTATGGAGTTTTCTCGTCCTAGTTATGGCTAGGCATAGTTTTAAGGAATTGTAGTTCCAGTGATTGATTGTGAATTAAAATTAAAGGATTTTGATTTAGCTTGGTGATGCCAAGCACGGTTTTGAGAGATTCGTTTTGTGACTTTAGTTGTCAGGACTTGATGTGTGTACCACTTAGTGGACTTGTATTTCGAGGATTTGGTCACCCGTAGTAGGGATTGTGATCCAATGTTTGATTTTGGTGTGGTTTCATAGTTGATTTGTTTCAGGATGATATCTGGGATTTCGGAGATGATGTTTTGTTTGTCAGGCTTTGGATTCGTGATTTAGGTTGTTAACAGGAGTATTTTGAGGCATTGGAGTTGTTGGTTTTGTTGTATTGAGGACTTAGGACCTTAAGCTTAGCGGTGCCTGTGACATTGTTGTCAAAGTTTTGGGATTAGCTACCCCAACTCTCACAAGATGCCTGGTTCCCGTAATGCTTTTGGTAATGATGATTCACGACATTGATATCATTTGTATCGAGAGGTTTCATGGGTAGACCTAGTGGGGGGCAGGTTATGAATTAGTGCTTTATACTGTCATGCTACCTTACTGACGAGTAAGTGTGGGCGGGTTCTGGTCGCTATTTGTACTACCACGTGGTGCTTTATACTGTCATGCTACCTTATATATGTATGCCTTGTATCAAATCTAGAAAGTTAGTAATTTTTATTTCTTTATATACGATTTAAAATTTATGATGATGTGTAACATGCTAAGAAATTATGCTTAGATATGTTAGTTAACATATATTAAATTTGGATCATTTGATTAAGAATTACAACTTTTATTTAATATTTATCTTTAGTGAAAGTTTAATTCACATGGTTGTATCAAGTATTAAATCAAGTTGTAATGTGGTATTTAAATTGGCCTTGGCATGTTCTCTAACATAGATTAAATTGAGGGTATTTGGAATTGTTTAAAAATCTAGAGGAAATTAATTAATTAGCTTGATTAATTTTGTTTTAAGTGTTTTAATCACTTAACTTGTCATTTGATGTTATATATATGATGACCATGACATGTCTTTCAATATATATTAAATTGAGGTTATTTGGATTAACTTGGAATTTAGAGAATTTAACCATTTATGTTTAATTAAATTCTACTTTATTACTCCATGGATTTAATTGCATTTTGGAAGTTGTTTCTATATTTAAATCATGGATTTGGATTTGATGTATATTCACTTGATTACTTTTGAGCATTGGATAACATAGTTGTTACTTTTATATTCATGATAATATGTTTTTCCTTATTGAATATATTGTTGCTATGTGTAAGGAATTGCATACTTTGTATTTGACATCTTACATGCCATAGTAGTTGTGAATTTTGAGCATGTATTGTATAAGTTTCCAAAATTTGGATTGTGCTTGGTAAATAGCTAATATCTTGTATATACATGTTGATATATATACGTTGTTGCACAATTTGTTGATTTTAGAAACTTAGGGATGTCGTTGTTTGGCTACGGCTAGGACTTGGTTCTAGTATAGGGGATTGTCCCTCTATATAGTCTAGTGCGCACTTAGGGAGGTTACCCATGGGCTAGTAACCCTAAAGTAACTATGTTGTCGGTCTGATCCGGCGTGACGTCCGAGTATCCACTTTGTTCGATTTCGTATTTCATTTCAAGTTGATAACTAGATGATATCGTAACTTGTTGTTCCTTATTTGATTTCCTATTTTGAGCTTCAGATGTAGCTTTGTGAAAGCATGCTTCATGCGTTGTATTGGAAGTTCCATTGTTGGTTAAATTGCATTGATATCATAATTTGGGTTTTGATGTTCAAATGTAGTTTAGAAATGACCTTATAGATTCATTTTGAACATAGACGTTAGGTGGCATAACCCACACTTGTTGTTTTCGTAAGGTGATAAAATTGTAAAATGCTAGGTCGATGCATGCTCATCTCCTACGAGTAACTTTATGTTACTCA
Source organism: Cornus florida (assembly GCF_030987335.1). Taxonomy (NCBI): domain Eukaryota; kingdom Viridiplantae; phylum Streptophyta; class Magnoliopsida; order Cornales; family Cornaceae; genus Cornus; species Cornus florida. The sequence continues at coordinate 16,908,163 of NW_026775571.1, read as the reverse complement.
CCCCTATGATACTAGGGCATATTTCAGGTACAAGACTCAGGATTTGAAGATTCCATTGCTCCTTGGATGGCTTACAGTTTCTACGTTTCTATTTTATGCAAGTGTTAGCGTAAGATGCCTCTTTGTAACCCTATTTGTTTAAACTTGTATTTGTTGATTCGTATATGTAAAGTGTACGTAAGTGCACTCTTTTCAATGTATTTAACATGTATGAGATGAGGCTGGAGGCCAATGACATGTATCTCGTTTTCTATGCACTTTTGTTTTCAAAGTTTATTATGAAAATATTGAAAAATGTTAAGTCATTGCTTCATAACTTTCGCATCGGGTGTTGGAATTTCATATCTTTTCTGCCCGGACTCAGAATCAGACGATTCTTGAGTGAAATTTTGTTCATTTTTCGTTTTCCTTCTAATGGTGTGCACGGTGGCACCCTTTTCAGTGAGAAATGACCATTTTGCCCTTAGTTCATCTCTTTTCCGGTTAGGCATTCTTGCTTCATTTGCTTGGCTCATTTGAGTTCCGTAGCTTCATAGAGAGTCATTTTGGGGCCTTAGGGATGACGTACATCTCTTGAGGTCATTTAGCTTCTTTCGCTTCCGCATTTCGGCTCCGCTATCGGGTCAACTTCCGGTTCATCACTAACGCACCGGGTTGAGAAATCCGGTTCGGTACAATAAATGGATCACAAAAATATAGAATCAAGAAAATTGCATTTTACAAACATTTTTCCAAGATAAGACAACATGCCCCCAAACTTATTTTAAATGACAGTCTAAAAGTTCAAGTTATGCTTACAAGTGGATACTAAGGCCAAAAAACAATAATGACATTCTGAACTTGCATTTTGAACTTCATACATTATTTCCCTTCCCCAAACTTATTCAAAGATCAATTCCAAGATGATATATTCAAAAGATGCACATAAATTCTCAAAACCATCAATGTGTCAAAAGTGCGTGCAAAATGTATATATACAAGCAACAAGATGCAAATTATTCCAAAATGCACATAATTATTCAAAGAAGATCATATTTGACAAGTTTCAAGTTCATCAAGACCCATTGGAACATTTAATCTTCAAAAGTTGAGTTGGAATGGTCAATTCAACACATTTTTCAAGTAAAGTTCAAAATCTGGCAAATGGGATCAAGAGATATCAAACTTATGCCCTAATATGGCAAAAATCAAGAATTGAGCACAAACAAGTTCAAAAGCACTTAGCACATGCATTTGGATGGAAAATAAATGGAACAAGTTTCATCTCATTTAAAGACATTTTGGTCAATTTCGGAAATTACAACACTTTTGGGGCACAATTAGAATTTTTGAAAACTTTGAGGTCCAAATATTCAAATGCATTGAAGATAAACATCATAACAAGAATCATGCATTGAATAATCGACAAAAGAAGGAATTAAGCAACTCGACTTCTCATTTCAAAACAAAGTTCAAAAATTCCTTTTTAACATCTTGAAACCAACAAGTGTGATCACAAAGGCATTTACGCATTCAAGCATCAATTTGCCAAACAATGCACCTTAACCATGAGCAAGAAGCAAGTTTAAGATCAAAACTTGCAAAGAGATTCCATTTAAAACACATTTAAGCATTTTGACAAGATTTTGCATTTTTAAGTTTCAAATCAAGTCATGCTTTCATGTATTTAAGACAATTTGGAAAGAAACAACATCCATGAATTTCATATTCAACACAAATGAAACAATTTGGGAATCATGCTCACAAGTATTCAACTTCAACGCCATTTCAAGTTTGACGTTTCCAATAATGACTATTCACATTAGCAATTGTAAATTTAAGGGAAGTTTCATGTTGCAAATCAAATATTTGTGTGCCATTAATTAAAAACTAAGCATAGATGGCAAATAAGCATAAATTGTCTAATCAATCTAGGGAATAACACAATATATCAAATAAAACCATTAACCATTCAATAAAACCACAATTAATGCACATACAAAAATCTAGAGAAATGTACTACTTGCACTCATAAGCATAGATCATCAAATAACAAGAACGGATTGTCTACCTATCTAGGAAATTAAAGCAATACACTACAACTATACGAATGACATGGAAATTAAACTAATTAAACTAAGGAGATAGCACAATCCATTAAGAAATAAGCATGATCCATCAAACAAATCACAAGAGTAATCAATTAAGCACCATGCTTTGACCATCACTAGATTTATAATTTCAACACACGTAGACATACATCAAACTCATAAAACCTAGTGATAAGCACATGACCATTCATTCTAGCATACATAGACATATGAATAGAATTAAAAGATCAATTGGAAGCATTAATTCATACAAATTATGTAAGAACACAAGATCTATATTTATTCATGGTCAAACCATCATTTACAACTAAAATTCCCAAAAATTACAAAATGCTAAGTTTAGGAAGCAAGCCTATGGGTTATTTCTAGCCCCAAGAGAATGATCTAGCCACTTATGGTAGTAGTCATAGAACCCTCAAGGTTTTTCTTCAATGTAGGCACCATCTTCTTCCTCTTTACTTTGCTCCAAAACCCTTGTTCTAGAGAGAGAAAATATCTATTTCTATAATTTGTAAAATATGAAATTGAACAACCCTATACAAATTGGTTCATTTAATTTAAATACAAACCTCTTTGAGTAGGCAACAAGTCAGAAATAAGGCCTTTGATTAGTGTAAACTCGCAGCTACAAAACTTGGTGGAGTTCGAGCACGCTCGGGAATTAAAACAGCTCACTGCCAGCAGTAGCTTCGATCGATCGAACAGGGCTTCAATCGATCCAACACTTACTTCGATCGATCGAAGCTGACGTGGCAAGATATTTTGGACAGCTTGCAACCTTATCCATTGAGCTGGCACCGCTTTAATCTTGATCGATTGTAGCTTTCTTCTATCGATCGAGACTTCTTTCGATCGATCGAGACTTCCTTCGATCGATCTAATCTTGAATAATGCAACTTTTCTGACTTTTTCTAGATCTTCTCCTTAACTCCAAAACTGAGCTAAAAGGTTCTTTTTAGCCTGTTTGAACCTTATTGACCTGAAATAGATAAAAACACAAATAAGAACTAAAACATGAAAGTAAAATAGATGAATGGATTAAAATACCCTGCCTTATGTGCTAAAATGCATCACATTTGAGCACTTATCAAAAGTTAACAATTATATAACACCCAGAAAGCTATAATATATCTTAACCCTTTTGTGTTACACTAATGATTTAATCTAAAGGTCTAAAACTAATCATATAACAGTGAAGATCAAAATTTCATAATAAACCAATAAATACCACAAATACCTCTTCAAGGCAACTATCTTATACAAGAATAAACCATAAGCACGAAAATGAGCATCTTATAAATCTTTAACATCAATTAAACTCAATACTTTAACATGCAATCTTCACACCTTAAACTAAATATCAGTAACCTGAGTTCTATAATTAATTTATCAATAATCATCTTACTATCCAAAATACAAATAAATACAGGTTATAAGCAAGAATTAACATACTTGTTATTGCAATCGGCTTAAGCTTCTTTGCTTTTTTGCGATAAACGTGTAAAATCCTCGGGGTAGCAGCATAAGTAAAAAAAAAAATATTAGATATAACTAAGTCTATATATATATATATATATATATATATATTCAGTGGTTGAGTTCAATAAGAACTCTTTTAAATTCCAAAATAAACTAAATGATAGCTCTAGTATTTCCTTTTAAATACAATCACTAATCTAAATTTTAAATAAGGATAATCACTTTGATAACTCCCTTAAATCTACAAAAACAATGCCTAAATAATAATATGCGTCTATAAATAAATATATATATATATAATAATTATTTTTGGGGTATTACAGTTTGACATGCCCATTTGGACTTCTAGCGATCCATGTTGAAACAGTAACTTATCCATATTTGATTCTACAATTTCCATCTCAGCAACATGAATTTTTATTTTTATTTGAGTAATGCTCCCAAGAGCTCCCTCACCGCAAGTGAGCTCTTCATTTTAATCAATAAACTGAAAGATGTATTAAATAATTCATTTAAATTTTTACTGATTTCAAAACATTGTCTCAACCGAGTGGTTAAATATGAAGACCTTATATCTTTTCTCATTAAGAAGCTCTCTAGAGAAAATTACATCTTTTTTTCTTTTTTTTCTTTTTTTTCTTTTTTTTTTTGAACTTTCAATCTTTTATTTTTGGGAGGTAGAGTAGATACCTCTCACATGTGACTAAATTTTGACATATCAGTTATAATAAATTGGTGACAACGATGAATGAAATTCATGAGTTCGTGACCTTAAAAGTCCGAAAGCACTCTCTCTTTCTCCTGCATTTTTTTTCATTTATCCAACGTATTATAAAGTTTGTTTCGTGTTGTTATTATTTTAATGAAGCATTTTTTGGGGGGAATAATTTCATTGACACCCCCTTTGAGGTTTGAACAAATCTCACACATAGATATCTTCAAAATTACTCTCTCTCAGACCCCAATGACTTTTCTATCACTTTTACCATTAAAAAGGTGCGAAATAGCTATCTAACCTCAATTTTTTAAATCCATTTTAATTCAAAATAACAATAAACTTAAAAGAACAAATTTTCCCTCATTAAATATATATATATATATATATATATATATATATATATATACATTTAAAAACATGAAATAGAATACTATAAAATGTATTTAATTTTTAAATATATTAAATATAAATAAATAAATTTGTGTTTAAATTTATAATTAAATTTAAAAATATAAAATTGAATACTACAAATATAAAGCATCTTAACAGGAGGGTCCGATGTAAAGTCACCCGGAGTTCATGCTCCAGGCAAGTGATTGGCTCCCAAGTGTAGCTGAGGACATTTTGGTGCAAATGAACCCTTATATATTTAAATAATTTTTTTATATAATATATTTAATATTCAATTAAATTTTTATTTAATGCTAACATTATTATTTATGTAAATAAATAATTTTGAACTTAAATTTGTAGCATTTCTGTTTGTGTGTGTGTGTATATATATATATATATAGTGAGAGAATAAGGAAAGAAACAGTGGTAGAAATGTCATTTTATACATAAAAAAAAACTCTTTAGTAACTCAACACAATGTCAAAGTGATCTGACACCTTGGAAAAATGATATTTGGGATACAAGTGAAAAAGGGTACAAAAATTTGTAATATAAGTGATATTAATTTTCGAAAGGTGCACCTCATGATAACCTTACTTTAATGTATATTATCAAAAATATTTTTGCACTCTTAAGATTCTAGAGACTGGTTGCAAATTATACTTATTGATTAGTTTGAGTTAAGGATTAATGTGATACCCCAAGATTTCGGAACACGGATTGATCAAGTCCATGCACAAAACCGAAGGATATCAAAACAATTAAGGCAATAAACGAACACAGAACATAAATAGATAAATAAAGAATAAATAAAAGTTGAAAGGAAAACTAAAATATTAATTAAATAATAAAATCATCAATGAATAAAATTATTTAATTAATAAACCTCTTTGATACCAATAATCCTCCATAATACAACTCGGGAATCCATATCATGTGGACAACTAATAATATCCCAACTAAAAATAATATAAAAATACTAAGTCTGATAAATAAGTGGATAATCTGAAGAATGTCCTACATCAATGATCCGGAAGAGTGAAGGTGAACAATCTCTGATCTGCACGAATAACTCTAAGACTGGTACTATTGAGGACCTGAAAAATAAATAGTGGGTCAGACTCATAAATAAGTTTTCTCTACTACAATCCGATTAGAGAACCAATAACCAATACATCCCTAACCAAACTAATGTTATATTTACATAGTCGATATATACATATATACACACTAGGACTCTCACTAATAATAGGGCAATCTCAACCATGTAGTAGAAATCATGCAAAGCGCACACAAGGTGGTCATGAATACCATCATCTACCAAGGCACACACATCTCCTATTGTAGCTATCCATCCAATCCGGCCATATACTCCTCACACTTAACCATAGATCACGAGACCTCAAGCTCGTATCATGGCTTATATATATATATATATATATATAATAGCAATAAATAGATGCCATATCTAACAATGGCACAAGTAGAATGTCAAAACTTATTAGCCAGCCTACTTACACATCAATCAATACCATATCTAATAATGGTATAAAATATCAAGGAGCCTGACTTATTAACCATCTCAATGATCACATCACAAACAACAATAAATCACACCATATCAATAATACAATCATTATAGCTCATTATAATTCCAACCAAGAACAATAAATATGATAAAAGTATGATTAATATCATAATAATCTTTTATTCATAACTAATCATGTTAAGACAATAATTACAACCATGTATCATGCTAGTAATTCATAAATAAGTCAACAATAATGATTAAAATTATATAATCAACAATCATATTTAATTACACAAATTAAATATCAAGAAAGATTAAATCATATTTATTTAATTATTTTAATCATTTCCATCCAACATCAAATATATAAAGATCTACCACCAAAATATATATTTTAGACCCATATTACTGTTCCCAATACTAATAAACATGTTTAGGATTGATTACACCTAAAACGGAGTTATTTAAAGCAATTTTAACAAAAATAGTCCCTAGAACTCGAACACAACCCATCTGTGCTCGAGCACAAACCCTAGTGCTCGAGCACTGCGCGTCAGACAACTTTGTGCTCAAGCACAAGGTCGCTAGGCAGAATGCGTAAATACAATTTTTGACCTATAACTCCCCGATTTGGATCCTAAAACCTATTTTCTAAGTCCTATATGATCATCAATGATTTATACAACGAATATACAACAGATCCAAAAATTTAAACCAAAATTTATGCATCAAATCAAAGAATTCATCAAGTTGAATTTTTTTTTTCCTAGTTGATACTCGCCCACACATGCCTCCACCGAGGTTCGAACCTCTTACCTCCCTTTAGGAAGTAGGGGCCTGGTACCTCTAGGCCACTGACCATTGGTATCAAGTCAAAAAATAAAAAATTAAGAACATGTTACTTTAATTCATGCATAGAAATTAACTTGTCCATTTAAATTCTTTGATTTAATCCATAAAGCCTAGCATGTGATAGAGAGATCACAGATTCAAAGGGGAAGAGATAGAATAAGAACTTACCTTATGATTTTCGGATTGAAAATCAACTATATAAATTCTCTGGTCTTCTTCTCTAGATCCGGTAACCTCCAAGCTATTCCAGTCACCTTCTTCTACGTTTTCTCTCTCTCTTTCTCTCTCTAGATCTATGCCTCTTTTGCAACTCACGTATATGTAAAAACCCTATTCTTCTGACTACTACATCTATATATACTAACACCCAAATCCTAAAATAAAACTAACTAAAAATTAAAAAAAAAAAAAAAAAGTAATAATAATAATAATAATAATAATACAAATAGTATATATATATATATATATAAATGCACTCATGTGTCATAATCCTTACCATCTAAGCTTCCTATTCAAGTAGTCCATGAGACCCATTTGGTTGGTCCATTACTACTATCAAAATCCATCTCTTTAAATAAAAGGAAATAAAATAAACAAATAAAATATTTAAACCTAACAATTAATTACAAATAAATACACAAAATTAAATAAGCAATTTCACACACTATTAATCACATAATTTGCATTTAAACAATTTAAATCAATCAAGCACATAAACACCTAGCCACATAATCAAAATAAAATACATATAAAATAAATAAATAAATCCTTTCAAAATTAGGAGTATTACAATTAAAGCTGCACAAGGTTCGACCCTGTGATGGGAAGGAGTAAAGTCAAACCGGCCTTAATAATATTATAAATATTTTAATAAATTACATAAATTATATTTAATACAGTGATTTTATTGTTTTTGTAAATTCTATATTTATGTTGCTTTAAAAGGATCTTTGTCATTTTATATATACGAGTGTTGTTGGAAATCATGAGAAAACTTTCATCCCTTTCTATTCAACTCTTTCTAAATGTGTTTTATATTTTTATATTTTACACAGACAACAAAGCAAACATAGCCTATTTGTTTGGACCTAGCAATCTGTGTAAGAAGATTAAGTTGTATCTTAGAGCTAACTAGTATTATTTATACTCGTACAGAAGGGAAGACGATTGTCGCTTGCTTAGTCAAATTACGAGCGTGGTTTAAGAAGCCTTTTCGGTCAAATTTAAATTTATAAAACCACCACTACTGCTACTAATGTAGCATAGCGAGTAGGGATCGTCCCAAGAGATTGTAAGGGTATTCGAAATAAAAGTCGGATTAGTAGGTTAAGTGATCAAAAGATTGGATTGGTTTGGTTACTTAAACTATGATTAACTAAATTAAAACAATGCAATAACAAGCAATCTAAATAGAATAGGGTGTAGAGAATAAGAGAGAGGTCTTAGGGTATAGGAATCACCACTAAGCTCTTCCTCTAAACATTTAGCCTTTAACAAATTGGGGGGAATTCAATGTTGTAACCAAGGTGTGTGTGTGCACTAACAATTGAAACAATGAGCATAGGTGGCATTAACAAGCATGAATTGTCTACTTAAGCTAGAGTGTAATACAAATCATCAAATTAAAGCACTAAGCATTCAATAAACCCACAATTGTAGCACACTTTAATTTAGAGAAATATACATCTTGCAATCAAAAAGCAAAAAGCATGAAGGTCTAGGGTTTAGAGGACTAGCTTAGGGCTTTTCCAAGTCCTAAGAGGAGAATTTAGCCACTCATGGATGGTGTCTTGCAACTCTCAAGGGTTATCTTCATGGTTGAATTCATCTTCTTCCTCTTTTCTTGCTCAAGAACCCTAATCTCGAGAGAGAGAAACTATGTCTAGCTAACAAATTGTGTAACAAAAAGTGTAACAAAAGTTGGAACCCTATACAATTGGTTTTAAATAAAAGCTCATTTGCGTAGGAAACAAGTCAGAAAATAGCTTTTTCATTGGTGCAATCTTGCAACCCCTTGGTAGGTGGAATTCGGGCACGCTTAGGAATTAAACAGCTCAATACTAGTAAGATTTCGATCGATCGCCAATGACTTCGATGGATCACCAAAGGTTTCGATCGATCGAAGATGACATGGCATGCTTATCTACACAACTGGCAACCTTATCTGCTTAGCTAGCACTAACGTGGCACTGCGATCGATCGCTAAAAGCTTTGATCGATCGCCACTTGGAACGAATGATAAGGTAGTAGTCTTCTCCCTTTGCTGACGTGATTGCAATGGATTGAAAGTCCTTCAATCGATTGCCACTATTCTAGGGCAAATTTTCTGACCTTTTCTGGAATTTCTTCTTGACTCCAAAAAGGGCTTAATAGGTTGTTTTTAGCCCATTTGAACCTTATTGTCCTGAAATAGATAAAAACAAGAATTAAAACTAAAACGGGAAAGTAAGATAAATGAATGGACTAAAATACCCTAGCTTAGGTGCTAAAATGTATAACATTTGAGCACTTATCACACCCCTAAAACTTAGATATTGCTAGTCCTTAGCAATGAACTACGGAAAGAAAACAAAGAAATGAACATTTACACAACTATGAATTAAAAAGCAATGAAAGGATAACACCACTTTCGTAGGGAACACGGTTGCATTTAGCATATGCAACAAGCCTTTTGAACCGCTAGGTTACCCTTAGTGGACGAGTGGAGTCTCGTAAGGGTTTCCAGAAATGATACTCATAAACATTAAGCTCTTTCTCACTTAAAAGGCATCAACATTCCTATGACGGCCCTGGATTTTCAAACCCAATGTGTCATGTACTGACCCATTAATGGGTCCGAAATGCGGAAGCAAAAAATAAGACAACGGTCTCCCAAAGCACAACACACCTCTAAGACACTTCGATGACCTTCTATGAGGTCGTGGAACTCAATGAGAACTGACGCGGAAATAAAATATAAGATAAATAACAATTTAGCCCCTAAGGGCAAAATAGTCATTTTACATAGAAATGACATCCCTAGAATGTATATCCTACACATCCGTGACTTCCCATGAAATCACGAAACTCAAAAGAAAGTAGCGGAAGCTGAAAGCAAGAAAAATCGGACAAAAATAGCCCCAAAGGCAATATAGTTATTTTTGAAACTATGGATTTAGGTGCCACCGAGCACACCGCTAGAAAGCCAATGAAAAAATAATCAAGATAGACTCGAGAATTGCATTATTCGGAGTCCGGACGAAGGAGAAACAGCATGACGAAGAAAAACGAGCACTTAAAGCTAAAAGGGTAAATTGGTAATTATCTAGGAAGATATGGGTGTAACTGAGCACACCGTTGGAAAGACAGCGAAAAATTAGTCAAGTTCAAAAAAAAGTTCACTCGATTTGGAGTCCGGACGAAGGAGAACGAGCGAAAACAAAAGTCGACGTCACGACGTCGAGACGAGCACCCCGACAAGCACCATGACATGCTAGGGGAAAAAAAGTTCCAACCTGAACTGAGAGCCGAAACGAGGTCCGAAACGAATTTTTCTGAAAAAACACGAAGAAGAAACCCCCTTTAAAATCGAGTTTTCTACCCTACTACACAAAGGAAAATGAAAAAAAAAAACTCAGTTTGAAATACCCAAAATGTCCCTAGATCAGAAGAGGTCAAGAGGGTCAAAAAGCTGCTGCTGGATCTGTCCACAACTAAGAGCAAAAACGGGCCATCAAACGAATTTTTCTGGAAAAATACGAAGAAGAAACCCCCCCCCCCCCCCCCCAAAATCAAGTTTTCTACCTGACAATATAGACGGAAATAAAGAAATGCACTGTAAAATGTCCAGAATACCCCCAAGAAAATTAGGTCAAGAAGTTTAAGATCTTTCCGAGTTGCTGCCAAAGGAAAGGAAATGGGGCTTCGGGAAGTTTTTAAATTGTCCAAATTGAACATGTAATCTTAAAATACACTCACAAGACCCCTGGAAGTTTCAGATCAGTCGACACATTTTTCAAAAAAAAGTTAATGAATAGTACCAAGTACTATAATCTCAAGTTTTAAAAACATATTTGTAAACTTTAGAATTAATGGTCCTTGGCCTCATGTCATACATACAAAATAAGCATTCAAAAAGTGTACTTAGGTACACATTACATATTTGGAATCAAGGATACAAGTTTTGACATATAAGGCTACAAAATGACAATTTATGCTAAGATTTGCATGAAAATGATACTTCAAGTCTACGAAACTTCTATGGCTTAGTGTGCATCCCAAATCAAGGTCCCTGTACCTGAAAAATGTCTCCACTATGTGGGTGAGTAATATAAAGCTACTCGTAGGAGATGAGCATGCATCGACCTGGCATTTTACAATTATATCACCTTAAGGTGAAACATGTTAAAGGGGCTCATGCCACCTAACGTCTATGTCAAAATGAGACTCAGGGATCATCCTAAGATACTTATGCAATTGAAATGAACAACGACATACAAATATACATGCTCAAGTACACTAAACCGTATTAAAACATGATACACGACATATAAGCATACATGTTCAAGTACCCTAAATCATGTTAAACAAGAAAAGCAATATCCAACATACATACACAAGTATTCGATATATATATAGAATACTCATAAATCAAGTATACAAACACAAGTATACTAAGCTAAACAAAATACGCACAAGACAAGTATACACGGCACAAGTATACTAAATGAAATTTAAACTCATGGAGCAAGTATACAAGTTCAAGTATACTAAATAGGATTCAAATACCTAAAGTAAGCATCAATTCTCAAGCTACAAGTAATACATGATTAACAACTTGAAATTAAATGCGAATTCAATAGTGGAAAGACTAGGACATGCGGTCGCTAGACCAAGCAAGTATTTTTGGGTAATTATGACCCACAAGGTACCACCTAGTGCGCACTTATGACTTAGAGGACACTTGTCCACGTACTAGAGCCAAACCCTAGCCATCACATAAATTATGTCCTCACAAGCTTTCCAAAATCAATAAGTTCAAAACTTATACAAAATCAAATGCAAGTTACCACATTCCATGCACAAGTAAGGTTGAGTCCACACAAACCATGTCCTAGAATTCAAGTCCAAATAACATATGACAAGTCATGTCCTCAATATGCAATTTATACACAAAGTAAGAATATTTTACAACAATTGAGCCACATTACCATCCTAAGCCACAAGTACTAAATAAGCTTCAATTTAGTACCTAGCTTCCAAGGTAAACAATTGTAATATTCTAACAAGCTATATACCTATACAAGATATATTTAAACAAGTTTTGCAAGATAATGATATCCTATATCATGCTAAGTCCAATTACCATTTTAAGATGCCATAAGTACTAATTCTACATCTAATTCGTAATATGCTCACAAGGTAATTAATTGTACTACATTTCATGAGATTATCACCTTAACATGAAAAGTCTTTAAATTTCAAGTCAATTCCAAATAAACTCAAATTAATATATGTTAAAGGATATAGCACGGTCTTCACATTTATTATACCCAAAATCAATTTAAGTGACTACAACACTTAAAATAAAACTAATTAAGCTAATTAATTAATTTTCTCTAGATTTTTAATCAACTCCAAATATTCTCAATTTAACATATGTTAAAGAACTCACCAAGGCCTACTTTAATATCACAATACAAGTTGATTTCATAATTGTTTCAACTATGTGGATTAATCTTTCACAAAAGATAAATATTAAATAAAATTTGTAATTCTTATTCAAATGCTTCCAATTTAATATATGTTGATAAACATACCAAGGCCTAATTTACTAGCATGCCACAATTTAATTCCAATGTGCCTACCATCATGAGAATTAAATCTTAAATATAGAAAATAATTAAATTAAATTCTAAATCTTGAACAAAGGCATGCTCACAAGTTGTATATGTTTATATAACAATCAATACAACATAAATATAAAACTAAGACATTCCCTACCTCAATTTGAGATGAAAATCTCAAAAGCCACCAAAATGAAACCGCTCCGAATCCGACGATACTTCGGGGTTTTGTCGGGGACAACATGGTGAACATTAAATTACAAAGAGGACCTACCAAAATCCTAACTTGACCTCAAACCCGAACTCAAAATTTGGCCAAAAACGGGTTCTAATAAAGGGGAAAGATGCGCGTCGCGAAGATAAACACAAAACGCAAAGGCCCTATGACTTTATAACAAAGGGAAGGAGGTTTAATTGAGAAAAGAAGGGTGGAAGCTCCCCTTGGGCTGCCATGGCAGCTGCTGGTCATGCATGAAGAGAGGAGAAGATGACTTTTTAATTTTATAACCCCCTATTTATAGTAAAACCCTAAAAGTGCCCCGAAAGGGTCCCACCGGGTCCAAAAAAGTTGAATTTGAGCAGACGTGCTCAAATGACAAAACTCTATGAACGAAAAAGAACCAAAATGAGAAAATATGAACAACGAAAAAAACAACGACAAAAACTGAGTCCCGAGCAAAGAGATATGCCTTGAACAAATTCGGCGGCAACTGGGGCCAGAAACCCTCAAACCGGGGGAAAATGACCAGAAGGCAATTCTAAGAGTACATGACACGACAAAAAGTGAAAATGAATCCCATATGAGGATCCAGTCTCAAAATGAGGCATTTTTGCAATATTTTTCATTAATTGCACAATAACCCCTCTCAAAAGGAAAAACTGCACTAATGACCCAGAATGAAAATATCTTCCAAAAATATTTTCTTAAAAACCTCTGAAATAAAATATCCCCAAAAGATATATACAAAAAACACCCCAAGAAACAAAAAAGTTTCTGAAGAACTTTGCATCCATGCCCCTATGGACACCGGGAGTAACCAGAGTACTTTCCTACAAAAGTAAAGATACGTATTTCGTGGAAACCACTTCGAATGAAAATACATGAAGTCAAAAACCAACTTCGAACACAAAAAGTGAGGTTATGCCAACAAAGTGACAAACAGGAAAAAGACAAAAAAAGGAAAATGACGAAAAGTGAATAGTGTCGAAAAACGAAAAATGTGGAAATGACTCAGTCCTTAAAGGAAGTTGTCAATCCAAAGGAAAGAGTCTCAAAAACCATTTCCAAGCACTCGAGACGACACTAAGTGACAAGAAACCGAATTCAGAAAAGAAATTTTAACGAAAATAATTCATTCGTAAAATTCTGAGGAAAAAGGAAAGGAAGGAAATGACCGAGTCATTACAATTCTAAACAAGTATTAAAAGAAAATTACCTCAAGTATGCAATTTTTCAACCATCTCTAAGCAATCTCCCAAAATTTCAACAAGCGAGTAAATATGGTCCTCCACACATCAAGTAAGATGATCATGCAAATCGAAACAACTCTAGCATCCTTCTTGAGTAAACCGGCATCAAATATGTTACTATCTTAGCAAATCAATGAAATGGGCACAACCGGTCTCAAGTTAGCACACAAATCTAGTACCAATCATCAAGACAAAGAATAAACCTCTTTATTTCAATTTATTTCCTACATGCTCTCTTTTTATTTCTTTTTCACTTTCTTTCTTTTTTTCTTTTTTTTTTTTGTGGAATCAAAGACAAGAGCATGGTGCAATGTAGTGATATCTTAAGCTTCCTAGAAGATCCATTTAACGAGCGTTACCTCAATAACTCCCAAACCAGACGGCTTTAGGGCAATAGGTGTAAAGACACCCCTAAGGACTTACAAGCTCGAATCAACTAGGTTACAAATCAAAACAACTCTCATCTAATGATTCACATATTTCCACCTTTGGTGAGACGTGCTCACTTTATTTGCTTTTGCTTTTTTTTTCTTTTTTTTCTTTCTTCTTCTTTTTTTTTTTTTTAACTATATTGTGTGGGCCTTCACTTTTCGGTGCGAAAATTCAATACTTAATGAGGCTAGAATCCCGGCTACTCAGTAAAAGGTTTGTTATTAAGCATGCAAGGTCATCTTGTTAAGAATGAAAGCTTTCAAAGCCTACTAGCTCAATTGGGATATAACCAAAGCAATGATCAACTAATCATGTACCTCACAAATGAATACTAGTGTGCGCATGTGCAAGTGTAGAACTCTAGAAATAAATCTCAAAACAAGCACACAAATAAGGTGATGTGGACCACAAAAGTAAGCATGATGACAATCTTTTGAAAAATTTACCCCAAGATGACATCCCAAAGGCATACAAGGAGTATTGAACTCACAAGTCAAACAATTTTTAAATTCTAAGTATCATGCCCTCAAAAGATTAAAATCATTGCAAACATCAATCTCAAAGCTCAATCATTCAATTAAGTTTCAAACTTAATAAAATGCAACAAAGCCATCTTACCCCCAAACTTAAACCGTACATTGTCCTCGATGTGTAATGAGAACAATGGAAGAGATGGAAATAGTATACCATGGTGGCAAAAGTCTATAAAGTCCGGTAATGATCCATTTTGAAAGACGTCTCCCCAAATTTGGAATCAACAACCTACTTGAATAACCACACTAGCTAACTCACATCAAATATCAAATGGAATAAAGAATAAGCAAATCAAGCATTCTAAAGCAATATGGAACAACGTGAAAGAGAGATGTAAGATCAAGCGAAATATAAAGTATGGAAGTATGCATGACTACACAAAAAGGGCATAATGGAAAGCCTTTTTAATTTTTCATTTTATTAAATCATGTAAAGAAACAAAATGCAAGAAAACATGCAATAAGGAATAGATAAAGGACACAATGTGTCGTGGGTACTAAGTTTAACGTCTCTAGCAAGACGGAGTGCTTCTTTGAACAACCCCCTTTATATATATATATTGTTTTTATTTATTTATTTATTTAGACAAACTATGCGATTGATCACAAAACTGGCGATCAATCGCCAAATTTCATGAAGGATCGATAGAGGGGGCGAATACTTTCAGTTTGATCGATCGCCAACTTCTGGCGATCGATCGTGATACTTACAATTTATACTAGTTGAAAATTTTGACACAGATGTACGATCGATCGCCAAGGTCTTCGATCGATCATGAGTCTCCCTGAAGGATAGATACCGAGAGCATGTTTTTAGGCAAAATGGGGCTCTGCAGACTTCGATCGATCGAAAAAGGTTCTTTGATCGATCGAGAATGACACAGAAAGTGCAGAAAAAACTCAAAACTGCCCGAAAACTCACATGAAGCACATTGAAACTTATTTAGACGACGTAAAAGATAACAAAAGAAAGAAATGAGGGAGGAATAGGGTTTGAAAACCCTACGAATGTTAGTGTTTAACCTCTCTAACAAGACGTTGGGTTACTTAGCTCGCATCAAAGATTTTGTTCAACATTCCCCTCTCAATAGGATGCAATGCATTTTGAGCCCCACCCAACAAACTATTCCCTAAGGAATTTATTGGATTTGGTTCAAGGAAGCTTTATGAACTTTTGTCAAAACTCAAAGATGGACTCTTAGGCTTCCATGCCTTTTCAAACTTGACTTTTGAAATAGAAACTTGAAAAGAGTCATTGGAAGATAAGACATTTGATTTTGGTACATCACCAAGAGGTAGAATTTTAACTTTCTCAATAATTTTCTCAACAACATTAACTTCTTCATGTTTGTCAAAAGAATTTGGGGTTGGATTGAAGATATTCAACTTCACTTTCATATAGCCAGAAGATATTTTCATTACCCCCGTCCTACAATATATATTAGCATTGGCGGTGGCCAAAAAAGGACAGCCAAGGATAACGGGAATTTGACTTTTTAGATTGGCAACCGGTTCCGTGTCTTTGACAACGAAATCAACCGGGAAGAAGAATTTATCAACTTTGATCAACACATCCTCAATGATCCTACGAGGCTTTTTTATGGACCGGTCGGCTAGTTGCAACACTACCAACGTGGGCTTCAAATCACCTAAACCCAATTGTACATATACCGAATAGGGAAGAAGGTTCACACTCGCCCCTAAATCCAAAAGAGCCGTATTGATAACATGATCACCAACAGTGCATGATGTGGTAGGAGAGCCGGGGTCTTTGAATTTTGGGAGGGTGTTTTGTTGCAAAATTGAGCTCACTTGCTCGGTAAGTAAGACTTTCCTAGGTGCTTGACTTTTTGATTTCCTCTTTTGTGTGCACAAGTCCTTCAAGAATTTTGCATAAGCCGAAATTTGACGAATGGCATTAAGTAGAGGAAGATTCACTTTGACTTGCCTAAACACCTCAATCATTTCATTGACTTTCCCTTATTGTTTCTCCAAACATGAAGAAGCTTTCAAAGCTTTCGAGAATGGAGCCTTTGGCTCATAAAACTTTTCAAAAGCATTGGATGATGACTTTTTTTCAATGTGATCTTTTTACCTAGTTGAAGGAAGAATAGGATCAGAAATGGAACGGGTGCCAACACTTGGTTCCATCGGTTCACTCTCTTTACTAGGTTCATCAACTTGATTGTCAATCATTCTTCCACTTCTCAAAGTGGTGATAGAGTTCACTTGTTCATGTATGGTACCTCCTGATGGGGGAGTTGTTTCCACCATAAATTGTGGTTTTTGCTCGGGATGAAGAGGCAATTTTCCTTTCTCTCTAGCATTCAAAGTGCTAGCTATTTGCCCTACTTGGGTTTCTAGTTTAGCAATGGATTAAGAATGGGAATGCAACAATTGGGTATTAGCCTCCAAGCTTCCCAAAGCCAACAAGACTTTTTCTTCAAAAGCGGAACTCGTAGAAGGACCTTGAGAAAAAGAATGAGAATTAGAACTTTGAGGATGAGAGTATTGATTCACATTTTGAGATAGGTAAGATGGACGATAACCTTGAGCATTGAAATTTTGCAAATAGGGGGGAACATACTTAGCTTGAAAACCACCTTGTGGAGGGTTTGCACCATCTCCTTGGTTTTTCCAAGAAAAGTTCAGGTGATTTCTCCAACCCGGATTGTATTGATTTGAAAATTGATTATTCTCTTGATTTGTGAAAGCGGCATTTACTTGTTCATGTTGCTCACTTTGAATATGTCCATGGGGACAATAGGAAGTATTGTGAAGCACACTAGAACATGTCATGCACTTCGGCAACAATGTCATTGGAACTCTCAACTTGACATAAGTTAGAGTTTTTCTTCCTTCCTAAATTACAATTTAGACCATTGCGAGAGGATAGCGATCTATGCATAGAATTTTCACTCATATTTTCAAATAAACGTCATATGTCATCCTCATGCTTGTCTAAGTATGACCCTCCCATTGAAGCATCTACCATTCCCTTATGGGTTTCCAATAGGCTTTCGTAGAAGTATTACACTAATTACCATTTTGGAATGTCATGGTATGGACACTTCCTAAGCAAATCATTCAATCTCTCCCACGTTTTATGTAGGAGTTCCCCATCCCCTTGCGAGAATTCATGAATTAAGGTTCGCATGGCATTGGTTCTAGAGGCGGGGTAATACTTCTTTAAGAATTCTTGTTACATCTCCGCCCAAGTGGTTATGGTAAGTGTAATACCCCTAATTTTAAAATGATAGTATCAGCATTTTAATTAATGGTTTTATTGTATTTCTAGTTGATTAATTGAATTATTTGCTTATTTGTTTAATTGTTAAATGACCTAATTGAATTATTTGCCTATTTGTTTAATTTGTTGTTTATTTGTTTAATTGTATTAATTTAATTGTTTTAAATTTAATTATATGCTTATGTGAAATTATTTTTTAAGGTTTAAATTGAATTAGTATTATTTTCATTATATATGTATTATAGTTTAGGGTTTTGTATTTTTTTTATGATATCACGAGGTGGCCGACTATTTGAGTTTCTGGTTCGTATTATAATTAGAATTAGGTTTTTGATTGAAGCCTATAAATATAACAATATACGTCTGCCTAGGGTTAAGAAAACCCTATTCAGTTTCACGAACAGAGAGAGAGTTTTAAGAGAAAAATAGAGAGAGGAAAGTTAGGGTTTGGCTAGGGACAACGGCTGAACCAAGGAGGGGAAATTGCAGCTTGCTCGTGAGTTAAACCAGGAGCAACAGAGGTCAGTGAAAACAATTAAGGTCACCGAAATTTTTAGAGATGACAGTTTAAGGTTTCAAAATTGAAACCGAAGGCAAGTTCCTATTTTAACTCCTTCCCTTAAACCTGTGTTCTGTGCATGCTATATAGTCTCCAGGAGTTAAATTAAACTTTAAAACGGATGTTTTATGCATATTAAATCATACTATAAGCTATTTTATGTTTTGCTTAACTTAAATTGTTTTGTTGCATAAACTGTTATTGATTATGTTGTAAATTTTGTTAGCAATTCGTATTGGAATTTGAGGAGTTTCTGGAACTATTGGGACTTAGATTGAACCCTAAAAATCTTTAAAAAGTTAATACAGATGGCTCTAAACTTCGCCAAAGGCGAAGAAGACAAACAGGAGAAGAAGGAGTGTAGCACGGCTCTTAGGGAGAGAGAGCCGGCTCCCTAATGAAGGGAGCCGGCTCCCTAGGTGAGAGAGCCGGCTCTCCATGAAGGGGGAGCCGGCTCCCTTGCTAGAACACCCCCACGAGTGTATTTTTAAGTTTTTTCAGACTACAGGGGCTAAAGTGTAATTCTGAAACTTATTTGGGGGATTTTAAATGATGTATAGAATATATTAAAGACCAGGATTATTGGTTTACTCTATGGTAATGGACATCATGAAATTTAAATATTAATTTGCATGCTATCAGAGATGGTGGAAGATTTAATTGCTAGTTTTTGTTTTAGCAAACTAAATGGACTAGCATGAAAGTATTTTTGGATGTGTTCAATTTATATTTCTGATTATCATTATATCATACTCTGGATTTTAAATGATGGACTATTTTAATTCTGTTCTGTCAATTATATGGATAGAGATGATTTAAATTGTTTATTTTTACTCTAACAATTTAAACGGAGGTTCTATGATTATAATCATATACTGGATGCATAATAGGATCTTGCATATATCTGACTTCTATCGTGCTTGTTTCTGGATGTATTTGATGTTCATATGAGTTGTTGCATCATTTGTTGGATTTTGTGGATTATATGCACCGGTAAGGGACGGTGGCATATTAGGGATGGATTAGATCAAAACGTTAATTCCTACCTATTCATATATACGGAATGGATTAACTAAAATAGTTAAATCCTACATGAATTCGTGTCTTGTCAACTAAAACAGTTGAATGATATATTGGATGTTTGTTTTTTTTTATATTCTGCATTAGGAAGGATATTATATATATACTTATGGTACCGTGATATAAGCTTGAGTGTCAGGATCATGGTTAGGGTATGTATATCGCCTAGGATGGATAACTAGACATAGTTATTGTTCCATGGTAGGTCTAGGTATACGTGATGTGCGATTTGCATGTTACCTCTATTCAGGCTGAGACAAGACTATAGGCTAGTAAGCGTCCTAAAGTATGTATTTATACATATATGGACTATTTTAGTTATTGCTGAGCTATCTAGGATGTATCTATGTATAGGATTTCTGTATGGATTGTAATAGGATAGAACTTGCTAGTGGGTCTGACCCACTCTTATTTTTTAGGTGTTCGTCAGTTCCAGGCTTAGAACTTGATCGTGCTGAGCAGATACAGTCATTCACTCCTCCGACTACGTAGGATTACTTTTTATGTTTTAGTTTTGGATTTGGTTTTGGTATTTTACTTTCCATTGGGTTTTATTAGGGATCCACTAGATGGATTCCCCAGTTGTACGGATATTGGAAAGTTTGGGTTATATTAATTTTAATTTTTGAGGATTTAATATTTAAAATTCTTTCAGCCTTTATTATTTTATTCTTAAATTCTTTTTGTATTCTTGCTTGTTTATATATTAATTGTCTGGTATCCCTCGGATCTGTGCTCGGACTTGATCACCCGTGGCTCTAGAATCGAGGGGTATCATAGTAAGAGGCCTCAAGTTGGCGAACCAATACTTGGCTTTATCTTTAAGAGTGAATGGGAAAAGTTTCAACCTTAGAACCTCCTCCGACATGTCCGTGTATTTCACAGTAAAGCACACTTCAAGATACTTATCCAAGTGTTTGTAGGGTTCTTCATTGCTTAACCCATAGAAATTTGGACACATCTGGATAATTTGAGGCTTGATTTCAAAATGGTGGGCTCGAAAATTAGGAAGCTGTATGCATTTGGGCGCATTATATTCATTCGGCACATAATGGTCTTTGAGAACCATTGGAACATTTGGGACTCGTTGTTCTACTCGAACTCCAAGATTAACTTGACCTATGGGAAGTGGTGGCACAAAAAGTGGCCTTGGCATTCCAAATAGAACTTGGCCAATTGGTGGTTGAGGAACAAGTGGTGGTCTAGGCATTCCCAAAGGAACGTGCATATTGTTGGGTTGTGGCCCACCATTTGGATGATAATTGCCTTGTTGGTCTACATAACCAAAGTCCTCAACATAATCTTTCATTGATATAATGAAAGGATCAAAATTCGGAAGAATTTGACTATAACTACCTCTACCCCTTGGATTACGAATAACGAACTCAAGATTAGGATTATTCAACGGAACAAAAGGAAAGTTAAGTGATCATCGACCATGCATACATAAATCAAGTCAACATATCAAAAAATATCAAACAAATATCAACACTTTTACTCCACAACAACAAGCAATCAACAATCAATCAACCTCCACATACATTGTTCCTATGCTTTCAACATTTAAAATAAGCGGCTGCGACAAGGACCAATGCTTCAACAATATAAATAAGGCCTTAACAAGGACTAAAGTGCAATTACGGTAAAGAAGTTTAAGATACACTCACAAAGTTTCCAAGCAATGCTAGTAACTTCAAGATTCAATGATTGCTTAAAGGTCCAATACGTGTTTTCCTTTGCTCCAAGTACTTAATTGATAAGTAACAAGTAAGAAAACAAAAATAAAAATAAAGACAAGGATCAAAAGAGTACTAATTCCTATTTTAATTCCGAATACGGCCATTGACAATCCCATGTAATGGCGCCAAAACTTGACGAGTGTCGCTTGCTTAGTCAAATTACAAGTGTGGTTTAAGAAGCCTTTTCGGTCAAATTTAAATTTATAAAACCACTATTACTACTACTACTACTAATGTAGCATAGCGAGTAGGGATCGTCTTAAGAGATTGTAAGGGTATTCAGAATAAAAGTCAGATTAGTAGGTCAAGTGATCAAAAGATTAGTTTTGTTTGGTTACTTAAACTATGATTAACTAAATTAAAACAATGCAATAGCAAACAAACTAAATAGAGTAGGGTGTAGAGAATAAGAGAGAGGTCTTAAGGCATAGGAATCACCACTAAATTCTTCCTCTAAAAATCTAGCCTTTAACAAATTAGGGGAATTCAATGTTATAACCAAGGTGTGTGTGTGTGCTAACAATTGAAACAATGAGCATGGGTGACATTAACAAGCATGAATTGTCTACTTAAGCTAGAGTGTAGTATAAATCATTAAATTAAAGCACTAAGAATTCGATAAACCCACAATTGTAGCACACCTTAACCTAGAGAAATAAACATCCTGCAATCAAAAAGCATGGAATATCAAACACAAGCATAGATTGTCTACCTAATCTAGGAATTGAAATGCAATTACTCTACAATTACACTAACGACAAGGAAATTAAACTAATTAACTAGGGGTGTAAAACAATCCATCAAGCATGAGCATTGTCCATCAAATCAATTCACAAGAGTATCCATTAAGCACTAATCATCCATAACCATCACTAGATTCACAATTTTATTGCACATAGACATGCATCAAATCTAGAGAAACTAGTGTAGAGACATAATTTCCAATTTAATCACACATAGACATGAAAATAAATTAGAGAATTAATTAGAAGAATTGATCTATACAAATTATAGACAAACTCAAGATCTATATATTCAAATGGTTAAGACATTTATTACAACATAGAATCTCTAAAAATGTCTAAGGTCTAAGGTTTAGAGGACTAGCCTAGGGCTTTTCCAAGCCCTAAGAGGAGGATTTAGCCACTCATGGATGGTGTCTTGCAACCCTTAAAGGCTATCTTCATGGTTGAATTCATCTTCTTCCTCTTTTCTTTCTCAAGAACCCTAATCTCTAGAAAGAGAAACTATGTCTAGCTAACAAATTGTGTAACAAAAAGTGGAACAAAAGTTGGAACCCTATACAATTGGTTCAATTTGATTTAAATACAAGCTCCTTTATGTAGGCAACAAGTCAGAAAATAACCTTTTCATTGGTGCAATCTCGCAGCTCCTTGGTATGTGGAATTCGGGCATGCTTGGGAATTAAACAGCTCACTGCCAGTAAGATTTCGATCCATCGCCAAGGACTTCGATGGATCGCCAATGGTTTTGATCGATCGAAGATAACGTGTCATGCTTATTTTGACAATTGGCAACCTTATCTACTTAGCTGGCGCAGACGTGGCACTACAATCGATCGCCAAAAGTTTCAATCCATCACCACTTGGAACAAATAATGAGGTGGCAGTCTTATCCCTTTGCTAACGTGGCTGCGATGGATCGAGAGTCCTTCAATCTGTTGTGGATGAATCTTTGATCGATCGCCATTGCTCCAGGGAAAGTTGTAACGACTCGAACCCATAGGTCCGAACCGCCAACCGGGTCCTTACTCGAACCTGAGGTTGTTTAAGTAAATGCCATTCAGTTATATACCAATACACCACTCTTACATCATAGTTATACTTCATAAGAACCCTAAAAAAGATTCCAAGGCTCAAGCTCAAACACACCAAAAGAAGGAACAAAGTTCACTAAAATAGCAGCATTTCGGTCAGCTGAAGTGGAGTTTCAGCCAACCGAAACAACCTCTGTACCGGTCGACCGAAATGGCCATTTTGGTAGGCCGGTTGTGACCTCTATAGGAACTGGACCTACTGGAATGATCGACCGATCGAAGTGCCCATTTCTTTCTGCCAAAATGGTCTTGCGAGCTACAGAATCCCCAGTGAACAGCCAAGAACATGGAGATGAACAAAAAATCCTGCTATGGAACTTTAAACTGAAAGAAACATATTCAAACACATGCAAAATCATTGTTTACAACCCCTCAACATCTACCCACATTATGATATTCATTACTTGAATTTACAACCAAAATCAAAATACATGAAATAACATCACTTTACAGTCCATGAGGCAAAAATTAAACTTATACATATGAACCATGCTTTACAACTTCATAAGTGATACTAGAACTTTACAATATTAACATGGTTTATAACTTTTTACAAAAGTCAACAAAATGATGGTTCCAATCCTGCCTAAAGTGGTGGAGGGTTGTTGTCCGCCAATTTTTTTCTCGAACCTAAAAAATGTTAAATAATGGGGTGAGCTAAACGCTCAATAGGTGGTGCCTAAGACACACCTCTTATGACCCCGTGAATCTACATAAAGAATAGATAAAAGTAAGCGGGATCATACCATAAGGACACACAACGACAACTACGACATCAAGTATACAAATAACGTTATCCAAACACAAATACACCACATATGCTAATGAAGTGCAATGTTATGCTAATGACATTCCCTATTTTCCAAAACCGTTCCATTCCATCTTTTTAAGCCATTAATGCAAACCGACCAATAGCGCCTCTATGGGGTTACGAAGGAAGAATCGGTTAGTTATCCCCGACCACATGGCACCTCCATGGCGTCGTCTAGGCCTAAGTAGTTCAATCACACTATGGTTTCTCCCTAGCTCCCTCTAGATCACATTAATCCACCGGACCACTAGGCGCCTCCTAAGCGTCCGGGTTTTCACAAACACTTTTCAAAGAAAAACGATTTTCCCCAAAATTCATTTCATTTTGCTTTTAAAACCAACTTTTCCCCATTCTTCCCAATGCCATGCATAATTGTCCATATATTATTCTGCCGTAAAGTGAAGAATAACATGCCTCTCAAATCAACATTCAACATATGCATACTTGTAATTAAATTCCCACACAAGTACATAATCCATGTTTCCATTTAACAACAACTTTAGCATAATAAGCATATAAAATATGAATTCTACCTCATACAAGCATGCTTGATCCAAAACATATCAATTAACACATAATCACCCATTCTATATACAACATCTAGGCAATTTAGCAAAAATTTATACAAGTTTACATGCTAAACCACAATTTATACAAGATTAACTCACAAAAGTACAGGAATTTGTGAATTAAAAACCCCTACCTCAATGGAGATGAAAACCCCCAAAATCCCCAAATCCTAGCCCTAATTCGAAATCCTAATGCTAGGCTAAATGGTGCTTGGCTCCTATCAAAATGAAGATCTTAAAAAGCTCTCTAACTTTGATCAAGGAAGTGCTATCAAATTTCCACAATTGCTAGGCTTAATCAAGCCTTCAAATGGAAGAAGAAAAGAAAAAGAAAAAGAAATACAAGAGGGAGAGAAAATGCCGGATAGAGAAAGAGAGAATGAGACCACAAATTGGTCTCTTGGCCACAAAGGAGTGGGCCCCACCATTATGTAAAATATCCCACTTTTCCTTTTCTATTTATATATATAGGTGTTTAAATAATTCCCACCACATAAATAAGCATGTCACCACAAAATTTTACACAAATAAATATGCATAAAATGTCATGAACCCGTGACACAACTCCCGTGCACAACGATTTCGGTAGCAGGTCCCACACGGGACCTTCCGGCCCAAAAAACGGAAAAATGCTGAAATGGCAACCGTTGCATTTCTAAGAGTCCTAACCTTAAGGAAATGTCTCAAACAACATTCGAACACTCTCGGCACACTCCACGGTGTCCAATACGCAAAACGAGAAAAAACGAAAATGCCCTTGCAAAAATAGGAAATTCGAAGTTAGGTCTAATTACAGATAGTACCCTAACGTTTCAAAAATTATACCAACATTCCTTAAAGTTAGCTCTATTGTAACACTTTACCCTTTCCGGTGACGGTCAATGCTAGTCAAAAACGATTTTTGATGATGTTAGTTATTTTTTAGTATGAAATATCACATTTGCCTTTACTATAATTGTAGAAACATTTCCACCCTTACGTTTGAATTACAAATTGCCCAACACCCTTAAAGGCAGTCACACTTTAATTTTTATGTGTATACATTTTCTCTCTCTCTAAACAAGCACAACTCTATCTCTCCATATATATTGGGAAAAAAAAAATATTCTCCATATATAATACTTATATATATATATATATATATATATATATATATATATATATATATACTAATTAATTCGTATTAACTCAACGTCGACGATGTGCTGGTATATTATCCCAAATCCGCGATTTCACTTTCATCTCCATGATTCTCAAGACATCCACCAAAGAGGACATCCCTGGCCTCTTCTCTACCACTGATCTGACACACCTGGCATGAACTCCACTACAACTAATCTCCTCTTATTCAAATCAACACCAAACCTTAACAAATTGACCAACCTAGGGTTTTGAATTCTCTATAAAATCTCAATCTTGTCCTCCGTAGGACTATTGATTGTGTCCAGGGTTGTGGTCCTTTTGACGGCGGCGATGAGCTTGCCGTCATCGAGGACAACTTTGTAAATAGAGCTGTGATTTCCTTTGTCAAGAAAGCTATGGAAGGAGAAGCCATTGGTGGCTGATTGGAGATCAAGTTAAGAGAACTCTCCTCTTTCTCTATTTTTTCTCCACTACTCTCAAGTAATCCACCACGGCGGACATTTCCGACCTCTTCTTCGCTACCGATTTGACACACCTGACATGAACTCCATCATAATTAATAATCCATAAATATGTATAGGTTGTATCAGAAGATGTGTGAATTGATGGGAGGGTAGATAGAAAAAGGAGGACGAGAGAGAAAAGTAGAGGAGGGGGAGTCGCGGTGGAGGTGGGAAAGAAAAGCGACAAAGGCCATGATGTTATTGCTGCTGCCGGTGGTGGCGATGCTGTTGCCGCCTTTGGTGGTGGTGCTACGACGGGGCCAATTGTTGTGGTGGTGGTGCTACGGTAGGGCCAATTATGGTGGTGGTGTGCAACCACTGGTTTTGGTGGGTAAAGATTAATATGGAGATAGAGAGTATAAAAGGAGAGAAAGGGGTGATAGGGAAAGTGTTTGTGGGTGATTTTGTCATTTCATATTTTGCTAATTTTTTATTTTATAAAATAAGGATTTCTTAGTCATTTAACAAGAATTCTATCGGAATCTAACTTCGTCACATTGGAGGGAGGTTTTCGTAATTATTAAAACGTTAAAAATGCTGTCTGTAATTAGGCCTAACTTGGAGGGAAGTTAGCGATATTTTTCCCTAATGTTATTCGTATTGTAAATTTCTTATAAAGTTGTGGTTACCTTTATTATAAACTTTGTATGTTTTTATATTGTGCAAATTATTAAATGTGTTGTGTAATAAAAAAATTTTACCTAACAAATGGTTCCAAAAATATTATAGAATCAATATTGAAAGTGAAACAAGTCAAATCATATTCTATGGGTTTGATTTGACGCGGTTCTACAATTTTGGACTTTCTCATACCCATACACGTAATACACACACATACACATATGGATACTATATATTCATATTATTCAAATAAAAAACTAAAATCTTAAATATGTATGATGATCTACACATATGGATACTATATATTCATATTATTCAAATAAAAAACTAAAATCTTAAATATGTATGATGATATATGATAAGTTACGTTTTTTTCTAATAAAAATCAAACTAAAATATGTATATATTAATTCATTCATGGTTGGATTTGATTTTATGGTTTTGGATCTAAATCGAAATTGAACCATTATCACAATTTTTTAAATATTAAAATCAAAACCACTCCATGATAGATTCAAACCATCGTAACAGTTTCTTCTTCTAATTTTAAAATCAGAAGCAAACTATTTTATTATTATTATTATTTTTTTGGGATGTGTTCGGAGCACCGGATTGATACCGGATCTCCCACAACAAAAAGGAAATCCGAATTCACCATATCCAGCTTACTCAGATGGAAATACCGTATAAATACACAGTACAGCTCATATTTACAACCTCGTTCAAATGACGCCATTCTATTGCGAATTTTCAGAACCGATCTCGCAAGGAAACCCACTAAACAAGACAAAATAAAATAAAGATAAAAAGCCTAGCATCAAAGTGAATACGAATTTGTTTTTTTCACTTTCCCTTTCTTTAAACACTACATATATATACATACATGCACAAATATATACAACATATATGTGCACGCATATATTGTATGTATATTGTATGATACTCACCATTAAAGCATTAGATGAAGGTGTGCTGTTGTGATTCTGCAAAATCCTAGGGTTTTTCAGAGGCTCTATCTACTTTGAAAATCAAATGGCGTTCTGGTGGCCTTTGCTCGTTCTCGGATTCGCTTTTGCGATTTGTAGATTCTTGCTGATGCTCATCCCTCCCAATGTGCCTTCCATTGATGTCGATGCATCTGATGGTACCATCTTCTCTCTCTACACACACACACACACATATATGCACAAACGCATAAATTAATTTTGAGGGTATTGTGATAATCGCAGTGTTAGATGAGGGAAATCAGACGAAGGAGAACAGTTTCATTTACGTGAGTTTCTGAAATGCAGCTCATCTTTTGTTTAATTTATATCAGCTTCAATTTGTGATTGTGTACTGCCAATTGTATAATTTCAGATCATTCACAGATTTTTGTTAATTTGTTTTTGTCATTATGATTCTATCCTGATAGAGGCTTCATGTGATTGCTTCTATCATTGATAGTATTTCTGTTGTACATTGTTTACATATTATGGTTGAATTGATTTATTGTACCTTTCCTGTAATCTCATGCCCTCTGCTTTCCTCTCTATGTGTGTATGTGTTATTTTATTTTTTATCTTTTTTAGATGATTTTAATTTGGCATAGTTCAATTAGAGTCTCCCAAACTGTCTGACTGTATTTGTGTTTTGTGATATACATTTTGGAGAGTGATTTTGTGTTTCAAGTATTTACTCATATTTGATTTGGGATTTCTTCTGCAGATTCCTTCAAAAAGACATACTGACAAAGTTCAATGTTATGAGCCTGCTACGATGAAATACCTGGGGTACTTCTCAGCACTGGAACCAGATGAGGTTAGTGCTGGGTTATACATGTGCCATGTAGTGATAAGTGTTGTGATTCCGCTAACTGGTGAAGCTATTAAAGGCTTAAAGCTATTCAGTTTACTCCTGTTCTGTTGCAGATGGGATTTCAATGGATATAATATTTGGCTTCTTTCATGTTAAATAAGTAGACCAAGGTTGCATTTATTCAGTGCTTAGTTAGGAACTCATCTTGATTCTTTATTCTCTTTCAGTCCTTCCTTTCCGGTTTTTGTATGAATTTTATTTCTGTATGTGGTAGTGGAAGGATCTTCGATTTCATGTTCAAATTTATGATTGTGACATATATAATTACATCACCTGCTTAGCTTTCAAGTGACATTTGCACAACCTATCAATTGAAATCTGGTATATCATGATTGGTGCTAATATTATTATATTGCTGAGATGGTTGTAATTTTTATCCATGTTTTTTTCTTTTCTTTCTTTCTTTATTTATTTATTGGCAATTCTGCTGTTGCCCAATTCTTATTTGCTCGAATAAAGTCAATTTCAATTGAAATGCCATCTCCCTAAAATTATTGATTGCTCTCTCTATGATATGCCTGCATCATCAATACTTAGGTGAATTATACATGTATTTATACAGACAGCCCTTGGGATGCACGCTTGTGCATATAATTTTAATTTTGGACTGAAAATATTAAGTAAATAAACATGATCAGGTCAAGGAGCGTGTGGCACATGCAAGGAAGGCACAGAAAATATGGGCGAGGAGTAGCTTCAAGCAAAGACGCCAGTTTTTGCGAATACTTCTGAAGTATATTATTGAACATCAAGAACTTATATGCGAGTAAGGATATCATTATTGTATTGATGGTTGAACTCTTTGCAACTCCTTAATGAATTCTTTATAAAGAAATAGTCTATCCAAGAAGTATATCAAGTATGGGCATGATTTATTTGTCATTTTTTCGGAAGTCCTGGCCGCATTTTATGTTTTGGTAATATTTGGTTGAGTACTAGAAAAGAGTCCATTTCAAAACGTGGATTGTTATTGCAAAAGGAGGGATGAATTAAATCAATGATGCATTTTGATATTCAAAGCATGGTAGTTGGGAGAATTAAAGTATCAAATACATAAAAAAAAGTTGTTTCCAAATGATGGATAAATTGAGGAAGTAATTTAGTATCGCTAGTATTCGAAGAGTTTAGGTATCCTATACGGATATAACCCACTTATAAAAGTATCCGTACTTCATAGGATGAACTATATGTTTGTATTCTTTGCTTTTAGTGACTTCAGACATAGTGATGCAATTACTAGGAAATAAACTTTAGAATGGTTAGAAAAATTGTAATGGCGGTCAATACACACAAAATATAGTGCAATTCATATGATGCTCTATATAAGATATCATGTGTTTTGTACTTTTGTATATAAAATGATCTTTAACATAATTACGCCTTGACTATAACTTCCAAGCTCCGATATAATTACAATGCATGAGGCAATAATTATGATACAAAGTTACAAACAACAAACTTTTTGTAGCAATGAATTGCACTATATGACTATATCTTATAGTATTCTATGACAGGTACTACTTTCAAGTTTGAAATAAAAAAATTAAGACTCGTCAAAACTATCTATTTTTGTCGTCTACACTGAATGCAGTCTAATTAGTACACATTTTAAAGTTTTAATGCACAGGAAAGATAATGGTGAATTTCCAATTGAAGGTGAGTATTTTATAAGACAAGTTTGCATGTATTGGAATTTGTAAGATATACTAACATACTACAAATATTATAATTTAAAATCATGAAGCTTGTTCAGCTTCATTCTTTATTTTATTTTATTTTATTTTTTTGATGAAAGATAAAAGAAAGAAATTTTGTATTCATACACTGATTGTCTAAATAATTTAATGATTTTTTAATACATTTTGCAGCTATGAAGGTTACTTCAATGAACTTGACGTCCCTCTGGAATGAATTTCTGCAACAAGAGAGGAGTTGAGTTGAGTCTAGTTTGGAGGAAAGATAGAGCTCGGAGAAGCAACTATGGCAGTCTTAGTGTCTAAGCTTAGTCCCTATTTATTGTAGAGATTTAGGCATCAGTCATGCTTTATCATCAAGATAAAGAATCCCTGATTTTTTGGGCATTCCTCCATGAGAGTACCACATAAGCTGTCAGTTATGAGATGATGCTCAGAACTTTTTTCCTGCCCACCAATCCACAGACCTCTGTTCACCCACCTTACTCTGACTCTGCCATGATGTCTTAATTTCATTTTCCTTATACACAGTACTTATATTCTCTATTGCGTTGCGCAGACCTCTGTTCCTAACTTTTCTTACACATTTTATTTACTCTATATTCTCACAATCGACATGTGGTTTCCGTTGTTCTAGTTTGTGTATAAATTTCGCCCTATCATATAATTTCCCCTATGCTTGATCTATCAATACAATTCAACAAAGTCCCATATTTAGAAACGGCATCCTCAATAGGTCTACATAAAAAGCTCTAATTTTCCATGTTGAATATGATGGAACATGTATTAGATACATAATAATCACTGTGAATAAACATGATTTGTTCTTTATTAAATTTCCAAGTACTTTTTATGTTTTTGCATATGTTATAGTTTAAGTATTTTTCACAACATGAGATACATGATACAGAAAATAAGAATAAAAAATTGATGTTTGATGAAATATGAAAATTGACAATCATGATTATAGTCAATTAATGCATAAAAGTTATAAGTCCAATCATCTCTTACAATATAAATGTATTAAATATTTTCAGGGTCATCAGAATTCACTGAGATCCACATTTTTCATCTATTTGTTCCATTTCATGGTAACTGTTATTTCAGATTAGTTTGTGTATCCCTAATTCATGTGTCATTTTGATTAGGATCTCTTCTCGTGATACTGGAAAGACAATGGTGGATGCTTCCTTGGGAGAAATAATGACAACATGTGAGAAGATCACTTGGCTTCTTTCAGAGGGTGCACGGTGGCTAAGGCCTGAATATCGGTACCTCTTGCAGACCTTATCCATTTTCTTTTTGTTGGTTGATTTGAACCATGAATATAACAAAATGGTTCTCTTTCTTTCTTCCATTCTTTTCCCCCAAACCATCAAGCTTAATAAATTTATCTATTAGTTGTATTGAAGTTCCAACTTCTTATTTTCTTGTCTTTGAGTTCCAGCTGCTTATTACCACCAGATGTGTTGCAAGTCAGTGTGACGTGTCCTTAAGGTTAAATTTTCCTCATTTTCAGGACCAGTATCACTTGATCCTCAATAAATTTTATGTCGAGAGCTGCATTTTTTTTTTTTTTTCTTTCATTTTCCATATGAAATTTATACTACCTAGATACTTTCATCTCTATTTTTAATTAATTATGCAGTCTGATAGTTTAGTACCAAATATCTTTTACATATATTCTCCAAGAGTTCCTCATTGTACGCACATAAAGATTTAGTCTCAATCAACTAAGCATTTTTAGTAACCAACAGGTCTAGCGGTATCAGACCCTTACTTCCCAAAAGGAGGTCAGGGGTTCAAGCCTCAGTGGAGACGTGTGTGTGAGTACCCAACTAAGAAAAAAGAAAAGAAAAGCATTTTTAGTAATAATACTGTTTAATTTCTTAATTCTTTTCATATATCAAAATAAATTGTGATAGAGGAAGATCCAAGAAAAAATTGACTATCATTAATAATGATTGCTGTCAGGTCTTCTGGAAGATCAATGCTTCACAAGACATCCAAAGTGGAGTTTCATCCTCTTGGTGTGATTGGTGCCATTGTTTCATGGAACTATCCATTTCATAATATATTTAATCCAATGCTGGCGGCAGTATTTTCAGGGAATAGCATTGTGATAAAGGTAACTTGTGTTTAGACTACCTAATCCAAGTACTAGATTGTGTTCTTTTTAAGTTCGAAACAGAAACATTTGGTTTTGCCAATCTGTAGTTCATTTAGGTCATTTGTTTCTTATGCAATAGTAGTATACACATCTACATTATTCTTTGGATGCTCATAAAAATCCATATTTATCATTTAGGGAAACTAGAGCCTGCCTATATATCTGCTGCATTGTCTAGCTAGGTCCTATGGTGCTTGCATCAGAGGGTGCAATAGTAGGTGCTACCAATGAATGTCAATGTTGAATAAATTCTGCAGCAATTTTTTTATATTTATCATGAATGAGTTGTGGAATATTTTGGAATTATTGGCGATAGATAAAAAGTTAAAATGCTGACAGAAGTGAAATATTCGAGGCACAAAAGGGATCGAAATTGTAGAAGAGCAAAAGACTAATACAAAGAAAATTTAATTGTTAAGCTTTTGTATGAGGAAGGAAATGAGTGAATCATGTGCCTATTTCAAAGAACAAGCAGAATTCTGTTCACTCTCATTAAACGTTGACTCCACTGCTTGTGAAACAGAGGACATCGAATATTCGACTATCTTGGGTGGACAGGCCTTAGGCCATTGCATCTTCCTCCGCAACATCACGCCATTGGCTGCTTTCAAGGTTCAGAACGCGATGCAAAAGCTCAATTAACTTGAACTCCAAATCTGTTTCCTAACTACTTGAGTCCAAGTACTTTAATCATCTATGCCATTGGGATTAAGATATATTTTTCTATTTTTTTTGCTATGATGTCTTTTTTTTTTTTTTCTTTTCTCTTGGCAACCTTGGCCCATGTTTCATTTGTATTTTCTCACAACCTCGGCCACTTTTTTGTGGCATCCTTCCTTCAGTTGTTTGTCTGTATTTCATGAGACCAAATCATCTTAGTTGAAATCCATGCATCATTTCTACAGTTGGTGCATTCCGTAACTTCTCACAAATGCCATCCACTCTTATCCTGCACATTTGCATAACTTTGAGACCCTTTCAGGTTACGTTTGCTAGCTGCCAACTCAAAAAGAACCACTTTTAGTTTTGGCTCATAACAGCGTTGTAAGAGCATCAGCAAAGTTTTCTCTTCCACCGGACCCAACACCCCCCCTTCTTCCACTCTATTCATAGTTTATGTTTCAGGATGTTTTGGAGAATCAACAAACAAAGTACTCAAGTGGACCCTAGTCTTTTTAAGTTCAGTATTTAACAACAATAGAACTAGTCACACAAAGGTGGTGTTGATGCAGTGGCTTTGTCGAATTGCCACCCCTATCCACAAATCAATATTTACAAGAGTTAAACTCAACTTAACAAAGCCTTTCCCAACTATATGGGGTGTGCCACATGAATCCTATTTTCCCATTTTGCTATAGCCCCAATCAAATTAATTCACAAGATTTGAGCCTGAATCTGAATCAAAACCTTCTCTAATACATAAATAATTGGTAGATTGTCCATTTTTTGTATTTTGTCTTTTTGTGTGTGTGTTTTTTTTTTTTTTTTTTTTTTTTTTTTTTTTTTTTTTCATTTGATGGTCGATCTATAAGCCTTTTCCAATTTTTTCATCTCTTCAATTTTCAACTTTTTCCTGATTTTTCTTCAAAGTGGTAAGTAATTTACATTAATGTGACTATATAAATTTTTTTTTTTTAATTTTTTGTGGTGAAATTCATGTTTTAAAGGCATAGAAAAAGAAAATCATGTGGGTGGCACCATTCAAATAAGATCAAGACATGTGGTTGTTATTGTTATAGAAGTTGTAATTTCCAATTTATTATATTTTTATAGTAAATTTTACTAACTTTTATTTTCAATGTTTTTAGAATTTATTTATTTCAACATTTTTCTTTTTTTAATTTTTAATTTTCTTTTGTATAATAATTATGATTGATTAGTATAATTAGAGGTGGCAAATGGGCGGGTTGGGTCGGGTTTGGGTTGGGTTGAAAATGAGCGGGTCAACATGGGTCAGGACCCATATTCAACCCGTTCAGAACGGGTTAAAAATGGATGGGTTGAAAATGGACAGGATCAACCCGTAAACCCATTAATTATTATTTTTAATTATTTTAACACTAAAGAAATACTTTTATTATTATTTTTTAATTATGTGCATTGCATTTTTTTTTTTTTTGCCAAAATATTAGAGAGCTCATCTCAGATCGAATTTGATTACAAAATGAGACACCTATATATGTTTTTGTTTTAGTGTGGTGGAGGTGGACTCTCCTTAATAATAAATAAATAAATACATCATATATATATAAATGTAGTTTTTTATTTTATTTTTGACTCTGTAGGACTAAATCAATATCAATAGATCATTATTTATTATTATTATTATTATTTTTTTTGTATCAACTCACGATTAATTAAGGATTGGAAATTGATTCAATAGATCATTACTTTTTTTTTGGTATCATCTCACGATTAATTAAGGATTGGAAGATCTAGTCTTATTTGACTTGATCTATTCCATTATATTTATAAATTAGTAGAAAATTTTGATTTAAAATTTCAAAATCTAAACTGGGAAAAGTTGACTTTCCAAAAAGGATGGCCTAACTTACTCGTTTCTGGGAGCTGTCACGAAAATTTTATTTTTAAATTATTTTTTTAATTTTTTATTATTTTTATAAGCAATTTAATTATTTTTTATTTTTAAATAATTTTTTTTCAGAAGGTTTTAAAATTTTTTTTTAAATTTTTTTTAATTTTTTAAAATTATTGTTTTTTTTTAGAAGAAGTTTTTAGAGAGAGAAACTTAGAGAGAGTAGATTAATGGTCCAATGGCAATCTTTAAACTTTTGAAATAGAGAATCATTTATGGATATATACGCGATAAATAATAATTTCTCTTAAATAAAAAAAATTAAACAGATACTACGAATAAATGTTTAGAGACGTTTAGTGGCTTCTTTAAAATAATTAAAATCTTTCTTGTGATAATTAAAACATCAACTTGTGACCGTTGTGATAAAATAAAAAATTAAAGTCTTCCACCAACTAAGTAATTTTATCATTTGTGTCATAAGATATAGAAAATTTATAAAATTTGAAAACTTTTTAAAGAAGATTTCATTATTTATATTTATTTCTTTCTTTCTTTTGAAACACCTTCCAACAAATCTGGGCCAAGATAAATAGTTTTCTTCCTAGCTATATGAATAAAAAAATTGGTTGATCGACAAAATGATGAGTTTTTACATTTATATGGAATACGATTCAAACCTGTACTTGAGTATTACATACTCCTTGATGGTACAAAATAGTTGTTTTTTTTTTTTTTTTCCCCCTAAATGTACAAAATACTTGTTACATATGTATATATACATATATATATATATATATATATATATATATACATGGTACAAAATAGTTGTTTTTTTTTTTTTTCCCCCTAAATGTACAAAATACTTGTTACATATGTATATACATATATATATATATATATATTTTTTCTTTTCGGAAGGTTTTGAAATTTTTTATTATTTTTTATTTTTTTAATTTTAAATTTTTTAAAATTATTTTTAATTTTAAAAATTTCTAGAGAGAGAAACTTAGAGAGGGGGAATTGATGAGACATAAATTTAGAGAGAGGATTGTGAGTGAGGATTTTAGAGAGAGAAATGAGTTGAGTGCAATAGAGAATAGATGTGTGTTTATTACCATATTCTGCCCATTTTGACCCTCAAATTAAGTGGTTAAAAATTACCCAACCCATCTTGACCCTCAATTAAATATGGTTGACCCATAACTATTAAAAAGTGGGTGGATATGGGAGGGTTGATGGTTCCTGACCCATTTTGTCACCCCTAAGTATACTTATACTTATAGTATTCATTTATTGATTTGTTCATTATTGTGATGGAGGCTCTGAGTAGATTGATGTGGAGGGTTGTGGAGGTTTTTGTCACAGGGTTCAAGGTGGGCAGGGATTCATCCAGTCTGTTGGAGGTCTCCCACTTGTATGCTGATGACACTATAGTTTTGTGCTATGAAGCACCGACATGCCCGGGAGGGCTGGCGAGATCCATTTCGGTAACCTGGGTACTAAAGCTTTGAGTGACACAAAGCTTTAAAGTCAAGCCCAACTGCTGCACCTTACATTCAAATAAGTTTAATAATAAAATGATATAATTTTGAGCAATTCTGAAACATTTGTCTTGGCATGAGAGCTTTAAAAGCAGCAACCGGGTCGAGCAAAATGTGCTCGACCCAGATCGAGCCAAACCAGGTCGAGCATGGGCTCGACCAGGTTTGAGCCTAGCGGGTTCGTCCGAGCTGCCAAGGGTCGAAAAAAAAAGGGTTCGAGCCCAGGCTCGAACAAAAAAAAAAGAAAATAATAATTTGCCGAGTGCTTGATCAAAAAATACCAACAGCATGTTTACAATATTGGTTTTGATTCATTGGAACTCAATTGTTTAGTTGTAGGCTTCGTGTTTGTTAAAATGTTTAGTTGGAAACTAGTATGGCTAAACATGTATGTTGGAGTATGTGTATAGCTGCTTTGATAAAATGATGATTATTAAAATAACTTGAATGAAATGAAGCATAACATTGTCATTTCCTTCTCACATTTTGTTGCATAGTGTGTGTGTGGTGTAGTACAAGTGTGAGTTGAATTTCACTAGTTTGGTGGATTGATTTTCCTAAGTTCGTGGAAAATGGTTTGAAAATGGGATTGGTTGTGGTAAAAATAGGAAGGGCGTGGCTCTAGGATTGAAAATCCCAAAACTTGGCCAGGCGGGTGTCGTACCGACGGGCTAGTAACCCGTGAAACGAGGGTAGGGATATGGGGAGGTACCCCATATTCGGTTGTGAACCAATCCATGTGTTGAGTTGATTTTTGGATAACAAGGTTGTGTTGTGTGTGTGAGTCCGTGTGGGACTTCATGATGCATAGATATGTATTAGTATGTGAACTGGATGTTGTTTCTAATGTAATGATGTTATCTTGCTTAAACTATGTTGTTGTACAAGCATGCCTGTCACGAACTTGGGCCCCACTATACAACCTCACCAAGCCTCTGGAGGACCTGGGCATAACCCACTGAACCCCAAAAAAACCCAACAATTCCGAGCCACTGGGCAATGCAAAAGAAGGTGGTCAACCGTTTCCTCATCAATAAATTTACATTTTACGTTTTACCATAGGTGTTTGATTTATAATTTGAGATGTACTACAGAATTTTAAAATACGCACAAAAAGGAAAGACTAGCAACAAGGATGCTAATGGTGAGACTTGCTGATATTGGTTGGGATTTAATATGCTTGTTGATGGGACTTATGTAAGGTTACTTATAATTTTGTGGGAGAATGGTCAAGGGTGATGTAACACAGTTAAAGGACCATTTGGCAGACAAGAAGGATAACTTGGCTTCGCATGAAAATGTGCGAAGGTTAAGAAATAGGTTATAGGATTTGGGTTGGCAAATTTGTGATAAAACCTTGGAGTCTTTTTTATTTTTATTTTTGTTAGAGTGTTCTAGTTAGTTATGTGGTACCTTGTCCAAGGGCCGATCGGGAATTTCATAGTTGTGAGGACGAAAAGATAATTTATAATTTGATTTGGGACACTCACCAATAAGGGGTTTGCATATAATAATTAGGATTGCATAATTTGCATATTTAAATTTCTAGAATCCTTCTTTGATATGCATTAA
This sequence comes from Cornus florida, assembly GCF_030987335.1. NCBI lineage: Eukaryota > Viridiplantae > Streptophyta > Magnoliopsida > Cornales > Cornaceae > Cornus > Cornus florida. Next base: position 16,869,355 of record NW_026775571.1, on the reverse strand, counting down.
AATTGATTTTGGAAACAAAATTGAAATCAGAATCCAAGTCAAATCAGAGAGTAGACTTTGATCGATTGAGATATCCTTTGAGGCTTACTGGCTTCTTGTCAATTGATTGACACTTGATCGATCAAGTAGTTTGAATTCTGAGTTTCCTTTTTGATTTAAACTACTAAAAGAAAACGCATTGTTTTGTGATTCTATCCTCTATATAAGTATTCTAATCGTTCAAAATACCTGAGAGAGACACAAGCACACTATACTAGAGCTTCCATACCGTGGAAAAACAGATCACCAGAAAATCTGGGATTCTAAACGATGAAGGAAATATAGAATTCCCTCTTCAAAAACTTCCTCATGGTATCAGAGCCTCCTTTGGGTTCTGGGTTCATTTTCTTCTAAATCAGTCGGCCTTCATTGCTAGCTAACTTCCTTTGACCACCATGTCTGGAGCAACCTCTGTTAGTGCTTTGGAAAAGACTTCTAGTGGGCAAACCTCAGGGCCTATAGAAAGTCCTATCATTCAGATTACTACCCACAAACTCAATGGCTAAAACTTTCTTCGTTGGTCTCAGTCCGTGAAGTTTTTCATCAAAGGCAGAGGGAAGATGGGACTGCTGGATGGATCAAAGAAGGCGCCCAAACCAGAGGAGCCTGGTTTTGAAGCGTGGGATGTGAAAACTCTATGATTTTGTCCTGGCTCATTAACTCGATGGAGCCAGAAATAAGTCAGAGTTTCATGTTTTTTTCTACTGCACAAGAGCTGTGGGAGGCTGTCGATCTCACTTATTCGGAAAAGGATAACGACTCAGAGTTGTTTGATTTGAGGCGTAAGATCCATGAATCAAAACAAGGTATGCAAAGTGTGACTGATTGACTGACTGTTTATTTCAATGGAATGAGTCGTCTTTGGCAAGAAACGGACAAGTATCAGGACCATGATTGGAAGAATGTGGAGGACAGCATGAAATATAAGATGATTCTTGAGAGAGACAGAGTGTTTGATTTTCTTGCTGGATTAAATGCTGAATACGATCAGGTTAAAGGAAGATTGCTTGGAAGGAAACCAGTTCCATCTGTTAGAGAGATCTTTGCTGAAGTTAGAAGGGAGACTCAAGGCTGGCTGTGATGATGAATGGCTCAAATAATTTGGGTAATGAGAACTCAGCCATGGCTGCGAAAACCGAGAATGCCTTTCTTGGAGCACAGCAAACCAGTAAGAGAAATGAGGACAAAGACGATTATGGTGTGACTATTTCAACAAGCCACGCCATGCAAGAGATCATTGTTGGAAGCTTCATGGGAAACCGCAAGGCATTGGACGAGGAACCCGGCCTGGCAGCAACAACAACCAATCCAGCCAGCCCAACCGAGGTCATCAGGTAGCAGCTGATAACCTGAAGACTCAGAATGTGCAGAAAGGCTTGGAGACTACTGTTTTCAGCAAAGAACAGTTAGATTATCTTCATAAATTCATGAGCCAACTCAGTACTAATCCTATACCTTCCTCTTCAGCTAATATTGCACAAGCAGGTAACTTTATCACTGCTTTACACACAGAAACTTCAAAAACCAGCCCTTGGATCATAGATTCCGGGGCTTCAGACCACATGACAGGTTCGTCCAGCCTCTTCAATACCTATTTCCCAGCCTCGGGACAACAGAATGTTAAGGTTGCAGATGGTACTTTATCATCAGTTGCAGGGAAAGATTCCATAATGCATAGACGAAGAAGGCAAATGCATGAAAGCTATGCAATGTGGGACTTTGAATCTGGCTAGCAAGAATGATGTTTGTGGCACCTTAGGATGGGACATCCGAGTTTCTCCTATCTAAAAATGTTGTTCCCTTCATTATTTTCAGAGAAAAATGTTTCAGATTTCAAGTGTGAAACCGGTGAATTATCTAAGCATCATAGAGTGCCTTTTCCAACTTTGAATTACATTGAGTCTAGCCCTTTTGCTCTTATTCATAGTGATGTTTGGGGACCTTCGTGTGTCACCAATGTTTCTGGCTCAAAATGGTTCATAACATTCATTGATGACCATACTAGGATGTGTTGGACTTATCTTCTTAAAGAAAAGTCCGGAGCAGCCAAAGTGTTTCAAACCTTCCATAAAATGATTGAGAACCAATTTCAGAAAAAAATTCAGATCCTTAGGACTGATAATGGTGAGGAATACTTCTCAAACATCTTGGGAAATTATCTTGCTGCTCATGGTATTGTTCACCAAACCTCATGTGTTGACACACCCCAACAAAATGGGGTAGCCAAAAGGAAGAGTAGGCACTTACTTGAAGTGGCCAGGGCTTTTCTAATCCAAATGAGTGTTCCTAAATACCTTTGGGGTGAAGCCATTTTAACAGCCTCATACTTAATCAATCGAATGCCTAGTCGTATTCTTAAGTATGAGACACTTTTGAACCAACTCAAGAAATCCTTTCCCTAGACAAAATATTTATTCTCTTCCTTGAGCCCTAAAATTTTTGGATGTTCTGTTTTTGTTCATAATTACAGTCCCAACAAAAGCAAATTGGATCCTAGAGCCATAAAATGTGTTTTCCTTGGTTACTCTCCAACTAAGAAAGGGTACAAGTGTTTTGACCCCACTACCAAATTTTTTTTATGTCTCCTTGGATGTAACCTTTTTTGAACCTCGATCGTTCTTCACCAAAACTTCGCTCCAGGGGGAGAATAATCAAATGGGAGATCAGTTTTGGGATGTTACTGTGTTGCCTATCCCTGTTCAATCCACACCGGGCCTAAACAGTCCTCAATCGAGCTTCCTTCCTAGCCCACAACCGAGCCCGGGTAGCTCAAGTGAGGGGGAGCAGCAACCGCAGCCACAACAGCAACAACAACAGCTGTTGGTTGATCAACAACCAGCAACCAATGATGGGCAGACTAAAGAATTGAAGGTTTATACAAGAAAGAACAAGGATAAGGAGGCTGGACATTTCCTTGGCACTGCCCAATCCCTGAACCAGCTACGGTCACTTCAGATTCCAATTAGATCTTGGAGAGACCAGGTGAGTCCCCTAATGAGTGTTCTAATGATTCCCAATCTGATCTGGACATGCCTATTTGATGTAGAACAGCTCGCTCACGATTATCTAAGCATACAGGATCATCCCAAATCAGGGAGGCTGAAAAGGTAAGGAGAATAGAAGGAAATAAATAAATAAATAAGGAAAAGTCAAAAGGAGATTTGGTGTAGTTGCCAGCAATAGAAGATATTATTCTCCATTGCAGGATTTAAAGAGGATTCTACTCCATCAAATCTCAAATTTCCCTTTTAATATTATTTCATGCATACTTTCTTTTTTTATTTTATTTTTGACTTGCCTATATAAAGGTAAGAGATGTAAGTCTACAGACGTCATCATTATCAATATAATTTCAATTTCTCTCTTGTAAGTGTGTTCTTTGTGAGTTCAAGGGTTTAACCCTGTTCTTTATCGTTTCCGCTACATTAGTTGGTATCAGAGCAAGGTTCCGAATCCAAGATTCGCCTTTGTTGTCAATGGCCGGTTCACGAGATGAAAGCAACGCCTCCAACGACGGTGATCGTGATGGAGTAGCTCTTTTGAGGGCCGAGTTTACTGAGTTCCAGACCAACGTTAATTGAACCTTGCTTGATATGCATGAAACTATGCGTCAAATATTGGCGAGATTGACAACGGTAGAACTTAACCGCGAGAACAACAGGCTGCCCAACGACGGTGATCATGGATGTCCTGCTAGTAATTGCAACCCAAACCCACCGAATAGGCAACGAGCCTATGAGGAAAATGTCGGTTTTGGTAACCATCGAGCCGTACAGGTGTTCGGAGATAATCGAGGTCGATGGGAAATTGATGATTCCAGGGATTTTCGTATGAAGATTGACCTACCCACCTTTCAAGGTCATCTTCGTATTGAAGAATTCTTGGACTGGACTAGTGAAGTTAAACATTTCTTTGACTATATGAAAATCCAGGAGGAGAAGCAAGTCAAACTTGTGGCCTATAAGTTGAAAGGCGGCGCATCAGCATGGTGGGATCAAGTGCAAACTACCCGTGCACGTGAGGGTAAGGATCCGGTACGTACGTGGGTTAAGATGAAGAAGTTGATGAAAGCTCGATTTTTACCCCCCTGATTACGAACAGGTTCTTATCAGAAATATCAGTCCTGCACGTAGGGAAGTAGAACGATTGCTGAATATACTGAAGAATTTTATCTGTTGTCATCCCGTAACAACCTGGTGGAACCCGAATTTAGCATGGTGGCCCATTTCAAAGGCGGGTTACGATGGGATATTGAAGAGAAAGTGGCGATGCAACTGTTATTTAAACTGTCTGAGATTGTCACGGCGGCAGAGAGAGCAGAATCGTTACTGGAGAAGTCAAAGAATCGGTCTCGTGGTTCATATAATACCCAACGTCCTATACATGGCATGGGTAAACAGACTGCGGTAGCCCCTGTTCCAATGACATGGCTAGGCATTGGAGATGGTCCAATAAAGGCCAAACTCGCAACACCCATAGGCCCTGCTAGGAGGGGAGCCCTAGTTGTGAGAGAAAATCCCTATGCACACCCAAGTATGGGCAAGTGTTTTCGATGTGGAGAACCTGGCCATAAATCCAACAATTGCCCCAAGCGACCGATAGTAAATCTGGTCGAGCATGAGGAAGGCGAGGGTGAGGAAGGTGAGTTCCTTACCTTTAAAGAAGAAGAGGTGCCTGAAGGAGACAATGGCGAGTCGTGAGGAGGTTGATGTTCACACCAAAGGAGGAGGAGCACCCGCAGCGTCATAATGTGTTCCGTACACGTTGCACTGTCAACCATAAGGTATGTGACGTTATTATTGATAGCGGTAGTAGTGAGAACATTATTTCCTTAACAAAGGTTCGAAAATTGGGGCTTAAAATAGAGAAACATCTCCATCCATACAAAATTGGATAGATTAAGAAAGGCTCAGAAACGCGAGTAACTGAAACCTGCACCATTCCATTCTCAATTGGGAAAACATATGCAGAGGAGGTGCGTTGTGATGTAGTCGACATGGATGCATGCCATATGATATTGGGCAGACCATGGCAATTTGATGTCGATGCCACTCACCGTGGCAGAGACAATGTGTATATTCTATACAAGAATGGTCAGAAGATTGTTTTGGGTCCGATGAAAGAAGCTGAATTTCCCAAAGGAAATTCAGTTATGTTGATCAACAGTGAGGAATTTATGGGCGAAGTAACAACTGCCCCTGAAATCTTCGCTGTTATGTGCACGGGGGAAGTAGTTAAACAACCTCCTTTTATAGTACCAGCAATAGTGCAGCCATTACTGCAGGAATTTAGTGAGTTGGTGCCGGAAGACTTACCTGATAGTCTCCCTCCCATGAGGGACATTTAGCACCACATTGACTTGGTACCCGGGGCGAGCCTGCTAAATCTACCACATTACCGAATGAGTCCCAACGAGAGTTAGATCTTACAAGAGCAAGTGGAAGAGTTACTACGGAAAAGGGTTGATTCAGGAGAGGATGAGCCCATGTGCTGTTCTGGCCTTGCTAGTACCGAAGAAAGATGGCAGTTGGAAAATGTGCGTTGATAGTCGCGCAATTAACAGAATCACTGTCAAGTACAGATTTCCCATTCCACGGTTGGATGATATGCTGGATATGTTGGCGGGATCTAAAGTCTTCACCAAAGTGGACCTCAAGAGTGGATACCATCAGATCAAAATCCGCCCTGGGGATGAGTGGAAAGGGCGTTCAAAACAAAAGAAGGACTGTATGAGTGGTTAGTCATGCCATTCGGATTATCCAACGCGCCAAGTACTTTCATACGGTGATGAATTAGGTACTCAAACCATTTATTGGTCGATTTGTAGTTGTTTATTTCAACGATATTCTGGTTTATAATCAGAGGTAGAACACCTTTTGCACTTGAGAGAGGTATTAACAGCTTTGCAGAAGAATAAACTGTTCATTAATCTGAAGAAGTGTAGCTTTGTGACCCCAAGCCTAGTATTCCTCGGCTATGTGGTTTGTAGTGATGGCATTCGGGTAGATGAGGAGAAGGTGAGGGCCATTCGGGAGTGGCCTACGCCAAAGAATGTGGGAGAAGTACGCAGTTTCCATGGCTTAGCCACGTTCTACCGAAGGTTCATCAAGACTTCAGTAGTATTATGGATCCCATCACAGAATGCATGAAGAAAGGAAAATTCCAATGGGGAGGGGAAGCTGAGATAAGTTTTGCCTTAATCAAGGAAAAACTGTCAATAGCCCCAATCTTAGTCCTTCCAGATTTTGAGAAGCTATTTCAGGTAGATTGTGATGCCTCAATAGTGGGAATCGGAGCAGTTCTATCACAAGAAGGAAGGCCAGTAGCGTTTTACAGTGAGAAGCTGAGTGAAGCACGGAAGAAGTGGACTACCTGTGAGTTGGAATTCTATGCGGTGGTGCAAGCTTTGCATTCATGGGAGCTTTATCTTATCCAGCGAGAGTTTGTGCTGTTTACAGATCACCAAGCACTGAAATCCATTAACAATCAAAACAATGTCAATCGGATTCACGCGCGATGGACGGCTTATATCCAGCTATTCACCTTCTCGCTAAAACATAAGTCAGGCCAACAGAACAAAGTTGCAGATGCACCAAGTCGGAGAGCAGCTTTCTTAGTAACTATGAGGGCTGAAATCACAGGGTTTGAATACCTGAAGGAGTTATATGAGGCTGACGAAGATTTTGGCCAAGCCTGGGCAGCATGTAAAACGAGCCAATCCTTTAAAGGGTTGCACATGCAAGAAGGATTTCTCTTTAATGGCAATCAATTGTGTATTCCACGGAGCTCTTTGCGGGAGCAAGTGGTTCGTGAATTGCATGGAGGAGGATAAGGAGGACATTTGGGGCGTGATAAGACGCGAGAGCTGGTAGAACAACGGTATTTTTGGCCACAACTTAAGCGTGATGTGGAGAACCATGTGCGGCGGTGCTCAATCTGCCAAACTAATAAAGGCCAATATCAGAATACTGGTCTTTACACACCGCTGCCTATTCCAGATGCTCCATGGGAGGATTTATCGATGGATTTTGTTCTAGGGTTGCTGAGGACGCAGCGAGGAGCAGACTCTGTTTTCGTGGTGGTTGATCGATTCTCCAAGATGTCCAATTTTATTGCTGGCAAGAAGACGAACGATGCAGTCCAAATGGCCAATTTGTTCTTTAAGGATGTGGTTCGTTTACATGGGGTGCCACAGTCCATTACCTCAGATTGTGACACCAAGTTTTTATCTCACTTTTGCCGGACTTTATGGAAGAGATTCGATACCTCTCTTAATTTCAGTAGCACCAGTCACCCCCAGACTGATGGCCAAATAGAGGTGGTGAATAGGACCCTTGGAAATCTAATTCGCTGTATTTCAAGAGAGAAACCAAAACAGTTGGATCTTGCTCTTGCCCAGGCATAATTTGCTTACAATTGCATGGTTAACAGGTCCACTGGCAAATCCTCGTTTGTGGTTGTGTATTATTGTTCTCCAAAAGTTGCTTTGGATTTGGTATCCTTATCGAAGTTGCTAGGGAAGAGTGTTGCTACAGAGAAAATGGCTGAGCACATTAAGACCATTCAGAGGAGAGTCAAGAAATATCTAGAGGAAACTTACGTCAAATACAAGGCCGCAGCTGACAAGAGACAAAGGAAAAGAGTATTTGAAGAAGGGGACCTGGTTATGGTGTATCTAAGAAAAGAGAGGTTTCTAGTGGGAACATACAACAAGCTGCAAGCCAAGAAATATGGTCCGTACTAGATTCTAAAGAAAATCAACGACAACGCCTATGTGATTGATTTACCTACTGACATGGCCATTTCTTCTACCTTCAATGTGGCTGACATACATGAATATTATCCGCCAGATTCGGGTAACTCAGGGACGAGTTCTTTTTACGCAGGGGAGACTGATGTAGAACAGCTCGCTCACGATTATTTGAACATATAGGATCATCCCAAATCAGGGAGGCTGAAAAGGTAAGGAGAATAGAAGGAAATAAATAAATAAGGAACAGTCAAACGAATCATCGCATATCAGGGAAGCCGAAAAGGTAAGGAGAATAGAAGGAAATAAATAAATAAATTAGGAAAAGTCAAAAGGAGATTTGGTGTAGTTGCCAGCAATAGAAGATATTATTCTCCATTGCAAGATTTAAGAAAGATTCTACTCCATCAAATCTCAAATTTCCCCTTTAATATTATTTCACGCGTACTCTCTTTTTTAATTTTATTTTCGACTTGCCTATATAAAGGCAAGAGATGTAAGTCTACAGACATTATCATTATCAATATAATTTCAATTTCTCTCTTGTAAATGTGTTCTTTGTGAGTTCAAGGGTTTAACCCTGTTCTTTATCGTTTCCGCTACGTTACTATTGCTCTTAGAAAAGGAGAAAGATCTTGTACTAAATATCCACTCTCCAATTATACTTCATACAAGAATCTTAACCCTTCCTTCAAAGCATTTTCTGCTAATGTTTGTCAAGAAAAGATTCCCAAGTCCATTCAGGAAGCAATGATGGATTCAAAGTGGAGAGAAGCTGTGATAGTAGAAATGAGAGCACTCAACAAGACCAACACTCAGGAACTAGCTGATTTGCCCTATGGAAAGAAGGCTGTGGGTGTAAATGGGTGTTTACTGTCAAATTCAAGGCAGATGGCTCGGTTGATCGATACAAGGCAAGATTGGTCGCAAAAGGCTTCACACAAACCTATGGGATAGACTACAAAGAAACCTTTGCACCCGTGGCAAAGATGAATACAATTCGGGTTTTACTATCCATAGCTGCAAACCGAGATTGGCCGATGCACCAACTTGATGTAAAAAAACGCATTTCTCCCCGGAGACCTTGAGGGGAAGAAGTGTATATGGAGCTGCCATCAAGATTCAAAGGTAATTTTGGAAAAAAGAAACTATGCAGATTAAAGAAATATCTTTATGGGCTGAAGCAATCCCCATGTGCTTGGTTTGAAAAATTCACCAAGGCTGTCCGGAGTAAGGGATATATGCAAAGCCAACAAGATCACACGATGTTTTACAAACACAAAGGAGGAGGGAAGGTAACTGTACTAATTGTGTATGTTGATGACATCATTGTGACTGGTAATGATGACACTGAGGTGGATGACCTGAAGAAGTCTCTTGCAAAAGAATTTGAGACTAAGGAGTTGGGAAATCTGATGTATTTCTTGGGAATAGAAGTTGCAAGGTCAAAAAAAGGAATATTTCTGTCACAAAGGAAGTATATCCTCGATTTTCTTAAGGAAACCAGTCTATTGGGATGCAAACCAGAAGATACTCCTATTGACTTCAACCACAAACTTGATGGTATAACCACAAGCCCAATGGTGGAAAAGGAGAGGTACCAACTATTAGTTGGAAAGATCATTTACTTATCCCATACCAGGCCTGATATTGCCTATGCCGTGGGAATTGTCAGCAGGTTCATGCACGTTCCCAATCAAGACCATCTGAACGCTGCATTCAGGATCCTAAGATATCTCAAGGGCACTCCAGGAAAGGGAATTTTATTCTCCAAACACGGGAATATGGAGATTGAAGCCTACACCTATGCAGATTGGGGAGGATCACTCAGTGACAGACGCTCTACTTCAGGGTATTGTACCTTTGTAGGAGGTAATTTGGTGACATGGAGGGGTAAGAAGCAAACGGTTGTGGCTAGATCAAGCGCTGAAGCTGAGTTCTGTGCAATGGCTTTGGGAATTTGTGAGTTACAACAAAGCAGCCATTAGTATAGCTCACAATCCAGTACAACACGACAAACAAAACACATTGAAATCGACACACTTTATCAAGGAGAAAATTGAATGAGGCCTAGTCTGTACTCCCTACATCCGATCTAGAGAACAGCTAGTTGATACCTTGACTAAAGGTTAGGCTAAAGGGCAGTTTCAGGAGTTAATTGGCAAGATGGGCATGACTGATATCTACGCGCCAGCTTGAGGGGGAGTGTGAAAAAACAGATCACCAGAAATATGGGATTCTAGGTGCGGTTGACCCCAGGATTCAGATCCACTTTATTCAGAATTATTCCCTGAATAAATTGGAATGATTCCTTCCCATTTTAGTCTCTGATTCCAGCTGTTTGGACAGCTGCAAATCTTTGACTTTGTACATATATTTCTTTCCTTATTTATAGCCTAGAGTGTAGCTATCCTTTCTTGTATATATAGGCCTTGTACAATCTGTAAACGATGAAGGAAATATATAATTCCCTCTTCAAAAACTTTCCTCACATACTTTCGTTCAAAGTACCCAAGAGAGACACAAGTACACTATACTAGAGCTTCCATACTCTCATATCATGATATAGTGTGCATCCTACTAGTCTTGTGATTACTTGTATTTTGATTTTGCATCCATCATCATACATCTAACATGTTAGAGTGGCCTTTCAACTCATGGAAGCATGAGTTATTGCCCATATAGAGATTATCAACAACAAAACCTACACATACAAGAGTGGACATTACTAGCAAGGAGATAGAAGATAAACATATCTCATGAGGAGCGGATTTGTTGACTAATCAGTGGCTGGAGGACTTGGGATGGTCTTGCGTAAGTCTGAGTCAGAAGGGGCTAGGTGATTCTAATATTGGAATCAGGTAATTAAGCAGTAATCATTTTCTCATATGGTGGAATTCCGTCTTTCTGGCTGGGTCCCATGATTTTTCCGTTTGGGTTTTAGGTTGAGATTTAAATTGTTGTTAGGTTGGTTATAATTTAAAAATCAATTGAAATTAGTTAGTGATTAATTTTAGATAGGTCTGTCTAGATCACGACCTCGCTAGAGTCTTGGTTATGGTCCATTCACTTCTCAGATGCTGAAATGGTCAATGTTAGGAGAGACAAGCCCTCCACTTATTGAGTTCCTCCATGGCTGACCCACTAGGCAAGATTGGTCAACTTCATCCCTGTCACAGTTAGAGTGGCCTTTCAACTCATCTAGGCTGGAAGGTAGACTAGATGAGATGCAGCAATCTCTCACTGGCATCAAGCAAATTTGGGTTAGAGATTTCAGAACATTTTAGTCAGTATCTTTGTACATATCCTAAATCCACAAGGTGTTAGTACAGTTACTAATATTAAATTCTATTATGTCATGTATGAGATTCTCTTTATGTTGGTTTACAAGAAAGTGATCTTTTTTTTTTTTCCCTTGTGACTTGTTTCTCCATGTTTCTAAGTTCCATATCATGTGTTTTTGCCGTTACTCATTTTAATCACCAGAAAAATCCACTAAAAATCATTGAAAATCAATGTGTATTTGATTTTGGGGTTAAAACTTGCATATTAGTATATTATGGATCAAGGTCTGTAAGGTTAAAAAATATCAAGATTGCAGCATCTGAAACTGTTTTGTAAGCCCATCATATAACGTGTCCATTATGCTGTGTCCACATCCGTGTAAGCAGCCACAATTCAAAACCTTGCATGTGATACATACATATGTTCTTTTTGCTTTGAATATCTTTTGTTTGACCATTTTTAAGCTCATATATATGTGTGTATCTCTGTGTGTGTTCATTAGGGGTTGGATATCTATTGTTTCTAACCATTTTTTATCTCATACACTGAAGTCCCCACAACCCAACAACCCCCCCCCCCCCCCCCCCCCCCCCTCTCTCTCTCCTCTCCTCCTCCTCCTCCTCTCTCTTCATTTGAATGGTTGGAAAGTATACCTCATTTGTAAATGCCTTGTGTGTATTAGCTTTTATAAGTACTTTTTCCTTGCAAGTTAAATCAAGAGATCACTGAAGTTCCTTCATGAAAAAAGGATCTTTGAACAAGGGATGTATTGAAGTCAAATTGCTAATTTGACAGAACTTCTAAAAAAAATGCTAATTTGACCGAAAACCTTATTCTTTATTATAGGTTTCAGAGCATGCAAGTTGGTCTGGATGTTTCTATCTTCGAATAATCCAAGCAGCCCTTGCTGCTGTAGGAGCTCCTGAAAATCTGGTCGATGTAATCACGGGGTATGCATTTTTTTGTTTAGTTTTCTCTTTGGTTGTGTTTATTTATCCTACTTTAATTGGATATTTTTCCAGTTTTGCTGAAACAGGTGAAGCACTAGTGTCTTCAGTTGATAAAATCATATTTGTTGGATCACCTGGTGTGGGTAGAATGGTATGATCATTCTCTTTGCCTAAAGAATTTCCAACAGAGATTTTATTTCAATTCATCTCTAACATAACTGCATAGCTCCATATCCCTCAAGTAGATTGAAATGTTCAGTGCAGAACATACCGAGAAGTGTTGCTTTATTGTTCAGCAATTTTTTTCAGTAAAGAACAAATTTATTTTTGTTGTTTCCAAATGTCAAACTACAAATATCAGATTCTCAATAGAATGCTTGTCTTGCAGAATTAGACATCTTAGTTTAAATAGGTGCCTCCGTATAGAAGATTATAGAGGATATCACGAAATTCTCTTTCAGCCTTGTTCTTTTACTGTTGGAAGTGTTTTCTTGTTTGTATTGCATCTGCTGCATACATGTGTAATTATATCATTGTTCCTTTCATTCATAGGTTGGCATGTTTGCTGTTACTGCAGATAATGAGAAATGCTGCTGAGACGTTGATACCAGTAACACTTGAGCTTGGTGGAAAAGATGCTTTTATTGTTTGTGAAGATGTAGATGTTCCTCATGTATGAATCCTTCTTTTCTTGTACTAGTGTCTAGGGGATCTAGACTTTTCAGTTTGTTTTTCTGACATACATGAACCTCCACAAAATCATACTTGTATTGTTGAGCACCAGTGATTTTTATTTTTTATTTTTTTATTTTTATATCATTTAATATATAGGTTGCACAAATTGCTGTTAGGGCTGCTCTCCAATCAAGTGGACAGAACTGTGCTGGGGCTGAGAGATTTTATGTTCATCGGAACATTTATTCTTCATTTGTTGCTGAAGTAGTCAAAATTGTAAAATCTGTTACTGCGGTAAGTGTGTTCCTTTTGGCGCATTGCATTTGTTAGATGTTTTACTTTTTTGCAGTTTTGTCATGATAGGTTCACTGTTTACACGAACTTCGGATTTAAATATTTACTTGGTGTATGCACTTGATTGAATATTGACTGCTATGGTGGTGCGCCAAAGAAATTTTCTTTATTTTATGCCCCCCTCTAATATTTTGTGAGTAAGAACTTGCAAAAACCTAAATACACCAGGTATGATGTAGCATTAGGAAGGAGAGATGCAACTAGGTATGATGTAGTGTACTTGAGTCTTATTATGTAGCATTAGGAAGGAGAGATGCAGCTAGGTATGATGTAGTTAGTTTCCAGTTATGTGATATTGCCTACCAGGATATGTTTTGTCAATTTTGAGGGAAGCAACAAGAGGAACTGTGGCGAAGATGATGGGGAATGGGATATGATTCGAATACATGAGTTGCACATGATTTTACATTACTTTTGGAGAAGAGGGAAAGAGAAATAAAATTGGGGATTTTAGTGATTTAGGGTTTTATTTATGCTTATTGTTATTTTGATAATGTTTGAAATTTAGGGTTACTTTGGTATTTTTTATGTTTTAGGGTTTGCTTAATAATTTACCTATTTAAAGGCTCCTCTGTAATTTGAGAACTCAGTTTTTGAGAATATTGATTATCGTCTTCTTTGAGTCTCTCTGTGTTCCATTGTTTCTCTGATTTATGTTCTTGCTTTTGTCACCCATTCAGTCTATCTTGCCTATCTATTCACTCTGTTCTCACCCCCTTTCGTTTATTTTCTCATCCCTTTCTTTCTTCCTGGTTACTTGTCCCGCATCAATTGGTATTAGATCAAAACGATCGAGTTTATTCAGAGTGAAAAATCACAGATCATCATTGCCGGAGTTCTCTCTTGTCGCCAATATCCCTTGCCGTCAGCCCTCCATCTGTTGTGCATCATCGTTGGCTTTCTCATCAACGTCTGTCACATCTTGGCATCAGCCCGTCGTCGCACAGTCTTCACCAGAGTTTGCCGTTGATTTCATCGTCTCATCATCGCCCAGATTTTCTGATCATCGTTGTCATCGCAACTTCAGCCGAGAATTCAGTGTTTGATTTTGGTAAAGTCAAATTTGGTTATTGTTGGTATCGCCACTTCAGCACAGAATTTAGGGATTGATTTTGGAAAATCAAATTTGGATTATTGCAATCTTTGAGATCGTTATTGTCACCAAAATTTCAGCGCCACTGATTTTGGAAAGTCAACTTTGGATTATTGCAATATTGTCACCAAAATTTCAGCACGACTGAATTTGGAAAGTCAACTTTGGATTATACCTTCTGGTTTGGAAAGGATAGATTTGGTTTCTCTTATAAACCAGATTCTACCCGCCCCAAATCAATTAAAACAATTTGACCCAGTCCAGGAAGGAAGCAAGTTCAGAACAAGGCCAGCCCAGTACAACAATGATCCAGAAACAGAAAAAGAAAAGAAAAGAAAAGAAACAACAGTCAAGAGAATTGGATCAGATCTGTTTGGCCCACCCCAGAATCACATTCAGAGTTTGTCCAATTCCAGAATCAGCCAAGAACCAGTTCAGTAATCTTCAACAGTAACCCAGTTCACACAGAGATAGTGATGTAGAACAGCTCGCTCACGATTATCTGAGCATACAGAATCATCGCAAATCAGGAAAAGTCAAAAGGAGATTTGGTGTAGTTGCCAGCAATTCCCAGCCTCGGGACAACATAAAGTTAAGGTTGCAGATGGTACTTTATCATCAGTTGCAGGGAAAGGTTCCATAATTATTTCAAAGGATTTTGTCCTTGAATCTGTCCTACATGTTCCAAATCTCTCTTGCAACCTTATTTCAGTTTGTAAACTCACTCAAGATTTGACTTGTATGGTTAAATTCTCTTCTACGCATTGTGAATTTCAGGAACCGTATACGGGGAAGAGGATTGGCAGTGCTAGAGAAATGGATGGCTTGTTTGTTCTTGAAGTAGGCAGAGATGAAGAAGGTAAAGGCATAAAAGCTATGCAATGTGGGACTTTGAATCTGGCTAGCAAGAACGATGTTCTTTTGTGGCACCTTAGGTTGGGACATCCTAGTTTATCCTATCTGAAAAGGTTGTTTTCTTCATTATCGTAAGAGAAAAACGTTTCAGATTTCAATTGTGAAACCTGTGAATTATCTAAGCATCATAGAGTGCCTTTTCCAACTTTGAATTACATTGAGTCTTGCCCTTTTGCTCTTCTTCATAGTGATGTTTGGGGACCTTCGCGTGTCACCAATGTTTCTGGTTCAAAATGGTTCATAACATTCATTGATTACCATACTAGGATGTGTTGGATATATCTTCTTAAAGAAAAGTCCGAAGCAGCCAAAGTGTTTCAAACCTTCCATAAAATGATTGAGAACCAATTTCATTAAATAATTCAAATCCTTAGGACTGATAACGGTAAGGAATACTTCTCAAACATCTTGGGAAATTATCTTGCTGCTCATGGTATTGTTCACCAAACCTCGTGTTGACACACCCTAACAAATTGGGGTAGAGGAAAGGAAGAATAGGCACTTACTTGAAGTGGCCAGGGTTCTCCTAATCCAAATGAGTATTCCAAAATACCTTTGGGGTGAAGCCATTTTAACAGCCTCATTCTTAATTAATCGAATGCCTAGTCGTATTCTTAAGTATGAGACACCCTTGAACCAACTCAAGAAATCCTTTCCCTTGACAACACAGTTATTCTCTTCCTTATGTCTCAAAATTTTTGGATGTACTGCTTTTGTCCGTGATCACAGTCCCAACAAAGGCAAAGTGGATCCTAGAGCCATAAAATGTGTTTTCCTTGGTAACTCTCCAAGAAAGGGTACAAGTTTTTTTGACCCCACTACCAAATAGTTTTATGTCTCCATGGATGTAGCATTTTTTGAACATCAATCGTTCTTCACCAAAACTTCACTCTAGGGTGAGAATAATCAAATGGGAGATCAGTTTTGGGATGTTACCGTGTCGCCTATCCGGCTCCTGTTCAGTCCACATCGGGCCTAAACAGTCCTCAACCGATCTTCCTTCCTAGCCCACAACTGAGCCCTAGTAACTCAAGTGAGGGGGAGCAGCAACTACAACAGCCACAACAGCAGCAACAATAGCCGTTGGTTAATCAACAACCAGCAACCAATGATGGGCAGACTAAAGAACTGAAGGTTTATACAAGAAAGAATAAGGATAAGGAGGCTGGGACATTTCCTTGGTACTGCCCACTCCTGAACCAGCTCTGGTCACTTCAGATTCCAATGAGATCTTGGAGAGTGATACAGGCAGAATTAAGTGGAATTTACGTTTTCCAGAAAGCTTCCATATTTTGAAAGTTTCCTTATTTTGAGTAGTTTTCTGATTTTCATCAGCTTTCCTTTTTGAGTAGTTTTCTGATTTTCAGCAGTTTTCCTGTTTTTATTTTATTTTATATTTGGTAGTTAGCGAATATAAGGCTAGGATTGGGGAGGAAGAAACTCTATATAAAGAAAGATGAAGATAATCAGAAAACTGCTCAAAATAAAGAAACTTTCAAAATATGGAAGCTTTCTGGAAAACATAAATTTTACTTGCAGAATTTGAAATTCTGCCTGCATTAGTCTCCCCGTGTTGGAAAAAACTCGCCTTCAAGTTTGGAGCAATTTTCCACGATCAATCAAAAATCCGAGCATGGCTTTCCATCCCCTCTTTCTTCTTTTCCGAACTCGGATCAAATACCTTAATCTTCTTATATTAACAAAGAATACACTCGCATAATAAACATGGATTTTTCTAGAGGTCCTTTGAAATTGGGTAGGTTTGCAAAACTCGGTGGAACATGTATCTTGAAGTACAAGTGTAATCAACTTTAATTTTTCTTCCAACAATCGTCTAGCAGTTGTAGTACCCTCCAAGAATTCATCCCAAATTATGTCATAAAAGTGAAATTCATTATTTTTCATCTCCATTGATCCAAAAGCTTCATCATCAATCACGCATCCTTTATTATGAGATTCTTCTTTTGTAACTTCCTTATCAAAGATCGTTGATAAATCCCAATCCATAGATATTTTTGACTCGTATGATTCCGTGTGTGGTTCTTCATAAAATGGAGGCTTACTCCAGGCAATGAGTGATTCTATAATAGCTTCCCCTACTTCTTGTGGTGGTTCTTCTTCTCCACTAAGATATCGTGCAAATTCAGGAATTTCCTCCTCAAAGTCGCCATCACAACGCCTTTCATCAAATACAATAGGTGTTATATTGCTGCAAAAAGGACTAACAAAATTCTCTTCAAGATTATCCTCATGGAAAAACGAAAATCTGAAAATTGATATCTGTCTGCCAACAACTGTCAGTCTGCTCGTCGAGTGATCTATGGCGACGCGAAAAAAAGAATGAATTTTCGCAATAGTCTCGGTGTCTGTCACATCCTTATCCACCGAAACATTGTCATCAACCGGCGGGTTGACGACGGGTTGACAACGCATTGACCCAATAGTTGAGTCAACAACTAAACTTGTCTCCGCAAAAACTCTATCTCGCTTTCGTGTTGCTTGGGTATTGGTTCAGCTGGAACTTGCATCCTACGATTTCCTCCTCTCGGTAGTTGTCGTGGAGGCATGATTGAGGGAAAGCCAAAACCTAAGCTCTGATGCCAAACTGATGCCGCCTTACCAAGAGGATATGATCAAATCGTCTTCACAACAATATTAAAACGAAATAAAAGAATAAATTTAGAGAAGGAAAATTGCAAAGTTACAAAGCAAACTTTATTTGTTGTAAAAATAATAATCCATTCACTAATCTGTAAACGCTACAAGGCTTTATATAGAGTTTCTTCCTCCCTAATCCTAGACTTATATTAGCTAACTACCAATTATAAAATAGACCAAAACAGGAAAGCTGCTGAAAATCAGAAAACTACTTGAAAAGGAAAGCCAATGAAAATAAAAAAAAAACTACACAAAATAAGGAAACTTTCAAAACATGGAAAGTTTCTGAAAAACACAAATTCCACTTGCAGAAATTTGAAATTCAGCCTGCATCAATCTCCCCGTGTTGGAAAAAACTCGCCCTCGAGTTTGGAGCAATTTTCCACGATCAATCAAAAATCCGAGCATGGCTTTCTATCCCTTCTTTCTTCTTTTCCGAACTCGAATCAAATACGTTAATCTTCTTATACTAACAAAGAATACACTCGCATAATAAACATGGATTTTTCTAGAGGTCCTTTGAAATTGGGTATGTTTGCAAAACTTGGTATCCTGAACTAGAAGTCTAATCAATTTTAATTTTTCTTCCGACAACCGCCTAGTAGTTGTATTGCGCTCCAAGAATTCATCCCAAACCATATCTTCAAAGTAAAATCCATTGTTTTTCATCTGCATGGATCCAAAATCTTCATGATCAACCACGAATACTTCATCTTGAGATCCTTCTTTTGTAACTTCCTTATCATCCTCATGTTTCGAAATCAATAGTGGCTTTTGCATAACCAAGAATTCACCTATATCTCCATATATGATATCATCCTCTTCCTCCGAGTAATTATCATATTTTGGCTTTACCATTGGGGTTGCATCATCTTCCTCGATCAAAAGTTGTTTTTCTTCTCCACCAAGATTTCCTACAATAGGAATTTCCTCCATAAAGCCACCATTCCAACGCCTTTCATCAAGTGGAATAGGTGTTGGTTTGGATGTTGCGCTACTACAAAAAGGATTGAAAAAATCCTCTTCATAAAAATCAGAAATCTGAAAATTGATATTTGTCGGCCAACAACAATCAGTCCGCTCATCGAGTGATCTATGACGACGCGAAAGATAGAATGAATTTTTCGCAATAGTCTCGGTGTCTGACACATCATCATCCACCAAAACATTGTCATCAACCAGCGTGCTGACAACACGTTGACCCAATAGTTGAGTCAGCAACTCAACTTTTCTCCGCAAAAACTTTATCTCACTTTCGTGTTGCTTGGGTAAGGATTCAGCAAGATTCTACATCCTATGATTCCCTCCTCTCGGTTGTTGTCGTGGAGGCATGATTGAGCAGTCGAAAAGCTGAAACCTAAGCTCTGATACCAAATTGATGCTGCCTTACCAAGAGGAGACCAAATTGTCTTTCACAACAATATTGAAACGAAATAAAGAACAAAAGCAAGAGAACTGGATAAATTGCAAAGAATTGCAAAGCAAACTTTATTGCTGTAAAAATAATAATATATTCACTAAACTGTAAACCCTAGCAATTACAAAGCTTTATATAGAGTTTCTTCCTCCCCAATCCTAGCCTTATATTTGCTAACTACCAAATATAAAATAAAATCAAAATAGGGAAGCTGCTGAAAATCATAAAACTATTCAAAAGGAAAGCTAATGAAAATCAGTAAACTACTCAAAATAAGGTAACTTTCAAAATATGGAAGCTTTCTGGAAAACATAAATTCCACTTGCAGAATTTGAAGTTCTGCCTGCATCAGAGAGATCAGGTGAGTCCGCTAACGAGAGTTCTAATGATTCCCTATCTGATCTAGACATGCCTACTGCCCTTAGAAAAGGAAAAAGATCTCGTACTAAATATCCACTCTCCAATTATATTTCATACAAGAATCTTAATCCTTCTTTCAAAGCATTTTTTGCTAATGTTTGTCAAGAAAAGATTCCCAAGTCCATTCAGGAAGCAATGATGAATTGAAAGTGGAGAGAAGCTGTGATGGAAGAAATAAGGGCACTCAACAAGAACGACACTTGGGAACTAGCTGATTTGCCCTATGGAAAGAAGGCCGTGGGGTGTAAATGGGTGTTTTCTGTCAAATTCAAGGCAGATGGCTCGGCTGATCGATACAAGGTAACATTGGTCGCAAAAGGCTTCACACAAACCTATGGGATAGACTACAAAGAAACCTTTGCACCCGTGGCACAGATGAATAGAGTTTGGGGACTGGCCAATGCACCAACTTGATGTAAAAAATGCATTTCTTCATGGATACCTTGAGGAAGAAAGTGTATATGGAGCTGCCACCAGGATTTGAAGGTATTTTTGGAGAAAGAAAGTATGCAGATTAAAGAAATCTCTTTATGGGCTGAAGCAATCCCCACGTGCTTGGTTTGAAAATTTCACCAAGGTTATACAGAGTAAGGGGTATATGCAAAGCCAAGGAGATCACACGATGTTTTACAAACACAAAGGAGGGGGGAAGGTGACTGTACTAATTGTGTATGTTGATGACATCATTGTGATTGGTAATGATTATTAAAGATTTAATGGAGGAATTAGTGGAGGAAAATCTTCAAGTAATTGATTTTGTTTCCTATTATTGAAGGTTTGGTGTTACTAGAGAAATCAGTGGAGAAAAATCCTCTTTGTTTTCCATTTTCTCATAATTTCTTCTCCTATATAAAGAAGCCTCCACTATTGTATTGTATATGAATTGAGAGAGTATTATAAAAGTGATGTAGCCCTTTGGGCTCTTTGTGCCGTAGATGTAGGCCCTAGTGGCTAAATCACGTAATATCTATGTGTTTTACTTGTTTCATTTATCTCTTCGCTTTCGTTTTATGCTTTACAACATGGTATCAGAGCCTGATTTCTTTTCCTAGGTTCGGACCCCTATTTTAGGGTATTCCCTTAGCATCTGAAATGTTGTTAAGGGTTTCTCGGTGTTATTTGTGACTTGTTTGGGCCGCCAGTTTGTTCGGCAGTAACGTTCTTCGCCTTTGCCGTGTCTCTAGCAGTTTTTATTGACTTGTTTTGGCTGCCAGTGTGTTCAGTAGCATTGTCCTTTTTTTTTTTGATAGTTAAGCAAATTCAATAAATAGCGTTCAAAAGGGGAACGCGTCCCACGAGTAACAAAAAGTACCTATGGACCCAAGGAAGAAATAAAATCAATTGTCTCCTCCGGGGAGGAACAATGCCTTCTGGAATCCCAAAAGCATAAAGATGTAATAACTGTTGACTTAAGAACAACAATCGAGGATTCCTCTCCTTCAAAGGATCTATTATTCCGCTCCCTCCACAGACACCACCATAAACACAACAGCGCCATCCTCCAAAACCCACGAGCATGACCTCCCACAAAGCATCCTCTCCAAGCCTCCATCAGTCCTCTCGTAAATCTGGGCATCACCTTTAACACCCCAAACATGCCTAACAAAAGACACCAATAGTCAAAAGCCACTGGACAATGCAAAAGAAGATGATTCACCGATTCTCCATTACATTTGCACATACAACACCAGTTAACTATTATTTGTCTTCGCCTCCTCAAATTGTCAAGCGTCAAAATCTTGCCCCACACCACTGTCCAAGTAAAGAAAGCCACTTTGAGTGGCACCTTAGATCTCCACACTGTTTTTCACGGAAACGTAATCCTTGGAAAGTTTGCGAGGCAACGGAAAAATGAACTCACTTCAAACCTTCCCTGAGCAGAAGGCAACCAAACAAGTGAATCTCCACTCTGCCACAGATCTCATGCCGATACAAGAGCTCTAACTACCCATAAATATCGTCCGACTCCCAATCCTGGAAAGCTCTCATAAACCGCACATCCCAAGTAAACCTCCCGCTATCAAGCCAATAGCAGTCAGCTACCGAGACTTGCCTATCAACAGCAATCCTAAACAATCTGGGAAAAGAACAAGCCAAAGAACAATCACCACACCAAATGTCCTCCCAAAAGCATACGTCCCTACCATCCTGAACTCTGATTCTGATATGTTTTGAAAACTCATTCCATCATTTTCTAATGGATTTATAGACACCAACACCACCAGAAATCCTCACCAATCCCGAACACCACCCCCCCTCTTCACCGAACCAACACAAAATAACCCTCCTCCACACCCTATGGCGTACCACTCCATACCTCCACAACCACTTACTAGGAGCGCCCTGTTAAATAGCACCAGCCTATGGTGTTCGGTAGCATTGTCCTTGCCTTTGCCATGTCTCTGGCAGTTTTTTTTTGACTTGTTTGGGCTATCGGTGTGTTCGGTAGCATTGTTCTTCGTTTTCTCTCTTTTCTCTCATCATTCACACTTGTTATTACTCGTTATCTCAATGGCAAGTTGAACATTCATGCTCCAACTTGAGGGGGAGTATTGAAGATTTAATAGAGGAATCAGTGAAGAAATTTCCTCCTTGTTTCCCATTTTTTAATTCTTTCCATTCTCATAATTTCTTCTCTTATATAAAGGAGTCTCCATCATTGTATTGTATATGAATTTATTGAGTATTATAAAAGTGATGTAGCCCTTTAGGCTCTTTGTGCCATGGACGTAGGCCGTAGTAGCTGAATCACGTAATATCTGTGTATTCTACTTATTTCATTTATCTCTTGGCTTCCGTTTTATGCTTTACAACAATGATGACATCGAGGTGGAGGACTTGAAGAAGCCTTTTGCAAAAGAATTTGAGACTAAGGAGTTCGGAAATCTGAGGTATTTGTTGGGAATAGAAGTTGCAAGGTCAAAAAAAGAAATATTTATGTCACAAAGAAGTATATCCTTGATTTGCTTAAGGAGACCGGTCAATTGGGATGCAAACCAGAAGATCTCTTATTGACTTCAACCACAAACATGATGGTATAACCACAAGCCCAATGGTGGAAAAGGAGAGGTACCAACGATTTGTTGGAAAACTCATTTACTTATCCTATACTAGTTGCCTATGCCGTGGGAATTGTCAGGTTCATGCACGCTCCTAATTAAGACCAACTGAACGCAAGGTTGTTATAATCGGGATTCTACGTAGGATTGATGAGGGGTCCATAGGATCGGATCGAGAATCATAAGATTCTATAAAACAATTAGAAAAGTAACTCAAAGTAACTTTCTAAATCAAATATTTTGATTTAAGTAGAGAATAAGGCTAAATAACCAATCCACACACCCTAGCAAAATTAATTAACATTAAAAGATACTAAGGCAAATGACAAACACTTAAAATCAGTTTCTTGATTTCAACAAAAAATCAGCATAACAATCAAGCAAAATCTCAGAGATGAAATTAAAGTAAAACCTAGAAGAGGGAGAAAAGTAGAATTGAGCTGCCTAATTGTCTGAACAATTTAGTTGAAAGTTTACTTTTTGGTTAAAAAAAAGAAACAAAATCTTGAGATGTTCGTTTCAGAAGGCACTTTTAGGACCGGGAAATTGAGGATGCCACTGGTTTTTTGGAGTTGTATTGCCAGGAGATTGTGGTTGGAGATTCTGATAGTTGGATTTGGGCCTCTGACTCTCAGGGTTGTTTTGATGTTCGGTCCTTCTTCAGGTGTCTCACGGAAGAGCCTGGAGGTCCTTTCCTATGGAAGTCTGTTTGGCGTTCCAAGGCTCCCCTCAAGGTGGCCTTCTTTGCTTGGACCTCTGTTTTGAGAAAGATTTTAACCCAGGATAATTTGAGGAGAATGAATCAGGTGGTGGTCAATTGTTGTTACATGTGCCTACGTGATGAGGAGATAGTGGAAAGAATTGTTGGGATTTGATGCTTGGTTTGTTTGGGATTCACTGGGTTATGCCTAGATCCTCCAGAGGGTTGATTGAGGCTTGGATAGGTTGTACAGTGGGGGCACATATTCAGGATGCTTAGAGGGCTATGCTTCTGTTTGTGTGGTGGTGTATTTGGCTCGAGAGGAATAGAAGATATTTTGAAGGAAAGGAGATGCCTATTTCTATGCTTAAATTCTCTATTTTTTCCACTCTTTTTTGTTGTGCTTCAGGGAGAAATTATAGATCTTTAGAGGAGATTGTTGATTTTTTGGCCTCTTTGAAGGCTTAGAGGCCCTTTTTGGCTTTGTGTATCTCTTGGGCTTTGCTCCCCTTTTGAACGCTTTTATACAATTTTACTTGTCAAAAAAAAAAAAAAAAAAAGGAACAAAATAAATATAGAAAGAACAACAGAAAAAAAATGAAGTTCGTCTTTATTTTTGTTTCAAAATTGACAAAGAATAGGTGGAAAAATAGAATTGTTTCTGTTCCTTGCACTAAAAAAGAAAGAAGAAAAGAGAAATTAAGAAGATTAAACAAAATAGAGGAAATTTTTGAAATTTTGAACGATACCTTTGATATTCAGAGTTGATCGTCTTAACATTTGACGTTTGGTTCTTTGTCTTCTTTTTTTTTAATTTTAATTTTTTATTGTACTTAGGCTAAAGAGTTGGGCTTTATATTTAAAATGATTAAATTTATTAGTCCAAAATTAATTATAGGCCCAAATAAATTCGGAAGAAAAACAAAATAACACAATTTAGTAGAATTGGTAGGATCGTAAGATCCTATGCGATCCTACTTCCAATTTTACAGATTCTATTGAGATTCTACTTCCTAGAGATTTTGAATGGGATCGGAATAGTTTTGGCAACTTAGGATCGTAGAATCGTAAGATTCTAAGATTCAGAATCGGGATTTTAACAACTATGACTGAACGTTGCATTTAGGACCTTAAGATATCTCAAGGGCACTCCAGGAAAATGAATTTTATTCTCCAAAAATGGGAATATGGAGATTGAAGCCTACACCGATGCAGATTGGGGAGGATCACTCAGTGATAGACACTTTACTTCAGGGTACTGTACCTTTGTTGGAGGTAATTTGGTGACATGGAGGAGTAAGAAGCAAACAGTTGTGGCTAGATCAAGTGCTGAAGTTGAGTTTCGTGCAATGGCTTTGAGAATTTGCGAGTTACTATGGCTGAAGTCTATTTTAAAAGAACTGAAGTTGGAAAGCAGTAATCCTACAGGAACTCTACTGCGACAACAAAACAGCCATTAGTATAGCACACAACCAATACAACACGACATTACAAAACATGTTGAAATCGACAGGCACTTTATCAAGGAGAAAATTGAATGAGGCCTAGTTTGTACTCCTAACATCCGATCTAAAGAACAGCTAGTTGATACCTTGACTAAAGGTTTGGCTAAAGGGCAGTTTTAGGAGTTAATTGGCAAGCTGGGCATGACTGATATCTACACGCCAGCTTGAGGGGGAGTGTGAAAAAACAGATCACCAGAAAATATGGGATTCTAGGTGTGGTTGACCTAGAATCAGGTCCAATTTATTCAGGTCCAATTTATTCAGAATTATTCCCTGAATAAATTGGAATAATTCCTTCCAATTTTAGTTTCTGATTCCAACTGTTTGTACAGCTGCAAATCTTTGACTTTGTACATTTATTTCTTTCCTTATTCATAGCCTAGAGTGTAGCTGTCCTTTTTTGTAGATATAGGTCTTGTATAATTTGTAAACAATGAAGGAAATTAATATAATTCCCCATAGTTGTTAAAATCCCGATTATGGATCTTAGAATCTTACGACTCTACAATCCCAAGTTGCCAAAATGATCCCGATCCCATTCAAAATCTCTGGGAAGTAGAATCTGTAGAATCGGAAGTAGGATCTGTATATATAGGTCTTGAAAAATTTGTAAACAATGAAGGAAATTAATAGAATTCCCCATAGTTGTTAAAATCCCAATTATGGATCTTAGAATTGTACGATTCTACGATCCCAAGTTACTAAAACGATCCCGATCTCATTCAAAATCTCTGGGAAGTAGAATCACATAGGATCCTACCGATTCTACTAAATAATGTTATTTTGTTCTTCTTCTGAATTTATTTGGCCTACAATTAATTTTGGACTAATAAATCTAATCATTTTAAATATAAAGTCCAACTTTTTAGCTTAATTACATTAAAATTTAAAAACAAAAAAACAAAGAAACGAACGTCAAATGTTAGGACGATCAACTCTGAATTTCAAAGGTATCAATCAAAATTTCAAAATTTTTGTTTTGTTCTTATTAACTTCTCGTTTCTTCTTTCTTTTTTAGTGCAAGGAACATAAAGAATTCTATTTTTCCACCTCTTCTTTGTTAATTCTGAAACAAAAATAAAGGCAGACTTCATTTTTCTTTTCCGTTGTTCTTTCTATATCTATTTTGTTCCTTTTTTTTTAACCAAAAAGTAAACTTTCAACTAAATTGGAATAAAATATAGCAACTCAATTATACTTTTCTCTCTTCTAGGCCTTACTTTAATTTCTTCTCTGCGATTTTGGTTGATTGTTATGCTGATTTTTTGTTGAAATCAAGAAACTTATTTTAAGTGTTTGTCATGTGTCTTAGTATCTTTTAATGTTAATTAATTTTGCTAGTATGTGTGGATTGATTATTTCGCCGTATTCTTTTCTTATATCAAAATACTCCCTCTGTCTCAAAAAAAATGTCCTGTTTGTCAGTCACGGTTCCCCAAATAGGGCATTTAATTTGGGACGGAGGTAGTATTTAATTTAGAAAGTTAGTTTGAGTTACTTTTTTAATAGTTTTATAGAATCTTATGATTCTCGATCTCATCCTACGATTCCGATCCTATGGACCCCGATCCTACATAGAATCCCGATTTTAACAACCTTGGACTTCCCTATTCAAAACTTTCTTTAGGAATGAACACTGTTTGCGAGAATAGTCAATTTAAAATACCTTCTTCATGCTCTTGTGGTGATTATGTATGCAACCATAAAGTGGTGAGATTAGAATTTCTTATTCTTTCTCCTTGAGGTGCAAAATAGCATATAGACATTAGCAAATGCTTTTTTTATTTACAACTTTTTCACAATAGATGGATTTTACCAAATGTTTTTACAAGAATAATAATTAAAAATACAAACACTAGGAGGATAATGAACTGAAAAAGGATTTGGACAATGTAACAAAAGACAATGGATGGAACAAGGTAACAAAAGAAAATAGATGGGGAACTGAGTTTGGGACAAGGCTGTTGTTAGGGGCTTATTTGCTATTACTTATATAATATAGGGGGCTTATGTGTAATTTCTTAAACTTGTTAGTATAAATAGAATGTGGTGGAAGGATGAAAGTATTATTTCATTCTCTCTCTCTTTCCCCATCTCTCTCTCTCTCTCCCCCTCTCCCTCTCATCCTCTTTCTTCTCTTTTTCTTCTTCTTCTTCTTATATTTTACTCTTGATTTGATTATATCTTAAAGTCAACATGGTATCAGAGCATGGTTTGTAAAGCTCTAGGTGTGTAGTTGAAACCCTAGGGTAAGTTTGTGTAAACTCTAGTGGGTGTGAAGGGTTTTGAAAAGATTTCAAGATGGGATTTGTTTGCAAGGAAGTAGTGTTAATGACATCTACAATTCTACACGTACCGCAGATCCAACTCCGCGATGAGTTGGCTAGGGGTCGTAGGCAGCGCGCCCCTGTTTGGGGCGAGGCCCCGAAATTTTTTTTTTTGGCCCTGTTTTTTATTTGTTGCAGTCTCGATTGTTTTTTTTTACGTGTTCGTGTGGTTCTGCTGCAACAACGGTTTTTTCTTCGCCAGTCGTGATTCTGGTATGGTCTCCTTTGTTGCTTTCTAGGGTTTCTATGGTGATTGCGTGGTCGATTTTTTATGCATCTTAGAAAACGATAATCTTTCTAGTTGAAGTTTGTGTGTTAGAGAGTTGGTTCTCTACGTATTTTGTTGCTGCTTTTTGTTTCTGAGAATTATATACCCAGAAACTGTGTCTAGCTCAAAGGTGACTTCAAAAGAAGTTGGGTCTTCTCCTAGTCTAACTCCAGTATTGGGAAGTAGTAATGATCACCATCCAGGCCTTTGTATTACCACTGTTAGGCTGGATGAGATGAACTATATGGAGTGGGCTCAATCTGCTCGTATGCATATCACTGGTTGTAGGATAATCGACCATATCGAAAGGACTGTCACGTATCCCTCTAAGAGTGATCCGGAATTCAAAGAGTGGAGTGCAAATAATGCATTAGTTATGACGTAGTTGTTGCAGTCAATGTAGCCACAGAGCAGCAAGGATTCCTGTTTATGAAAACAACTAAAGAGCTATGGATGGCTATGGAAGAGACGTACGATTGGTAATTTTGCAAAACGATATGAACTCCAACAACAGATTTCAAGATTCAAGCAAGAAGACCAAACTCTTGCTATATATTACCACACTCTTACGTGGTAACTGGGAAGAGTTAGATTACTACCAAGACTACATACCTGTGTGTGCAGATGATGTTAAAGCATTTCATGCTATGGTAGAAAGGAATCGAATCTATGAGTTCTTGGGTGGTTTGCATCCGAGATACGAGTATGCTAGGGTACAAGTGTTAGGTAGGTATCTAACCCCTACTTTTGTTAGAGATGTATTTTTGTATATCCAGGTTGAGGAGAGTAGATGAAGGTTATACACTAAGCCTGAGCCAGAAATACCATTGTCTGAGAGGTCTGCTCTTGCCACACAACAATGGAACAAACCTAATCCTTCAAAAGGTGGGAAGCAGGATGACAAGAGCAAGTTAAGGTGGTGATCATTGTGGGCGTATGCGCCACACTAGGGAAACATGTTGGACTCTACATGGTCACCCTACTCTTGCTTATGCGAATGCTAGGCCAAGGCTTCGTCCATTTAGGGGGTTATCTACGGCACATACTGTAGAGCGTGAGACTGCTTCTACTGGTCATGCCTCCTCAGGGCCACCGAGTTCTTTGTTCGGGGCTGAACTTGATGCTATCCGACATTTACTAGCACATCATGCCTCAATTTCCACCTCTAACTTCGCTCAGACAGGTACCTCTCATTCGGCACATCAGGTTTCCACATTATCCGGTGGGCAGCCCTAGATCATTGATTCAGGAGCCACTGATCACATAACTGGTATGACATTTGATTTTTCTTCATACAGTATATGTTCTGGTAAGGATAAGGTTAAGAGTAGCTGATGGCACCTTCACCTCCATTGTGGGGAAGGGCACTGTGTTTTAGGACTTTGACACGGGGAAGACGATTAGAAGTGGACGTGAGGACAATGGCTTGTATTTGGTGAACGCGAGCCCAACTTCTTATTATGTTGCAAATCAATCTAGTGTTAGGAATAGTATTATCAATAAAGATCTAGTAATAGACTAGGTAATTTACCTCTTCGTGTTTTGAAGCATGTGCTTCCCCAGTTTGCTTCTGTTAAATATTTTGAGTTAAATTGTGAAACATGCGTTCTTGCCAAACAATGTCGTGTTTCTTATTCTACTAGTATTAATAAAAGCACAGCTCCTTTCCAACTTGTTCATTCTGATGTGTGGGGTCCTGAATCTACTATTTCATTACTTGGTTTTCATTACTTTGTTGTGTTTGTTGATGACTTTAGTCGATATACTTAGCTTTATCTTATGAAAACCAAAGATGAATTTCATTCTATTTTTAAAACCTTTTATAGGATGTCCCCTCAAAATCCTTCGATCTAATAACGGAGGAGAGTTTATGTATGGTGGTCCTGCCTTTTTTTTTTTGTTGATAACAGGATTGTCCATCAAACCTCCTGTGTTGATACACTATAACAGAGCGGTGTAGCTGAAAGAAAACACCGTCATATTACAGAGGTTACACGTTCTCTTCTAATTGGGAAGGGAGTGCCTAAAAGTTACTGGGCTGATGCAACCTTAACAACTACATACCTTATCAATCGCATGCCTTCTAAGGTTCTTCGCCATCAATCCCCCCTCTCTGTCTTACACCATAGCATTGCCTTGTTTACTGTCGCTCCGAAAGTGTTTGGTTGTGCTTGTTATGTTCACATTCATCATCACAATGACAAAATGGACCCTAAGGCAATCCGATGTGTCTTTCTTGGATACTCTGCAACTCAAAAAGGGTATCGATGTTATAACCCTACCACTCATTGTCACTTTGTCTCAATGGATGTTACATTCTTTGAGTTTGTTCCCCTTTTTTTCCACTTCTCGAGTCTCTACAGGGGGAGACTACCATACAGGTAGAGAATCTGTTGTCCATTCAGAGGGAATGCCCCTTTCCTTTGCATGTTCCCATTCAGGGGGAGCTTCTTACTGAGGTGCCTACGTATAGTCCTCCTAACACTAATGATTTGCAGTAGGGAAAGCAGCCAATTGTCTACACTAAGAAGGCAAAACAAGTTATTGACCCACTCCAGAACCAAGAAGTCTCCCTCGATCTAGGTAATTCCTCAGTTGACGTTGACATTGATACTTTTGATTCTTTTCCCAATAGCATTCTTGTTGATCTTGATGTCCCTATTGCCTTTCGTAAGGATGTTCGTAGTTGTACAAAACATCTCATATCTCAGTTTGTATCCTATGATGCCTTATTTCTAACACATCGTGCTTTTCACTTCGTGTATCTCCTCTGTATCTGTTCCTTCTAGTGTTTCAGATGCTCTCAGTTAAACTCCATGGAAGAAAGCCATGCTTGAAGAGATGAAGGCCCTTGAGAAGAATGGTACTTGGGGTATTGTTTCATTACCTGGGGGTAAGAAACCAGTAGACTGCCAATGGTCTACACAATAAAGTATCATGCAGACGGAACAATTGAGAGATATAAAGTCCGGTTAGTTGCAAAGGGCTTCACTCAAACCTATGGGATTGATTATCTGGAAACATTTGCTCCAGTTGGCAAGATGAACTCTATATGTGTCCTTTCTTTTGTAGCTAATTTGAATTGGCCTTTACATCAGCTGGATGTAAAGAATGCTTTCCTTCATGGTGAGTTGGATGAAGAGGTGTATATGACTATGCCACCAGGTTTATTCTTGCCAATGGTCAAAATTTAGTGTGCAAGCTAAATAAAGCCTTGTATGGGTTAAAGCAGTCGACACGTGCTTGGTTTGAGAGGTTTAGCATTGCTGTGAAAAGAGTAGGGTACACACAAAGTGAGGTAGATCATACTCTCTTCATTAAGAACCATCGGGGCTGCACCACTGCCCTTATTGTATATGTTAATGATATTGTTATCGCTAGAAATGATTCAGAAGAGATTCATCAAATGAAGTCATTCTTAGGAATGGAGTTCGAGGTTAAAGACCTCGGATTATTGAGATACTTTCTTGGCATCAAGGTGTGCAGATCGAAGAAAGGGGTATTCATTTCTCAACGAAAGTATGTGTTAGATTTGTTGGCTGAAACAGTCTGGCTTGGAGCTAAACTTATTGATATTCCCATTGAGCAGAACCATAGGCTTAATGATGTAGATGGAGACCCATTAGATGAAGTGGGAAGATTTCAACGATTGGTTGGGAAACTATTTTACCTATCTCTCACGTGCCTGGATATTGCCTACGCTGTTAGAGTGATTAGTCAGTTTATGCATGCTCCACGTACACCTCACCTTGAGGCAACTCATTATGTTCTTCGCTACCTCAAGGGTTCACCTAGTAAGGGGATATTATTTGGCCGTCATAGCCACTTGCGTGTTAAAGCCTATACTGATGCTGATTAGGCAAGGTGATCTACTTCAGCATATTGCACACTTGTTGGAGGTAATCTTGTTTTATGGAGAAGCAAGAAACAGTCTATAGTAGCTAGATATAGTGCAGAAGCTGAGTTCAAATACATGGCACATGGAGTTAGTGAGTTGTTATGGCTACGAACGATGTTGGGTGAGTTGGGTTATCCTGTTCGCGAATCAATAAAATTGTATTGTGACAATAAGGCTGCTATTAGCATTGCCCACAATCCAGTTCAACTTGGCAGGGCAAAGCGCATTGAAGTCGATCGACACTTCATTAAGGAAAAGCTTTGTCTTGGGCTGATTTGTACTCTATACGTCAACACGCATAATTAGGTTGCTGATGTTTTAACTAAGGGTGTGAGCAAGACTTGTTTGCAAAATATGTTATTCAAGTTGGGTATGATAGATATCTTTGCACCAGCTTGAGGGCGAGTGTTGTCAGGGGCTTATTTGTTATTATTTATATAATATTGGGGCTTATGTGTAAATTTTGAAACTTGTTAGTATAAATAGAATATGGTGGAAGGATGAAATTATTTTTTCATTCTCTCTCTCTTTCCCCATCTCTCTCTCTCTTTTCCTCTCATCCTCTTTCTTCTCTTTTTCTTCATCTTATTATACTTACTCTTGATTTGATCATATCTTCAAGTCAACAAAGGCAAGAAAAGATGGGTTGCTCAGAGACATTTGTTATTTCAATTTGAGGGTAAAATAGTTATTTCAATAATAGAAAAGAATCGGCAAATGTTTTGTCAAACTGACAAAAAAGCTCTTCTAAAATATAATTTCTAGACACTATCCCATGACTGAAGTGAAAGTGATGGCTTCTGATTCTCTTTTTCTTCTGCGCAGAAGCAAAAGTAAAAGATATGCCAAACGAGGCCTAAGTGCACACATTTTATCAAAGTTGAGATGTTCCTCGCACAACAAAATCATAGTCTTTTTTTTTTTTTCATGAATGGGGTGGTATCATAAAATCAAAAGATATATCAGTATAGTACAATGGGAGGAGAGGGCATACCACAACATCCTAGAGAATAGAGTACATCCATTTCCAATAGGAAAGAAAAAGAAAAGAAAATAAATGGCAATGGAGCAAACTGATACTAAGGTAATGCGGCTAAGGTAATGCCGCATGAAGAGATGTCGAATTTGCATCCAGAACATTGAACTAGCAAGCTCTGAGGGAGTGGACTCAATAGCCTGATGGAGTCTCATTTTTCTTTCCTTCCATAGACCCCAAATAACAGCAGCAAAGAGCTGACTATGAAGAGGATTACGAACATTCTGTTGAAACTAAGAAACCAATTGAAGAAGCACGCATCAGATGCAGCTCTGCAATTCACACAAATTGAAGCCATTTGTATACCTCGCTTCTATAGATTACAAAAAGAAGCAATTCTATCCAGCAGCACCAAACAAGTAGTAGCGACTGAACACCTAGGTCTACCTCCACTCCAACATAAAATACTCCAAGAAACAACAGGATGTTGAACCCTACACCTCTGCCAAGCTCTTTTGAAACTAAATCTCCCCCTATCCCAAAGCCATCCATCAGTATTAACAGAAATAGGGACCCCCTGTAGAAAGGATCCCAAAGGATTGAAAGCTGTAGAGGTCAACAAACTCCAATTCCAAGAACCATCATCCATGAGAGCACTCAGTGTAGAATTTCTATCAAGAGATAGAGTTATGAGATTTCTATAGGAGAAGTGTTGTGACAACAACTGACCCTGGTACCAAGGATCTCCAAACAGGCTAATAGAGTACCATTTCCAATTTTGATTGATACCTCTGTAGCCATAATGTCCCTAACCTCAAGCATATATCTCCAAATTATAGAGTGAGATGCAGAGGGAATAACCAACCAAAAAGAAGTGTGAAGACAAAACTTGGCTTTAAACCACTCTACTCAAAGTTTGTCCTTGCCAGTAATGAAATCCCAGGCTAATGAGCACATAGAGGAAGTTTCAATATCCTTTAACCTCCTCAGCCCCAATCCTTCTTTTGAAGTAGTCCTGGTAACTTGATTCCAACTAATGATAGGCATCCTCTTTCTGGTATCTGAACTTCCCCAAAGGAAATCTTTACATAGATGCTGAACTGTATATTTTACAAACACTGGGAGCTTAAACACAGAACACCAAAACAACAACAAAGGTTGAACAACAGTTTTAAGCAACTCCACTTTACCTGCAGTAGATTATGTTTTAGTCCTCCGAGTAGACAATTTGGCTGTGAGTTTATCTAACAAGGGTTGACACATATCCTTCTTCAGCCCAGAACAGCTCAGAGGTAAGCCCAAATATCACACAGGAAGGGAAGCTACAGTACAGTTCAGAGTTGATGAGATAGCTCTCCTTCTCTTCACAGCTTTGGAGAAGAACATGTTACTCTTATCCTGAGTAACAGCTAAACCAGACTGTTGTTCAAAAGTAGGCAACAAAATTTTAATAGCAACAACACTAGAGAAAGAGGCCTTGCACACAATTAACAAGTCATCAGCAAAGAACAAATGGCAAAGGTCGGATCTAGTTTTCAGAGCAGCAGGGGCTAATATGACCATTGATCACCTCAGCAACAAATATGCAAGAAAAATATTCTGTTACCAAGGTGAAGAGAAGAGGGGAGAGAGGACATCCTTGCCTTAGACCTCTTTGAGGTTGAAAAAAAACCCACTGGGGAACCATTCAACAATATAGAATAATGCACTGAGCAAACACACTCTTGAACCCAATCAATCCAGCTTTCACCAAAACCATAATTCTTCAATAAAGCAGTTCAAAACTGCCATGAAACTGAATCATAAGCTTTTTTCAAATCCACTTTCAGAGCCATTGAGGAGTGATTTTTGTTGTTGAAATTTCTGATTAAATCATGTGCAACAATCATGGCATCCTGCAATTTTCTACCTATAACAAAAGCATGCTGCTCCACTCCAATTAGATTATTCAGTACCAGAGCAAGCCTTGAAGCCATAATTTTAGCAATAATCTTGTATAACAAATTGCAGAGAGCAATAGGCCTAAAATCAGAGACTGTACCAGCATCAGATTTTTTTGGAATCAGAGTGATAAATGTACTAGCAGTACCTATAGGAAGTTTAGACTCCAAAAAGAAATGTTGAATTGCAGTCACTACATCATCACCAATTAGAGACCAAAATTGTTGAAAAAACCTTGCAGGGAAACCGTCTGGACCTGGTGATTTATCAGGATGAAAGTCCATGACAACCTGTCTAACCTCTTCAGCAGTTACAGTAACTTCTAAAGAAGAAGCTTCAGCAAATGTAAGAGTCCTCCTAGGAGGAATCAAAGGATCCAAAGAAGACATTAAATTAGCTTGAGAGTACAGATCCTTACAGTAATCCACAATCATAGTTTTGATACTGTCCTCCATTCTGTTGATATTCCTGTTCTGCTGCATTCTGCTGTGGAAAAAATTAGTACACTTATTATTGTCTTTTAACCAGAGAACTCTAGACTCCTGAGCCATGAACACCTCTTCATTTGTTAAAGCAGCCTCCAGCTTCTTCCTAGCTTCATTTTCTGCATCAATAGTGTCTCTATCCATAGGATCAGCCATGAGCTTAAGTTGAGTTTACTGCAGGTTAGCTCTAGACTCAATCACTGCAGCCCCAATGTCCCCAAACAGATTTCTACTCCACTCCCTGACAGCCTGCTTCACATTTTTAAGTTTCTTCTGTAACCTATGAATAGGAGACCCAGCCACAAAAACCTGCCAAGCTTGAGTAACAAGAGGGACAATAAGACACCATACTTTCAACAACCTGAATGGCTTAGGACCATAAGAAACAATAGACTCTAAAGACACCATCATAGCACAATGATCAGACAACAAAGCAGGGCATAATTGAACCTTGGAAGATTGAAAAGTTTGACACCAATTCCTATTAACCATGACCCTATTCAGCGTGGCATAAATCCTAGACTGATAAGCCTGTCTATTACGCCATGCCCATGAACCATTGAGCACAGGTAAATCAATCAACTCAGCTTGAGACACCATATTGTTGAACTGATCAATTACTCTCTGTGAAATTGCAATACCTCCCTTCTTTTCAGAATGATATCTCACATTATTCCAATCCCCCACAGTGATCCAAGCTCCTTGAATACCAAAGGAGAGTTGGATAACAGCATACCAGAGCTTTAATCTGTTTCTCTCAACATTCACAGCATATACCGAAGTACAAAAAAACTGGACTTTGGATGGAAGATGAGTAACTTGAATAAATAAAAATTGAACATCTTCACCTATCAAATCCACCTTAAATACCGTAGGATCCCAGCCAACCCATATCCTCCCCAAGTGTTGTGAAGAGTAATTATGCAACCAAAACCAATTGCTTTTAACATTAGAAGAAACTACAGAAAACCTATCTTGTTTCAATCTTGTTTCCAAAAGACAAACTAGAGAAAGAGAAGAAGAATTAATCCATTTCCTTACCTCCCTCTGCTTCCAAGCCTTGTTTAGCCCCCTAACATTCCAAGATGCAGTCATTGAGAAGAAACATTAGGGGGTAATCTCCCAGTCTTACTTCTAGTAAGCCTATCATTCATCACTGGCTGAGTATTCTTAGTCTTTTTACCTTTTCCAGTAGCTTGAACAGGAGTAGAAGAAGTAGACTAATTTTCTTTCTGAGTTGAAACCCTCATGGGCATGTTCAATACTTGCTTTTCAGCAACTCCTATCCCAGGTGATTGAGACTCCACAAGATATTCTCTAACATCCCCCACCTCATTACTATCTCTAACAATTTTCTCCTTGGCAAGTGATGTCTCAGCAGCATCAAGAGGATCAATATCCACAAGCAACCTAGTAGCAACACCAGCATGGATATCAGTCACACTATGATCACCATCCAACACCACAACCGCAGGCTCACCTCCAGTCATTTTTCCACCATCCATGTCATCTTGTAGACCCTCAAAAGTGTTGGATGTCTTCACACTAACACCACGTTCAGTAGTTTTCGCACTACCAGTGACCACCGCAGCCTCATCAGCTACAATAACCTCCAATGGGTCATCCAAATTACCACCTTCTCCATTGTTAACTTTTTCTATACCATCAGCAAACAATGTAAAAGAATTGGATGTCTCCAAACCATTCACAGCACCATGAGTAACACAATGCACATTCTGTTCAGACATACTATCAATCAGCTTCCCCTTTTGTTTAACCACCCAACGATCAGTAGTTTTCTTGGGCTTTGCTTGCAATACCTTCCTTGGACAGTTATCTTCCTGATGGTTCACTCGTTTACATAGAGAACTCAATTTTGGCCTCCATTCGTATTCAAAATTAAGACAACAATCTTCACCATGAATATTAAGGTCCATCGAGTCTGGGAGATCATCATTAACCCAATCTCCACCATAACTCTTAACAAACCCTCCTTTGTCTCGATGAAGAGTAGGATCATCCATATATATAGGCTTCGAGAAGGAGGAACAAACCTTGGAGATCACCACAGCCTTGCGACAATGGACTGGTAAATCGTGGATACAGAGCCAAACTGGAATTGTTTTTTATTTTTTATATTTTTTCCTAGTTGGTACTCACACACACTTGTCTCTTCTGAGACTTGAACTCCTGACCTTCCTTTGGGAGGTAAGAGGTTGATACCGCTAGGCCACTGGCGCGTTGGTAAACTGGAATTGTTTCGAGAACATCTTTCTCAAGGTTCACATTCTTACACCTTTTCTTAAGTATGATTGGCCAACCTTCAAAAGTATGAACCCTAGACAGAACTTTCTTAACATCCTCATCAGCCTGAAAGCGCACAATGAAAAAACCTTTCTTCACATACACCACCATAGGACCTTTGCCCACCACTGTTCCACATAAGTTTTGAAACGATGATATTAAGGTCACTTTCCCATTACATAACCCATCACAGATGTACTCCAGAAGTCGATTTCATCAGCAACACCCTCCACCGAGATTGACACCTTCAATCCACGGCTGTCACTAGGGAACTACAAATTCGTAAACTGTTCCGTAGTGTTACCAAAACAACTTTGCCATGATGGCCTTGATGGGGATTACTTCCGGCCTGGAGAGATCGTCGGCGGTTGGGGGGAGGAGGTTTGACCCTTCTCCTTGAGGCAAACAATCCCCGTCCCAGATGACAGTGAGCATGCAAAATCCTAAATCGCCTCTGATAACAAAATCTTATTGTCAGTTAACAAAACAATTAATAAAGTGACATAATTAATAGAAGTATTCTACCTTGATTCCAAAGTTGTGTGTGTAATTTGCATCGTATAATGAAGTCATGGAAGAGCAGATTTATGTAGCAATAATGAAAATTAGAATTAATTTAAAATTGAATTGATAATTGTAGTCCCCAGGCTTAAAACTTTTTTTTCAAGGCAAAAAGTGTAAGAAGTTAGATTGGTAGATGCAGAGAGTTGAAGCCTAGCTCTCCAAAATCCACCGGAGGCACTAACCCACTGTGCTATCGAGACATCTGCCCAGACTTAAACTTGGGCTTCGAGAAAGAACTATTTGAGCATGAATGATATAATAATATTATTAAGAGCATAAGATATATGACAACAAATGTAAACTATTCTTGTCCTAATTATTTCTTTGGGAACATGAAATATAGTGTGAGTCATGGCTTATAAGCAAATATTGGAAATGAGGGGAAAATATTGAAAAGTGTTTGTGAAGGAGTTTTAGGTAGAAACAAAATTATAATAAGAAAGAAAGAAATAGTTATAATGATAAATTTATGTACTCTTGTAGAAATATTTCATATCCTGAAACGTAAAAGTTACATGCAATAATAATTGAGAAATAGTGGAGATCAAAAGTAATAATGATCTTAGTGTAATAATAAAGAGGATTGGTGAGAATTTAACTAGTTCTTGTTATTATTATTATTATTACATGTCTTAGTCTTTTGCCCCTTTTCTAATAGAAGCGTTAACTAGGGATGGCAACGGGGTAGGTATGGGGCGGGGTTGCCTAAACCCTACCCCGCCCCGTTTATCAATTTCCAGTACCGAACCCAGGATGTGTTTGAAGGCGCGCCTAGGCGCGCCTACGCTTGAGGCTCAGGTTTAGTGCCTGTTGTCACCCTAAGCTCACTGATGTTTACTAGGCGCGCGCCTCGGTTGCGCCTTGTCCTGTTTGTCAGGTGCGCCTAGGCGCGCTTCACTGATATTTGTTTAAAAAAATACGATTGTTCTATTTCTTAAGCCAAAAAGGGTACTTTTGGCAACTTAATAAACAAAAAAAAAGCTCAATCATACGATATAAGGAACTTTTGTTCAAAAGAATAAAAAAATAAGAAAGCCCAAGAGTAAAGTGTTAACCGAACAATGATAGAATGAGATTGTGAGACGAAGACGAAGCCCTAGTTGCAGAGATGAACGACGAAGCCACGTCAGCTCTTTCTTTTCTTTTCTTTTTTTCTCTCTTCTCCTCTAGATCTCTCCTCTCTTCTTATCTTTGTTTACATCTCTTTCTTCGTCTGGTTCTCTCATCTCTCCGTCTTTTATTTTTTTGCTCTGTTTTTTCTTTTTCTTTTTCTTTTTTTCTTGTTAACAATTTATTTTTCTTGTTAACATATTTATTTCTTTTTGTGCTTTGTTTTGCCATTCAAAAAGCACATTTTGCTTTGCCTTTCAAAAAAACAAATTTGTGCTTTGTTTTATGGTTGTTGGTGGATTTACTTTTTTATATTTGATATTAATTTTTAGAATATTGATATGACTTATGAGATATGAATGTTATTATGCTAGTTTACATTTTCAATTGTGCGCCTCACTTCACTCAGGCGCGCGCCTCGCGCCTAGGCTCCAAAGGACCTCTAGCGCCTTGGGCCTTTAATAACTATGATCCTCGTTTGGTGAACCAATCATAGACCCCGTTGTCGCCCCGTCCCAACTTGTTAATTGTGTTCCAATGTGAAAAATGGAGAGAGAGAGAGAGATTAGATCAAATACTGGAAGGATAGAAACCATTGATGTGTGTGTGTGTGGCTGAAATCAGATTTTGAGAGGAAAGATACATATACATGTATATATATATAGAGAGAGAGAGGGAGATGTATATATGCTTATATATTATACAAAATCCAAAGCAATTTCGCACCAAGCAAGTGTATGACAGAGGGATGTTGAGAGACAAGGGAAAGAGAACCGATGAACACAGATTGGTAGATGGCTAAGGCTTTGGAAGATCGGTTGGCTCACGGACTTGCGATCTGATCGAATGGCTGACTACTCACGATTTGCTCCTAAACAACAAAACGATTTGGGGATTAGTTTCAAATAGGTTCAAAACGAGTGGGCTGACAATGGTCATTTTGTTGTGGTCTTAATGGTGGAAATTATGCCCATGTGAGTTCTTAGAGTTCTGAAGAACAAATTTTTGCATATAATATCCTTTTCAATGATGAATTTGCTTGACGCTTTCACATTGCTGCACTATAAAACTTTTCAGTTATTTATGGTGTTGGGTTTTTTGATCCGTGCTGCTAATCTGCTTATTTGTACATCGAGATTAATTCAATAACTCTGTGGCTCACATGTCCTCTTCCAGCAGGTTTAGGCGCTAGCAGTTCAAATTATGATTGTACACAGCATTATGAATACATCTTATTTGCTCAACCCCAATATTGAGTTGAATCTCAAGTTTTCAGACCTCTAAGTACCTGATGTTTACCTAATCATGTGCAGGGTCCTCCACTGGCTGGGAAGTATGATATGGGAGCCATATGTATGCAAGAGCATTCAGAAAAGCTCCAAAGCCTAGTAAATGATGCCTTAGACAAAGGAGCTGAAATTAAAGGCCGGGGAAGTGTTGGCAATATTGGTGCAGGTGCAGTTGATCAGTACTTTCCTCCCACCATAATTGTAGATGTAAATCACACAATGAAGTTGATGCAGGAAGAGGTATTTCTATTTTTATCTGACTACCAGATTGTGTTAGAGCTGGCATGCAAATGAATTATATATTTATCTGTTTTCTGCTTTTATCATATTCTGAAGAATGCATTGGTACCTTAATGAACTACGGGAAGTGGATTTTTTTTCTATAGTGGGCATGTGAAACACATTTCTTATCTTCTCCTTGGTTCCGTGGATGACTGCATGCTAATCTTTATGACCTCCATTTATGTCCAGGCTTTTGGACCAATCATGCCAATAATGAAATTCAGCTCTGATGAAGAGGTTGTCAAGCTTGCAAATGACTCGAAATATGGGCTTGGGTGTGCTGTGTTTTCTGGCAGTCAG
The DNA here is from genome assembly GCF_030987335.1 of Cornus florida. Lineage (NCBI taxonomy): Eukaryota > Viridiplantae > Streptophyta > Magnoliopsida > Cornales > Cornaceae > Cornus > Cornus florida. The sequence continues at coordinate 16,828,791 of NW_026775571.1, read as the reverse complement.
CGCAGAGCCAAGGAGATAGCTTCCCAATTACATTGTGGAGTGGCTGCTATCAATGACTTCGCATCAAATTATATGTGTCAGGTAATCTTTTGTTGAAGAAGTTGTAATTGATACTTCTATACATTTGCTTAAATGCAAACAGGCAACAAAGTTTTCAATAGAGTTATTGAAACTTTTTTTAGAGACTGTTTCTTTTGCCTTTGTTTCAAATAGAAGTTGTTTATCTTATATTTAAACTGACTATATTTTAATTCTCACTCATATCATTGGCTAGGTAATTCACTTCAGTGATACCGAGATAATATAATCTGAAAGTATGTATATGCTGAAATAATGGAGCCAAAGGAAGAGAAAAAGTAATTTTGTTTGGAAATAAAATCGGTACTAATATATAATTGTTCAACAGTTATGTGCACATCCTATTCCTTCATGTAAGAGCTGTTTCCGTGTTTGTTGGTCTAGAATTTATAAAAAAAAAAATTTAGACTCAAATCAGTCCATACAATTGTATATGTCAACCCATCAGCCTACTAATCTTGGTAAATTGTGCGGCACTAAAGAAATACCTAACGTTTTTTTACAGTCACTGCCTTTTGGTGGAGTAAAAGATAGTGGGTTTGGAAGATTTGCTGGTGTGGAAGGATTGCGAGCTTGCTGTCTTGTAAAATCAGTTGTGGAGGATAGATGGTGGCCTTATATCAAGACTAAGATACCAAAGCCAATTCAGGTCAGCTTTGTCACTTCTGAAGTTGAATTTGTGTGAAGGTCCCTATACTTGCAAACTGATAGTTTCTCTCTTTCAAATCTAGTATCCTGTTTCCGAGAACGGGTTTGAGTTTCAGGAATCACTTGTAGAAGCATTGTATGGCCTAAGTATATGGGATCGTCTGCGGGCACTAGTCAATGTCTTGAAGATTCTTTCAGAGCATGGATCTCCTGCTGGCAATAAGAAAAGAAATGACTAGGCTTTGACACTATACAGGCTTGGCAACAAATTTTCACCGATTTCCTGAATTTTTCTTTGGTTTTCATTAATACTTGTTAGGTTTTCTGGAGGACTAACTCTGCAGTAATTCCTCCATGCTGTCGAATTTTCACCAATTCTGTTTGTATTTGTCGCTAAAGAAGGCATATATTGAGTTGACATGTACATTCTGAAATGCAGACGATGAAAATGTTGACGCTGTATCTTAAAACATTTTCTTCCGAACAGGGATTTCAATTTCATGCATCCATCTAATGCATATTTGTAGGCTGGTATGTAAAAGAGCACATATTCAAGTTAGATTTCAATTAACAATCACATATATTGGTGAGGTTTTTCTGTTGGAATCAATTTTTATCTACCATTGCAGACCAGCTGATAAATTCCATGAAAATCTAAGAGGAAGAACCTCAACTTTAGAATGTCAACATATTAATTATGAGTAAATTGTCTTATAGCGCATTATCAATTTATCACCACATTTTTACTTGGGGAAAACGGTCATAGTGCACATTTAAAGCCCTCAATTTCAAAACTTTCCTAGTAGCCATCTGGTGCTATCGCAATTTGTGTTGGTGTGTTGTGTGGACATGGGTATCTTGTTATATGGGTCGACTCAAACATGACATAATAATTACAGTTTAATAAATATGTTAATACTTGACAAGACATTTTTTATTTGAAAGGTTTATAAACCGATTGGTCGAACATGAACACCATGTCTTAATTCGGATCGACAAACGGATATTGTCCCAGTGAATTTATTTACTAAAAAGTGATTTGCGCACATATTGAAAGTGGTGCTCGAAGGGCAGTTTGATAATTCTTATTTTTCACAAAATCATAAATATTTCACCTAATTTGTATACTAAAACTATAAATTTATATATAATTATTAGAAAAATTACCGAATGTACATTTAAAGTCCTCGAATTACACAAAATTTTCGTTCAAAAATGTGTTATTGTACATGGCAACCTAATGCATTTTACAGTGAGTGCACTGGTGAGACTTGCTCTTACCAAAATATATACGTACGTGGATGGTACATTTCACTCTTTACATAGGTTAAACATACCCTTCAAATAAACCAATGTCCTTAACTATATGTAACATCTTTCATGACTAGCAAATTTTTTTTCTTCTAATGGACTCATTTTAATTTAGTTCAAAGTGTATAAAATTACATTGCATTTCAACACAATTTATGACAATCACTGTCCTAGAATATGTTGATCAACAACTCTTTGCAGTTGAACACAGAACTCTAAGCCTTTTTTTTTCTTTTTTTTTTTTTGCTTTTCTAAATGAAGATAATACAAGGAATTTCCTCCCTAGGACAAAAAAGAAGGAATTTCCTCGCACCAAATATCATTCACATTTAAGTGCACGAGTTATCTCCCATGTAGCTGCACCATATTCTTGCATTAGACTGTCGTCGAGTCCACGCTCATGCCCTGTACAATTCACTAATGCAACAGTAAATCTCTCGTTCTCCAGCGAAGAAGGATACATGATTTGTTCTTCCTGAGATCAAAACCAAAAAAAAAAATTGAAATAGAAACAGATATTAAGAGCGAACAAGAAAGATTCACTAATGCAAACATACAATTTATTAGTGGAGTACCTAGTTTCTGGCTGACAGTGAATTTTCAATACAAGAAAGATTAAATTTTCAATATGAGAATTGTGATACAGTGTTAATATATGCACACACATATATATAGCAATAACTGAATAATTCAACAGGAAAGAGGCTGCACCCTTTTGCCTACTCTTATTAAAGCTTGAAATAGTAGATTTCATCATTTGCTTCTTGTTATTCAATTATCAGAAACAACACTGTTATTAAATTTTTGTCTGGTAGTTTTATGCATGCTTTTCTGTGATTACAAGGATGATGAGAAATAAAATCAAATGTAGATTATGGCATTACCACAATTGCTCCCCTAATCAGATTCAGAAAAGAAAAAAAAAAAAATTGTTTGGAGATTACCTCAGGTAACTCGTAGAAGTCATCAGGAGATATTTGCAGTAACTCTGTAGCAGTTTGACCACTACACCATGTAAAAACTTTTGCACTCTCATCAGCAAGAGTTATTTTCAAATGGAAAGTGCGCACAACTTCATCATTGCAACTGCAATGACAGAATTGACACTCAACACCACCGTAAGGTGTCTTCTCAACAAAATGACCGCAACAGGCATGTGAAAATCTCGTATTTACATGACAATGTTCGATTTGGTCAAGCCAAACTGTACATATCTGCAAATTTTCACCAAAGGGGAAAACGCTAGGTTAGGGAACGAGTACAAATGCTCCAATATGCACCATATTCTATACCATTTGACAAGACTTACAATTTTATCTTTTATTTTATTTTGTTCTATTAATAAGTATATGTGTGCCATCTGCCGCTTGATGCAGTTTTCATATAACAAGGATAAAACATAATGTATTGACTATAGATAAAATTGAAACATCTTTTCCTACCAATAAATAAATAAGGGAAGAAGACAGAGTAAGCAAAATGAAGCACAGAAAAGGCATTCAGAAGTTTTTTCATGAAAGATGAGTGCAAGCCAAATTTTCATAAGAAATCCATACATGTGTACTGCTAGTCTGGCTGGATAGATCAGAAAGATATGATAACTTGTGAAGACAAGATGAGTTCAGCAATGCTGGCAAGCAACTAAGGTTGATAAATGAAGCTCCAACATCATTCTCAAACCACAATACTTCAAGGCTGTTTAAAAAAAAAATGCAATGGATGAGACATTCCATTTACACTATCAGAATAACAATGAGCAGCATAAACTACAAGCCATAAAATTTTAAGAGAACTATTTTACCCACGACGATTTGAGGAATTTAGAAATAAGCTTCAAGCGATCAAATCATCATTCATAGTTAATTCATAAAATATTATTATTATTATTATTTATGGAAATGAAAAGGTGATAAAATGTGGAATATGCTCACCTTTTTTGTTTTGTCATAGAGCATGTCAAGCCAGATATATATACAGTGTGACCAAGGCCTAGTCTTCCCAATGACCTAAGAAACATAATTTCAGGCCAAGAATATATAAACTATGAAGAAGTTGTTGAAGGAATGAATGTAATCCAATTTTACAATGGAGAATTTAGTCAAGTATTAGTACCAAGATCCAACAAAATGCAGCTTTGCCCAAATTGCACCAGTGGTATCTTTAATCCTCAATGAGAAAATAGAATCCGTAGTTTTTCTTTCTCCCATCATGTCTGTAACAACACCATAGAGGCTGATGCTTGTCATCTTGTCACGAAGATCATTTACAAATGACTGCAAGACTTTGAAAATGTAAGCAAGGTTAATAAGAATTCATCACACAAGAAAATGACCACATGTGCGTAGAGAACACAGAAACTAGATAGAATAATTGAAGCCCTGTTCTTGACTCAACTTCAGAAAATCAAGAACTAAGAATCAGACACTTTTACGAAGGTGATATGTTCATAATCAGTGTTGTTAAAGGCGCGCCTAGGCTCGAGGCTCAGGTTTAGCGCCCGTTGTCATACCAGGCTCACTGATGTTTACTAGGCGCGCGCCTCGGTTGCGCCTCATCCTGTTTGTGAGGTGCGCCTAAGTGCGCCTCACTGATATCTGTTTAAAAAAATACGATTGTTCTTTTTCTTAAGCCAAAAATGGTACTTTTGGCAACTTAATAAACAAAAAAGAGAGCTCAGTCATACGATATAAGGAACTTTTGTTCAAAAGAATAAAAAAATAAGAAAGCCCAAGAGTCAAAGTGTTAACCGAACAACGATAGAATGAGATTATGAGACGAAGACGAAGCCTTAGTTGCAGAGATGAACGACGAAGCCACGTCAATTCTTTCTTTTCTTTTCTTTTTTTCTCTCTTCTCCTCTAGATCTCTCCTCTCTTCTTATCTTTGTTTACATCTCTCTTCATCTACTTCTCTCATCTCTCTGTCTTCTTTTTTTTGCTCTATTTTTTCTTCTTTTCTTTCTTGTTAAGAATTTTTTATTTTTAATTTTTGTTAACATATTTATTTCTTTTTGTGATTTGTTTTGCCATTCAAAAAACACATTTTGCTTTGCCTTTCAAGAAAACAGATTTGTGCTCTGTTTTATGGTTGTTGGATGCTTGTATAGATGGATTTACTTTGTTATATTTGATATTAATTTTTAGAATATTGATATGACTTATGAGATATGAATGTTATTATGCTAGTTTAAATTTTCAATTGTGCGCCTCACTTTACTCAGGCGCGCGCCTCGCGCCTAAGCTCCAAAGGACCTCCAGCGCCTTGGTGCGCCTTGGGCCTTTAATAACTATGTTCATAATGGAAATGTGTAGGAATTCAGGTACCTACACTTCATGGACATTCTTAGACATGTGTCGTACACCAAATGTACGTGTATATAATTCAAAATCAATTTCACTATTTCAGACGCTTTATGGCCATCTCAAACACTTATGACTTGTGTAGAACATACACACCTCCACAGGAGCCATGTCCAACAGTCTTGGAAGCAAGATGGCTACACCCCAAACTCAAACTTTCATTTTTTAAAGAAAATTTGACATTGTACACATATCCCCCGCAAGTCAAGAAATTCTTTAATGCAAAACATGAAAAGGAACGTAGTAAGAGAGTAACAAAAAAGAAATAATACATAAAATAGTAAGAGAGTAACAGTAGTATGTAAAATAGTATAGTCTTTATGATATTTGTCAAGTTTCGTCTTTATATTGTGCAATTCTTCACTAAATTAATCCTCAAGAGGGTGCTCCCAAGAGAATGCACGAGACGCCAAAGGCGACCAACTTATAGTTCAAACTATCCAAAAAAATCCAAAAGATGTCCCGTAGATTTACAAATTACGCTCATTAACCCAAAAGTGTAAAGAAGTCAATATATTCCATTTGAGAGACCAAAGTTCCAAACAAGAGTCTCATGTCCATCAAAGGATCTCCTATTTCTCTCGCACCACAAACCTTTCACTAAATTAAATCTATATGGTTGTCTTATATAATAGATGTAAATATATAAATATTTTTAGCCACATATTGTCACGTCTCTGTCAGGTATTTCCATGTAATCATTTCCATATTGTTTACGAGTCTTCCATTTTATCTGTGCTATTTAGCCCAGAAAAAATTAAAAATGAGTACAAACTTTTAATGGCATTATTGACAGGTACAGGGTAAAATCCTAAGAATGTTTCTTTGCTTTATGTTTCTTCTGGACAACAAATATGTAAAGTATATACCCATTCCTGACAGTTCAAATGCAGCAAAATAAACTTCAGAGATCTTGAAAATGAATATAATGAAAACCATGAAATCATAGGAAAGTCTGAAAAGAAATCAGGTGACTTCTACAACATCTGAAAGCACCATCAACAGATTCTGCCAGATATGTTGAGCAGAAATATCCAACATAATTTAAATGCCAGCATAATCCTTCAAGCATCTATGAGTAGATTATTGACTTCAACAATGAGATGGTGCTTGTGGTCATAATTCAATCCTTGCTTTATTAATATACCAAGTCCACTGTCTAAGTTTAGTAACTAACCGAGCAAGCATAGTTTAACATGAATTGAAGACAGAAAAAAACAACAGACACAAACCCACAAAGATAAATGGATAACATAACTACCTTTTACAAGTAACTTCGATACAAATTATAATGGATGGATATTGTATGCATTTGATAGGGAAAGGGACAACAAGCAATTGGTAAGAAAAGTTTTGGAGCCAGCTCCAAGGCCTAATCCCAAGAAACTCTAAATTAAGAACAAAATTATTGAGGGGGCAGATTCATACTAAAGGGAAATCTATCCTACAACATGTTTGAAGTTGAATAGCACTGTACCCACTTCATTGGATGATGCCACTGCACAACATTAGAATTAGGATATTATGGTAAATTATGATACTCAGCTCAACAATGATCATCACCACTGTGTGCTGATCAATTTCCTCACAATCAGTGCCAACAGCTGTCAGCGGCAATAATTACCTCCATCAACAACCTCGAACCACAATCATCTTCATCACCTATGTTGTTACCAGCCCTACATTGCAGCCTTCGCTGAGTGCCGTCAGGCCCATCACTATCGTTACCACCAATATTTTATATCCTTTTTAAGTTTGGATGTAATATTGAAGAAGGTTGGATTTAATAAATGCATGTCAGCACTAACAGTGCACTGGCAAGATCACTTGGTGTCCAGTAAAAGTGAGTACATAGATACCTACTCCACATGTGAAGTAGGATAGCATTTCCCTTACTAAATTTTGCAGGCATGACACACTTGTAAGAATACTTCAAGCTAATGGCCCAAAACAATATATAATGCGTCTTAATTCTGATATCAATGAAAACAAATGGTGATAAATCTAAATACTTTTTTATGTGTAAAGTATTGAAGATCGCAGTAGACTCACTCTAAAAGGATAGTTACTGAAGTCAATGGAACCCTGAGAATCGCAGGGCAAGGTCACTTGAGAAAATTTTGGTCCCTGACTTGGATCTAATGCACTCAACAGCCTTGATCCTTGATACCGATTTTGAGTCAATGCTATACATACCTGACAAATGTAAAAGTCAACTCTATATCCGAAATTTAAAATGCTTTTCTTTAATATTGTCATTCATTACTTACCTGTTCCTCATGTTGAATGAAAGGCACCAGGTATAATTGTGTTGCACTACCATATTCAAGACAAATTTCTTCGCATGTTTCAGATGCACTGTCAACTGAACTTGCAATAAACGGTCTATCCAGTGCAAGCATACTTCCGACACTGAAAAGAAATTGCATTGTGATGCAGAAAATTGCATTATGGGCAGATATGGAAGTAAAGCTGATGTTAAAGAAGCAATCCAGTGTTATGGTCTACCTTAAAAGGTCGGAAAGAAGAACCTGCTCACCCCACAATAGAAATTTTAATCTGACACCATTATTATCCACAAGACTAATTTGTTTCCTCCGCAAACTACCATTATTTCCTTGTATTTCCAGTGACCCAATAGATTCAATCCTACACAAAGTGGTAAAAAGAGAGTAAAGAAAACCTTTATAACATAGAGAATCTAAATATCATAATCTGAAATTATTTATGGCTATGAACTTCCATAATAAATGCTTGCTTACTCTAACAATATGGGTTATTAATTAGGTAAAAAAATAATATGGGCTATTTGATGGGAAATGATTTTAGCATGGTCATCCACTTTTATTAGAGCAGGTAATATCATTAAAAATTTTGTGATGCAATTTCAATCTTCATAATGTTTAAGATTGTGCAACAAAATGATTGATTAAATAGAACAAGGGGTATAAGAACAAAATCTGTAGTGAAACAACAGGTAGTTTACAACGCAGTCAAGTTCTTCAAATTGAAAACTATATTAATTTCTTCGTTAAGTGCATTTGAACAATTAGTTACCACTTCAAATATAAATTCCACTTAAAAATTTGATTTTTTTTGATAAATAAATAATTCATTAAAAAAAAAAAGCGTTCAAGAGGAGAACGCATCCCTAACAAAACACAAAAACCTGGGAACCCTAAGGCCCCAAGGAAGCCAAAAACTCAATCGTCTCATCAGCAAAAGAACAGAGTCTACCCGAACCCCAAAAACAAAGAGAGCTAATAACAGAAGATTTCAAAACAGTGATGGAAGATCCCTCTCCTTCAAAGGATCTTCTATTTCGCTCCCTAGCACCACCAAAGACATAAAGGTGCCAACCTCCAGAACCCTCGAGCCTGTGCTCCCACCCAAACCCCTCTCCAGGTGTCCATCAGGCCTCTCGTAGATCTAGGCATGACCCAACAAACTCCAAACAAACCTAGCAAAAGGTTCCAACAATCAACCGCGGACAATGCAAGAGAAGATGATCAACCGACTCGCTATTGCATTTACACATGCAACACTAATTCACCGTGATAAGCTTTCTCCATCTCAAATTATCCAATGTCAAAATTTTACCCCACACAACCATCCAAGCAAAAAAAGCCACTTTCAATGGCGCTTTAGTGTGCCACACAACCTTCCACAGGAATACCACCCCATCCAAATCCACCAGGCATCCGAAAAAAGATCTCACACTAAACATTCCCCTGGCAGATGAAATCCAAACCAAAGAATCCCTACCTCCTCCCCAGATCACCTAGCTATACAACAACTCTAAAAAACCAAGCACATCATCCATCTCCCAATCCTGAAAAGAGCACTGAAAGAGCACATCCCAAACCGGTCTCCCACTATCAAGACGATAACAGTAAGCCACCAAGGCATGCCTATCCAAGTCAGTCTAGGAAAAGAACATGCTAACGTGCGGTCTCCACACCACACATCCTCCCAAAACCGAATCTCCCTACCATCATGAAATCTGAATCTGATATGCTTAGAAAACTCATTTCATCCCTTCCGAATGTCTTTCCAAACACCTACCCTGTAACGCCCCGAACCCGTGGATCTGGTCCGTTACCCGGATCCTTACCCGAACCCGAGGTCAACTAGGTCATACCGTTAATTTTCTTGAATCTTTAACCATTATACCAAGTAATCCAAGGTCCCAAAATGTCCCGAGTCAAACTCACAAGGAGGTCCAAACAATACAGGTTAAAGAGGGACTGTCAGCCGGCTAATGGCCCATGGTCTGCCGGCTGACAAAGCAGGATCGGTCGACTGACAAGCAGGATCGGTCGGCCGAAACGATGGTGAGGAAAAAGGGCTCTCGGGACTTTCACTGTACAGGCATTTCGGTCGGCCGACGATGGGTTTCGGTCGGCCGAACCTGGGGTTTTGGTCGGCTGATGAGGAGGATCAGCCGGCTGAAACATGCATCCCTGGTTATCAACTTGCTGGAAAGGTCACTGTCTGCACTCTCAACCCACCCAACCTTCACTGAACCTGTTTAGCGACTGATTCCGAACTCAAGGTAACGAAATATGATGATACAATCTTAAAGGGTATCATTAGTGAATCGTAATACAACATTCCCTTTTCATTGATCAACAAGTGTACACTTAGTGCCAAATTTACAACATTTACAATCAAGTGTTATGGTTCAAATACATGTCCATGGTTGACAAAAATTAATTACACTTTACTAAAATTTGAGACTTTACAAAAATGGGAAATGCACAAAAGATACAACTAAACTCCTAGTCATCTTCATGCTTGTGGAAGGTCGGCGTCCACTACCTCTTTTCCGGTTCCTGAAAAATATTAAATGATGGGATGAGCGTAAAGCTCAGTAGGTAGCGCCTAAGGCACACCCCTTGTAGCCTCGTGAATCCAAAAAAGGAATAGAGCAATAGGAGATAAGGATCATACAATGTCAGGGTAATTTCACATAACGATCAATCTCAAGTATACACAATCTGATGCAATGGAATGCAATGCGTGCCAATGTCACTCCCCATTTTCATCATTCAAAACCATCATTTTCAAACGGTTAATATAACCCGCCCTTTAGTGTCCCTGACCCTTGGTACCCCCGCGGCGTCATTTTGGGCCCAGCTAGCTCAACCACGCTAGGGCAATCTCCCTAGTTCCCTCTAGGCGATATTAACCCTCCGGCCCTTTGGTACCCCCGCGGCGACCGGGTTTTCACAAAACCTTTTCATCAAAATTCTCCCGAAAATCCCCCTTTTCATTGTTTCAAAGAAAAATCATTCCCATCCATGCGAACCCAATGATGTGCATATATATGTCTCAAGCCTTCAATGCTATGCTACGAAGGGATTTCCAACAATACAATTAGGCATACTTCCCAAACATCATAGCTAGCAATTTTATACACTTTAGGCATTAAAACTTAACATTTATCATGCTTTTTCAAGTGAACCAACAATTTCACATAATCACATGTTTCATACACTCAATTAGATCATCTAAGGAAGCAATCAACTTAATCTAAGCACGCTTGACTACAATTCAAGTAGAGAAACTCACAAAAGTACAAGAAAAGTATGAATTAGAAACCCCTACCTTAAAATGATGCAAAACCCCCAAATTCTTCTCAAACCCTAGAATTAGAGATCCTCCAAATGGAAGCCAAAAATCGATTGGCTCCGATCAATTCGAAGCCCTTGATGCGCTCTTTAATTTGCCGCAAACGGCCCCACAAATCTCCAAAAGTTGAGAGAGAGATCTAAGATTGAAACATGAAGGAAAAGAAAAAGAAAAAGTGAAGGAATAGAGGGGAAGAGAGAGAGTGACGGGAGAGAGAAGGAAAATGGAGACCAAAATGAGGTCTTGGTCCATTTTCTAAAAGTTTGTGGGCCCTACCATGTTCTTTTTATTTTTCCTTTTTCTTTTTGCTCTAATTTACACTACACACAACACATACACACACATATATGTACACATTAAATCATAACCATACACTACACATTAAATACAATAAATATGATGCAAATGGATTCAACTAAAATCCCCAGATGCAACAGTACCGGCAACAGGTCCCACACGGGACTGTCCGATCCGAAAAGCCGAAAAATGGAAAGATAACCACCCTTACATTTCAAAGAGTCCTGGACTCAATGAAATGTCCCAAACAATTCTCAAACATGACCGGCACACCCCGCAGTGTCCAGTTCGCAAAACTGTAAAAGACGAAAATGCCCTTGTGGAGACAAAATTCCAAAAATTTGAAAAATGCAGAAAATCAAAAACATCACATACCCCTCCAGGCATAGACACCCCCGCCAAGTACGCTTCTTTTTCTTTTTGATAAGTAAAACCCTCAAGTACGCTTCTTTTTCTTTTTGATAAGTAAAACCCTCAAGTAGGCTTCTTAGTATGCTCAAGGGGAAAAAAAGAAACTTTTGTTTTGCAATCAATGCATCAAGTACTTGTATTTTCTTTTTTTAGTTATCCCTAATTTAACATGCTTCACATCACATCATGGTCGTATTTGATAGATCATATTGTTAAATCTTATCCACCATTTGATTTTCATTATTATGTTCTTCATGAGCTCATAATTGACTACTTTTATTAATAGTGTCTAGTGCATAATTCTAAAAATTTATGATAATGATATAATATAATAAGTTAAAATTCTAAATGACGAAGTGCTTTATTTGAACATTTTCTATGGAATTTAATTCAGTTGAAACACGCATGTTTTAAGGATATGATCAAATCCATTTAGCTATCCTTATTAGTTGACATGTCAAAAATCTACCCAAAAAACTATGGGATTTAATTCAGTTGAAGCACGCATGTTTTAAGGATATGATCAAATCAATTTAGCTAACCTTATTAGTTGACATGTCAAAAATCTACCCAAAAAAAAAAAAATTGTGTTACATATCTTGTTTCAATTTTACACTTCTTTTAACCGAAATGCATATACAAATTAAAAGTGTATATGTACATTTATTTAGATAACCTATTGAGCTCATTAGCTAATTTCCCTCATTTATATATTCAATAATTTGTCACAAATTATTGTACATTTTAAAATTTTGAAATGATCTTTAATTTGCATTTTCATAATTACAAACCCCTTTATTCACTTAGGCTCGGCTTTACACTTAGCGTCCATAGATTTTGGTGCCTTAGTGCATCTTGAGCCTTTTTTAATAACGATGACACTGAATGTGCTTGATGAAAGGTGAATTATTAAATTTTTTATTATAAAATTTCAAGTGTTCAAAATTTCCAGCTCTACTAATTAAACAGATTATAATTTTACAGTGCTAGATTTCAGTTTTATCAAACAGCATTGAAATTAACATCAGGTCAATTCTAAAATTAGTGGATAGACTGAATGCATCTTACCTTGCATATAACGAATAAGAATCCCCTTCATTAACTGAAGAGAAAGAAATGGAAGAGAAAGAATCTGAACAAAACTGTGCTCCCAGCAGCATTGCATCGTCATCTTGGTCCTGCATAAAAATGTAAATGTAACCACAATAATGAAAATAATGTTCCCACTCAATTCTTAAAAGATCATATTAACACTCCCAGGATAACTTGAAGTTGAAACAAGAAGGAACTCCACTTCATACAAACTACAAGATGTGGATTGAAGAATGGATATCACAAGGTCAAAGTTGACTTAAATATATGATTAAAAGGGAAATAAATTGTTGACTTATAAAGTAACTCAATTTTGAACCTAATATTGATTTAACCTTAATTAATTGTTGAATAATATACGCAGAATGCTTTGTATAAAATGGAAATTCATGTTACCTTATGGATGTATTAGTCAATAGTTAATTAATCTTTTGATTAAATTTAGATTAATTCATGTTATCGTGAATTAGTGATATATGTGTAAGAGGAGTGAGAAGTAAGTGAATCATCTCCTTCTACACTGTCCAGTGGCGTGGGACGGTTGGGCTATCTTGCTTGCTATTTTTGACATGCATTGGGTGGTGCCGAGTTCCACGAGATGTACTCTTGAAGCTTGGAGAAGGTGAGTAGTGGGGAGCCAAGCCTGAAACACGCGGAGAGTAGCCCCCGTTGCTTGTGGTGGGGCTTGCAGAGAGAAATAGAAAATCCTTTTAAAGAAAGGAGGCTCCAATTTGGGCTCTTAAATTTTCTATCCTTAGTTCTTTGTTTTGTGGACTCACGGATGGAACTAAAAAACTATAGATGATATTGTGGACAGGATGAGGGTATGGTGGACCCTTTTGGGTCTTTTTGTGCTTTTGTATATAGAATGCGCTCCTCTCTTGAGCACACTTCAAAAAAAAAAAAAAAAAGTCAAAATATTTTATTTGTCAATCTTAAATACAAATGAATTCCAATTGTTAGACTATTAAATGCCAGGGGAAATTTTTTTTTATATAAAGATCAATTGATTAGAGGGTCCAGTTCAGCAGTTTAACGTTTGAACATCAGTGGCATTGGTGCAAGTTCAAGCCGTAGAGTAGCCACTCTATGAAATATCAAAAGTTAGGTTTGTCTCAACACTCCGGTTCTCCCCTTAGTGGGACCAAAACTGGGTAATGTCCCTTTTTAAGGATATCAATTGATGTTTGAGGCTATAGATATGCATAGTTTATCCTTTTTTAAAAAAATAAAAATAAAAAATGAGAACCTTTAGAAGGTCCTTCCAACTTTTAATGTTATCCATACATATGACTTCAAATTTATTTGTGTAGTCCAAACCTATTCTACTTTCAAGATATGTTTAAGGTTCAAAGCTTTTGAAATCATCTCTTTTCTTTCATTTTGACCAGTTAATGGAATAATTGGTTGACTATGAGTGAAGAACTGAAGATAAGAAATTCAAAAGGGAACGAAATGACTCACAATTTCCGAATTTTTCAACCAAATCATGTATTACTTGAAATTCAAACAATATTCCATTTAGTCTCCCAATAAAATGTTTCTAGAGTTTAAGTCTTCAATTTTAGAGCATATGAACAAGAACAAGCTGGGGCAGTAAAATATGGCAGCACCAATGGCAATCCCATTACTATTCTTATTTTGAGGCTTCTAAAACGAATTATTTATGTATTTAAAAGCAAGAGCTCAACCTCATATTCTATATATATTTTTCAAAATACTCCCTCCGTCCCATATTAGTTGTCCACTAGGCCATCTTTCTATTTTTAGTTGTCCCACAATAGTTGTCCCATTTCAAAACCCAATGTACTATATTTTGTTATATTCCCAATTTATCCTCATTACTTTGAAAAGGATAAACATCACCATGGACCCCACCAATTCAAAACAAAGGGTAAATTTGAAAATTCATTCATTTCAATGTTAAAAATATATATATTAATGCTCCGTTCAGTAGGAAGGAAGAAAATTGGATGAAGGGAGAGAAGAAGGGAAGGATGAGGCATCCCTAGGGAAGAGATTATGAACTTCCCTCATTTTGTTTAGTTGGATGGAAGAGAAGAGAAAAGCTGACAACTTACTTTGTTCGTTAGGAGAGACGGGAAAGAGAATTTTAAATTATTTTTACCATTATACCCTCACTACTTTTGCTACTCATTTGAACCTTTATTATGCTATAAGTACGATTAATTTCACTCTAATTTGTTGTTTGTCTTATATATATATATATATAAGTAGAATCATATTTCATCATGAAAAAAAAAAAAAAAAAAAAAAGTAGCCCACTATCTACATGCCTTGAGGGACCAGAGAGAGGGATTCCATCATGTCCAGGTTTTGTCTTTGAAAAGGAGTCAATAATAGGTAGCTGCATATATAGGTCATCAATATAAAAGTTCAGCATAGAAATTAATCAAGACAGGGAACATTCAGGTGCAGTAACTAATGCTTCAAAGGTGTGGTCCCTGAACCTGTGCCTTTGCTGGTGCAGCAGGTGGTGTCTCTGCATAAACATTGAAACTTGGAGCAATTAGGACTTGGTTTGGGGACTTTTGACGATGCTACTATATTAGGGTTTTGCATGAGAGATGAGATTGTGGAGTTCATTATATTTATGAAGGATAATTTTGTAATTTAACTTTTTTATAATAGCTCCACTTGTTTTCTCTTGTGTTTTCCGCCCAAATTTGGGCAAATGAAAATTTATAAAGGAGGAGGGATGCATCCCTCCTATTATCCTTTCTCTCCGTGTCTCCTTCCTACCGAACAAAGGAACTTTGTTCCTTCCCTCCTATTTTCCCTCCACCCATCTTCCTTCCTTCCTTCCTACTGAACAGTGCATAAAAGTCATTCTCTTAAAATGAATAAAACTCCCCGGAAATTTCTACAATAGCCATTGGATCAAACTACAAACCTGAAGAGGGGAAGGTGGTAAAATGAGTGTGACACTTACCTCATCTAACAGTATCACGAGGTATTCAGTTGGCAAGAGACGTGGAAAACCAGATCCTTCAGAGGCAGTTCGAAGATAGCATCCTGTGAGGAAAATCTCCCGCCCTTTCTTAAGAATCCCGTTGCTAGGATCTGCCAAGTTGTAATATCTGGCATAGAATGGATCTTAGAGATCTTCATAGATTAGTATCAGTAACATATGCACACTACAGCACAAAGTAAGCATATATGTCATAGCTGATATTCAAGGGCACGCACAGTCTTATGTATAATGTAAAGTTAATGTCAAGCAGCATTGCTTCATTCAGTTCATGACATTGTGCAAGTGCTTGTCACAAATAGAAACATTGCATAATAATTATGAATGTTTTATTCTGCCATTAATAAGCTTGACGGTAGCTTCAGTACACAACCAGTAAGGACCGGCAGATCACCAAGTAAACAGGGGGGGAGAGAGAGAGAGATGGCAGGTACTTGGATTTATACCATTTCACCAAAAGAAGTTCATAAAACAAACATATGAGTTGAGTGAACATTTGGTTCAAATATAGAACCAATGTTCAAATTTGGAAGAAGGAATAAAAAAAAAAAAAAACGAAGGGCAAGGATTATAATGAGCCAAAATGCATAATTATCTGGTCTGCATACCAATGTAAGATCCCTGTGAAAGCTAGATTGCCAGAAGATATCATTAAATCAAATACAAAAAAAACCCATTAAAAAGAGTAATTTTTCCTGCACAAGCTGTCAATTATAGCACTGGCAATGAGAATTATACCAAAAAAAGCAACCATATATCATCTGCAGTAGGTACAATGGAACCAGCTATACATGCAAGAACTTGAAATAATCCAAATAATAAATATCGGGACAATGGTTGTATTTTTGTGAATGGGGAATGTCCAATTTAATGAAAAGATACTTTTTAGTACAAAAGTACAGTGAACATCATCTACCTGCGGTGAAGATACAGATCAATGGTATTGGAGCTCCAAAAGTCCCCCAAACTAAGCATGTAAATGTTTGTACCTACGAGATTAAAAAAAGTCTATGAGCGACAATAGCAATTACATCTCAACATAAAAACTATAAATAGATGCCATACAGCAAACTGGCACTGTATGCAAATAACAAATACAAGTCAAAGCTTCAAGCAATAGTGAGAGCAATTGTAAATTAAAACACTGCAGTTGAAGGCATTGCAAAATTCATATAACTTTACCAAGGCTGAATTTACCATTGCATTGCAATCAAATGATCATTTGTTTTTGTAGGTAATGAGCTGCAATTAAATGGCCAATCAAATGCATGAAAAGCACATGATCAGATAGTTTGACAAATTTTTAGTTTGACAGATAGTTTGACAAATGTTTTTTTTTAGAAGTAAAATATTATAGACAGCACTCAAAAGGGGAGTGCATCCCAGGGACTACACAAGGGCCAAATAGGGCCCTTAGACGCTCACAGTATCCACAAAGTCCACTATCTCCCCTATGGATTTACAAAATCTCCCCCTAATCCAAAAAAATAAAGTACTAAGAATAGAGAACTTAAGCACACTAATAGGGGCTTCCTCTCCCTTAAAAGACCTATTTCTTTCTTTCCATAGGGACCACCACAAGCACAGAGGTGCAACCCTCCAGATGACACGGACCTGGGCTCCCACAAAGCCACCCCTCCATGCCTTGAGAACATTTCTACATTCTGAAGGTGCAGTAACTACTATATATTTGTTGCAAAGTTGCAAGGCGTTGCTAGACCTGCCTCTGCCCATGTGTTTGTTGCCTATGGTTTGCTCATAAAGCCATCATTTGAGAAAATTTTAGTGCATTCTGGCACAGACATAACCGAAGTCCAAAAATTCATTCGGACCCAATAAATTGCAACAGAGAAAAGATAAAGGAAGTTCATACCTAAAAGAATATAGTAATGATTGATAGCTCCAGTCAAATGAGAAAACTATACAGTATTTAAAGTGATTAACACAATGTGAATTCATTTAATCAAGTGGCATCAACAATCAAAATCATCATCCTATCACACCAAGGATCATATAGTACCTGGCAGAATAAAACTGTCGACAATAACAGCTTCAATAACACTACTTAAAGACAAGAATTTTTTCTCATAAATCGAATCAATGGTGACAGTGTTCGGAAGCTTCACCCTTTTGTGCTTCTTTTTCAACTCATTAATACAATCCGGCCGTTTATTTGGAGCAACAGTCCTTCGTTGTTCACTCCAAGCCTACATATAAAATGAAATAAAGCAAATAACAAGAATCAATCATATATATATATATATATATATATATATATATATATATATATACTGTAGATGTGTCAACAAATGTATAATAGAATGAACCTGAGAGAGGTCGGAGAGTAGAATTGCAGAGGTGACTCCACTTGAATAAGCGATACAAGTCTTGAGGATCCGATTTGCGATCCAGCTCCATCCGGGTCCGTTGAACTCTTCTTCGGTTTCGTCTTTATCGGGTGACAAAATTGATCCTGCATAGTTGATAAATCGAAGAAATGGATCTTCTTCTTCTTCTTGGTGGTGGTCTATGTCCATGGTTGAATCTTCAAGATGATTTGCTATGCGATTGATGAGCGAATGATCGGTGAGAGAGTTCATTGTTCAGAATTCAGATCAACGATTGAAACCCTTAAAAGCTTTATGCTTCAATTGGGGTGTGGGATCTCTACTGTGTAAACCCCAGAAGATCTGACATTAAATGTTTGGTGGCGAGTGTTTGTGATGTTGAATTAAACCTATGTATTTGTTATTTATACAAGAAATTTATACGAAAATGGTGACAAATTGAATTTCAATTTCCCCCCAAAACAAAAAAAAAAATCATTTCCCCCCAAAAGTGTCTCTATATGTGATTCCTCAAATTAAACTTTAGATCTCCCTCTCAAATTCAGGTCTCTCTCTACCTCTTCAAACAAGCAAAACAATGTCTTTCTTCAAAGAAGTTCCGATTTGAAGTATACAACATTTAGGTAATGTCATGGTTGGTGATTAACGAGCTTCAAACAAACAAAAGGGGACCTATTCTGAAGAACATTCCAGCAACAAGAAGAAGTTCACCATACATTCTGGCGAAAAGTAGAAGTTTCCGATCATTATTCGTAGGTGGTGATTGAGAAATATTTGTAATTTTATTCGAAATTATAAAACAAACTTTATCTTATTTAGCAGTGACATTTGGTAACAGCCTTGGTAATTTGTCTTGATGAGCATGGAATCATGTAACACCAGAATTTGAAACTTGGTTTACATTGTTTGGAGGCAATCTGAGATTTAGTTTGTTTGTTCTTCTGCATTTTCATAATTTTGAGTCAATCTAATATTTAATTGGTTTATCCTTGTGCATATTTATGTTAAATTTGCAGAGTGTATGAATTTATTTATCTGTTATAAGTGTTGATAATAATTGTATTAATAATATAAAATTCATTCTAAGTTTTATGTATTTGATAATTAGGATGGGAGTATTGAAAAAAAAATAGATTTTGCATCTGATTTTTAAAGTATTATAGTTAATGGCTAATCTGTTGCAGTAATTAATAATTCAAGTTTACATCTGATTTTAGTAATTCGATTTGCGATATATTAGTAATTTTGTTTGTGAAAGAACCCCTTCAAAACAGTGTGACTATTGTTTAAAAAAATTAGTTAATTGAATTGAGAGATAATCTTAATATATTTTTCAGTAAAAATATCTCTACTGTTGCATTGCTTTCGTATTAATTTTTATTTTATTTTTTAATTTTTATAGGGTACACTTGAACACTATATTGATATTTAATTTGAATAATATGTTCATATAAGTGATGCCAGATGTTGAAAGATGTTATGAATGTGTTCATATCCATGATATTAGTATTGCACTTAAATTAGTGTCGGACAATTTATGAATGTGTTGATATGCATCATATTGCCCTATTTATTAAAGATGTAATGGTTTATTTATTAAACTGTTGACATTTGTTTATAAAATATTATGTTGTTCAGTTCAAAAGATGTTTCATTCATTTGCTTCCCACTTTAAATAATTTTCCTTTATGAAGTTCACTTGAAATATGTTAAAATGTATTTTGTATGCTATGTTAATATAAGTGGTGCCACATATTGGAAAATTTTATGAATGTTTGAATATGTATCATATTACTTTATCACTAAAATTCATGTGGAAATGTTAAGAAAAAGATGTGATGGTTTATTAATTAAACTGTTGACACTTATTTGTAAAAAGTTATATTGTTCAGTTTAAAAAATAAAATGATTTTCGTTTATAGGGTTTACTCGAAGTATGTTAGGATTTATTTTGAATGATATGTTCATATAAAGTGGTGTGAGATGTTAGAAAAGTTTATGAATGTGTGGATATGTGATGGTTTATTTATTAAACTGTTGATATCTGTTTGTAAAAAGTTACGTTGTTCAGTTCAAAAGATGTATCATTCATTTATTTCCACTTGAAATGATTTTCCTCTATGAGGTTCAGTTGAACTATGTTATGATTTATTTTGTTCGATATTTTCATATAAATGGTGCCACATGTTGGAAAAGTTTTATGAAAGTATGGATATGATCTTTCACTTAAATTCATGCGAAAATATTAGGTAAAAGATGTGATGGTTTATTTATTAAACTGCTGATACCTGTTTGTAAAAAGTTATATTATTTTATTCAAAAGATGTGTCCTTCATTTTCTTCCTACTGGAAATGATTTTTCTTTATGAGGTTCAGTTGAACTATATTAGGATTTATTTTATACGATATGTTCATATAAGTGGTGCCACATGTTGGAAAAGTTTATGAATGTGTGGATATATCACTCTATCACTTAAATTAATGTAAAAATGTCAAGTAAAAGATATGATGGTTTATTTATTAAACTATTGTTTGTAAAAAGTTATGTTATTCAGTTAAAAAGATGTGTCAGTTAAAAAGATGTGTCATTCATTTGCTTCCCACTTGAAATGATTTTTTTTTTTTATGAGGTTCACTTGAATTATGTTAGGATTTAGTTTATATAATATATTCATAAAAGTGGTGCCACATGTTGGAAAAGTTCATGAATATGTGAATATATGATCTCTATCAATTAAATTCGTGTGGAAATGTTAGGTAAAAGATATGATGGTTTATTTATTAAACTGTTGACACGTATTTGGAAAAAGTTATGTTGTTCAATTCAAAAGACGTGTCATTCATTTGTGTCTCACTTTAAATGATTTTCCTTTATGAGGTTCACTTGAACTATTTTAGAATTTATTTTGTATGATATGTTCAAATAAGTGGTGCCACATGTTGGAAAAGTGTATGAATGTTTAGATATGAATCATATTACTCAATCATTTAAATTCATGTGAAAATGTTAGGAAAAAGATGTGGTGGTTTATTTATTATACTGTTGAAACTTATTTGTAAAAAGTTATGTTATTCAATTCAAAAGATGTGTCATTCATTTGCTTCCCACTTTAAATAATTTTCCTTTATGAGTTTCACTTGAACTATGTTAGGATTTATTTTGTATGATATGTTCATATAAGTGGTGCCACATGTTGGAAAAGTTTATGAATGTGTGGATATGCATCGTATTACTCTATCACTTAAATTCATGTGAGAATGTTAGGTAAAAGATGTGATGATTTATTTATTAAATTGTTGACACTTGTTTATAAAAAGTTATGTTGTTCAGTTCAAAGACGTGTCATTCATTGGCTTCCTAATTTCAATGATTTCCCTTTATGAGTTTCACTTAAATTATGTTAGGATTTATTTTGTATGAAATGTTCATATAAATGACTCCACCTGTTGTAAAATTTTATGAATGTATGGATATGCATCAAATTACTATATCACTTAAATTCATGCGAAAATGTTAGATAAAGGATGTGATGGTTTATTTATTAAACTGTTGACACCTGTTTATAAAAAGTTATGTTGTTTAGTTCAAAAGATATATCATTCATTTGATTCCTACTTTAATGGTTTTCCTTTATGAGTTTTACTTGAACTATGTTAGGATTTATTTTGTATGATATGTTCAAAACATGTTTCAGAAAAATTATGTTGTTTAGTTCAAAACGTATTTCATTAATTTGCTTTCTACGTAAAATGATTACTTTTATAAGGTATACTTGAACCATGTTGCGATTTATTTTATATTGTATGGTCATATAAGTGGTGCCACATATTGTATTGTCCTTTTAGTGGTGCCACATATTGCAAACATATTTTATTAATTTAATATATTTCTTTTATACTTACTTTTATAATTTTTGTATTTGTATGTTTTATATTTAACTTATAGCCATGGAAGATGGAATGATTAATATTGAAGAAATAGATATCGAATCAGTCTGCGAGGCACATGAAGTACAATGGGAACCATGTATTGAAATGGAGTTTGATTCTTAAGATGCAGCTTCTGATTTTTACAACAATTATGGTGGCAAAGTCGTTTTAGTATTCGGAAGGAGTACGGAAATAAAAATTGGAAGGATAAAAAATTAACATCTAGATTGTTTATGTGTAGCAAGGAGGGTTTAAGAGGTAAGGACAAGAGAGAAGGAAAAATAAATAAAGGAATGGCTGAAACATGCATAAACTATGGTGCATGCATGCTTATTGGGTATGATGTGGGTTTGTATAAGTTCGTTGTAAGACATTTTGAAGAAAGTCACAACCATCCCCTCATTATGCAGCAGTGCACCCACATGATGTCGTTGCAGCGAAAAATCAGCTCAGTGCAAGGTATTGATGCGGAGTTGGCTTATGATTCTGGAATAGCAGTTCGTAAAACCTTCGAATTAAGCTCCAGGCAAGTTGGAGGTAAAGAAGCGATTGGCTTCACCAAAGTTGATGTACAGAATTATATTAGGACGAGAAGACAGAATGAGCTTGAATGTGAAACGGCGAGTTAGTTCATGAATTATTTTCAAACTCAGTCTTGGGAAGATCCATCATTTTTTCATACTGTGTAACTGGCCATAGATACAATGACAACTAATATATTTTAGGTCGATTATAAAATGATATCAGATTATGGCCATTTTGGAGATGTGGTTACGTTTAATACAACGAACAAATTTATCCGAGGTAACCTGTAATGACCCGGTCATTTCCTTCCTTTCCTTTTTTCCTTAGAATTTTACGAATGAATTTTTTTTCGTTGAAACCTCTTTTCTGAGTTCGATTTCTTGTCGTTTAGTGTCGTCTTGAATGCTCGGAAATGGTTTCTGGGACTCTTTTCTGTGGATTGACAACTTCTTTTGAGAACCGAGCCATTTCCACATTTTCATTTTTTGCCACTATTCATTTTCGTCTCTTTCTCAGTTGTCACTTTGTTGGCATAACCTCACTTTTCGTGTTCGGATTTGATTTCGGTTTTGCATGCATCCATGATATTTAAATTCCATGTTATGTGTATTTTCTTTTTTGTAGAAAAGCATGCTACGTGTTTACTTTTCTTGTAAAGGGTATAGACGCATAACCTTTTTGTAATATTCTAAACTTTTGGGGTTTTTATGTAATTACTGTAAAGTAATTATTTTTCATCTTAGGGACCATTTTGCAAATTAATTTGGAAGATATTTTCAAAAAGGACCTTTTTGCAATTTCTGAAAAAGTGTGACAAGTGTCACACTCTTATTGGTCCACTTGTTGACATTTGTGTGGAAACATTTTGATGCCTTGGATGATGACACGTGGAGGGTGGAAATTCACCCACTTGTTGGCATAGGATTGGTGCACTTGTTGGCTTGGATGGTAGACAAGTGTAGGCTTGAGATTAAGCCTAGAATGGAGCCTTGGATTTGTGACAAGTGTAGGGCTCACAATTAGTCTTGCATTGTGTGTGTGTGTTGACCATGGTGTAGATTCACCTAGTGAGTGGAGGACCTCTAAATCCTCCACTCACATTTTATCTCTTTCATTATTTACATCATCTTACACATAAGAACCCTAGCCACCATTGGAGGAGCTTAAAGCCTTAAGCTTTGACCTTGATTTTTAAGTATCTTCCATTGATTTCCAAGCTTGAACTTGGGAATACTTTTTGTTCCCCTCATTCTCCTCTACATAACCCTTGAAGGGTGAACCATTTGGAGTTTCCTAGCCTTGGATTCTGGAGAGACTCTTCTCTAGTGAGGTAGGGGATGTTATAGGTTTATATTTTGTTATCTTGCATACTTTTGATGCTTATACAACTTATATGCATGTTTTAATGTTAATTTGAGAAATTAATGGTTATTGTAATTTGCATATAACTCACTTATAACTTAATATATGGCATGGCCATGACTTGATCCTTGTTGTATGTTAATTTGGGAGGATTTGAATAGGTTTTCAAATCTAGAGAATTAATGAATTTAATTTGATTTAAATTCTAGTAAATTGGGTTTTGCTTGTATCCCATTTTAGACTTGATATATGGTATGACCATGACTTAGTCCTTGATATATATTTATTTGGAAACATTTGAACAACTTTTGAAAATTAGAGATTTGATTAATTTAAGATTAATTAAATTCTACATGATGATGTCTTACTCATTTTTCCCTTTTGATTTGATATATGCAATGAGTATGCTATGTTGTTTAACATATATTGATTTGAGGTTATTTGGGATAGATTTGAAATCTAGAGACTTTCCATGATTAGGTTGAAAATCTCTTAAAATGTAGTATTCTAATTATCTTGTGAGTATGTTACTAACTTGATCTATAATTAGTACTTGTGGCCTTTTAAAATGGTAATTGGACTTAACATGATATAGAATATCATTGATTTGCAAAACTTGTTTTAATGTGTCTTGTGTAGGTATATAGCTTATCTAGAATATTACAATTGTTTATCTTGGAAGGTAGTTACTAAATTGAAGCTTATTTAGTACTTGTGGCTTAGGATGGTAATGTGGCTCAATTGTTGTAAAATATTTTTGCTTTGTGTATAAATTGCATATTGAGGATATGACTTGTCATTTGTCATTTAGAGTTGAACTCTAGGACATGGTTTGTGTGGATTCAACTTTACTTGTGCATGGAAGATGGGTTTTATGCATTATTGGATTTGATATAAGTTTGGCCTAACCTATTGATTTTGGTATAAGTTTTGAACTTATTGATTTTTGAAAGCTTGTAAGGACATATTTCATGTGATGGCTAGGGTTTGGCTCTAGTACGGAGACAAAAGTCTTCTAAGTCATAAGTGTGCACTAGGTAGTACCTTGTGGGTCGTAATTACCCGGAATAACTTATACATGTGCGCATAAGGTAGTGCCTTGTGGGTCGTAATTACCCAGAAACACTTGCTTGGTCTAGAGACCGCATATCCTAGTCTTTCCACTCTTGATTTCGCATTCCATTCCAAGTTGTTAATCATGGATTACTTGTAACTTGTGGATTGGTGCTTGCCTTGTGTATTTGGATCTCTTTTAGTATACTTGAGACTGTATACTTGCTTCATGTATTTTGATCACATGTAATATACTTGGAACTGTATACTTGTTTCGTGTATTTTGACCTTATTTAGTATACTTGGACTAGTGTACTTGTTTGTGTATTCGAGCCTCTTTTAGTGTACTTGTGCTATGTATACTTATTTTATGTACAACTCATCTTGTTTAGTATGCTTATGTTTGTATACTTGATTCATGAGCTTTCCGTATTAATTGTATACCTGTGTAGGTATGTTTAGACATTGCATGAGTTGTCTTAATAGGGTTTAGTATACTTAGAGATGTATGTTTGATATTGCTTACCTTGTTTAGCATGACCTAGTGTACTTGTAATTGTATGTTTATATGTTGTATAATATGTTTTAACTTTGCTTAGTATACTTGAGCATGTATACTTGTATGCCATTGTTCATTTCAATTGCATGAGTAGCTTAGGATGATCCCTGAGTCTCATCTTGACATAGACGTTAGGTTGCATAAGCCCCTTTGACATGTTTCACCTTAAGGTGATATAATTGTAAAATTTGTAATGACCCGGATTTCTCAACCCGGTGCGTTAGTGATGAATCGGAAGTTGACCCGATAACAGACCCGAAATGCAGAAGCAAAAGAAGCCAAATGACCTCAAGAGATGTACGTCATCCCTAAGGCCCCAAAATGACTCTCCATGAAGCCACGAAACTCAAATGAGCCAAGTAAATGAAGCAAGAATGCCTAACCCGAAAAGAGATGAACTAAGGGCAAAATGGTCATTTCTCACTGAAAAGGGTGCCACCGTGCACACTATTGGAAGGGCAACGAAAAATGAACAAAATTAGACTCAAGAATCGTCTAATTCTGAGTTCGGGCAGAAAAGATATGAAATTCCAACACCCAATGCAAAAGTTATGAAGCAATGACTTAACATTTTCCAATATTTTCATAATAAACTTTGAAAACAAAAGTACATAGAAAATGAGATACATGTCATTGGCCTCCGGCCTCATCTCATACATGTTAAATACATTGAAAAGAGTGCACTTACGTACACTTTACATATACGAATCAACGAATACAAGTTTAAACAAATAGGGCTACAAAGAGACATCTTATGCTAACACTTGCATAAAATAGAAACTTAGAAACTGTAAGCCATCCAAGGAGTAATGGAATCTTCAAATCCTGAGTCCTGTACCTGAAATATGCCCCAGTATCGTAAGGGTGAGTAACATAAAGCTACTCGTAGGAGATGAGCATACATCGACCTAGCATTTTACAATTTTACCACCTTATGGTGAAACATGTTAAAGGGGCTCATGCCACCAAACGTCTCTGTCAAGATGAGACCCAGGGAGAATCCTAAGCTACCTAGATCATTTCAATCATAATCACATTGTTCATGCAATTCAAACAATATGGAAACATGTTATACAAGGCAATAAGATATAAATTCTCAAAGTCTTCAACTTGAAATCCAAAATATAAAAACAACAATTGTGGGTCATGCCACCTAACATCTATGTTCAAAATGAATCTATAAGGTTATTCCTAAACTACATTTGAACATCAAAACACAAATTATGATATCGATGCAATTTAACCAACAATGGAATTTCCAATACAACGCATGAAGTATGCTTTCATAAAGCTAAATCTTAAGCTCAAAATAGGAAATCAAATAAGGAACAAGAAGTTACGATATCATCAAGTTATCAACCTGAAATGAAATACGAAATCAAACAAAGTGGATACTTGGACGTCACGCCAGATCAGACCGATAACATAGTTACTTTAGGGTTACTAGCCCATGGGTAACCTCCCTATGTGCGCACTAGACTATATAGAGGAACAATCCCCCGTATTAGAGCCAAGTCCTAACTGTAGCCAAACAACGACATCCCCAAGTTTCCAAAATCTACAAATTGTGCAACAACGTATATATATCAACATGTATATACAAGATATCAACTATTTACCAAGCACAATCCAAATTTTGGAAACTTATACAATACATGCTCAAAATTCACAACTACTATGGCATGTAAGATGTCAAATACAAAGTGTGCAATTCCTTACATATAGCAACAACATATTTAATAAGGAAAAACATATTCTCATGAATATAAAAGTAACAACTATGTTATCCAATGCTCAAAAGTAATCAAGTGAACATACATCAAATCCAAATCCATGATTTAAATATAGAAACAACTTCCAAAATGCAATTAAATCCATGGAGTAATAAAGCAGAATTTAATTAAACATAAATAGTTAAATTCTCTAAATTCCAAGTTAATCCAAATAACCTCAATTTAATATATATTGAAAGACATGTCATGGTCATCATATATATAACTTCAAATGGCAAATTAAGTGATTAAAACACTTAAAACAAAATTAATCAAGCTAATTAATTAATTTCCTTTAAATTTTTAAACAATTCCAAATGCCTTCAATTTAATTTATGTTAGAGAACATGCCAAGGCCTATTTAAATACCACATTACAACTTGATTTAATGTTTGATAAAATCATGTGAATTAAATTTTTACTAAAGATAAATATTAAATAAAAGTAGTAATTCTTAATCAAATGATCCAAATTTAATATATGTTAACCAACATATCTAAGCATAATTTCCTAGCATGTTGCAATTCAAATTAAAGTTATACATCATCATAAATTTTAAATCTTATACAAAGAAATAAAAATTACTAACTTTCTAGATTTGATATAAGACATACATATATGTTGTATAATTATGAAAAACACACAATACAACACACAAATAATCCTAAAACATTCCCTACCTCAATTGGAATGAAAATCCCAATTACCACTGAAATGAAATCGCCCCAAATTTTCAGTCCACAAAACAGATTTTTCAACTTGCTACCTTCAACTTGTAAAATTCATAAAAAATTCAATTATAACCCAAATTGAATGAATCCAAAGCCCAATAAAAGCTTAAACACTGCAATTTAATAATATCAATTTAGTTTAACAAAATATTTTCCCAATTGAAACAGTTTTGCCCCACAACTTTGAAACAAATTCTGCCCAGAAAACACATTTTTAGCCTATAGCTTCCAACTTTGAAAATTCATGAAAAATTCATTTGACATCCAAATTGGGCAAACCTAATTTATTTTGGAAGTAAACATATGAGAGTATAAAACTAGAAATTTAAGCCATGATCCAATGTCAAAAGGTTAGTGAAATAAATCATCTAAAAATATGTTTTCTAGCTGCAATAAAAACATGGACAGCAGATAGTTTTGGATTTTAAAATTTTTTTAGAAATGCTCTAAAATCGTAAAAAAATTCTGAGTAGTGTAAAACTCATGGGGGAAGTTCCAGTAAAAATTTCAAGGCAATTGATGCAACACAGCTCCATATAAAAAATTTATTTCCGGACTGAAAAGGAAAAGCTTCAAATTTCCAGCAACTAGCTTGCAACTTCAAAAATTCATAACTAATTCATTTTAAATCCAAATTACATGAAACCAAAACTAAATGAAAGCTAATTGATTATATTTTCATATTCTATATTTAATTTGACAAGATTAATTTCAAGTTAAAATAGTTTAAGGGCAAAATACAAGTCCTTCTCTTCCATGCATGTAAAACACTCAATAATGACATAAAAATACTTCAAAATAATAGATCAATACCTCAGTAGAGAATTGAATCTCTAGATACCAAAGCAAAACTAGGAGTTAGGCTAGATCCTTCAAGGGTTTTGAAGAGGAGGATGAGGGGAACAAAAAATATTCCAAGTTTTATGGTCTAAAGTGAGTGGAAGGGCCTCAAAGATCAAGGTCAATGCCTAAGGCTTCAAGCTCCATCCATGGAGGCTAGGGTTTTCTTGTAAGGAAGAGAATGAAATAATGTGGTTAAGTGTGAGTGGAGGAAATAGAAATCCTCCACTCACTATATACTCTTACACCATGGTCAACACACACATTCATAGTCAATTGCACAAAAACACTCCTTTAAAACCATAATCCCAAAGTGGCCCAAAGATATTTGCAAGACTAAATTGTGAACCTACACTTGTCACCAATCCATGGCTCCTTCCTAGGCTTAATCCCACACCTACACTTGTCAACCATCCAAGCCAACAAGTGCACCAATCCTAGGCCAACAAGTGGGTGAATCCTCACCCTCCAAATGTCATCATCCAATGCATTAAAGTGTTTCCACACAAATGTCAACAAGTGGACCAATGAGAGTGGGACACTTGTCACACTTTTTCAAAAATTACAAAAAGGTCCTTTTTGAAAATATCTTCCAAATTTAATTGCAAAATGGTCCCCAAGATGAAAAATAATTACTTTATTTAATTACATTAAAACCCAACAAGTTAAGAATAATTACACTAAAGTATGCATTAATGGCCCTTTATGAAAGAAGTAAACAATCAACATGCTTTTCTAGAAAAGTAAAAATACTACTATCATGGATATCAAATATCATGAATGCATGCAAAACCGGAATCAAATCCAAGCACAAAAAGTGAGGTTGTGCAAGGGAAAAAGATAAACGAGAAAAAGACAAAATGTGAATAGTGTTCGGAAAAATAAAATATGGAAATGACACAATCCCTAAAGGAAGTTGTCAATCTAAGGAAAAGAGTCTCGGAAATCATTCCAGAGCACTCGAGATGACATCAAGTGATGAAAAACCGAACCCAAAAAGGAAAAGACAACGGAAAAAAAAATATCTGTTAAAATCTGAGAAAAAAGAAAAGGAAGAAAAATGACCGGGTCATTACAACCTTCCCACCTTAAAGGGATTTAGTCTCTGAAATCTAACCTCAACAAAACAAAAAGGTGAAATCAGGATAACTACGGAGTATATCTCTGAGTATCCCTCACAACATGCTACGAAAGCAATCCCAAAACTGAAGACAACGTACAACCCCATGTCATTCGCACCCACGTGCTCACGACAGGACAACCCCTCAAAAGAAAATTGATCACATGGCCACACCACAAGTCGAAACTCACACACAGAACTTAAGGCCAGATGAGGGAACGGAAGACAACAATCGAAAGCACCCCTCCTGACGAACCATCATAAGGAACCAAAAACAACCACCAACAGAACTCCAAGATATCTATGAATCAAATCAAAGTACTAAACAAAGACGACATGGCAGTATGAATAGCGACCATAACCCGCCCACGATGTACTCAAATATGTGGTAGCAATGACAATTCCTAGTGTCCGCCCACACTTACTCGTCAGTATGGTAGCATCGACGGAAACTAGAACCTGCCCACAGCACACAACTTGTACGGTAACATGACAGTATAAGGCACCAATTCATAACCTGCCCCCACTAGGTCTACCCATGAAACCTCTCGATACAAATGACTTCAATGTTAAAAATGATCATTACCAAAAGCATTACGGAACCAACATTTTGTGAGAATTGAGATATGGTCCAAAGATGTCTGGCCGGACCATCCTGGCCAATCCCAAAACTTTGATAACAATGCCATAGGTACCGCTACGCTTAAGGCCTTAAATCCTCAATACAAAAAGACCAACAATTTTAACATCTCAAAACACTACTATCAACAACATCAATTACGAATCCAAAGTCTGACAAGCAAAATAACATCTCCAAAATCCCAGATATCATCCTAAAATAAATCAACTATAAGACTACTCACCGTAATCAAACATCGGATTAAAATCTCTATCACGGATAACTAGATCCTTGAAATACAAGTCCATGAAATGGCACACACATTAAAATCTTGACAACCAAGGTCATAGAACGAGTCTCTCAAAATCGTACTTGACAACACCAAGCTAAATCAAAATTCCTCAATTTCGATCCATCTATAAACAATCACTGGAACTACGATTCCTCAAGGCCATGCCTAGTCATAGCTAGGACGAGAAAACTCCACAAGCAAGCCATATCCAACAACGATCCTCCAAAACTCCTCCTAAGAGTCAACCACATCCAGGCCTCCAAAACTGGAACAAGTCTCCAAAAGACATTCTCAAAAGAGTATCGAGCTCACCTCACGAATCAAACAATCCTCAAAGATATGGACATAAGTCTCCTTAAAATGATCTCACACCAATTAACTCATTTGAGCACCATAACCGTCAACAACCACGGTAGGAACTCCCCAAGGGAAGACACGAAAGAAAGGGGACCACCAGTCCTAAAAAGGACAACACCACGACTCCATCTCTGAAATGAAAGACAACAATTTCAACGACTTCACCCCCTACATGGAAGTAAGTCGACCAAAATCTATCAAATCCTCACCAAGGACTCAAGACAACAACGATGATCCTCATGGACCAACCAACCCCAAAACAGTGCACAACGCAACAGAGGGAAGAGACTCACTCCTTGTGAAGTCCCTAACACGAACCAGCACAAAACCATTGTGGAAACCCGCATACAGACTACGTGCGACCAAGGGAAACGAATGGGAAAACCAAACCTAAAAGTCATGTATATGACAAGGAATGCAACTACCAGAGAGAAAATCTACTTACATAGATGAAAATCAAAAGCACATGCTGCATGTCTCCACATAAACACAAAAGCATGTCATTAAAGCGTAGTAACAACATGACATCTCGAAGCATATAAGAAAGGCATGCTATTGCCACACAACAAGAAGGCAAACGTGGATAGACCTCTACCTACTCATGCATCACAATATCATAAATCATACTACTAACATGGTAGTAAATGAAACTGCAGAAAACAAAAGTGATGCAACAATGAACCCTATGGATATTGTGTCCTAGAGTGCCTAGGTAAAAAAGAAGGACTAGTCCTAGCCATACACTGACTCCAAAAACCAATGCAACAACAACCTGTCTCAAAACAAACGTGAGCCCTTACCACAATGGTAAGACTTTTATAATCCATCTCTGAATCTAAGGGTGACACTACAAGTGACACTAACAATGCAATGCTCTCTCTACCCAAAGCATCTATCAATCGCCTTGACCCCAAAAGCATCATCGTGCAAGGAGAACTCAAAGAAAATGGCAACTATAGCCATACAATCAGACAACCAAATCAATCACTACGACTGATCTCCAAAACAACCATCATCATGATCAATCAAAAGGACTACACCTGTCGGAACAAAACACAACGCTGATTTCATCCGAACTGCACTCGTAGCTTGCCAGTACGGTAGCATGACAGTGCCATGCACCCGCCCACAACGTACCCGCCCACAAAAATTGCAATCTCAGAGGAACCTTTCAAAACAACCAAGGATTCCAAAAGGTCCAAAACCTAACCATGGCCTAAAATCAATAAATCCAGTACTACGGTTGTGCCTAATGGCTCACCCCACGAGAGCCTAAACAAAAGGTGTCTCTCCACCTACCTCAAAACCAACTCTAGGTCAACAACAACCTAAACTACAATACAACTGTGACTACAATCACCATCAACCTCAACTCGAGCCTCAATGACCAATCTCGTGTCATGCCAAATATGCAACACAGTTATGCATATACAAATCTGATCTAGAATACATCACATGTCATGCTCTTTACATAATAATTAAATCATGCTAAACAAACGACATACCACATGTAGCACGTAAGCACATAAACATATTATCAAACCAAAACATATTATCATGAAGCATATAAACACATAGACCATGGCAACATAAGCATGATATGCCCCAAAAACCCGTCGTCTAAGGTATTCAAACCTAGGAGCTCTGATACCACCTGTAACGACCGGGTTGAGAAATCCTGGTCGTTACAAAAATGATAGGTCGATGCATGCTCATTTCCTACGAGTAGCTTTATGTTGCTCACCCTAAAGTTACTGGAGCATATTTCAGATACAAGAATCAAGGTTGCGATTCTCATAATGCTTGGATGATTAGTGGACTTGAAGATTTTCCATTTCTTGTAAAGGTTGGCTTGAAAAGCCATTTGTAGCCTTATATGTCAAAATATGTATATTTGAATTTAAACATGTAATGTGTATGCGAGTACACTCTTTTCAATGTATTTGACATGTATGAGATGAGGCCGGAGGCCAATGACTTGTATTTTGTATTTTTTGTACTTTTTGACTCCATGAAATATTATGAATATATTGAGAAATGTTAAGTAATAGTTTTGCCACAGTTGCATCGGGTGTGGGAAATTTGTTTTCATTCATTCATTGGGTTTTATTAATCATGTATGAAGTGTGGCCAAGGGCCAAATAGTCATTTGAAGTCATTTGTTAATTATGGTTTTCAAAGTTTCCATTTCAAGTTCATTTTCGCCTTTTTGGCAGTCAGGGGGTCGGATTTTGACTCGGCCATTTCCGGGAGCCGCGGATCATTCCTGCAGCTCAAAATCATCATTTACGTTTGCGTGCATGATCGTTTCCATGAAAAACTCTTTCGTTTGTGTTTTGAGCCTCCTACGGAGCTATTTCACACTTTGTTTAAAATTCTTGCTTAAGGGCATTTTGGTAATTTTCTTTGGGAAATAAATTCCATTCTTGACTCCGTAACATAGAAAATGTGATTTTAGGGGGAGTTTCTTCACGACATTTTTCCAAAAAATGTCATCTTGACCTAAAAAATCGTGTCGCAAACTCATTTTTCTACTAAAACACTGTTCTGCTGCATTTTGGGTGTTCTGTTCAAGTTGAACCGGTTCAAGAATAGTTAAACCAGTTCAAGGTGTCATTTTGCTTCAGCTTGGGCATACTGCCAATGTTGAACCGGTTCAAGAACGTTGAACCGGTTCAAGTTCTCCAGAGATTTCAGCTTTGGCCTTCCAACTTCAAACTGATGTAAGTTCTTCGTTTCAACTCCGAATTGGTCTGTTCTTGAGTCTAAACTGACCGCGTCGAAATAAGATTTCCAATGGTATGAATTTCAGTTTAAGATTCCTTTCCTAGCCCAAGATATTCTTGTTTTAGTGAGAGGGTGTCAGTTTTGGTTCGAACCGGGATAGGGTTCATTTGGGATTTCACTTCTTTTGGCCTTGGGACTTCATGTGAAGTTACCAAAGGATGTTTTTGGATGTTTTGATCTCATTTGACTTCTTGGAAGTCAAATTTCTTCCTCTTAGGGTAAAATGACCATTTTACCCCTTGGTCCTTCTTTTGTAGGGTTTTGGTACCCTTGTCTTCGTTTTGCTTCCGTTGAGTCTTGAAATTCTTTGAAGGGCCATTCTTGTGTCTTAGGGATGATGTACATCTCTAAGGACTTGGTTTTGTTTTGCTTCCGCATGGATCCGCTTTGGGTCATCACAGGACACACTGGGTTAAAAAATCCAGGGTCGTTACATAACCGGCCTTTCGCAGTTTTTCTCGATTTGAACCATCATCGACAGACAATTACGTTTAGTACCGCTTTCATATATGATGAGATGACCAATTCGTTTGCTTAGTTGTTTAATACATTCTTGAACGCCATGTCCCGTAAAGTGCCAACCACAATATTGACTGACCATGATGTAGTAATGGCAAAGGCATTAGTCCAGGTAATGCCCGACACAAATCACCATATGTGTACATGGCACCTTATGCTTAATGCACAAAAGCATGTCGGTAACTTGTCTGTTGGTGAAAAAGGCATAAAAAGTGTGATATCCAAATTAATGTCTGACATTAAGGAGCATGATGAGTTTTTACAAGAATGAGCATTAATGGAAAATGAATTTCATGTAGAGAATAACACATGGTTGGCTAACTTGTTTCGTTTGAAATGTGTATAGGCTAAGGCATACATAAAGAATGTATGGTGCGTACTACATAGCTAAGTGAAAGCTTCAATAGTGGCTTGAAATAGTACTTATAGAGACAATACGCACTTCCAGAGTTCTTTAAGCATTTCGACACACTATTGTATAACAAGAGGTACAAGGAGTATCAAGTTGAATATGATTTGGCTCAGAAGATGCCTAAGATGAAAACAATATCTCCCATATTAGATCACACTGGACATGTGTACACTACTAACATATTTGAACTTTTTAAGGAAAAATTATTATTAGCTTGTATGAGTCAATATACCTTAACTGTAATGGCAATGGTAACGGGGAATTTGTGTATGAAGTTGCATTGTATAATGACAAGTTGCATTAGTAAGTGATATGGACACGTGACGACCATTTATAATGTTCTTGTCGAAAATTTGAATTGGAGGGTATCATGTGCAGCCATACTCTGCAAGTCCTTAGAGATAAGATGTCTGTCAATGAAATACCCAGTCGATATGTTTTAAAAAGGTGGGCCAGAAATGTCAAGGACAGTTGGTTGGAAGATTTAATTGGCATAAATGTGCTGATAGATCATAGACTCGAGATGAGATGATGACACATAATACTTTGTTGTCATCTCACTAAAATATCTTTCATTGCATCCCTGAGCCACGAGGGATTCAATAATACTGTGATGCAGCTTAATAGTTTGAAGCAAATTGCCTAAGGATCAATACCTAATCCTAGGGTTGTATGTAAAGAAACTACACCACCCAGTCGCATGATAAATGGCAATTAGATAAACGTGAATAGTAATGTGCAAAGCATTCCAAGATTGAAGGAAGAAGGCATAGGTTCATATCTGTGTTGGAAAAAGCCACTACAAAGAAGAAAAAAATTGACAACAGTAATTTAGAGGTACATACCCTTAGCCTTAGCATGTATGTATTTACCGTTATGTGCGTGATTTTACTCTAGTATATTCATTGTTTCAACTCCATTCTTATTATAACAAATTTTAAACTACAATTTGCTTATTTTATGAATGTCTTATTTAAAATTCCAATGGTGGCGTTGTTTCTAGAGTGGCAGGTTGTAGTGGTATTAACGCCCCTTCATATATTTTACACAATGTGAGTCTTCTTTTAAGTTTGACATATCCAAAACTATATCTATACCATAATAGTTGAGTTAATGGTTTGTTTGAAGGGTACTGAAATTTCATCACACATTTTTAAGTCCGAAGAGTTTTATTGGTTAGGACCTTCAACACATGCCTACGAATAAGATAATAGCCCCCGTACATATTTTGGTTAACCCATGACTCCATTAAGTAACCTGTTTTTAAGTGAATCATTAATGACTTCATCTTTATATGAGAAATCATTCATAGTGAATCTGTTAAGTGTATGTTATATTCATAATCCCCAAAATTTTTAAATTTTTTCTGTTGAGATTGCTAACAAGTTATGTATTGTTTTATGTTAATCATTATACTAAAAGGGAATTGATGTAGAAGTTGTACATGAATCGAATGTAACGCCAATGTCCCCTATGCCAATGGCAAACATGAATTAGACATTTCAGTAACAACTCTCACAGAAATAACCACAACATTGTGAAGGATATAAAAATTTGGATCATTTTTTTTTGCTTTTGTTACAAAAATGTTATGAAAGAACATATATGAACTTAAATGTTTTGTTTTCCCTTTTGTTAATTGCACAATTTTTGTTTAATGATAGGTAACTACAAATGGTGATATTAGAAAGACATTTTTTATTTGCTACAATATATTTAATTTATGCGCATTAAATTTTTCCCTTTGATGAAGTTAAAGTGTTCTGTAAGAACTTTAAAGAGGCTGTTTGATAGATACTAACAAATCTTAAATGGTTTCATTGGACATCATTACTTCCACCTACATTGGCACTTCTGTATAATGACAACTAAAACTTATGTAAGGGTATGGTAAGAATATTAAAGGGCCAAGTTATGTTTTCCAACATACATGATAATGCCTTGGGTCTAAATATTTAGGGATTCTTCATCTCAATAACCTTCGTCTCAAATTCACATCACATGGAAATATAAGCAATGGGTGCACGTCGGTTTTATGTTGTTTTCAAGGGCTAAAATGTTGGTATATATAGGAAGTTGGCAGACACGAAGGCGCAGACACGTGAGTATCCTGATCTGAAGTATTATCCTTATAGTACTCATACAGACGTTGTTGAAGCCTTCGCTAGGTGGAACGCCCACTACCATGCTGAATTGCTAAAAATGAAGGTGAGGTACTACAAGATATTCAACCTGATACAGTCCGTCCACCTCCACAGTGGGCTGAAGTTGAAACTCAACCAGAACAGTGTATTAAGTATAAGAAGTTAACATACGCGAGGAGTGTAATTGCTGCAGAGTGTAGACAAGCAGGTCTACCAATTCCAAGACCACGTTCACTTGAAATGAAGCTGTTAAGTACATCAGATATGGATTCCATCAGTGCCCAGATTAACCATGAAATCCGTCAACTTTATGTGAGATGGCATAAGGTAAAGAAACTAAAAACAAGCTAAAGAAACATATGAGGATCCCGTAGAACACTTTGCCTCCATTTTGAATGACCTAGATTTGAAATTAGATTCCGATTTGTCAGATTTTTTTGACCCGATAGATGATGAGTTTGTAATTCCACCTCCAAGATATGCAAGAAAGAAATAATGGACCCTCATTTTATAAATATTATTGATGTACTTCTACCTTACTTTATTGTAATGAAAATTACGACTTACTTATTACCAATGTTTTAACTGTTTTTCTCAATTACTTCTATAACAAGTGCACAATTTTTAGACATGTAACACGTGTAGACTTCTGACACATGTAGAATTATAACCACTGCTACTCATACAAGACATGTTCTAATGTCCAAGGCTATCATGGCATGCTCTACAATGCAATGACAACAATATAAATCATGGTATAATCACAATTATATCCAATTCCACAATTAAGCAATATAAGATTAAACACATTGCTTAATATATATATATATATATATATATATATATATATATATATATATATATATATACGATTAACGAATAATGCATCTACAAAGCATCCTAGATATGAAATCAGTAATCTCCTTCTAGAATTATCAATATGACGCAATTAAATCCCAAAAATATAATTATAAGTATTTGCACGCACACATAGGCATATAAAATCTGTAATTAACTTACAAAACAAAAAGAAAGCGTAGCCATACGTATGCAACAAATCCCTACCTCATTGAGATGAAAATCTCAAAATCCCAAAAACAAAAATGCTCCAAAAGAGCTGCCATTCTAAAGCTATGACAAGGAAGGCGATAGGAATAATAATGCCTTCTACGATGACATCCAAATCCAAACCTGAACTCGGACCCAAAATCCTGAACTCCCTAAATCAAAAACAAAACCAAAGGTTTTGTTCCCCATGGCTACCCCATTCTAACTCTCTTCTATGGCGATGCATAAATCCCGACGAAAACTGGTCAAAAAAGGCAAGATCCTCAAGAGCACAAAAGAAATAATTAAGAAAAGAAAAGAAAAAAGAAAAGAAAAAGAAAATCAAGGGGAGAGGGGGTTAACTGCTAATAAGCTGATGTCTCCTCTCTCCACACACTTATACATATATCAATATCCAACCAAAAAGTCAAAATATCTTTCGTGGACACCATAAATGTTAAAATTGTAAAAAGGCCAAAAAATAAGAAAATATCTAGAAAATAATAATGTGAATGACCCAAAATAAAATATGATGTCCGAAACATCTCAAATTAATTATATAGGTCCAAACTAATCTCAAAACAATAAATGCAAAATGTCGAGAAAAAATCCCGAACACTTGACCCAGTTTGGACCCGAGACCCATAGATGACGAAAAAATAAAATAGTGAAAAAAAAAACAAGTCCTTACAATTAAATTTCGAGGACGAAATTCTTTTTTGGAGGGTAGGTTGTGAAGACCCGTAAATTTTATTAAAATATTATTACTAGTAATATTATTATTATTATTTTTAATTATCATTATTTTTATTTAAAATATATAAGGAATATATGTGTGTATATATATATATATATATATATATATATATATATATATATATATATATTATTACGTGATACCCCTTGACTCCGAGATACAGGTTGATTAGGCCTAGGCCCAAAATCGAGGGATACCAGACAATTAAAGTATTTAAGCAAACATGAAATACAAAAAGAAATAAGAATAAAGAATAAAGCTGAAAAGAAAACTAAATAATAAATTCTCCATTAAAATAATCCAATAATATGATACTCCAATATAATCCAAATCCTCTGATACTAGTAACCATCTAGATTACAACCCGAAAATCTATCATGTGGACCCCTAATAAAATCCCAACTGAAAAACTGAAATAATTCAAATCCAAATACTAAAATATAAAGAAGAATCCTACGTAGAAACGGAAGAGTGAAGTAGATTGTCTCTACTCAGCATGAACAATCTCTAAGTCTAGAACTGACGAACACCTGTAAAATAATAGTGGGTCAAGCCCACGAACAAGTTCTACTCTACTATATCCCAAACAGAGACCCGATACACGAATACATCCTAGTCAACTCAATAGTAACTAAGTAGACCGTATATATATTTAGATACGCATTAAAGGACTCTCACTGGACTATAAGGTGGCCTCAACCTGAATAGTAGGCAACACGCACATAAAGTGAGCATGAATACTTAGAACTACCAGGGCACACATCTATCCACTATATCCAGTTATGCATCCCAGGCAATATACGCTCCCTAACCACTAATCTTGAGATTTAAGCTCATATTATGGCACATATCTATACATATATAAAATTCTTCCTATCCAAAACATCAAAGTAAACTATCCGCCATATTTTTTCAATGGGATGTCATTCAAGTGGTTTCGTGGTTTGACACGAATATGTAAGACTTAACTTATTAGTTAATCCATCCCTAATATGCCCCCATATCCTGACAATGGTGCATTAATCCACATAATCCATAATTGATGTAATATATACAATTATACATCAAATAATCTAGAAGTAAGCATAATTAAAATAACATAAATACATGATCATATTATACTGCCAATACATGATTAAAATCATATAAACATACCTTGAAAATTGTTAGAATAAATTTAAGCAATTAAATTCTCCATTAACAACATGTAAGTTAATTAAAATTCCATATTGTTCAAGTCCTTAGCATATTAATGTAGATTATGCATACCA
Organism: Cornus florida; assembly: GCF_030987335.1. NCBI lineage: Eukaryota > Viridiplantae > Streptophyta > Magnoliopsida > Cornales > Cornaceae > Cornus > Cornus florida. Next base: position 16,788,524 of record NW_026775571.1, on the reverse strand, counting down.
ATCCTTAATGAATCTATTTTAACCAATTTAGAGCATTTAAAACAGATTCAAAACAACATACAGTATGAAAATTCCTAAACTCCCTTTACAGTACCCAAATCGGTTGACCGATAGAAAAACCGGTCATCCGATTTAGCCAAATCAGTCGACCGATACTCCAAATTGGTCGGCTGATGAGCCACTTCGGTCAGCCGAAACTCTAAATCGGTCGACCAGTACACGCGGCTATTCATCTTCTTCGTCTTCGACGAACTCTGCTCCTTCAAATCTCTATTGATGAAGGTTCAAAGCTTCCAATCTACATCCCAGAGTGTCCCAACAATGATTTTAAAACATATAAACATGATTACAACACCATATAACACAATTTATGCATCAAATCATCAAATAATGCAAAATCTATACAAACCCATATACATAAAATTATACACTGTAAATCTGATTTTAATATTCAAACGGGTTTATTAATTTAATTTAAACATCCTGGAATTAATCTAAGCAGGTACAGAACACGTAGTCAAAGAAGAAGAATAAAAGCAAAACTAGCCTTAAGGATTTTCAGATTTAAAACCCAAGCCTCCTTCTTCCTTGCCAAAGCCTCCTTCTCTCTCTCTAAACTCTCTGCCTCCAATATGTACGTGAATAGGGTTTTCTAACCATTTGGCAGACACAACATACATATATATATATAGATACATATAACTAAATCCTACTTCTTCCCCAATTCTACTTACCTTAATAAATAAGAAAATTAAAAGGAAAATATACATATATATATCTATATATAACTATTCTGCCAACATGATATATATATATATATATATATATATATATATATATATATATTAACGTAACATTAATTATTATATATATATAAACTGACTAACCATCATTTATTATTACTAATAATAAAACAATACTTTTAATAATAATAATAATACTATCCAAATATATATATATACACCATATATATATACACAACTATCCATGGATCCATACCCATCTAGCCTCCTATCCAAGTAGTCCATGTGACCCAATTGGTTGGTCCATTACTACTATCCAAATCCAACTCCTTTAAAATAAAATAAAATAAAATAATTAAATACAAATAAACACTTAACATTTAAACAATTAAATACACATAATTTAGCACACAATTAAAAAATTAATTCAATTAAACATAGAAACACTTAGCCACGTAATCAAATAATCAATTAATCAAATAAAAATGCAATAAAACAATTAAATAAATCCCGAGACTATCATTTTAAAATTAAGGGTATTACATATTACTTCTTATTAGTAGTGTATATATGGATTCAGATTTGTGAACGTGGGTACTGACGTGGAGTAATGGTTGTCCAATGATGTGTATCACCATAATTATATCAGTTACTTGAATAAACTAAAACCTAAATAAAGAGGAGCCTTTTGATTTTTCACATTCCATAAGGAAGTAGTATATAAGGATGTCACGTTGTTAGATAGAAATCACTCGTATTATTGAGGGTGAATAATTAAGTGAAAAGAGGAGAAGAGTGTCAGGCAAAACAAGTGGTGAAAAAAAAGTCTTTTTCACGCAAAAAGGGTAGGGGGATTTTCTATAAATTTGTATATGCCTATAGATAGAAATAGACTAGAATGTTTGAATACTTATTTTATTTTGAGGTATTCAACCTCTAAATTTATGTGTTGCAATATATATATATATATATATATATATATATATATATATATATATATATATGGGTAATTTACATAGACCTCTCCTATGGTTTGCCATAATTACAGGCAACGCCTTTCCTGTTTCGGAAATTACGCAAACCTCCCTTACTTTTGAAAATATCCTACACGCTTATGTGTGACGGATCGTTAAATACACTAACGGAGCTGTCAAAATTACTGAAATACCCTCTCCCTGGCATCTAAAATTATGAAACTACCATCTCCATGACATCAGCCTCTCAGTTATACAACTATACATTCATTTGGAGGGAAAACTGCCATTAATTGTGTCTATTTCCCAAAGCAGCATCTTTCCATTTGCCTTACCAAATTGGTGTCATGCATTGTGAACACTTTGAAAGAGAGAGAGAGAGAGAACGAACGAACGTTTGGTTAGGGTTTGTGCATATGAAGGATTAACCAAAGATCGCATCAACAGAGGAGTTCGCTTCCCATATTTGGCAATAAATCCAAGTTCGTATTTGCAAAGAATGAGTTAGGGTTTGTGCATATGTGAATCTGAAGTGGTCTAAGGTATGTGAAAAGAATTTCTAGTCGGTATTTAGGGTTTTTGTTTTTGATTACTCTCTATTTAGTTTAGGTTATGTTAAAATTTATACTCTGTTTTTAGGATGTATATTTTTTTGAATAATTCTATATTTAGTTTAAGGTTTATATTTTTGATTACTCTATATATAGTTGTTTAGGGTTTTGTTTTCTGTTTATTGTTAACTCTATATAGGCAAATAGGGCTTTTATAATTGAAATTATGTGTAATTTGAGAGTAGTTGTTCCATCGTATTGTTTGTGGTAAATTTAGTTAATTTATGTTTATAATTTAAAATTTTGTTATAATTTTAATTGTTACAGTGACGGAATCAATTCATGATATTGTTGTTCACTACAAGTGGAACCTAACTTTTATAACTGGTTTGGATCCGGATTTTTATAGCATCATTGATCTTATTAAAGATGTAACAACAGTAGCTTTATCTCATATTCCACCTATTGTCCCTTTGTCATTGTTTTTGTCTTGTGTTATTCCTGGGTCTTCTGCTAGAATGCATGTGGATAGTGATAAAGATGTGCTAGAGATGTTTAAAGTAAATGCTAGTAAGAGATTGATAGACTTGTATATTGACAGGGTTGTAACTGATGTAAGTCCTGAATTTGCCTCAATTGAGACCATGGAGTTTGATGATAGGATATTTGATGACAGTAATGTCAATGACAATGATGACAGTAATGTTAATGACAATGATGATAGTAATGTCAGAGACAATGAGACCAATGTAAATGAGAATAATGGAGGACAGCCTGAGGATGAGTATGATTTGGAAAATGATAACGATGCATTTAGGTTTAGTTCTGAAGATGAGGAATGGAAAAATAGTGGGAAGGGTAAGAATCCAGTTCACAATGATGATGTGAATTTGAATGTGGAGGAAGAAAAGAACCACAACGAGGATGGTATGTCAGAATATGAATCAGGAGATGAACCTGTTACTGAAACTGATAATGACATGTATATGGAAGAAGAAGAGTGTGAGATAAATGTTGAACAACAGAAAACTGAAACAGCAAGGGGCAAGTCCTATTCAAGTTGTTTAAAAGGAATTCCATTTGAGAGAGGTTTGGATAGAAAGATTTAGTTAGAAGAAGGTCATCTATTTCTTAATGTGAACCATTTTAGGGATATTTTGGTTGATTTTTGTGTCCAAGAGGGATGTAATATAAAAAGAGTTAAAAATGAGAAGAAAAGAGTGACTGTAAGATGTGCAGTTCAAGGGTGTCCATGGAGGGTACATGCTTCCCGTTTGGTAGATAAAGTAACTTATCAACTCAAGAAAATTAGAGGTCCACACAATTATGTGAGGAGTAGCATTGTGAGGGATGCAACATCCACATGGATTGCTAAAAAGTTTGGTCAGAGTATAAAAGACAATCCAGGGGTTCCACTTGATGTATTGCATGCAACAGTGATGAGCCAATTCAAAGTTGATGCAAGACCCATGCAACTATACAGAGCTAAAAGGAAAGTTATGGATGAGTTAGAGGGAAACCATGGGGAAGCATACACTTTGCTTCCTAAGTATGCTAATGAAAATTTTAAATCTAATCCTGGTAGTATCATGAAGCTTGAGAGGGACTTGCTACTATGACATTTAAAAGAATTTTTATGTCTTTAGAAACTATGCAATTTGGGTTCAAGAATGGTTATAGGGGGTTCATTGGATTAGATGGTTGTCACCTAAAGACCCCTTATGGTGGTGTGCTTTTGTCTGCTATAGCCCTTAATAGGAATAATGGCCTTTTTCCACTGGTTGTGGCTGTGGTGGAGAATGAAGGGAAAGAGAGCTGGAAATTCTTCATTCAAGAGTTGCAAACTTTTGTTGAACTTGGTCAGGATAGACATCTATGCTTCATGTCAGATCAGCAAAAGGTAAAAACTTAATTTATTACATGTAATTTTTATATCTAATAAATTATATGAAATTTCTATGTCTAATTTTTGCTTTTTTACTTGTGCTTAGGGTCTTGAACAAGCAATGAGGATTGTTTTCCCACATGCAACCCATAGGCTATGTTGCAAACATCATGAGTTGATGCCCTTTAACTTGTGACATTATTTGACACTATATAAGAACTTGTAGGGACATACAACTACACCAACAACCAGTCAAGTTGGAAGTGGAACTTCAAGTTTTACCAGTTTAACAGAAGAGGTATAACTTTTTATTTATTTTTTATTTTTTATTTTTAAAGAAGAGGTTTAATTTTATTTCTATTTTTGTTAAATAGACTAAGTTTATTTTAATTGTAATCACAGATGATGAGGCCTACATCAGCTACTCAATTTAGGTGTCAAAGTTCAACTTTTTCATAATAAGTATAACTTAACAACTTCTCCACAACAATTATAACTTGACATGCATATCTAATGTCTTTCTTAACTGACAAACTAACATTGGTTTCCTTTTAATCACAGACAATGAGGAATGTAGGTAGAAAAGCCACTGCAAACACCAACTAAGTTAGAAAAGGGTGTGCAACCTCAAATCAATCAAGAAGCACCAACCAAGCTGGAAGAGGGTATGCAAGCTCAAGCTCAAATCAAGCAGGAAAAGGCATTACAAGCACCAACCAACCTGAACAAGGCTCTGCAACATCAAATCAACCAAGAAGACCCAATGCAGTCAAATTTCAAGTTCGAAGAGGAACTGGAAGAAGCAGCCAATCTGGAAGTGACACTTGAAGATAGAGAAGAAGGCAGTTGAAGATGTAGCCATTTATAACTATATAAATATATTTTTGTGGATAATTTATGAAAATTTTGTTGTTTAAGTACTTTGTGGGTAACTCAGTTGTCCAAAAAGAATAGACAGGTATATGGTGGACTTTATGGAGTTGGGATTAACTTTTGGTATAGCTCTTGGTATAGCTTTTGGACAACTGACTTTTGGTATAGCTTTTGGACAACTCAATGTAATACTCTGAATTTTATTGCTAAATGATATGGTATGTTTTTTTGGTCAACTTTGTTTGTATGGTATGTTTTGTGGACAATTGATTGTTTGTATAGATTGTTCATATTTATGGGTTGTTTGTCATATAGGTCTGAATTATTTGTCAATGCAGTTTGTCAATGTAGAGTTTGTCAATGCAGAGTTTGTTAATGCAGTTTATCAATACAAGTCATATAGTAGTGAAGGCCATGCTATTACCATCATTCATTAAGAACTGAAGATCATTCATTACAAAAGATAATTACTGAAGGCATACCACCTTCAATATACAACTGAGAAAAATAATACAACTGAGAAAAATGCAAGAAATAAACTTGCATTGATAAGCAGCTTCATGAATCCAAGGGGTTTTTCAAACATTGCAAATTGAGACCTTATCTCACCAATTTCACACATTGTCTCACCAATCTCAGACCTTAGTACACCAATTTCAGACTTTAGCTTACCAATCTCAGAACTTATCTTAGCAACATGTGTCATAATCTCAGCAAATACATCTTCTTGGTTACATGTTGTAGCAGAGTCCACCACATCGTCTGTAATGCAACTTATTGGATTGCACCATTCCCGAACACCACAACTTCTAGTTGAACAAACATAATACAACTTCCCTTTATTGTTATAATCATTAGAACATGTGACCTTAATTACACATTTTGTTTTTGATTTACATTTGCAATACAGATCCCTGTACCTTAAATCACCCAAGCTTGAAGCTTTTCCGCTTGAACTTGTAGACATGTTTTCAGAAATGAAAATCCAGATATTTAAAGAACAAATCGTAAACCACAAGACCTTTGCTATTCTCCCAATATTTGAAGAACAAATCATAACCCACAAAAATGAAATTTTCAGATTTTTGAAGAACAAATTGAAAATCCAGATATTTGTTTCGAAGATAACAAATCGTAACTCAGAATTCAGCCTTTAATTTGTAGATGAACAAAACTTACCCAAATGAAGTCCTAAGTTGAAGATAGAAGAACAATCTTATTCTTCATCATTTTTCTTCAAATTACAGAACAAGCTTCTTCTTCTTCTTCCTCTCTAAAGCTCCCAACACTTGATTTGCACAACACAACCAATATGGAGCAGCTTCTCACAACGGCAGTAGCTTCGTCTTCTTCTTCTCTTCAGCCCTAAAGAACCGTTCTGTCGCATAACGGTTATATATGTGTCTTATATATATATATATAATATCATATATATATATAATTTTAAATATAATATGAAATAATATAGGCAAGGGTATTTTCGGCATTTCATGAAAAATAGTAGCTGATGTCATTATTTTCCATCGTTGACTGCCGTTGACTCTAACAGAAGGGAGGTCCATGTAGGATATTTTCAAAAGTAGGGGAGGTCCACGTAATTTTCGAAACAAGAAGGGTGCTGCCTGTAATTATGGCAAACTATAGGGAATGTTTGTGTAAATTACCCTATATATTTTTATTACAGTTTAGGAAATTTTTCTGGGTATTTGCTTGTTATAATTTATGGTAAGTAAGAGATATAATTTTTGCAGAGATACTCACCTTCTCTTCACACTAATGTGTGTTTCCTTTACCACATTAGTCAATATAAATATAAATATTTATATTTAGAGAGAAATAATCTAGAAAGGTGCTCACTTGATATATATATATATATATATATATATATATATATATATATATATATATATATGTAGACTTCTATATATATATATTGTCAGCATGAGCTGTATTTCCTAATATATTTATGTAAATTCTCCTAAATTGATTTGGTAATTAATTAGGATAGTTGACCCATATATTGTAATTTATGTTTTAGGATTCTTTTGTTTAGGAAGTTTTCCTCTATCCTGTAAATTACTTTAAAATATATAATATATTCTAACCATGCATAGGTTTACCATATAGGGTTTAAGTTTCTTGCTCTCCACACATCTCATCACCTATATAAACCTCAGTGTATCTTATATCTCATATATCAATACAATATACTGTTTCTCTCATTTATATTTCTAATGTGGTATCAGAGCAACTTTAATTTTTTTTTTTCTCTTCTTCATATTCCGTATTCCGAATATCGTATTTCAAATTTTATTCCTATTGTTAGTCTAAAATGAAGATTACTTCAGGTGCAACTACCGTACCAACCTTGACTCCGGCACCGCAGATTATAGTCCACCAAGACAATTCTGCATTTCCAATTGGAATTATACTGGATGAAACTAATTACTTATTATGGTCTCAACTTGTGATACCCTCAAATTTTGAATACGGCTTCCCAAACACCATATCAAAAGCAAACCGGCAATAAACAAACACAGAATACAAAAATGATAAATAAGAATAAATAAAATGCGAAAATGAAAACTAGAATAATAATTAAATGCACTAAAATAACTTTCATTCAATAATGATCTCTTCTGATACCATTGATCCTCCAAAATACAACTCGGGAATCCATGCTATGTGGACCCTTAGAAAATCCCAATGGATACAAAGAATAGCAACAGCTTTCTACATCTGAATACTGAAATATAAAGTAAACTACTATGGAGATAATCTGGAAGAATAATGATGACTGGTCTCTGCACTGCACGAACAAAATTTACACCTGGTACTGACACAGACATGAATGATAATTAGTGGGTAAGGCCCACAAACAAGTTCTTTCTACTACATCTAACGGTGACCCAAAGAATGAATACATCCTAGTCAACTCATGCAATAGCTACATAGTTTGTATATATAAATTTATACACACTAAAGACTCTCACTGGACTATAGGGTGGTGTGCTACCATCGCGTTGCAACCAAATTTGTAAAAAAAAATGTGGCCAAGTTTTGAATTTATAAAAAGCCACTACTAACTCTAACTACTAAATATAGCTAGGGTGAGTAGGGATCATCCCAAGGGATTGGGTGCGTATTTGAAATGGAAACAAGGTTGGATTAGTAGGTCAAGTGATCAAAATGTGGTTTGTTTGGTTAATTAAATTACAATGCAATTGAAATTAAAGTAAGCAAAAAGTTATAATCTAGAAATTAAGGAAAAGATATAGAGGAGAAGACTTGGGGTTTTAAGCTCCCCATTAAGATAGACATCACTAGACACTAGTAATTGTACATCAATGGGGAAATTGAATTGCAACTTGTGTGTGTGTCTGACATTAATTGAAACTAAGCATGGATGGCAAATAAGTATAGATTGTCTAGCCAATTCAAATGGAAAGCACAACCTATCAAATGAGACCAAAATCTATTCAATGAAACCACAATTTATGCACACATAACTATCTTTAGACATACACCCTTTGCATTCATAAGCATGAAACCAAGGAACAAGAATATATTGTCCACCTATTTAGGAATTTAAAGCAACTACACTACATCTAGACTAAGGCATGAAATTAAACTAATTAAGCTAAAGGTGTGGCACAATTCATTAAGAAACAAGTGTGAACCATCGAATAAATTATAAGAGTGTTCAATTAAGCCCTATGTTTTGATCATCTCTAGATTAACTTTATCAATACACTTAGACATGCATAAATTCCACTAAATCTAGAGAAAAGCACATGAATTATCCATTCTAGTATACAAAGACATATGGTTAGAAATAGATAATCAATTGAAAGCATTAACCCATACACATCAAGTAGAAACCACAAGATATATATATAAATCCAAGATCAAAACATTAATTACAATTACATCCCCAAAAATATACAAAAGACTAGGTATAGGAAGCAAACTTAGGGGTTACTCTAGCCCCAAGTAGATTTTTAGCCACTCATTGAAGTAGTCATCCAACCCTCAAGGGCTATCTCCATGGTAGGAATGATCTATTTCTTGATGGAAACCCTAGATGAATGGAAGAACTCCCAAAATGTGTAAAGCTTTCTAGTCTCTAGCCTTATCTTCAAGATTTCTCTCTATTATATTCTTGAATCTCTCTCTAACATATGTGTAAAAATGGCTCAAAGTCTTTATATAGGTAGTCAAGTGTCACACCCAATGGTCTGGACTCATGCACTAGGGACCTTGCAATGATTGCACCACGAGCCATCTTTTAATGAGCTGAACTCTGTTTTATTTCGGACTTAAGGAGGTTCGATCGATCAAATTCAGATGCGATCGATTGAATTGTGGCCAGATCCATCGAAGTTTGGCCAGATCGATCAATCCTTGGCAGCGCCTCTTTAGAATACGACAAATCTTTGAGATATTTTGGGATATTTTGGGAAAAAGGACAAAAGTGGTAAGTGAGGATAAGATCAAGAAAGTTCGATCGACTGAAGGAATGGTTAGATCGATCGAAGATGGAAATTCTTGAGGATAAGGACAAGGTGTTTGATCCATCTTGATAAGGCTGGATCGATCAATGTGAGATTGATCGAAGATTCTGCAAATCGATCGAAGCTTGCTATTTTCCCACCACTTTACTCCTTTTTGCTCCTTTCTTCCATTCAGCTTGAGATAGCTTCTTTTGGGCTCTAATTGGGCTGAATTAACTTATTTTAGGGATAAGCGCCTAAAAAGGGTAATAACATGAAATTAGTCTAAGACGAAAAAACAAGATAGATAAAGGTTCTAGAATACTCAAGCTTAATAGGTTTAAATGCGCACTTTTCAGTGCTCATCATAAGGCATGTTCATCCTGATACTAGGCATTATGCAAAACACATAGGTAGTCATGAACACCTTCATCTTCTAAGGTACACACACATCCTTTATATCCAGCTATGCATCAGGGCAATATAGCCTTCCTAACTATCAATCCTGAGAACTTAAGCTCATATCATGGTACATACATATATATATATATATAAATCCGTATCCTATCCAAATGCAATAAAGTAAACTATCCGCCATAATCTTTCAATGGCATATCATCCAACTGGTTTCATAGCCTGACACGAATAGATATGAATTAACTTAATAGTTAATCCATTCATAATATGGCCCCCATATCCTACCAATGGTGCATTAATCTGAAACCATATCCTGACAATGGTTCCAACACAATCCAATAGTTCATGCAAGCAAATATATACATCAAATGATATATAAATACCCATGATAATGATCATACAGATATCCATTACATTTAATTAAGTAATATAAATAGCAATTCTAATGTGACGGCCCTGGTTTTCAAGCCAGTGCATCCTGTAATGAACCGAAGATTGACCCGATAACGGATCCGAATGCGGAAGCGAAAATAGAAAACGAGACTCTAAGAAGTTAAAGTGACCTTCCATGAGGTCGTGGAACTCAATGAGAACTGATGCGGAAGCAAAAGATCGAAAATATGACAAATAAGCCCTAGGAGCAAAATAGTCATTTCTGAAAACTGTGGACTCGGGTGCCACCAAGCACATCGCTGGAAGGACAATGAAAAACTAATCAAGATGGACTCAAGAATCGCATGATTCGCAGTCCGGACGAAGGAGAAACGGCATGACGAAGAAAAACGAGCACTTAAAGCAAAAAGGGTAAAATGGTAATTATCTAGGAAGATCCGGGTGCAACTGAGCACATCGTTGGAAAGACAGCAAAAAATTAGTCAAGTTCAAAAAAAAGTTCACTCGATTTGGAGTCCGGACGAGGGAGAAACGAGGGTTTGAAGTTGAGATGTCGCGGCGGCCCGACGGAGGCCATGGCGCGCCCTGCGCCCATGCGCGAGCCCACCTGTGCCCATGTCGGCGCTCAATGGCATGCACATGATGACAGCAAGAAGAAAAAATTGAGTATCCAGAACTAAGACTTGAAGCGGAGGTCGAAACGAGTTTTTCTGGAAAAACATGAAGAAGAAACCCACCCTAAAATCGAGTTTTCTACCCGACAACGCCAACGGAAACGAAAAAAATTCATTGTGAAATCTCCAAAATGCCCCTAGATCAGAACTGGACAAGAGGCAAAAAGTTGCTACAGGATTTGAGAGCAGAAACGAGCTAGAAGATGAATTTTTCTGGAAAAACACGAAAAAGAAACCCCTCCCGAAATCAAATTTTCTGCCAAAATCATGAGAGAAAATGAAAAAAACTCGCTGCAAAATGGCCAAAACTCCCTCCCAAGAAATCTGGTCAAGAGAGCTAAAAAGCTGCTAAAATAAAAACTGGAAGCTAAAACTTCACGAGGGATTTCCGGTACCAAGACGATATTTTCTGGAAAAACACGAAGAAGAAATCCCCCCTAAAATCACATTTTCTAAGTGACCATGTGAAGACTGGAATTTATTTTTTGAAGGAAAACCCTAAAAGGGCCTAAAATCAGATTATGCAAGAAAATTTTAAAATGAGTCCATAGGAGGCTCAAATCACAAAGGAAAGGGTTTTTCTTGAAAACGATCATGCACACAAATGTAAATGATGATTTTGAGCACGCGGGAATGGTCCGTGGCTCCCAGAAATGGCTGAGTCAAAATTCGACCCCCCGATGGCCAAAAAGGTGAAAATGAACTTAAAATGGAAAATATGAAAACCAAAATTAGGAAATGGTTTCAAATGACCGTTTGGCCCTTGGCCACACTTTATACAAGAATGAGACCTAGTGGAGATGCCAGAACACACTTTACACCACCCGATTTGAAAATGAACCCTTAAAGGCTTGGTTTCTACTATTTTAGCCCAAAAATGCAATATGTGAAATACAATGCAAAAATGAAAACTAAATGGTGTTTGGCCCTTGGCCACACCTCATACATATTAAATGAATACTAGATAATGAATTTCATACATAAAGGACACTCTGGTGCAAAATAACATACTAAAACGCATGCTTTTTCACATATTTTCATTAAAGGCAAAATACAACCATTATGAATAAACATGGACTTCAAATGAAATTTGGCCCTTGACCTTATATCATATACATAAAATGAGAATCAAAAAGTGTGCTTAGGCACACATTACAAGTTTAGAATCAAATATACACATTTGACAAATAAGGCTATAGATGGCATTTCAAGCCAAACTTTACAAGAATGGAACCTTCAAGTCCACAAATCATCCGAGCATAATGAGAATCTCAACCTTGATTCCTGTACCTGAAATATGCCCCAGTAACTTTGGGGTGAGTAACATATAGCTACTCTTAGAAAATGAGCATGCATCGACCTAGCATTTTACAATTTTATCACCTTAAGGTGAAACATGTCAAAGGGGCTCATGCCACCTAACGTCTATGTCAAGATGAGACTCAGGAAGCATCCTAAGCTACCCTAAATCATTTCTAGCACAAATCACATCATCCATGTAATTCAAACAACATAGGAGCATGCTATACAAAGCAACATGATATAGATTCTCAAAGTCATCAACTTGAAATCTAATATACAAAAATGACAAAGGTGGGTCATGCCGCCTAACGTCTATGTTCCAAATGAATCTATAGGATCATTCCTAAGTCACATTTGAATAATAAAACACGAATCATAATATCTATGCAATTTAACTAACATAGAAGCATGCTATACAAAGCAACAAGATATAGATTCTCAAAGTTATCAACTTGAAATCTAAAAGTGTGAAATCAACTAAATATAGCAATTTAGTATAATTAGAATTTCTAATACCACACATCAAGACATAGATTCTCTAGGTTATTAACTAGAAATCTAAAAGTGCGAAATCAAATAGTGGAATACTTGGACATCTAAGCTCGGAATTCTGCCGAGACCTCAACGGCTATTACGGGAACTAACCCGCTGGTAATACCACCCCTAGTGCGCACTATCTTGACGGAGAGAACTCATACCTCCTGCACTAGAGCCAAACTCTAGCCATATCGTAGTAACAATGTCCCAAGTGACTCCAAAATAAATAAGTTTACAACTTATATACGAAATATATATAAAGCACGAAACTACATTCCATGCACAAGTAGGTTGTAACCACACATCTCATGCTCTAAATCCACAACTACTATAGGATGACAAATGTCGAATCTTCAGAGCGCGATTCGTTATGCGCTATAATAACATCACATGTCGAATCTTCAGTGTGCGATTCGTTACATGCTATAACAATACAATTCAATATTGAAAACATAAACTGAAGAATCTAATACAAGTCCAAAATCATGATTTAAATATACTTCCAATGCCAAATTCATGATTAAATCAATAATGCGATAGAAATGGAAATTAATTAAGTAAATTAATTAATTTCTCTAAGTTTCAAATCTCAACCAAATGGTCCCTAATTAACACATGTTAAACAACATAGCATGGTCATTGCATATACCAATTCAAAAACTTAATTAGGCTATTAAAACAATAAGATGGAATTTAATTAAACCATGATAGTCAAATCTCTAAATTCTAAAACAACATCAAATGGTCCCAAATTAATATATGCTAGTATACAAGCCCTAGTCATCACAAATATCAAGTTAAAAACTTAATAAAACCAATGGACCGTTAAAATAGATTTTAATTAATCATTTTAATTAAAATCTCTAGATTTTTATACTCATCCAAATGCTCTCAAATTAAAGTATGTTAAAGAACATGCCAAGACTTAATTTAATAGCCTATCACAAGTTAATTCCATGCAAGGTACGTCCATGATAATTAAACTTTCACAAAAGATAATTATTAAATAAAAAGTGCAATTCTTTATCAAATACTTCCAATTTAATATATGTTAACAAACATACCAAAGCCTAATTTACTAGTATTCCACAATTTAATTCTAAGTTGAATATCATCATGAGAATTAAATCTTAAACATAGAAAATAATTAAATTAAATTCTAGATTATGAATCAAAGCATGCAAACAAGTTGTATAATCATGGGAAACACTCAATACAACACATATATAATCCTAAAACATCCCCTATCTCAATTTGAGATGAAAATTTCAAAAGCCACCAAAATGAAACTGCTCCGAATCTGACAATACTTTGGGGTTTTGTTGGGGACAACGCCGTGAACATTAAACTCCAAAAAGGACCTACCAAAATCCTAACTTGACCTTAAACCTGAACTCAAAAATTAGCCAAAAACGGGTTCTAATAAGGGGGAAAGAAGCACGTAGTCAAGACAAACACAAAACGCGAAGGCACTATGACTTTATAACAAAGGGAAGGAGGTTTAAATGAGAAGAGAAGGGTGGAAGCCCCCCTTGGGCTGCCATAGTAGGTTCTGATCGTGCATGGAGAGGGGAGAATATGACTTTTTGACTTTAAGTCCCCCTATTTATAGAAATTTCAAAAAATTCCCCAAAAGGGCCTTGCCGGTTCCGGAAAAGTAAAATTTGAGTAGACGCGCTCAAACGACAAAACCCTATGAACAAAAAAGATTTAAAATGATAAAATATGAACAACGGAATAAATAACGTCAAAAACTGAGTCCCGAGCAGAGAGATATGCCCCGAACAAGTTCGACGGCAATCGAGGCCAGAAATTTTGAAACTGGAGAAAAATGACCAGAAGGAAATTCTACGAGTACACAACTCGAAAAAATGTAAAAATGAATCCCGTACGAGGATCCAGGCTCAAAATGAGGCATTTTTGCAATAACTTTCATTAATTACACAATAGCCCCTCCAAAAAGTGAAACTGCACTAATGGCCTAGAATGAAAATATCTTCCAAAAATATTTTCTTAAAAACCCCTGAAATAAAATATCTTCAAAAGATATTTATGAAAAACACCCTAAGAAATGAAAAAGATTCTGAAAAACTGTGCATCCATGCCCCTATGGACACCGGGAGCAACCAGAGTACTTTTCTACAAAAGTAAAGATACGTATTTCGTGGAAACCACTTAGAATGAAGATACGTGAAGTCAAAAACTAACTCCGAGCACGAAAAGTGAGGTTGTGCCAAAAAGTGACAAACGGGGAAAAGACAAAATAGGGAAAAAGACGAAATAGGGAAAATGACGAAAAGTGAATAGTGTCAAAAAAAACGAAAATGTGAAAATGACTCGGTCCTTAAAGGAAGTTGTCAATCCAAAGAAAAGAGTCTCAAAAATCATTCCAGAGCACTCAAGATGACACTAAGTGACAAGAAACTGAACTCAGAAAGGAAAAGAACAACGGAAAAAAAATATCCGTGAAAATCTGAGAAAAAGGAAATGAAGGAAATGACAGGGTCATTACATCTAAGTAGACAAGTAATTAACTTACTAGACAAGTAATTAACTTATATCTCAATTAAATTGCAAAACCTCTCATAGACCATATTATTCCAGTATGCTTAATACCTTAATCCTCAATTGTATTTACATGGTGATTATTACTATTTACAACCTAAGTAATAATATAACTCTTAGCAAATCATCCTTTTACAATTGCTACAACAATTAACACATTTAAATTCAACCATTAACCACTGATAATTAATTTAATAATCCATACAGTTCAAATCCTTAGTATAATAATGTATCGTATGCATTCTGGAAATTTCTCGAGTCCAATTAACCAATTTAAATTGATCAAAATGGTTCAAAACAATTTCTGGGAATTAAAACATCAAAATCAAACTTCTAGTCCAACTGAGCAGGCTCCGTTCCAACTGAGAAGGCTCATTTCCCAATTGAGTCGACTCGTTCTCAACCGAGTCGGCTCCTTTACCGATCGAGTCAGCTCAGTTTCAACTGAGTCGGCTCGGTTGCTGCTACTGGTCGTCTTCTTCGTTTTTTAGCCTCTGCAACTCCTCCAAACTCCATTGTTATGGGTCCTAAGCTTCAGTCTAAGTCCCATACGTCCTTAGTAATTTATTTAAGAGTGATTAAGCATATAAAGATCAAGTTTAAACCACAAATCACACATCAAATCAAAAGAACATATAAATCAAGAACATATACATATATACACAAACAACCTCTGTTTTAATCCAACTTAAGCGTGCATACATGTTTAATTATCTTGCTTAATCATCTTAAAGCTGTCCTAAACATGCATTGAACCCTAGATCAAAGAAGAGGAGCAGAACAAAGAACTTGCCTTTAAGGGTTTCGAAATGAAAACCCAACTCCTTCATTTTCCAGCAAACTCCTCGATGCCGGCAGCCCTGGGGTTGCCGTCGTGCACCACTGTTGGTCCGGTCCTAACCCACGCATAGCCTCCTTCTTCTTCCTCCTTGGTTCAGCCTTGATCTCGGCCTTGGCTCTCACAAACTCTCTCTATTTTCTCTCGTTTCCTCTCTACCTCTAAACTCACGTAATAACCACAACCCTTTACAGACTATATAATTATATATATATATATATATATATATATATATAGACTATATAATATTTACCCTTATCCTAGTTATATTATAAGTCTGCCATATAACTAAGAAAAGGAAAATTAAAATAACTATTATAGTAATAAATATAATAATTATAACATCACATGTATATATATATATATATATATATACACACACACACACACACACACATAGTAACACACACAAACACACACACACACACACACATATATTTGATACTTTCTTTATTATTAATAACCATAATAATAATAATAATAATAATAATATGTATATACCATATATATACACAATATATCCACACACACCCACAGATATGTATATATATATAACTAAATCCTCCATGTATTATTAATAATCATACATTACCATAATAATACTATTACACATGTACACACACACACACACACACACACACACACACACACACTAATAGACATATATATATATATATATGTATATATACACGACCCATCCATTATTAATAATTATAATAATGATAATACTAATACTAATAATAATAATAATAATAATAATAATATCCATATATATATATATATATATATGCAATCAATATAAATATATATATATCCAATGCTCATGGGTCGTAATCCTTACCCATCTAGGCTTCCTATCCAAGTAGTTCATGAAACCCGTTTGGTTGGTCCATTACTATTATCAAAATCTATTCCTTTTAAAATAAAATAAAATAAAATAAAAGAGACAATTAAGCATTTAACTAACACATAATTACAAACAAGTAAACAATTATTTCACATAGATCACATCACACAAATACACACAAACCAAAACACACAATACAAATCAAACATCTAAATCATTTAAAACAAATAACACATGAACACATAACCGCACAAACACATAACCAAATAAATAAAAATGAAATAAAATAATTAATTATATCATTTTGAAAATTAGGGGTATTACATTCCCCCACACCTAACAAAAGGAATTCCGTTCTCGAAATTCACAATATTCTAAATTATTTTCTTTTAAATTCATTTCCGTTCTCATGTGGACTCAGCCTCTGTGTATGGGCTCAACTGAACTCCAATGCATCAAATAATATTTATGGTTCTTATATTTAAGAAACACAATAAATGACTACACATAGGTTGTATCTAACAACAACTCCATTTTACCCAATATTTATAAAAGGGTACTATTCACATTTTTACAAGTTCCATAGCATATATGCGCAAAACTCATATGCACCTAGCACTAACAATTTGGTAATGCTAATTTATAGGCTACTGCCTCAATCGATAAACCAAATCCTCAAAAAGTCAATATAATAAGTAAAAAATTTGACCTTCCCCTAAAGATCGCATTGCTTCCTACATGGAAGACACCATTAGCAACCTGTTTCCTGATATGAAAATTCTAGTATACGAGTTCGACTATTTACACAATTCTGCTGGCGCTTCTAAACCACGTGTAGGAAATCACAAATGAGAATATTTCTC
The DNA here is from genome assembly GCF_030987335.1 of Cornus florida. Classification (NCBI taxonomy): domain Eukaryota; kingdom Viridiplantae; phylum Streptophyta; class Magnoliopsida; order Cornales; family Cornaceae; genus Cornus; species Cornus florida. The sequence goes on along the minus strand of NW_026775571.1, from coordinate 16,770,569 downwards.
CCCGATGTATTATTAAATGAAGTCAAGGTTTGATTGTACAAGTCTTACTTTAATTCAAACCACCAAATGAGAGGTCTGCACTATGTAATATACAAAATCTCAAATGTTGTCACACCAATATCCCTGTGCCAACATTACCATAGATAAATTCTTAAAAGGAAAGTAAATACTTCCCATTGTCCACAAAAACTTAGGATATATTCCTCAAGCATATCCTCCGCGATCTTAAATCTCTCGTTCAATTCCTCTGTCTAGAGATATGAAGTAAAGTTGCTACTCCAAAATCTTTAGAAAGTTCCTTCAAAATAGCATTTTTCATCCATTATAATGGGCATCCACATGTTATAACACCACTATCACTATAATGTAGAACTAATATGAAACTCTAACATGAACATTACTCCAATTAATATCCATAAGCGATCTTTCTCAATCCATCGCTCTTAACCCATATGGAATTAAAATTCTAATTAAATGTTGATAATCCGTACCGACCGTCCACTCCTATTTAGTTCTACTCCCATTTTGATATAGGAAATGGCTAAGAATTTCCAATAATATCCGATAATCAACTTTCCCACTTTTCTAAGAGGTGTTACACTTAGAGACAATTATGTACATGTCCTTACCCGTACATGTTCACTAAAATTGACATTCGATGTTAGGATGTACCTTATAACCATCTGAGTGCACCGAAAATTTTATAAATTTTACATCTCAGTCACTCCGACCTCCATAACATATCTTACAGAATCTACTAATCCTCCTTCAGTACCTTAAACTCTGTCTGAGTAAGGTAACACCTAGTCCAGGGTCAGCTTCAATATTTTAAGTTGTCCTCCTCAATTACCTTGGTAATAGCAAGTGTCATTATTACATATGCTATAAATTCAACTGATAACTCACCAAACAACAGAAAGATTAATTACCATATCAGTTGTTGAGAGCATCCCTTTCCATATTCACTTCCTCTAGACGAAACTTGATGCAAAGTGTTGGTCCTCCACCACTTCTTATTCATCTAAGCCATCTTACAATCAGTTTTATTCATATGAACTAAGTTAGACACTAAACTGCTTACAAACGTTTCTTAAAATAACGTTCCCTACTACAGAAGGCAATACCACTCCTGTGAGCTCCAAAATTTTTAGTAAACTCATTAAGCTGCTGTATCACAAGCTTACTACAAACTGGACCACGGTATGCCATAAATCTTTATTATCTCTGCAATGTAAAGATTTGCTAACTTTACTGATGTCATACCAGTTCGAATAGCCAAGAATAAAGCTAATTTTATTTATCAATCAACCAATATCCCAAACAGAGTCCTACCCCTTGTGCGAAGTCAGCAATTCCTTAACAAAGTTTGTGAAAAATGCTCTCTCATTTCCACTTTGTATATAAAATGGTTACGTAGGATCTGGTGATCTCTGATGATCAATCTTGACTATCTGGTAAATATTAGACTTTGAGACAAAAATAATTATATCGGTCTTTTTGCCTGTCCCCCAAACTTCTGCTTCATATCATGATGCATCGTATCTCCACTTGGATAAATAGAGAACAAAGAGTTATAAATCTCAGTCCTTGCATCCTCCCTTAAATTCGTCAGCAGAAAGCACTAATAGTCCGGTACTACCAGCCTTTGTCTGCACCTATTGTTTAAATTGGAGCATCTTCAAAAGCTAACTCTGCAACTGAATCCATGCATCACTGATCCGTGATAGACTTACTAATAAAGAAAGTCAACACAACAAAATTGAACTAACTACAACCTTTCCATACACACCGTGCACCTCTTTTTTTATGTAGATGTTCAGTCTCACCATCTTGTCTTTGACACACTATGCTTCTTTAAAAGAAGTAGGTGTCAATCGGACTTCTTATCTGTGACGGCCCAAGTTTTTCAACCCGGTGCGTCAGTGATGAACCGAAAGATGACCCTATAATGGATCCGAAATGCGGAAGCAAAAGACAAACAATGGTCTCTAGAGATACAACATGACTCTAAGATGCCAATGTGACCTTCAACGAGGTCACGGAACCCAAAGGAATCAAATGTGGAAGTAATGTTTCAAAAATGAACAAGAATGAACCTAGGGGAAAAAATGTCATTTCTAGCCTAAAAGTGGGTGCCACCGAGCACACCATTGGAAAGACAACGAAAAATTAATGAACTTAGACTCAAAAATCACTTGATTTGGAGTCCGGATGAAGAAGATATGGCTAATAGAAGAAGAAGGGGCAAAACGGTCAAAAAGTGCCAACCCAAGAACATCTAACCGGTTACCAAGCCTTCCTAACCGGTTAGGAGACCAAAAAATTCAACCAAAACACTGCCCATGCACATGTAACCGGTTACGAGGCCCTATCTAACCGTTTACATGTGAAGGAGGCAGAATAGGCAGCCCAAAAACCTGGCAGCAGGGGTTTTTCCGGAAAAAATGGAAATTTGAGGCCTTAGATGACATTTTCTGGAAAAACACAAAGAAGAAACCCCCCTCAAAATCGAGTTTTCTACGTGATAAAAAAGAAAAATTGAAAAATATGCACTGTGAAATACCCAAAATGCCCTCCCAAGAAAACTGGTCTAGAGGGTCCGAAAAGCTGCTAAATTGAAAAATAGAAGCTGAACTTCGGGATCGATTTTCGATGCCAAGACGACATTTTCTGGAAAAACAGGAAGAAGAAACCTCCCTAAAATCATGTTTTCTATTCAACCATGTGAAGAACGGAATTTATTTCCCAAATAAAATTCCCAAAATACCCTTAGGTCAGATTATGCAACAAAAGTGTAAAATGAGTCCGTTAGAGGCTCAAAACACAAATGATGAGGTTTTGCCCGAAAACGACTATGCATGTGAACATAACTTACCTATTTAGACGTGTTACAATGGTCCATGGCTTAAAAATATAGCCGATGCAAAATCCGACCCCCCAACGGGCAAAAAGGCAAAAAATGGAACTTCGAACGAAAACTCGGAATTCAAAATTATGAAATGGTTCCAAAATACCGTTTGGCCCTTGGCCACACTTCATACAAGATTAACAAGACCCTAGGGAAGAATCAAAATGGAATTCCCACACCCGATGCAAAAGCAATGAAGAAATATCTTAGCATTTTTCAACATTTCCATAACAAACCTCGAAAACTGAAGTGCATAGAAAACAAAATACATGTCATTGGCCTCCGGCCTTATCATATACATGTTAAATACATTGTAAAGAGTGTACTCATGTACACACTACATATATGGAATCAAATAATACATATTTTGATACTTAAGGTTACAAAGAGGCATTTTATGCTAACACTTGCATAAAATGGAAACTTAAAAACTATAAACTATCCAAGGAGCAATGAGCACCACGAACCAAGTCTTCATACCTGAAAAATATCCCCACTACGTGGGTCAGTAACATAAAGCTACTCGTAGGAAGTGAGCATGCATTGACCTAGCATTTTACAAATTATCACCTTATGGTGAAACATGTTAAAGGGCTCATGCCACCTAACGTCTACATCAATGTGTGACTCGGGGAGCATCCTAAGCTACCTAAGATCATTTCTAGCATGAAACACATCATTCATGCAATTGAAGCAACATGGAAGCATGCTATACAAGGCAATAAGACATAGATTTTCAAAGTTATGAACTCGAAATCTAAAACACAAGAATTACCAAAATGGGTCATGCCACCTAACGTCTATGTTATAGGATCATTCTTAAGCCATATTTGAGCATCAAAACACGAATCATGTTATCAATACACTTTAACCAACATTGGAACTTCTAATACAACGCATAAAGCATGATTTCACAAAGTTAACATCCTGCAACAAAATATGGAGAATCAAATAAGAAACAATAAGTTATAACATCATATAGTTATCAACTTGAAACGAAATGCGAAATCAACCAAAGTGGATACTTGGACGTCACGCCGGATCAGACCGACACCATAGTTACTTTAGGGTTACTAGCCCACGGGTAACCTTCCTATGTGCACACTAGACTATATAGAGGGACAATCCCCCGTACTAGAACCAAGTCCTAGCCGTAGCCAAACAACGACATCCCTAAGTTTCCAAAATCAACAAGTTGTGCAACAATGTATATATCAACATGTATATATCAACATGTATATACAAGATATCAACTATCTACCAAGCACAACCAAATTTGGAAACATATACAATACATGCATAAAGTCCACAACTACTATGGCATGAAAAATGTCCAATACAAAGAGTGCAATTTCTTACATAATGCAACAACATATTCATTAAGGAAAACACATTCTTATGAATATTAATATAACAACTATGTTATCCAATGCTCAAAATATAACCAAGTGAACATACAACAAGTCTAAGTCCATGATTTAAACATAGAAACAACTTCCAAAATGCAATAAAATCCATGGAGCAAATATATAGAATTTAATTAAGCAAAAATAATCAAATTCTCTAGATTCTAAATTAATTCCAAATAACCCCAAATTAATATATGTTGAAGGACATGTCATGGTCATCACATATATAACTCCAAACGACCAATTAAGTGATTAAAACACTTAAAACAAAATTAATTAAGCTAATTAATTAATTTCCTCTAGATTTCTAAACAATTCCAAATGCTCTCAATTTAAGATATATTAGAGAACATGCCAAGGCCTATCTAAATATCACATTACAACTTGATTTTATGCTTGTTATGACCATATGAATTAAACTTTCACCAAAGATAAAAATTAAATAAAATTTGTAATTCTTAACCAAATGATCCAAATTTAATATATGTCAACAACCATACCAAAGCCAAATTTTCTAGCATGTCACAATCTAATTCCAATTTACATATCATCATGGAAATTAAACCTTAAACAAAGAAATTAATTATATTAATTTCTAGATCTTGAACTAAAGCATGCATACAAGTTGTATAAGCTCATATAATCATCAATACAATATAAATATAATCCTAAGACACCCCCTACCTCCATTTGAGATGAAATCTCAAATCCCCACCAAAATAAATCGGCTCCGAGTCCGACAAAACTCCTAGGTTTTGTCGGGGACAACACCACGAACATGAATCCCAAGGAAGCCCCATCAAAAACACAACTTGACTTCAAACCCAAACTCAAGAAACGACCAAAACAAGATTCCAATCGGTTGGAATCGAAGGCCTCGCCGAGGGGAACAATAAACATAAAGGCATCACCACTTTTTAATGAAGGGAAGAAGTCCAAAAGAGGAGAGAGAAGATGGAAGCCATGGATGGAGCTTGGACCGGCCATGAGAGAGGAGAGAGAGAGAAAAATCTGATTTTTCTTTCTAAGACCTCCTATTTATAGAAAAACTCAAAAAGTGCCCCGAACGGGCCCCGTCGGGTCCGGAAAAGTGGAATTTTCGCAAATGAACTCAAATGGCAACAAAAAAGATTCCAAATGAGAAAATATGAACAACGGAAGAAACGGCGTCAAAAACTGAGTCCCGAGCAGAGAGTTATGCCCAAAACAAGTTTGGCGCAAATTGGGGCCAGAAACCCTGAAACTGGGAAACATCGTCTAGGAGAAAATTCTAAGAGTCCACAACTCGACGAAATGTGAAAATGAATCCCATACGAGGATCCAGGTTCAAAACAAGGCATTGAGCAATAACTTTCATTAATTGCACAATGATCCCTCCAAAAGATATTTTCTTAGATACCCCTGAAAAAAAATATCATCAAAATATATTTATGAAAAACACCCCAAGAAAAGAAAAGGTTTCCAAAGAACTTTGCATTTATGCCCCTTTGGACACCGGGAGCAACCAGAGTACTTTCTCACAAAAGTAAAGATACGTATCTCATAGAAATCATTGGGAATAAAGATATGTCAAGTCAGAAACCAACTCCGAATACAAGAAGTGTGGTTACGCAAATAGAGTGACAATGAGGAAAAGACGGAATAGGGAAAAAGACAAAAAAATGAATAGTGTCAAAAAATGAAAAATGTGAGAATGACTCGGTCCTCAAAGGAAGTTGTCAATCCACAGAAAAGAGTCTCGGAAATCACTCCAGAGCACTCGAGACGACACTAATCGACAAGAACCCAAACTCAGAAGGGAAAAGACAACGGAAAAAATTTATCCAAAAAATTTGGGTCATTACATTATCTAACTTCCAAAGAATATGGAACTTTTTCATCCATTAAATAATTCATCAATTTCCTAATAACAACTAATTGTTGCGAATTGTGACTTAAAAAAAAAATTCTATATTATTTATGTAAGTGAAAAAGACTTAGTTTCCTCCTCCATATGCAATACCAGCAACTCATCTTAATGACACACCCTCGTGAATAAATTCCTGTTTAAGAATAGATTAATGAAGATTTATTCAGTCTATTGTCCTTACTTGGCGTCATTTTAATAGGTACCTAAACCAGTACAAAATCCGGTACCTCTGATAAACCATCGTGGCGTTACAGTGGTCTTTATTTACCACATCCTCATGAATATAGAAATATTAATAACCACCATTATCATAACATTGTAATAAGATACATATCTAGACCTTGCATAAAAATCTATCAAGCTAATCATACCAGATTATTGGACTCATGGTGATGATTTAAGCATCCCATGTGACGACCCTGAATTTTTTAAGCCAGTGTGTCCTATGATGACCCGAACTGGATCCAAAATGCGTAAGCAAAAGATGAAACAATGGTCTCTAGAGATACAACACGTCTTTAAGACACCAATATGACCCTCAACGAGGTCACGGAACCCAAAAGAAACAAATGCGGAAGTGGCATTTCAAAAACGGACAAGAATGAACCTAGGGGAAAAATGGTCATTTCCAACATAAAAGTGTGTGCTACTGAGCACACCATTGGAAAGACAACAAAAAATTGATCAAGTTCAAAAAAAAGTTCACTTGATTTGGAGTCCGGATGAAGAAGATATGGCTAACGGAAGAAGAAGGGGCAAAAAGGTCAAAAGGAGTCAACCCTAGAACATCTAACCGGTTACTACACCTTCCTAACCGGTTAGAAGGCCAAAAATCACGTCCACAACACTGCCCAAGCAAATCTAACCATTTAGATGACCCCATTTAACCGGTTAGATGAACAAAAACTAGAATGCTTAACCCAAAAACCTGGCAGCAGGGGTTTTTCGTCAAAAAATAGATTTTTGAGGGCCAAGATGACATTTTTTGAAAAAACACAAAGAAGAAACCCCCCTCAAAATTGAGTTTTCTACACAAGATTATAGAAGGAATCAAAAAATACTCACTGTAAGATGCCCAAAATGCCCCTCCATGAAATCAGGTCATGAGGGTCTAAAAAGCTGCTAAATGCAAAACTGAAAGTTGAACTTCGTGAACGATTTCCGGTACCAAGATTACATTTTCTAGAAAAACACAAAGAAGAAACCCCCCTAAAATCATGTTTTCTATTCAACCATGTTGAAAGAAGAAAATAAAACAATAGTGAAAGGTTAAGAATGCCCATAGATCAGATTATACAATAAAAACGCAAAATGAGTCTATAGGAGGCTCAAATCACCAAGGATGGGATTTTTATTGAAAACGATCATGCACGCAAATGTAACTAACCTATTTGGATGTGCTACAATGGTCCATGGCTTAAAAATATAGCCGATGCAAAATCCGACCCCCCAACGGCCAAAATGACAAAAGTGGAACTTGGAATGAAAACTCGGAATTCAAAATTTTGAAATGGTTTCAAAATACCATTTGGACCTCGGCTACACTTCATACATGATTAAAGAGACCCTATGGAAGAATCAAAATAGAATTCCCACACCCGATGCAAACATGGTGAAGCAATAACTCAATATTTTTCAATATATTCATAATATTCCATGAAGTCAAAAATCACATACGATACAAATTACATGTCATTGGCTTCCGACCTCATCTCATACATGTCAAATACATTATAAAGAGTGTACTCATGTACACATTACACACATGGAATCAAATATACACATTTTGATATAAAAGGGCTACAAGTGGCATTTCAAGCCAACCTTTACAAGAACTAAAAACCTTCAAGTCTAGGATCATCCAAGCAATGATGAACATCACGAACCAAATCTTCATACCTAAAATAGCCCCCAAGTAGCTTCAGGGTGAGTAAACAAGTTTACTCGTAGAGAATGAGCATGCATGACTCAATTTCTTTAGAGATTTTTACATTGACTTGAAACAATTAAAAAAGGGTCATGACACCTAACGTCTATGTCAAAGGTTAGACTCAGGAAGTATCATAAGCTACCTTAAAACATTTCTAGCATACATCACATCCTTCATGCAATTCCAAACGATATAAGAGCATGCTATACAAGCAACACGATAAAGGTTCCCAAAGTTATCAACTTAAAATCTAAGGTACGAGAACAACTAAATATAACCATTTAGCATAATTAGAACTTCTAATACAATGCATCAAGACATAGATTCTCAAAGTTATCAACTTGAATCTAAAAAGCAAAAACAGCTAAATATAACAATTTTGCATAGATGTACTTAACAACATCAAAATTTACCATGATTCATTGAAATCATAAAGCTCGGATGTACTTAACAACATCAAAATCGCCAATAACCAAAACCACAAGTCATAATTAAACATGATTGTCAACTTGGAATTGAATGCGAAATCAAATAGTGGAAGACTTGGACATCTAAGCTCGGAATTCTGCCGAGACCTCAACGATTATTCCGGGCATTAACCCGTAGGGAAGACCACCCTAAGTGCGCACTATCTCAATTGGGGAGAACTCATACCTCCTGCACTAGAGCCAAACTCTAGCCATGTCACTTGTAACAACAATGTCCTAAGACTCCAAAATAAACCAAATAAGTTCACAACTTATACATAATTTATATAATGCATGAAAACACCTTCCATGCGCAAATAGGTTGAAACCACACAATCCATGCCTTAGAGTTTCAATTCTAAAGTGGCATACATAATGTCAATTATAAAGTATGCAATTCATTACACAAGGTGACAATATATTTCATAAAGGAAAACATGTTCTCATGAATATAAATATAACAACAATGTTATCAAATGCTCAAAACATAACCAAGTGAATACACAAGAAGTCCAAGTCCATGATTTGAATATAGAAACAACTTCTAAAACACAAATAGATCCATGGAGCCACTAAATAGAATTTAATTAAACAAAATAATCAAATTATCTAAATTTCAAATCAAATTCAAATAACCTCTAATTAATATATTTTAAACAACATAGCATGCTCATTACATATATCAAATCAAAAGTGTAAAATGAGCAAGATATCATCAAATAGAATTTAATTAATTTAAATCAATTAAATCTCTAGATTTCAAAAGTTGTTCAAATGATCTCAAATTAATATATGTCAAGCACTGAGTCATGATCATACCATATATCAAGTCAAATATGGAATACAAGCGAAACACAATTAACTAGAATTTAAATCAAATTAAATTCATTTAATCTCTAGATTTGAAAACTCATTTAAATCATTCCAATTTAATATATAACAAAGATCATGTCATGGTCATGCCATATACCAAGTCTAAAATGAGTCACATACAAGGTATGATAAATCATTAATTTCTCAAATCAATAAAAGACATGCATCCAACTTATATATCACTACAAAAACAAGAAAACCCTTAGGTAATAAATTATAAAACCCCCTACCTCACAAGAGGAATGTTCCTCTTGAATCCAAGGTAAATCAACACAAAATGGCAAACCCTTCAAGGGTTATGAAGAGGAGGATGAGGGGAACAAAAAGTATTCCCAAGGTTAAGCTTGGAAATCAATGGAAGACTCTCAAAAATCAAGGTCAAAGCTTAAGGCTTTAAGCTTTATCCATGGAGGCTAGGGTTTATGGTGAGGAAGATAATGAAAACAATGAATGAAGTGTGAGTGGAGGAAATAAAAATCCTCCACTCACTATGTGATCTTACACCATGGTCAACACACATAAGTTTGGTCAATTGCACAAGAAACCCTTCTTTAAAAACATAATCCCAAAGTGGCCCAAAAATAATTGCAAGGCTTAATTGTGAACCTACACTTGTCACAAATCCAAGGTTCCTTCATAGGCTTAATCTCAAGCCTACACTTGTCAACCATCTAAGCCAACAAGTGGCACCATGAGAATGTGACACTTGTCACATTTTCCAAAAATTACTAAAAGGTCCTTTTCCAAAATATCTTTCAAATTAAATTACAAAATGGTCCCTAAGACGAAAAATAATTACTTTATTTAATTACACTAAAACCCCACAAGTTAAGAATAATTACAATACAGTATGCATCCGTACCCTTTATAAGAAAAGTAAACACTTAACATGCTTTTCTAAGAAAGTAAAAATACACATGGAATGGAATTTAAATATCATTGATGTATGCAAAACCGGAATCAAATCCGAATACAAAAAGTGAGGTTGTGCAAGGAAAAATGATAAACGAGAAAAAGACGAAAAGTGAATAGTGTCCGGAAATAAAAAATGTGGAAATGACATAATCTTCAAAGGAAGTTGTTAATCCAAGGAAAAGAGTCTCGGAAATCATTCCAGAGCACTCGTGACGACATCAAGCGACGAAAAACCGAACACAGAAAAGAAAAGACAACGAAAAGAAAATATCCGTAATATCCGAGAAAAGGAAAGGAAGAAAAAGAACGGGTCATTACATCCTATCTCCAATAACATTCTATATTGATCCATATCCAGGTCCAATAGATTGGCTAGAATTTTATACATATATATACATACCAAATCCTATGACCACATGCCCACAATCCTAGCGTAAATAACATTATTACTCCATAATGCAAAAAAATATTAGGTGGCTGAACATATACTTATGTCCCCAACTAAATCATATACCAAAATCTTGAATACCAAATAAAGTAATATATATATATATATACAAATTTATATGTAATGTACTCATACCTAAGATAACATTCATTCTAAAGAAAAATCTCCTATTTATTTTCTCCTTTTTGAGAATAACTAAAGTCGTGTTGGCTCTAATATACGAAAACCTATCACGTACACTTAAATCCTTCCTTAGCTTATACTTTAAAGTAGCGCCAACCGGAACTAAACCTTCTATCCCTAATTCTTCCTTCTGGCAAAGAAATCAATAACATACTCTTTTACTTCTTTGGGTCTTTATTGCTTTTGCCTTGAACCCTATTATTTTCCTAGTGCCAACCATTCCATGACTAGATAATATAATTGACATCAGCTCATCTTAACGAACTGTAAATAGAGTACAACGAATCCTATAATGGGCTCTAAGTATTAAGAGACGCAACGCTGAAGTCACATAACAAAAGACACTCCTAAGGACACTTGAACCGGGAGGGCTCTGATACCAACTGTGATACCCTAGGATTTTCAAATGTGGGTTGGCCAGGCCCATGCCCGAACACCCGGAGATATCAAAAACAAACTGGCAATAAACGAATACAAAATACAAAATGATAAATAAGAATAAATAAAATGCGAAAATGAAAACTAGAAAAATAATTAAATCCTTCAAAATAACTTTCATTAAATAATGATCTCTTCTGATACCAATGATCCTCTAAAATACAACTCGGGAATCTATGTTATGTGGACCCTTAGAAAATCCTAACGGATACAAAGAATAGCAATAACTGTTTACATCTGAATAATAAAATATAAAGTAAACTTCTATGTAGATAATCTGAAAGAATGATAATGGCTGGTCTCTGCTCTGCATGAACAAAATCTACACCTGGTACTGACATAAACCTGAAAGATAAATAGTGGGCCAAGCTCACAAATAAGTTCTTTCTACTACATCTAACAGAGACCTAAAGAACGAATACATCCTAGTCAACTCATGCAATAGCTATACAGTCAGTATATATATATAGATACATACTAAAGACTCTCACTAGACTATAGGGCAGGTTCATCCTGATATTAGGCATCATACAAAACACATAGGTAGTCATGAATATTATCATCTACCAAGGTACACACACATCCTCTATATCCAGCTATGCATCCATGGCAATATAGCCTTCCTAACCATTGATCATGAGAACTCAAGATCATATTATGGTACATTCATACATATATATATATATATATATATATATATATATATATATATAAATTCGTATCCTATCCAAATGCAATAAAGTAAACTATCCGCCATACTTTTTCAATGGCATGTCATCCAACTGGTTCCGTGGCCTGACACGAATAGATTGGACTTAACTTAATAGTTAATCCATCCATAATATGCCTCCATATCCTAATAATGGTGCATCAATCCGAAACCATATCTTGACAATGGTTCCCACATAATCCAATAGTTAATGCAAGCAAATATATACATCAAATGATTTATAAATACACATGATAATGATCATACAGATATCAATTGCATTTAATTAAACAATATAAACAGCAATTTTAAGTAGCATGTAGTTAAATTAATAGACAATTAATTAGCTTACATCTCAATTAAATTGAATAACCTCTCCTAATCCATATTATTCCATAATGGTTAATACCGTAATCCTCAATTGTATTTACATGATGATTATTACCATTTACAACACAAGAAATAATATAACTCCTAGGAAATTATCCTTTTACAATTCCTACAACAATTAACACATTTAAATTCAACCATTAATCACTGATAATTCATTTAATAATCCATACAGTTCAAATGCTTAGCATAATAATATATCTTATGCATTCTGGGAATTTCCAAGTTGAATTAACCCATTCAAATTGATTAAAATGGTTCAAACCAATTTCTGAGAATTAAAATGTCAAAATCAAATGATGAGTGCTCAAATATGACACATTTTAGCACCTAAGCTAGGGTATTTTAGTCCATTCATCTATCTTACTTTTATGTCTTAGATACTTATTTGTATTTTTGCCTATTTCATGTTAATAAAATTCAAACAGGCTAATAAGAGCCATTTAGCTCAATTTTGGTGCTAAGGAGCAAAGTTGGAAAGAAGCCAAGAAAAATGCACCCGGGGAACTTCGATTGATCGAAGGGGTCGACAATCAATCGAAATGAGGCGGTGCTAGCTCAGCCAATTGGATAAAGCTTGAAAGATATTTTTGAGCCATGTCAGCTTCGATCGATAGAGAATATTGTTGGCAGTGTGTTGTCTAATTCTCGAGCACGCCGATCTCTACGTAAATTTTGTAGCTGCAAATTTCCTCCAATCATAGGCTATATTTCTAACTTGGTGCTTACTCCAAGAGCTTTTGTATTAAAAGGGAATTGAACCATTTTGTAAAATATCTTTATATCTTTTTGTCTTCAATTTTATTACATTGTAATTTTTTTTTTCTCTCTCTAGAAAAGTTAGAGATTAAGGTTAGAAGAAAAGAGAAGAGTGGAGGCACCAAGAACACATCTCAAGATCTACACACTCTTTCTCTTTAGAATTCAACAAAGAAGAAGAGGAGGAAGATGGAGCCATGTTTGGGGATTGCCCTTGAGGGTTCCAAGATCACACCTACCTCCTCCATGATTGGCTAGGCTTCTCCTTGGGGTTTCGATGAACCCCAAGCTTGTAAATTAAATCATTTCTTTTCACTTTTTGGGGAATTTATCTTATGATTAGTGCTATAGCCTTGTGAATAAAATGAATCTTGGTATATTTCTATGATTTCTATGGTTTAATTCTTTCTATTAATTCTCTAGTTTATTTATATGTCTATATGTGATTAAATTGGGAATTATGTCTTACGCGATTCATATGGTTTAATTCTTCCTATTGTTTCTCTTTGTGATTACATGTTGTCCTATGTGTGATTATTTCGGAATTGATCTCTACACTAGTTTCTCTATGTTAGTTGCATGTCTATGTGTGATTAATTAAGGATCTACTAATGGCTATGCATGGTATTCATTGAATGGGTTTGTCAATTAATTTAATGGATTATTCTTATGTTTGATGGGTTGTTCTACAATTTAATTTATGCTTGTAGGTAGGTAGACAATCTTTACTTAATTTGATATTCTATGGCTTATTATTGCAAATTCCATGATTTTATGGATTAATGTGTGCTATAATTGAGACTAGTTTGATGGGTCATGCTTAGAATTAATGGGTTATGCTATACCTAGTTTATTTGTCGATTATGTAGACGATTCATACATGAATTTGATGGTCCATGCTTAATATTGCAATTGGTAGTCGCATTTTATTCACAAGAATGTTTTCCCCAAATTAGTTGAAAGTGTGTGCTTTGGTGAATAAGCTTGGTGCCGATTCTAATGCACACCAATACCTCACTTCCCATCTCTTAAATCCCTAACTCAACTTGGTTTATTTAAATTTCATTTTAGTTAATTGAATTTTAGTGTAATCAAACAATCAATCTCTCCTTTGTAATTTTGTTATCCACTAGAGTCGAAGTTAAATTCCAATACGTATAATCCCTTGGGATGATTCCTATTCACTCTTGCTACGTTAGTAGTAGTGGTGGTAGTGATTTTTATATAATTAAACTTGACCTAAAAGGCTTTCTTGAACTGCACATTCACTACATTATTTTGGCGTATACAAGCGGCCTCGTCAAATTTTGGCACCGTTGCCAAGGATTAACGGTTTTGTTGAAATTAGACTAGACAATAATGTTCATTTGATTGCTTCTATTTTTATTTTATTTTCCATTGTATATTCTTTTCTTACTCTTGATATTATTTGTTCCATTAGGTACTTGACTATAAGAAAGGCAAACTTTAGAACTTGAAGCAATCATTGGAGTTTAAAGCTAACATTAAAATTTGAATTTGTGAGCAATTCTTGGAACTCTTGTATTTTAATTGTGCATTTCTTTGCATGCTTGTGATAACCCTTGTTGAGGCTCATTATATTGCTTAAATTTTTGTCCAAGCATCGGCCCATGTAGAGGCCAATATTTTCTTACATTTGGATTTTAATTGTGAATAGAGGAATTGTTTGATCCAAGTTTGGGGGAAAATTACATCCCTTCACCTTATGCTCCTCTATCATATTTTAATCCTTATGAGATTGAGTCCAATGTTCAACATGCATCATTTTATTGTGGACTTGATCACTCTTTTAATCCTCCTTATGACTATTGCCTTCCCCCACCATTTTTTGAAGAACCACCTCCATCATCTTATTCACCCGAGTTTCAAGAAAAAGTGTTAGCTCTACTTGATGGGCTTAATTCACAAACCTAACTTATACTTTCACATTCTCAAATCTTAACCAAGCTTGAAGCTTAAGTTGAGCAAATTGCAAGTACTCTTTCTCGTCAAGAGGAGGAGGAAGAGGCAAATGAACAAATGGCAAAAACTTCAATTTATATAGATGAGGATGAGGAGAGTGAGGAAGAAGTAGCAAGTGAGCAAATTGAAGAGTTAATGAGTCCACCAATGGCTAGCACAATAGAGCACAACATGACTAATGAGGACTTTCCTTATTTTGATCATGATTTTATCTCGGCTTGTGATACTTTAGAGAGTGAGAAGACGGTGACCACTATAAAGGTAGGAGAGGAGGAGGAGGAACTTGTTGAAGAGGGTCTTCCTTCTATTATCTCCAAAGACCCTCTTGAGACATGCTCTTTTGAAATATATAAAAATTGTGGTTTTGACCTTGAAAGCTCCAAAAATGAAATAAACTCTCTAATGGACTCCTTAGTTAACTTGGAAGGTGAGAAGATGGAGATTTTTGAGGAAGAAAAAAAAGATGAAGAGAGTGCAATTCTTATTAATCCAATTGAGTCTTTGAAAGACTTTGCCTTACCAAGTGCAAGGCCGCTCATCATTGATTTTATTTTTAAGACTGTGGATGAAAAGAAGCAAATTACATCTTTTATAATTTCTTTTCAAGTCATTCTTTTAGAGGATGTGTATATTATTGTAAGTGAGGTATTAAATGAAAAAAATAGAAAAGAGAGTCAATAAGGACGTTTCATATCCAGTCTTTGATACTTTCGACTAATGAGTCGACCCAACGTCGTGTTAGAGATGTTAAACACTAGCATTCGTAGATTTTCACAACTATATTCCTTCCACATTTCTTTTTATTTTTCATTTCTTACGTCATCTAGATATGTTCCATTGCACTTCATTGTCAAAAATCAGGTTTTTAGACCATATTCATGCATTTTGGGGCCTTAGAAAATTTCTGCCTTTGAAATTTTTTTGAAATTCAGCAATTTGTGCCTAAGCAGTTCGATCGATCGAAGACTTTCTCGATCGACCAAAGCTTATTGCGATCGATCGAAAATGGTCTCAATGGATCAAAAATAATTTCGATCGATCAGAATTGCGTTGGAAATTTTTGATCCCAGGGCAATAATGTTCATGTTTTCGATTGATCATGGTCCAGCTTGATCGATTGAAGTAAATTTTGATCAATCGAGCAATGTTAAAAAAAAAAAAAAAACTTTTTGTATTCCTTATTTCCTTGTATGTTTATTTGTTTTATTTTTGTGTGTGAGTACATATTTGTTATGTTTAAAAAAAAAAGTTTTTATTTTTATTTTTTTTTATTTTGTTCTTGTATCCTTTCTTACTTTTTATTTTTCATTTCTTACATTGTACATATTATTTTATTACATTTCACCTTTGTTTTTCTTTTTGTATTTTGTTCATGCATTTTATTCTTTGATTTTCTTACATTTTGTATATAATTGCTTTCATTAAATGAAAAATATAAAATAATTCACCATTGTGCCCTTATGTGTAGTCATGCTACTTTCATATTTTTTATTAGGCTTGATCTCATATCTCTCTTTCATCTTGTGCTATATTGCCTTAGAATGCTTGAATTACTTATCTTATCCCACTTGATATTTGATGTGAGTTTGCTAGTGTGGTTATTCAAGTAGGTTGTTGATTTTAAGTTTGGGGGTGCACTTTTTCCCAATGGATCATTGCCGGGCTTTATGTCTTTGCCACCGCGGTATATTTTTTCTATCTTTTCCATTGTTCTCATTGCATATTGAGGACAATGTGCAATTTAAGTTTGGGGGTAAGGTGACTTTGTTGCATTCTACTTAAGTTTGAGACTTAATTACATGATTGAGATTTGGGATCCATGTTTGCGATGACTTTGATCTTTTGAGGACCATGATACTTAGAATTTAAAAATTGCTTGATTTGAGAGTCTAATGCTCCTTGTATACTTTGTGGATGCCACTTAGGAGTAAATTTTTCGAAAAATTGATCTCTTGTTTGCATTTGTGGTCCACATCATCCTGATTTTGTGATTATTTTGAGATTCACTCTAGGATTCTACACTAGCACAGGCGCACACTATCATTCATTTGTGGGGTACATACTTTGTTGATTATTGATTTGGTTATATCCTAATTGAGCTAGTAGTGCATCGAAAGCTTTCATCTTGACAAAAGTGGATAACAAACCCTTTTCATTGAGTAATCGGGATTCTAGCCTCATCAAGCACTGAATTTCTCGCGCCGAAAGGTGGAAGGCCCAAACTCTAGGTTAATAATTGTTCTAAAAAAAGAAAAAGAAAAAAAAGATAAGAAGTTACAAAAGCAATAAAAAAGTGAGGACTTCTCCCAAAAGGTGAGAAGTGGGAAATGATTAGATGGAAGTTGTTTTGATTTGTAGCCTAGTAGATTTGAGCTTGTAAGTCCTTAGGGGTGTTTAAACACCCAATGCCCTAAAGCCGTCCAGTTTGGGAGTCATTAACCTAACGCTCGACCTTATGAATCGCTAGAAAGCTTAATAGATCACTACATTGCACCATGCTTTCATCTTTGATCCTCTAGGATAGTTAAAAAAAAAAAAATTGAGTGAAAAGAATAAGCGCACCTAGATTAATAAAGTTTTAATAAAAGGTTCACTCTTTGTTTTGATGAACGGTACTAGATTTGTGTGCTAGTTTGAGGGTAAAGATGTGATAATTTCTTTAGTTTGCTTAGATAGCAACATATTTGATGCCGGTTCACTTAAAAATGATTCTAGAGTTGTTTTGATTTGCATGATCCTTGTCTTGATGTGTGGAGGACCATACTTGTTTGCTTGGTGTTGAAATTTTGGGAGATTGCTTAGAAAGGGTTGAAAAATTGCATACTTGAGGTAGTTTTCTCCCAATGCTTGTTTTGTATATTGGTTTCCCTGTTTAGTGAGAAAGAGCTCAATGTTTGTGGGTATCATTTCTGGAAATCCTCATGGGACTTCACTCGTCCACTAGGGTAACCTAGGGGTATAAAAGGCTTGTTGCATACGCTAAATGCAATCATGTTCCCTACGAAAGTGGCGTTATCCTTTTATTGCTTTCTAGTTCATAGTTACTTAGTTGTTTATTTCTTTGTTTTCATTGTAGTTCATTGCTAGGGACTAGCAATATCTAAGTTTGGGGGTGTGATGAGTGCTCAAATGTGACGCATTTTAGCACCTAAGCTAGGGTATCTTAGTCTGTTCATCTATCTTACTATCATGTCTTAGATACTTATTTGTGTTTTTGCCTATTTCAAGTTAATAAAGTCCAAACAGGCTAATAAGAGCCATATAGCTCAATTTTGGAGCTAAGGAGCAAAGTTGGAAAGAAGCAAAGAAAAATGCACCAGGGAACTTCGATCGATCAAAGGGAAGTCCCGATTGATCGAAGACGTATACAATCGATTGAAATGAGGCGGTGCCAGCTCAGCCAATTGGATAAATCCTGGAAGATATTTTCGAGCCACGTCAGCTTCGATTGATCGAAGCTAAGTGTTGGATCGATCGAGAATCTTCGATCGATCGAGAATATTGCTGGCAGTGTGCTGTTTAATTCTCGAGCACGCCAATCTCTACCTAACTTTTTTAGCTGCAAATTTCCTCCAATCATAGGCTATATTTCTGACTTGGTGCCTACTCCAAGAGCTTTTGTATTTAAAGGGAATTGAACCATTTTGTAAAATATCTTTATATCCTTTTGTCTTTAATTTTATTACATTGTAATTTTTATTTTCTCTCTCTAGAAAAGTTAGAGATTAGGGTTAGAAGAAAAGAGAATAATAGAGGCACTAAGAACACATCTCAAGATCTACGCACTCTCTTTCTAGAATTCAGCAAAGAAGAAGAGGAAGAAGATGGAGCCATGTTTGGGGATTGCTCTTGAAGGTTCCAAGATCACACCTACCTCATTCATGATTGGCTAGGCTTCTCCTTGGGGTTTGGATGAACCCCAAACTTGTAAATTAAACCTTTTCTCTTGACTTTTTGGGGAATTTATCTTGTGATTAGTGCTATAGCCTTGTGAATAAAATGAATCTTGGTATATTTCTATGATTTCTATGGTTTAATTCTTCCTATTAATTCTCTAGTTTATTTACATGTCTATGTGTGATTAAATTGGGAATTATATCTTTTATGATTCATATGGTTTAATTCTTCCTATTGATTATCTTTGTGATTACATATTGTTTTATGTGTGATTATTTGGGAATTGATCTCTACACTAGTTTCTCTATGTTGGTTGCATGTCTATGTGTGATAAATTAAGGTTCTAGTGATGGCTATGCATGGTATTAATTGAATGGGTTTGTTAATTAATTTGATGGATTATTCTTATACTTGATGGGTTGTTCTATAATTTAATTCATGCTTGTAGGTAGGTAGACAATCTTTATTTGATTTGATATTCCATAGCTTATTATTGCAAATTCTATGATTCTCTAGATTGATGTGTGCTACAATTGTGACTAGTTTGATGGGTCATGCTTAGAATTGATGGATTGTGCTACACTTAGTTTATTTGTTGGTTAGGTATACGATTCATACATGAATTTGATGGTCCATGCTTAATATTGCAATTGGTAGTCGCATTTTATTCACAAGAATGTTTTCCCTAAATTAGTTGAAAGTGTGTGGTTTGGTGAACAAGCTTGGTAGCGATTCCAATGCACCCCAAGACCTCACTTCTCATCTCTTAAATCCCTAACTCAACTTAGTTTATTTAAATTGCATTTTAATTAATTGAATTTTAGTGTAATCAAACAATCATTCTCTCATTTGCAATCTTGTGATCCACTAGAGTCGAAGTTAAATTCCAACACGTATAATCCCTTGGGACGATCCTTACTCACTTTTGCTACGTTAGTAGTAGTGGTGGTAGTGGTTTTTATAAATTTAAACTTGACCTAAAAGGTTTTTCTTGAACCGCACATTCACTACATTATTTTGACGTATACAAGCGGTCTCGTTATCAAACATCTAGTCCAACTGAGCTGGCTATGTTCCAACTAAGTAGGCTCAATTCCAAATCGAGTTGGCTCATTCTCAACCGAGTCGGCTCCTTTACCAATCGAGTCGGCTCAGTTCCAACTGAGTCAACTCCCTTAGCAACTGAGTCGGCTCGGTTGCTACTGCGGGTCGTCTTTTTCATTTTCCAGCTCTGCAACTCCTCTAAACTCTATTGTTATGGGTCCTAAGCTTCAGTCTAAGTCCCATACATCGTTAATAATTTATTTAAAAGTGATTAAGCATATAATGATCAAGTTTATACCACAAATCACGATTAAATCATAAGAACATATAAATCAAGAACGTATACATATATACACAAACAACCTCTGTTTTAATCCAACTTAAGCATGCATACATGTTTAATTATCTTGCTTAATCATCCTAAAGCTGTCCTAAACACGCACTGAACCTTGGATCAAAGAAGAAGAGTAGAACCAAGAATTTCCCTTTAAGGGTTTCGGAATGAAAACCCAACTTCTTCCTTTTTCGGCCAACTCCCTGACGCCGGCAGACCTCGGGTTGCCGTTGTGCACTATTGTTGGTCCGGTCCTAACCCACATATAGCTTTCTTCTTCTTCTTCTTTGACTTAGACTTGATCTCGGCCTTGGCTCTCACAAACTCTCTTTGTTTTCTCTCATTTCCTTTTGCCTCTAAACTCACGTAATAACCACAACCCTCTACCGACCATATAATTATATATATATAGACTATATAATATTTACCCTAATCCTAGTTAAATTATAAGTCTGCTATATAACTAAGAAAAGGAAAATTAAAATAACTATTATAGTAATAAATATAATAATTATAACATCACACACATATACATATATATATATACATAGTAACACACACACACACACATACACATATATATTTGATATTTCCTTTATTATTAATAACCATAATAATAATACTAATATGTATATACCATATATATACACACACACACAATATATCTATATATATATATATCCATACCCATCCATTATTAATAATTATAATAATGATAATACTACTACTACTACTACTACTAATAATAATAATAATAATAATATCCATTTATATACGCAATCAATATAAATATATATATCTAATACTCATGGGTCGTAATCCTTACCCATCTAGGCTTCCTATCCAAGTAGTACATGAGACCCATTTGGCCATTACTACTATCCAAATCTATTCATTTTAAAATAAAATAAAATAAAATAAAATAAAAAAGACAATTACACATTTAACTAACACATAATTACAAACAAGTACACAATTATTTCACATAGATCACATCACACAAATACACATAAACCAAAAAACACAATACACATCAAACAACTAAATTATTTAAAACAAATAACACATGAACACATAGCCACATAAGTACATAGCCAAATAAATAAAAATGAAATAAAATAATTAATTAAATTCCAATTATATCCTTTTAAAAATTAGGGGTATTACACAACTCATGGAGATATGGATTGGCGCTTGTAACAAGGATGGGTATCTCATCGGAGAAGCAAAAAATCCCGCACCTGGAGATCCAAAATTTGAGGCATGGATAATAAAAAATCATCAAGTCAAGAGTTGGCTCATTGACTCGATGATCCCATCATTGATGCAGAGATTTATTCATTTTCCCATGGCTAAGGAGATATGGGAGGCGGTGTCTAGAACCTTCCGTGACGGATTAGATGAAATGTGTATTTTTTAATTGAATCAGAGGTCTTTTTCTAATAAGCAGAATGACCGCCCTCTGCCAACATACTATAATGAACTTGTTGCTATTTTTCAGGAGATTGATCACAGGATTATGTCACAGGCTGGAACAGTTGAAAGAGTGCTTCAGTTGCCCTCAGCCATGGGAAGGCTTAGAGTTCATGTAATGACCCGGTCATTCCCTTCCTTTCCTTTTTCCTTAGGATTTTACGGATGAATTTTTTTCAATGAAATTCCTTTTCTAAGTTCGGTTTCTCTTCATTTAGTGTCGTCTTGAGTGCTCAGAAATGGTTTCTGAGACTCTTTCCTTTGAATTGATAACTTCCTTTAATGAGCGAGTCATTTCCACATTTTTTCATTTTTCGGCACTATTCATTTTTCGTCCTTTTCCCTGTTTTGTCCTTTTCCCTATTTTGTCTTTTCCCCGCTTGTCACTTTGTTGGCATAACCTCACTCCTTGTGTTCGGAGTTGGTTTTTGACTTCATGTATCATCATTCTAAGTGGTTTCCACGAAATAAGTATCTTTATTTTTGCAGTAAAGTACTCTGGTTGCTCCCGGTGTCCATAGGGGCATGGATGCATAGTTTTTCAGAATCTTTTTCTTTTCTTTGGGTGTTTTTCATAAATATTTTTTGAAGATATTTTATTTCAGGGGTATCTAAGAAAATATCTTTTGGAAGATATTTTCATTCTTGGGCAGTTTTGCAGTTAACCCTTTTTGTAGGGGCCATTGTGCAATTAACGAAAGTTATTACAAAATGCCTTATTTTGAGTCTGGATCCTCGTACGAGATTCATTTTCACATTTCGTCGAGTCATGTACTTATAGAATTTCCTTCTGGTCATTTTTCTCCAGTTTCAGGGTTTCTAGACCCGGTTGCCACTGAACTTGTTTGGGGCATATCTCTCTGCTCGGGACTCGGTTTTCAATGCCATTTCTTCCATTGTTCATATTTTCTCATTTAAAATCTTTTTCATTCACAGAGTTTTTTCATTTGAGCGCGTTTACTCAAAATCCACTTTTTCGGACCCGACGGGACCCTTTCGGGGCACTTTTTGAGATTTTCTATAAATAGGGGACTTAAAGAGAAAAAAAATCAGATTTTCTTCTCTCTCTCCTCTCTCTCCTGGCTAGCAGCCATGGCTGCCACCCTTCTTCTTCTTTTTTCGGCCACTTCCCTTAAGTGAAATGTTGTCGTGCCTTAGTGTTTTATGTTCGCCTTGGCGAGGCCTTCGATTCTACTGATTGGAATCTTGTTTTGGCCATTTCTTGAGTTCGGATTTGAAGTCAAGTTGTGATTTTGATGGGGCTTTTGGGGGGTTCATGTAGATCGTGTTGTCCCCGACAAAACCCCGAAGTTTCGTCGAATTCGGAGCGGTTTCATTTTGGTGGCTTTTGAGATTTTCATCTCAAATTGAGGTAGGGGATGTCTTAGGTTTATATTATTGTTGTATTGATTGTTTTATAAGCATATACAACTTGTGAGCATGCCTTGTTCATGTTTTTAGAATTTAATTTATTTATTTTCTTTGTTTAGGATTTAATTCTAATGATGGTATATAGTTTAGAATTAAATTGTGGCATGCTAGTAAATTAGGCCTTGGTGAGTTATGTAACATATATTAAATTTGGAGAATTTGAATAAGAATTGCAAAACTTATTTAATATTTATCTTTTATGAAAGTTTAATTCACATAGTTGAAACAAGCATGAAATCAACTTGTAATGTGACATTAAAATAGGCCTTGGCATGTTCTCTAACCTATGTTAAATTGAGAGCATTTGGATAAGTTTATAAATCTAGAGATTTTGAATTAAATGAATTAATTAAAATCTAATTAATGGTTCCACTAGTTCAATTGAGTTTTAACTTGATAATGGTAGTGACTTGGGCTTGCTCACTTGTATATATCCATTTGGGCCTATTTGGAGTTGTTTTAGAAAATCTAGAGATTTAATTACCATGTTTCAATTAAACTCTATTTTGTTGTCTCAATGATCCAATTTAGTTTTTGAGTTGGTTTGTGTAGTGACCACACCATGTTGTTTAACATAATTGAATTAGGGATCATTTAGATGAGATTGCATTTTAATGTTGAAATGAAATTGTCATAGCGTGTAACGAATTGCACACTGAAGATTCGACATTGTGAATGTCATTGTAGACTTGAACTATAAGACATGGTTTTTGTAGATTTAACCTTACTTGTGCATGTAAATTGATTCCTAGACATTATTTGAAATGTATAAGTTTGGTTTTATCTTATTGATTTTGCATAAGTTTTGAACTTATTATTTTTGGAGGCTTATAAGGATCATGTTCATGTGATGGCTGGGGTTTGGCCCTAGTACGGACTCGTGAAATTCCTAAGTCATATGAAGTGCGCAGTAGGTAGTACCTTGTGGGTCGTAATTACCCGAAATAACTTATACACGTGCGCACTAGGTAGTACCTTGCAGGCTAGTAACCCGGAATAACTCGATTGGTCTACAGCCAAGGATCCTAGTCCTTCCACTATTTGATTTTGCATTTAATTTCAAGTTGCTAATCATGGATTACTTGTAACTTGAGAATTAATGCTTGGCTTGCATATTTGATTCCTATTTAGTATACTTGAACTTGTATACTTGCTCCGTGAGTTTAAATTTCATTTAGTATGCTTGGGTCCTGTATACTTGTTTTAGGCGTATCTCTTTTAGCTTAGTATACTTGTGTTCGTATGCTTAATTTATGAGATTTCCATATAAAATGCATACTTGTGTAAATATGCTTAGACATTGCATGACTTGTCATAATATGGTTTAGTATACTTGAAAATGTATGCTTATATGTTGTAGAACATGTTTTAACATTGCTTAGTATACTTGAGCATGTATATTTGTATGCCGTTGTTCACTTTAAATTGCATGAGTAGCTTAGGATGATCCCTGAGTCTCATCTTGACATAGACGTTAGGTGGCATGAGCCCCTTTAACATGTTTCACCTTAAGGTGTTATTATTGTAAAATGCTAGGTCGATGCATGCTCATCTCCTATGAGTAGCTTCATGTTACTCACCCATATAGTGGGGACATTTTTCAGGTACATGAATCAAGGTTCGAGATTCTTATATTGCTTGGATGATTTGTAGCCTTAAAGGGTTCAATTCTTGTAAAAGTTGGCATGAAATGCCATTTTGTAGCCTTATTTGTCTAAATTTGTATTCTTTGATTCATATATGTAAAGTGTACATAAGTACACTCGTTTTAATGTATTTGATATGTATAAGATGAGGCTGGAGGCTAATGACATGTATCTTGTATACCATACACTTTTGTTTTCAAGGTTTATTATGAAAATATTGAGAAATACGAAGTCATTGCTTCATAACTTTTGCATTGGGTGTGGGAATTTCATTCCGTTTCTTTCATAGGGTTTTTATGATCATGTATGAGGTGTGGCCAAGGGCTAAACACTATTTCGTTCTAGGTTTTGCATTTTAGTTCCATTTATTGCATTTTTAGGTATTTTTGGCCGTTGAGAGGTCACATTTTGCATTGGGGTCATTTTGCGGCCGCGGACCATTGGGACACATCCTAATTGTCTTTTTACGTTCACGTGCATGTCTACATTGCATAAAACTCTTGAATTTTGATGAGCGCTGAAAAGTGCGTATTTAAACCCCTTACGCTTAGGCATTCTAGTACCTTTATCTATCTTACTTTACCGTTTTAGATTGATTTCGTATTATTTCCATTTTTAGGCACTTATCCTGAAAATAAGCTAACTCAGCCAAATAAGAGCTTAATTGAAGCAATTCTGGGATTAAACAAAGAAAGGAGCAAAGTGGAAAAAGAAAGAAGCAAATGAAGCCAAAGGTGGGAAGCAACAAAGTTCGATCGATCTAACTTCAAGGTTCGATCGATCGAACACTGATCGATCTCAGCACTTTAAGATAGATCCAAGCCTTGACCTAAAAGCAAAAAGTCCAAAGTTCGATCGATCCAACACCACCCTTCGATCGATCGAACACTTTTGTCCTTATTCAAGTGATTGATCCTATTCACAGCTGTACCACCTACTAACCACTTTTGTCCTTTTCCCAAAAATATCTCCCAAAATATCTCAGATTTTTCTTTTCCCAAAAAGCTCAACCAGTTAGATTGATCCAGCCTCAGTTCGATGGATCTCAGCCAGTTCGATCGATCTAAGTCCAAGGTTCGATCGATTGAACTTCCTCTAGTGCAAAAAAGTTAAATTTCCAGCTTGTTCAATCCGTCCTCTATCTAATCATTAGAGAATATTCTTTGCACAACCCCAGCTCATTTTGTGTGTCACTTGACCTACCTATAAAAGGAATATGATGCACTTTTTGAAAAAGACACACAATTATAGGGTTTATTCTCTTGGAGGGCAAGTTTAGAGGAAGAGGAGGCTAGAGACACCATTGGAGACTCTTCATCAACCAAGGAGCAAATCTCTTCTATGGAGTTAGCCCTTGAGGGTTGGAGCAACATCACCATGAGTGGCTAGACATCCTCTTGTTGCTAGAGTTAGCCCGAAGCATATTTTTTATATCTTAATCTTGTGTATTATTGAGGGATTAGTGTTGTAATACATGTTTTGACACTCTTATATATATAGATCTTATTTATTCAATGATTTATGTGGTTTAATGCTTCCAATTGATCATTTCATTCTATCCATATGTCTATGTATGCTAGAATAGATGTTCATGTTTTTGCCTCTATTTCTTGTGTTATTGATGTATGTCTATGTGTATTAATGCTATAGATTTAGAGATTGTCAAAACATTGTGCTTAAAAGAATGCTCTTGTGATTTTCTAGATGGTTCATGCTCATTTCTTGATGGATTAAGCTTCTCCCTTAGCTTAATTAGTTTAATTTCATGTCATTAGCTTAATTGTAGTGTAGTGGTAGCATAGTTGTTAGATGAGAGGACAATCCATGCTAGTTGTTTGATGTTCCATACTTTTGAATACAAGTAACATATGTTTCTAACCTTGTGGTGTATTTGGCTTGTGAGCTTAATGAAAGGATTAATGACTTGCTAGATATGTTGTGCTTTTCACATGCTATTTAGACAATATATACTTAATTGCTAGATATATTATGCTTTTCACATGTTGATTAGACAATGTATGTTTAATTGGTCACCCTTGCTAATTGAATCAACCAAACACACACACACATCAATATTGCAACACACATTACCCTCCTTAGTCACTTGTTAAGGATATAGAAAAATATTGCTTGGTGGTGACCTCTAAACCCCAAGATCTTTCTCTCTTACTTACTCTTTATTGCATTCAATTATTTAGTTTAATTTGCTCTCTAGTTTAATCAACCAACCAACCATTTGTTTGATCACTCGACCTACTAACCCTAATTGCGATTCCACAACCAAGTACGACTCCAATCCCTTGGGACGATCCCTACTCACCCTTACTATATTTTTAGTGAAGGTAGTAGTGGTTTTTATAAATGTAAAACTCTTGACCCTCGCCTTAATGCACACTTCTCAAGCTTAATATGGTGTAGCGACCCTCACAAGGGCCGGTTAGTTTTTGGCGCCGTTGCCGGGGATTAGGCAACGTCGTATTTGTGGAATCAATTAGGAATTAGTACTCTTTTGATCGTGTCTTTACTTTGTTTTTATTTTTCTTTAGATTACTTATTATGTTTGTTCATCTTTGACAAGGAGCATGGAGCTAGGATCCAAGCAAAGGAGCTAAGCAAGCAAGTAAAAGTACTAAAAATTTAATTTTTTTTTTTTTTTGCTAAGCTAAGCTTTCAATTTGGAGTTGAAGTGCTAAAGGACCTTTGTGAGACTCTCTTATTCAATCCCTTAGTTAAATCGTCAGCCCGTGTGAAGGCTTGTTGTTTTTAATTTCTTAGATAAATTGTGAGCCCGTGTGGAGGCAATTTGCTTTTCTTTGCATTGTTATCAAAGCATGGGAGTATGGGATCATTGTATGTGGAGGAAGTTTGTTGATTGTTGATTTGTTGCGAAGGAGGAGTGCTTGCTTGTTTAGTGGTGATTTGTGTGTCATTTGTAGCCTTGTATAGACCTTGTCATATCATACATTCTAGGCATTCACATGGAAAATCTAGAGGGTAATCTTGGCTACTTAGGCCCACGCTTCATCCAAAACCTACCTCTTAACCAACGTGACCCCAGAGTTCAAGCTCCAATTCCTCCAATGGTCCTTCATGATCATTATAATCTTCATGCTTACCATGCACCTACTTGCATTGTGTTGCCTAATTTTAAGGCTAATCAATATGAAATCAAGCCCGAGACCATTCAAATGTGTCCACTCTTTTATGGCTTGGATGAAGAGGAACCATATAGGCATCTTAATGAATTTCTTGAAATATGTTCCACCGAGAGGTACATGGATGTCCCGGAGGAAGTTCTTAAATTACTCCTCTTCCCTTTCACACTTAAAAATAAAGCAAAGCATTGGTTCAATACTTTAGGGGTAAATTCAATAACATCTTGGGCACAAATGCAAAATGTGTTTTTTTAAAAAAATTACCTCGTAAGTTTGACCAATGTAATATGTGCTTCAATTAGAGAATTTTCTTAAAGGGAAGAAGAGTTGTTGCATGGGGCTTGGGAGAGATTGAATGACTTGCTAAGAAAGTGTTCACATCATGGTATTCCAAAATGGCAAGTTGTCCAATATTTCTATGAAAGCCTATCCGACATGTAAAAGGACATAGTTGATACCTCATGTGGAGGTTCGTATTTTGGAAAACATGAAGATGACATTTGACACCTCTTTGAAAAAATGAGTGAAAATTCTTTGCACAAATATTACACTTCTCGGCTTGATCATGGTTTCACTAAAAAGGAGAAAAGTGTAACAGTGTGTCAAATTTAAAATTCAAGGGAAATTGTAGCCGAGGTTAAAACTCTTTCTCAAAAACTTGATCAATTCTTGTTGAATCAAAAACTGGCTACCAATGTATCTCCTTTTCATCATACAACTCATCTTTGTGAGCCTTGCATGACATGTTCAAGTGTTTTGCATACTACTTTCAATTGTCCCCATGGACGTGTTGTTAATGAACACTTTGAACAAGTTAATGCCACATTTGCTCACCCTTATTCAAAAGCATATATTCCATTGTGGAATGAAAGCCCTTATCAAGCTAAAAATCTTCGAAGAAAATACATTCCACCTCATAAAAGAAATGGAGGTTCTCAAGGGTTCGTCTTTTCTTCTTTCTATCATCAAAGAATGAATGACTTCTCACATCTTCAAATGTATGATTCCCAAGTTGGCTTCCATTATCCTCAAGCACTTTCTAGTTATTCCACATTTGAAGACAAGGTTTTGATGGCCTTGGGTAGCTTAGAAAAGGATACCAACTTGTTGCATTCCCACTCTCAATCTATATCAAAGCTTGAATCCCAAATTGAGACCATAGCTAATGCATTGAATGCAAGAGAAATTGGGAAATTGCCTAGTCAACCCGAGAGGAATCCAAAGGCCCAATTTTTTGTGGAAGCAAACCCTACATCAGGGTATTCTTCCCAAGCTCAAGTGCAAGCCATCACCACCTTGAGAAGTGGTAAGCAAGTGGACAATAGGGTTGAACTACCAAAGGAAGATGGTGAATCGATGCAACCTAAAGTTGTCACCCATCCAATTCCCAATTCCACTCATACTCCTTTGAATGAAAATGTTCCTAACCAGAATTCTCAATCTTCTCCATCATCCTCTCAAATTGCTAAGTCTTGTGAGCCAAAAGCTCCATTCCTTTATACTTTAAAAGAAACTTCGCCTTATGGGAGGCAAGCAGGGTAAACACATGACATGATGGAAGTTTTTAAGCAAGTCAATATCAATCTTCCTCTTTTGGATGCCATTAAGCAAATTCCACCTTATGCAAAATTCTTGAAAGATCTTTGCACACAAAAGAGGAAGAGCAAGGGACCAAGCCCTAAAAAAGTGTTCCTCACGGAGCAAGTGAGCTCCATTCTTCAACAAAACACTCCACTTAAGTTCAAAGATCCCAGTGCTTTGACTATTTCTTGTGTAATTGGAACCCACGAAATTCGTAGAGCTCTTCTTGACTTAGGTGCAAGTGTCAATTTGATTCCTTACTCCATATATGTTTAACTAGGATTGAATGAATTGAAGCCAACCTCGGTGGTGCTTCAAATGGCCGATAGATCCGTCAAAACACCTAGGGGCATGGTTGAGGACATTCTTGTCAAGGTAGATAAATTCTACTTTCCGGTTGATTTCGTAGTTCTTGATACCGAACTGGTTGATAATCCCTCCAACCACATCCCAATCATCTTGGGAAGACTCCTTGCCACCGCAAATGCAACAATTAATTGTAGATCCAGGATTATGGACCTCTCTTTTGGCAATATGATGATCAAACTTAATGTTTTCCATGCAAGTTGACATCCCATAGATGAAAAAGAGTGTTGTCTTGTTGATGTATTAGATGAGGTTGTTGAGGAATCGATTCTAATGATACTAATGGAACAACGAATCGAGAATAGTCTTTCATCTCTTTTGTCCGATGATCCTTTAGCTTCTTGTCTTCTTGAAATGTATGGAAGTTGTGGATTTGATGATGAAAATTCAATGAATGAAGTAAGCAATCTCATGGAATCTGTTGTAAGCTTAGATTTTCCATCTTGGAAAACTCCAATAGAACCTCTTCCTCGACTCTCTAACACTCCACCGGTCTCATCTTTAGTCTCTCCACTAATTCTTGAGCTTAAAACTCTACCTTCCAATCTCAAGTATGCATTCTTAGGACTAAAATAGACTCTTCTGGTTATCATTTCTTCAAGTCTTGAAAAAGACCAAGAAGATGCTCTCTTAAGTGTGCTTAAAGAAAGTAAGGAAGCCATAGGATGGAGTGTGGCGGATCTTAAGGGAATTAACCCTTCTATTTGTATGTATCGCATACTTATGGAAGATGATGCAAAACCCTTTAGGGATGCCTAAAGGAGACTTAATCCAAACATGAAGGAGGTAGTTAAGAAGGAAGTTGTCAAACTCTTGAATGCCGGAATCATTTACCTAATCTTTGATATTAAATGGGTGAGTCCAACTTAAGTAGTTCCAAAAAAATCGGGGATTATGGTGGTTGAGAATGCAAAGGGTGAGGAAATCTCTAAGCGTACCGCCAATTCATGGCGTGTATGCATTGATTACCGCAAATTGAATGCCGCCACTAGAAAGGATCACTTCCCCTTGCCATTCATTGATCAAATTCTAGAGAGATTGGCCGGGCAACAATATTATTGCTTCCTTGATGGCTATTCGGGGTACAATCAAGTAGCCCTCGACCCACTAGACCAAGAGAAAACCACTTTTACATGTCCATTCGGTACATTTGCTTATAGACAGATGCCTTTTGGTTTGTGCAATGCTCCTGCCACATTCCAAAGGTGTACGATGTCAATTTTCTCGGATATGGTGGAAGAGTATCTAGAGGTTTTCATGGATGATTTTTCTATTTTTGGGTCTTCATTTAATGCATACCTCAAAAATTTAGATCTAGTGCTAAAGAGATGTCGTGAAACCAACCTTGTACTTAGCTGGGAGAAGAGCCATTTCATGGTTCAAAGGGTATTGTTTTGGGTCACGTTATCTCAAGGAAAGGAATAGAGGTTGATAAAGTGAAGGTCGA
This sequence comes from Cornus florida, assembly GCF_030987335.1. Lineage (NCBI taxonomy): Eukaryota > Viridiplantae > Streptophyta > Magnoliopsida > Cornales > Cornaceae > Cornus > Cornus florida. The sequence continues at coordinate 16,738,874 of NW_026775571.1, read as the reverse complement.
GCTTATTTCCGAATTGCCTCCACCTTCAACGGTGAGAGAGGTTCGCTCCTTTCTAGGTCATGTTGGCTTTTACCGCCGTTTCATTAAAGACTTTAGTAAAATTGCTCGACCCTTATGCAATCTTCTCACCAAGGAAACTCCTTTTGTCTTTGACCAAGCATGCCTAGACGTTTTTCATAAATTGCGTGAATTATTATCATCTGCTCCTATCATGCAACCTCCCAATTGGTCATTGCCATTTGAAATCATGTGTGATGCTTCTGATTATGCCATGGGCGCAGTTTTGGGATAAAGAGTGGGTAAGCTTCCTTGTGCCATCTACTACGCAAGTAAAACTTTCTCGGGAGCTCAATTGAATTACTCCATTACTGAGAAAGAATTACTTGCCGTAGTATATGCTCTTGATAAATTTCGTTCCTATCTCTTAGGGTCCAAGGTTATTGTTTATTCTGATCATGCCGCCTTGAGGCATCTATTGACAAAAAGGGAAACAAAACCTAGGCTAATTAGATGGATTTTACTTCTTCAGGAATTCGATTTTGAAATCAAGGGCAAGAAAGGCACCGAAAATGTAGTTGCCGATCATCTTTCTAGGTTATCGATAGAGCCTTTCCCTAGTCCACCAATCTGTGACTCTTTTCCGGATGAACAACTCTTTCAAATTTCTAATGGAAAAATGCCTTGGTTTGCCGACATTGTGAATTATTTGGCAGTAGGAAAGCTACCGACTTCTTGGTCAAAGAACGAAAAGAATCATTTCTTTGCCAACATCCGGAATTACTATTGGGGAGACCCTATCTTATACCGATATTGTCCAGATCAAATTGTGAGAAGATGCATTTCGAAGAGTGAAATTCCAAGTGTCCTAGTGTTTTGTCACACTCTTGCATGTGGTGGGCATTTTAGTGTAAAGAAGACCGCTTTGAAGGTTCTTCAAAGTGGGCTCTTTTGGCCCACTATTCATAGAGATGCCTACAATTTTTGCAAATTATGTGAGAGATATCAAAAGATGGGGACAATTTCTAAATGAGATATGATGCCCTTGACCAATATACTTGTTGTCGAGATCTTTGATATGTGGGGCATTGATTTTATGGGTCCATTTCTTATGTCCTATGGTTTTCAATACATTCTTCTTGCCGTTGATTATGTTTCCAAGTGGGTGGAAACATGTGCTACCAAAACAAATGACCACTCCGTGGTCATTCAATTCATTAAATCCAATATCTTTGCTCGTTTTGGTATGCCAAGGGCTATAACAAGTGATGGAGGAAAAAAATTTTGCAATTAATTCTTAAGGCACTTATTTCCTAAGTATTCCGTCACTCATAAGGTAGCCACTCCCTACCATCCTCAAACAAGCAGGCAAGTCGAAGTGTCCAACCGAGAAATTAAGCATATTCTTGAGAAAACGGTTAACACCACCCGGAATGATTGGTCAAGAAAGCTAAATGATGCTTTGTGGGCTTATCGGACGGCATACAAGACTCCCATTGGCATGTTTCCTTATAGACTTGTATATGGAAAGCCTTGCCATCTTCCGGTTGAGCTAGAGCATAAAGCCTTATGGGCAGTTAAAAAGCTCAATTTTGACCTTGATAAAGCCGGAGAGAATAGGCTACTTCAATTGAGTGAGTTAGAAGAGTTGTAACACAATGCTTATGATAATGCCAAAATCTACAAAGAACGAACAAAAGCCTTTCATGATAAGCATATTGTGAAAAAGTCTTTGGAACCCGGTCAAAAAGCTTGGCTTTTCAACTCTAGACTGAAACTCTTTCCTGGGAAATTGAGAACCAAATGGGAGGGTCCTTATGAAATTATCTCTGTTGCACCTCATAGGGCGATTGAAATCAAAAACTTGAAGAAGGGGAACATTTTCAAAGTTAATGGTCAAAGGTTGAAACCTTACATAGAGGGTCAAGTCTTTCAAAGACATTTGGAAGCTGCACATCTAGTCGACCCGGTGTATGAACACATAGAAGATTGCATTGACAAGGAACTAAAAGCTCCTTTTGAGCTTAATCCAACAAGTTCTTCAAGGAACCATTTGTTAGGAAAAGTTCAAAGCATTCATCACCCCAATAAGGGGGGGGGGGGGGGGGGATGCATAAAAAGTTCTTTAATCTGGGCTAAAAGAGCCCAACGTCTTGCTAGAGACGTTAAAGACTAGCAAAAACATTCGTAGGGTGTCAAAACCCTATTCCTCCCCCATTTCTATCTTAAATTTCATTTCTTGCGAAGTCTAGATACTTGTTTTTGGTTCATATGCATTGATAGGAACTTTGGTGAGGATTGCATGAGCTTTCATGTCATTATTGAGCATTCTGCATAGTTCGATCGATCCCAAACCTGAGTTCGATCGATCGAACTCCATTCTGCATCCAACACTTAGAAAATTTTTTGACCTGCAGAAACCTGCATCCAAATCACCCCTCTGTCCCATCGTTCGAACTAATTCTTAGATCGATTAGGAGACCTTCGATCGATTCAACTTCAAAGTTCGATCGATCTTATGATTCAATACTTAGAAAAATTTTGAGCCTGCATAAACCTGCATATTTCACCTCTCTGTCTCATCGATCAAAACATTCCAAGATCGATCTGAAATTCTTCGATCGATCCAACTTCCAAGTTCGATCGATCTTTAAGTTCCAACACTTAGCCAAATTTCTGAGCCAAAAACCTGCATATTTTTGCTCTCTGTCTGATCGATCAAAATCTTGTTTTGATCGATCTCAGTTCTTTATTTCATTATTTTGACTTTGTTTTGACTTTTTGAATTTTAAAAATTCAAAAATATTTTCATTTTCATTTTATTTTATTTTCATTTCAGTTCATTTTGCTTACAAAAAAAAAAAAAAAAATTCTAAAAATACTTTGTGAAGAGATCATTTAAAGTTCGATCGATCTGAGATTCTAGTTCGATCGATCGAACTTATGAGCGACAGTTTTTAAATGGACCCAAGGATAAGATCTCATTCTCCCTCATTTCCAAACCCTAGTTCCTACGCCGCCGTAACCTCACCCATTTCCTCCATCTCTGGTGAGATCTCCGGAGTGAACCAGGTGTCGATCTCTCCCTCTTCTCAGATCTTCTTCTTCTTCACATTTCATCTCTCCTCTCTTTGATTCAAGGTAAGATCCGAGACCCCATTATTGATTTCGCACCTCAATTTGTTAAGAGTATGCTTTAAGTGTTTGATCCATTCCAATATTCATGATGATTGTTGGCCATGGATGAAGTTTTAAGCTTTTCATATATCTATGTCTATATTCGTCTTTATGTTGTGTCCATTGTAATGAGTTACTTTAATTTTTGGGAGTGTGAGACATTCTAGGTGATTGGGACTGATGATTGTTGTGTTGATAGACCCACAAACATGTTCGTGTGGGTCCCGTGCTCCCACAGTCACAGATCTGTGACTTCTCATTTTACATAGAACACAGTTCGATTGATCGAACCTATGTCTCAGATCGATCAAAGTTGTGAGATCGATCTCACTTATTTTCGATCGATCCAACTTTTGTGATCGACCTCACTTCTTTTTCTGATCGATCAAATTTCACAGATCTCGCACATACTTCATACTTCATATCTTGTGTTCATGCTATCTTATATATGCCTAATGCCTGTGATATTCCACATTGGATGCATTTCATACTTATATTGCTTAGCATACTTCATATCCTATCACTTGCATAGATTCATGTCATTTATATTTTGTCTATCTTATTTGACAAACATGTTTCTATTGTGCCTTCAATTCATTATTCTAGCACTAAATCCCATTACAAGATTTCTTTTTTGCAGACCATGACTAAGAATGACAGTTCTTCTACTTTAGCCACACCTGAGGCTCATGATCAGATATGTCACTTAGAGGAGCACCTTCAGAGTTTGGAGGATATGCTGGTTGTCCTTAGAGCTGACATTGCTACCCTTCGTCTGAATATGATGGCTGCCCTTAGAGCTGACATTGTTTGCCTCCGTACGGAGATCTTGACTACCATTGATGACTTAGCTAGGGAGATCCGCGGAGTTCCCTCTGCCTGAGATTCCCAGTCTCTTTATCTTTTTAGGCTCTTTATCTATATTGTGTGTCTACTACACTTGTGATACTATTACTTTTGCAGCCGGGTTTGTCGGCTTTCACACTGGATGTATTGCACTTTATTGTAGTTTTTATCTATGATGGATGTTGTATGCTTTTATTGATACATCTGTCCTTTTAACTCCATCAGGTGCATCACAGTGACTTCAATAAGAGAGTGCTACCTAATTTTCAGGACCAACCTTATACCTCTCTAATTTCTTTATCTGTTTATCCTATTTATACTTGCATATCCACTGTGCACTAATTATCCCATTTTGTGATCTGATAAGTTTATCCAAGTGCCAATTTTCAGGACCACAGTTCATCCCAAGTTTGGGGGGGCCATGCCACCCACTTCGGATACTTCAGTCCCGATCATTCTATGCCTTAGTTGCACTGGTATACTCTTTTCCTTGTTCTCTTGCACATTGAGGACATTGTGCCATTTAAGTTTGGGGGGAATGGTGCTTTACAGTGTTAGTTGCAGCGTTAGTTTTAAATTCAAAATTTTGAGCATAACTTGTGTATTTGAGGGATATCTCTATGATTGGTCCATATCTAGCTATGATTTTGATCTTTTGAGCACTATATTGCTTAAAATTTAAAAATTGCTTGACTTGAGAGTCCAATACTCCTTGTATGCCTTGTGGATGCCATTTAGGAGTAAATTTTTCGAAAGATTGATATCTTGCTTGCACTTGTGGTCCACATCATCTTGATTTTGTGATTGTTTTAAGATTCACTCTAGTATTCTACACTAGCACCGGCGCACACTAGCATTCATTTGTGGGGTACATGCTTTGTTGATTATTGAATTGGTTATATCCTAATTGAGCTAGTAGTGCATTGAAAGCTTTCATTCTTGATAAAGGTGGATAACAACCCCTTTTCACTAAGTAGCCAGGATTCTAGCCTCATCAAGCACTGAACTTCTCGCGCCGAAAGGTGGAGGGCCTAAACTCTAGGTTAATAATTCAACTTGCGTATTCAAAAAAAAAAAAAAAAAAAAAAAAAAAAAAAAAAAAAATTTGCAAAGGCAATAAAAAAAGTGAGGACTTCTCCCAAAAGGTGAGAAGTGGAAAATGATTAGATGGAGGTTGTCTTGATTTGTAGCCTAGTTGATTTGAGCTTGTAAGTCCTAGGGGTGTTTGAATGCCTAATGCCTTAAAGCCGTCTGGTTTGGGAGTCATTGACCTAACGCTTAACCTCATGGATCACTAAAAAGCTTAATAGATCAACATATTACACCATGCTTCCATCTTTGATCCTTATTAAAAAAAAAAAAAAAAAAAAAATTGAAAAAAATGATGAGTGAAAAGAATAAGAGCACCTAGAACAGTAAAGCTTTAATAAAAGGTCCACTTTTTGTCTTGATGATCGGTACTAGATTTGTGTGCTAGTTTGAGGGTAAGGATGTGATTAATTCTTTAGTTGGCTTAGATAGCAACACATTTGATGCCAGTCCACTCAAAAGAATTCTAGAGTTGTTTTGATTTGTATGATCATTTTCTTGATGTGTGGAGGACCATACTTGCTTGCTTGATGTTGAGATTTTGGGAGATTTCTTGGAAATGTTTGAAAAATTGCATACTTGAGGTAGTTTTCTCCCAATGCTTGTTTGCAATATTGGTGTCTCTTTTGAAAGAATGAGCTTAATGTTTGTGGGTACCATTTCTGGAAACCCTCACGAGACTTCACTTATCCACTAGGGGTAACCTAGGGGTTTAAAAGGCTTATTGGATATGCTAAGTGCAATCGTGTTCCCTACGAAAGTGGCGTTATCCATTTATTGTTTTCTAATTCATAGTTGTATAGTTGTTCATTTCATTTCTTTACTTTCTAGTTCATTGCTAGGGACTAGCAATATTTAAGTTTGGGGGTGTGATGAGCGCTGAAAAGTGCGTATTGAAACCCCTTAAGCTTAGGCATTCTAGTAGCTTTATCTATCTTACTTTACCGTTTTAGATTGATTTCGTATTATTTCCATTTTCAGGCACTTATCCCGAAAATAAGCTAACTCAGCCAAATAAGAGCTTAATTGAAGCAATTTTGGGATTAAACAAAGAAATGAGCAAAGTAGAGAAAGAAAGAAGCAAATGAAGCCAAAGGTGGGAAGTAACAAAGTTCGATCGATCTAACTTCAAGGTTCGATCGATCGAACACTGATCGATCTCAGCACTTCAAGATAGATCCAAGCCTTGACCTAAAAGCAAAAAGTCCAAAGTTTGATCGATCCAACACCACCCTTTGATCGATAGAACACTTTTGTCCTTATTCAAATGATTGATCCTATCCACAGTTGTACCACCCACTAACCACTTTTGTCCTTTTCCCAAAAATATCTCTTAAAATATCTTGGATTTATCTTTTCCTAAAAAGCTCAACCAGTTGGATCGATATAGCCTCAGTTCGATGGATCTCAGCCAGTTCGATCGATCCAAGTCCAAGGTTCGATCGATCGAACTTTCTTCAGTGTGAAAAAGTTAAATTTCCAACTTATTCAATCCGTCCTCTATCCAATCATTAGAGAATATTCTTTGCACGACCCCAGCTTATTTTGTGTGTCACTTGACCTACCTATAAAAGGAATATGATGCACTTTTTGAAAAAGATACACAATTCTAGGGTTTATTCTCTTGGAGGGCAAGTTTAGAAGAGGAGGAGGCTAGAAACACCATTGGAGACTCTTCATCAACCAAGGAGCAAATCTCTTATATGGAGTTAGCCCTTGAGGGTTGGAGCAACATCACCATGAGTGGCTAGACATCCTCTTGGGGCTAGAGTTAGCCCCAAGCATGCTTTCTATATCTTAATCTCTTGTATTATTGAGGGATTAGTGTTGTAATACATGTTTTGACACTCTTATATATATAGATCTTGTTTATTCAATGATTTATGTGGGTTAATGCTTCCAATTGATCATTTAATTATATCCATTTGTCTATGTAGGCTAGAATAGATGTTTATGTGTTTGCCTCTATTTCTTGTGTTATTGATACATGTCTATATGTATTAATGCTATAGATTTAGAGATTGTCAAAACATTGTGCTTAAAAGAATACTCTTGTAATTTTCTAGATGGTCCATGCTTATTTCTTGATGGATTATGCCTTTCCTTAGCTTAATTAGTTTAATTTCGTGTCATTAGCTTAATTGTAGTGTAGTGGTAGCATAGTTGTTAGATGAGAGGACAATCCATGCTAGTTGTTTGATGTTCCATACTTTTGAATGCAAGTAGCATATGTCTTTAACCTTGTGGTGTATTTGGCTTGTGAGCTTAATGAAAGGATTAATGACTTACTAGATATGTTGTGCTTTTCACATGCTATTTAGACAATATATACTTAATTGCTAGATATATTGTGCTTTTCACATGTTGATTAGACAATGTATGCTTAATTGGTCACCCTTGCTAATTGAATCAACCAAACACACACACACATCAATATTGCAACACATATTACCCTCCTTAGTCACTTGTTAAGGATATAGAAAAGCATTGCTTGGTGGTGACCTCTAAACCCCCAAGATCTCTCTCTCTTACTTACTCTTTATTGCATTCAATTATTTAATTTAATTTGCTCTCTAGTTTAATCAACCAACCAACCATTTGTTTGATTAGTCGACCTACTAACCCTAATTGTGATTCCACAACCAAGTACGACTCCAATCCTTTGGGATGATCCCTACTCACCCTAGCTATATTTTTAGTGAAGGTAGTAGTGACTTTTATAAATGTAAAACTCTTGGCCCTCGCCTTATTGCACACTCCTCAAGCTTGATATGGTGTAGCGGCCCTTACAAGGACCGGTCAAATTTCAACTTTGGAACTATTTTTGGGCGATTTTGTAAGTTTTTATGCAAAACCTTGCATTGGGGTGTCAATTGAGTTCCTCTTTAGTTTGACATGTTTTAGATGCTTGAATGAAACTAGGAAATGTTTTGAGATCATGTAGAAAGCATGTAGAACCTTGGAGACGTTCCAAGCACCATTTCCACACATTACAGCAGCTTTTTATAGCAGTAGCAGGTGTGTCGGTCGGCTGATGGAGCTTCATAGGTTGGCTGACGAATCCCTCGAGACCATTCCAGTAGCCTTTTTGGGATTTTAGGCATTTCGGTCGGTTGACCATGAGGGTTCGGCCGACCGACGGTTGAGTTTTGACCGGCTGATGGTTACATTTCAGTTGGCTGATTCTCCCTGGAACCACCCCTTCTCAGCTTCTCTTGGACAGCCTTGTTGTTCTAACTTTGGAAAACCATATCTCTTTTATTTCTTGTCTAAATCGGTTCATTTTTGAGTCTAACTTCGTTAATTTTTTGTTGTCTTGCCAATGATGTGCACGGTGGCACCTATTTCAGTTTGGAATAACCATTTTACCCTTGGTTCATTTCTTTTCAGGTTGGCATTCTTACTTCATTTGTTGGCTAAACTGAGTTCCGTGGCTTCATGAGGAGTCACTTGGTGCCTTAGGGATGACGTATATCTCTTGAGGTCATGTTGCTTCTTTCGCTTCCGCATTTTGAATCCGTTATCGGGTCGTCTTTTGGTTCATCACAGGGCACACTGGGTTTAAAAAAAAAAAATCCAGGGTCGTCACAGGTGGTATCAGAGCTCCTAGGTTTGAAAACCTTAGGACGACGGGTTTTGGGTGTATATCATGCTTGTGTTGCCATGCTCTATGTGTTTAGTTGCTTCTAGATAACATGTTTACGTGCTTATGTGGATGTATGTTTAGAAGTTTACTTTAACTGTCTCAGCATGATATATATACTTATTGCTTTAGTACATTGTATATATTTGTGGGTCTTAGCATGTTGTATGTGCTTGTTTGTCTGAGTACATTGTGTATGCTCATCTGTTTCAGCATGTTGATTTATGCTTGTCTGCTTAGCATGTGGGTTATGCTTATTTGCCTTAGCGTATTGTATGTACTTGTTATTTTTAGCATGATCGTATGATGCATACATTGACATGCCTTATGTGACTTTACTACTTGTGTGAGTATGTGGTCTATTGCTATATTATGTGTCAACTGTTTACCTTTATGTTTTGTTTAGGCATTGTGGGTTGTTCCAGCTTGGTTGGTTGAGATTGATGCTAGAGCATCATCTCTTGGAGTTTCGTGGTGACCTTGATGTGATGACATCATTGGGGTCTTGTTTCAAACGTCATGGAACAATGAGTCGAATAGACTCGAGTCCTTCCTTAGGGATTAGGAGTTTCAAGGTCCCTTGTAAGAGATGGAGTTCAAGCTTCTTCTTCATTCTAAGGCTCCAATGGGTAACTAACTCCTCTTCTAGGGAGGTGATGAAACCCCTCACTTGTAAGCATGTGTTAGTATAGTTTATTTTTGGGGATTACAATGTGTTTTTGATAGTCTTTCCATGGTCAAGAGCCTCATTTTTGTTATAATGAATGTTGAATGTTTATAAATGATTATTGTGAGTTATTCATCTTGTCTTGGATGGTTACTTTTCGTAATCATATTGCTTGCACTTCCATGGTGACAATGGAAGTTAGATCATGGAATGGTTTCAATGGCATGGAGTTGGAGAACCTAGATAGTTCATGGCTTAGGGTTTCCCTTTGATGGTCTATACTTGATTCTTTGCTTTATGTGCATTCACCATTTAAATTAGGGCTTGATAATCCTTGACTTAGTAAGCATGTTCTAAGCTACATTTTAGTTTAGGTAGTTGATCATGTGAACCTTTGATGGTTTATTCTTGCCTTCCTATTTAAATGAACTTCTTGAGGATATTATAGCAACCTAGTATTGTTATGTATCATGACTATCATATATGTTGTTTTTCCCTTAAATTAATCTTAACCTAGCATGTGTATAGGGATGGAGGTGGATTCATTTCCCTAGCCTTCTTTACTTGTACTTCACTCCCTTGAATTCTTGCAATTTATTGTTTTATGCACTTTTAATTTCCTAGCTTAAGTGACATCCAACAAACCTCTATAAACCCCTTATCATTCTAAGAACAATTCTAGACACTTAGGTTGCCATAGACTAGCGCAGTCCCAGTGGTTCGACTTACCCGACCAATAGCCCTATTTTACAATGATTCGTGCTATTGCGAAGGTTGATGTTTAATTGACCAACCGATCAATTTTTGGCGCCGTTGCCGGGGACTGCAAACGGTTTAGCAACCAAAGTTCTAGGGTTAAATTTAGTTTGATTGTGAATACTGTGTTTTGTGAATATTTCTTGTGTGGTTTAACCATTTTTGTGTTGTAAGTGAGATTCTAGGAACTCGAAGCTCGCCGTGGGGAATGCTAGCAAATTGTAAGTCTAGAGGCCCCCAGGTAAGTCTCTTGACCTTCTAGTTTCGAATTGTGAATATCGTGCATGTGTTAAGCTTAGAAGTAGATAAATTGCAAGCCCTTGTCGAGGCTTTTTCAATTGTGTATTTTCAATTCCAAGCATCGGTCCTTGTCGTGGCCATTTATTTTCTGTCTTGATAATTGAGGAGAAAGGGAACATCGTATGTGGAGTTGATGATAAAGATTTGTTGTGATGATGTTGTTGTGAATTGTTGATGTTTGGCCGTAGGTCACTCTCTCTTCCCACACTTGACTCGCCTATTGATATAAATTCACTTGAAAGAACTCTTAGACGGAACCTTAGGAAACCCACTCTTACAAGGGACCTTGAAACTGAATTCAATATAATGAGGGATAACGTAGGAAATCTGGGGAATGAAAGGGCTGAAATTCCTAATGTAGAACCAATGACTCTTAGAGATCATTTCATTCCTACCACCTATGCTTCTCCTTCTTGTATAGTGATGCCAAACATCGATGCAGCTCAATATGAGATCAAGTCTAGTACCATTCAAATGCTTCCATCATTTCATGGCTTTGATAATGAAGATCCATATAAGCATCTTGATGAGTTCCTTGAAATCTGTTCGACCATCCGGTTGAGAGGTTTTCCGGACAATGCACTTCATCTCCATCTTTTCCCATTCTCCCTAAAAGATAGGGCAAAATATTGGTTGAACTCCCTCGCTCCCAACTCTATTACTTCTTGGGCTCAATTGCAACAAGAATTTCTTAAGAAGTACTATCCGGTGAGTAAAACCAACAAAATGAGGCGTTCCATTCTAAGCTTTTCTCAAGTTGATGGAGAACAACTCCACGAGACTTGGGAAAGGCTACAAGATCTTCTTCGAAAATGTCCTTATCATTTGATCCCAAAATGGCAATTAGTGCAATCTTTATATGCTGGCTTGACCGAAACCCATAGATTCATGGTTGATTCTTCTTGTGGTGGGATGTTCATGTCCAAGAATGCGGATGAGGCTTGGACCTTACTTGAGAATTTGAGTGAAAATTCACTTCAACACAATTCTCGTAGGGCTCCGACCGCAACCACTCCAAACAACACCAACCCTTGTCAACCAAAGTCAATAAGGGAGGAATCATCTCAAGTGGATGCCATCGCTCATAAATTCTACCAATTGATGGCACCACATCTTCCTCCTTCATTGTCTCAAAATTCGGCAAGTTCAGTTTGTGCTTCATGTCCTAGTCCATTCCATCTCTCGGAAGATTGCCCCACACCGGAGCAATTTCCTAGTCCCAACCAAGAGCAAGCTAATGCCATGTTCTCGCGGCCCGGGAACAATCCATATTCCAACACCTACAATCCGGGTTGGCGAGATCATCCGAATTTCTCGTGGCGGCAACAAGCCCCACAGAATTCCCAATTCCAAAACCAAGGGCGGTAAAATCAGCCCTCTTCTCAATATCAAGGTAGACCTTTCCAAGCCTCTTCAAGCTACCGTCCCCCTTACAATCCAAATGTCTCCAATCAACCTCCTGTGTGTCCAACTGACGAGATAGTAGCTGCAAACAAGCAAATGATGGAATCATTAAATAAGCAAATAATGGATGCCAACAAGCAACTCTTGACATCCTTGCAGCCTACTCTCCAAATGGTTCACTCTCATACTCAATCCATAGCTAATCTCGAAAATCAAGTGGGCCAAATAGCTAACTCGGTGAATCAATTGCTTCAAAGGACAAGGGCAAGTTTCCCTCTCAACCTTTTGAAAATCCTAGAGGAATGCATGTGATTGACGAAACCCCTCCTCCGAGTGGGCCGGCTCATGAACAAGTTCAAGCTATCACCACCCTTCGGAGTGGTAGAGTGGTTGACAACAAGGTCGATGGAGATAAAAGTGAGGAAGTTTCTCCTTTGAAAAATCTAAATTCAAGCTCTTCTAATCCAAATTCTTGTCCAAATACCATTCACGGAAATCCCACACATGTCTCCCCAAATGTGGAAACTACTTATGAGCCAAAAGCTCCGTTTCCTCAACGTCTTCAAGAGTCGACACATTTTGGGAACAAGAATTGTAAAATTCAAGACATGTGGGAAGTTTTCAAGCAAGTGAAGATTAACTTGCCCCTCTTGGATGCTATCAAGCAAATCCCTCCCTATGCAAAATTTCTCAAAGATTTGTGCACTCAAAAGTGCACTTCTAAAAATCATTTGCCAAAAAAAGTGAGGTTGACTGAAAATGTTAGTGCTATCATTCAGCACAGCACTCCCCCGAAGTATAAGGATCCGGGTGCCCCCACAATCTCGTGCGTCATTGGTGACAGCAAAATCGAGAGGGCCCTCCTTGACTTAGGAGCTAGTGTGAATTTAATTCCATACTCGGTCTACCTACAACTTGGTTTAGGAGATCTTAAGCCGACTTCCGTGGTTTTGCAACTTGCCGATAGATCGGTCAAGCATCCACGAGGTATTCTCGAGGACGTTATCATCAAAGTGGACAAATTCTACTTCCCGGTAGATTTTGTGGTTCTTGATACGGAATCGGTCCATGACCCAAAAAAACACATTCCCGTGATCCTTGGTAGGCCATTTTTAGCCACGGTTAATGCATCAATTAATTGCCGAACCGGGGTGATGGACATTGCTTTTGGAAACATGCAAGTCAAACTCCACATCTTTCATGCAACTCAACATCCCTCCAATGAGGATGATTGTTTTCTTGTGGATGTCATCGATGAAGTGGTCGAAGAATCTCTCCCCTTCATCCTAAGCAAAGATCCCCTTGAAACTTGCATGTCCCATTTTGACTTCTCAAACTTTGATGTTGATCAAGCCATTCAAGAAGTCAATTCCTTTCTTGATATTAATGCTATCATGGATGTACCTCCTTGGAAAATTCCAAAAGAACCACTTCCCCAACATTCCACCACTCCTCCGGTCCCATCATTGTTATTTCCGCCACAACTTGAGCTTAAGCCGCTCCCGGCCCATCTCAAGTATGTGTTCCTTGGTCCAAAGCAAACCCTTCCGGTCATTATTGCCTCGGACCTTCGAAAAGACCAAGAGACAAACCTTTTAGCGGTGCTCCAAGAGCATAAAGAAGCTATTGGTTGGACAGTGGCAGATTTAAAAGGAATTGACCCCTCCATTTGTATGCACCGCATTCATATGGAGGATGACGCAAAGCCTACTAGAGAGGTCCAGCGCCGGTTAAATCCAAACATGAAGGAAGTGGTCATGAAAGAGGTGATCAAATTGCTAGATGTGGGAATCATCTATCCTATCTCTGATAGCAAGTGGGTGAGCCCCACACAAGTTGTCCCCAAGAAATCCGGGCTCACCGTTGTTGAAAATTCAGCGGGCGAGCTCGTGCCACAACGAACCACCACCGGGTGGCGTGTGTGCATTGACTATCGTAAACTCAACTCATCAACTAGGAAGGATCATTTCCCACTCCCATTTATTGATCAAATCCTAGAAAGGTTAGCCGGCCAAAGCTTCTATTGTTTTCTTGATGGTTATTCCGGCTATAACCAAGTGGCAATCGCCCCCCAAGATCAATAGAAAACAACATTCACATGTCCCTTTGGTACTTTTGCCTATCGACGCATGCCTTTTGGTCTATGCAATGCACCGGGAACGTTCCAAAGGTGCATGATGTCCATATTCTCCGATATGGTTGAAAGGTTCTTGGAAGTTTTCATGGATGATTTTTCCGTATTTGGCTCCTCCTTTGACTCGTGTCTCAAAAATTTATCTCTTGTGCTCCAAAGATGCAAAGAGACGAATCTCATTCTAAGTTGGGAGAAAAGCCACTTTATGGTCCAAGAAGGCATTGTTTTAGGACATGTCATTTCTAAGCGGGGAATCGAGGTAGACAAGGCAAAAGTTGAGTTAATCTCTAATCTTCCTCCTCCGAATTCCGTCCGTCAAATCCGTTCTTTTCTTGGCCATGCCGGATTCTATCGTCGCTTCATCAAAGATTTTAGCAAAATCTCACGGCCCTTGTGTAATCTCTTAGCCAAGGATGTTCCGTTCAATTTTGATGACGCTTGCATGGAAGCTTTCATCAAACTTCGCATTCTCCTTTCCTCTGCCCCGATCATGAAACCCCCTAATTGGTCTCTTCCCTTTGAGATCATGTGTGATGCATCCGACTATGCATTAGGGGCGGTTTTGGGCCAACGTGTGGATAAACTTCCGCATGTCATTTATTATGCTAGCAAAACTCTCTGCGATGCCCAATTAAACTACACCACCACTGAAAAAGAATTGCTAGCTGTGGTGTACGCCTTGGATAAATTTCGCTCCTATCTTCTTGGCTCCAAGGTCATCGTCTTTTCAGATCATGCCGCTCTTAGGCATTTGTTAGCGAAAAAAGAGACAAAACCCCGCTTAATTCGATGGATCCTCTTACTTCAAGAGTTTGACATTGACATCCGGGACAAAAAAGGGACCGACAATGTTGTCGCCGATCATCTCTCTCACTTACTTATTGAGAAATCTTTAGAATTTGCAGCCATCCGTGATTCCTTTCCGGATGAGCAACTTCTTCAAGTTTCACATTCTACTCTTCCATGGTTTGCGGATATTGTCAATTATCTTGCGATTGGCAAAATTCCAGCTCATTGGTCCAAACAAGAGAGGGACCGGTTTTTCTCCCAAGTTAAGCATTTCTTTTGGGAAGATCCGGAACTATTCAAGTATTGCCCGGACCAAATCATCCGGCGATGTATTCCTGAAACCGAGGCCACAAGCATTTTAAATTTTTGCTATACTCTTGCTTGTGGAGGCCATTTCAGTGCCAAAAAGACCGCTAACAAAGTCCTTCAAAGCGGATTCTTTTGGCCTACCTTATTCCGGGATGCATACAATTTTTGCAAATCGTGTGAACGATGTCAAAAACTTGGATCCATGTCCCGAAGAGACATGATGCCCCTCACCAACATTTTAATTGTTGAAATTTTTGATGTGTGGGGGATTGACTTCATGGGACCATTTCCATCTTCTTATGGCTATGAGTACATCCTTGTAGCGGTGGATTATGTGGCTAAATGGGTTGAAGCCGAGGCTACCAAAACCAATGATCATAAAGTCGTGATCCATTTCATTCAGTCTCACATCTTTAGTCGTTTTGGTACGCCCCGAGCAAACATTAGTGATGGCGGATCTCATTTCCGAAATCGTTATCTAAAATCCGTCCTTGCTAGGTATTCCGTCATTCATAAGGTTGCTACACCTTACCACCCTCAAACGAGTGGTCAAGTAGAGATTTCTAACCTGGAGATTAAGCACATTTTAGAAAAAACGGTTAGACTGGACCGCAAAGATTGGTTATTAAGGCTAAACGATGCGCTTTGGGCTTACCGGACAGCTTATAAGACACCCATTGGCATGTCACCATATCGACTTGTCTTTGGCAAAGCATGTCATCTCCCGGTAGAATTAGAGCACCGTGCTTATTGGGCCATAAAAAGGTTCAATTTTGATCTCAAACAAGCCGGCTCTAATCGTGCGTTGCAATTAAATGAACTTGAGGAATTGCGTAATGACGCGTATGAAAGCGCAAAAATTTACAAGGCAAAGACTAAAGCTTTTCATGACAAACACATCGTCAAAAAGTCTTTTGCCCTGGGACAAAAGGTCTGGCTTTTCAATTCCCGCTTGAAACTCTTTCCCGGTAAACTCCGGTCAAGATGGGATGGTCCATACATTGTCACTACCGTCTTTCCTCATGGAGCAATCGAACTTCATGATCCTGCAAGTGGATCACTCTTCAAGGTAAATGGTCAACGGCTTAAGCCTTGCATTGACGGCACCATCCTAACCCGAAAAGTTGAGGAAGTCCTCTTGACAGATCCAATTTATGAGGATTAGTGCCTGCTCTAGCGTTGTCTAGCTATCGACAGTAAATTTAGCAAAGCAAAGGAAGCAATTCTTTCAATTTCCAAGCCTCCGTCTCTTTGAAATTGCTCATGCCTTGCAAAATTTTCTGGGAAACGGTGTAGAAATGCCAAAATTTCACTTTCTCTGGAACTATCTTAAGTTATGTTTCACATTTTTAGACTGGCTTCTTAGACCGTCTTAATTCTTGTTTTCATTCCCGGAAGTTTTTGGCTCTATCAGGCAATTTTCTCGGACTTTTGACATGGTACTCACATGCATAGCCTCTCATCTTCAATGCATTGTTGGATCATGGTTTCTCAAAATCATCCATGCGTTGGAAAGGTGCTACATTTTGAAAAACTTTCCAAATTGTCCATGCATTAGAAAGAAGTTAAAAAGTTTTCAAAATTTTCCATCCATGCATTACATTGGAATGAAAGTGCAAAGTTTAAATTTTTCCATGCATTGAATTAACATGGAGTTGCAAAGTTTTTTTTAAAAAAAAAAAAAAAAAAAAAAAAATATTTCCATGCATTTGAGATGATTGCAAAGTTTGAAAAAAAAAATTTGCAAAGTTTCAAAACAAAATTTTCAAAATTTCCCATGCATTGGAATGGAATGAATTTGCAAGTTTAAAATTTTCTCCATAAATTTCATTCATGCTTTGTGTGATGTTGCAAAGGTTTGAAAATTTTCTTACATCCACCCATGCTTTGTGTGATGTTCTGAAAGTTGGCAATTTTTCCATGCCTTAGAAATTGAAAAGTTTGAAAAAAAAAAAAAAAAAAAAAAAAAAAAAAAAAGAGAGTTCTTTTCCAATTTTCCATCCAATTGAATGAGAGGATGTTGCAGCGTTTAAATTTTTCTCATACATTGGCTTGAATCCATCAACATTGCATGCATAGGAATTTCATGCTCCTCCAAAATTTTATCCTGATCCGCAAAGTTCCTTGCTTGCATGCATTTCTATTTTTCATGCATGGTTGCATGCATTTCTCTGATGCATGCATTCTTTCCTATCCGAGCCCCCTGCTCAAATTCTTTATGCTTCCATGTATTAATGATCTCATTCCTTGAACCATCCATGCAAGCTCATGCATGGCCATGCACCAACATTCAAGCTCCATGCCGAGAGATTTAGTTTTCAAGCTTCACTTTAATTTGGCTGCAATTTTCGAGCTCTCTCAAACCTATTCCGAGTGCTTGAACCCCCTCTCAACCTCATCCCCAGCTACTGTCCTCATCTCGAGCACTCGAATTCCCATTTCGAGTGCTTGAGCCTCCAACCAAAAATTTTAGCATGCTCGAAACTTCCACAACACAATTCTGAGACTTCTGCTTGTTTTTGGAGCACTCGAAGCCACATTTCGAGTGCTCGATATCCCACACCAACATCAACACCATCTCTCTCTCGCCAACACACCCAACACTCACCACCCAACCAAACCCATGCAAGCTCACACCATTAAACCAACCTTCTCACACTCAACCAACCTCTCTCTACACAACCTAAACCTCTATAACCACCACCAACACCACCCACCAACCTCAACCCCACCTCCCCATCCCCACATCATCCTCACCAACCCACCATCCACCACCCTCACTCTCGGCAACTCAAACCCAACAAACTTCATCCACACTCAACCACCAACCTCACCCCCTCAAACCACCCACCCTCTCATCGACCCACATCTCTCTCAAACCTCAACCCACAGCACCCATCTCTCTCTCCCGCAGCCTCAAGCTTCACCACCTACCTCAACTCCTCTCTCTCTCCACCACACAAAAACCCTTACTCATCGCCAACCAAACAACCCACTTCATACAACCCAACTCACTGCACACCATGCACCCGTGACCACCCTGCATGCAAGCTTCACCCAACCCATGCATGCACCCATGATCTCAACCCACCATCATACACCACATCAACCCACTCCACACTCCACCATCTCAACCACCCTCTCGACACATCCACCTCCCATCATGCTTGCCAACCATGCAACCAGCTTTCTCTCTCTACCCAAACCAACCAACCCACCACCCCACAACCAAGCAACCAGCTCGCATGCACACCCCATGCATGCATCCCACCTCACACACTACCAAATTCCCTCCACCACCCTTCCTTCTCCTTCTCACAACCCCAATCACCACCTCTACTCTCAGCCACCATGCAGCCATGCATGTCACAACCATGCACCCCACACCATGCCAACCATCTCCACAACAAACCCACCACACCAACCCAAACCCACCCCTCTTTGCAGATTTCTAGAGCACTCGAACCCAAGTTTCGAGTGCTCGCCATTGCCCGGGCTCTCTCATGCAAACCAGTCGAGGCCACTGCCCCCATTTCGAGCACTCGAAGGCACCCTTCAAGTGCTCGAACCAAGCCTCTCTCTCCCTCCCTTTTAAAACCCCAGCCCACCACTCTCACTCAACCTCATCTCCTCTCCTCGGCTGCCAACCCCTCTCCTCCACCAACTCCACAACCCAACCACCCTCAACCTCACCACCCCATGCAAACCCACCTTCACCTCCTCCACCTTTTTCCCCACTCTCCTCTAACCCAAGCACCATCATCAACCTCCCACCCATCCCCACCATTTATCCCACGCACACAAGGCCTTTGGTTCTCCATTGTGGGGTAAGTTTCTTTTTCTCTTTCTCTTTCACATTTTTGGTATCAATGGAGGATGGGCTTGCATGCAATGGAGATTTGTGATTGTTTGGGAGTCGTTCTTACAATTGCAGGGCCAAAAATTTTTGGGTTTCATCCTCCACCCCACTCATTTTCACCTTCTCCTTTTTGTGGTGCACGCCGGGTGTTCGCTGAAATTCCTCAACCAAGTCCACCTCTCTAAATGTCTCGTGCCGGTCCTTCTCGCCCTCCTCGACCCTCCTCGGGTGCCCGTGCTGTCACTCGTAAGCGACCACGTGATCCTTGGGATCGCAAACAACTCAACTACGAACTCTCATTTCCGCTCACGGATGCCTTTGACATTCTACCCACAACTTCGTGGGCTGTCGCCGAATTGACTATCCGACGTCTGCAGCATATTTGCGCTCCCCTTGCCCGGGTTGCCTACCCCCGTGTAGTGCACCTCTTCTATCAGAATCTCCAATGCCCTGAAGAGCCGCCCATTTCTCTCACTACATCCATTGATGGCACCACCTATGCTTTCACTATGACTGACATCATTCAGGTTTCTGGTTGCCCCATTGAGTGCCCCGATGACATTGTCAATCGTGAAAATCTCCCTTTATATGAGGAGCCGGATACATTAACTGTGGAGCAGATTGCCGCTGCCATTTGCACTATTGACGATCCTACTCGGCCCCGGTCTTTTATCCGCAAAACCAATCTTCCAGAACGCCTATGGTTCATTGACACTGTCTTCAAGCACAATGTCTGCCCTTTGGTGCATAGCACCGAGCGTCGGGGCCTCCTTCTGCAAGCCTTATATGCCATGGACTAAGGCCAATGGTTCTCCATCCCCGAGCTCATTTGGACCACATTTATGAAGTTTTGGCATCATGCTCATAATGCACGGGTTCCGCGAGTTAAAAATCAGAAATTGCCTTTGCCATTTTTCATCACTCGGCTCCTTCAGCACAAAGGTTTCGTTGTTCCTCCCCATGAACCAAAAGGCGAAAAGATTAAAATTTTTACCCAGCGCCGGTGGATCAATGTTCTTAGCCATTCTGGTACCCCTCAGCCTCCTGCTCCCCTGTTCATCCACGCTCCTCCTCCTCTTCCTTCTGAGGATGCCTCCACCGCCGCAGCCGCTGCAAGGGTAGAGCCTCCGGTCGACTCTCATCAGGACCAGGCTTTCATCCAGGCTTCCATTGCCGGTATTCATGAGCGACTAGATCGTTTTGAGAATTCTTTGTCCGCGTGCACTCAGACTCTGTGTGAGACTTCTTCACGTGCTGAAGAAGATCATCGTCTCGCTGCTGAAGACCGCCGTGTCGCTGCTGAGGAACGTCGTTTGGCTTCCGCTGAACGGCGTAAGACTCAATCTCTCCTCCATTCCATCCTCGCCCGTTTACCTTCTGGACAGTAGCTTGTTGCGAGTGTGGACCTTATCTTTTTGTTTCATATGTAACTATTTCTCTTGTATCTTTTGTTTTCCTTTTGAACTGTAAGAATTTGCTATGTATAGGTTGCTCTAGTCGAAATGATCCCTGTACAGCTCTTTTTGTCATCATGTAAACTCTTTTTGCAATGCAAATTCTTTCTGTTCTGTTAACTTTCGCTACATTCTTTTTCTGTATTTATGCTTGTGCTATTAATGCTGTTTGTGGTTGTTTCTTTTTGTTCTTCATGTTGCTCTCCAGGTTGCGCAGTCCAATTCAAGTTTGGGGGTTTTTGTCTCACAATGCCGTTTCCTCCCCCTGGGTATTGTTGTTCCTTTTTTTACTCTTTGTCATTTTTGTCTCTCACTTGACTCCATGTCCCACATTGAGGACACTGTGTAGTTTAAGTTTGGGGGTGCATCAAAGCATTCTTGGCATATTTTTGGTTTCATAATTTTTGCTAAGCAATGATAATATAACTTGACACTTGTCGGAGATGAAACATATGTTTAATCCCTTGTGTATAAAAGTAATTGAAATTTTTGAAAATAAAGAAAAATTTGAGTTGAAATGATCATGTAGATTCAAATTAGTCTGTATAAATGTTTCAATTAGATTCTTGCTGGATTTACACTCTTATAAGCTTCACAATGCACAGATGCACATTGGAAACTTAACTGTGAGGCATGCAGCTTGATCAACCTTGACCTTGGCCTAGTTAATCTGATTTGATGAACCTAATAGATGAATATCTTTGGCATGATTTAAGTTATTCAAAAAAAAAAAAAAAAAAAAAATGAATGAAAAATGACCAGTTGACGTTCGTAGCCTTTCCAACTCGAGCTATTAAGCCCTTTGGAGTGTCTCTACACTTAACACCCTAAAGCCGTCTGGTTTGGGAGTTGTTGGCCTAACGCTTGCTACAAGGGTTGGTTAGAAAGCTTAAAGGACTTAAACATTGCACGGTCATTCAAAAAAAATTGTAATAAACATGGTTAGCTAGAGTTCGTAGCCTTTCCAACTTGAGCTATTAAGTCCTTTGGAGTGTCTCTACACTTAACACCCTAAAGCCGTCTGGTTTGGGAGTTGTTGGCCTAACGCTTGCTACATAGGTTGGTTAGAAAGCTTAAAGGACTTTAGCATTGCACAACCATTCTATGTTTCGCTTATGAGTTGAAATAAATTGTTAACAAGCAACAAAAGTTGTCTTGAAAATAAAATCATGCCTTAGGGACTTCATGTAAAAGGGAATTCATTGATTTGAAAACTTGTGCCTTGGAATTGGAAAAGAAAGTAAAAGCCGCATGTTGAGAATCCAATTCACTTTCACTGGAGTTTGAGTTATTTCCATTTAAGAGATGACAATTGAATTATTTATATGGACTATGATGTTGATGCATGCATGTTGAAATGGTTTTTCCCATTTTTTTGTATCAATGCTTCATATATGCAAGGTAGTTTTCCCAATGACCCCATCTCCAGTTTTTGTCTGTTTCAAGTTGTATTTGAGCTATGTATCTATCTCATTTTACCATGGATGATATTTTTGTAGTAGCATGCCCATGGTTGTCTTTTCATTATGTTTTTCATTGTAGTTTTGCTAAGGGACTAGCAAAATGTAAGTTTGGGGGTGTGATAAGCGCCGAATATTGTATATTGAAGCGCCCTAAATTACATTAACAAAGTCCAGTTATTAATTATTTTATGTAGATTAACTCCATTTGCATGTTTTTATGCATTTTCAGGTTAAAGTGCAAAAAGGAAGCAAAAATGATGCCTTGTGGAATTTTGAGCAAAAAGGATGCCATTTCTGAATTTCTGGCAGCAGTGATCCTGACTTTTGTCGCCATTTTCGACCTAGAAACCTCAAGAACTAGACTTCCATCATAACATGAAAGATTTAGATCTCTGAATCAGCTTTCCAAATCTTTAAGTGGTTCATCATTCGGAGTTCGGATCAGAGAGTTATGATCTTCGTAACAGAGGTGCGCAGAACTTCCTGGCAGCACTGAAGTACTGCCTTTCTCCCCATTTTCGACCAACCAGACTTGAGAATTGGGTCTTCATCAAAACATGAAGTTTTTAAAACACTGAATCAGCTCTCCAAATCTTCAAACAGATCATCATTCAGAGTTCGGGGCACAAAGTTATAGCAGTTTTCCCAAAATAGGTCAGCGCTGAGCAAGAGGAACATGTTGCACATTGCACTAAGTTAGAGTGCTCGAGATCACTTTTCGAGTGCTCGAAAATCAGGTAGATTGCACTCAGAAATGGCTCAATTTCAGCCACTTGCACATTGGTTTCCTCAATGCCATCTTCCTTCTTTATGAAGTGGTTGGAGGTGTTCCTTGGAGGAGAGAGAGGGTGTGTTGGAGAATAAAAAGCTACCCAAGGGCCACACATTATTTATCTTTGATTTTTGCAAGATAAAGGAGGGAAAAGAGAGCAAGAAAGGAAGGTGTTCTTGAAGCTAACAAAGGGGAGCTCGAAAATTGGAGATGGAGTTCAAGCTTCTTCTTCATTCTAAGGCTCCAATGGGTAACTAACTTCTCTTCTAGGGAGGTGATGAAACCCCTCCCTTGTAAGCATGTGTTAGTATAGTTTATTTTTGGGGATTACAATGTATTTTTGATAGTCTTTCCATGGTCAAGAGCCTCATTTTTGTTATAATGAATGTTGAATGTTTATAAATGATTATTGTGAGTTATTCATCTTGTCTTGGATGGTTACTTTTCGTAATCATATTGCTTGCACTTCCATGGTGACAATGGAAGTTAGATCATGGAATGGTTTCAATGGCATGGAGTTGGAGAACCTAGATAGTTCATGGCTTAGGGTTTCCCTTTGATGGTCTATACTTGATTCTTTGCTTTATGTGCATTCACCATTTAAATTAGGGCTTGATAATCCTTGACTTAGTAAGCATGTTCTAAGCTACATTTTAGTTTAGGTAGTTGATCATGTGAACCTTTGATGGTTTATTCTTGCCTTCCTATTTAAATGAACTTCTTGAGGATATTATAGCAACCTAGTATTGTTATGTATCATGACTATCATATATGTTGTTTTTCCCTTAAATTAATCTTAACCTAGCATGTGTATAGGGATGGAGGTGGATTCATTTCCCTAGCCTTCTTTACTTGTACTTCACTCCCTTGAATTCTTACAATTTATTGTTTTATGCACTTTTAATTTCCTAGCTTAAGTGACATCCAACAAACCTCTATAAACCCCTTATCATTCTAAGAACAATTCTAGACACTTAGGTTGCCATAGACTAGCGCAGTCCCAGTGGTTCGACTTACCCGACCAATAGCCCTATTTTACAATGATTCGTGGTATTGCGAAGGTTGATATTTAATTGACCAACCGATTAAATAGGATCCTGTAGAGTTCCTATCGAACTTATCGGTGTCTTGAGTTGAGTTCTCTTGTTGATGTTTTGTAATAGTTAGTATTGGGACTATCCATTACATTGTTGTTTGTTTTGTGTGGCGTTAGGATTCCACCTTGTGTTTGAGCCAGTCTTGGGAAAGACTTGTAGACTCTTTGTTTCAGGGACCTTAGTGTTCATTCTAGAAGATGATTCATTTACTCGCGATGAGGGATTGGACTCATCCGGGTTTTTGGGATTCACTTTCGGTGAGTTTGTCCTTTTGAGAGACGTTTCATCCCTTCTTGCTCTTGATTTTATGGGATTCTTATATGCTTAGTCATTCCTACATGTTTATATGCCTTGTTGTTTTTAGCATGCCTTAGAAACATGTTAGGGGATGTCACTATTTGGTAGTTGTGTGATAATATAGATAATGTGTTTTTCAATTACTATATTTATTTGTCATGCTAGTGTCATAGGTGATGTGTAGCGTTTCTCTATTGCTTGACCCATATGTGATAGGTAGCATATTTGATTGCCCTTGTACACTATGTGTTTGTGTGTTTAGTTGTATGGTACGTGGATTTTCATTTACGTTTAGTATTCTTGTACCTAGTATGCTTGCACATTGTTCATTTCATTTCGTTTTGGTTCAGTATACTTGAGCCTGTGTACTTGTATGCCATGGATTTAGTACTGCTTAGTATACTTGGGAATATATACTTGTGTATAGTTATATATGTGTTTTATGACTAATTGTTCTAGTTAGTTCATTTCTTTTATCTCCTGTACTGTGCCTGGGGTTGTGTGACCTTGGTTCTCGGGATTGTGTGTGTGAGCTTGATCCGATGTCTTGATTCCTAGGCGTAACCTTGTAGTAGGTCAACTTTAGGATAATGTGGAGGATTTTAGGTGCTTTGTTTTGTTGGGAGTCGTTGTGACTAGGGCGAGGATGATGTCATTTGATTTTGTAAAGTCCGATCCATTAGCTTTCGATTTCTATCCGATCGGTTTTTGATTTGTAGCACTTTGATTTTTGGGTTGGGAGTTTAAGCTTGGATTTTGGTCTTGTCTCTTGAGGATTTCTTGTTCTCCTTGTTGTCCCTGTCATAACCCCGAAGTTTCATTACATTTTGTGGAGTTTAATTTTGGTGTGTTTTGAGATTTTCATCTCAAAGAAGGTAGGGGGTGTTTCATGTTTATAATCTTAGTGTTTTGCATGTTTTTGAGGTTTACATAACTTATATGCATGTTTAAAGTTTAGATCTAGTAATGGTTTTTATTTTAATTAAATGATGATTTAATTTCATAGTTGAAGTATGCTTAGATTTAATTAAGAATATGATATTTAGAGAGCCCATGACTTGTAGTTCGTCATATATTATTTTTTGAATTTTTGGATTACTTTTGAAATCTACAGATTTTTAATTAATTAAGTTCATTAAAAATTAATTAAGTGTTTTAGTGGCTTAATTAGACTTATTTGATATTTGAGTTATTCATGATATGTTGCTTATTATGTGTTAATTTCATGTTATTTGGTGATGTTTTGCAATCTAGAGAAATTAATTAATTTTTGTTTAATTAGTTTCTATTTAATTAATTTATGATTTATTTGCATCTTTGATGTTTTCAAGGCCTATTATGTTACATGCCATGGTAGTTGAGGACTTAGGGCATGTCTTGTGTGTTCCCACATCTTGGTTGTGTGTGGTATTTGATAATGTGCATTTAGTATATGTGTATATGCTTGTGGTGCACAACATGTTGATTTTGGAAAGCTTGTAAGGACATAGTTTATGTAATGGCTAGGGCTCAGCACTAGTACGGGGACAAGAGTCTTCCTTAGTCACAAAGTGCGCACTAGGTAGTTCCTTGATGGTCGTAATTACCCAAAACAACTTGCTCGATCTTGTGACCGCATGTCCTAGTCTTTCCACTCGTTTGATTTCACATTTTAAATTCAAGTTGTTTACTTTATGAATTTATATATATATATATTTGGCATTTGATGTTTCAATGTTGTTTAATTGCTTATTTATTGTGGTTTATGATGTGGATGTTCTAATGTAGATTAGGATGATCTCTTAGTCACCCTGGACATAGACGTTAGGTAGCATGAACCACATGGATTGATTTGTATCAACTTATCAAGACTTCCAAAACTTTAGGTTATACGCATGTTCATTTCCTACGAGTAATTTGTTTACTTAACCTCGTTGTTTGGGACATCTTTCAGGTAAGGAGCCGTATTTTAGGGGTGCACAACATCCTTGAACTTGCTTGTGGCTTGATGAGTTTGGCGTATTTCCTTACATGCACTTACTAGCATGGATTTTGCTTTATTTTGGGTTTAATATGTCAGAACATGTAGCTTCTATTTGGGATATGTAATAGGTACCTAAATGCATCATTTGAGACATATTTGACATGTATGTGATGAGACCAAGGGTCAAGAATCTCATGCTTTATTTTTATGCTATTTGATATTATGCTTAAAAATGAGAAAAATTGAAAGGTGCGAAGCTTTAGCATGTCAATTTCAATTTGGATGTTAGGAATTGTGTTTTATTACTTTTCCTAGTGCTCTTTTATTATATGTGATGTGTGGCCAAGGACCAAACGGTTCTTTGAATGTATCTATGATGATTGATTTCAAAATTTGCTTAAAAAGGCCATTTTTTTTTTTAATGATTTTTGGGGTTTGGACATTTCATATTTTGCAAATGGTGTATTTTAAGGTCATGGACCATTGGGACGCATTTTATTATGTATATTACGTTTGCGAGAATGTTTACTTTGCACAAAATGTCATGCTTGCATGTTATGGTTGATAGCAGGCTTCAAACTTTTCATTTTTATGCATTTTTGAGGTTTAAGGGGTCGGATTTTGCATTGGGCATATTTGGGGGTCACGGACCATTCTCGCATGTTTTAAAACACTTATTACGTTTGCATGCACAATCGTTTTAGCGCACAACTTCATATTTGGTTATTTGAACACTTAGTGCAAACTTGCATTTTGGGTTTTTTGTCAAAAATTGATCTTCAGGGTATTTTGGGAATTCATGTCAAAAATAAAATTTTCTTTCAACATGATTAGCTAGGAAATATTATTTTAAGGAGGGTTTCTTCTTCGCATTTTTCTAAAAAAATCCAACTTGGCCTCAAAACAGTGTTTTTCTTTAGCATTTTCTGGCAGCTGGTCCCATCTGATCGATTAGATAAGGCCATCTGATCGATTAGATGGTCTCCCACAGATTTCCCAACTTATTGTTTTGGCATCCAATCGATTAGATGGATCATCTAATAGATGGCCCTGTGTTGCTCATTTTGACTCTTTTTCTTCATTTTGTTGTAACTTCTTCGTCCGGACTCCGAATCAGGTGATTCTTGAGTTTATCTTCGTTAATTTTTCATTGTCTATCCAATGGTGTACTCAGTAGCACCCATAACTTTCTAAAAATTATGATTTGCCCCTAGGGCTAAACTTATCCGTTTTTAAAATGTCACTTCCGCATATTGTTTTCTTTTAAGTTTCGTGGCTTCATGGGAAATCATGTTTGTGTCTTAGGGATGACGTACATCTCTTGAGACTTTATTTTCATGTGAAATGACCATTTTTTCCTTGGGGGCATACTTAGTCTATTTTTACCTTTTCGCTTCCACATTTGTTTTCTTTTGTTTCGTGACTTCATGGAGAGTCACCATGGCATCTTAAGGATGCCGAACATCTTGATAGACTTTGTCTTTTTTTCTGCTTCCTCATTCCGGATCCATTATTGGGTCAACTTTCGGGTTATATTGACAAATCTGGGTTTGTGAAAATTCGGAACATCACAGATTTGTGCATAATTTTGGGTCAGTGCCGTGACCTTGACTAGTGGGTGCCGCGGCGCTCGAGCTTATTTCCTCAAAAACTTCAAAACATCTCTCATTTTCCTCTAATTCAAATAATTCCTTTGCACCATCTTTATTCTCTTTACTATGACTCTCCCCCTGAAGAGAAGACCTAGAAACTCCTTGTAAATAGTACGGTTCTAATTCACAAAATGAAGCATCCAAGGTCACATGTAACTTCTGAGTTTGAGGATCATAATGGTAGTGGGTTTTTTGTGTCGCTCTCTCCAACCAAAGCATGCAAAAGTATGTAGTATGGCCAAGTTTAAATTTATAAAATGCCACTACCACTTCCAACTAAAAATATAGCTAGAATGAGTAGGGATCGTCCTAAGGGAAAGGAGGTGTATTTGTAATGGAAATTAATGTTGGATTAGTAGGTCGAATGATCAAAGATGGTTGGTGATTGATTAATTAAACTCCAATGCAATTACAGATTAATGCAAGTAAAAAGAGAGCAATCTAGAAAGTAGGGAAAAGATATAGGAGAGAGGTCTTGGGGTTTAGAGTCATCATTAAGCTTTACTTCATCAAACATTAGCAATTGTACATTAATAGGGAATTTAAATTGTAACTTGTGTGTGTGACATCAATTGAAACTAAGCATGGATGACAAATAAGTATAGATTGTCTAACCAATTTAAATGAATAGCACAACCTATCAAATGAGACCAAAATCCATTCAATTAAACCCCAATTAATGCGCACACAAATATCTAGAGATATGTACTCTTTGCATTCACAAGCATGGAACATCAAGACATAAGAATGGATTTTTCATCTACCTAAGAAATTAAAGCAACTACACTACAACTAGGCTAGAGACATGAAATTAAACTAATTAAACTAAAGATGTGATACAATCCATCAAGAAACAAGTGTAAACCATCAAATAAATCACAAGAGTATTGCATTAAGCACCATGCCTTGACCATCACTAGATTAACATCATTAACACACATAGATATGCATCAATTTCATTAAATCTAGAGATAAAAACATGAACATCAATTCTAGCATACATAGATATATGACTAGAGCCAAATGATCAATTGAACGCATTAATCTATACAAATCAAGTAGAAATCACAAAATATATATTTATTCACGGTCAAAACATCTATCACAATTAAAATCCCCAAAAATACATAAAAGCTAGGTTTGAGAAGCAAGTCTAGGGGCTATCTCTAGCCCTAAGAGAAGGATTTAGCCACTCATTGTAGTGGACATGGAACCCTTAAGGGCTAGCTTGGAGGTTGGCATCATCATCTTCGTCTTTGCTTTCTTCCCAAAATCCTAGTTCTAGAGAGGAAAATTAAATTTCTCTATTTTCTAGTATCTATCTATGATGGACGATACAATAATGTTTAATAAATTAATTACATACTCCTTTGAGTAAGGACCAAGTCAGAATTACAGCCTCTGATGGGAGGAAATTCGTAGCTACATAAGTTAGGTAGAAATCAGAGCACTCGGGAATTAGACAGCTCACTGCTAGCAGGTATTTCGATCGATCGAAGATGTTCGATCGATCAAACACTTAACTTCGATCGATCAAAGCTGACATGGCTCGAAAATATCTTCCAGGCTTTATCTAATTGGCTGAGTTGGTACCACCCCATTTCGATCAATTGAAGACCTCTTCGATCGATCAGGACTTCCCTTCGATCGATCGAAGTTCCCTTGGTGCATTTTTCTTGGCTTCTTTTCAACTTTGCTCCTTAGCTCCAAAATTGAGCTAAATGGCTCCTATTAGCCTGTTTGAACTTTATTAACTTTGAATAGGCAAAAACACAAATAAGTATCTAAGATATGAAAGTAAGATAGATGAATGGACTAAAATACCCTAGCTTACATGCTAAAATGGGTCACATTTGAGCACTCATCACATAACACCGATATCCCTTATGAAACTCTAAGTAACCTACAAAGACACACCATTTCACACATGGATCAAGTTTACTCCACAGGATTTTAGGCACGTAAACATAGACTGTACATCCAAATACTCGTAGTTTAAGATTCGGGAGATGAGGAACGAAGAGCAATGATTGCATCTTTTGTTGGGGAGTTTGGAACTCTATCACACTAGATGGTGTTCGATTGATTACATAGGCAGCCGATTTCACTGCCTCCCCTAATAGAACTTCGGTATATTCATGCCAAAAAGGGAGGCCCGAACTATTTCTGTAATCTGTCTATTCTTTCGCTCTACCAGTCCATTTTGATGCGGAGTATATGTGCAGGAGGTTTGATGTTGGATTCCATGGTGGCCCAAGAAAACACATAAAATCTTATCCACAGACTCTTTATCATTGTCAGATTGAAGTGTACGAATCTACCTTTGGTATTGAGTTGTCACCATATTATGAAATTCCTGAAATGTTGTACCTATATTGCTTTTACTTCGAAGAAGAGATATCCAGGTCATTCGAGTACATTCATCGATAAACGTAACAAAAGAATGAGTATTAGAAAGTGAAGGAATTTTTTCAGGACCCTAAACATCCGAGTGAATAACCGCAAAAGGTTCTAAAATTTTATTCAAACTTGGTAAATAAGAAATACGATGGCTCTTTGCCAGTTCACAAATTTCACAATGAAAGTCTAAATCATTTAAGCACGAAAACAAATGCGGTTATAACTTCTTAAGGTAACCAAAAGACAGATGCCTTAGCCATTGGTGCTATAACCATACGATTGCTCGAGCTTTCTCTTCACTACTTATTTGATTCACTTGACTTAATTTTGACCCCCCTTTTTCCGTCAACTCCAAATAATAAAGTTTGCCCCATCTAAACACCATAACTAAAAATCTTCTGGGTTAGAATGTCCTAAAAATCATAAAAGGAAGGCCAAAAAGTTACAGTGCACGCATGGGTAGAGGTAATTTGGCTAAAAGAAAGAAGGTTATATTCAAGAGATTGAACAACAAGTACAATATCTAAAGCGAGAGAATCGAACAAAGTAACATACTCAAGTACTTCTTAGGAATTGAGGTCTCAAGGTCGAAGGCTGGAATTTCCCTATCACAACAAAAATATGTACTAGATCTTTTAACTGAGACTGGAATGTTAGCCTGCAAACCTATAGAGACACCTATAGAGATGAATCACAAGCTTGGAGAGTCTATGGATGTGGATTAGGTCCCAACGGACAAGGGATGTTATCAACGGTTAATTGGGAGACTAATCTATTTGTCACATACAAGGCCGAAAATAGCCTATGCAGTAAATGTGGTGAGCCAGTTCATGGATGCATCAAGTAAAGAACATATAAATACAGTGTATCGGATCTTGAAGTACTTGAAAAGTGCATTAGGAAGAGGATTGCTATTATCTAAGAATGGGTCCATGGATTTAAAGGATATACAAATTCTGGTTGGGTAAGGAGTCAGACTGATCTGAGGTCTACATCGGGTTTGTCACTTGGAAAAAGCAAGAAGTAGAAGGTGGTTTAAAGATCAAGTGTGGAAGCTAAATTCCGAGGTATGGCTTAGAGTATGTGCGAATTGCTATGGGTCAAACATGTATTACAAGATTTGGGGATTCATTATGAGAAACCAACGAGTTTACATTGTGATAACAAGGCAGCCTTGAAATTGCACATAATCATGTTCAACATAATCGTACAAAAAATATTGAAGTTGATCGTCATTTTATTAAATAGAATCTTGATCGAAAAGTTATACAATTTCTGTTTGTTCGGTTCGAAGATCATTTGGCTGACGTACTCACAAAGGCAGTTTCAGGAAGGGCGCTCCATGGTGTAATTAACAAGTTGGGCATGATATATTTATATGTTCCAACTTTAGGGGAAGTGTCAGCATGAGCTGTATTTCCTAATATATTTATGTAAATTCTCCTAAATTGATTTGGTAATTAATTAGGATAGTTGACCGATATGTTGTAATTTATGATTTAGGATTCTTTAGTTTAGGAAGTTTTCCTGTATCCTGTAAATTACTTTAGAATATATTATAAAATATATTATTACTAAATTGTGTAATATATTCTAACCATGTATAGGTTTACAATGTATATGTTTACCATATAGGGTTTAGGTTTCTTGCTCTCCACACATCTCGTCACCTATAGAAACCCTTAAGAAACCCTTGTGTATCTCATATCTCATATATCAATATAATATACAGTTTCTTTCTTTTATATTTCTAACGTATATATATGAATACATATATATACGGATCCACTAAGATATGATGTGTAATATGTATGTAATCTAATTTTTTTTTAATAGAAAATATAAAACGACAGTATGCAAACATTTGAATATATATATTTATGTGTGTGTATATATATATATATATGTACATAAAATACAAATTTGTATATATGTTATGAATAAATTTTTTAAGTACTACGATATCGAATCCTAACTACCAGATTTGTATATCCGATAGTTATAATTTATAATCTTTTCTTTATTATTGGTAATTGCTTGAGGTTGGAATTTAATACTAAAGTTTTGTACATGGGACATGTGGATAAATTCAGTTTGTATACTAGTAGTAAAAGGTTTATGTATTATGTTCAAAATTCTAAGTTTGGATTATCCCACCATGTAGTATTTTGTTTTAAGAAAGTTTGTATACTTGGTATTGGTACAATAATTGAATTATGGTATGTGTGTCGTACATGTATAACCGGATAAATTTGGGAAGGGTAGAAAACTTCCACACGAAAAAATTTATTTTGGAATATAGTTGGGGGTCAGCGGTCCGCTAGAGAATGACTGGGAAACCGCTGGTGTGTGCGGTATACATGTTGGGTTGTAATATATATATTTTTGTTATATTATTCAAGCTTCTTGTTTCAATTTTATTTATTCTTAGTTTTTTGTTTACATGGAAAACACGCTTGAAATGCCCTAATATTTTATCAAAGTTTTTTATTTTTTTATTTATATTTTTGTATAAAAAGTTTCTGTCTTATTGTATATATGGATCTATAGGACTTTTCTTACAGCGTGGTTGTGTTCTCCCCTTTTATAAATTTTCATGTTTTACAGAAAAGAGTAGTGGTGAATTTCCTAAACTCTCTCGATGGAAGTTTGTTAGTGCTTTAGGAGTTTTAAATAAAGTGATCAAAGCTTGATTTTATTTTGATGATGTAATTGAGGAGAAAGTTTTCTTTGTATATCTAAGATAAAATTACTTTCTGATTTTTTTTTTTTTTTTTAAGACTGGAATTTTGTTATGAATTTTCTTTTAACTTGAGAAGTGAAGTCCATTTCATTTTATTATATATTTCATTTAGCTATTTATTTCATTTTCTTTATTCATATCCTAAAAAATCGGGGTGTGACATAGATTGCCTTAGGGTTTGTCAAGAAGGCTTAAACCCTATAAAATGTTATAACAACACGCACACACGCGCGCGCGCCCACACACACACATACAGTAACCCCTTGAATACAAATCCTATCTCAAAGAGGAAATATATATGTCACCATTATCCAATCATTGGTTACGGAATAATATGTAATTCCCTCTATAAAGGGACCATAATACCCCTGCCACCTTTATATAAATTATCATTTTAGTAAACATGCTAATTGACAGCTTATGTATGTATATGTTTATGAATATATATCAAGTTTAATCACTAAGCAATGAAGAATAACCTGCATATTCTCACACTAAGACCACATGACACGTGTCACAAGAATACTTAGCAATTTGCATTGACCAAAATGCCCTTGTATTAACACTTGTGAATAGACACAATCTTCTGCAGCTTTGACTGTGAACACTTGATCAAACTAAGAATAAGAGTAATTCAATACAATGTACTATCATCCACATGTGTATTATGATATAATACATATGTGAAAAGATTTAATTAATTACCCCTAAAATACTCTATAGCCAAATATCAACATCTGTGCTAGGGTCCGTAACCCTAACCCTAATTGGCCTGCAGAGTAAGCCTTCAACATAATCTACCTTCCTTAAATCATTTGAATAGTCTTCTTATCAATGTGGAATGACCAAGTTGCCCCTGAAGTTCAATATTATGCACTATGTATGCCAAAATCACTTAGAACTCAATGTAGTGAACATGTGATAGACTTTTTGACATTTAAAGGGTAAACCCTAATTTAAAGGTGGGACCAACACGTGAGATTCAAACCTTTTCTCTTGAAAAGCTAGTGAACGCAACAAAATTCTTTTGCTATGGCGTCTATAATACCGATCTCCCTATAGATTCAATAATTCTACTATCAAAATGCTTTTGTTATATAAACCATAAACAAATCAATAATTGTTATTGAAGATTTTGATCGGTTGCGAAAAATCAAGTGGCTGAAGTTTGGTAATTATAGTCAACAAACCTTATCTTCATCATGTTAACCCGCAAGAAGATGGGTATGACCCATCTTTATTTTTTTAATTTTTTTTGAACACGTATCAATATTTCACTAGTCCATATCAGACACTAAATCCAACTTTGTCCAGAAAGCTATTGCACCACTTAATGTTGTGCTTCACTAGTCTAACTTGGACTGTTTTAAATTGTAGGACTTGTTGGCCTACATAGTCATGCTTTGGGCCTTAGGCCTTTCTTTTGTTGATTGTCTATTGGTCTACTGGTGGAATATATCAAGCTTAGTTGGGCCTGTCCATTTTCCCTTAAAACTTTACATGTAAGAACTTTGATTTTTATGCGATGCATGTCCCAACCTTTATTTGATCACTACTCTAATGTTTTAAGAGACATTTGTCAATACAAAAATAACCTCTCTATCGTCAAAGAGGAGGGAAGAGTTTCGAGCTTGACTTATGGGTAAATACATTAAGGAGGGAAGAGTTTCGAGCTTAATGTGTGGGTAAAAAATGAGTTTCGAGCTTAATGTGTGGGTAAAAAATGTATGTGAGTGAAGGTGTCAGTGTGATTCTTGTCAATGTAAAAATAAAAAAATAATAATAAAAAAGAAGAAGGGCAAAGTACAGAAAACCCCCCTCGACTTGTAGCATTTTCCAATAAACCCCCTTGTCTATTTTTTTACCAAAGAACCCTCTTCGACTTGTAGCCTTTTTTCAATAAATCCCCATTGTCTAATGTTTTACCAAAGAATCCTCCTCAACTATCTGAAATGGGTAAAAGAGTCAATAAAAGGACCAAAATGTCCTTTTATTTAAATCTTAATACTCCTGAACTTCAAAAATTCATATATCACGAACAACTTTTAAAAATTGTAAATGATATATGCACGAAAAACTTATGAAATAAAGATTTTAGAAATATAAGATTTGTACAATAAACCTTCATAACCAAAGAAAAATAAGTAATCTAAAAATCTACTCTAACAATCTTATTTTATTTTTAAAAATAAAATGCTCGAGATATTTGCAAGAAAATTTTCAGAATTATTCATTTACATATAGAGTCGAATATATAAAAAATTTAGCCCCAACAAAGGTCTATTTCATGAGATATCATATTTTGCGTCAAAGTATTTTCATTCTTTTATAGACTTACCATTTAAAAATATATAAAAATGAATATTCGGTCTCTATTTGGGCTAGTTTTTTTATATGTTATGCTTCATATGAAAATAAATAATTCTGAAAATTTTCTTACAATTAACCTGAGTATTTTATAAAAAATAAAATAAAATAAGATTGTTGCAATAGATTTTTAGATTGTCTATTTCTCTCTGGTTATGAAATTTTGTTAAACAAATCTTATATTTTCTGGAATCCTTGCTTATAAGCTTTCCGTGCATAAATTATTTGTAATATTTAGATGTATGGTTTCTAAGATATGACTTTTTGAAGTTCGAAAAAATTAATATTTAAATAAAAAGGCATTTTGGTCAAAATATCAACTCTTTTACCCCTTTAGATAGTTGAGAGGGTTCTTTGGTAAAAAAAATTAGACAAGAGATATTTATTAGAAAGGGGTACAAGTCAAGGGGATTTTTTTTGGTAAAAAAATAGACGAGGGAGATTTACTGGAAAATGATACAAGTCGATGAGGGTTTTATGTACTTTGCTCAAAAAAGGAAAAAAAAAAAAAAAAAACACTTTATAAAAAATAAACTAAACAATAATAGATGTAGAGGCTAATTATAATACCTATTATGCCAACCCCAACCCACAATTTTTATTTTTTTTTTTTAAATTCTAATTATGGCCACCTGATTATTAAAGATGGTTTGCAAACTAAGGCCTTTCAAATTTGTTCAAATCTATTAAACAAAGTCTTGATTATTATTGTAATTCTTGCTTACAATATATTAGTACTCTATTAATATTATATATATACACATATGTTTTTTGTTATGAATGTATGAGAGAAGAAAAATAAGACTTGGATTCTCTAAGTTATCGTAAGTTGAATTCCTTACAGAATGATACGTAACATTAAAAACCTATCTATGGTGTTAAATTATGTCAACTAATTTAAAGAAACTTTAAAAATTGTACCGTTTTGATATAAAAATTTTTACTAAAGTTTAAAAACTGCACCCTTTTGAATTAAGGAAAATTCACTATACTTTAGCAATGTTTAACATCGTTATCTCTCCCTTATCTTTTTCAAAAAATGATCCTCCTTCCCTCTCTTTTTCAAAACTTTTTTCATCAAAAAAAATCTTAATACAATATGTAGAATGATGACACTACAAATGCATGATATCTTGATCTATGCTACTGCTCTAAAATATTGTTTGTAGTGATATTAACCATGCATATGGTTGAGTTGAATTCTGCTTTAACAGATCCATTACATATTACCCAAATCAAAAAATAAAATGATAAAAAATCTAAAATCTAAAAATCTCGTGCAAACAATCCTTTGGAACCGGGGTTGTGTAAGTACTAACTAGGGAAAAAAAATCTAAAATTTGTTACTATTTAAACGAGAAATAGAGACGCGACTTGTTTCAGATATGAATAAAGAGGAGAGAGAGGGAGGATCTTTTTTGGAAAAGATGAGGGAGAGATAATGATTACAAACATCATTAGAGTATGGTGAATTTTCCTTAATTCAAAATGGTACAGTTTTTAAACTTTGGTAAATTTTCCTTATTTCAAAACGGTGCAGTTTTTAAAATTTCTTTAAATTAGTTGACGTGGTTTAACACCAGCGGTAGATAGGTTTTTAATGTTACATGTCATTCGGTAAGG
The DNA here is from genome assembly GCF_030987335.1 of Cornus florida. NCBI lineage: Eukaryota > Viridiplantae > Streptophyta > Magnoliopsida > Cornales > Cornaceae > Cornus > Cornus florida. The sequence goes on along the minus strand of NW_026775571.1, from coordinate 16,702,073 downwards.
AATTCAACTTTTGATAACTTAGAGAATCTTTAACTTAGAGGATCCAAGTCCAAAAAAATAATAGTTCTCTCACTTGAGAACTTCATTTATTAGCTATAAAGTGTTATTTGCTCCATTTTTTTTTATTTCATATTATTTACAGACATGCTTTTAAAAATCTACAATAAAAGTTTAATTTTAGATCCCACGCATGGATGCATGAAATTTTTGCGAAGAAATACTACTAATATCTTTTAAGATAGGAAAATTCTCACACTACAAACGTAATATCTTTTAAATAGAGGAAAATTCTCCCACTATAAACATTTGTTTGGTCTTTTATTCACACTCCAACTGGTTATGTCAGAGACGCACAATGACTTAAATGTTCTTTGACTTTGTTAAAACTTAAAATAACTCTTTAACTTAAAAGTTAAATAAAAAGACTAAAATATTCCTAAATATTTTATAAATTTACAAATTAAATTATATATCTTTATTGCTTCTTATATACAGTACTATATACATACACACACACACACACACACACACATATATAGATATATATAGCATCCTCTCTCCTTAGCCGTTGTCAATGCAAATTAACCCCAAAATTATACAAATCAAGCCTTGGCCAACACAAATCAACCCTAAGCTTGAGGAATCATCCTGCCTTTATAATCCCATTAGCATAATAGCAGATCAGAAGAATCATATTGCCTTTAGAATCATTTACCCATTGGTTTGAGGAATAAGGCACAACATACGTCTTCAATTCAAGCTTTTTATGATTTTTCGTAGAGCCCTGCAATAGTTATGTATATTACACTTTGATAGTAAAAGTCACAATGGCAATAAAGTTGAGTATAATAAAATAATTATCAACAGAAAATAAACATTTGAATAATAAGACTTGAACCAGATTACACAGCACCACATTTCTCTTGGCTCAACCAAATATTTTCGGAAAAGTGATGAATGTAAAAAATTAATAAATTTATGCTATTACTAGTTCCATATTTAGAGCTCATTTAGATAACATTAGTTATGTTGGATATCAATGAATTCTGAGTTTTTTTATTTTATTTATTTTTTATTTTTTTAAATTAGTTCCAAATTTATTTTAATTTCTTTTTATTACTTATATATGAAATAGTGTTTATCTGTTGAGTGTGTAAGGTTGTGTGCGTTAAAGAGAGACATGAGAGAGTGGGAGTGGGTAGGTGAGAGTAATGAGGGCAAAAATAGTCATTTTAAATTGTTGATATTTTGAAATAAAAATTTAGGGATAAATTTGTCTTTTTGCACATTTTTAACGGTGTTAATGACGAAAAAGTAAAATTGGACAAAGTAATAATAATTTTCGAAAAATATTTCAATGTGATATTTGACCAAATCTGAGGAGATGTTAGTAAAATTAATAAAAAATTTTATTTTTATCTCTTGATTTTATTATATAATGTGTGCTCCCCATTTGTCCTCACTAAGGTATTTGACGAGGTTGCTTGATATACACCAAAATAATGTAGTAAATATGCAGTTTAAGAAAAGCCTTTTAGGTCAAGTTTAAATTTATAAAAATTACTACCAAAACTACTACTAACGTAGCAAGAGTGAGTAGGGATCGTCCCAAGGGATTATACGTGTTGGAATTTAACTTCAACTCTAGCGTATCACAAGATTGCAAAGGATAGAGATTGGTTGATTACTCTAGAAAGCAATTAATTAAAATGAAAGTGAAATAAAACTAATTAGTGATAGGGATTTAAGAGATATGAAGAGAGGACTTAGGGTGTTGGAATCGCCACTAAGCTTGTGCAATTAACCACTTGCTTTCCATTAATGGGGAATACATTGTTGTGAACAAAATGCGACTACCAATTGCAATATTAAGCATGGACCATCTAATTTATGTATAAATTGTCTACCTAAACTAAGTGTAGCACAATCCATCAATTTTAAGCATGACCCATCTAAGTAGCAGCAATTGTAGCACACATCAATCTAGAGAATTTTTCAATAATAAGCCATGGAATATCTAAGCAAGCATAGATTGTCTACCTACCTATAAGCATGAATTAAATTGTAAAATAACCCATCAAGCATAAGTATAAACCATCAAACCCATTCAATGAAAACCCATGTTTAGCCATCACTAAATCCTTAATTAATCACACATAGACATGCAACCAACATAGAGAATCTAGTGTAGAGATCAATTCCCTAAATAATCACACATAAGACAACATGTAATTAAAATAGAGAATCATAAGGAAAAATTAAATCAACAAAAGGCTAGAGCACTAATCACAACAATATATATATAAATCCCCAAAAATAGAAATATAAGGGTTTAGATTACACAAGACTTAGGGCTCATCCAAGCCCTAAGTATAGATCTAGCCAATCATGGAGGAGGTAGATGTGGTCATGGAATCAAGCTCCAAATATGGTTCTATCTTCTTTTTCCTCTTCTTCTTCTTCTTCTTTGAAGCTCTAGAGATGGAGAGAGAGAATGGTCTAGAGATGGATCTTGAGATGTGCCTCCACTTCCCCCTTTTCTTCTAACCCTAATCTCTAACTTTCCTAGAGAGAGAAATAAAAATTACAATGTAAAAATAAAATGATAAAAAGTCTCTTTACAAAATGGGTCACTTCCCTTTATATAGAAAGTCATTTTCTTAGTCACTAAGTCAGGAATATAGCTCCAAAAATATCTAATCCCGTACTATGTGGTAGGTGGACTTTTGAGCGCGCACGGGAATAAGATAGCTCGCTGCCAGCAAAAGTTCGATCGATCAAAGAAAAAGTTCGATCGATCATAGAAAAGTTCAATCGATCTAACTTTGATTTTCAATCGATCCAACTTTGATCGATCTCAGAAAAAGTTGGATCGATCAAACTTGGCAGTTTTTCAGCATCAGCCTCTTTTTGCTCCAAATCAGCACTAAGACTTAGTTTGACTCCAAAAAGGCCTTAAGAAACCATTTTTAGCCCATTTTAACATTATTGACCTGAAATAGACAAAAACACAAATAAGTACTCAAATGAAAAAATAAGATAGATAAATGTCTTAGAACACTAAAACTTAAGGGGTTTAAAAGCGCACTTTTCAGCACTCATCATACCCCCAAACTTAAATATTGCTAGTCCCTAGCAATAAACTACAAAGTAAAGAAATGAAATGAACAACTAAACAACTACAAACTAGAAAGCAATAAAAGGATAACGCCACTTTCTTAGGGAACGCGATTGCACATAGCACATGCAACAAGCCTTTTAAACCCCTAGGTTACCCCTAGTGGACGAGTGAAGTCTCGTGAGGGTTTCTAGAAATGATACCCACAAACATTAAGCTCATTCTCACAAAAGAGATACCAATATTGCAAACAAACATTGAGAAAAAACTACCTCAAGTCTGCAATTTTTTAAACATTTCTAAGTAATCTCCCAAAATCTCAACATCAAGCAAGCAAGTATGGTCCTCCACACATCAAAAAAATAATTATGCAAATCAAAACAACTCTAGAATCCTTTTTGAGTGGACCGGCATCAAATGTGTTGCTATCTTAGCCAACTAAATAAATGATCACATCCTTACCCTCAAACTAGCACACAAATCTAGTACCGATCATCAAGACAAAAAGTAGACCTTTTATTAAAGCTTCATTCATCTAGGTGCGCTTATTCTTTTCACTCGATTTTTATTTTTTATTTTTATTTTTTTTAGGATCAAAGATGGAAGCATGGTGCAATGTGTTGATCTATTAAGCTTTCTAGCGATTCATGAGGTCGAGCGTTAGGTCAATGACTCCCAAATCGGACGGCTTTAGGACATTAGGTGTTCAAACACCCCTATGAACTTACAAGCTCAAATCAACTAGGCTACAAATCAAAACAACCTCCATCTAATCATTTTCCACTTCACACCATTTGGGAGAAGTCCTCACTTTTTTTTTTTTTTTTTTCAATTCAATTATTAACCTAGAGTTTCAGCCCTTCACATTTCGGCGCGAGAAATTCAGTGCTTGATGAGGCTAGAATCCCGGCTACTTAGTGAAAAAGGGTTGTTATCCACCTTTATCAAGAATGAAAGCTTTCAATGCACTAGTAGCTCAATTGGGATATAACCAATTCAATAATCAATAAAGCATGTATCCCACAAATGAATGCTAGTGTGCGCCTGTGCTAGTATAGAATCCTAGAGTGAATCTCAAAACAATCACAAAATCAGGATGATGTGGACTACAAATGCAAGCAAGATATCAATTTTTCGAATAATTTACTCCTAAATGGCATCCACCAGGTATACAAGGAGTATTGGACTCTCAAGTCAAGTAATTTTTAAATTTTAAGCAATATAGTTCTCAAAAGATCAAAATCATCGCTAGCATAGATCCCAAATCTCAATCATGCATTTAAAGTTCAACTTTAAGTATAATGCAACAAAACACCTTACCCCCAAACTTAAACCGCATATTGTCCTCAATGTGCAATGAGAACAATGAAAAAGATGAAAAGAGTATACCATGGTGGTGTAGACATGAAGCCCGGCAATGATCCAATATGAAAAGGGTCTCCCCCAAACTTGGAATTAATAACCTACTTGGATAACCACACTAACAAACTCACATCAAATATCAAATGGGATAAGAATAATCAAACATTCTAAGGCAATATATCACAAGATGAAAGAGAGATATGAGATCAAGCCTTAATTAAAGCATGAAAGCATGAATACACACAAGGGCACATTGGTGAAACGTATTTTTTTTTTAATATTTTCATTTAATGAAAATAAGTATATACAAAATGCAAGAAAAACAAAGAATAAAATGCATGAACAAAATAAAGAAGGTACAATGCAAGAAATGAAAAAGAATATGTACAATTCAAGTATATTCAAAATTTTCTTACTTTTTTTTTCATTTTTTTATTTTATTTTTTTTATTTTTTTATTTTTTTAATGACATAACAAATATGTACACACACACAAAAATAAAACAAATAAGCATGCAAGAAATAAAAATGTAAGGAAATAAGGGATGCAAAAATTTGTTTTTTATTTATTTATTTATTTATTTATTTTATAGGAAAGTATGTACAATGAAACAAAATGCAAGAAAAATAAAGAAATAAAAATGAAAATGAACATGTATGAAACAAGAGATAAATGACACAATGTGTCATGTGGGTGCTAAGTTTAATGTCTTTAGGAAGACGAAATACTACATTGAAAAACTGCTTTTTTTTATTATTTTTTATTTTTTTATTTTTTAGAAATTAAAAATTAAAAATTAAAGTTAAAAAAATATTTTTGGATTTTTTTGGAAATAAGATAAAAGGAAATAAAATAAAATAAAAGAAAAGAAAAATATTTTTGGGATTTTTTTTTTTTTTAAAAAAGTTTGAAATAAAAATAAATCTTGAAAGTAAAAATGAAAATAAAATAAAATAAAAATCTTTTTAGAATTTTCGAAAATAAAATAAAATAAACAAAAATATTTTTGTATTTTTAACAAATTTAAATTTTTTTTTTTTTTTTATAAGAGAAGAGAGTAAATAAAATAAAAGAAATAACAAAAGTTAAAGAAGATGAAAAATAAAATAAAATAAAAATAGAAAGAAGAAAAAGTCAAAAATTCACAAGGGCAAAGCTGTGATCGATTTATGCTCACACGATGGGATAGAGAGTATGAAATTTGCAGTGCTTTAAAATTTTTTCTAAGTATGGAATCTCAAGATCGATTCAATAATGAAGTTGGATTGATTGAAGAACTTTAGATCGATTTTGGAATGTTTTCGATCAGTCTAACAGAGAGCTGAAATATGCAGGTTGATGCGGGCTCAAAATTTTTCTAAGTGTTGAAACTACAGATCGATCGAACTTGATGTTTGGATCGATCGAAGGTCTTCTGATCGATCTAACTGAGAATTGAGATCTGAAGATTTTCTTGGATCGAGGAGACAGAGAGTGGTTTGGATGCAGGTTTGATGCAGGTATGAAGTTCGATCGATCGAACTCTCATTTGAGATCAATCAAACTTATGCAAAATGCTCAATTTTCAATATGAAAGTGCAGAAAACCTTATGCTAAGCCCCAATGATGATAACAAAAATAGAGATTGAAAAATGGATAGAAGAATGTACACAAAAATAAAAATAATAAAAAGAAATAATAAAAAGAAATAGGAGAGGAATAGAGTTAAAAACTCTACGAATACTAGTGTTTAACGTTTCTAGCAAGACGTTGGGCCAACTCACTAATCAAAAGAATCTTAAACCGGATATGAAACATCCTTATTGATCATCTTTTCACTTTTTTCATTTAATGTCCCACTTATGATAATGAAATCATCCTCCAAAAGAATAACTTGAAAAGAAATAAAAGAGATGATATTGTTCCTTTCATCCACGGTCTTGAAAGCAAAATCAATCATAGTTAGCCTTGCCTCAATTTTGTGCTCTTAAAGTGTATTCAAAGAATCACTTCCTTTGTGAATTGGCAAGTCAATGTCTTTCAAAGACTCATTTGGAATATCAAGGAATACCTTCTCTTCATCCTTTTTCTCCTCCTCAAAAATCACCATCTCCTCACCTTCCAAATTAGGTAAGGAGTCCATTAGAGAATTCACTTCATTTTTGGAGCTCTCAAAGTCAAAACCACAATTTTTATATATTTCAAAAAGGCATGTCTCAAGAGGGTCTTTGGAGATAATAGAAGGAAGGCCCTCTTCAACAAGTTCCTCATCCTTCTCTCATACCTCAAGTGTGGTCAACGTCTCCTCACTCTCTAGAGTAGCAATGTCCGAGATAAAATATCATAATCAAAACAAGGAAAGTCTTCATTAATCATGTTATGGTCTATTGGATTAGCCACTAACTCACTTGTCACTTCTTCCTCTATACAAGATAGAGTGCTAGGTATTAGCTCACTTGCTACTTCTTCCTCTTCACTCACATCATCCTCATCTATATACATTGAAGTTCTTGCCATTTTTTTATTTGCCTCTTCCTCCGCCTCTTGATGAGAAAGAGTACTTGCAATTTGCTCAATTTGAGTTTCAAGCTTGGCTAAAATTTGAGAATGTGAATTAATAAGTGGAGTTTGTGAAATATGCACATCAAGTAAAGCTAACACTTTTTCTTCAAATCCGGGTGAATACCTAGAAGGTGGTGGAGTTGGTTTATCATAAAATGGTGGGGGAGAGTAATAGTCATAAGAAGAATTAAATGAGTGATCAAGTCCATAATAAGATGATGCATGAAATGATTGGATTCAATCTCATAAGGATTAGAATATGATGGAGGGGCATAAGGTGGAGGGATGTAATTTCCCCCCAAACTTGGATCAAACAATTCCTCTATTCACAATTAAAACCCAAATGCAACTAATAATGGCCTTAACAAGGGCCTATGCTTGGGCAAAGATAAAGTAATATAATAAGCCTCAACAAGGGCTATCACAAGCATGCAAAAAAGTGAAACAATTAAAATACAAGAGTTCCAAGAATTGCTCACAACGGTCTTTAAGCAACTTCAAATTTTAATATTAGCTTTAAGCTCCAATTATTGCTTCAAGTTCCAAAGTTTGCCTTCCTTGTAGTCAAGTACCTAATTGAACAAATAATAATAAGAACAAGAGAAAAGAATATACAATGAAAAATAAAATAAAAATAGAAGCAATCAAATGAACACTATTGTCTAGTCTAATTCCAACAAAACCGTTAATCCCCGGCAACGGCGCCAAAATTTGACGAGGCCGCTTGATATACGCCAAAATAATGTAGTGAATGTGCGATTTAAGAAAAGCCTTTTAGGTCAAGTTTAAATTTATAAAAATCACTACCAACACTACTACTAACGTAGCAAGAGTGAGTAGGGATCGTCCCAAGGGATTATACATGTTGGAATTTAACTTAAACTCTAGCGTATCACAAGATTGCAAAAGATAGAGAATGGTTGATTACTCTAGAAAGCAATTAGTTAAAATGAAAGTGAAATAAAACTAATTAGAGATAGGGATTTAAGAGATATGAAAAGAGGACTTAGGGTGTTGGAATCGCCACTAAACTCGTGCAATTAACCACTTGCTTTCCATTAATGGGGAATACATTGTTGTGAACAAAATGCGACTACCAATTGCAATATTAAGCATGGACCATCTAATTTATGTATGAATTGTCTACCTAAATTAAGTGTAGCACAACCCATCAATTTTAAGCATGACCCATCTAAGTAGCAGCAATTGTAGCACGCATCAATCTAGAGAATTTTGCAATAATAAGTCATGGAATATCTAAGCAAGCATAGATTGTCTACCTACCTACAAGCATGAATTAAATTGTAGAACAACCCATCAAGTATAAGTATAAACTATCAAACCCATTCAATGAAAACCCATGCTTAGCCATCACTAGATAGACATGCAACCAACATAGAGAATCTAGTGTAGAGATCAATTCCCCAAATAATCACACATAAGACAACATGTAATTAAAATAGAGAATCATAAGGAAGAATTAAATCAACAATAACAAGGCTAGAGCACTAATCACAACAATATATATATAAATCCCCAAAAATAGAAATACAAGGGTTTAGATTACACAAGACTTAGGGCTCATCCAAGCCCTAAGTATAGATCTAGCCAATTATGGAGGAGGTGGATGTGGTCATGGAATCAAGCTCCAAATATGGCTCTATCTTCTTCTTCCTCTTCTTCTTCTTCTTCTTTGAAGCTCTAGAGATGGAGAGAGAGAGTGGTCTAGAGATGGATCTTGAGATGTGCCTCCACTTCCCCCTTTTCTTCTAACCCTAATCTCTAACTTTCCTAGAGAGAGAAATAAAAATTACAATGTAAAAATAAAATGATAAAAAACTCTTTACAAAATGGGTCACTTCCCTTTATATAGAAAGTCCTTTTTTTAGTCACTAAGTCAAGAATATAGCTCCAAAAATATCTAATCCCGTACTATGTGGTAGGTGGACTTTTGGGCTCGCATGGGAATAAGACAGCTTGTTGCCAGTAAAAGTTCGATCGATCAGAGAAAAAGTTCGATTGATCAGAGAAAGTTCGATCGATCCAACTTTGATTTTCGATTGATCCAACTTTGATCGATCTCAGAAAATGTTGGATCGATCCAACTTGGCAGTTTTTCAGTATCAGCCTCTTTTTGCTCCAAATCATCACTAAGACTTAGTTTGACTCCAAAAAGGCCTTAAAAAACCAGTTTTAGCTCATTTTAACATTATTGACCTGATATAGACAAAAACACAAATAAGTACTAAAACGGGAAAATAAGATAGATAAAGGTCCTATAACACTAAAACTTAAGGGGTTTAAAAGCGCACTTTTCAGCGCTCATCAGTATTTCTATTGTGTGATTGTTTGCTTAGTGTTTAAAATCAATAAGTATTATTTAATTTGCCTTTCAATGTAAAAGGTCGAAAGTTAGTCTTATAGTGAGTTGAGTTTCTTGTGCCAATTTTGTTTTAGACAAACAAAAAGAACAAGTTACCCCTTCTAGATCTTTCTAGTGGAGACAATTTCAAACCACTTTTAATATTGCACCACTCTCACCATTATAATTGGGAATATATATATCTTTGGGATATTTTGTGAATAAAATTTTATTCCCCCCAATTTTTTTTTTTTTCAAAACACCAATTCATGGCTCCAAAAAAAAAGTGAGTTCTAAAACAAATATAATTTTCCCCCTGAAACTTGTAAGAACTTTTACTTGAACATCTTGTTGAAGTCTAAATCTTTTTGAATAAAAATATAAGTTTGTCATATTTATTGTATTATCTCAATACTCCATTTACACATCTTGTTTGGACAAAACTATCTATCCTAAAGCACTCTTTTACATTGTGGGTGGCAATCCAGCAGAAACTACCTACATTGAATAGAAGTTGTACCTCCCACATTAACTCCACTCTTTACTGTCTTTGCAATACTGAACCGGAATCCCACAGTCACTTGTTCTTTCAGTGCCAATTTGTCAAGCCCTTGTGGGCATTTCTTCAAGCACGCTGCGGCTTTCATATTCAACCATCCTCATGGCCAGAGCTGATCAATTGGGCAGCACATCACTGGAAGGGAAACTCGAATTACAATAGTCACTCCATTTCCAAACTGAGTTTGGCATCCCTAGTGTACCATATCTGGATTGAGCGCAACAGAAGGATCTTCCAAAAGAAATTCAACACAGCAAACTCAATTCTTCATCAAGTTCTGGAAACAGTGAGAACCAAGATTCTAACCTCAACAATCTCAGATTCACTCAACACTTCAAGAATTGCTACAGAATGGGGTGTTCCAGCTTCTGTAATTCACCCTCCACGAAAGCCACCAGATGATGCAACATGAATTGCTTTGCAACTACACTAGAACTAGATTCCTTTTTAACCGGATTTGGGGGTTGATCATAATGGTTTTACCATCTATTTTGAATTGTGTTTGTGTTCACTTTGGGCCTATTTTGGGCCGTTGAATTGTGTTTGTGTTTACTTTGGGCCTGCTTTGGGCTGTTGTTTGGGCTTCCCATGCTCAATTGTACATTGCATGTATTGGTTAGCTATTGCTATCCTCTCTTTCTTTCTATAAAATTTATCATTTTACCCTTCAAAAAAAAAAAAAAATCTAGAATTGCAGGTAAATCTTCCTTCAACGAGTCCTGAGAGCATCTTAACTAAAATAAAAGGTCCTGAGAGCATTGGGAAAAATGAAAAACTTAATTTTAATGGTACCAAGTCGATAAAAATGACAACAGCATTTTTTAATTGATAGTATATAAACTAATACTTTTAGTTGTCGGTTAATGTTAAATGACAAATTTTATTGAGTTGTCAATTAATGTTAAATGACAAATTGGTACATTTTTTTTTTTTTTCTTTTTTCAAAATATATATATTTTTAATTCTATAAATTGAATCAGTTACTAAAGAAATTAATTACTTAACAATATTTTCTTCTACCACTTCTCTTTTTAAATGTAACTTGTCATTTTATTTTCTCTATATTTTATCTCTCATGTTATTATTTTTTTTATCTCAATTTATTTAGATTGGATTTTTCTCATTTTTTATATAATTTTTCAAAATATATACTAAAAAGCTACTATTATAAAAAATTATATTATTACAATTAACTTATAAATTAATTGTTCAAAATTTTACTACGTATTACACAATCCTAGTTTGGCCCCCAATTCTAAATTTCTGGCTCCTCACCCTGTGTGTATATACTTGCCAGCATGTTAAAAATTTGGTCCACTAAAAGGTATTGGACCACATAAGGGTGAGTAGTTTCACCCTATTCACTGGTGAGTAACTAAGTATTGTCCTTACTATATGGATAATGCTTAGCTACTTACTGGTGAGTAGCTAAGCATTGTCCTTAATATATTTGAGGGATAACATTTAATATTAACCAATTCGATTCTCTTCTCTCTCTCTCTATCTCATATATATATATATATATATATATATATATATTCAGCAGACTCCATTGTAACTAGTTTTGGTGATGTAAAATTAACCAGATACTTGGGTAGTGAACCAGTTTTTAATTGACCAAGTATTTATTCAGTACTCTCTATTTTATTGCCTGAATTTTTTTTAAAGGGCTCCAAAACATAGTGTGTGTATATATATAATATTATATATAAGTATACACAAGCACAAACTCATTCTAGACATGCATGGTTGTTTTATTTTTAAGATTGTTATACTTATACCTACAAGCACAAACTCATTCTAGACATGCATGGTTGTAAATATACCATACTAGCTTCAATATATAATAGACCTACAAGCCAGCCATACAGAAGCACAAACTCATGCTAGAAGCATGGTCGTTTTATTTTCGGATAGTATTAATACATATGCTTCAATATAGTGAAACTCACATGCATATGCCATATATATATATATATAGCTTTTGATTTGATTTCACCTTATTCCAAGATCAACATTTTCTCAGAAGTTCTATTAATTTTTACCATCATCATTGGGTGGTTGGTCAACCTTGGGTAGCTGGACAATCTTGTAATGATTTTTAAACTCTGTGGACGTTCCAGAATTTCCATTATAGTTGGCATATCTCTTCAGATCATCGTCATCGATACCAGCTGATTCAGCTTCACTGCTTGTTTTATCATCAGCACCGATGTTGGCTTTCCGACCAAGATTTGTTTCACTTGTCAGATGACGGTCCTCCAAAGCGAGTCTCTCTGAATTTGCTCCCAAAGCTCCAAAGATCAGCATAAATGCCATGATAAATACAAGTAAGGTCTTCATGATCAGCTTACCCTGAAAAGAAAGCTCTCTCAGTTAATCCTGTAAAACATTTCATTAGAACTATATGCATACTATATATCAACAGACATTAGCCCAGATGATATGATCTCTCCTCCTCTTACAAGGTTGAGTGTTCGAGACAATATTATTGATGTGTGTGCATTTGTTTAAACTTTCGAACAGGAAAAAAAAAAAAAAAAATGCAGTAATACTAAAGAGGTTTTAAGAAGTGGAAAAACAAATCCAAATGAACTCTAAATTTATAGAATATAATACACGTACCACGCTTTTTGCTCCAATGTAATATATATGTAGAATGAAAAAAATTGAATACCGGGGTGACATTATATAGGCAAATTTAGTAAACTGTATTTGATTTTTTTTGTTGGTAAATACTGTATTTTAGTGGGACGTAGGGTAAGATAATTTGTGTGCACTAAGAAAAGAACAATGCAGACAATGTGGGATGATCTACTCACGCAAGACTCAGCACCATTGGGAGAGCCATTAAAGAAGTAATTATGATTAGTGTTGATAATTAAGGAGCATGCATGTAGTGCTGACTTTTCAATTATTTATTGGTTAAAACTTGGACCATTACCATGTTAGTGTTCAACAATGGGTGACACTGCAATGAAGTTGACTTTTCGGTGTTTGAAATAACTAAAAAAAGAGTATTGCTACTTAAGTCACGTAAATCAGGACAAGGATCACCTCCAGTTACACAGTAATTATTTTTTTTATTTTTTTTAAAGTAAAAATACATTCCAACATTTTCGTAAGGTACATCCAAACATTTTCTTACTGTGCATCCAAATATTTTCTACTATGCATCCCAAATATGGATGACGTGGCCATTTCTGGACCACTCATTTCAAAATGGAGTAAATGGCACATTATTTGTCTGGAGGTGATTTTCACCCCGTAAAGCGGATGAAGGAGTGAAAGTGCAAAAGTTGTAAAATTTAAGTCATACAGAGTAGAAACGGTAACGAAATCGTGCGTGGAACACAAGAGCAGGAGCAGGAGTAGAGCATGAGAGCCAAGAACGGATATAAAAAAAAATATGCGAGGGGGCAATTGTATAAGTATATATATCAAAATGAAAAAAATAGCAAAACATAATGTTAATAAAAAAAATTTTGGTGGAGCCAATTGCCCCCACTGAGAAACTCTTACATTCGTCCCTGATTAAATGAATTGTGTGACTTAGAGTGCTACTTCAACTCAAAAATTTTGTCCATCGAAAATGGTTGATTGGCAAGATCACTGAAGGAAGTGGGATCCCCACATGGTGACACGGATTTCCGTTAGAATCTTCCTCTTTAAAAACATTTTCCTTTAAGAAATTATGATGAAATGAGTAAATTAAGTATAAATTCTTGATTATCACCGAAGAATTGTTTTATATAAAAATAATTTCAGAAAGTGCTTGAAATATTATATATCTATGTGAGTTCTTTGGTGGAAGATGAGTCTTGCCACTCATTTAGTGGGGCAATGCCGTGGCACTGTCATTATAAAGTAATTTTTCTTTTGCACTTCGCTCTTTTCAGTCTTGATGTTAATTTATTCTATATGTTCAAAGTGGTCTAAAGTCCTTTCTTGGTTAAAAAATATTTGGGATTTCTTTATATTATAGAATTCCTTCTATAACTGAATGCCAATCCTTTTTGTTTGATATCCAATTCAATACTTAATTTTAAACGAATTTTATAATCTCGATACCAATAATTGTAGAAAAATAAACTTAACAATTTAGAATACTAGTTAAGGAAAAAAAATAAGAAAAGGAAAAATTAAAAAATAAAATTGAATCGCTTAAAAAAAATAAAAATAAAGGTTAGAGGTTAGAGATTTTTGTCAACGAATGAAATTGTTTAAATGATACGTAACATAAAAAGTGGATAGTGTCACTGTTGTTGAAATTTAGGTAGGTGGATAGTTGTATGAAAGGAGGACTAGAACACTTGGTAGACAAAAAAAAAATTGCTTTATTGCCCGGGTCAATTAATTATTGAGTTAAAATTTCTCATCACGTATAATCGCGAGGCCATGGTTGGAGTGTTTGGTGAACTTGGAATTGTTTAAATGATACTTAACATACCAGAATTGACAAGAAATAAGCGTCACTTTGTTTTTTTGGGACTCGAATTCCCATCATACATTTTAAAAAGTAAAAGAAATGTTATTAGATCACAAAGTCTTTGATAGAAGTAGAACTTTACTTTACCTTGGTGAGTTGATTATTGAGTTACACTTTTTAGTATTTTTTTCTTTCTAAATATTTGTATACATATTTTGACATGCCATTTTTCTAAAAAATTGTATCTATTGGTCCTAATAAGTACCAAGTGGTTTGCCTCTTTAATATCAAAACTTAGTATTTCAGAGTTGTCAAGGGCTTATATGTTCACCATTGTTGTGCACAGTGGCTTATATCACATCATAGGGGTACTGTAGTCTTGTACCAACTTGTGATACAATTACACAATGGTTTAAGATAGTACATTGCATCCATTAAGTGTGATAAGGCTTATTTGCTGTGTAATTTGAGGTTCAAGACATGAAAATTAGCTATAGGAACTTTCAGGGGCATTATAGTCATTTTACAGTTGTATTATATGTTTATACCTATGTTTAGATAGCTGCATTGCATTAAACAATTGTGATTTAGCCTGCATTGTGAATTATACAGTCTCAGCAATATGTTTGGGTTGAGAATGACAAGTGGTTGTTACAAGGGTATTTTGGTCTTTCTATTTGAAACTCAGGTATGTGACATGTTGTTGTGGTCCTAGAGTGAAAGTGTATATACCTCATTGCATTTCTTAATCACCAATTATTGGATAAGAATGCTATTACAACCTTGATATTGTGAGCTATAATTTATAGTATACTAGAGGACAAAATAGCCGAGTTGGCAAGGGTATAATGGTTTATTCACATGAAGAATGTCAGAACATTCTCTGGACAATGATTGGCTACAAATGCCATGGGTATATCATTCTTGTAGCAGGACTTGAATTATATGCTTGAGTATATATATTATGTTATAGCATTTTAGCTGAATTGGGCTTTTTTAAAAACCCTAATATTGACCTGCATTGAACCTTACTCGACAGCTTCATATGTATTAACATTTCTAAGGTCCTTAATGATGATCTGAACCTGAATTCTTCATAGAAATGTCATTGAATTGATCTTTGTTGTTGTGTTCATCATGGAGTGTATTTGCTGTCAAGTTTTGCTGGTGCAAGGGCTAGTTTGAAGGTTCATTTTGAACCTGAGGTTGTTGTTGTAATGTTTCAGATTTTTTCTGGATTTTTTTCGAATTTTTATTTCAATTATTTTCTGTGCATCGTTTTGCATGCCCCAAGGGCCCCGAGGGTCGTTTAGGTCATTTCTCAAGCCGAGGGTTTTAGAAATGTATTTTTCATTATTTTAAGTCATTTAGAGGCAATGGGATTATTTTTAGAAATTTTTGGGAGTTAAGACGACTTTTGGGTTTGGGAACTCCTTCCGGTTTTGTTATTTTGCTTTAAGGGCGTTTTGGACTTTTCACCAGCACATATGTATATATGTATTTGTATATTAGGAAGATATTTTGGGGACCTTGTTAGTATCGTGAGGAATATAGATGGACATAATGGTAAAGTAACCTAAAGTAGCAACCACCTACAAGGTGATAAGTGGCAAGCCATTAACCATAAGATTAAAAGTTTGACCACATCATCTCCCCTCTTCTTTACAGCATTTCTCTCTCTACAATTTCATTTTCTCTCTATATCTCTATAAGCAACCTTGCAAGCCACATTTGAGAGGGTTATGGTGTAATTTTGATGAAGACCAAGAAGGGAGTTCCATTCTACTCGACGAGGGCTATCTTTTGAGACTGATCTTGCTAGGGTTTGGTGGAGCAAAATTAGGGATTTCTTAAGGCCTTGTTTGGATAGCTCCTTTGAGGTAGGGATTGTCCTAATGCCTTGCACTCTGCTTCTCATTGGGTATATAACTTGTTTCTCTATTGGATTTCATGTTTTAATGCATAATTATAGCTTCTTGTTAGCCAAAAGATGATATCTTGATATTATGATCTAAGCATGCTTGTATGAAATGAATGGGTGTTTTGCATGCTATATGAGAGTTGCTAGTATGATTGAAATCATAACAATTGTATGGAAAAACATGATTATTGTTAAGTGAAGTTAGAGTGTTATGATTATAGTGGTGGGTGCCGTGGGCAACCAGCTAAAACATGCTAAAGAGTGGCCAAGTTTGAATTTGTAAAGTGCAACTACTACCTCTAACTACTAATATAGCTAGGGTGAGTAGGGATCATCCCAAGGAAAAGGAAAGAATATTGATATGGAAACAACGTTGGACTAGTAGATTGAGTGATCAAAGATGTTTTGATTGGTTAATTAAACTTCAATGTTAAACAAATTCAATACAAAGCAATTAAAGTAAATAAATGGTAGATAATAAGAGAGAGAGGGATCTTGGAAATTAGAGGTCACCACTAAATATCACCTTTCTAGACACTCAATGTGTAATGAATGAGGGGAAATATATGTTACAATACTAATATGTGTGATTGATTGAATCAACAAGCATGGATGACTAATTAAGTATACATTGTCTAGACAACCTAATGAAAAACACAATATATCAAACTAAGCCATTATTCCTTCTTTAAGCTCATAATCAAAACACATTAACAAGCTAGAGAATTATACTACTTGCATTCATAAGCATGGAACATCAAATAACAAGCATGAATTATCCTCCCATCTAAGAAAGTAAGGCAACTACACTACAACTAAGTTAGGGATATGAAAATTAAACTAATTAAACTAAGGTAGAGGCACAATCCATCAAGAAATGAGTATGAACCATCAAACAAACCATAAGAGTATTCCATTAAAGCATCATGCCTTTACAATCTCTAGATTCATAGCATTAACACACATAGACATGCATCAATAACACAAAACCTAGAGATAAACACATGAACATTTATTCTAACATACATAGGCATATGAGTAGAATGAAATGATCAATTAGAAGTATTAAACAACACAAATCATTGTAGAAACAAGATTCATATATAAATCAAATGGTAGGAATGATCTTCTTCTTGATGAGAACCTTAGATGAATGGAAGAACTCCCAAATGGTGTGTATTTCTCTAATCTCTAGACTCCTCTAACCTCTTTCTCCAAGATTGTGTATATCTTTATGTAAAAATGGCTCAAAATATTTATATAGGTAGCTCAAGTGTCACACCCAATGGTTAGACCTTGTGCACTAGGGCCTCTTCAATGATTGCACCATGAGCCATCTTTTACTGAGCTGGACTCTGTTTTTTTTTGAACTTAAAGGAGTTTGATCGATCGAACCACAGCGGCGCCTTTTAGAATACTGACAGATTTAAGATATTTTCGAGATATTTTGGAAAAAACAAAAGTGATAAGTGGAGATAAGATCAAAGAAGTTCGATCGATCAAAAGGATGTTGGATTGATCGAAGATGGAAATTCTTGGGGATAAGGACAAGAGGCTCAATCCATCTTGATAAGGCTGGATCGATCACTGTGAGATCGATCGAAGATTTGTCTGATCGATTGAAATTTGCTGTTTTCCACCACTTTGCTTCCACTTTGCTTCTTTCTTCCATTTAGCTTGAGATTGCTTCTTTTATACTCTAATTTGGCTGAATTGACTTATTTTGGGGATAAGTGCCTGAAAAAGGCAATAACACGAAATTAGTCTAAAATAGAAAAATAAGATAGATAAATGTCCTAGAATACTTGAACTTAAGGGGTTTAAATATGCACTTTTTAGCGCTCATCACACC
Source organism: Cornus florida (assembly GCF_030987335.1). Taxonomy (NCBI): domain Eukaryota; kingdom Viridiplantae; phylum Streptophyta; class Magnoliopsida; order Cornales; family Cornaceae; genus Cornus; species Cornus florida. Next base: position 16,683,929 of record NW_026775571.1, on the reverse strand, counting down.
TACAAACTTAAATATTGCTAGTGCTTAGCAATGAACTACGAAGTAAAGGAATGAAATAAACAACTATACAACTATAAACTAGAAAGCAATAAATGGATAACACCACTTTCGTAGGGAACACGATTGCATTTAGCATATGCAACAAGCCTTTTAACCCTAGGTTACCCCTAGTGGATGAGTGAAGTCTCGTGAGGGTTTCCAGAAATGATACCCATAAACATTAAGCTCTTTCTCACTAAAGAGGCACCAATATTCCAAACAAGCATTGGGAGAAAACTACCTCAAGTATGTAATTTTTCAACCATTTCCAAGCAATCTCTCAAAATATCAACATCAAACAAGTAAGTATGGTCCTCCACACATCAAGACAATGATCATGCAAATCAAAACACTCTAGAATTCTTTTAAGTGAATCGGCATCAAATATGGTGCTATCTAAGCCAACTAAAGAAATGATCACATCCTTACCCTCAAACTAGCACACAAATCTAGTAAAGAAATGAGCACATACTTTCTTTTCACTCGATTTTTTTTTTCTTCCTAATCCTAAGGATAAAAGATGGAAGCATAGTGCAATGTGTTGATCTATTAAGCTTTCTAGCGATCCATGAGGTCGAGCGTTAGGTCAATGACTCCTAAACCAGACGGCTTTAGGGCATTAGGTGTTTAAACACCCCTAAGGACTTATAAGCTCAAATCGACTAGGCTACAAATCAAAACAACCTTCATTTAATTATTTCCCACTTCTCACCTTTCGAAAAATTTACTCCTAAATGGCATCCACAAGGCATACAAGGAGTATTGGACTCTCAAGTCAAACAATTTTTAAATTTTAAGCAATATGGTCCTTAAAAGATCAAAATCATAGCTAGGCATGGACCAATCATAGAAAATCCCTCAAATACATAAGTCATGCTCAAAATTTTGAATTGAAAACAAACACTGCAAAGAACACACATTACCCCCAAACTTAAATGGCACAGTGTCCTCAATGTGCAACGAGAACAAAATAAAGAAGAAAGAATATACCTGTGCAGCTATGTCGAAGAATGGCCGGAACATATGTAATGACCTGGATTTTTCGGATAAATTATTTTCCGTTGTCTTTTCCCTTCTGAGCTCTGTTTCGTGTCGCTTAGTGTCATCTCGAATGCTCGGAAATGGTTTATGAGACTCTTTTCTATGGATTGACAACTTCCTTTAAGGACCGAGTCAATTCTGCATTTTAACTTTTCGGACACTATGCGCCTTTCGTCCTTTTCCTTGTTTCGTTTTTTTCCCTATTCTGTCTTTTCCCCATTTGTCACTTGTTTGGCAAAACTTCACTTTTCGTGCTCGAAGTTAGTTTTTGACTTCATGTATCTTCATCTTGAGTGGTTTTCATGAAATACGTATCTTCACTTTTGCAAGAAAGTACTCTGGTTGCTCTCGGTACCTATAAGGGCATGGATGCATAAATCTTTGAAATTAATTTCATTTATTGGGGTGTTTTTCATAAATATATTTTGAAGATATTTTATTTCAGGGGTTTTTAAGAAAATATTTTTGGAAGATATTTTCATTCTGGGCCATAAGTGCAGTTTTCACTTTTTGTAGGGGCCATTGTGCAATTAATGAAAGTTATTGCAAAATATCTCGTCTAGAGTCTGGATCCTCGTACGGGATTTATTTTCACTTTTTGTTGACTCGTAAATTCATAGAATTTCCTTCTGGTCGTTTTTCTCCAGTTTCAGGGTTTCTGGCCTTGATTTGTGCCAATCTTGTTTTGGGCATAACTTTCTGCTCGGGACTCTGTTTTTGACTCTGTTTTTTCCGTTGTTCATATTTTCTCATTTTAAATCTTTTTTGTTCATAAATTTTTTCCATTTGAGTGCGTTTACTCAAATTTTACTTTTCAGACCTGGCGGGGCCCGTTTTGGGCACTTTTTGAGATTTCTATAAAAGGGAGGTGAGATATTTCATTTTTCATCTTCTCCCCTCTTCAAGCACGACCTGGAGCTCCCATGGCAGCCCAAGGGGTGCTTCCATCTCCTCTCTCCTCTTTTGGTTCACTTTTCCTTGATGGAAAGTCTTCGGCCTTAACATTTGTTGTTCACCTTGCCGTACTCTATCTTTAACCCTTATTGGAACCCATTTCAGCCAAATTTTGAGTTTGGTTTTGAGGTCAAGTTGTGATTTTGATGGGGTTTTCATGGGGGTTATGTGCACGGTGTAGTCCCCGACAAAACCTAGTAGTTTCATCGGATTTGGAGTCGTTACATTTTGATGGCTTTTGAGATTTTTATCTCAAATTGAGGTAGGGAATGTTTTAGGATTGTTTGTGTGTTGTATTGAGTGTTTTCCATGATTATACAACTCATATGTATGCCTTGTATCAAATCTAGAAAGTTAGTATTATTATTATTTTTTTTTGTGTAAGATTTAAATTTCAAGGATGTGTATAGCTTAGATTTGAATTGTGGCATGATGATAAATTAAGCTTTAATATGTTTGTTAACATATATTAAATAGGGATTATTTGAATAAGAGTTGAGCTTTTTATTTAATATTTTTCTTTTGTGAAAGATAAATTCCCATGGCCGTACCTTGCTTGAAATTGACTTCTGATATGCTTTTAAATTATGTCTTGGCATGTTGGTTAACATACTTTAAATTGAGAGCATTTGGATAAGTATGAAAATCTAGAGACTTTAATCAAAATGATTAATTAAAATCTATTTAATGGTTCCTTTAGCTTAATTAAGTTTTGACTTGATATTTGAGATGACTAGGACTTGTATACTAGTATATGTTGATATGGGACCATTTTATATTGTTTTAGAATTTAGGGATTTGATTATCATGATTTAATTAAATTCCATTTTGTTATTCAATTGGCCTAATCAAGTTTTGGAATTGGTATATGCAATGGCCATGCTATGTTGCTAACATGTGTAATTTGAGGCCATTTGGTTGAGAATTGCAACTTAGAGGTATTAATTAGTTTACTTGATTAAATTCCGTTTCTATTGCATTATGGATTTAAATTATGTGTTTGACGTTGATTGTATATCTAAAGCATGATTTTAGACTTGTAATGAATTTATGAGATTATGTTTCAATATTGGATTATCTTGTTATAGCGTGTAATGAATCGCACACTGAAGATTCGATATGTGATGTTATTATAGTGCGTAACGAATCGCGCTCTGAAGATTCGACATTTGTCATCCTATAGTAGTTGTGGATTTAGAGCATGTAATGTGTGGTTACAAACTACTTGTGCATGGGATGTGGTTTCGTATATATATAAGTTGTTAACTTATTTATTTTGGAGTCACTTGGGACATGGTTACTATGATATGGCTAAAGTTCGGCTTTAGTGCGGGAGGTATGAGTTCTCCCCAATTGAGATAGTGCGCACTTAGGGTGGTTTTCCCTGCGGGTTAGTGCCCGGAACAACCATTGATCTCGGCAGAATTCCGAGTCTAGATGTCCAAGTCTTCCATTATTTATTTTCGCATTCAATTCCAAGTTAGCAATTATGTTTATATTGTGACTTGTGGTTTTGGTTATCGGCGATTTTGATGTTGTTAAGTACATTCATACTTTATGATCTTTGTAGATTTTGATGTTGCCAAGTACATCCATGTTTTATGATTTTAATAAATCATTTTAATGTCGTTAAGTACATTCATGTTCATGATTTTTAATAAATCATTGTGAGCTTTTAATGTTGTTAAGTACATTATTGTTTTATAATTTTGATGAATCATTATAAGCTTTTGATGTTGTCAAGTACATTCATGTTGCGTTGTTCAAATGTAAATTAGGAATGATCCTATAGATTCATTTAGAACATAGACGTTAGGTGGCATGATCACTTATGTCGTTTTCGTTCTTTAGATTTCAAATTGATGACTTTGAGAATCTATGTTTGTTGCTTGGTGTAAGCATGCTCTTATGTTGTTGCTTTGTGTAAGCATGACCCTATGTTGCTAAAATTGCATGAGTGAGGTGATTGATGCTAGAAATGATCTTAGGTAGTTAGGATGTTCCTTGAGTCTCACCTTTGACATAGACGTTAGGTAGAATGAACCACAATAATTAATCATGCAAACTTGTAAAACGTAGATCGATGCATGCTCATTTCCTACGAGTAGCTTTATGTTACTCACCTCTACGATACTGGGGCATATTTTAGGTATAGGATTCAAGGTTAGAGATTCTCAACATGCTTGGATGATTTGGGAACTTGAAGGGTTCAATTCTTGTGAAGGTTGGCTTGAAAAGCCATTTGTAACCTTATATGTCAAATGTGTATATTTACTTCTAGACTTGTAACGTGTGCCTTAGCACACTTTTTGATTCTCATTTTATGTATATGACATGAGGCCAATGGCCAAACTCCTTTTGAAATTACATTTATGTCATGGATGTTAATTTTTGCCTTCAATGAGAACATATGGAAAACCATGCGTTTTAGTATGCTATTTTGCACTGGAGCGTGCATTGTGTATGAACTTCTTCCATTAGTATTCATTTAACATGCATGAAGTGTGGCCAAGGGCCAAATGGCATTTCGAAATCATTTTATGATTTTAGGTTTCAAGTTTTCATTCCAAACTTCATTTTTGGCATTTTGGCCATTGGGGGGGTCATATTTTGCTTTGGCCATATTTTTGGGCGATGGACCATTGTAGCACATCTTACTAGGTAAGTTACGTTTGCATGCATGGTCGTTTCTGGGCAAAGCTTCTTCTTTGGTGAAATTAGTCTCCTACGGACTCATTTTACACTTTTGTTGCATATTCTGACCTAAGGGTATTTTGGGAATTTTCTTTGGGAAATAAATTCTATTTTTCACATGGTCACTTAGAAAATGTGATTTTAGGGGGGTTTCTTTTCCATGTTTTTCAAGAAAATGCCATCTTGGCATCGGAAATCGCATCCAAAGTTCAGCTCTAAGTTTTTAAATTTAGCAGCTTTTTGGACCCTCTGGACCAGTTTTCTTGGGAGGGAATTTTGGCCATTTCACTTTGCGTATTTTTGATTTTCCTTTTAAGTCACATAGAAAAATCAATTTTGAGGGGGGTTTCTTCTTTAAGTTTTTCCAGAAAATGTCATCTTGGCCCTCAAATTTCCATTTTTCCCAGAAAAACCCCTGCTGCCAAGTTTTTGAGCTGCCCATTCTGCCTCCTTCACATGTAAACAGTTACGAGGGGATTCATAACCGGTTACATGTGCTTGGGCAGTGTATTTCTCATGATTTTTGGCCTCCTAACCGGTTAGGAAGGTCTCCTAACCGGTTAGATGATTTAGGGTTTGCACTTTTTGACCGTTTTGCCCCTTCTTCTTCCGTAAGCCATATCTTCTTCATCCGTAAGCCATATCTTCTTCATCCGAACTCAGAATCAAGTGATTCTTGTGTCTAAATTCATTAATTTTTCATTGTTTTTCCAATGGTGTGCTTGGTGGCACCCAATTTTAAGTTGGAAATAACAATTTTGCCCCTAGGTTCAATCTTGTTCGTTTTTGAAATGTTGCTTCCCCATTTAATTCCTTTGGGTTCCGTGACCTCGTTGAGGGTCATAATGGTGTCTTAAAGCCATGATGTATCTCTAGAGACCGTTGTTTTATCTTTTGCTTCCGCATTTCGGATTCGTTATCGGGTCATCTTTCGATTCATCACTGATGCACCGGGTTGAAAAACTTGGGCCGTCACAACATAAATATCCAAAGTGGGTGATATAACCCCCCCAAACTTGGGATTGACTGTGGTCCTGAAAAGATGGCACTGGGATAAAAGCTTATTAGATAACAAAGGGGATAATAACAGTGCATAGTGGGCATCCAAGTGTAAATAGGATAATAAATGAACTAAGGAGAGAGGAATAAGGATGGTCCTGAAAAATTTGGGTAGTATTCTCTCACTGAAGTCACTAGGATGCACCTAATAATAGAGTCAATCATAGATAAATATATTAATATAATAACATGACATCCAAAAATATCATGTATAAAATAGAGAGAATAAAAATAATGTACGGTACAACACAGTATCTGGGCCAACAAACTGGCCACAAAATATAATAACAGTATCAAAAGAACAATCAAGTATCACAGATATATAAAATGAAGGAAGAGATATAGAGATTAAGAAGAAGAAGTCGGTCGAGTAGGGCGAGATCATCATATGTTTCTAGAAATACCCTACATCACAGTCAGGACGTCCGCACGGAGAGTAGTCACGTCTGTGCTAAGGGAGGCCACATCTGCCTGAAGAAAGACTACCACATCCTTCAAGGTCCGGATACGCTCTCCTAGGCTAGGTGTCTGAGCTGGAAAGTCAGGGATGACTGGATCAGGAAACTGAGGTATATCTTGACTCTGCTCTTGAGAATGTACTGGTGACCCTGCCGGAGAGTGATGTGGTGATTCCTTTGGAGGCTGCTGCTCCAAGTCAATCTCTATATGCGTATCTGCAACCGTCGTGGGTCTGTTGGATCATCTGTTGCTGCTGCTACTGCTGCCTCCTCCGCCTCCTCAGCTGCCAAGATGGCCTCGTTCTCTGGACTCTTTATAAGAGCATTATAACTCTTGTTCCAGTCATTCTGGCCATAGTGGCAAGCCCCTGACTCAGTAAGCTTATTTGAATGGAAAGGATAGTGCTGGTCTCTGAGGATCTGAGCAATCAAATGTGCAAAGGGGAGGAATGTGGCTCATCTGGGCTTGGCCTTGCTGATGTAGCTCATGTACAGTCTCATCATAACACTCCAGTAGAGTGCAGGGATAGAAAACCAATGGCCTGTATAGAAGGCATAGAGGGCATCAAGAAAATCTGAGCACCGTTGAATCTTATGGCCCGCTATAAATACATTTCAGTATAATACCGAATCAAAGAACCATAAATCATCCGGCAAGTAAGTCTGAGTGGCAAATATCTCACCAGCACTGGTAGGGCCAATCAGAGCTGTGGCCATGTCTGCGTCAGATGGCCTTCTGAGAATAAGATAATCAAGGTCGGGGAGGGCAGACGTGTAGGTACCGAGAAGATATGGCTAATGTCTCAACTATAACTCGGATGGGATGGCCGTCAGTGGTGGTCCGCAACTCAGCCAAGTTACTCGGGGCTGGCCGGAGGTTCTGGTTGAACAACCGAATGAGCCGCGGGTAAATCGGATTGGCTACCGGGGCCAGAATAACTGAAATGCCGCAGTGAGAAATATCATCATAGGCTGCCCTGGTCAAAATCGACCAGGAGAAGAAAGTAGTATCAAAGATGGACTCATGCGCCACTGTAAGACGCGAGAATCTGTGCTCAACTCAGTCACGGGCCATGCCGGGCAGTGCCGATGGTGGACTAGGTGATGGGGATAGTGTCTGCTTAGCCTCCTCTACTCGCTGCCGTACTCTACGTTCATATGTCCTGCGGGCAACGGTCTTGACTTGAGCCATGGTCTGCAAAACAGAAAAACACTTGCAATTGAAGTTAGTAACAGGCGATAATATGCGAAATGAAGACTTGAAGCACAACAGATAGAAACATGTTTGTCAAGTTAAGATAGACAACTCAGGATAAAATATATGAATCTACGCGAGTTATAATGCAGCTAGGTGTAGACAGTGACTAAGTGAAACATGCTAAATATGACAGAGTGGAATGCAACCAATGTGGAAAACATATGCATTGGGCATAAATTGGATAGCATGAAACACAAAAGATGGTATGCCAAATAGTGAGGTTTGATAGATCATGAAAAAGATGAGATCGATCTAGGCTGGATCAATCAGGACATGGATAAGATCAATCGTGCTTTGATCGATCAAAGCATTACTGTGATCAATCGAACCTGTGTAGAAACACGAACAGTCACAGATCTATGACGTGAACAACACGGGTAGCACCCGAGTAAGCTCGTAGGCCCCTCTACACCTCAATAAGTCAAGATTGGTCACTTAAGTCGGCACGTGACCAACCCGAAAACAAAATCGGAACAAAATATATACAAATATATATATATATACACACACATGCTTTAAAGTTTCAAAAATAGCAAGAAATCAAACATGGAAGCTTAGATCTAAGCATGGCAACATCTAAAACATGTAAATCAACTCGAAAATGAAAAGAGGGAACCCATAAAATTACCAAAGCGAGAGGAGAGAAGTGGACCTAGAGAGAGATGAGATGTGATTGAGTTTGGCAAGCTTGGGAGCTCACCGGAGGTTCACCGGAGATGAGGAAGAAGATGGGCAGCGGCGGGGAAAAAAGAGGGCTTTGGATCGATGTTGAAATCGATCCAAATGACCCTTGGGTCATATTTTTAAAAACATTCTCCGACATGTTTGATCGATCACTTGGGTGATCAGATCGATCGAACCCTGATCGATCATAAAGATATTCAGATCGATCGAACCCACAAAACGACAAAGTATTTTTGAAGTTTTTTTGAAAATTGTTGTTCTTTCTTTCTTTCTTTCTTTCTTTCTTTCTTTCTTTTTTTTTTTTTTTTTAAAGATTAAAAATATTTTTGGATTTTTACAAAATAAAATAGAAATAAAAAAAATATTTTTGGAATTTAAAAATTTTAATATACATACATATATATATATATATATATATATATATATATATATATATATATATATTAGTTTTAAATTTGAAATTAAAAAAGAAGTAAAAGTCAACAGGAAGCACCCAGATCGATTGAACATAAATCGATCGAAACTCGATCGATCCAACAGGTGAAACCTGCAGACATGCTCGAACGATATACAGAGAGCTGGTTTTTCATGGGTTCAAAATTTTTTCTAAGTATGGGATGAAGATTGATCCAAGGAAAAATTGGATCGATCTTGGAATATTTGGATCGATCAAAAATAAAGTTCACACGATACACAAAGAGCTAAAATATGCAGGAAATTTTCGTATGATAGGACAAAGAGATGATTGGATACAGAGATGATGTTCGATCGATCGAACCTTTTTTGAGATCGATTGAACATGCACAAAATGCTTAGTTTGAAAATAAAAGTGCACGCACTCTCAATCAAAGTCCCCAACAATGTGTATGAATCCAAAACATATCTAGACGATGCAAGAAATGAAAGGTAAAATAGAAATGAGGGAGGAATAGGGTTGTAAACCTTACGAAGCACTAGTCTTTAACGTATCTAGCAAGACGTTGGGCTCTTTTAGTCCGAATCGAAAATCTTGTTGTGCATCCCCTCCTTAACGGGGTGGAAAGCACTTTGAATCCCACCCAATAAATTGTTCCCTAGAGAACTTGTTGGATTTGATTCAAAGAAGATTGACGGTCCTTTGTCAATGCAACTCTTAGGCTTCCATGCCTTTTTAAAAGTTGGTTTAAACATATTTCTCTTTGAACTCTTTTTGGAAACTCCATTGACAAGCAAAGACTCATGTTTTTCAAGTTCATTTTGAATGCATTTTTCAACAACACAAACCTCTTTATGTTTATTCATTGAATTCGAAGTTGGGTTAAAAATGTTCAACTTCACTTTCATGTGGCCAAATGAGATTTTCATTATCCCTGTCCTATAATTGATGTTGGCATTTGCGGTTGCCAAGAAGGGACGACCAAGGATAACCAAAATTTGGCTTTTGGGATTTGTGACCAGGTCCGTGTCTATGACTACGAAATCGACTAGGAAGAAGAACTTGTCAATTTTGATTAACACATCCTCAATAATACCCCGGGGCTTTTTGATGGATCGGTCGGCTAGTTACAAAACTACCGACGTTGGTTTATAATCTCCTAAGCCTAATTTAACATATACCGAGTACGGAAGAAGGTTCACAGTTGCTCCTAAATCAAGAAGAGCCCGATTAATGACATGGTCACCAATAACACAAGAAGTAGTAGGTGAACCGGGGTCCTTGAATTTTGGGAGAGTGTTATGTTGCAAAATGGAGCTTACTTGTTTGGTCAAGACCACTTTCTTTGGTGCTTGGCTCTTGTTCTTCCTCTTTTGGGTGCAAAGATCTTTCAAGAATTTGGTATAAGTCGGAATTTGTTTAATTGCATCCAAGAGGGGAAGGTTAATTTTCACTTGCCTAAACATTTCAATGATTTTGTTGGCCTTGCCTTGTTGTTTTTCAAGAGAATTGGATCCTTTCAAGGCATCCAGAAATGGAGCTCTTGGCTCATAAACCTTTTCAAAATCATTTTGAGAGTTACCTTCTACACAAGAATTTTTCAAATCATTTTGCAAAACTTTTTCAACACAAGAATCTTTCACATGTAATGAAGGAGGAACAAAATGTGAGACGGGACGGGTGTTAACTTTTGGTTGCACCGGTTCACTGACTTCATTTTGGACACCAACTTGATTGTCAACAACTTTTCCACTTCTGAAGGTTGTCACCTCATTGACATGCTTAATTGTGGGACTTTCCGATGAGGAATTGGTTTCCACAACAAATTATTGCTTTGGTGGGGCATTTAAAGGCATCTTTCCTTTTTCTCTAGCATTCAAGGTACTAGCTATTAGCCCGACTCGGGTTTCTAGCTTAGCAATAGATTGGGAATGAGAGTGAAGTAATTGTGTGTTTGCCTTTAGAGTACCCAAAGTGGTCAACACATTTTCCTCAAAAGCGGGACTCTTAGAATTTCCTTGAGAATAAGATGATTGATTGGGAAAATGAGAGTTAGAAAATTGGTTTCCATGTGATTGAAAATATGATCTATAACCTTGGGAACCTTGGCTTTGCATTGGAGGTGGAACATACTTGCCTTAAAAACCACCTTGGGGAGGGTTTGAGTCTTCCCCTTGGCTTTTCCAAGAGAAGTTTAGATGGTTCCTCCACCCGGGATTATAATGTGTGCCACAGGGATTATTCCCTTGGTTGACAAATACAGCATTCACTTGTTCATGGTTCTCACTTTGCACATGTCCATGGGGACAATTGGAAGTAGAATGTAAGACACTAGAACAAGTCATGCAAGATTTATTAGATGAATGATGAACACAATTAGGGGAGGAAGACACTTGATTCGCCAAATTTTGGTTGATAAAAAATTAATCAAACCTTTGAGATAAGGATTTCACCTCGGCGGCTATGTCATTGGAATTGTCAACTTGATATAAGCTGACATTCTTCCTTCCACCTAGATTTCTACCATTTTTAGAGGATAAGGATCTATGCATTGAATTCTCACTCATGCTCTCATATAGACGCCACACATTAACCTCATGCCTATCAAGATAAGAACCACCCATGGAAGCATCAACCATTCCTTTAAAATTATCCGACAAACTTTCGAAGAAAAATTATACCAATTGCCATTTAGGAATGTTATGATGTGGACACTTCCTAAGCAAGTCATTGAGGTGCTCCCATGCCTCGTGAAACAATTCCCCTTCCCCTTGAGAAAATTTTCTAATTGAAGTTCTTATTGCATTAGTCTTTGAAACCGGATAGTACTTTTTCAAGAACTCTTGTTGCATTTTTGCCTAAGAAGTTATCGAAAAGGGTCTAAGATTGTTGAACCAATATTTTGCCTTGTCTTTAAGGGTAAAAGGAAAAGTTTGAGCCTTAAAACTTCTTCTGGTATGTCAGTGTAATTCACGGTGGAACACACTTCAAGAAACTCATCCAAATGCTTGTAAAGTTCTTCACTTAGAAGTCCATGATAATTGGGAAACATTTGAATGGTTTGTGGTTTAATTTCATAATGATGTGCTCTAAATAGGGGCAATTGAATGCATATAGGTGCATTATATTCATTTGGCACATAATGATCATGCAAAGCAAGAGGAGGATTCATAACCGGTGGTGCTACACGAACATCTTGATGGCCTTACATAATGGGAGGTTGTGGAGCAAAAATTGGCCGAGGCATTCCCAATGGAACTTGGCCTTGTTATTGTGGTGGAATGAATGGTCTTGGCATGCCTAATGGGACTTGAATGTTGTCATGATGCACATTAGGGTGGAGGATGTCTTGTTGGTCTATGTGACCAAGGTCCTCCACATGGTTGTCATTTTGCTCCTCCATTGGTAAAATAGAATGACTAGAATTACCCCTTCCCTTAGAATTTAATGACCTATGACCATGCATGCACAAACAAAACAAAAACAAGCAACAAGTAAGTAGCAATCACTTTTCCTCCGCAACAAATCAATAATCAACAATCCTCCACATACGATGATCCCATACTCCTATGCTTTGAACAATATGCAAGAAAAATTAAATTACCTCCACGCGGGCTCACGATATATCTAAGAAAGTAAAACCATGCCTCCACGCGGGCTCACGATTTAACTAGAGATTGAGTTTAGAAAAACTCACAAAGGGTTCTAAAGCAACTTCAATTTATTTTTTAATTTTCGCTTAGCTTTGCAATTTTTTTTTAGATTTTAGCCTTTTTATGCTTAGCTTAGCTCTTTGCTTTAGAATTCTCCTTTGCTTCACTTCCTTTGCTCAATTCACCTAGCCAATTAAGAACAAACACAATAATTAACCAAAATAAAATAAAGTAAAAACATGACCAAAAGAGTACTAATTCCTAATTGTTTCCAAAATGCGGCATTGCCAATCCTCGGCAACGGCAGCAAAACTTAGTGGGTGTCATAGGCAACCAGCTAAAACATGCTAAAGAGTGGCCAAGTTTAAATTTGTAAAGTGCCACTACTACCTCTAACTACTAATATAGCTAGGGTGAGTAGGGATCGTCCCAAGGGAAAGGAAGCAATATTGATATGGAAACAACATTGGACTAGTAGGTCGAGTGATCAAAGATGTTTTGATTGGTTAATTAAACTATAAAGTTAAACAAATTCAATACAAATCAATTAAAGTAAATAAAGGGTAGAGAATAAGAGAGAGAGGGATCTTGGGACTTAGAGGTCACCACTAAGCATCACCTTTCTAGACACTCAATGTGTAATGAATGAGGGGAAATATATGTTGCAATACTAATATGTGTGATTGATTGAATCAACAAGCATGGATGACTAATTAAGTATACATTGTCTAGACAACCTAATGAATAGCACAATATATCAAACTAAGCCATTATTCATTCTTTAAGCTCACAATCAAAACACATTAACAAGCTAGACAATTATATTACTTGCATTCATAAGCATAGAACATCAAATAACAAGCATGGATTGTCCTCCCATCTAAGAAAGTAAGGCAACTACATTACAACTAAGCTAGGGACATGAAAATTAAACTAATTAAACTAAGGTAGAGGCACAATCCATCAAGAAATGAGTATGAACCATCAAACAAACCACAAGAGTATTCCATTAAAGCATCATGCCTTGACAATCTCTAGATTCATAGCATTAACACACATAGACATGCATCAATAACACAAAACCTAGAGATAAACACATAAACATTTATTCTAACAAACATAGACATATGAGTAGAATGAAATGATCAATTGGAAGTATTAAACAACACAAATCATTGTAGAAACAAGATTCACATATAAATTAAATGTCAAGATAAGAATTACAACACAAATCCCCTCAAAATACAAAACATCAAGAGCTAGAAGGCATGCTTAGGGCTAACTCTAGCCATAAGAAGATAATTAGCCACTCATTGATGCAGTCATCCAACCCTTAAGGGCCATTTCCGTGGTAGGCACGATCTTCTTCTTGATGGAAACCCTAGATGAATGGAAGAACTCCCAAATAGTGTGTATCTCTCTAATCTCTAGACTCCTCTAACCTCCCTCTCCAAGATTGTGTATATCTCTATGTAAAAATGGGTCAAAATCCTTATATAGGTAGCTCAAGTGTCACACCCAATGGTCAGGCCTCGTGCACTAGGACCATTTCAATGATTACACCACGAGCTATCTTTTAATGAGCTGGACTTTGTTTTTTTTTCGAACTTGAGGGGGTTCGATCGATTGAAGTTTGGTGAGATCAATCGAACCATGGTGGCGCCTTTTGGAATACTGACAGATCTGAGATATTTTCTGAAAATTTTAGGGAAAAAGACAAAAGTGATTGGTGGGGATAAGATCAAAGAAGTTTGATCAATCGAAAGGATGTTAGATCGATCGAAGATGGAAATTCTTGGGGATAAGGACAAGAAGCTTGATCCATCTTGATAAGGCTGGATTGATCACTATTAGATCGATTGAAGATTTGTCTGATCGATCGAAACTTGCTATTTTCCACCACTTTGCTTTCACTTTACTCCTTTCTTCCATTTAGCTTGAGATTGCTTCTTTTATGCTCTAATTTGGCTGAAATGACTTATTTTAGGGATAAGTAATTGAAAAAGGCAATAACACGAAATTAGTCTAAAATGGAAAAATAAGATTGATAAAGGTCCTAGAATACTTGAGCTTAGGGGGTTTAAATACGCACTTTTCAGCGCTCACCACACCCACAAACTTAAATATTGCTAGTCCCTAGCAATAAACTATGAAGTAAAAGAATGGAATGAACAACTATACAATTATGAACTAGAAAGCAATAAATGGATAACGCCACTTTCGTAGGGAAGACGATTGCATTTAGTATATGTAACAAGCCTTTTAAACCCCTAGGTTACTGATGTGTCTCTCGCAATCGTACGATATCATGTAGGATATAGCTTTATGCAAAGAAGATGTTGAATCCACAGGGAGAAGAGATTTGTATTCCAGTTTTTAACTTCGTTTATGGTTTACAGGTAACTTGGTTGGAAAGTTTGTTGGTTGTCATGGTTTAACAAACTAGAATTAAAGTAAAATATTAAATTATTAAACTAAATTAAATAATCACACAGAGAGAGTCTTAGGGCTTTGATTTCACCACAACCATCATATTATGGTTAATTATACTAACTCTGGGAATTTGACTATGATATTTTCCTAAAGAATTGAACTCAATAACATTCGTTCAATTTGGAGTTAAAGAAAGATGTTTTATAAGATTAGCTAACTATAACATATCTGCAGTTAGCGTGGACTATTCGCCTACCTACTTTAACTACTTTGCGAATGAACCACCTTTCCTAAGCATAGATTATGAAAACGTTCTTTTGTAAAATACGTTGGAATACCATTATATGACCTCTATTCTTGTGTCTGGCAGGGCTCTGCCAGATACCGTACAATAAGGTAGGTTGAGAATAGAAAATAGACTATTACATCTAAGACAAGGTAATAACAGTTTATAATCTATTAAAGCATGAAAAATCCACTTGAGTTGTCTCAAGTGCTCATAGTCATATAATCAAGAAAACATCATAAATTAAAGTAAAACCCAAAGTTGAAATAATCAAACCATGATACAAAGTTGGGTTACATCAGTGCCCTGAGAAAGGATTTAGCTACTCATGACAAGGTTGGATATCATCTGTGTTGAGTTTATCTCCATCGTCACGGACGGCACCTCTCTTCTCAGGATCTTCACTTCTAAGGTTGTAGAAACACTAAAAGCCACCATACCTTTAGCCTTCTGAATAATCACCGTAAAAGAGATTAAAATTTTGGACCCTTTCTATCAAGGCCTATGCCTTTTTTTATAGAAGAAAATATGTATTTGGTGGGCTTTTAGGTCTTCTGACCCAACTGGGATGAGATACGGCTGATAAAGAGAGAAATCCAGCATCTTTTAATCTGACATGTCATGTAATGCTCAAGCTTCAGGAATAGATGCTTGAGATTTAGGGCTCATGCTCGAGCTTCAGGAACAAATGCTCGAGTTTCTCTGGATAGATGCTCGAGCATCAGTGAATGGTGCTCGATCATGATATTGACACTTAGCCAATTTTCTTCAACTATTTTTCAAAGTGTCTTTTTCTTCAACACATAGAATATTTTTGGGGTTGAACTCCTTTAACATTGCTAGATCCAAGCTTCATGGGCTCGAGCACTAGGTACCATGCTCGAGCATCAGGGGCTCATTACTCGAGCATCAATGGATGATGCTCGATCCTCTGTGGATAGTGCTCGATCATGGGGGTAATGTACGAGACCTGGAGCATAGCCTTTTCATTTAAAGTCAACTCATTAATTTCTGATGCCTCACGCTCGAGCTTCAGGGTCAAGGCTTGAGCACCTTTGGTTAAGGCTTGAGCATCAAGGTATGGATGCTCGAGCATTTGGGCCTTGTTGACTTTTCTTCTTTTCCTTGTTGTAGTGCTCGAGCCTCAACACTTGGGCTCGAGCTCTAAGGCTTCAATTGCTTCAAACTTCACTAATTTAGCTCTCAGCTTGCTCTGAATGACCGGCAACGACTCTGTAAGCTTTAATATCATCATAAAGTCCCGGTTTTAACCATTTATCTAGGAAAGTACCTACAAACATATATTAAACATAAATTAGTCTAACTATGGATAGAAATATCACTTTAGGCCTTAACTTATATGTAATTAGGGGCTCGAATATGCATATATTCAACGCTTATCACACCCCCAAACTTATATATTGCTAGTTCCTTAGCGATACAAAACTAAAAAGCCGCTTTCGTGGGAATCACGGTTGCATTTAGCTTATGCAACAAGCCTATAAACCCTTAGGTTACCCATAGTGGACGAGTTATAGTCTCGTGAGGGTCTTTAGTGAAGATACCCATAAACTTCTCAAATCAGTGCCTTAATTACACGGTAAGCTCATTCAAGCCTATTCTCAAATCATATCATCCCTGCAATTCATTAATCAGTCAAATACAGCAGCATACCAATCATGTAATCAGAAAAATTTTCAACTTTCAATCTCAATTAAGCAACCATAGTCCCCATATATCAGTTTAATCATTTATTCAACAATTTTAATCTCTAAAGATGCTTTCTGAAAGTGATCCTGCAATTCATCGTGTGGTTTACTGTCCATACTTGTATTTATTCCTTGTCATTCCTTAGTTCACAAGCAGACTCTTCAAATTCCAATTCCCAAGGCATTTTTTTTTTTTTCGTGTATGCATTTTTTCAAAAAGGATACTTGTGAAATGTCCAGGTTTATTAAGCTTTCAAAATTACCCTTGTAGCGAACTTTCAACCAATGACTTCCAGACCAGATGGTCTTAGGGCATTAAGTGTTAAAATACCCCTAAGGACTTAATTGTTCAAGTAATTTAGGCAACCTAAACCCCTTATGTAACAAACTTTCAGCCAATGACTCCCAGACCAGACGATCTTAGGGCATTAGGTGTCAGAACGCACCCCTAAGGACTTAATCACTCAAGCAATCTAAGTACAAACTTGAACTTGATCCTTTTCTACTTTTATTTCTTCTTCTTTTTTATTTTTTTTATTTTTTTTATCATATATATATATATATATATATATTTTTATTCACATTGGTGAAGATTTTTTCTTTGTTGCATATATACGAATTTTTTTATATTTCTTTTTTTTTTTTTTCTTTTATGCCTCGGTTATCAAAACTATCACATCTACCTGATCATCTCAATCTAACTCAAAATAAAACAAGACTTCTAATTTCTACCCCACATACTTCATGCAAGTGTGAATACTGTGCAAAGTGTAGCATCTCAGAGATTAGCATCATTAAACAACAATTATCCTAACAGAGTGAACCACAGCCACCAACTAATTTTAAAATGTTTCAAGGACTCCTTTTCACAGTAATTTAGCATACAAATCATTTCTAACCAACTTCAGACTGCAAATAGAGTATATAACCATCGACAAACTCAAACATATGCTTATATCAACAAATCATATCCTTGTGTCTGCAAAAATTTCCAGAATTTCAAAAATTTCAAAAATTCAATTAGCCTTACCCCCAAACTTAGAATGCACATTGTCCTCAATGTGTGAGTATAAAAGAGAGTTAGAAAGATATTACCAAATAAACAAACCAGCAAAGATAGGACAAAATAATGCATAGGTGAGTAAAAATGAATTTCCAACATCTCCTCATTCAACATAGTGGTTCCTCAAAATCAGCCAAGGTTGCTGTTAGTCAAATCATCCCCAAACTTAATCTGTAATATCTGGCAAAATCAATAAACTCTAACACAGAGTAAGCATAGAGCAACATCATAATACACGAAAATATCAACACAAGGATACTATAATAAAAAAACATGTATATATATCTGAAATTAGTATATTGCTTTTAAATAAAAAGACTTAGGGCAGCTATACATCATATAGAAAATAAATACAGCCAAAAAGAATTGCCCTAGTCAACAAAAATACAGAAAATTCTGAAGAACTAATCCGTAGGTGGTGGTGGTGGATCTGAAGAAGTAGTTGGAGCGGACGGAGCGCGGTGAAGTAGCTCCTCTAATATGCTCTGCTGTGCAGCCAGTATCTGCTGTAGCACTATTTGACCATCCTACAGCTCAGCCACCCTGGCCTGTAAAGCTCTAATCTCAGCCTGAGAAGAACTCTCAGGCTGGGCTGCAGGAGCGGGTCTCTTCCTCACCTGGGGCCCAGAATCAGAGAGATACACCTCCTCATCCGTAGCCTCCTCATCATCATCAGCATCATCATCATCGTCCGGCACTGCCATCACCATATCAGCAGGGTCGGTAGAAAGAATAGTAGGCGGGGGTGGATAAGGTAGAAAATGCAGCACATAAGGTACTCCCTATGCCTCGGCGTCCCTACGCCATCGATCCTTACGGATCTCATCGTTAACACCCCACTCCAGCTTCCTTACCTTGGGCATATGCCCGAAGACGTTGTTCTATTGCATGAAATGGTACTGGGGGAAGATGGTCACAGAAGCCTCATTCGGGAGTATCGAAACCCTTATCATCTCCATCAGGCGTGTGACTAGCCTGGGAAAGTGAATATAATGAATAGGAGGGCGTCGGGCCTCTCCCATCTCATCGTATAACCGACGAAGCTGTACCAGAACTAACTGGGGGATAGACACCTAGTAGCCAGCGTGGAATGCATAGATCGCATCCACCATCTCAAGACATCGGACCATCTTGTGTCCGAGAGGGCGAGTATTGGCCACAAGGACCGAATCTAAGAACCAGAAACATTGTGGAAGCTGTAACTTTTGGATCATCTCCATGGTGGTGGACTGGCACCCTTAGCCCAAAGTATGAACCATATCCTCCCGGGTTGTGCCAGGGGGAATCGGTGGAAATCTGTTCATAAGAGCGGCTGTACACCTGTGATGGTAGCCCATAGCCGCAACAATAGTATCATAGCTCACTGTCAGCTGTACACCCTCAATAGTGGCTGTGAAGTGGTCCTCCTCATTATCCTCCTCGTCTCCTACATGGAACTACAAGGAGTGGTAGAAACCTCGCACTATCCTGGGGTACGAAATCTGCGCTGGATGCCTCAAGAATCGAAAAAGCTAACGAGCATGCACAGCCTCCACTGCCTAAAAGGTATCGCGGTGGTGTTGGAAATCCTCTATAACAAAATCTATCTTATCACAGATCTTACTATACCACCATGAATCATCTAACGCCATTGCTGACATTCGAATAACTCACTGCCTCAACTGTCTCGGCATTTCTATACTCCAATATCACTGTCCTAGCAAAAATCTTAAGTATGTTTCTCAAAGATTGAGCTTAAAGTACTGATGCTCGTGCCTGGTCTAGCTAATGCTCGAGCTTTATGTCTTGATGCTCAAACCTGCTGCAAGCAAATGCTCGAGCCTCAATTTGAAGGCTCGAGCTTCTAGGTTTCCAACCGAAGTTAATCACCCTCAACTCTTTTCTAAAATCACTCCAAATCACAACAACACTACCCCCAATGCTCCTTTACAATCTCTTAACAACCCCACAACTTCGTATATTTGCTCAACACACCTCAAATTAACCAAACTTGTGTTCGTCAAATCGAAGTGAGATTCGGGATTTCTGCAAGTGTATGGATGATTATAGGTAATAGAAATTGATCTAGATGATTAAATTACTCTCCCTATGTATTGTGATTGAAGAATTGTGTGCAAAATTAAATATATATACATGTATATATATATATCTATATAAATCAAAAAGAGAAAATAATTTTCTTACCTCTTGAGAACAATCGAAGCCGGAGATGATGTATATGAAGAAAATGAAAAGATTTGAGAGAATTGAGAGCGTTTGGGGATGAAAGAAGGCAAAGGCACGAGGGTTGCATCTGTTTCTCGAGGGTTTCTTTCATTTTAGAGTACAAATGCTCGAGCATCAAGTGGGCTGCTTGAGCATGACCATCGAAAACCCTAGATCTTACGATGATGGAGAGCTCGAGCATAAGGTACTGATGCTCGAGCGTGTAGCTGCTGATGCTCAAGCAGTAACTTGTATGCTCGAGCATTGTGACAAATTTTTAGATTTTTGGATTTTTGGATTTTTATTTTCTTTTTCCATTTTATTCAAACTGAAACTATCCTAATACCAAAATAAAGACTAAAATAAACCTAAAACCTAGAAAAAAAATTAACTAAATTAAAAATCAAAAAATAAAAAAATAAACTACGGTACAACATACAAATGCAAAGTTTAACGTCAATAGCTTGACATCATGCTAAGTTTAACGTTGATAGTTCGACGGGAACTTGACTTCTTTAGTCTAAGTAAATAGGATCATGAAGTTCTACTGCCTCAACTGTGCCTGTATGCACACTACCCTCTTTGTAGGGTTTAAGTCTCTGTCCATTAACCTGGGACAACTGTCCAGTCTTACAATCTTATATTTCTATTGCACCGTAAGGTGTAACAAAAATAACTATGTATGGACCTTCCCAACGTGACTTTAACTTTCCAGGGAAAAGTTTCAGTCATGTATTAAACAACCAAACTTTCTGTCTAGACTCAAAAGTGTTACGCAAGATATGCTTGTCATGAAATGCCTTGGTCCTTGATTTATAAACTTTAGCACTCTCATAAGCATCATTACGTAATTCCTCAAACTCAGTTAATTGTAGCTTCCTATTAGAACCAGCAGATGTAATATCAAAATTATGCTTTTTATTGCCCAGAAAGCTTTGTGTTCTAACTCAACAGGAAGATGACACCCTTGACCATAGACTAAACGGTAAGGTGACATAATAATCGGAGTCTTATAAGTAGTACGGTAAGCCCATAAAGCATCATTTAGTCTATAAGACCAATCTTTGCAATCTGGCTTAACCGTTTTCTCAAGAATTCTCTTAATTTTATGATTGGATACCTCTACTTGGCCACTTGTTTGGGGATGGTAGGCAGAAGCGAATTTATGGGTGATGGAGTATCTTTTGACTAAGGTACGGAAATACCTATTACAAAAATGTGCACCACCATCACTAATGATAGCTCGTGGCATACTAAATCGACTAAAAATGTTTGCTTGAATGAACTAAACCACGACTGTGTGATCGGCAATTTTAGTAGCTACTGCTTCAACCCATTTAGATACAGAGTCAACAGCCATAAGAATGTATTCATTTTTATTGGACAGAACAAAAGGACCCATGAAATTAATACCCCAAACGTCAAAGACCTCAATGATTGAGATTGGAGTTAAGGGCATCATATTTCTTCTAGAGATTGATCTAAGCTGCTAACATCTAAGGTATAACCTATAGAACAAGTCTGCATCCGAAAAGAGTGAAGGCCAAAAGAAACCGCACTGAAGAATTTTAGCTGCAGTTTTCTTTGCACTGAAATGACCTCCACATGCCAAACTGTGACAGAAGGTCAGAATACCATGAAACTCACTCTCAGGAACACATCTATGAATGATTTGATCAGCATAGTATTTGAATAGCTGAGGGTTTTCCTAGTAGTACATCCTTATTTGGGAAAAGAATCTATCTTTCTCATACTTTGTCCAAGATAAGGGAATTTTGCCTATTGCGAGGTAATTCACAATATCAGCAAACCAAGGCAAATCCTTTTGAGAAACCTCACACAGTTGATCATCTGGAAAAGAATCACAAACTGGAAGTGAAGTTGAAGTATCCTTAATCAGAATTCTAGAAAGATGGTCAGCTACTACATTTTTTGACCCTTTCTTATCCCGAATTTCATAATCAAACTCTTGAAGCAAGAGAATCCATCGAATCAAATGGGGCTTGGTTTCCTTTTTGGAAAGGAGATGTTTCAAAGCAGAGTGATCAGAATAAACTACGACTTTGGAACCTAATAGATATGATCTGAATTTATCCAAAGCAAAGACAACTGCAAATAACTCTTTTTCAGTAGTAGTGTAGTTCAATTGTGCATCTGAAAGAGTTTTACTTGCATAGTAGATAACATGAGGAAGCTTATCCACTCATTGTCCTAAGACAGCACCCATAGCATTATCAGATGCGTCACACATAATTACAAATGGAAGAGCCCAATTAGGAGGATTCATGATAGGAGGTGAAGACAGAAGAGAGCAGAGCTTTTGAAAAGCTTCTAAGCATGATTCATCAAAGATAAAAGGAGTGTCCTTTGCAAGAAGATTATACAAAGGACAGGAAATCTTAATGAAATCTTTAATAATGTGTCGATAGAACCCAGCGTGCCTAAGGAATGATCGCACCCCCTTTACAGAGGTAAGAGGAGGCAATTTAGAAATCAAGTCTACTTTAGCTTTATCAACTTCAATTCCTCTCTTTGAAATGATATGTCCTAAAACAATACCCTCTTGAACTATAAAATGGCTCTTTTCCCAACTAAGAATAAGATTGGTTTCCCTACAACGTTGAAGCACTAGGGAAAGATTTTGAAGATAGTTTTCAAATGTGGATCCAAAAACAGAGAAGTCATCCATAAAGACTTCGAGAAACTTTTCCACCATGTCCGAAAAGATAGATATCATACGCCTCTAGAATGTTGTTGGCGCATTACATAATCCGAAAGGCATCTGTCTATATGCAAACATACCGAATGGACAACTGAAAGTAGTTTTCTTTTGATCCTTAGGATCAATGGCCACCTGATTATAGCCAAAATATCCGTCTAACAAGCAATAATAGCTCTGGCCAGCCAATCGCTCTAGAATCTGATTAATGAATGGAAATGGAAAATAATCTTTTCTAGTAGCGGAATTGAGTTTCCGGTAATCAATACACACATGCCATCCAGTGGTGGTGTGTTGTGGAACTAATTCTCCTTCAGAATTCTCAACTACTATAATACCTGTCTTTTTAGGTACTGCTTAAGTAGGACTCACCCACGTGCTATCTGAGATGGGGTAGATTATTCCCGCATCTAGCAACTTCACAACTTCCTTTAACACTACCTCCTTCATATTAGGATTCAATCTTCGTTGGAGTTCCCGAGATGTTCGGGCATCCTCCTCCAAATGAATCTGATGCATGCAAATTATGGGGCTAATTCCTTTCAGATCAGCCACACTCCACCCAATAGTCTCTTTATTTTGATTAAGAACTTTTAAGAGACTACTTTCTTGAGAACTTGTAAGATTGGAAGCAATAATCATCGGGAGGGTGTCATTTAAACCCAAGAAAGCATATTTAAGCTTTTTCGGTAGTGGCTTAAACTCAAGCTTAGGTGGAAACTCTAAAGAAGGAATAGGCGAAGTACTAGAAAGTAGTGGAAGAGGCTCTAACCTAGATTTCCATGGAGGAAAATCTGTAATAGGAGTGGAGTCAAGTAAAGAATTCACTTCAGCTATTGAAGATTCAATATCAAAGTCTTCATAATTGAATTGACTCAAACAAGCTTCTAAAGGATCATTGGATAAAATAGTTGGGAGTGATTCCTCAACTAACTCATTAATAACATCAAGGAAGAAACATTCACTATCATCGTGTGGATGATGAATAGCATTGAAGATATTTAATTTTACTTTCATATTTCCAAAAGATAAATCCATGGCTCCAATCCTCTACTTCCAATTATCCCTATGGACATGTGTTTAATGAACACTTTGAACAAGTCAATGCTACATTTGCTCATCCTCATTCAAATGTTTATGTTCCAGTGTGGAATGAAAATTCAAGTCCTTTTGAAGCTAAAAATTTTCAAAGTAGATATATCCCTCCTCATAAAAGAAATGAAGGTTCTCAAGGATTTGTGTCGTCTTCTTCTTATCATCAAGGAATGAATCACTATTCTCATCCTCAAGTGTATGATTCTTAAATTTGCTCTCATCATCCTCATGCACTTTCTACTAATTCCACATTTGAAGATAAGGTTTTGGTGGCTTCGGGTAGTTTGGAAATGAACACTAAAATGTTGCATTTTCATTCTCAATCGATATCAAAGCTTGAATCCTAAATCGAGATGATAGCGAATGCATTGAATGCGAGAGAAGTTGGTAAACTACCTAGCCAACTCGAAAGGAACCCAAAAGCCCAATACTTTGTGGAAACAATCCCTACATTAGGGTGTCTTTCCTAAGAGCAAGTGCAAGCCATTACCACTTTAAGAAATGGTAAGCAAATTGACAATAGAGTTGAAAAACCAAGTGAAGATAGTGAACCGGTGTAACCCAAAGTTAGCACCCGTCCCGTTTTTGATCCTATTCCTACTTCCTTGGATGACCATGTTCCCATTAAGAATTTTCAATCTTCTTCATCATCTCCTTAAGTTAAAAAATCTTATGAGTCTAAAGCTCCATTTCCTTATGCTTTGAGAGAGACTTCGCCTTTTGGGAGGCAAGAAGGAAAAATTCATGACATGATGGAAGTGTTCAAACATGTTAACATAAATCTTCCTCTCTTGGATGCAATCAGGTAAATTCTGCCTTATGCCAAATTTTTTAAAGATCATTGCACACAAAAGAGAAAGAATAAGGGATAAAGCCCTAAAAAAGTGTTCCTCACGGAGCAAGTGATTTTTATCATTTAACACAACACCCCACCTAAGTTCAAAGATCCCGGTGCTTCGACCATTTCATGTGTGATTGGAAACCATGAGGTTTGTAGAGCTCTTCTTGACTTAAGAGCGAGTGTTAATTTGATTCCTTACTCCGTGTATGTCCAGCTTGGTTTGAATGATTTAAAGCCAACCTCAGTGGTGCTTCAATTGGCCAATAGATACATCAAAACACCTAGGGGCATGGTTAAGGACATACTTATCAAGGTTGACAAGTTTTATTTCCCGATAGATTTTGTGGTCCTTGATACCGAACCGGTTGCAAATCCTACCAACCATATCCCAATCATCTTAGGAAGGCCATTTCTTGCCACCGCAAATGTAACCATTAATTGTAGATCGGGGGTTATGGACCTTTTTTTTTGGTAACATGATGGTCAAGCTTAATGTTTTCAATGCGAGTCAACATCCTATCGATGAAGACAAGTGTTATCTCATAGATGTCTTGGATGAAGTTGTTAAGGAGTCTATTTCTTCCATGATTGTGAAAAAACCAACCGAGGACAAACTTTCATCTCTCCTCTCCGAGGATCTTCTTGCTTCTTGTTTTCTTGAAATGAATGGCAATTATGGGTTTGACAATGAGGGTTCAATTAGTGAAGTTAACAATCTAATGGAATCCGTTGCAAGCTTGGATTTTCCACCTTGGAAAGCTCCAAAAGAAGCTCTTCCTTCACTTTCTAGCACTCCACCGGTACCATCTTTAATCTCCCCACCCACTCTTGAGCTTAAAACTCTTCCTTCTAATCTTAAGTATGCTTTCTTAGTCGTGAAAGAGACTCTTCCGGTCATCATTTCTTCAAGTCTTGAAAAAGATCAAGAAAATGATCTCTTAAATGTGCTTAAAGAAAATAAGGAAGCTATTGGATGGAGTGTGGCCAATCTTAATGGAATTGACCCTTCCATTTGTATGCACTGCATTCTTATGGAAGAGGATGAGAAACCCTTTAGAGATGCCCAAAGGATATTGAACCCAAACATAAAAGAAGTGGTTAATATAGAAGTTGTCAAGCTTTTAGATGCATGTATCATTTATCCAATCTCTGAGAGCAAATGGGTGAGTCCAACCCAAGTAGTTCCTAAGAAATAGGGGATTACAGTGGTTAAAAATTCAAAAGGTGAGGCAATTTCTAAGCGTACTGCTAATTCATGGCGTGTATGCATTGATTACCGAAAGTAAAATGCCACCGCTAGAAAATATCACTTCCCTTTGCCCTTTATTGATCAAATTCTAGAGAGATTGGCCAAGTAACAATATTATTGCTTTCTTGATGGCTATTCGGGTTACAATTAAGTAGCCCTTGACCCATTAGACCAAGAGAAAACCACCTTTACTTGTCGTTTGGGCACATTTGCTTAGAGACGAATGCCATTTGGTTTGTGCAATGCTCCAGCCACATTCCAAAGCTGTATGATGTCAATTTTCTTGGATATGGTGGAAGAGTATCTAGAGGTTTTTATGGTTGCTTTTTCGGTTTTTGGGTCTTTATTTGATGTATGCCTTAAAAATCTATCTTTGGTGCTTAAAAGATGTCGTTAAACAAATCTCATTCTTAGTTGGGAAAAGAGCCATTTCATGGTTTAAGAAGGCATTGTTTTGGGTCATGTCATCTCAAAAAGGGGTATCGAAGTGGATAAAGCCAAAGTTGAGCTCATTTCTGAATTGCCTCCATCTTCTACGGTGAGAGAGGTTCACTCATTTCTAGGTCATGCCGGTTTCTATTGCCGTTTCATTAAAGACTTTACCAAAATTGCTTGACCCTTGTCCAATCTTCTCGCCAAGGAGACCCCTTTTGTCTTTGATTAAGCATGCCTAGATGCTTTTCATACACTTCATGGTTTATTGTCGTCTACTTCTATTATGTAACCTCCCAGTTAGTCATTATCGTTTGAAATCATATCTGATGCCTCTGATTATGCCATGGGAGCAGTTTTGGGGCAAAGGGTGGGAAAACTTCCATGCGCCATATACTATGCAAACAAGACTTTCTCGGGAGCTCAATTGAATTACTCCACTACCGAGAAAGAACTACTTGCCGTAATGTATGCTCTTGATAAATTGTGGTCTTATCTCTTAGGGTTAAAAGTCATTATCTACTCTGATCATGCCGCTTTGAGGCATCTTTTGACTAAGAAAGAAATAAAGCCTCGTTTGATAAGATGGATTTTGCTTCTTCAGGAATTTGATTTCGAGATCAAAGATAAGAAAGGCACAGAAAATGTGGTTGCCAATCATCTTTCAAGGTTAATGGTAGAATCTTCCCCAAGCCCACCAATTCATGATTTTTTTCCAGATGAACAACTCTTCCAAATTTCTAATGGAAAAATGCCTTGGTTTGCCAACATTGTAAATTTTCTCGCAATTAGCAAACTTCCAACTAATTGGTCAAAGCAAGAAAAGAACCAATTCTTTGCCAACATCTGAAAATATTATTGGGAAGATCTCATCTTGTTTCGATATTGTCCGGATCAAATTGTGAGGAGATGTATTCCGGAGAGTGAGGTCCCAAGCGTTCATGTGTTTTGTTATACCCTTGCATGTGGTGGGCATTTTAGTGCAAAGAAGACCGACTTGAAGGTTCTTCAAAGTGGGTTATTTTGGCCCACCATCTATAGAGATGTATATAATTTTTGCAAGGAGTGTGAGAGATGTCAAAAGATGGGATCGATGTCAAGAAGAGACATAATGCCCTTGACAAATATTCTTGTTGTGGAGATTTTTGATATTTGGGGCATTGATTTCATGGGTCCTTTTCTTATGTCTTATGGCTTTCAATATATTCTACTTGCCATTGATTATGTTTCTAAATGGGTGGAGGCTTATGCTACCAAAACGAATGACCACTCCGTGGTTGTTCAATTCATTAAATTCAACATCTTCACTTGTTTTGGTATGCCAAGAGCCATGATTAGTGACAGAGGAAAACATTTTTGTAATCAATTCTTGAAGCAATTATTTCTTAAGTACTCCGTTACTCATAAAGTCGCAACCTCGTACTATCCTCAAACAAGTGAAAGTTTCAAACTATGAAATAAAACATATTCTTGAGAAAGCGGTGAACAAAACTTGGAAAGATTGGTCACGTAAGTTGAATGATGCTTTGTGGGCTTATCGAATGGCATATAAGACTCCCATTGGTATGTCTCCTTATAGATTTATAAATGGAAAGCCTTGCCATCTCCTGGTTGAGCTAAAATGTAATGACCCGGCCTTTTTCATCCTTTTCCATTTTTAGCGATTTTCTTTTTTCGTCTTTTTCCCGTTTCTTTCGTTTTTCCATGCATAACCTCATTTTTTGTGCTCGGATTTAATTCCGGTTTTGCATACGTCCATGATATTTAAATTCCATGACATCTACATTTTTACTTTTGTAGAAATGCATATTAAATGCTTACTTTCTTTGTAAAAGCCATGAAAATAAGACTTTTTGTAATTATCCATAACTTGAGAGGTTTTTGGGTAATTAAGTAAAGTAATTATTTTTCGTCTTAGGGACCATTTTGTAATTTAATTTGGAAGTTATTTTCAAAAAGGACTTGTTTGCAATTTTCAGATAGTGTGATAAGTGTCACATTCTCATTGGTCCACTTGTCAACATTTGTATGGAAACACTTTGATGCCTTGGATGATGACATGTGGAGGGTGGAGATTCACCCACTTGTTGGCCTAGGAGTGGTACACTTGTTGGCATGGATGGTTGACAAATGTAGGTTCAATATTAGGTCTTAGAAGTTTACATAGGATGGTGACAAGTGTAGGCTTGAGATTAAGCCTAGGAATGAACCATAGATTCATGACAAGTGTAGGTTCACCATTTAGTCTTGCATTGTGTGTGTGAGAGAGGTAGTGTAAGAGCACATAGTGAGTGGAGGATTTCTAGCCCTTTTACTCACCATTTTACACTTTATCATTTTTATTTTCATTTTCACTTGTCTTCAAGAACCATAACATAGCCACCATTGAAGAAAAGCTTGGTTAATAGCTTTCTTCTTCATTTTGGCCTCCTTCCACTCACCTTAGACATAAAACCTTGGAAGACAAAAGCTTCCTCTCACTCCCCTATTCATTAACCCTAAACTTGTTTTCCATTTGAGCTTAGTTGTTTGGATTATAGAGATTCAATTCTCTATTGAGGTAGGGGGTGTTATCATTTATCTTCCAAGTGATTTTATTTGTTCCTATAGTGATATCTAAGTTATATGTTTGTCTTGTATTAAAATGAGAAATAAATGATTAATTGTGACTTGTATGTAATTCACTTTAGACTTGATAAATAATATGACCATGGCTTGATTCATAACTTATGTTAATTTGAGGTCATTTAGAGTTGTTTTAAAATCTAGAGGGATTAATGAATTAATTTAATTAATTTTTATTTATATGCTCCCATGACTTACATCAAGTTTTGAAGTGATTTATATAATAACCATGACATGTACTACAACATATATTAAATTGAGCATGTTTGGATGAGAAGTGAAATCTAGGGAATTTAGTTATTTTATTTAATTATTTAAATTATGATTTTAAACTTATATCATACTTGTGAGGCTATGTTCTTGTTGTTGAATGATATTGTTGTAGTTAGTGGCAAATTGCATAATGATCATTCAATATTCTTCATGCCATTTTAGTTGAGAACTTAGGGCATGTATTGTGTTTCCAAAATTGATTTGTGCATGTTGATGGCTTTACATTGTATGTATATATGTTATGTTGATACATATATGTAATGTGCACAAAATGTTGATTTTGGAAATTTAGGGATGTCGTTGTTATGACTATGGCTAGGGCATGGTTCTAGTACGGGGGAAAGTCCCTCTACAAGTCTAGTGCGCACATAGAGAGGTTACCCATGGGCTAGTAACCCTAAAGTAACCACATTGTTGGTTTAATCCGGCGTGACGTCCAAGTATCCACTTTGGTTTGATTTTGCATTTAAATTCCAAGTTGTTAACTTTGTAAAATTACATCTCATTATGTTATGTTGAAAGTTCTATTGTCACTTGATAGCATGAATTAAATGGTATTGGATTGTAACTTGGTACAAAGATAAAGCCATGCATTCCCTACGAGTAAACTTGTTTACTCACCCCTAAGTTAATGGGTGTTTTGCAGGTAAAGAAGCCTTAGTGTGGGATGCACAGCATTCTTAGACTCACTAGAGTTCTTGAAGTATTTTTGATGACATAGAATATGCATATGTTAGCATATCTTGTCCTACTTTTGCTTACTTTGATAAAACTTGTACTTATTGTCTAAGTTATGTAATGTGCACTTAAGTGCACCTTTTGACACTCTTACAATGTGGTTTTAATGAGGCCAAGGGCCAAAGATACTTATGTGAAATGTATGCTAACTTTGAACTTCATTGTTGCCTATGGAAGATATGTGGATTAATGCATTGAAGGGTTCTATTTTGCATATGATGCTATGAGGCCATAGGCCATTGCAACATATCTATTTTATCACATTACATATACTTGCATGCTCACTTTGGCAAACAACACCATCATTGATGAAACAAAGACTCTAAGTAGCATTTTTAGGGAGTTTTACCCTATTATGTTCTAGGGGCATTTTGGGTATTTCAAAACGCATTTTTTTCCTTTTTCCTTGAGACTCACATAGAAAACTCAATTTTGAGGGGGGTTTCTTCTTTATGTTTTTCCAGAAAATGCCATCTTGGCCCTCAAAAATGTATTTTTTTTTGAAAAATCATTGCTGCCAGGTTTTTGCCGACTTTAGTGCAAATATACTTGGTACTATTCATCGACTTTTTTTTCAAAAGCGTGATGACCGATCCAAAACTTCCGAGGGTCTTGTGGGTGTATTTTAAGATTGCATTTTCAATTTAGGCAATTTAAAAACCTTCTGAAGCCTTATTTCTTTTCTTTGGGCAGTAGCTTGGAACGATTTTTGACCTCTAGACCTGATTTTCTTGAGGGTATTTTGGACATTTTATAATGCATTTTTTTGGTTTCTGTTTATGAGTAGGGTAGAAAAATTGATTTTAGGGGGGGTTTCTTATTTGAGTTTTTCCAGAAAAGTCCATTTAGATGCCCGTTTTTACTCTCAGTTGCAGCAGTAGTGGGTTGACGGCACTGTAGCTGTCACGGCCTTCGTCGGGCCGCCGCGACGTCGATTTTGTTTTTGACCTTTCTCCCTCATCCGGACTCCAAATCAAGTGAGTTTTTTTTTTTGAAATTGATTAATTTTTCATTGTCTATCCAACGGTGTACTCGGTTACACCCAGATATTTTGGATAATTACCAGTTTACCCTTTTAGCTTTATTGCTCGTTTTCTTTGTTTTGTCGTTTCTCCTTCGTCCGGAATCCAGATAATGAAATTCTTGAGTCCATCATCACTAGTTTTTCATTGTCTTCCCAGTGGTGTGCTCGATAGCACTTGAATCCATTTTTTTACAAAATGACCATTTTGCCCCTGGGTTCCTTTTTGTCCGTTTTTGAAACGACACTTCTGCATTTGTTTTCCTTTGGGTTCCATAACCTCATTGAGGGTCACATTGGTGTCTTAGAGATGCATTGTATCTCTAGAGACCGTTGTTTCACCTTTAGCTTCCACATTTCAGATCCGTTATCGGGTCATCTTTTGGTCATCACTGACGCACTGGGTTTACAAAACTTTGGCCGTCACATAGAACACAAAGCTATGTGGGCGGTTAAAAAGCTCAATCTTGACCATGACAAAGTAGGAGAGAATCAGTTACATCAATTGAATGAGTTAGAAGAGTTGAGACATAATGTTTATGATAATGCTAAACTTTACAAAGAAAGAACTAAAGCTTTTTATGACAAACATATTGTGAAGAAATCTTTTGACCAGTCAAAAAGCATGGCTATTCAACTCTAATCTAAAACTCTTTCCTGGAAAGTTGTGAACCAAATGGGAAGGTCCATATGAGATTATTTCTGTTGCGCCTCATGAGGCGGCTGAAATACAAAGCTGAAAAGATTAAACTACATTCAAAGTGAATGGACAAAGGTTGAAGCCCTACATTGAAGGGCAAGTGTTCCAAAAACGTATGGAGTCCGCCCACTTGGTGGATCCAATCTATATTGATATTTGAGACCATTTGAACGTCGACTAGAGACGTTAAACCTAGTTCCAATAGAGTTTCCAAACTCTATTTCTCCATTTTCTGTTAAACCTAGTTCCAATAGAGTTTCCAAACTCTGTTTCTCCATTTTCTATCTCATCTTTCATTTTTGCAGCATCTCAATAATGATATTTCATTGTCTCAATGCAGTTTTCCAAGCATGTTGTGAGTTTTCCAAAATCTGCATTCTTAAAGGTTTCAAAGCCTAGAGACTTCAATCGATCGAAGATCCCTCGATCGATTGAACAGATACTTTAATCGATCGAAATTGATTTCAATCGTTTGTTTTTGCTTTGAAAATTTTTGGTCCTAGGACTCAGTATTTTAGAGATTTTTTCGATCGATCATGGCCCAGCTCGATCGATTGAAGTATAATTTGATTGATCGAGCACTGTTTCAAAAAAAAAAAAAAAAAAAAAATTCACTATTATGCCCTTATATGTAGTCATGCTACTTTCATATTTTTTCTATTGGGCTTGATCTCATATCTCTTTTTCATCTTATGTTATATTGACTTAGAATGTTTGATTTACTTATCTTATCCCATTTGATATTTGATATGAGTTTGCTAGTGTGATTATTCAAGGAGGTTATTGATTCTAAGTTTGGGGGTACACTATTTCCCAATGAATCACTACCGGGCTTCATGTCTTTGCCATCACGGTATACTCTTTCCATCTTTTCCATTGTTCTCATTGCATATTGAGGACAATGTGCGGTTTAAGCTTGGGGGTAAGGTGTCTTTGTTGCATTCTACTTAAAGTTGAGTTTTAAATGCATGATTGAGATTAGAGATCCATGTAACTATGATTTTGAACTTTTGAGGACAATGATACTTAAAATTTAAAAATTGCTTGACTTGAGAGTCTAATACTCCTTGTATGCTTTGTGGATGCCATTTAGGAGTAAAGATTTTGAAAGATTGATATCTTGCTTGCATTTATAGTCAACATCATTTTGATTTTGTGATTATTTTGAGATTCTGTTTTGAGATTCACTCTAGGACTCTACACTAGCACAGGCGCACACTAGCATTCATTTGTGGGGTACATGCTTCGTTGACTATGGATTTGGTTATATCCCAATTGAACTAGTAGTGCATTGAAAGCTTTCATTCTTGATAAAGGTTGATAATAAACCCTTTTCATTGAGTAGCCGGGATTCTAGCCTCATCAAGCATTGAATTTCTCGCACCGAAAGGTGGAAGGCCCAAACTCTAGGTTAATAATTGAATGTAAAGGCCCAAACTCTAAGTTAATAATTGAATGAAAAAAAAAGAAGAAGAAAAAGAAGAAGAAGAAGAAGTTGCAAAAATAAATAAAAAAAGTGAGGACTTCTCCCAAAAGGTGAGAAGTGAGAAATGATTAGATAGAGGTTGTTTTGATTTGTAACCTAGTTGATTTGAGCTTGTAAGTCCTTAGGGGTGTTTAAACACCTAATGCCCTAAAGCCATCTGGTTGGGGAGTCATTAACCTAACGCTCGACCTCATAGATTGCTAGAAAACTTAATAGATTAACACATTGCACTATGCTTCCATCTTTGATCCTTCGGATTAGTAAAAAAAAATAAAAATAAAATAATTGAGTGAAAAGAATAAGTGCACCTAGATCAATAAAGCTTTAATAAAAGGTCCACTCTTTGTCTTGATGATCGGTACTAGATTTGTGTGCTAGTTTGAGGGTAAGGATGTGATTATTTCTTTAGTTGGCTTAGATAAAAACATATTTGACGCCGGTCCACTTAAAAGGGTTCTAGAGTTGTTTTGATTTACATGATCATTGTCTTGATGTGTGGAGGACCATACTTACTTGCTTGATGTTGAGATTTTGGGAGATTTCTTGGAAAGGGTTGAAAAATTGCATACTTAAAGTAGTTTTCTCCTAATGCTTGTTTTGTATATTGGTGCCTCTCTTGTGAGAAATAGCTCAATATTTGTGAGTATCATTTCTAAAAGCCCTCACAAGACTTCACTCATCTACTAGGGGTAACCTAGAGGTTTAAAAGGCTTGTTGCAAATGCTAAATGCAATTGTGCGATAAGTGCTCAAATGTGACGCATTTTAGCACCTAAGCTAGGTTATTTTAGTCCATTCATCTGTCTTACTTTTATATCTTAGATACTTATTTGTGTTTTTGCATATTTCAGGTCAATAAAGTTCAAACAGGCTAACAAGAGCCATTTAGCTCAATTTTGGAGCTAAGGAGCAAAGTTGGAAAGAAGCCAATAAAATTGCACCAGAGGAGCTTCGATCGATCAAAGGGAATCCCGATCGATCGAAGAGGTCTACAATTGATCAAGATGAGGCGGTGCCAGCTAAGCCAAATGGATAAGGCCAAAGAAGATATTTTTGAGCCACGTCAGCTTCAATCGATCAAAGCTAAGTGTTGGATTGATCGAGAATCTTCGATCGATAAAAAAATGCTGCTGGCAGTGAGCTGTCTAATTCCCGAGCGTGACGATTTCTACCTAACTTATGTAGCTGTGAATTTCCTCCAATCATAGGCTGTAATTCTGACTTGGTCCTTACTCAAAGGAGTATGTAATTGATTTATTGAACCATATTGTAGGATATCAAGAATAGATAGAGATATTACCAATTATAGAAAAAATATTCCTCTCTCTAGGACTAAGGTTTTTAGGAAGAAAGTAAGGATGAAGATGATGATGCCAACCTCCAAGCTAGCTCTTGAGGGTTCCATGACCACTATAATGAGTGGCTAAATCCTTCTCTTGGGGCTAGAGATAGCCCCTAGGCTTGTTTCCTAGACCTAGCTTTTCTGTATTTCTGGGGATTTTTGTTGTAATAGATGTTTTGACCTTAAATTAATATAGATCTTGTGATTTCTACTTGATTTGTATGGATTAATGGTTTCAATTGATCATTTATTTCTATCCACATGTCTATATATGCTAGAATGAATGTTCATGTGCTTTTCTCTAGATTTAATGAAATTAATGCATGTCTATATGTATTGATGTTGTTAATCTAGTGATGGTCAAAACATAATGTTTAATTAAATACTCTTGTAATTTATTTGATGGTTCACACTTGTTTCTTGATGGATTGTACCACACCTTTAGTTTAATTAGTTTAATTTTCATGTCTCTAGCCTAGATGTAGTGCAATTGCTTTAATTTCTTAGATAAGTGGATAATCCATTCTTGTTTCTTGATGCTCCATACTTATGAATGCAAAGAGTATATTTCTCTAGACTTTTGTGTGTGCACTAATTGTGGTTTAATTGAAAGATCATTGGTTTCATTTGATAGGTTGTGCTATTCATTTAAATTGGCTAAACAATCTATGCTTATTTGTCATCCATCATGCTTTGTTTTCAATTAGTGGCACATACACACATTTTACAACTTAAATTTCCCCATTAATCTATAATTGCTAGTGTTTAGTGAAGTAAAGCTTAGTGGTGAACTCTAAGCCCCAAGACCTCTCTCTCATTTATTTTCCCTCTAATTTCTAGATTGATAATTGCATTATTTTTAATTGGACTTAGTTTAATCAAATCAAACCCCTCTTTTCATCATTCGACCTACTAATCCGACATTAATTTCTAGGCACAAATACACCTCCTTTCCCTTGGGACGATCCCTACTCACCCTGGCTATATTTATAGTTAGAAGTGGTAGTGGCAATCTAAATTTAAAGGCCACACTACACACTTTGTTTCAAGTTTGGCGCACACAACACGACCACACCACATACTAAACTCGGCAATGGAATGCTTAAGCATTGGAAAGAGTACCCCCAAACTTAGATTCCAAAAACCTGTCTAAAAAGGTCACACTAGCAAAGGTCAAAGCGTACGCATAAAGTGATAAAATGTGAAAGAATGGAGAATTATGACCGAATGGGTAGAAAAATCATGCATATATCAAATCAAAATATCAAAATATCTAAACAAATATCAAAAAATAAATATCCAAAATGAATTTCCAAAACCCAAGAAAAGCATGTGTATCAAATCAGTACATATCCCAAAAATAGAGTGTATCAAATAGTGTCAAGATCAGATAAGTAAATGAGGAAGGAGATAGAGATGGTGGAATAATGGAGTCGCATCTGGTGGCGGCATAAGTATGTATGTGAGGTGCTGAATCATGTCTTTAACTTCCTCGCAAAAGCTAGTCAAAGTAAGCTGCACCTCTATATGGAACATTGTAATGTCCCTCCTCATATTTATGACACCCTTTTCTAGGTCATCGGCCCTCTGTCCTATCTGAGCTCTGAAAGTTGCAAAGTCGGACTGGAGTTTAGTCAGATCGCCCTTAAAGCTAGAGTCAGAACTGGCGTGCTGAGAGGGTAGGTCTGTCTGAGACATTGGATCTAGAGGTGGAGTGGAAGATGAACCTGGCTAAAACTAGGATAGGATGGGCGGCTCCTGCTACTGTTGAGATATAGAAGATGTGCACTATCGAGATGTGCGCTGCCGAGTCTGGGTGCCTGAAGAAGAAGGGGATCCATCCGATGAAACCACAGATCTGAGCCTCTTCTTTACTGAAGCATTCAGACTCTGCTGAATAGCCTCATGACTCTTTTTCCAACTAGCTGCATCATACTTCTTATTAGGCTGCTCAGGCTCCTCCTCTGGGTCAAATGGGAAGTGCTGGTCTTCTAGCAGTTAGGTGATCAAATGATAGAAGGGAAAAGACCAGGCCTTGGGTTTTTCATTGTGCCTGAACACTAGACTATCCAAGTACTTATGGAAAATATTTAGATGACTAAGGGAATCGAGAGCCAACATCACATATAAATACTGTAGAGGGCCTCCAAAAACTTCTTTAACCTCTATGTCTTATGCCCTGATGGAAAGACATTAGGGTATAACACTGAATCAATAAACCATAGCCGCTCGAGAATCTCAACCCGCTCAGCACAAGTGTTGGCCAGATAGGCCATATGAGGAGAGAGGGAAACAACCATATCCTAAACTGAAGGATACTCCATGATAAAAGGATATAATGGCTACTCTAAATCTGTGGCCATTAGAGGGATATGCGGGCATCTGCAAGCTATCTCGATAATAGCTGTGGAAATAATAATGTCCTGACCATCTATTGTGGTATGTAGGACCCCGGGGTCAACATCATTCCGACGGAGGTATTGAAAGAATAAAGCCACCAACATTGGGTACACCTTGTCGTTCATCGGTGTCAGAATAGATGTATGCCATAATGGACGATCTTGTCATATGCCCATCAGGTCTGCTCAGATTGTGAAAAGATATCGGTATCAAATTCATCCTCCGGCTCCCGTCCCCTCTTAAAAAAGAATACATCTGGGACCTCTCTGATTATATGAGTATATGGGTCCATAGAATATGCACTGGATGAGGAGGAAAAAGTAGAAGAGGATGATCCAACCTCCATAGACTCGGCAGAAGGCTCCCTCTCTAGAGAAAGAGTGAGCTGGGTTGGTTGGATGACTCTCTTCCCTTTTCTAGCAATAGATTTCCTCCTTTGTATAATCTGGAAAAACAACATATAGATATTAGTGTATAGTTCTACAAATGAGATAAGTATCGAAAAGGAAACATTAAGCATGCTTAAATCAACTAGAAACGGAGAATAGATAGAAATGAGCATGCCTGTGCAAGAAATTGTCAAGAAGACTTTAAGAATACATTCAAACCATTTTATAGACAATTTAGAACTAGTACATGCTTCAACAAGACAAGAATGAATCATAGCACCTTAAACAATCTTTAGCATGCAAAAATGGTGCTTTAGTAGCAAAGAGGAATTATGTAATACCCCTAATTTTAAAAGGACAGTCCTGGAATTTAATTGTTTTATTTAATTTCATTTTTATTAAGTTAATTGTTTTATTGCCTGTTTATTTGTTTTTACGTGTTTATTGGCTCGTTTTTGTTGAATTAGTTATTTTATTTTAATTGGTTGTTTAAATTGTATTTTGATTTGTTTCATTAACTTAATTGTATTCTTAAGTATGTTATTTAATTATGTGCTTATGTGAATTAACTGTGTTAGTAATATTAGGGTTTTATTTTACTCGGTTGTTGCCGACATAGTCAGTGAATGGATTTTTAGGGTTTTATTTCCTATTTGTAAAAGAATTGGAATTAGGTTTAAGGTTTGGTTCTATATGTATATATATATCATAATGCGGGTTTAGGGTTTTGGGGATATACACAAAACTTTTCTCACGTACCTAAGAAACAGAGAGAAACTACAGAGAGCAACAGAGAGAGATTTTGAGAAAACGGAGACTGACCCTTAGGAGATTAAGGAGGGGTTCAAGGGGGAGTTCTTGTAATGACTTGGTCATTTTTATTCATTTCCTTCTTCCTCAAATTTTATGGATGAATTTTTTTCGTTGAAATTTCTTTTCTGGGTTCGATTTCTTATCACTTAGTGTCGTCTCGAGTGCTCGGAAATGGTTTCTAAGACTTTTTTCTTGGGATTGACAACTTCCTTTAAGGACCGAGTCATTTTCACATTTTCATTTTTCGTCACTATTCACTTTTGTCTTTTCTCGGTTTCCATTTTTCCTTGCATAACCTCACTTTTTGTGCTCGGATTTGATTCCGGTTTTGCATGCGTCCATGGAATTTAATTTCTAAGATATCTACATTTTTACTTTTGTAGAAAAACATATTAATTGTTTAATTTTCTTGTAAAGGGCATAAATGCATTACTTTTGGTAATTACTCTAAACTTGAGGGGTTTTTGTGTAATTAAGTAAAGTAAATATTTTTCGTCTTAGGGACCATTTTGTAATTTAATTTGGAAGATTTTTTCAAAAAGGACCTTTTGCAATTTTCCAAAAATGTAACAAGTGTCACTTTCCTATGGTGCCACTTGTAGGCATTTGGGTGGAGAGACTTGGAACCATAATCTATTGACACATGGAGGGTGGAGATTCATCCACTTGTTGGCCTAGGAATGGATCACTTGTTGGCTTGGATGGTTGACAAGTGTAGGCCTAGGATTAAACCTAGAAGGGAACCTTAGGATGATGACAAGTGTAGGTCTCACATTTAGTCTTGCAAATTGCTTTTGGGCCACTTTGGGATTATGGTTTTAAAGAAGGGTTTTTGTGCAATTGACCAAACTAGTGTGTGTTGTCCATGGTGTAAGTCCACATAGTGAGTGGAGGATTTCTATTTCCTCCACTCACATTCTCTCACACTTGGCTTCATCATCTCCCTCTCATGTAAAGAAAATCCTAACCTCCATGGAAGAAGCTTGAAGCCTTAAGCTTTGACCTTCATTTTTGGCTACCTTCTACTCACCCTAGACCTTTAAGCTTGGAACACTTTAGATTCCTCTCACTCTCCTCTACAAAACCCTTGTTTGGTTTTTTATTTTTAAGCTAGGTTGCCTTGGATTCAAGAGGAACAATCCTCTTGTGAGGTAGGGGGTGTTATCATTTATCTTCCAAGTAATTTAATTGTTCTTATAGTGATATCCAAGTTATATGCATGTCTTGTATTGAAATAAGAAATAAATGACTAATTGTAACTTGTATGAAATTCACTTTAGACTTGATAAATGGCATGACCATGACTTGATATTTGTTATGTATTAATTTGGCATGATTTAAATGTGCTTTTAAATCTAGAGGATTAATTGATTTATGTTGATTTAAATTCAAATTAATTATACCATGCTTGTAATTCATTTGTGACTTGATATAAAGCATGGCCATGAATTACTCCATATCATATATTAAATTGGAATCATTTGGACAATTCTTGAAATCTAGAGAAATTACCTAGTTGGTCTACTTAATTTCTACTATGTTAAACTAATGATTTAGTCTTGTAATCCATGGAACTCATTGTGTTTTATCACATATCATAACTTGTTGCTCTACTTGTTGATTTTGGAAACTTGGGATATTATCAAGAACATGACTAGGCTAGGACTTGGTTCTAGTATGGGGGATTGTCCCTCTACAACTATAGTGCGCACTAGGGGAAGGTACCCATGGGTTAATAGCCCTAAAGTGATCTCAAGAGTACGGTTTTAATTCGGGCAATATCCAAGTATCCACTTTGGCTTGATTTCGCATTTAAATTCCAAGTTGTTAACTTTGTGAATTTACATCTCATTGTGCTATGTTGAAAGTTCTAATGTCACTTTGATAGCATGAATTAAATTGTATTGAATTGCAAACTTGGTACAAAGATAAACCCATGCATTCCCTACGAGTAAACTTGTTTACTCAC
Organism: Cornus florida; assembly: GCF_030987335.1. Lineage (NCBI taxonomy): Eukaryota > Viridiplantae > Streptophyta > Magnoliopsida > Cornales > Cornaceae > Cornus > Cornus florida. The sequence continues at coordinate 16,643,887 of NW_026775571.1, read as the reverse complement.
CCCTAAGTTACTGGGTGTTTTTCAGGTAAATAAGCCATAATGTGGGACGCACAACAATCTTAGACTTGCTAGACTACTTGGAGTATTTTTTGCTATGTTAGAATATGCACATGCTAGCATATCTTGTTCCATTTTGCTTACTATGTCAAAAACTTGTATTTATTGTTCAAATCATATAATGTGCACTTAAGTGCACCTTTTGATACTCTATGGATGTGTTTGTAATGAGGCCAAGGGCCAAGAACAATTATATGACAAGTATGCTAGCCTAACTTCATTGTTTGTCTATGAAAACTATGGGATTAATGCATTGAAGGGTTCTATTTTGCATATGACATGCCAAGAGGCCATAGGCCATTGCAACACATCTATTTTATCACATTACATATGCTTGCATGCTCACTTTGGCAAACAACACCATCCTTGATGAAACAAAAACTCTAAGTAGCATTTTTAGGGAGTTTTACCCTATTCTATTCCAGGGACATTTCGGGCATTTCAAAATGCGTTTTTTTTTATTTTTCCTCAAGAGTCACGTAGAAAACTCAATTTTAAGGGGGGTTTTTTCTTTGTATTTTTCCAGAAAATTCCATCTTGGCCCTCAAAAATCTATTTTTTTTTCTGAAAACTCATTGCTGCCAGGTTTTTGCCGATTTTAGTGCAAATGTACTTGGTACTATTCATCATTTTTTTTTGAAAAGTGTGACGACCGATCCAAAACTTCCGGGGGTCTTGTGGGTGTATTTTAAGATTGCATTTTCAATTTAGGCAATTTAAAAACCTTCCAAAGCCCCATTTCCTTTCTTTGGGCAGTAGCTTGAAACGATTTTCAACTTCTAGACATGATTTTCTTGAGGGTATTTTGGCCATTTTACAATGCATTTTTTTGGTTTCTGTCCTTAATCTCGGGTAGAAAACTTGATTTTAGGGGGGGTTTCTTCTTTGAATTTTTCCAAAAAAAGTCCGTTTAGATACCCATTTTTACTCTCAGTTGCAGCAGTAGTGGGTTGACGGCACTATAGCTGTCACGGCTTTCGTCGGGCCGCCGCGACGTCAATTTTGTTTTTGACCTTTCTCCCTCATCCAGACTCCAAATCAAGTGAATTTTTTTTTTTTTGAAATTGATTAATTTTTCATTTTCTATCCAACAGTGTGCTCGGTTACACCCAGATATTTTTGAATAATTACCAGTTTACCCTTTTACCTTTATTGCTCGTTTTTCTTTGTTTTGTCGTTTCTCCTTCGTCTAGACTCCGAATCATGCGATTCTTAAGTCCATCTCGATTAGTTTTTCGTTGACTTTCCAGCGGTGTGCTCAGTAATACCAGAATCTATATTTTTTTAGAAATGACCATTTTAACCTTGGGACTATTTTTGTCATATTTTTGATACTTTGTTTCCGCATTCGGACCCATCAATGGGCCAGCACAGGACGCACTGGGTTTAAAAATCTAGGGTCGTCACAGTTCTGGGTTGAACCAAGAGTACCAGAGGAGTGGAATGGTAGTCTAGGACATTGACGGAAAACTCAGAGACGGTGGATTAGAGTTTCAAAACTGAAACTCAAGGCAAGTCTCTGTTCTTCTCTTTCCCTTTAATTCGTGTTCTGTGGATGCCTAGTTAGACTCCAGCGATTAAATCAAGGATAAAATGGATTTAAATAAACATTATAACAAGTCTTTATGCATGCATGAATTTTGTTTAGACTCGTTGAAATAACTGCTTTGCATTACCTTTTATGTTCTGTTATTAGTTTCTTCTGTAGTTTACGATTAAGCTTTGTTTTAGTTGAGATTAGTAATGCGATTGGATGTCTTGTAACTAATCTGGGATTAAGTTTGAACTCAAGAGCAAGTATTTAGAACAATATATAAAAATTCATTGAATTAATCTGTGGTTAGTTGCTTAAAATTTCTAACGGAGTTTCTGTAATCTTGTTTCAAAACTTGTGTTCCATACATGTTCTGATTGGATGTTAGTGGTTTAAAATTTATCTACGACTAAGATTGAACCTAGAATGAGAATTAAAACACAATATAGAGGCTCTGTTAATCACCGAAGTTGAAGAAGACAAAGGGAAAACAGACAACGGCTGCTAAGGGAGGGAGAGCAGGCTCCCAAAACCCTCAGAGCCGGTTCCCAAAGAGTTGGAGCCGGTTTTAAATGATTAAGTGATTTAGAGCAGGCTCTAAGTGAATTAGAGCCGGCTCTAAGTGGTTTTGAGCAGGCTCTAAATTTTTAAAGAGCCTGCTCTCTCCTAAAATGCTACAGATTTGATTTTTAGGGGCTGTTTGGGCTATACTGGGTGTATGTGTAACGACTCGGATTTCTTAACCCGGTGCATTAGTGATGAACCGGAAGTTGACCTGATAACGGACCCGAAATGCGGAAGCGAAATAAGCCAAATGACCTCAAGAGATGTACGCCATCCCTAAGGCCCCAAAATGACTCTCCATGAAGCAACAAAACTCAAATGAGCCAAGTAAATGAAGCAAGAATGCCTAACCCGAAAAGAGATGAACTAAGGGCAAAATGGTCATTTCTCACTGAAAAGGGTGCCACAGTGCACACTATTGGAAGGACAACAAAAAATGAACAAAATTAGACTCAAGAATCGTCTGATTCTGAGTCTGGGCAGAAAAGATATGAAATTCCAACACCCGATACGAAAGTTATGAAGCAATGACTTAACATTTTCCAATATTTTCATAATAAACTTTGAAAACAAAAGTGAATAGATAATGAGATACATATCATTGGCCTCCAGCCTCATCTCATACATGTTAAATACATTGAAAAGAGTGCACTTACGTACACTTTACATATACGAATCAACAAATACAAGTTTAAACAAATAGGGCTACAAAGAGGCATCTTATGCTAACACTTGCATAAAATAAAAACATAGAAACTGTAAGCCATCCAAGGAGCAATGGAATCTTCAAATCCTGAATCCTGTACCTGAAATATGCCCCAGTATTGTAGGGGTGAGTAACATAAAGCTACTCGTAGGAGATGAGCATGCATCGACCTAGTATTTTACAGTTTTACCACCTTATGGTGAAACATGTTAAAGGGGCTCATGCCACCTAACGTCTATGTCAAGATGAGACTCAGGGAGCATCCTAAGCTACCTAGATCATTTATATCATAATCACATTGTTCATGCAATTCAAACAACATGGAAACATGTTATACAAGGCAACAAGATATAGATTCTCAAAGTCTTCAACTTGAAATCCAAAATACGGAAACAACAAGTGTGGGTTATGCCACCTAACGTCTATGTTCAAAATGAATCTATAAGGTCATTCCTAAACTACATTTGAACATTAAAACACAAATTATGATATCGATGCAATTTAACCAACAATGGAACTTCCAATACAACGCATGAAGCATGCTTTCACAAAGCTACATCTTAAGCTCAAAATAGGAAATCAAATAAGGAACTACAAGTTACAATATCATCTAGTTATCAACTTGAAATGAAATACGAAATCAAACAAAGTGGATACTCGGACGTCACGCCGGATCAGACTGTCAACATAGTTACTTTAGGGTTACTAGCCCATGGGTAACCTCCCTATGTGCACACTAGACTATATAGAGGGACAATCCCCCGTACTAGAACCAAGACCTAGCCGTAGCCAAACAACGACATCCCCAAGTTTCCAAAATCAACAAATTGTGCAACAACATATATATATCAACATGTATATACAAGATATCAACTATTTACCAAGCACAATCCAAATTTTCGAAACTTATACAATACGTGCTCAAAATTCACAACTACTATGGCATGTAAGATGTCAAATACAAAGTGTGCAATTCCTTTTACATAGCAACAATATATTCAATAAGGAAAAATATATTCTCATGAATATAAAAGTAACAACTATGTTATCCAATACTCAAAAGTAATAAAGTGAACATACATTAAATCCAAATCCATTATTTAAATATAGAAACAACTTCCAAAATGCAATTAAATCCATAGAGTAATAAAGTAGAATTTAATTAAAAATAAATAGTTAAATTCTCTAAATTCCAAGTTAATTCAAATAACCTCAATTTAATATATATTGAAAGACATGTCATGGTCATCATATATATAATATCAAATGACAAGTTAAGTGATTAAAACACTTAAAACAAAATTAATCAAGCTAATTAATTAATTTCCTCTAGATTTTTAAATAATTCCAAATGCCCTCAATTTAATCTATGTTAGAGAACATGGCAAGGCCTATTTAAATACTACATTACAACTTGATTTAATGCTTGATACAACCATGTGAATTAAACTTTTACTAAAGATAAATATTAAATAAAAGTTGTAATTCTTAATCAAATGATCCAAATTTAATATATGTTAACCAATATATCTAAGCATAATTTCCTAGCATGTTACAATTCAAATCAAAGTTATACATCATCATAAATTTTAAATCTTATACAAAGAAATAAAAATTACTAACTTTCTAGATTTGATACAAGGCATACATATATGTTGTATAATTATGGCAAACACACAATACAATACACAAATAATCCTAAAACATTTCCTACCTCAATTAGAATGAAAATCCCAATTACCACCGAAATGAAATCGCCCCAAATTTTCGGTCCGCAAAACAGATTTTTTCAGCTTGCTACCTTCAACTTGTAAAATTCAAAAAAACTTCAATTCTAACCCAAATTGAATGAATCCGAAGCCCAATGAAAGCTTAAACACTTTAATTTGATAATATAAATTTAGTTTAACAAAATAGTTTCCCAATTGAAACAATTTTGATCTACAACTTTGAAACAAATTATGCCCAGAAAACACATTTTCAGCCTGTAGCTTCCAAGTTTAAAAATTCCTGAAAAATTTATTTGACATCCAAATTGGGCAAACCTAATTTATTTTGGAAGTAAACATATGAGAGTATAAAACTAAAAATTTAAGCCATGATCCAATGTTAAAAGGTTAGTGAAATAAATCATCTAAAAATATGTTTTCCAGCTGTAACAAAAACATGGACAGCAGATAGTTTCAGATTTTAAAAAAAAAAATAGAAATGCTCTAAAATCGTGAAAAAAATTCTGAGTAGTGTAAAACCCATGGGGGCAGTTCCAGTAAAAATTTCATGGCAATTGAAGCACCAAAGCTCCATATAAAAAATTCATTTCCGGACTGAAAAAGAAAAGCTTCAAATTTCCAGCAACTAGCATGTAACTTCAAAAATTCATAACTAATTCATTTTTAATCCAAATTACATGAAACCAAAACTAAATGAATGCTAATTGAGTATATTTTCATATTCTATATTTAATTTGACAAGATTAATTTCAAGTTAAAACATTTTAAGGGCAAAATACAAGTCTTTCTCTTCCATGCATGTAAAACACTCAATAATGACATAAAAATACTTCAAAATAATAGATCAATACCTTATTAGAGAATTGAATCTCTAGATACCAAAGCAAAACTAGGAGTTAGGCTAGATCCTTCAAGGGTTTTGAAGAGGAGGATGAGGGGAACAAAAAGTATTCCAAGTTCAAAGTTCAAAGGTGAGTGAAAGGGCACAAAAAATGAAGTTAAAGCTACTAGTCAAGCTTTTCTACAATGGTGGCTTCCTTAGGGTTTTTGAGAGGAAAGTGATGAATGAATTAAAATGTGTAAACCCTAAGCTAAATTGGTGGGCTTCTCCACTCACTAGGTGCTCTTGCACTACCTCTCACACATACACTAATGCAAGACTAAAGGTGAGTCCTACACTTGTCATGAATCCAAGTAAGATTCGAAGATTAAATATTAACCCTACACTTGTCAACCATCCATGCCAACAAGTGCACCAATCCTAGGACAACAAGTGGGTGAATCTCCAACCTCCATGTGTCATTAGATTAAGCCTCCAAGTGGTTCCACCACAAAATCAACAAGTGGCACCATAGTAATGTGACACTTGTCACATTTTTCGAAAATTGCAAAAAGGTCATTTTTGAAAATATCTTCCAATTTAATTTGCAAAATGGACCCTAAGACGAAATATAATTACTTTACTTAACTACCCAAAACCCCCCAAGTTATAGATAATTGCAAAAAGTCTTGTTTTTATGGCTTTTACAAAGAAAGTAAGCATTTAATATGCATTTCTACAAAAGTAAAAATGTAGATGTCATGGAATTTAAATATCATGAATGTATGCCAAACCGTAATCAAATCCAAGCGCAAAAAATGAGGTTATGCAAGTAAAAGTGAAAAACGAGAAGAGGACGAAATAAGGAAAAGACGAAAAATGAATAGTGTCAAAAAAAAAAAAAAATGTAGAAATGACTCGGTCCTCAAAGGAAGTTGTTAATCCAAATGAATTAGTCTCAGAAACCATTTCCGAACACTCGAGACGACACTAAGAGGCGGGAAATCGAACCTGAAAAGGAAAAGATAATGAAAAAAAAATTTATCCACAAAATTTGAAGAAAAAGGGAAAAGGAAGAAAATGACCGGGTCATTACAGTATGCACTTCATTTAAATTGTTTTAAGTGATGTATGGGACTGTATAAGATTGGTGTTATGATGGAAAAATATAAATTCATAATTGGATGGAAGATTAGAGCAAGAAAAACCTAAGGGAAAACTGGTAGCTTACACACTGTTTTGTTAATTTTATTTATTGGAATTTGGCAAGGTTTTTATATATAATCAAATTAAATATAAATATATATTTTTCCAGTGTTATAAGTATGGTGAATTAATTATACTTAACTGTGCTTAGTTTGGATTTAATTGATACATAAATTGTTATAATTGTATCGATTTATCGACTATTTTGGAGGATTTGAACGCTATGGTTTATTTTAGCAGTTTAAATAATTGGAGCTTGATGTTTAGGTTCTGTAATGAATGCCTAATGTCATGTTATATGTATTAAACTGTATTTATGCATATCCTGGAAAATGGTTGATATATAACAACTATTGTCTTTACAATTATGTTGTTTGGAGGATTGTGTGCACCAGTATGGGACGGTGGCATACTAGGGATGGATTAGTAAAACACTAAATCTTACCTATTTTGGAATGAGTTGGATTAACTATAAAAAGTTAAGTCCTACTTATATGGATGTCTATGCACCGGTATGGGACGGTGGTATATTAGGGACGGCTCAGTTCAAAACACTGAGACCTACCTATATTGAAATAAGATGGATTAACAACAAAAGTTAAGTCCTACTTATAACTAGGTGTCAGGTCAATAAACCTTTCGAATGACACACTGGGAACAGACTTTATATATATATGATATGGTACCATGGTATGAGCTTGAGTCTCAGGACCATGGTTAGGGTGCGTATATCACCTAGGATGGATAACTGGATAGTAGTTGTTGTTCCCTGGTAAGTCTAGGTACACATAACCACGTAATGTGCGATTTTCATGGTATCTCTACTCAGGCTGAGATAGACCTATTGGACTAGTGAGCGTCTCATAGTGTGTATTATATACATATATGGACTACTCTAGATATTGTTGAGTCTATCTAGGATGTATCTGCGTATCGGATTCTTGTTTAGATCGTAGTAGATCACGACTTGCATGTGGGCCTGACCCACTCTTTTATTATTTTTAGGTGCTCGTCAGTTCCAGGATTAGAACTTGGTCGTGCAGAACAGATACAGACTTCTATTCCACCGACTACGTAGGACTGCTTACTTATTAGCTTTGGATCTTATTTCATTTGTTTCATTTTACCGTTGGGATTTTTATTAGGGGTCCACTAGATAGATTCCCGAGTTGTTAATTAATTGGAGGTTTGGATTAATGGATTTTAATAATTTTAATTTGAGGATTTTCAATTAGAGTTCTTTCCAGCCATTTATTATTTATTTCTTATTATTTCAATTTGTATTCTGTGTTCGCATTAAATATTAATTGTTTGATATTCCCTAGGGTTTGGGCCTAGGCTGATCAACCCGTGTCTCGGATTGGAGGGGTATCAGAAATCACAAAGTTATTTTTGAGAATATATGCAAGAATGTAACCAATGTGATAAGTCTAGGGTGTGATGTGCACAAAGATATGCAACGCAAATTCACAACCCTAAAACTTAAGAGATTTTACAATTTTCAAGCATGTAGACCCTAGGATGATAGTTATCATTTCCTAAGCAAGAATGTCTACAATTTCCAACATGAAGTTCAATGGAGCTAATGGTGACTTAATTTGAACAAATCATGGTATAGGTCTACTAGAATGCAAGAAAGCAAGCATATCATGAAATAGAGAAATAAGTGTAGGACATGGTTAACTACACTTTAATCCTAAGCAAGTGATGATGCACAAGTTTCTAGATGAATCCTAGACATGAAATGCAACATGTAAAGCATTTGTGAAATAATGCATGATTTTAAAACCGAACTCCATTCACAATAATCCCATCCTCTTTTTTCAACAAAATCAACAATATATATGGTCACTCAAGGCTCGTGACCCCCTCTAAGCAATCTAGAGAACAAAATTGGTCGCTTATGGGATGCGATCCCTGTACACCTCAAAGATATCAAAAAATGTGGTCACTTATGGCATGTAAGCCCCTTCCTTGTAAAATTTAAGCATATAAATGGTTTAGAATGAGAAGAATAAGAATCTTACCCCTTTGCATCCACTACAATGACTGTTTAAGGCAAATATGCCAAGGTTGGTCACAAGCCCTTACAAGCTTTCAAGAAGATGCCACAAAGATATATGACAAGTAATGAGGCATTATAAGTTCAACTTTCCTAAACTTAACCACAAAGAACAATTTGGTTCAAGTTTTAAGCAATTTTAAGTTCAAAACAACTTCCCCCCAAACTTATTTCAAATGGCCATTTTCAAAGTCCAAATTAATCCCATAAGTGTGTACTAACTCCAAGCAATGACAATGATACCCTAGACATGCAATGTTGAACTTAAAAAGCACACAATTTCCCTCAAAACAAGGTGAAGTTCAAATGGATCATGATATATGCAACAAACGAGTATTCAAAAGTGCAAGCATGCTTTCAAGACCATCAATGTGAAACAAGGTGTGTGCAAATGATAAGTGCTCAAATGTGATGCATTTTAGCACTTAAGCTATGGTATTCTAATCCATTCATCTATCTTACTTTTCTGTTTTAGTTCTAATTTGTGTTTTTGTCTATTTCAGGTTAATAAGGTTTAAACAGGCTAAAAAGAGCCTTTTAGCTCCTTTTTGGAGTCAAGAAGAAAATTCAGAAGAAGTCAAAAAATTCAGCACTGGACAATCTTTGATCGATCGAAGGAAGTCTGGATCGATCGAAGAGATCTACAATCAATCGAAAAGAAGGCGATGCCAGCTCAGTGGATAAGGTTGACATTTATCAAAAATATCTTTGCCACATCATCTTTGATTAATTGAAGCAAGTTTCAATCGATCGAAGCCAGGTTGGATTGATCGAAGACCTTGCTGGCAGTGAGCTGTTTTAATTCTCAAGCGTGCCCGAACTCCACCAACTTTTGTAGTTGTGAGTTTGCACCAATCAAAGGCCTATTTTCTGACTTGTTACTTACTCAAAGAGGCTGATATTTAAATAAAGTGAACCAATTTGTAAAGAGGTTCCTCTAGTTGTTACAAGATTAGACATAGCTATTAGATATTTTTCCCTTTCTAGATTAGGGTTTATGGAGCAAAGCAAAGAGGAAGAAGATGGTGCCTACATTGAAGATAGCCCTTGAGGGTTGGATGACACTAACCATGAGTGGCTAAATCCCTCTCTTGGGGCTAGAGATAGTCCCTAAGCTTGCTTCCTAAACTTAGTATTTTGTAGTTTTTGGGGATTTATGTTGTAAATAATGTTTTGACAATGAATATTTATAGATCTTGAGTTTCTACATGATTTATATAGATTAATTCTTCCAATTGATCTTTTATTTCTATCTATATGTCTATGTATGCAAGAATGAATGGTCATGTGCTTACACTAGATTTTATGAGTTTAATGTATGTCTATGTATGTTGGAATTATAAATCTAGTGATGGTCAAGGCATGGAGCTTAATTGATCACTCTTGTGGTTTGTTTGATGGATTATGCTTATTTCTTGATGGATTATGCTACCTCCTTAGCTTAATTAGTTTAATTTCCTTGTCATTAGCATAATTGTAGTGTAGTTGCTTTAAATTCCTAGATAGGTAGATAATCTATTCTTATTGTTTAATGATCCATGCTTATGAGTGCAAGTAGTACATATCTCTAGGTTTTTGTGGGTACATTAATTGTGGGTTTATTGAATGGTTAATGACTTAATTTGATAGGTTGTGCTACTCACTAGATTGATTAGACAAATTGTGCTTAATTTGCCATCCATGTTTAGTATTTCAATTAATAGCACATACACTTGTTTTACAACATGGAATCCCCTTAAATTAACAATTACTAAAAGTTTGGTAAAGTGAAGCTTAGTGGTGAACTCTATGGCCCAAGACTTCTCTCTCATTCTCTAATACCTTAATCTTTAGATTTTTCTTAATTTGTATGTTCTTAATTGAATCATTAACTTAATTCAACCAACCAAACCCCTCTTTGATCATTCGACCTACTAATCCAATATTGATTCCATAGTACCTTGCAAATCCCTTGGGACGATCCCTACTCGCTATTGTTACATTAGTGGTAGTGGTTTTTATAAATTTAAATTTGACCAAAAAGGCTTTCCTTGAACCGCACTCACTACATTTTTGGGCGTATCATCACGGCTTCGTTCAAGTTTTGGCGTCGTTGCCGGGGATTAGCAACTCTGTATTAGGAATTGATTAGGATTTAGTACTCCTTTTATCCTTGCTTTACTTTATTTTATTTTGTTTTCTCATTTTGTTACTTCTGAATTGACTAGGTACTTGGAGCAAGGGAAAGAAAGCAAAAGAAGCCTCAAAGCAAGCAAGCAAGCAAAGCAAAGTAAAGCATAAAAATAAAAAATAAAAAAATTGATTTGCAAAAGCAAAGCAAAATGCTTAAAAATTTCTTGAAGTTGCTTAAGGACCTTTTGTGAGCGTTTATAAACTCCTTTTCCTTAGTGTAAATCATCGGCCCGTGTGGTGGAATTTTATTTCATTGTTGATCATCGGTTCGTGTGGAGGCCATTTGCTTTCTTGTATTATTGAAAAGCATGGGAGTATGGGATCAATGTATGTGGAGTTTGTTGTTGATTGATTTGTGTTGTGGAGGAGATATATTTGCTATTTGTTGTGTTGTTGATTGTGTTAATTTGCATTGTGCATGCATGGTCGTAGGTCTTTAAATCCTCCTCTTGTTCTATTGAATCTTACTTGAGTCAATTGTGCGTAATCTAAGGGTAAGGGCAATTTAAGTGAATCCATTGCATCAATGGATGACAATGTTGAAGACCTTGGTCATATAGACCAACAAGGCATTCTCCATCCTAATGTGTAACAACATAATAATGTGCAAGTTCCTTTGGGTATGCCTAGACATTTTGCTCCCCAACCACAAGGCCAAGTTCCACTTGGAATGCTAAGGCCATACTATGAACCACCACCTCCACCACCTATTGTCCAAGCTAACAATAGAGCTTATGTAGAGCCACCAATTACAAATTCTCCCATGGCTTTGAAAGATCACTATGTGCCTAATGAATACAATGCACCCACATGCATTCATCTTCCTTAATTTAGAGCACATCATTATGAAATCAAGCCACAAACCATTCAAATGCTTCCAAATTCTTTTGGGCTAACCAAAGAGGAACCATACAAGCATTTGAATGAATTTCTTAAAGTTTGTTCCACCGTAAAATAACGGACATATCGGAAGAACTTTTAAGGTTGAAACTCTTTCCATTCACCTTAAAAGACAAGACAAAGTATTGGTTTAACAATTTGAGACCTTTTTCTATAACTTCTTGGGCGAAAATGCAACAAGAATTCTTGAGAAAGTATTATCCCGTTTCCAAAACCAATGCTATGAGAACTTCAATACGTGAGCTTTCATGAGGGGATGGGGAGATGTTACATGAGGCATGGGAATGGTTAAATGTTTTGCTTATGAAATGTCCTCATAACGACATTCCTAAGTGGCAAATTGTCCAATATTTTTATGAAAGTTTGTCGGACACTCACAAAGCATGGTTGATGCCTCAATGGGAGGTTCGTATTTGGATAAACATGAAGATGATGTGTGGTGTTAATATGAAAGCATGAGTGAAAACTCAATGCACTGATCATTGTCTTTTAGAAATGGTAGAAATGTGAATATAGGAGGAAGGAAGAATTCAAACTTATATCAAGTGAAAAATTCTAATGACATAGTTGCCGAAGTGAAGTCTTTAACTCAAAGGTTTGATCAATTTTTGATCAATCAAAATTTGGCTCATCAAGTGTCTTCCTCCCCTAATAATCATCATTCTAATGAATCTTGCATGACATGTTCAAGTGTGTTGCATACTACTTCCAATTTTCCCCATGGACATGTGCATAATGAGCATCATAAACAAGTCAATACAACATTTGTGAATCAAGAGAATAATCCCTATGGCAATCATTATAATCTCGGGTGGAGGAACCACCCCAATTTCTCTTAGAAAAGCCAAGGGGAAGGTTCAAACCCTCCCTAAGGTGGTTTTCAAGGGAAGTATGTTCCACCCCATTTGCAAGGCCAAAATTCTCAAGGTTATTGCCCGTCCTATCAAGCTCCCAATAGGAATCAATTTTCAAATTCTCATTTTCCAAATCAACCATCTTATTCTCAAAGTCATCCAGGAAAAAGTTTTATTAGCTTTAAGTACGTTGGAGGCGAATACTCAATTACTTCAATCTCACTTACAATCAATTGTCAAGCTAGAAACCCAAGTAGGGCAAATAGCTAGCATATTGAATGTGAGAGAAAAAGGAAAAATGCCTCTTAATCCCCCACCTAAGCAATAATTTGTAGTGGAGACAACTTCTCCTTCAGAAGGTCCTTCATTTGAACAAGTAAATACGGTGACCACTTTGAGAAGTGGAAGGGTGATTGATAATTAAGTTGATGCTTCTAATGAAGAGAGTGAACCGGTGCAACCTAGTGTTGACACCCATCCTATTTCACATCATATTCCTCCTTCATTTAGCGCAAAGGACCCCGTTCTTGAGACTTCTTCACAAAAAGTTTTTGAAAAATCTTTTAAGACAACGGCCCCATTTTTGGATGCCTTAAAAGCATCCATATCTTTTGAAAAAGAACAAGGCAAAATGAATGAAATCATTGATGTGTTTAGGCAAGTTAAAATCAATCTACCTCTCTTAGATGCCATTAGACAAATTCTAGTGTATTCCAAGTTTTTAAAAGATTTGTGCACTCTAAAGAGAACAAAAGCCGCTTACCATGGAAAGTTGTCCTTACCGAGCAAATGAGCTCTACCTTGCAACACAATACTCTTCCCAAATTCAAAAACTGGTTCACCCACTACATCTTGCACTATAGGTGACTACGTCAATAATTGAGCTCTTTTGGATTTAGGGGCGAGTGTGAATCTTCTTCCATACTCAGTATATGTCCAATTGGGCTTGGGCGACTTAAAGCCAACGTCGGTAGTTTTGCAACTAGCCGACCGATCCATTTAAAAGCCTTAGGGTATAATTGAATGTTTTAATTAAGACTGACAAATTCTTCTTCCTGGTTGATTTTATAGTCATTAACATGAAACTGGTTCCCAATCCAAAGAGCCAAATACCCATTATGCTTGGCCGTCCCTTCTTGGCTATCGCTAATGCCAACATTAATTGTAGGATGGGGATAATAAAGATCTCTTTCGGCCACATGAAGGTAAAGTTGAATATTTTTAATCCAACCCCTAATTCAATGGACAAGCATGAAGAAATTTGTGTTCTGGAAAAATGTTTTGAAAGCAAAATTGACAAAAATGAGTTAGCTCCTTGTGTTAAAAAATCAAATGTTTTGCCTTTGAATGAATTTTCAAAAGATGTCGTCTTGAATTCCAATGTTGAAAGGGCATGGAAGCCCAAAAGTTTCTTTGATCAAAAGTCATTAAGTGCACTTGAATCAAATCCAACAATTTCCTTATGCTCTATTCGGTAGGAAGGAAGGAAAAGGGGTGGAAGGAAAATAGGAGGGAAGGAACAAAATTCCTTCGTTCGGTAGGAAGGAGACTTGGAGAGAAAGGATAATAGGAGGGATGGCTTATCCCTCATTCTTTATAAATTTTCATTCCCCCAAATTTGGGTAGAAGACAAGAGAGAAAACAAGTGGAGCTATTAAATTAAAAGATTATCCTTCCCAAAAATTAAAAAATAAACCCTACACATCTCGTCTCACGCAAAACCCTATCAAGAAAAACTCACCTTCACGTTGAACTCTCTCCAGTGATCTCTCTCACGTAGGTAAGAAACTCTCTCTTGCACTTTCTCTTCTCTATACATATACATAGATCGACAATATTTATAAGCAGATTTGATTCATGTGTTATATAATTCTTTTGATGCAAGGTGAAAATTTTGAATTCGGATGTTAATCTGTTGTTTGCTATGCTGTGTATGAACTTTAAGATAATCTATAATATCGGGATCATAGAACACTTTAAACATGCGGATGCATTCCTGTAGTGTTCTGACCACCTATACATACCTAAAAAATCTAAGGATGACAGGCCTGATCACAGATACTTGAATACACAATTCAAGACAACAGCAAAAGAGTTTGTTTCTACAAGTCAGATATTTTAGTATAATGTAGAAAATTATCGCAACCCCATCATGTTTCTGTAGTTCTTACATAAATTAACTTGAATAATTGGTGTTCTAACAATCATTACAGAAACTACCATCATAGAAAATAGCATAAATTAGGAAGACACAAGAACCTGAAATGTTCATGTTTCTGCAAATCCATCAAAAATTGTGGGTAGGTTTTCATTGTTCATCAAATGCCTAAATAGTTTTAGGAATGTGGTACTTCAATTAAACATCCTCAATTCCATCAAAAACTAATCCTTAAATTTGCTACCAAGCTGAACTGGCGAGGCAGAGAATAATCTGCTCCCATCTTTAAGCTTTTTCTAAGAAGAAAGAAATTTGAAGTTTCCAATAAACTTGCACAAAACACTGAAAACCTTACACATTGCTTACGAAATCCACTTAAGCCTAAATAGGATAGATGCAATCAAGAATAATTTTCCTCTCTACTACTTTTGTACAGTATGTCCCCCTCACAAAAAATAAATAAAAATATTAAATAATTGTATTACTATAGAGAAAGATATATATATATATATATATATATATATATATATATATATATATTAATTAAACACTTTACCTTTATAACATTGTGTGTAATTTGAATAACTGTTTCACTAATTATTTAGATATAAATGACATTTATTGTGACGGCCCAAGTTTTGTAAACCTGTTGCGTCAATGATGACCAAAAGATGACCCGATAATGGATCCGAAATGCAGAAGCGAAAGGTGAAACAACGGTCTCTAGAGATACAATGCATCTCTAAGACACCAATGTGACCCTCAATGAGGTCACGGAACCCAAAGGAAACAAATGCAGAAGTGTCGTTTCAAAAACGGACAAAAGGAACCTAGGGGCAAAATGGTCATTTTAAAAAAAGTGGATTCAGGTGCTATCGAGCACACCGCTGGAAAGACAATGACAAATTAGTCAAGTTCAAAAAAAGTTTACTCAATTTGGAGTCCGGACGGGGGAGAATGGTCAAAAACAAAAATGATGTCGTGGCGGCCCGACGAGGACAACCCACTACTGCTGCAATTGAGAGTAAAAACGGGCATCTAAACGAACTTTTTTAGAAAACTCAAAGAAAAAGCCCACCCTAAAATCAAGTTTTCTACCCCAATTATGGACGGAAACAAAAAAAAAAAAAATGCATTATAAAATGCCCAGAATGCCCCCAAGAAAATCAGGTCAAGAATAAAAAAAAACTAATCCGAGCTATTGCCCAAGTTTTGGAAATAGGGCTTCGGGAGGTTTTTCAATTGCATAAATTGAAAATGCAATCTTAAAATACACCCACAAGACCTCCGGAAGTTTCGGATCAGTTGTGACAATTTTCAAAAAAAAGTCGATGAATAGTACCAACTACATTTGTACTAAAAATTTGCAAAACCTGGTAGCAAGGATTTTCTGAAAAAATATGAATTTTTGAGGGCCAAGATAATGTTTTCTGGAAAAACACAAAGAAGAAACCCCCCTCAAAATCAAGTTTTCTACGTGACCAGTAAGGAGAAATGAAAAAAACATATTTTAAAATACCCGAAATGCCCCTGTAACAGAATAGGGTCAAACAAAAAAATATGCAACTTTAGGTTTTTGTTTCATCAAGGAAGGTATTGTTTGCCAAAGTGAGCATGCAAGTGTATGTAATATGATAAAATAGATATGCTACAATGGCCTATGGCCTCATTACAATACATTTACAATATTTGACATGTCAAACCTCCAAGTTAGAAAACTTACATTTCATAGACAAATCATGAACATGCTAACACTTGTATGTGAACAAGAATGCTTCTAAAGAAGCTCAACTCAGCAAATCACCCAAGCAATTGCAATCTCTAATCTTGTATCCTATACCTGAAATATGCCCCAGTATCGTAAGGGTGAGTAACATAAAGCTACTCGTAAGAAATGAGCACGCATCGACCTAAAGTTTTCAAATTGCATGATTTAATTATTGTGGTTCTTCCACCTAAAGTCTATGTCAAGGTGATACTCAGGGAGCATCCTAGCTACCTAAGATCATTTCTAGCATCAATCACCTCATTCATGCAATTTTAACAACATAGGGTCATGCTTACACAAAGCAACAACATAGGAGCATGCTTATACAAACCAACAACATAGTGGTTCTCAAGGTTATCAACTTGAAGTCCAAAATGCAACATCAACTAAATATAACAATTTAGCATAATTAGAATATCTAATACCATACATCAAGACATAGATTCTCTAAGTTATCAACTAGAAATCTAAAAGTGTGAAATCAACTACATATGACAATTTAGTATAGATGTACTTAACAACATCAAATTGCCGATAGCCAAAACCACAAGTCACAATATAAACATGATTGCAAACTTGGAATTGAATGCAAAAAAAAATAGTGGAAGACTTGGACATCACGTCTCGGACTAAACCAAGAACAAATTGGTTATTCTAGGCATTAACCCGCTGGAAAGACCACCCTAGTGCGCACTATCTCAATTGGGGAGAACTCATACCTCCCGCACTAAAGCCGAACTTTAGCTATATCACAGTAACAATGTCCCAAGACTCCAAAATAATTAAGTTAACAACTTATATACATATTAAACAGTACACAAAACTACCTTCATGCACAAGTAGGTGGTAACCACATAACACATGTTCTAAATCCACAACTACTATAGGATGACAATTTCGAATCATCAGAGCGCGATTCGTTATGCACTATAATAACATCACATGTCGAATTTTCAGTGTGCGATTCGTTACACGCTATAACAATATAATTCAATATTAGAACATAAACTCATAATTCCATTATAAGCCTAAAATCATGCCTTATACATATTATCAATGTCTATTACATGATTCAATCAATGGTGCAACAAGGTAGAATTTAATTACATCATGATAATTAAATCTCTCAATTCTAAAACAACTCTAAATGGTCCCAAATTAATATATGCTAGACATAAGTCATAGTTATCACAAATATCAAGCTAAACACTCAATTAGGCCAACGGAACCCTTAATTAGATTTTAATTAATCATTTTAATTAAAATCTCTAGATTTTCATACTTGTCCAAATGTTCTCAAATTAAAGTATGTTAAACAACATGCCAAAACCTAATTTAAAAGCATACTACAACTTAATTTCATGCAAGGTACGGCGATGCACTTTAATCTTTCACAAAAGATAAATATTAATTAAAAAGAGCAATTCTTATTTAATTAATCCTAATTTAATATATGTTAACAAACATATTAAAACTAGATTTTCTAACATGCCACAATTCAAATCAAAGTTATAAATCATCATGAATTTTAAATCTTATACAAAGAAATAAAAATTAATAACTTTCAAGATTTGATACAAGGCTTATATATAAGTTGTATAATCATGCTAAACACTCAATACAACACACACAAAAGCCTAAAACATTCCCTACCTCAATTTGAGATGAAAATCTCAAAAGCCATCAAAATGGAACGGCTTTGAATCCGACGAAACTACTAGGTTTTGTCGGGGACAACGCCGTGAACCTAACCCCCATGAAAGCCCCATCAAAATCATAACTTGACCTCAAAACCAAACTCAAGAAATGGTCAAAACTGAATTCTAATAAGGGGGAAAGGTAGAGCACGGCGAGGGAAACAACAAACGTTAAGGCCGAAGACTTTCCATCAAGGAAAAGTGAACCAAAAGAGGAGAGAGAAGATGGCAGCACCCCTTGGGCTGCCATGGGAGCTCCAGGTCGTGCATGAAGAGGTAGAAGATGAAAAATGAAATATCTCACCCCCCTTTTATAGAAATCTCAAAAAGTGCCCCGAACGGGCCCGCTAGGTCCGAAAAAGTAAAATTTGAGCAGACGAGCTCAAATGGCAAAACTTTGTGAACAAAAAAGATTCAAAATGATAAAATATGAACTACAGAAGAAATGGTGTCGAAAACTGAGTCCCGAGCAGAAAGTTATGTCCAAAACAAGTTTGGCGCAAACTAGGGCCAGAAACCCTGAAACTGGAAAACAATGACCAGAAGGAATTTCTAAGAGTACACGACTCGACGAAAAGTGAAAATGAATCCCGTACGAGGATCCAGGCTCAAAATAAGGCATTTAGCAATAACTTTCATTAATTGCACAATGGCTCCTCCAAAAAGTGAAAACTGCATCCCAAGAAAAGAACCCCTGAAATAAAATATCTTCAAAACATATTTACGAAAAACACCTCAAGAAAAGAAAATAATTTCAAAGAACTTTGCATCCATGCCCCTATGGACAACGGGAGCAACTAGAGTACTTTTTTACAAAAGTAAAGATACATATTTCGTGGAAACCGCTCAAGATGGAGAGACATGAAGTAAAAAACCAACTTCGAACACAAGAAGTGTGGTTATGCCAACAAAGTGTCAAACGGGGAAAAGACAAAATAGGGAAAAGGACGAAATAGGGAAAAGGACGAAAAGTGAATAGTGTCGAAAAACGAAAAATGTGGAAACGACTCAGTCCTCAAAGGAAGTTGTCAATCCATAGAAAAGAGTCTCGAAAATCACTCCAGTGCACTCGAGACGACACTAAGCGAAGAGGAATTGAACTTAGAAAGGAAAGACAATGGGAAAAAAATATCCGTGAAAATCCGGGTCATTAAAACCTTCCCACCTTAAAGGGATTTCGTCCTCGAAATCCAGCCCCAACCAAAACAAAAAGGTGAAACCAGGGTAACTACGGAGTACATCTCCGAGTATCCCACACAACGCGATACAAAAACAATCCCAAAGCCGAAAGACAATGCATAAACCAATGTCATTCACACCCACGTGCTAATGACCGGACAACCTCTCAAAAGGAAAGTGACTAAATAGCCACCCAACAAGTCGGAACTCACACACAAAACCCAAGGTGAGACAAAGGAATGGAAGACAACAACCGTAAACATCCCTCTAGATGAACCATCATACCGATCCAACAACGACCACCAAAAGATTTCCAAGATAACCACGTATCATATCAGGGTACCGAACAAGACGATGTGATAGTATGAATAGCGACCAGAACCCGCCCATGACTTACTCAAATGTGTGGTAGCAATGACAGTGCCTAGTGCCCGCCCACACTTACTCGTCAGTAAGGTAGCATCGACGGCAACTAGTACTCGCCCACAACACGCAACTTTGTACGGTAGCATGGCAGTATAAGGCACTAATTCATAACCTGCCCCCCACTAGGTCTACCCAAGAAACCTCTCGATACAAATGACATTAATGTCAAAAATGATCATTGCCAAAAGCACTACGGAGACCAACATTTTGTGAGAGTTGTGATATAGTCCAAAGATGTCTGGCCAGACCATCCTAGCCAATCCCAAAACTCTGACAACAATGCCATAGGTACCGCTATGTTTAAGGCCTTAAATCCTCAATACAACAAAACCAACATCTCCAATGTCTCAAAATACCCCTATTAACAACATTAATCAGGAATCCAAAACTTGACAAGCAAATCAACGCCTACAGAAATTAAAACGAACCTTACAATAAGACATTTCATCGAAAGTCCTTCACATTTCTCCCTGAAATAGATCAACTACAAGACCAATCACCATGATCAAACATTAGATCCACATCCCTATCATAGATAACTAAATCCTCAAAATACAAATCCACCAAGTGGCACACACATCAAAATGCCAACAACTAAGGTCACAAGATGAATCTCTCAAAACCATGCTTGGCAACATCAAGCTAAATCAAAATTCCTCAATTTCTATCGATCCATAAACAACCACTGGAACTACGATTCCTCAAAACCATGCCTAGTTATAACTAGGACGAGAAACTCCACAACAAGCCATATTTAACAGTGATCCTCCAAAATTCTTCCTAAGAGTCAACCACATCAAGGCCTCCAAAATGAAAACAAGTCTCCGGAAGACATTCTCAAAAGTGCATCGAGCTCACCTGATGAATCAAACAAATCCTCAATGATATGGACATAAGTCCCCGTAAAATGACCTTACACCAATCAACTCACTCTGAGCACCATAACCGTTAATAACCACGGTGAAAACTCCCCAAGGGAAGACATGAAAGAAAGGAAACCACCAGTTCTAAGAAGGACAACACCACGAATCCATCTCTGAAATGGAAGACAACAAGGTTAAAGACTTCACCCCCTACATGGAAGTAAGTCGACCAAAATCCCATCAAATCCTCACTAAGGACTCAAAACAACAATGGTGATCCTCACGGACCAACCAACCAAGAACTGTGCACAACGCAACGAAAAGAAGAGACTCACTCCTTGTAAAGTCCTTAACACGAACTAAGAAAAGAGAAGAAACCTTATCCTCCTACAAGTGTCGATATGACAAACACGAAAATGGAGCATCCTTCCCACCTTAGGGAAGTGGACAGCTCAAGATGGAACAAATGTGACAACTCCTCTACAAGGAATCTCACAACGAAACTCTTACGGAAACCCACATACACACTACGTGCGACTGAGGAGAAACAAAAGGGAACCCAAACTTGGAAGTTATGCATCTGACAAGGAATGCAACTACCAGAAAGAAATCTACTCACATAGATAAAAATCAAAGGTACATGCAACACGTTTCCATGTAAACACAAAAGCATGTCATTAAAGCGTAATAACAGTATGACATCTCTAAGCATATAAGGAAGGCATGCTAATGCCACACAACAAGAAGACAAATGTGGATACACCTCAATCTACTCATGCATCACAACATCATAAATCATACTACTAACATGGTAGTAAACGAAACTGCAAAAGACAAAATGATGCAACAATGAACCCTATGGACATCATGTCCTAGAGTGGCTAAGCAAAATGAAGGATCAGTCCTAGCCATAAACTATCTCCAAAAACCAATACGACATCAACCTGTCTCAAAACAAATGTGAGCCCTTACCACAATGGTAAGACTCTAACAATCTAACTCCAAATCTAGAGGTGACACTACAAGTGACGCTAACAATGCAATGCTCTCTCTACCCGAAACATCAATCAATCGACTTGATCCCCAAAGCGTCATCACTCAAGGAGAACTCCAAAGAAAATGGCAACTATAGCCATGCCAACAACAACCAAATCAATCACCATGACTGATCCCCAAAACAAACACCATCATCATCGATCAAAAGGACAACGCCTATCAAAACAAAATCGACACTGATTCCATCCGAACTGTACATGTAGCATGCCAGTACGGTAGCATGGCAGTACCATGCACCCACCCATAACGTACCCGCCCACGAAAAACGCAAGTTCCAGAGGAATCATCCTAAACAATCAAGGATCTTAAGAGGTCCATAACCTCATAATGGCCCCAAACCAACAAATCCAGCACTATGGTAATGCCAAACAACTCATCTCACGAGAGCCTAAACAAAAGTTGACCATCCACCTACCTTAAAAAGGTCGACAACAACTTATACTACCATGAAACTGTGACTACAATCACCATCAACCTCAACTCGTGCCTCAATAACCAATCCCGTGTCATGCCAAATATGCAACACAATTATGCCTATACAATTCTAATCTAGCATACGTCACATTTCATGCTCTTTACATTAGAATAAAACAATGCTAAACGAACGACATACAACATGTAGCATGTAAGCACATAAACATGTTATCAACCAAAACATGTTATCATAAAGTATATAAACACATAGAGCATGGCAACAAAAGCATGATATGCACCTAAAACCCGTCGTCCTAAGGTTTTCGAACCTAGGAGCTCTGATACCACTTGTGACGGCCCAAGTTTTGTAAACCCGGTGCGTCAGTGATGACCAAAAGATGACCCGATAATGGATCCGAAATGCGGAAGCGAAAGGTGAAACAACGGTCTCTAGAGATACAATGCATCTCTAAGACACCAATGTGATCCTCAATGAGGTCACAGAACCCAAAGGAAACAAATGCAGAAGTGTCGTTTCAAAAACGGACAAAAGGAGCCTAGGGGCAAAATGGTCATTTTGCAAAAAGTGGATTTAGGTGCTGTTGAGCACACCACTGGAAAGACAATGACAAATTAGTCAAGTTCAAAAGCATTTTTACTCAATTTGGAGTCCAGATGGGGGAGAAAGGTCAAAAATAAAAATGATGTCGTGGTGGCCCGACGAGGACAACCCACCACTGCTGCAACTGAGAGTAAAAACGGGCATCTAAACGGACTTTTTTGGAAAAACTCAAAGAAGAAACCCCCCCTAAAATAAAAATTCCTACCCCGATTACGAACAAAAACAAAAAAAATACATTGTAAAAAGCCCAGAATGCCCCCAAGAAAATTAGGTCAAGAGGAGAAAAAACTAATCCGACCTATTGCATAAGTTTTGGAAATAGGGCTTTGGGAGGTTTTTAAATTGCCTAAATTGAAAATGCAATCTTAAAATACACCCACAAGACCTCTGGAAGTTTCGGATCGGTCGTGACAATTTTCAAAAAAAAGTTGATGAATAGTACCAACTACATTTGTACTAAAAATTTGCAAAACCAGGCAACAAGGATTTTTTGGAAAAATATGGATTTTTGAGGGCCAACATGATGTTTTCTGAAAAAAAAAACAAAGAAGAAACCCCTCTCAAAATCAAGTTTTCTACGTGACTCATGAGAAAAAAATGAAAAAAACTCATTTTGAGATACCCGGAATGCCCCTGTAACAGAATAGGGTCAAATAAAAAAATATGCAACTTTAGGTTTTTGTTTCATCAAGGAAGGTATTGTTTGCCAAAGTGAGCATGCAAGTGTATATAATATGATAAAATAGATATGCTACAATGGCATATGGCCTCATTACAATACATTTACAACATTTGACATGTCAAACCTCCAAGTTAGAAAAATTACATTTCATAGACAAATCATGAACATGCTAACACTTGCATGTGAACAAGAATGCTTCTAAAGAAGCTCAACTCAGCAAATCACCCAAGCAATTGCAATCTCCAATCTTGTATCCTATACCTGAAATATGCCCTAGTATCGTAGGGGTGAGTAACATAAAGCTACTCGTAAGAAATGAGCATGCATCGACCTAAAGTTTTACAAGTTGCATGATTTAATTATTGTGGTTCATTCCACCAAATGTCTATGTCAAGGTGATACTCAGGGAGCATCCTAGCTACCTAAGATCATTTCTAGCATCAATCACCTCATTCATGCAATTTTAACAACATAGGGTCATGCTTACACAAAGCAACAACATAGGAGCATGCTTACACAAAGCAACAACATAGTGGTTCTTAAGGTTATCAACTTGAAGTCTAAAATGCAACATCAACTAAATATAACAATTTAGCATAATTAGAATATCTAATACCACACATCAAGACATAGATTCTCTAAGTTATCAACTAGAAATCTAAAAGTGTGAAATCAACTAAATATAACAATTTAGTATAGATGCCCTTAACAACATCAAATCACTGATAGCCAAAACCATAAGTCACAATATAAACATGATTGCAAACTTGGAATTGAATGCAAAAACAAATAGTGGAAGACTTGGACATCACGTCTCGGACTAAACCAAGAATAAATTGGTTATTCCGGGCATTAACCCGCTGGGAAGACCACCCTAGTGCGCACTATCTCAATTTGGGAGAACTCATACCTCCCGCACTAAAGCCGAACTTTAGCCATATCACCGTAACAATGTCCCAAGACTCCAAAATAATTAAGTTAACAATTTATATACGTATTAAACAGTACATGAAACTACCTTCATGCACAAGTGGGTTGTAACCACACAACACATGCTCTAAATCCACGACTACTATAGGATGACAATGTCGAATCATCAGAGCGCGATTCGTTACGCACTATAATAACATCACATGTCGAATCTTCAGTGTGCGAATCGTTACACGCTATAACAATATAATTCAATATTGGAACGTAAACTCATATTCCATTATAAGCCTAAAATCATGCCTTAAACATATTATAAATGTCTATTACATGATTCAATCAACGGTGTAGCAAGGTAGAATTTAATTACATCATGATAATTAAATCTATCAATTCTAAAACAACTTTAAATGTCCCAAATTAACATATGCTAGTACATAAGTCATAGTTATCACAAATATCAAGCTAAACACTCAATTAGGCCAACGGAACCCTTAATTAGATTTTAATTAATCATTTTAATTAAAATCTCTAGATTTTCATACTTGTCCAAATGCTCTCAAATTAAAGTATGTTAAACAACATGCCAAAACCTAATTTAGAAGCATACTACAACTTAAATTCATGCAAGGTACGGCCATGCACTTTAATCTTTCACAAAAAATAAATATTAATTTAAAAGAGCAATTCTTATTTAATTAATCCCAATTTAATATATGTTAACAAATATATTAAAACTAGATTTTCTAGTATGCCACAATTCAAATCAAAGTTATATATCATCATGAATTTTAAATCTTATACAAAGAAATAAAAATTAATAACTTTCAAGATTTGATACAAGGCATATATATAAGTTGTATAATCATGTTAAACACTCAATACAACACACACAAAAGCCTAAAACATTCCCTACCTCAATTTGAGATGAAAATCTCAAAAGCCATCAAAATGGAACGGCTCCGAATCCGACGAAACTACTAGGTTTTGTCGGGGACAACGCCGTCAACATAACCCCCATGAAAGCCCCATCAAAATCATAACTTGACCTCAAAAGCAAACTCAAGAAATGGTCAAAACTGAATTGTAATAAGGGGGAAAGGTAGAGCACGGCGAGGGGAACAACAAACGTTAAGGCCGAAGACTTTCCATCAAGGAAAAGTGAACCAAAAGAGGAGAGAGAAGATGGCAGCACCCCTTGGGCTGCCATGGGAGCTCCAGGTCGTGCATGAAGAGGGGAGAAGATGAAAAATGAAATATCTCACCCCCCTTTTATAGAAATCTCAAAAAGTGCCCCGAACGGGCCCCGCCGGGTCCGAAAAAGTAAAATTCAAGCAGACGCGCTCAAATGGCAAAACTTTATGAACAAAAAAGATTCAAAATGATAAAATATGAACTACGGAAGAAACGGCGTCAAAAACTGAGTCCCGAGAAGAAAGTTATGTCCAAAACAAGTTTGGCGCAAACTAGGGCCAAAAACCCTGAAACTGGAAAACAATGACCAGAAGGAATTTCTAAGAATACATGACTCGACGAAAAAAGAAAATGAATTTTGTACGAGGATCCAGGCTCAAAATAAGGCATTTAGCAATAACTTTCATTAATTGCACAATAACCCCTCCAAAAAGTGAAAACTGCACTAATGGCCCAAAATGAAAATATCTTCCAAAAATATTTTCTTAAAAACCCCTGAAATAAAATTTCTTCAAAAGATATTTACGAAAAACACCCCAAGAAAGAAAATAATTTCAAAGAACTTTGCATCCATGCCCCTATGGACACCGGGAGCAACTAGAGTACTTTCTTGCAAAAGTAAAGATACTTATTTCGTGGACACCACTCAAGATGGAGAGACATGAAGTGAAAAACCAACTTCAAACACAAGAAGTGTGGTTATGCCAGCAAAATGTCAAACGGGGAAAAGACAAAATAGGGAAAAGGACAAAAAGTGAATAGTGTCGAAAAACGAAAAATGTGAAAATGACTCAGTCCTCAAAGGAAGTTGTCAATCCACAGAAAAGAGTCTTATAAATCACTCCAGAGCACTCGAGATGATAATAAGCGAAGAGGAACTGAACTCAGAAAGAAAAGACAACGGAAAAAAATATCTGTGAAAATCCGTGTCATTATATTTATTTGGTAGATGGACAAGGAACATAATTGGCACGATAATTTTGGAGAAAATATACATGATAATTGGGATGAGAAAAATGCATAATTGGAACATGATGAAGAAAGTGAAAAAAGATATGAACGCAACTGAAAATAAGAAGGATGCACTAAGATGGACAGAATAAATGGATGAAGTATTTTTTTTCCTGAATGGGTGGATTTTATAAAACAAAAAAGGGATTAAAATTACAAGTACAATAAAGAGGCATACCCCTCTTTACAATGAGAATGAATTGGAAACCAATCCAAATCAAAAACAAACTAATGAACAGTAAAGAAAATTACACCACATTAAAAATGGTGAGAATATCAGCAAGTCCAAGAGAAAAGAAGTGTAAAACTTCCCAAACAATGTCATTTGCAGCAGCAGTAGATGAGGTTTTGATGTCACGATGTAAAGCCAAGTTCCTCTCCATCCAAATCTTCCAAACATAAACCACAAACAACCCCTTTAGCACCTTAGACCTGATTTCCTTACCCTGTGTACTCTAAAGTATCCATTCCATAAACAAATGGAGCTCTTGAAAACTCCTATCAGTAATGTTGAACCGAAGAGCAACCTGTTGCCATACTTGATTAGCATACTCACAAGTGCAAAATAAGTGATAATTGGTGTCTTCTGCCTTGAAACAATTATGGCACACTGATGGACCCTAAAATACTCACCTTTGTAGATTGACTAAGGACAAGTTCGTATTATGCATGATGATTGCATAAACCACAGCAATCCTAGGTCTACAATGTTTCCAACACAGACCATTCCACCTGACCACTTGCCCTCTAGCCCTGCAAGCTTTCCAAGCATTCTTTAAATTGAATCCACCATGAACCCAACTGATCACATCATTACCAGCCTTTAAAGTAATATTAGCAATAAAATCTACAGCAATCTCCGGAAAGAAAGGAGGGAAAACCCATCCACCATCAGTGATGAGTGTGGCTGCTTTAGCTTGAGTGTCAAAATCCCTAAACAAATTGAACCCAAATCTCTAAACCAGAGACAAACCTGCACACCAAGGATCAAATAACATATTGAAACCCCCACCATTACCAATCTTGAACAACACATTTTCTTGGATGAAATCTCTTGTATTCAGAATTTGCTTCCAAATACTTGAATCTTGAGCTTTTGGTGATACCCTCCAGAAATTCTGTTATGATAAATATCTAACATGCATCCACTGCACCCATAAAGTCTCCTTATTACTCAGAAAATCCCAACATATAGAAACCTTAGCTGCAAAATCAATGTCAGAAATTCTACAAAGATTAAACCCACCTTCTGCATAAGGGAGTGTAACTTGGCTCCATTTGAGTTGAAACATCTTTCTTAAATCCATTTTTCCACTCCACAAAAAATGTTTAAACTTTTTCTCCATTTGAGTTGAGACATCTTTCTTGAGTTGAGACATCTTTCTTGAATCCATAATGGATGAAGTATTAATTGATGCATTGTTGGAGCAAGAAGAAAATGGTAATAGAGTTGATGGAACATTCACCTCTACAGCATATTCAAATGTCATAAAAAAATGCATTGAAAAAATTGGTTATCCATTTGATAAGGACCACCATAAAAACCAGATGAAAACCTTGAAACTTAACTTCAAAACATGTTATGATCTTTTTAAAAATTTAAATGGATTTTCATGGAGTCCAGAAATAAAATTGTTCGAGGCAGAACCCGAAGTTTGGAAGGCCCTTATAGAGGTATGAAATTATTTATAGAACAAATATTATTTTTATGATTTATTTATTTATTACAATTATTTTGCAGGCAAAGCCATCAACATCGAAATGGAGGCATACTAAAATAAAATTTTATAAGAAATTGTATAATCTTTTTGTAAAAGATAGAGCTAATGGTGATGGTGTTGTAAGTGCAAAAGAAAAAGTTCAAGGATGGGCAAGAGATGGAAGTTTGAACCAAGCTAATAAAAATTCAAACAACAATGAAAAAAATTCTCCCATGAGTGCATCTTCTCAACCAAATTCAGAAGTTGTTACATCTTCAAGGGGCACAAAAAGAAAGGAGACGGTGATTAATTTATTTGAGAAAGAGTGTGAAGTTATCGGAGGTGGAATTAACAAAGTAGCAGAGGCAATGGAGAAGGGAAATCTTGTTGAGGAAAAAGGGCTTGCAATTGGAGAAAAAAGAATTGCTATTTCTGAGAGAGCTCGACCACGTTACTATTTAGAAGATGAAGTGTTTGCAAAATTGTTGAACATTGGGGTACTTGAGAAACTTCAGTTGGATGCATTGGTATTTCTTATTAAAAGTCAGACTCACAAAAGTGCATTCTTTGCCATGCCATCTGAGAGACGCAAGGATTTGTTGTACATGGATGATGCAACCAACCCTTGAATGATTATTATTTTGAAGTCTTTAACTTCAACCAACTCCTGAATGTTTATTGTTTTGGAGTCTTTAACTTCAATGGATTTCTTCTTCTATTTTTTTTTATTTTTTTTTTCATTCTTTGACATTAATGTTTTTTTTTTTTTTCCTCATAAGAATGATAATTTTTAGTTATGTCTTTTGGAATTTTGATCTTGGCAAGTGTTTGTCATTTTAAATGATTGAAGGAAGTTTATGTGACAATTAAATGGCACAATTGTACATTTAGCAAGGACTTCTAAGAAGCTAAGCCAGTGGTGCAAACTTAACAGGGGCAAAACCCCATTGTCACAATCCACCAACCATTAGCTTGTTTAATATTTATCAAGTAAATAGTGGGGTACCTTTTTTATATTATTATTATTCATAATGAAATATGATTATATATATATATAGTATATATATATATATATATATATATATATATATATATATATATAAAGCAAACAATAAATTGTCGTGAAATTAATGGTACTATTCAAATGAGTAGTAAAGATGATAACTACTTATCATGAAAAAAAATAATGAAGGGTATAATGGTAAAAATAAATTTAAATTCTATTTTCCCTTCTCTCGTAACGAATAAAGGAATTTGGTTTGTTCTTCTCTTCTCTTCCATCCAACCGAACAAAACGAGGGAAGTTCATAATCTCTTCCCTAGGGATGTCTCATCATTCATTTCTTCTCTCCCTTCCATCCAATTTTCTTCCTTCCTAACGAATAGAGCATTAGGGAATGATTTGTTGGGTGGGATTCGAAGTTCAATTTACTCCGTTGAGAAAGGGATGTCTAACAAGATCGTTGATCCGGGCTAAAAGAGTCCAACGTCTTGCTAGAGACGTTAAACACTAGTACTTCGTAGGGTTTTCCAACCCTATTCCTCCCTCATTTCTTCTTTTGTTCTTTCTGCATTGTCTAGATATGTTTTGAGTTGATCATTCAAGTTTCTGGGAAGTTTTATGCATTTCCTGCACTTTCAGTGCCATCTACGATCAATCGAAGACCCCTCTTCGATCGATCGAATTCTGCAGGGGCCCATTTTGCCTTGAAAATTACTCTCGGGATCTCACTTTTTCGATCAATCGAAGTTCATTTGGATCGATCAGAGCTCTTAAAATTAACTTGTTCATCTTCCATTCTATTGATCGAAGTAAGTGTTCGATCGTTTGAAGACTCCTTCGATTCATCGAAATTATGTCTTTTCAAATTTCGAGAAAACTGCTTTGGCCGTTGTGTTTCCAAACCTTATTTTTTATTTATTTTATTTTATTTTCTCTCTCTTCCTTTTTCCTTTCTTTTTCCTTTATTATTATTTCTTTTCTTTTTCTCTCTCTTCCTCTCTAAACTCTCGGTCTCCCCTCACTCTCTCTTTCCCCAAATTTCTTCTCTCTCTCAAACCCTCTCTCTCAAACTCTCATCTTCTCTCAATCTCCCCATCTCCCAACTCCCATATTTCTCATCTCAATCCGGCGACCACCATCTCTTTCTCTCTCCCGTCTCCGACGAATCCCCAAGGTAAACCCAAGCCACCGCCGTTCTCCATTGAAACCGGCGAGAAGCTTTTGGCCTTTGGCCAAGCTCTAGCTCCCCCACCTCTTGGATTTCTCTCTATATCTCTCTTCTCCAGCTAATTTAGGCCAAATAGAAGTCGATTCGGCACCGGTGAGCCTCTACAACTTCCGGCGAGCTTCCGGCGAAGCTCCGGTTGTCTCTTCCGGCCACGGTTAGACCGAAATTCTTGGTTTCATCCTAAAAATCTATCTCCTTCTCCTCTTATCATTCTCGAGTCGGGTATGTGATTATTCATTTTCTTTGATTTTAATTTTAATTTTTCTTTTATTATTTCATATTTCAATTTTGGTTTTATTTTACTTTAAATATATGTTTGTATATATTTGTGTGTTAAATCATGGAAAACAAAATAATAATAATAATAATAATAATAATAATAATAATAATAATAAATTGGATTGGATTGACTTAAAATTGAAAATGGAACCATGGGACTGTGAACTTTTGCAATGTGACCATAGTGTTGAGGAGGATGGGAAATGCTTTGTGAATGGAGAATTGGGACAACATTGAATGTTTGAAGTTTGTAGATTACTATGGAGTATGGGTATAATTTGTTGAGTAGAAGGAGAATGGGCAAACTTGAATATGGATTGTGTTGTGGGCTGTGTCCCTTTTACCTTAATTTGAATGGAGTTTGGACTTTTAATTAATTGATTTTTGGAGGTGTGAATGTTCATTTTGATTTTATATACATGCATGATATTTTGCCTTTGTTGAAATTTTTTGTGGAATGCATATATTTAAGAGGAACTAATGCCGAATTTTTGTAAAAATGAACTTGTATTTTTGTTTTAAATTCTATAAATAGCACTTGGTTTATTTTTGTAGCTAGAATTGAAATTGGAATTGGAAAAGAACTTTAAAGTTAAACATTGAAGCTAAATTCAAAAATAAATAAAAAATTTTGGGAAATTGTTTTGTGATTCTAACTTGAATGAAATTTGGAATTTAAATGTCAAAAAATTGAAATGGTTGCTTGTAACTTGAAATGGAAACATGAATGTCAAATGGAATTGAAGTACTTAAAGAATTGAATTGAAATGGAAACCTTTTGAACTTGAAAAAATGTATTGAAAATTTTGAAGTTGCTATGGCATATGAAGTTGAATATTGATGAGCACGATTCCCAACTTGTTTCATTTGTTTGTATTGAGTATGAAATGCGTAGATGTTGTTTGTTTCTAAGTTATTTTGAATGCATGAAAGCATGACTTGGGTTGAAACTTGTGCTTTTGAAACTTGAAAATGCAGAGTTATGATAAAATGTATAAATGTGATTTCAAATGGAACCTTTTGAAAGTTTTTTATCTTAAATTTACTCTTGCTCATGGTTAAGGTGCATTGTTTGGCAAAATGATTCTTGAATGCTTAAAATGCATTTGTGATCACACTTGTTGGTTTCCAAAATGTAAAAAAAAAATTTTGAACTTTGTTTTGAAAATAGGAAGTCGAGTTGCTTAATTCATTCCTTTATTGAATATTCAATTCATGATTCTTGTTATGATGCTCATCCACAATGCATATGAATGTTTTGGATCCCAAAGTTTTCAAAAATTCCACATTTGCCCGAAAAGTGTTAAAAATATCCAAAGTTGACCAAAATGCCCTTAAATGAGATGAAACTTGTTCTATTTGTTTTCTTTCCATCCAAATGCATGTGTTATGCGAGTAATTTGTTTACCTCTTAAAATACCACTTGCAATAGCACAAATCAATGTAGAATAAGGCTATAGTAAGGGGTTGTTGAACCACAAGGATTGCTAGTTTATGGCAACCAAAATTGTAAAATTACTTTTTAGTTTGATAAAAGAGATGATAGTTTAATTGGTTTGTCACTTAAACTATGAATTTAAATTGCATAAAAATAGTAAATGAATTCAAATGGATTAAACTAATAGAGATAAAGGCTAGGGAATTGACTTCACCAAAACCTCATAAACATGTTAACTTGCACTCAACTTGGGGATAAACAACTATGTATATAAAATAATGTGTAGAAGTATAAAATAACCACAACATCTTCCAGAAAATCATACATTTCAGGACTAAGGATAACCCATCTTTGGTTGGAATGGTTCATCCACCTAAACTAGGTTGTGGTATGAACCATCTTCCCTAGGCATGGCCTATCAAGGTCCTTCAATTGTATGTTGAAGCACATGAAAATCCATTATCTTTAGTTCGCATGGACCATCTACCTAACTAAATTAATCTAAAGGTGTAGCATGGTCCATCTTCCTTAAGTATAAATTATACAAATTCTCAATTAACATGCCAATATAACCATTTCATAAATTCATTCCCATTGTCACTATAAGAAATCAAGTGCATAATTGTGCCAATATAATTTCTAAGACAAGATAAACATATCAACATAATTATATATTCAAATGAAGATCACATGCATTAATTCAATATAAAAACACATCAATTCAATGTAAACAACTTCTAATTTATGAAATCAAATATATACAAGATGAATCCCCAAATTAAAATAGCAATTACAACATGTTTACTTGGTCTAGGGTACATCAACTCCCTAGGAAGGGAGTTAGTTCCTCATCAAATATAGGATTGAAGAAAAAGAAGATTTCCCATGTAGCCCCATTGTTGCAAAACTCAGCATGAAACCCTAAGGAAAATCCCCTCTCTCTCAATATCTTTTTAGAATCCAAAACTAATTAATTCAATTCAGGCTTTTGCCCCCTCTTAATCCCAAAATAAGTTTCCAAACAACCCAACTCGTCCAAATTTAAATTCCCACTTAACAAGGGGATAAACTTTGACTTATTCAAAATAGCGGCTCGTAGACTGGCATCCGGACGCGGGATTACTGAATTGTGTCCGAAATCGAGATCTGTGTCCGGACGCGAAGTATGATACTTGGTTCTTTCTTCTCTTCTGTAGTGCTGAAGGTATCCATTGAATATTTGGGCCATCTCTTCTTGGAAATCACTTGATATTTAGGCCCGATATGACTTATTCTTGAAAAACTCTTAAACCTGTGACGGCCCTGGTTTTTAGGCCAGTGCGTCCTAAAATGAACGGAACGTAAATCCAATGATGAATCTAGAATGCGGAAGCAAAAGGTATAACAATGGTTTCTAGAGATACTAAACATTTGTAAGACACCAACATGACCCTAAATGAAGTCACAAAACCCAAGGAAAACAAATGCGGGAACGACGACTCAAAAATGGACAAAAATGAACATAGGGGCAAAATGGTCATTTTGTAGAAAAATGGAAGCTACCAAGCATACCATTGGAAATAAAATAAAAAATTAATGAATTTAGACTCAAGAATCACCTGATTTGGAGTCCGGACGGAAAAGATATGAAAATAGAACGAAGAGGCATCCTCCGTTTAAGAGACAACACAACCCTAACTTACTAAAACTAGTATAACTCTCATTAAAATTGGTATTTTTGAGTGTAGTTGGTATCATTAGAAAGCTGACTTCAAGCTCTAGAGTTTAGGCTCAAGAATCACCTGATTTGGATCAGAAACAAAGGAGATATGGCGCTTTGAAGTTGACCCAAGAAATCTGTCCAAGAAGCTGAAAGGAAACCAAGCTTCAGGATGGATCAGTAGGCTGACAAAACAGTACTAGCCAGCCAAAACTCCATTATTAGCCGGTTGATGTACAGTACCAGCCAACCGAAACGCCCTTTTTCAAATGCAAACTCTCGGGATCTCATTTTTAACACATATTGGTCGACCGATGACTACTATCAGCCGACCGATGGACCTGTTAGAAGCAGAAAAAGTTTTTGTAACCCATGGGAAGGTGCTTGGCTTGGTTCTAAGGTTATGCATGCATTCTAAGTGATCCAAACAATCTTCAAAACACTCCTTAACCTCATGCAAGCATCTAAGTCATGCTAAATCAAAATGGAGCTTTGAATCAAATCTCAATGCATGGATTTTGCTTTAATTTTTCATAAATCCTCCATAAATAGTTCAAAAGTTGGAATTTGAGAGTTTTGTGCAATGTAACCATGCACGCATACGTAAAATGCAAAAATAGACGCGTTACAATGGCCAACGGCATCATCGCATGTCATATGCAAAATATGACCCTTCAATGCATGAAATCCCTTAAATTTCATAAAAAAACTATGAAAATAAAGTAGCATACATAACATATAAGTATCTTTGGCCCTTGGCCTCCTTACATACACAAGTAGGGAGTATCAAAAGGTGCACTTAAGTTACATAGTTTGAACATTAAGTACATGTTTTGTCAAAATAAACAAGAATGGGGCATGATATGCTAACAAGTGCATATTCTAACATACAAAAATATTCCAAGTAGTCAAGCAATCCTAAGAGTGTTGAGCATCCCACAATAATGCTTCTTTACCTGAAAAACACCCAGTAACGTCGGGGTGAGTAAACAAGTTTACTTGTAGAGAATGTGTATATGTAAGTTTAGCTTATTACATAGTTTGCAATTCAATAAAGTTTAGTCCATGCTATTAAAATGACATTGGAACTTTTCACATGGCATAATGAGATGCAATATCACATAGTTATCAAATTTGGAATTTAAAATACGAAATCAAACCAAAGTGGATACTTGGACATCATGCCAGATCAAACCGACACCATAGTTACTTTAGGGTTACTAGCCCATGGGTAACCTCCCTATGTGCAAACTAAACTTGTAGAGGAACAATCCCCCGTACTAAAACCATACCCTAGCCTTAGCCATAACAACGACATCCCAAGTTTCCAAAATCAACAATTTGTGCAACAACATATATGTATTAACATAACATATATATACATAATGCAAAGCCATTTACCATGCACAAACCAATTTTGGAAATGTAATACATGTCCTAAGTTCATAACTACAATGGCATGAAGAATGTGAATAATTGTAACGACCCGGATTTCTCAACCCGGTGCGTTAGTGATGAACCGGAAGTTGACTCGATAATGGACCCGAAATGCGGAAGTGAAAGAAGCCAAATGACCTCAAGAGATGTACGTCATCCCTAAGGCCCCAAAATGACTCTTCATGAAGCCACAGAACTCGAATGAGCGAAGCAAATGAAGTAAGAATGCCTAACCCGAAAAGAGATGAACTAAGGGCAAAATGGTTATTTCTCACTGAAAAGGGTGCCACCATGCACACCATTGGAAGGACAATGAAAAATGAACAAAATTAGACTCAAGAATTGTCTGATTCTGAGTCCGGGCAGAAAAGATATGAAATTCCAACACCCGATGCAAAAGTTATGAAGCAATGACTTAACATCTTCCAATATTTTCATAATAAACTTTGAAAACAAAAGTGCATAGAAAACGAGACACATGTCATTGGCCTCTGGCCTTATCTCATACATGTTAAATACATTGAAAAGAGTGCACTTACGTACACTTTACATATACAAATCAACGAATACAAGTTTAAACAAATAGGGCTATAGAGAGGCATCTTATGCTAACACTTGCATAACATAGAAACTTAGAAACTGTAAGTCATCCAAGGAGCAACAGAATCTTCAAATCCTGAGTCCTGTACCTGAAATATGCCTTAGTAACGTAGGGGTGAGTAACATAAAGCTACTCGTAGGAGATGAGCATGCATCGACCTAGCATTTTACAATTTTATCACCTTCTGGTGAAACATGTTAAAGGGGCTCATGCCACCTAACGTCTATGTCAAGATGAGACCCAAGGAGCATCCTAAGCTACCTAGATCATTTATATCATAATCACATTGTTCATGCAATTCAAATAACATGGAAACATGTTATACAAGGCAACAAGATATAGATTCTCAAAGTCTTCAACTTGAAATCCAAAATATGAAAACAACAACTGTGGGTCATGCCACCTAACGTCTATGTTCAAAATGAATCTATAAGGTCATTCTTAAACTACATTTGAATATCAAAACACAAATTATGATATCGATGCAATTTAACCAACAATGGAACTTCCAATACAACGCATGAAGCATGCTTTCACAAAGCTACATCTTAAGCTCAAAATAGGAAATCAAATAAGGAACAACAAGTTACGATATCATCTAGTTATCAACTTGAAATGAAATACGAAATCAAACAAAGTGGATACTCGGACGTCACGCCAGATCAGACCGACAACATAGTTACTTTAGGGTTACTAGCCCATGGGTAACCTCCCTATGTATGTACTAGACTATATAGAGGGACAATCCCCCGTACTAGAACCAAGTCCTAGCCGTAGCCAAACAACGACATCCCCAAGTTTCCAAAATCAATAAATTGTGCAACAACGTATATATATCAACATATATATACAAGATATCAACTATTTACCAAGCACAATCCAAATTTTGGAAACTTATACAATACATGCTCAAAATTCACGACGACTATGGCATGTAAGATGTCAAATACAAAGTGTGCAATTTCTTACACATAGCAACAATATATTCAATAAGGAAAAAC
The DNA here is from genome assembly GCF_030987335.1 of Cornus florida. Lineage (NCBI taxonomy): Eukaryota > Viridiplantae > Streptophyta > Magnoliopsida > Cornales > Cornaceae > Cornus > Cornus florida. The sequence continues at coordinate 16,606,899 of NW_026775571.1, read as the reverse complement.
ATATTCTCATGAATACAAAAGTAACAACTATGTTATCCAATGCTCAAAAGTAATCTAGTGAACATACATCAAATCCAAATCCATGATTTAAATATAGAAACAACTTCCAAAATGTAATTAAATCCATGGAGTAATAAAGTAGAATTTAATTAAACATAAATAGTTAAATTCTCTAAATTCTAAGTTAATCCAAATAACCTCAATTTAATATATATTGAAAGACATGTCATGGTCATCATATATATAACATCAAATGACAAGTTAAGTGATTAAAACACTTAAAACAAAATTAATCAAGCTAATTAATTAATTTCCTCTAGATTTTTAAACAATTCCAAATACCCTCAATTTAATCTATGTTAGAGAACATGCCAATGCCTATTTAAATACCACATTACAACTTGATTTAATACTTGATACAACCATGTAAATTAAACTTTCACTAAACGTAAATATTAAATAAAAGTTGTAATTCTTAATCAAATGATCCAAATTTATATATGTTAACCAATATATCTAAGCATAATTTCCTAGCATGTTACAATTCAAATCAAAGTTATACATCATCATAAATTTTAAATGTTATAAAAAGAAATAAAAATTACTAACTTTCTAGATTTGATACAAGGCATACATATATGTTGTATAATCATAACAAACACACAATACAACACACAAATAATCCTAAAACATTCCCTACCTCAATTGGAATGAAAATCCCAATTACCACCGAAATGAAATCGCCCCAAATTTTCGGTCCGCAAAACAGATTTTTCAGCTTGCTACCTTCAACTTGTAAAATTCATAAAAAAATTCAATTCTAACCCAAATTGAATGAATCCAAAGCCCAATAAAAGCTTAAACACTATAATTTGACAATATTAATTTAGTTTAACAAAATATTTTCCCAATTGAAACAGTTTTGCCCCACAACTTTGAAACAGTTTCTGCCCAGAAAACACATTTTCAGCCTGTAGCTTCCAACTTTGAAAATTCATGAAAAATTCATTTGACATCCAAATTGGGCAAAAATAATTTATTTTGGAAGTAAACATATGAGAGTGTAAAACTGGAAATTTAAGCTATGATCCAATGTCAAAAGGTTAGTGAAATAAATCATCTAAAAATATATTTTCCAGCTACAATAAAAACATGGATAGCAGATAGTTTCAGATTTTTAAAAAAATTTAGAAATATTCTAAAATAGTAAAATAATTCTGTCAAGGCAATTGAAGCACCACAGCTCCATATAAAAAATTCATTTCCGGACTGAAAAGGAAAAGCTTCAAATTTCCAGCAACTAGCTTGCAACTTCAAAAATTCATAACTAATTCATTTTAAATCCAAATTACATGAAACCAAAACTAAATGAAAGCTAATTGAGTTTATTTTCATATTATATATTTAATTTGACAAGATTAATTTCAAGTTAAAATAGTTTAAGGGCAAAATACAAGTTCTTCTCTTCCGTGCAAGTAAAACACTCAATAATGACATAAAAATACTTCAAAATAATAGATCAATACCTCACTAGAGAGTTGAATCTCTAGATACCAAAGCAAAACTAGGAGTTAGGCTAGATCCTTCAAGGGTTTTGAAGAGGAGGATGAGGGGAACAAAAAGTATTCCAAGTTCAAAGTTCTAAGGTGAGTGAAAGGGCACCAAAAATGAAGTCAAAGCTACTAGTCAAGCTTTTCTCCTATGGTGGCTTCCTTAGGGTTCTTGAGAGGAAAGTGATGAATGAATTAAAATGTGTAAACCGTAAGCTAAATTGGTGGGCTTCTCCACTCACTAGGTGCTCTTGCACTACCTCTCACACACACACTAATGCAAGACTAAAGGTGAGTCCCACACTTGTCATGAATCCAAATAAGCTTCCAAGATTAAATATTAACCCTACACTTGTCAACCATCCATGCCAACAAGTGCACCAATCCTAGGACAACAAGTGGGTGAATCTCCAACCTCCATGTGTCATGAGATTAAGCCTCAAAGTGGTTCCACCACAAAATCAACAAGTGGCACTATAGGAATGTGACACTTGTCACATTTTTTGAAAATTGCAAAAAGGTCCTTTTTGAAAATATCTTCCAATTTAATTTGCAAAATGGTCCCTAAGACAAAAAATAATTACTTTACTTAATTACCTAAAAACCCCTCAAGTTATGGATAATTGCAAAAAGTCTTATTTTCATGGCTTTTATAAAGAAAGTAAGTATTTAATATGCATTTCTACAAAAGTAAAAATGTAGATGTCATGGAATTTAAATATCATGAACGTATGTAAAACGGGAATCAAATCCGAGTACAAAAAATGAGGTTATGGAAGTAAAAGTGAAAAATGAGAAGATGACGAAATAAGGAAAAGATGAAAAATGAATAGTGTCAAAAAACGAAAAAATGTAGAAATGATTCGGTCGTCAAAGGAAGTTGTCAATCCAAAGGAAAGAGTCTCAAAAACCATTTTTGAGCACTCGAGACGACACTAAGAGGCGGGAAATCGAACCCGAAAAGGAAAAGATAATGAAAAAAAATTTATCCACAAAATTTGAAGAAAAAGGGAAAAGGAAGAAAATGACCAGGTCATTACAACCTTCCCACCTTAAAGGGATTTCATCCCCGAAATCCAGTCCCAATAAAACAAAAGGTAAAACTAGGATAACTACGGAGTACATCTCCGAGTACCCCAAACAACATGCAACGAAAACAACCCCAAGGCTGAAAGACAATACTCAAGCCAAGACATTTGCACCCACGTGCTTATGACTGGACAACCTCTCAAAAGAAAAATGACCACACGGCCACATGACAAGTCAAAGGTCACTCACAGAACCCAACGCCAGACAAAGGAATGGAAGACAACAACCGTAAGCATTTCTCCTGATGAACCATTATACCGATCCAAAAACAACCCAAAAAGAACTCTAAGATCATCACAGATCAAATCAAAGTACAAAACAAGGACAACGTGGCAGTACGAATAGCTACCAGAATCCGCCCACACTTACTCGTCACTAAGGTAGCATGACAGTATAAGGCACTAATTCATAACCTGCCCCCCACTAGGTCTACCCATGAAACCTCTCGATACAAATGACATCAATGTCGTGAATCATCATTACCAAAAGCACTACGGGAACAAGGCATCTTGTGAGAGTTGGGGTAGCTAATCCCAAAACTCTGACAACAATGTCACAGGCACTGCTAAGCTTAAGGTCCTAAGTCCTCAACTCCACAAAATACTCCTGTTAACAGCCTAAATCACGAATCCAAAGCCTAACAAACAAAACATCATCTCCGAAATCCTAGATATCATCCTAAAACAGATCAACTACGAAACCACACCGAAATCAAACATCGGATCACAATCCCTACTACGGGTGACCATATCCTCGAAATACAAGTCCACTAAGTGGTACACACATCAAGTCCTGACAACCAAAGTCACAAAATGAATCTCTCAAAACCATGCTTGGCATCACCAAGCTAAATCAAAATCCTTTAATTTCAATTCACAATCAATCACTAGAACTACAATTCCTTAAAACTTTGCCTAGCCATAACCAGGACGAGAAAACTCCACAAGCAAGCCATATCCAACAACGATCCTCCAAAACTCCTCCTAAGAGTCAACCACATCCAGGCCTCCAAAACTGGAACAAGTCTCCAAAAGACATTCTCAAAAGAGCATCGAGTTCACCTCACGAATCAAATAATCCTCAAAGATATGGACATAAGTCTCCGTAAAATGATCTCACACCAATCAACTCACTTGAGCACCACAACCATCAACAACCACGGCAGGAACTCCCCAAGGGAAGATACGAAAGAAAGGGGACCACCAGTCCTAAAAAGGACAACACCACGACTCCATCTCTAAAATGAAAGACAACAAAGTCAACGACTTCACCCCCTACATGGAAGTAAGTCGACCAAAATCTATCAAATCCTCACCAAGGACTCAAGACAACAACGATGATCCTCATAGACCCACCAACCCCAAAATAATGCACAACACAACAGAGGGAAGAGATTCACTCCTTGTGAAGTCCCTAACACTAACCAGCACAAAACCATTGTGGAAACCCACATACAGACTACGTGCGACCAAGGGAAACGAATGGGAAAACCAAACCTGAAAGTCATGCATATGAAAAAGAATGCAACTACCAGAAAAAAAATCTATTTACATAGATGAAAATCAAAAGCACATGCTGCATGTCTCCACATAAACACAAAAGCATGTCATTAAAGCGTAGTAACAACATGGCATCTCGAAGCATATAAGAAAGACATGCTATTGCCACATAATAAGAACGCAAAAGTGGATAGACCTCCACCTACTCATGCATCACAATATCATAAATCATACTACTAACATGGTAGTAAATAAAACTGCAGAAAATAAAAGTGATGCAACAACGAACCCTATGGACATCGTGTCCTAGAGTGCCTAGGTAAAAAGGAAGGACCAGTCCTAGCCATAGACTAACTTTAAAAACTAATGCAACAACAACCTGTCTCAAAACAAACGTGAGCCCTTACCACAATGGTAAGACTCTTACAATCCATCTCTGAATCTAAGGGTGACACTACAAGTGACACTAACAATGCAATGCTCTCTCTACCCGAAGTATCTATCAATCTACTTGACCCCAAAAGGGTCATCGTGCAGGGAGAACTCAAAAGAAATGGCAACTCTAGCCGTACAATCAGACAACCAAATTGATCATTACGACTGATCCCCAAAACAACCATCATCATTATCGATTAAAAGGACTACACCTGTCGGAACAAAACCCAACGCTGATTCCATCCGAACTGCATTCGTAGCTTGCCAGTACGGTAGCATGACAGTGCCATGCACCCGCCCACAACGTACCCGCCTACGAAAATTGCAATCTCAGAGGAACCTTCCAAAACAACCAAGGAACCCAAAAGGTCCAAAACCTAACCATGGCCTAAAATCAACAAATCCAGTACTACAGTTGTGCCTAATGGCTCACCCCACAAGAGCCTAAACAAAAGGTGTCTCTCCACCTACCTCAAAACCAACTCTAGGTCAACAACAACCTAAACTACAATACAACCGTGACTACAATCACCATCAACCTCAACTTGAGCCTCAATGACCAATCTCGTGTCATGCCAAATATACAACACAGTTATGCATATACAAATCTGATCTAGAATACATCATATGTCATGCTCTTTACATAATAATTAAATCATGCTAAACAAACGGCATACCACATGTAGCACGTAAGCACATAAACATGTTTTCAAACCAAAACATATTATCATAAAGCATATAAACACATAGAGCATGGCAACATAAGCATGATATGCACTCAAAACCCGTCGTCCAAGGTATTCAAACCTAGGAGCTCTGATACCACCTGTAACGACCCAGATTTCTCAACCCGGTGCTTTAGTGATGAACCGGAAGTTGACCAGATAACGGACCCGAAATGCGGAAGCGAAAGAAGCCAAAGGACCTCAAGAGATGTACGTCATCCCTAAGGCCCCAAAATGACTCTTTATGAAGCCACAGAACTCAAATGAGTGAAGCAAATGAAGCAAGAATGTTTAACCCGAAAAGAGATGAACAAAGGGCAAAATGGTCATTTCTCACTAAAAAGGGTGCCACCATGCACACCATTGGAAGGACAACGAAAAATGAACAAAATTAGACTCAAGAATCGTCTGATTCTGAGTCCGGGCAGAAAAGATATGAAATTCCAACACCCGATGCGAAAGTTATGAAGCAATGACTTAACATTTTCCAATATTTTCATAATAAACTTTGAAAACAAAAGTGCATAGAAAATAAGATACATGTCATTGGCCTCCGGCCTCATCTCATACATGTTAAATACATTGAAAAGAGTGCACTTACGTACACTTTACATAGACGAATCAACAAATACAAGTTTAAACAAATAGGGCTATAGAGAGGCATCTTATGCTAACACTTGCATAAAATAGAAACTTAGAAAAACTATAAGTCATCCAAGGAGCAATGGAATCTTCAAATCCTGAGTCCTGTACCTGAAATATGCCCCAGTAACGTAGGGGTGAGTAACATAAAGCTACTCGTAGGAGATGAGCATGCATCGACCTCGCATTTTACAATTTTATCACCTTATGGTGAAACATGTTAAAGGAGCTTATGCCACCTAACGTCTATGTCAAGATGAGACCCAGGGAGCATCCTAAGCTACCTAGATCATTTATATCATAATCACATTGTTCATACAATTCAAACAACATGGAAACATGTTATACAAGGCAACAAGATATAGATTCTCAAAGTCAACAACTTGAAGTCCAAAATACGAAAACAACAACTGTGGGTCATGCCACCTAACGTCTATGTTCAAAATGAATCTATAAGGTCATTCCTAAACTACATTTGAATATCAAAACACAAATTATGATATCGATGCAATTTAACCAACAATGGAACTTCCAATACAACGCATCTTAAGCTCAAAATAGGAAATCAAATAAGAAACAACAAGTTACGATATCATCTAGTTATCAACTTGAAATGAAATATGAAATCAAATAAAGTGGATACTTGGACGTCACGCAAGATCAGACCCACAACATAGTTACTTTAGGGTTACTAGCCTATGGGTAACATCCCTATGTGCGTACTAGATTATATAGAGGGATAATCCCCCGTACTAAAACCAAGTCCTAGCCGTAGCCAAACAACGACATCCCCAAGTTTCCAAAATCAACAAATTGTGCAACAATGTATATATATCAACATGTATATACAATATATCAACTATTTACCAAGCACAATCCAAATTTTGGAAACTTATACAATACATGCTCAAAATTCACAACTACTATGGCATGTAAGATGTCTAATACAATGTGTGCAATTTCTTACACATAGCAACAATATATTCAATAAGGAAAAATATATTCTCATGAATATAAAAGTAACAACTATGTTATCCAATGCTCAAAAGTAATCAAGTGAACATATATCAAATCCAAATCCATGATTTAAATATAGAAACAATTTCCAAAATGCAATTAAATCCATGGAGTAATAAAGTAGAATTTAATTAAACATAAATAGTTAAATTCTCTAAATTCTAAGTTAATCCAAATAACCTCAATTTAATATATATTGAAAGACATGTCATGGTCATCATATATATAACATCAAATGACAAGTTAAGTGATTAAAACACTTAAAACAAAATTAATCAAGCTAATTAATTAATTTCCTCTAGATTTTTAAACAATTCTAAATGCCCTCAATTTAATCTATGTTAGAGAACATGCCAAGGCCTATTTAAATACCACATTACAACTTGATTTAATGCTTGATACAACCATGTGAATTAAACTTTCAGTAAAGGTAAATATTAAATAAAAGTTGTAATTCTTAATTAAATGATCCAAATTTAATATATGTTAACCAACATATCTAAGCATAATTTTCTAGCATGTTACAATTCAAATCAAAGTTATACATCATCATAAGTTTTAAATGTTATACAAAGAAAATAAAAATTACTAACTTTCTAGATTTGATACAAGGCATACATATATGTTGTATAATCATGGCAAACACACAATACAACACACAAATAATCCTAAAACATTCCCTACCTCAATTGGAATGAAAATCCCAATTACCACCGAAATGAAATCGCCCCAAATTTTCGGTCCGCAAAACAGATTTTTCAGCTTGCTACCTTCAATTTGTAAAATTCATAAAAAAATTCAATTCTAACCCAAATTGAATGAATACAAAGTCCAATAAAAGCTTAAACACTATAATTTGATAATATCAATTTAGTTTAACAAAATATTTTCCCAATTGAAACAGTTTTGCCCCACAACTTTGAAACAATTTCTGCCCAGAAAACACACTTTCAGCCTGTAGCTTCCAACTTTGAAAATTCATGAAAAATTCATTTGACATCCAAATTGGGCAAAATTAATTTATTTTTGAAGTAAACATATGAGAGTGTAAAACTGGAAATTTAAGCCTAATCCAATATCAAAAGGTTAGTGAAATAAATCATCTAAAAATTAGTTTTCCAGCTACAATAAAAACATGGATAGCAGATAGTTTCGGATTTTTAAAAAAATTTAGAAATATTCTAAAATCGTAAAAAAATTCTGAGTAGTGTAAAACCCATGGAGGAAGTTGCAGTAAAAATTTCAAGACAATTGAAGCACTACAGCTCCATATAAAAAATTCATTTCCGGACTGAAAAGGAAAAGCTTCAAATTTCCAGCAACTAGCTTGCAACTTCAAAAATTCATAACTAATTCATTTTAAATCCAAATTACGTGAAACAAAAACTAAATGAAAGCTAATTGAGTATATTTTCATATTCTATATTTAATTTGACAAGATTAATTTCAAGTTAAAACAGTTTAAGGGCAAAATACAAGTCCTTCTCTTCCGTGCAAGTAAAACACTCAATAATGACATAAAAATACTTCAAAATAATAGATCAATACCTCACTAGATAATTGAATCTCTAGATACCAAAGCAAAACTAGGAGTTAGGCTAGATCCTTCAAGGGTTTTGAAGAGGAGGATGAGGGGAACAAAAAGTATTCTAAGTTCAAAGTTCTAAGGTGAGTGAAAGGGCACCAAAAATGAAGTCAAAGCTACTAGTCAAGCTTTTCTCCAATGGTGGCTTCCTTAGGGTTCTTGAGAGGAAAGTGATGAATGAATTAAAATGTGTAAACCCTAAGCTAAATTGGTGGGCTTCTCCACTCACTAGGTGCTCTTGCACTACCTCTCACACACACACTAATGCAAGACTAAAGGTGAGTCCTACACCTGTCATGAATCAAAGTAAGCTTCCAAGATTAAATATTAACCCTACACTTGTCAACCATCCATGCCAACAAGTGCACCAATCTTAGGACAACAAGTGGGTGAATCTCCAACCTCCATGTGTCATGAGATTAAGCCTCCAAGTGGTTCCACCACAAAATCAACAAGTGGCACCATAGGAATGTGACACTTGTCACATTTTTGAAAATTGTAAAAAGGTCCTTTTTGAAAATATCTTCCAATTTAATTTGCAAAATGGTCTCTAAGACAAAAAATAATTACTTTACTTAATTACCCAAAAACCCCTCAAGTTATGGATAATTGCAAAAAGTTTTGTTTTCTTGGCTTTTACAAAAAAAGTAAGCATTTAATATGCATTTCTACAAAAATAAACATGTAGATGTCATGGAATTTAAATATCATGAACGTATGCAAAACAGGAATCAAATTCGAGCACAAAAAATGAGGTTATGCAAGTAAAAGTGAAAAACGAGAAGATGAAATAAGGAAAATACGAAAAATGAATAGTGTCAAAAAACAAAAAAATGTGGAATTGACTCGGTCGTCAAAGGAAGTTATCAATCAAAAGGAAAGAATCTCATAAACCATTTCCGAGCACTTAAGACGACACTAAGAGGCGGGAAATCGAACCCGAAAAGGAAAAGATAATGAAAAAAAAATTTATCCGCAAAATTTGAAGAAAAAGGGAAAAGGAAGAAAATGACCGGGTCATTATAATAATCATTATACAATTTGTTCCTCTTTATAACAATATCATTCAACAAGAAGAACATAGTCTCACAAGTATGATATATATTTAAAATCATAATTTAAACTTGTAATCAACATAGGATTCATACTCCTTCACTAACACAACAAGGATATAAATTAATTAATTAAGACAACTAATTTCTCTAGATTTCATTTCTCATCCAAACCTGCTCAATTTAATATATGTTGTAGTACCTATCGTGGTCATTACATAAATAACTTCAAAACTTAATTTAAATCATAAGAACATAATATTGAAAATTAATTAAATTAATTAACTAATTCCTCTATATTTCAAAACAACCCTACATGGCTTCAAATTAACATAAGGTATGAATCAAGTCATGGCCCTTCCAAAAATCATGTCTTAGCTTAATTTCATGCAAGGTATCATTGACTATCAATTTAAAGATTTAGATTAGAGACATGTATTCCATTTGTGTCAAGATATTAAAACATATAAAACCTCAAAGACATAACTTAGAACGCCCCCTACCTCACAAGAGGATTGTTCATCATGAATCTAAAGAAAGCAAAAGAATTTCAAGTTTTCCTCCTAGGATTATGAAGAGGAAGATGAGGCAAGGCTTTTGTATTCCAAGCTCAATGATCTAAGGTGAGTGGAGGGTGGTTAAAAATGAAGTCAAAGCCTTGAACCAAGTTTGTCTTCAATAGTGGCTAGGTTAGGGTTCTTGAGAGGAAAGAGATGAAATGAAAAATGAAATGAAAACCCTAAGTTAAATTTGGTGGGATTCTCCACTCACTATGTGCTCTTGCACTACCTCTCACACACACACTTGCAAGACTAAAGGTGAGTCCTACACTTGTCATGAATCTAAGTAAGCTTCCTAGATTAAATCCTAAGCCTACACTTGTCAACCATCTAAGCCAACAAGTGGTCCAATCCTAGGCCAACAAATGGGTGAATCTCCACACTCCATATGTCACAAGATTATGCCTCCAAGTCTCCCTCACCTTAATGCCAACATGTGGTACCATGAGAATGTGACACTTGTTATATTTTCTGTAAATTGCAAAAAGGTGCTTTTTGAAAACATCCTCCAAATTAAATTACAAAAAGGTTCCTAAGATGAAAAATAATTACTTTGCATAATTACACTAAAACCCCAAAAGTTTAAGAAAATTACCAAAAGTTATGCTTCCATGTCCTTTACAAGAAAAGTAAACATTTAGCATGCTTTTATACAATAGTAAAAATGTCGATATCATAAAAATTAAATATCATGGATGCATGCAAAGTCGGAATCAAATCCGAGCACAAAAAGTGAGTTTATGCAACGAAAACAATAAACGGGGAAAGACAAAACAGGGAAAAAGACAAAAATGGAAAAAAAAAAAAAAAAAAAGAAAATTGCCGAAAAAAAGAAAAGAGGGAAAATACCGAGTCTTTACAACCTCCCCACCTTAAAGGAATTTCGTCCCCGAAATCAAGCCGTACCTGAAAGAGAACAAATGAGGATACCGGGAGTGAACCTCCTGCTCGAGCTTCTAGGTAGCCTTCTCAATGCTGTGGTGTCTCCACAAGACCTTGACCAATGGAATGGTCTTGGTCCGCAAGACCTGTTCCCGTGAATTAAGAATCTGAACCAGACCTTCTTCGTAGGTCACATCCTCATCAACAATCATATCAGTCCACCGCAGAACATGCGATGGGTCCGGTTCGTACTTCTTCAGCATAGAGACATGAAAGACGTCGTGAACCCTATCCAAGTCTGGCGGCAATACCAAATGATAAGTAACCTCACCGACGCGCTCCAATATCTCAAATGATCCAATGAATCTAGGAGACAACTTGCCAGTCTATCGAAATTTCAAAAGCCCCTTGCGTGGAAAAATCTTAAGAAAGACATGGTCCCCTACCTCAAAAGACAAGGATCTCCACCCCTGTTAGCGTAACTCTTCTGTTTGCTCTATGCGGTAGCCAACCGCTGCCGAATCAACTTGATTTTCTCTATAGTCTTAATGACAATGTCAGGACCCAAGGCAATGGTGTCACCGACCTCGGTCCAATAAACTGGAGATCTGCAAGGTCTACCATACAACGCCTCAAAAGGTGCCATGCCAATACTGGCCTGGTAACTGTTATTGTAGGCAAACTCAACTAAAGGCAAGTAGTCCTCCCAACTACCCCCGAAATCTAAGATGCAAGCCCGTAACATATCCTCCAATATCTAAATGGTACGTTCCGACTGACCATCAGTCTGAGGATGGAATGCCGTGCTGAAATGAAGCCCTGTATCAAGAGCCTCCTGAAAGCCCTGCCAAAAGTGAGATGTGAACCGTGGATCCCTATCCGAAACAATGGATATAGGAACCCCGTGAAGCCGGACAATCTGCCTCACATATAGTCCACTCAGTCTCTCTGTACTATCAGTCACTGCCATGGACAAGAAGTGGGCTATCTTAGTCAACCTATTAACTATGACCCAAATGGCATCATTCCCTACTTGAGACCTCAGAAGTCCCGTTACGAAATCCATAGTGATATGCTCCCATTTCCACTCAGCTACTGGTAATGGTTGCAACAATCTTGCCGGTTGCTGATGTTCTGCCTTCATTTACTGACAAGTAAGGCATCGAGCCATAAACTGTGAAACATCCCGTTTCATGCCCTGCCACTAAAACTGTCGCCGCAGATTGTGATATATCTTCGTATCACCAGGATGAACTATGAGTCGAGAGTGGTGAAAATCTCAAAGAACGTCTTCATGACAAGACAAGGGAACAAACATCATGCCCTTGTACCTGAGACCACCGTCTGAATGTAAGGTCTAACCCTCTATATTCTCGCCGCCTGAAATCCGAACATGGATGGCCTTCATCTCCCCATCCTCCAACTGTGCATCAATAACTCTGCTAATAAGGGCCGGTTGAGCCACAAGGCTAAACAAAATAGCTGGTGAAACATCCTTATAAGACTGTAAACCAATATCTGCAAGCTCTTCTAGCATCTTCCATCTGTGAATGGAAATATTAGTAAGAGTCCCCCGTGACTTCTTAGTCAATGCATCGGCTACCATATTGGCCTTACCCAGATGGTACTGTAACTCAAAGTCATAGTTCTCTATGAACTCAACCCATCTGCACTGTCTCAAGTTCAAATCCTTCTGAGAGAAGAGATACTTAAGCCTCTTGTGGTCAGAGAAAACCTCAAACTTCTCCCCATACAAATAGTGTCTCTACCTTTTTAGGGCAAAGATAACTGCTGCTAACTCCAAATCATGTGTCGGATAGTTCAACTCGTGAGTCTTTAACTGTCGAGACCCATAAGCAACCACCTGCCCTGTCTGTATCAAGATACAACCCAAACTTTCCAGCGAAGCATCACAAAAGATCATATAACCTAAACCACATTCAGGGATGATCAAGACTAGAGCCGATGTCAACCTAACCTTCAACTCCTGAAAAGCAAACTCACATGCCTCATTCTATACGAACTTGAGCCCCTTGCGGGTAAGTCGAGTCATAGGTGCTGCTAAACGAGAGAAATCCCGAACAAATCTCCGGTAGTAGCCGGCTAGGCCAAGGAAACTTTAAATCTCAAACATTATCTTTGGACGCTCCCAATCCATCACCGACTCAATCTTCGTCGGATCCACTGCAACACCGCCCCTTGATATAACATGTCCAAGGAACTTCACTTTCGGTAGCCAAAATTCGCATTTCTCGAACTTGGCGTACAACCGATTATCCCTAAGGATCTGCAACGCTGTCCTCAAATGATACTCATGCTCCTCCACCGAAGCTGAGTATACGAGAATGTCATCAACAAAGACCACAATGAACTGATCAAGATGGTCATTGAATACATGATTCATCAAGGCCATAAAAGCTACTGGAGCATTGGTTTAACAAAATGGCATCACCAGAAACTCGTAATGGCCATATCGTGTGCAAAAACTGGTATTTGATACATCCTCATCCTTAACCCTCAACTAATAGTAACCTGATCTCAAATCAATCTTTGAAAAACAAGTGGCTCCTTTCAACTGATCAAACAAGTCATCAATCTTAGGCAAAGGATACCTGTTCTTGATCGTAACGTGATTCAGCTTGCGATAATCGATGCAAAGTCTCAAAGACCCATCCTTCTTCTTCGCAAAAAGAACCGGTGCTCCCCAGGGTGAAGCACTAGGACGTATAAAGCCCTTAGCTTTTAAATCATCCAATTGAGCTTTCAGCTCATCCAACTCTTCCAATGCCATGTGGTACGATGCCAAAGAGATTGGCGCAGTATCGGGAATGACATCGATGGCAAAGACAACTTCTCGAAGAGGAGGAAGTTCCGACAACTCCTCTGGAAAAACATCCAGAAACTCCACGACAACTACTGGATAAACACGACCCGAACTGTTGGCCTCCTCAGCCAATAGTGTGACGGCCCAAGGTTTTTCAACCTTGTGCGTTAGTGATGAACCGAAAGATGACCCGATAACGGATCCGAATTGCGGAAGCAAAAGATAAACAACATCCCTAGGGACACAACATGTCTCTAGGACACCAAAGAGACCCTCAATGAGATCATAGAACCCAAAGAAAACAAATGTGAAAACAAGACTTCAAAAATGGACAAAAGGAACCCAAGGGTAAAATGGTCATTTCTATCCTAAAAGTGAGTACTACCAAGCACACCGTTGGAAATACAATGAAAAATTAATGAATTTAGACTCAAGAATCACTTGATTCAGAGTCCGGACGGCAAAGATATCAAATCTTGAAGTCGAAGGAAGAAAAGCCCTATCCCGGTTCGAGCTAAAAACTGACACCCCTCCACTAAAACTGGAATAACTTGAGCTAACAAATGAATCTGAAACTCTAATTGGTACCATTGGAAAGGTTATTTCGATGTGGTCAATTTACACTCAAGAACGGACCAATTTGGAGTTAAAACGAGGAAGATATGACAATTTGAAGTTGGAGGTACAGTGCTGAACCAAGACACAAAAACTCTCTGTGAACAGTACTTCGAGCGCTCGAACTTAGGCCTTTGAGCGCTCAAACAGTACCTTCCTGAGGCCAAACCTTTCTACCCAAACTTTGAGTGCTCAAACTCCCATTTAGAGCGCTCGAACTCCTATAGCTGCACCTAAAATGCGACCTTGAAATGCCATTTTGAGGACTTTTTGGGACTTTTTTGGAAAAAAGTTGGGAAGTAACCCCCCTTCAAATCATGTTTTCTGGTTAACCATGTCAAGACCAACATTTTTTTCTCAATTAAAATACCAAAAATTCCCTTGAGGTCTCATTTAGCAAAAATATGTAAATGAATGCTACTCTAAGTGTTCATTTCTTCAAGAATGGTGTTGTGTGCCAAAGTGAACATGCACACATATGTAAAATGAGAAAATGCATGTGTTCCAGTAGCTCATGGTCACATAACATGTCATATACAAAATACAACCTGTCAAACCTCGAATTCTCATCATTTCATAAGACAACTATGGGATTAAACTAGCATACATGTGATATAAATGTACATGGCACTTGGCCTCATGTTATGCTTACAAAATAAACATCTTCAAGTGTTCTTAGATATATATTACACATCAAGGAAGCCATTTTAGCTTCTACAATACCATACATCCATGGTATACAAAATTAACATCCAAAAAGGAAGGCATGCTAAACAAGTGCATGTCAATATACAAAAATGCTTCAAATAACTCAAAATCTTCTAAGGATGATGAGCATCCAAGAACATGGTCTCTTTACCTAAAAAATAACCCAAACCACTAGGGTGAGTAATCAAGTTACTCGTAGGAGAAGCATATGCGTATACCCTAAAGTTTCAATATCATTGCAAGATTAATATAGACGAATACAAGGGAGCATTCCACTTAACGTCTATGTTCAAGGTGTTCTAAGGGATCTTCTTAAGCTAACTTAAATGTTTCTTAGCAACACAATATCAAAATGGATGTACTTAATAACATCAAACCGCATATAACAAAATTTACAAGTTACAAATAGTATTGATTGTCAACTTGGAAATGAATGCGAAATAATAAAAAAAAAGTAGAATCCTTGGACACCTAAGCTCAGAATTCTGCCGAGACCTCAACGGTTATTCTAGGCATTAACCCGCAGGGAAGACCACCCTAAGTGCGCACTATCTCGATTGGGGAGAACTCATACCTCCCACACTAGAGCCAAACTCTAGCCATGTTACTAGTAACCATGTCCCAAGAGAATCCAAAGTATATATCAAGTTCAAAACTTATATATAGATAACAAGGCATATAAACCACCTTCCATGCACAAGTACTTTGAAACCATACAAACCATGTCTTAGGGTTCCAAGTCTAGAATGACATGATAGATGACAAGTTCTTAACATGATATTATGCACAAAACAATATCATTAACTTATCAATTTAAGCATGCCTCAACAATAAGCCATATATACTAAATGTTTGCATTTTAGCAAATAACTTCTAAAACAACCATGATTATCAAAAGTAATACACTAGAATGTAGGATTTCCATCACAATAGCATAGTAATTCAAATCATTAAGAATTCTATACAACTTCAACAATCCTACTCAAGATATATACACAACATACAAGCTTGATTAGTGAAATCCTAAGTCAATCATAAGGATTTCCTATAGTATGCAATACTACAATTCTAAAAGCATGTATACAATATATATTAAACCCCAAAGGATTTCAAAACACTTAGAACATAAACATACTACCACCCCTACCTCAATAGAGAATTGTATCTCTATAATCCAAGCAACCAAGCACTAAATGGAAAATAAGCTTAGGGTTAATGAAGAGGAGAATGAGAGGAAACTTTTACTAGTTAAGGTTCTTAGTCTAAGATGAATGAAAGGGCACCAAAATTGAAGAAGAAAGCTATTAACCAAGCTTTTCTCCAATGGTGGCTAGGTTAGAACTTTGAACAACTAAGGGAAATGAAGAGGATAAGTGAAAAATGGTGAGTAGAAGGGCTAGAGATCCTCCACTCACTATGTGCTCTTACACTACCTCTCACACACACACAATGCAAGACTAGATCATGGCCTTACACTTGTCACAAATCCAATGCCTCTTCCAAGACTTAATCCTAAGCTTACACTTGTCAACAATCCAATGCCTCTTCCAAGACTTAATCCTAAGCTTACACTTGTCAACAATCCAATGGTTACATGTACACCAATCTAAGGCCAACACATGGATGAATCTCCACCCACCAAATGTCAAAAGATTATGGTGCCAAGTCTCTTCACCTAAATGCCAACAAATGGCTCCATGAGAGTGTGACACTTGTCACACTATCCAAAAATTACAAAATGGTCCTTTTTCAAAATATCTTCTAAAATAAATTGCAAAAAGGTCCCTCAAACGAAAAATAATAATTTTGCATAATTACACTAAAATCCCAAAAGTTATGTATAATTACACTAAAGTAAGCATTCATGCCCTTTATGAAAATAAAAGCAACTAGCATGCTTTTCAATAAAAGTGAAAATACCAATGTCATGAAAATCAAGTATCATGAATGCATGCAAAACCGGAATCAAATCCGAACACCCGAAGTGAGGTTAAGCGAGGAAAGACGATAAACGAGTAAAATACGAAAAAAAAGAAAATCACGAAAAATGAAAAAGGTGGAAAAAGTCCGGGTCATTACAACCTACCCTCCTTAAAAGGATTTCGTCCCCGAAATTGAGCCGTACCTGAAAGAGAGAACAAATGGGGATACCGAGAGCGAATCTCCTGCTCGAGCTCCCAGGTAGCCTCCTCAACACCATGATGTCTCCACAAAAGTTTAACCAATGGGATGGTCTTGGTCCTTAAAATATGCTCCCGTGAATCAAGAATCTAGACTGGATACTCCTCGTAGGTCACATCCTCATCAACAACAACATCAGTCCACCGTAAGACATGCGATGGATCCGGCTCATACTTCCTCAACATAGATACATGAAAGACGTCATGAACTCTATCCAATTCTGGCGGTAATGCCAAACGATAAGCAACTTCACCAATGCGCTCCAAAATCTGAAATGGTCCTATGAACCTAGGAGACAACTTGTCCATCTGTCAAAATCTCAGAAGTCCCTTCTGTGGAGAAATCTTGAGAAAGACGTGGTCCCCTACCTTAAAAGACAGGGATCTCCTCCTCTTATCAGCAAAACACTTCTGTCTGCTTTGAGCTGTAGCCAACCGTTTACGAATCAACTTGATCTTCTCTATAGTCTCAATGACAATGTCGGGACCCAAGGCGACTGTATCACCTACCTCGGTCCAATAAACTGGAGATCTGCAAGGTTTGCCATACAACGCCTCAAAAGGTGCCATGCCAATACTGGTCTGGTAACTGTTGTTGTAGGCAAACTCAACCAAGGGTAAGTAATCCTCCCAACTACCCCCAAAATCTAAAATGCAAGCCCGTAGCATATCCTCCAATATCTGAATGGTACGCTCTGACTGACCATCAGTCTGAGGATAGAATGCCGTGCTAAAGTGAAGCCCTGTGTCAAGAGCCTCTTGAAAACTCTGCCAAAAGTGAGACATGAACCTGGGATACCTATCCGAAACAATGGATACTGGAACCCCGTGAAGCCTGACAATCTGCCCCATATATAGTCCACTAAGTCTCTCTGCATCGTCCGTCACTACGATAGGCAGAAAATGAGCCGTCTTAGTCAATCTATCAACAATGACCCAAACGGCATCATTCCCTACCTTGGATCTCGGAAGTCCCGTCACGAAATCCATAGTGATGTGCTCCCACTTCCACTCTACCACTGGTAGTAGTTGCAACAAACCTGCCGATCTCTGATGCTCCACCTTCACTTGCTGACAAGTAAGGCATTTAGCCACGAACTGAGAAACATCCCATTTCATACCCTTCCACCAAAACTGTCTCCGCAAATTGTGATACATCTTCGTACGACCTGGATGAATTGCAAGTCGAGAATGGTGAAAATCCCGAAGAACATCATCACGACAAGACAAAGGGACAAACATCCTCCCCCTGTACCTGAGACCACTGTCTGAATGCAAGGTCCAACCCTCTACATTCCCGCCGCCTGAAATCTGATCGTGGATGGACTTCATCTCCCCATCCTCCTGCTGTGCCTCAATAACTCTGCCAACAAGAGCCGGTTGAGCCACAAGGCTAAATAAAATAGCCGGTGAAACATCCTTATACAACTGCAAACCAAGATCTGTAAGCTCTTCTTGCATCTTCCGTCTATGAATGGAAATGCTAGCTAGAGTACCTCGTGACTTCCTACTCAATGCATCCGCCACCACATTGGCTTTCCCCCGATGATACTGCAACACAAAATCATAGTCCTCCATGAACTCAACCCATCTGCGCTGTCTCAAATTCAAATCCTTCTGAGAGAAGAGATATTTGAGACTCTTGTGATCGGAGAAAACTTCAAACTTCTCCCCATATAAATAGTGTCTCCACCCCTTAAGGGCAAAGATAACTGCTGCAAACTCCAAATCATGTGTCGGATAGTTCAACTCGTGAGTCTTCAACTGTCGAGACCCATAAGCTACCACCCGTTCAGTCTGCATCAGAACACAACCCAAACCTTCCCGTGAAGCATCACAATAGATCACATAACCCAAACCACGTTCAGGTATGATCAAAACTGGAGCTGATGTCAACCTGACCTTTAACTCCTGAAAAGCAAAATCACAAGCCTCATTCCATATGAACTTGACTCCCTTGCGAGTAAGTCGAGTCATTGGTGCCGCTAGACGAGAGAAATCCTGAATAAATCTCCTGTAATAGCCGGCTAGGCCAAGAAAGCTCCGAATCTCAAACACTGTTTTCGGCTGCTCCCAATCCATTACAGACTCAATCTTTGATGGATCCACAGCAACACCACCCCCTGACACGACGTGTCCAAGAAACTTCACCTCCGGTAGCCAAAATTCACATTTCTCGAACTTGGCATACAATTGGTTATCCCTAAGGATCTGCAAAACTACTCTCAAGTGATACTCATGCTCTTCCCTTGAAGCTGAGTACACGAGAATGTAATCAACGAACACCACCACAAACTTATCAAGATATTCACTGAATACACGGTTCATCAAGTCCATGAAAGCTGCTGGAGCATTGGTCAAACCAAATGGCATCACCAGAAACTCATAATGGCCATACCGTGTACGAAAAGTAGTCTTGGATATATCCTCATCCTTAACCCTTAACTGATAGTAGCCTGACCTCAAATCAATCTTTGAAAAGCATGTCGCTCCCTTCAACTGATCAAACAAGTCATCGATCCTAGGCAAAGGATACCTGTTTTTGATCGTAGCTTGATTCAATTTGCGATAATCGATGCAAAGTCTCAAAGACCCATCCTTCTTCTTCGCAAAAAGAACCGGTGCTCCCCATGGTGAAGCACTAGGATGAATAAAGCCCTTAGCTTTCAAATCATCCAACTGACCCTTCAGTTCATCAAGTTCTGCCGGTGCCATACGGTACGGTGCCATAGAGATGGGTGCCGTGCCGGGAATGACATCAATGGCAAAAACCACTTCCCTTAAAGGAGGTAACTCTATCAGTTCCTCTGGAAAGACATCAACAAACTCCTCAACAACTGTCGGAAGAACACGGCCTAAACTGCTATCCTCGTCAACTAGCAAACTAGCCAAGTAGGATCTGTGGTGACTCCAGTCACCAATGCTGAAAACCATTGCCGGGTGGGAATCGCTTCGATCTCCCACAAAATGGAAACAATCTCCCTTGAGAGTGCAAACAGACACCTTCCCGCGAAAGCAATCGATCGTAGCCCGGAAGAATGACAACCAATCCATCCCAAGAATGACGTCAAAACCCGTCATGTCAAGAGCAACAAAATCGAACTCCAAAGTCCGTCCAGCTATCTCAATAGCACAACCTCGACAAACACGATCCAAAGACACTGGACCCCCTACTGGTGTGTCAACACAGAGAAAACTATCCCAAAGTGTGACCTCCAGACCCAATGAATGTGCAAATGATGCAGAAATGAAAGAATGTGTTGCACCTGTATCAACAAGAACTCGTGCCCAATAACTAAAAACTGGAAAGATACCTCGAACTGAAGAGGTGCCTGCGGAAGCATCCGCCTGTGGAAGAGCGTAGGCTCATCCTGAGTCCCTGAGCCCTGTTGTGAATTGCCCTGATAGCCTGACTGATGTGTAGAAGCAGTAGGTGTAGAACCTCTGGCTGTATAAGTGCCAACTGGCGCCACTGCCTGTGGTGCCTGAGGAACTCTGAAACCGGACTGAACCACTACAGACTGTGCCGGTACCATCTGTGAATCTGTGCCACTACGTGACTTATTCAACAACTTTGGACAATCCTTCCTAAGATGACTTGGCCGCTTGCAATAGAAGCAAGCTCCCTGCCCTATCTTTGTGGAAACTGAAGTCTGACTGGCCTGTACCCGAAGCTGTGGGCAATGAGGCTTGATGTGCCCCGGCTGCTGACAATGGTAACAAACCACTCCTTGGGTTGATCCCGAAGATACATGAACTGTGGGTGCAGAATGATTCTGCTGTGATGCCCCCTGTGAGTGAGTACTGTTCCCTACCTTAGCCTTCTTCCACTGACTCCTGGAAGATGATGGATTATCTCTACGAGGCTACTTGCGTGAACTCCTGATCCGTAACTGATCCCGTTCCTCTGCTTCAGCTAGCATAGCCCTCTGAACCACCTCTCGGTAAGTCCTTAAATCAAGAATTGAGACCCGTGGCCTGATATCAAGATGTAGCCCATCCTGAAACTTTATTGCCCTGGCCTCGTCTATTGTAACCATATCCTCGGCATAACGAGAGAGGGAAGTAAATCGTGTCTCATACTCAATGACACTCATAGTGCCCTGATAAAGACCTACAAACTGTGTCCTCATCTCCCGCCTCATAGCCCTAGGAAAGAAGCGCTCGAAGAACAAACCCCTGAACTCATTCCAAGTCATCAACTCAATATTATGGACATTGGTCATAGACCTCCACCAGTATCTACATCCCCCATGAACAAAGAAGCAGTCAAAGAAATCCTCAACCTGTCTGTGGGTACCGCCATACTGTCTAACTTGCGAACCATAAGGTCTAACCAAGCTTCTGAGACTAGCGGATCCGAACTCCCTGCAAATGGATCAATCTTGACCCTCTGAAGTCGCATAAAGTACTCTAGCGCCTTATTGACAATCGGTGCCGGTGCCAGTGCCGGTGCTAGAATCTGTATCCCTGCCACCTGTCTGAGTATCATCTCCTGTAGGGATTTAGCAATTCCCTGAGTGATACTCTGAGCTATTCGCTCCTTGTAAGTCTGTGCCCGCGGCGGATCAGCATCCGTGCCACGAACTGGAATCCTGGGCCTCCCCGGACCTCTCGTAAACTCTGTGTCAGCCACCTGCTCCTCAATGCCCTGACGTGAAGACTCTCCATGCGTGACAACCATGATTCTAAACTTTTAAAAGAAAGGAAGCCAACAATAACACAAGTCATTATGACTAAATGCAACTCATACTATGAATGCAATGAAGCAAGAAGCAAGACTAGGTATGCAACATACTGTCATGCTAACGCAATTTACAAAAACTTCTTAAATAGTTAAGCACTTAAACAGATAAGCATACATGCCAAACAAAGGCACTCTTAACCACATATTCATATAAGCACAAAGACATGTCATACGACTAAGCATGTTATCACGAAACATCTAAACATATTATAAACTCAAAATATGTTATCAAAAGCATGTGAATGCATCAAAGTACATCAACAAAAGCATGATATGCACCCAAAACCCGTTGTCCTAAGGTGTTCAAACCTAGGAGCTCTGATACCACTTGTGACGGCCCAAGGTTTTTCAACCCTGTGCGTTAGTGATGAACCGAAAGATGACCCGATAACGGATCCGAATTGCAGAAGCAAAAGATAAACAACATCCCTAGGGACACAACATGTCTCTAGAACACCAAAGAGACCCTCAATGAGATCATAGAACCCAAAGAAAACAAATGTGGAAACAAGACTTCAAAAATGGACAAAAGGAACCCAAGGGTAAAATGGTCATTTCCATCCTAAAAGTGAGTACTACCAAGTACACCGTTGGAAAGAAATCAAAAAATTAATGAATTTAGACTCAAGAATCACTTGATTCGGAGTCCGGACGGCAAAGATATCAAATCCTGAAGTCGAAGGAAGAAAAGCCCTATCCCGGTTCGAGCCAAAAACTGACACCCCTCCACTAAAACTGGAATAACTTAAGCTAACAAATGAATCTGAAACTCTAATTGGTACCATTGGAAAGCTTATTTCGATGTGGTCAATTTAGACTCAATAACGGACCAATTTGGAGTTAAAACGAGGAAGATATGACAATTTGAAGTTGGAGATGTAGTGCTGAACCAAGACGCAAAAACTCTCTGTGAACAGTACTTCGAGCGCTCGAACTTAGGACTTTGAGCACTCGAACAGTACCTGCCCGAGGCCAAAACTTTCTGCCCAAACTTCGAGCGCTCGAACTCCCATTTAGAGCGCTCGAACTCCTGTAGCTGCACCTGAAATGCGACCTTGAAATGCCATTTTGAGGACTTTTTGGGACTTTTTTGGAAAAAAGTTGTGAAGTAACACCCCTTAAAATCATGTTTTCTGGTCAACCATGTCAAGACCAACATTTTTTTTTTAAGTAAATAACCAAAAATGCCCTTGAGGTCTCATTTAGCAAAAATATGTAAATGAATGCTACTCTAAGTGTTCATTTCTTCAAGAATGGTGTTGTGTGCCAAAGTGAACATGCACACATATGTAAAATGAGAAAATGCATGTGCTCCAATAGCTCATGGTCACATAACATGTCATATACAAAATACAACCTGTCAAACCTCGAATTCTCATCATTTCATAAGACAACTATGGGATTAAACTAGCATACATGTGATATAAATGTACATGGCACTTGGCCTCATGTTATGCTTACAAAATAGACATCTTCAAGTGTTCTTAGATATACATTATAAATCAAGGAAGCCATTTTAGCTTCTACAATACCATACATCCATGGTATACAAAATTAACATCCAAAAAGGAAGGCATGCTAAACAAGTGCATGTCAATATACAAAAATGTTTCAAGTAACTCAAAATCTTTTAAGGATGATGAGCATCCAAGAACATGGTCTCTTTACCTGAAAAATAACCCAAACCACTAGGGTAAGTAATCAAGTTACTCGTAGGAAAAGCGTATACGTGTACCCTAAAGTTTCAATATCATTGCAAGATTAATATAGACGAATACAAGGGAGCATTCCATATAACATCTATGTTCAAGGTGTTCTAAAGGATCTTCTTAAGCTAACTTAAATGTTTCTTAGCAACACAATATCAAAATGGATGTACTTAGCAACATCAAACTGTATATAACAAAATTTACAAGTTACAAATACCATTGATTGTCAACTTGGAAATGAATGCGAAATAAAAAAAAAAGTAGAATCCTTGGACACCTAAGCTCGGAATTCTGCCGAGACATCAACGGTTATTCCGGGCATTAACCCGCAGGGAAGACCACCCTAAGTGCGCACTATCTCGATTGGGGAGAACTCATACCTCCCGCACTAGAGCCAAACTCTAGCCATGTTACTAGTAACCATGTCCCAAGAGAATCCAAAGTATATATCAAGTTCAAAACTTATATATAGATAACAAGGCATATAAACCACCTTCCATGCACAAGTACTTTGAAACCATACAAACCATGTCTTAGGGTTCCAAGTCTAGAATGACATAATAGATGACAAGTTCTTAATATGATATTATGCACAAAACAATATCATTAACTTATCAATTTAAGCATGCCTCAACAATAAGCCGTATATACTAAATGTTTGCATTTTAGCAAATAGCTTCTAAAACAACCATGATTATCAAAAGTAATACACTAGAATGTAGGATTTCCATCACAATAGCATTGTAATTCAGATCATTAAGAATTTTATACAACTTCAACAATCCTACTCAAGATATATACACAACATACATGCTTGATCAATGAAATCCTAAGTCAATCATAAGGATTTCCTATAGTATGCAATACTACAATTCTAAAAGCATGTATACAATATATATTAAACCCCAAAGGATTTCAAAACACTTAGAAAATAAACATACTACCACCCCTACCTCAATAGAGAATTGTATCTCTATAATCCAAGCAACCAAGCACTAAATGGAAAACAAGCTTAGGGTTAATGAAGAGGAGAATGAGAGGAAACTTTTACTAGTTAAGGTTCTTAGTCTAAGATGAATGGAAGGGCACCAAAATTGAAGAAGAAAGCTATTAACCAAGCTTTTCTCCAATGGTGGCTAGGTTAGAACTTTGAAGAACTTAGGGAAATGAAGAGGATAAGTGAAAAATGGTGAGTGGAAGGGATAGAGATCCTCCACTCACTATGTGCCCTTACACTACCCCTCACACACACACAATGCAAGACTAGATCATGGCCTTACACTTGTCACAAATCCAATGCCTCTTCCAAGACTTAATCATAAGCTTATACTTGTCAACAATCCCATGCCTCTTCCAAGACTTAATCCAAAGCTTACGCTTGTCAACAATCCAATGGTTACATGTACACCAATCTAAGGCCAACACATGGATGAATCTCCACCCACCAAATGTCAAAAGATCATGGTGCTAAGTCTCTTCACCTAAATGCCAACAAATGGCTCCATGAGAGTGTGACACTTGTCACACTTTTCAAAAATTGCAAAATGGTCCTTTTTCAAAATGTCTTCTAAAATAAATTGCAAAAAGGTCCCTTAAACGAAAAATAATAATTTTGAATAATTACACTAAAATCCCAAAAGTTATGTATAATTACACTAAAGTAAGCATTCTTGCCCTTTATGAAAAATAAAAGCAACTAGCATGCTTTTCAACAAAAGTGAAAATACCAATGTCATGAAAATCAAGTATGATGAATGCATGCAAAATCGGAATCAAATCCGAACACCCGAAGTGAGGTTAAGCGAGGAAAAACGATAAACGAGTAAAAGACGAAAAAAAAAAGAAAATCACCAAAAATGAAAAAGGAGGAAAAAGTCCGAGTCATTACAAATAGGCTAGCCAAGTAAGACCTGTGGTGACTTCAGTCACCAATACTGAAAATCATCGTCGAGTGGGAATCGCTTATCTCCCACGAAGTGAAAACAATCTCCCGTGGGAGTGCAAATAGACACTTGCCCGCGGAAGCAATCGATCGTGGCACAAAAGAAAGACGACCAGTCTATCTCGAGAATGATGTTAAAGCTTGTCATGTCAAAAATGATGAAATCAAACTCTAAAGTCCTCCCAGCTATCTCAATAGCACAACCCCGACAAACACAGTCCAATGACACTGGACCCCAACTGGTCTATCAACACAAAAGGAACTATCCCGCTACGTAACCTCCAGACCCAAAGAATGTGCAAATGAAGCAAATATAAATGAATGTGATAAACCTGTGTCAATAAGAACTCTAGCCCAAGAACTAAAAACTAGAAAGATACCTCGAACTGTAGAAGTTCCAACGGAGGTATCGGCCTATGGTAGTGCGTAAGCTCGTCCCTGAACCCCTGACTGTTGAGAACTACCTTGGTGGCCTGACTGATGTCCAGAAGTAGTGGGCGTACAACCCCTACCCGGATAAGAACCAACTGACGGTGCCACTGGCTGTGGTGCCTGAGGCACCCTGAAACCCGACTAAACATTTGCAAACTGTGCCAGTGTGGCCTGTGAACCAGTGCCACTCTGTGCTATGTTCTGTAGGCATGAACACTCCCTCTTGAAATGTCCAGGCTGCCTGCAGTAATTACAAACCCCCTGAAGTCCCTATATCGAAGCTGAAGACTTACTCGTCTGAGAACGACTACCTTCAGGCTGCAATTGCGGGCTACGAGGCTTGATGTGCCCCGACTGCTGACAGTGGTGACAAATCAACTTCCCTGAAGGAATAAGAATTATGGGTGTAGACCGAGCATGCTGTGACTATCCTTGAACACGAGAACTGTCCCTGGCCTTAGCCTTCTTCCACTGACCCCCAACAGATATCGATGAAGCCTCTCCACAAGACTGCTCATATGATCCCTTGATTCTGCGCTGATCTCAGTCCTCTGCCTCAACCATCATAGCCCTCTGGACCACCTCTCCATAGGTCCTCAAGTCCAACACTGAAATCTGTGGCCTAATATCAAGATGTAACCCATCCTGAAATTTCTTCGCCCTGAGCTTATCGATAGCTACCATCTTCGGTGCATAGCAGGAAAAAGAAGTGAAGTGTGTCGCATAGTCAATGACACTCATCATGCCCTGATAGAGACCTATAAACTGCACTCTCATATCCTACCTTATAGCTCTCGGAAAGAAGCGGTTGAAGAATAATGTCCTGAACTCCTCCTAAGTCATCATTTCCATATCGTGAATATTGGTCATGGACCTCCACCAGATATCGGCATCTCCCATGAACATAGAGGCTGTTAAGGAGATCCTCAATCGGTCTGTAGGCACTGCCATGCTATCGAGCCTACGTACCATGAGGTCAAGCTATGCCTCTGAAGTAAGCGGATCTATACTCCCTGCAAATTGGTCGCTCTTAGCCCTCTGTAACTTCACGAAGTAGTCCAAGGCTTCATTAACAACTGGTGTCGGTGCTGGTGCTACTGCTGGTACCGGTACTGGAATTTGCATCCCTGTAATATGCTGACGAAACATCTGTTGAATAGACTCTAACATCCCCAAAGCCACTCCCTGTGCGATCTGCTCCTCATAAGTTGGCGCTCGTGGTGGATTAGGACCCATGCCACAAACTGGAATCCTGGGCCTTCCTGGACCCCTCGTAAACTCAGTGTCGTCAACCTGCTCCTCAACGCCCTGACGTGAAGACTCTCCACGCGTGACAACCATAATGCTAAATGTACACAAGTAAAGAGGTCAACAATAACATAAGCTATTATGACCCAGTGCAACTCACACTATAAAGGCATGTAACACGAAGCAAGACAAAGGTAAGCAGTCTACGATCATACTAAAGCAATCAAAGAAAGCTCTTTAAACAACTAAGCACTTAAGCAAATAAGCATACATGTCAAACAAGGATGCTTTTTAAACACATAAGCATATAAACATAGAGACATGTCATAATACCAAACGTGTTGTCAAGAAACATATAAACATGTTACAATGCCAAAACATGTTACCAAAAGCAAGTGAAAATATCAAAGTACATCAACAAAAGCATGATATGCACCCAAAAACCGTCGTCTAAGGTTTTTGAACCTAGGAGCTCTGATACCACTTGTGACAGCCTAGTTTTTAGGCTAGTGTGTCCTAAGATGAACGGAACGTAAATCCAATGATGAATCCAGAATGTAGAAGCAAAAGGTATAATAATGGTTTCTAGAGATACTACACATTTGTAAGACACCAACGTGACCCTCAATGAAGTCACGAAACCCAAGGAAAACAAATGTGGGAACGATGACTCAAAAATGGACAAGAATGAACCTAGGGGCAAAATTGTCATTTCATAAAAAATGGATTCTACCAAGCATACCATTGGAAAGACAATGAAAAATTAATGAATTTAGACTCAAGAATCACCTGATTCGGAGTCTGGACGGAAAAGATATGAAAATAGAACGAAGAGGCATCCTCCGTTTAAGAGACAGCACGACCTTATCTTACTAAAACTGGTATAACTCTCACTACGGCTGGATTTTTTGAGTATGGTTGGTATCATTGGCAATATGACTTCAAGATCTTGAGTTTAGGCTCAAGAATGACTTGATTTGG
Organism: Cornus florida; assembly: GCF_030987335.1. Lineage (NCBI taxonomy): Eukaryota > Viridiplantae > Streptophyta > Magnoliopsida > Cornales > Cornaceae > Cornus > Cornus florida. The sequence continues at coordinate 16,578,477 of NW_026775571.1, read as the reverse complement.
ATCAAAAACAAAGGAGATATGGCCCTCTGAAGTTGACCCAAGAAATTTGTGCAAGAAGCTGAAAGGAAACTAAGCTTTAGGGAGGATCAGCAGGCTGATGGAACAATACCAGCCAGCTGAAACTCCATCATCAGCCGGATGATGTACAGTACCAGCCAACCAAGACGCCCTTTTTCAAATGCAAACTCTCGGGATCTCATTTTTAGCACATATCAGTCGACCGATGACTGGTATCAGCCGATCGATGACTGCTATCAGATGACTGCTATCAGCCGACCGATGGACCTATTAGCAGTAGAAAAAGTTGCTGTAACCCATGGGAAGGTACTTGTCTTGGTTTTAAGGTTATACATGCATCCTAAGTGATCCAAACAAGCTTCAAAACACTCCCTAACCTCATGCAAGCATCTAAGTCATGCTAAATCAAAATAAAGCTTTGAATCAAATCTCAATGCATGGATTTTGCTTTAATTTTTCATAAAACCTCCATAAATAGTTCAAAAGTTGGAACTTGAGAGTTTTGTGAAATGTAACCATGCACCCATACGTAAAATGCAAAAATAGACGCGCTATAATGGCCTACGGCCTCATGGCATGTCATATGCAAAATATAACCCTTCAATGCATGAAATCTCTTAAATTTCATAAACAAACTATGAAAATAAAGTAGCATACATAGCATATAAGTATCTTTGGAATTTGGCCTCCTTACATACACAACTAGGGAGTATCAAAAGGTGCACTTAAGTGCACATTACACAGTTTGAACATTAAATACATGTTTTGTCAAAATAAACAAGAATGGGGCATGATATGCTAACAAGTGCATATTCTAACATATAAAAATATTCCAAGTAGTCAAGCAATCCTAAGAGTGTTGAGCATCCCACAATAATGCTTTTTTACCTGAAAAACACCCAGTAACTTCGGGGTGAGTAAACAAGTTTACTCGTAAAGAATATGTATACATAAGTTTAACTTATTACATAGTTTGCAATTCAATAAAGTTTAGTCCATGCTATTAAAATGACATTGGAACTTTTCACATGGCACAATGAAATGCAATATCACATAGTTATCAAATTTGGAATTTAAAATGCGAAATCAAACCAAAGTGCATACTTGGACATCATGCCAGATCAAACCGACACCATAGTTACTTTAGGGTTACTAGCCCATGGGTAACCTTTCTATGTGCGCACTAGACTTGTAGAGGGACAATCCCCCGTACTATAACCATGCCCTAGCCTTAGCCATAACAACGACATCCCAAGTTTCCAAAATCAATAATTTGTACAACAACATATATGTATTAGCATAACATATATATACATAATGTAAAGCCATCTACCATGCACAAACCAATTTTGGAAACGCAATACATGCCCTAAGTTCACAACTACAATGGAATGAAGAATGTGAATAATCATTATACAATTTGTTCCTCTTTATAACAATATTATTCAACAACAAGAACATAGTCTCACAAGTATGATATATGTTTAAAATCATAATTTAAACATGGAATCAACATAGGATACATACTCTTTCACTAACACAACAAGGATATTAATTAATTAATTAAGACAACTAATTTCTCTAAATTTCATTTTTCATTCAAACATGCTCAATTTAATATATGTTGTAGTACCTATCATGGTCATTACTTAAATCACTTCAAAACTTAATTTAAATCATAAGAACTTAATAATGAAAATTAATTAAATTAATTAACTAATTCCTCTAGATTTCAAGACAACCCTAAATGACTTCAAATTAACATAAGTTATGAATCAAGTCATGGCCCTTCCAAAAATCATGTCTTAGCTTAATTTCATGTAAGGTATCATTGACTATCAATTTAAAGATTTAGATTAGAGACATGTATTCCATTTGTGTCAAGATACTAAAATATATAAAATATCAAAGACATAACTTAGAACACCCCCTACCTCATAAGAGGATTGTTCCCCTTGAATCTAAGGAAAACAAAGGAATTTCAAGTTTTCCTCCTAGGGTTATTAAAAGGAAGATGAGGCAAGGCTTTTGTATTCCAAGCTCAATGATATAAGGTGAAAGGAGGGTGGTCAAAAATGAAGTCGAAGCCTTGAACCAAGTTTGTCTTCAATGGTGGCTAGGTTAGGTTTCTTGAGAGGAAAAAGATGAAATAAAAAATGAAATGAAAACCCTAAGTTAAATTTGGTGGGATTCTCCGCTCACTATGTGCTCTTGCACTACCTCACACACACACACTTGCAAGACTAAAGGTAAGTCCTACACTTGTCATGAATCTAAGTAAGCTTCCTAGATTAAATCCTAAGCCTACACTTGTCAACCATCTAGGCCAACAAGTAGTCCAATCCTAGGCCAACAAATGGGTGAATCTCCACCCTCCATGTGTCACAAGATTATGCCTCCAAGTCTCCCCACCCTAATGCTAACAAGTGGTACCATGAGAATGTGACACTTGTCACATTTTCTGTAAATTGTAAAAAGGTCCTTTTTGAAAACATCCTCCAAATTAAATTACAAAATGGTCCCTAAGACGAAAAATAATTACTTTGCATAATTACACTAAAATCCCAAAAGTTTAAGAAAATTACCAAAAGTTATGCATCCATGCCCTTTACAAGAAAAGTAAACATTTAGCATGCTTTTATACAAAAGTAAAAATGTAGATATCATAGAAATTAAATATCATGGATGCATGCAAAGCCGGAATCAAATCCGAGCACAAAAAGTGAGGTTATGCAATGAAAATGATAAACGGGAAAAGACGAAATACGGAAAAAGACGAAAATGGAAAAAAAGAAAATTGCCGAAAAAAAGAAAAAGGGGAAAAGACCGAGTCTTTACAAAATCCTTATTTTTATTTCTTTTTAGTAAATAAACCTGCAAAAACACAAAAATTAAGATAATTTATATTCAAAGATCAAATAATGGGCTTAACTAATACAACTAAGGGCGCTTGAGTATGCAATATTCGGCACTTATCAATGTGATACGTGCTATTAAACTTGTTTGTTCTCAATTCTTGATTCTTGCTATGCTAGGATATAAGTTTGATATCTTTTGACCCCCAATTGTCGTGATTTTGAACTTTCTTAAAAAATGTGTTGAATTGCCGTTCCAAACCAAACTTTTTGAAGTCAAATGTTCTAATGTTGCTTGATAAGCTTGAAAAATTATCAAATGTGATCTTCTTTGAATAATTATGTGCATTTTGGAATAAATTACAACTTATTGCTTGTATATACACATTTTGCACACTCTTTTGTCACATTGATGGTTTTGAAAGTTTGTGTGCATCTTTTGAATAAATCTTTTTTGCATTGATCTTTGAATTAGTTTAGGGGAGGGATATTAATGTTTGGAGTTCAAAATGGATGTTTGGGATGTCACTGTTGTTCTTTGGCCTTAGTAATCATTTTTGAGCTTCTTTTGAATTTTAAAGTGTCATTTGAAATAAGTTTGGGGGTATGTTGCCTTATCTTGAAAAGTTGTTTGTAAAATGTCATTTGCTTGATTCTATATACTTGTGATCCATTCTTGAAAGCTAGTAAGGGCTTGAGACCTAGGTTCTTTGCCGGTCATGATTTTGACTCAAAAAGGGGTAAGTTTCTTGCTATTTTTAGCCTTTGACCATTCTTTGCTTCATTTAAGCTATAAAGGGGGTTGCAAGCCATAAGCGATCAATTTTCTACTTATATATTGCTTAGAGGGGGTCACAAGTCATAAGTGATCATAGGATGTTGATTTTGTTGAAATGGAGTATGGGATATTTCTTTGACTGGAGTTTAACTTTGATATTTGTGCACCATTCAGATACATGCCATATAGTTGCATACCATGTCCATGATTCATTTTTGAACTTTTGCATCATAACATGCCTAGGATTGAAATGTTTTGCAACTGTGCAATACACTTAGTCTTTATTTCACGATCTACATGCTTCTTGAGTTCTAAGTAGACAGTTGCTATTCTTATATTCTCCATGTTATCCTACTTGCTCCATTGGTCTTCAATGTTGAATTTGTAGACATTCTTGCTTAGGAATTGAAACAATATCATCCTAGGGTCTACTTGCCATAAAATTGCAGAATCTTATTGAGTTTTAGGTTTGTGAATGCACGTTGCATACTTTATGCACGTCACATCCTATACTTGTCCTTTTGATCTCATTCTTTGCTTAAATGTTTCCAAAAGTGACTGTTCTGCCCTCTATGCTATCATTGCATTATTTTACGTATCTGAGACTGCTTATTGTGCCATGATCTATTCTTATCTTGTTGAAGCATGTTGAATGATATTATTGAAGCTTTCTAGATCACTTCGTGCACAAGCATGATCCTATATGTCTATTTTTTATTTCTACTTGATTTAGAAATCCTTTGTGTTTTCTTATCAGATGCTTACCTCATTTTATATCTAGGCACTGATTTCTATACTTGTTGCTTTTGTAGATGTAGCATAGGCAAAAGACTCTTGCCCGAAAGAGAGTAGCCAAAGTTACATAGCCTCCTTCATTTCCAGCAGAGGAGTCATCTTCATCGTCTAAGGCTACTGCATCTACAGAGCCATCTTTCATGGAGGCTCATGGTCCTATTGTCAGGGCAGTACCTTCTCTCTCTTTCTCTGGTAAGAAATTGGAGCCGAAATTCAAATTTGACCGAGAGCTATTTGCCTGGTTAGTGCAGTGCAAATAGATAAGATGGTGTATGACAAGAAGCAATGGACCAAGACTTTCAATGCTTGCACAAAGAACAGAAAGAATAGAGAGCAAAAAAGGCAACGAGCTCAGCAGAGAGCAGAGAATGAGGCAGCAGAGGGATCCCAGGGATCACCATCTTCCTTTAGACCCAGACAGAGGCAACATACTACTACTTCCATATCCACGTTACAGCTGGGTACACCTCTTCCTCCCCATCCATCTCAACAGGCCAGCCCCTCACATGTCCCTCCTACAGAGCAGATGCCTCAGGCCAAAACTCGCTCCGATCATGCCAGTTCATATTCCAGCCACAGAGCTGACCTGACTTAGCTGCATTCAGATTTTACTTCTTTCAGATTTGACATGACGGAGCAGCATGATGACATGACAAAATGGCACGATGATTTAGCTAGGAGGCATGATGACTTAGCTAGGTGATCTGATGTCTGGCAAGACCAGTAGCAGATGTGAGGAGAGACATTTCAGATTTGAGGACAGACATTCAGATGTCTCTCACTCAATATAGCCAGGAGATGTCAAATATGCTCCAGATCATTGCCGACATGCTTGAGTTGGATGTTGTACCATGATTCCACCCTCCTCTCTATCTCTATCACTCATTTCTTGCCCTACTACACTTTGATACACTACTATTTCTGGGATATTTTTGCACTATTTTGAGATATTTGCACTGGTTTTGGATATTATTTTGCACTACACTAGATATACATGGTTTTTGGATATTATTGTTGGATTTATTTGCATATATGGATCTTTGGGATTTTGATATTATTGATATTGGTTTTGGATATTTTAAGCTTTGTATTACTATATGCCATAGATTTTTGCCCAGTTCTCCACTTCATCTCTCGTTTAGATTATCGATGCATATGCTTTGACAGTTGCTAGTGTGACCATTTTCAGATAGGTTTTTGGAATCTAAGTTTGGGGGTGCACCTTCGAATGCTAAGTTTCTGTTGCTGGGTCCTATTTGCTACACCCATTTGGCATACACTTTCCATTATCTATTGCTTTTTCATACATTGAGGACAATACACAAATTAAGTTTGGGGGTGTGTTAGTATATTTTATATATCGCACTTAGTTTCTATGCATGTGATATGATTTGAGAGTTTTAGCTATGATTTTGATCTTTTGAGGTCCATGATACTTAGAATTTAAAAATTGCTTGACTTGGGAGTTTAATACTCCTTATTTGCCATGTAGATGCCATTTAGGAGTAAATTTTTCAAAAGATTGATATCATGCTTACATTTATGGTCCACATCATCTTGATTTTGTGATTGTTTTGAGATTCACTCTAGGATTCTACACTAGCACAGGTGCACACTAGCATTCATTTGCGGGGTACATGCTTTGTTGATTATTGATTTGGTTATATCCCAATTGAGCTAGTAGTGCTTTGAAAGCTTTCATTCTTGACAAAGGTAGATGACAAACCATTTTCACTAAGTAGCCAGTATTCTAGCATCATCAAGTATTGAATTTCTCATGCCGAAAGGTGGAGGGCCCAAACTTTAGGTTTAAAAAAAATAATAAATAAATAAATAAAAATTTGCAAAAGCAAATAAAGTGGGAACTTCTTACCAAAGGTAAGGAGTAGGAAATGATTAGATGGAGATTGTTTTGATTTGTATCCTATTTGATTTGAGTTTGTAAGTCCTTAGGGGTGTCTCTACACCTAGTGCCCTAAAGCCATCCGGTTTGGGAGTCATTGACCCTAACGTTCGCCTCATGAATCTTCTAGAAAGCTTAAGAGATCATTACATTGCACCATGCTTGCAACGACCCGAACTCGTAGGTTCGAATCGTTATCCGGGTCCTTTCTTGAACCCGAGGTCACCTATGTCAAACACATCCATGTCTTGTGTTCATTTATCACCATTGTACCTTAATTACACTTTAAAAAGGTTCTAGACAACATTCCAAGGCATGGGTGATTCAAAGGCCAAAGAAGGAATAAGGATACACAAGCAGCTCTATTTCGGTCAACCGAAATGGAGTTTTGGTCGGCCAAAATGGCCTCTGAAGTGTCCCTGCTCCGGTCAACCAAAATGATCATTTCGGTCAGCCGAAATGAAAAGTCCCGAGGTTGACAAAGGATCAGTCCACCAAAGTGCCATTTCGGTCGACCGAAATGGCTCTGAGAGCCCAGGACCTACTACTGGAATTTCTAAAGTGTGCAATAACCCCTGCAAAGGTTTGAGCTTGATCTAAAAACCTATCCCAATGCACCACAACAACATATTACATTCCATGGTTACAAACATCAATATTATGATATAAGGTACCACCATTTTCTTCATTTATATGAGGATTATATATAGTCTTTATAACAAGTTCAATTTACAAAAAAATGAAGTCAAGCTCAAAGTTATAATACAAATTCATGCTAAACAAACTTAATACATTCCATGTCATGGTGCTATATGTAATGGCCCAGATTTTTCGGATAAATTTTTTCCGTTGTCTTTTCCCTTCTGAGTTTGGTTTCTTGTCGATTAGTGTTATCTCGAGTGCTCTGGAGTGATTTTTGAGACTCTTTTCTTTGGATTGACAACTTCCTTTGAGGACCGAGTCATTTCCACATTTTTCGTTTTTCGACACTATTCACTTTTCGTCCTTTTCCCTATTCCGTCTTTTTCCCTATTTTGTCTTTTCCTCGTTTGGCACTTTATTTGCGTAACCACACTTCTTGTGTTTGGAGTTGGTTTCTGACTTCATGTATCTTCATTCCCAGTGATTTCTATGAGATAAGTATCTTTACTTTCATAAGAAAGTACTCTGGTTGCTCCCGGTGTCCATAGGGGCATAAATGCAAAGTTCTTTGAAAACTCTTTCTTTTCTTGAGGTGTTTTTCATAAATATCTTTTGAAGATATTTTATTTCAAGGGTATCTAAGAAAATATCTTTTGGAAGATATTTTCATTCTAGGGCAGTTTCACAGTTTTCACTTTTTGGAAGGGCCATTATGCAATTAATGAAAGTTATTGCTTAATGACTTGTTTTGAGCCTAGATCCTTGTATGGGATTCATTTTCATATTTCGTCGAGTCATGGACTCTTAGAATTTCCTCCTGGACGATGTTTTCCAGTTTCAGGGTTTTTGGCCCCGATTTACGCCAAACTTATTTTGAGCATAACTCTCTGCTTGGGACTCGGGTTTTCAACGTTGTTTCTTCCGTTGTTCATATTTTCTCATTTGGAATATTTTTTGTTCACGGAGTTTTGCCATTTGAGCGCGTCTGCGTGAATTCCACTTTTCCGGACCCGGCAGGGCCCGTTCGGGACACTTTTTAAGTTTTTCTATAAATAGGAGGCTTAGAAAGAAAAATCAGATTTTTCTCTCTCTCTCCTCTCTCATGGCCGGTCCAAGCTCCATCCATGGCTACCATCTTCTCTCTCCTCTTTTGGACTTCTTCCCTTCATTAAAAAGTGGTGATGCCTTTGTGTTTATTGTTCCCCTCGGCGAGGCCTTCGATTCCAACCGATTGGAATCTTGTTTTGGCTGTTTCTTGAGTTCAAGTTTGAATTCAAGTTGTCTTTTTGATGGGGCTTTCTTCGGATTCATGTTCGTGGTGTTGTCCCCGACAAAACCTAGGAGTTTCGTCGGATTCGGAGCCGATTTATTTTAGTAGGGATTTGAGAGTTCATCTCAAATGGAGATAGGGAATGTTTTAGGCTTTTGTGTGTGTTGTATTGAATGTTTAGCATGATTATACAACTTATATATGTGCCTTGTATCAAATCTAGAAAGTTAGTAATTTTTAATTCTTTGTATAAGATTTAAAATTTATGATGATATATAACTTTGTTTTGAATTGTGGCATGGTAGAAACTCTTGTTTTAATATGTTGGTTAACATATATTAAATTAGAATTAATTAAATAAGAATTGCTCTTTTTAATTAATATTTATCTTTTGTGAAAGATTAAAGTTCGTGGCCGTACCTTGCATGAAATTGAGTTGTATTATGTTTCTAAATTGAGTTTTGGTATGTTTGTTAACATACTTTAATTTGAGAGCATTTGGTTGAGTTTGAAAATTTAGAGACTTTAATTAAGAGAATTAATTAAAATCTAATTTTGTGGTTTCATGGGCCTAATTAAGCTTTTGTGGGAATATATGTAATGAACATGATATGTCTATTAGCATATATTAAATTAGGGCCAATTGGAAATGATTTGAAATCTAGAGAGTTTAATTATTTTGATGTAATTAAATTCTATCTCGTGTATCTATGGATCTAATCATGTTTTAGAAGTTGTTTCTATTTTAAGATCATGGATTTAGACTTGTGAAGTATTCACTTGATTGTGTTATATGCATTGAAGGGCATTGTTGTTAAATTTATATTCACGAGAGTATGTTTCTAATATGAATATATTGTTGGCTTGTGATTTTGTAGCATTACGGATATGAAATGCTTATTATGCACAATTGAGAGTTATATTGCTAACTTGTTACTATGTAGTAGTTATATGTATAAGTTATGAACTTATTTGGCTTATTTTGGAATCTTGGAACATTGTTGAGTTGAGATGGCTAGGGTTTGGCTCTAGTACGGGACGTGAGTCCTCTAAGTCATTGAGATAGTGTGTACTTAGGGTGGTCTTCCCTACGAGTTAGTGCCCAGAATAATCATTGAGGTCTCGGCAGAATTCCGAGCGTGATGTCCAAGTCTTCCACTATTTGTTTTCGCATTCAATTCCAAGTTGAGAATCATGTTTACCTTGTTGACTTGTGGTTTTGGCTATTGGCAATTTGATGTTGTTAAGCACATCCATACTACGTTGATATATTTAGTTGATTTCACACTTTTAGATTTCTAGTTGATAACCTATAGAATCTATGTCTTGATGTGTGGTATTAGATATTCTAATTATGCTAAATTGTTATATTTAGTTGATGTTGCATTTTAGACTTCAAGTTGATAACCTTGAGAATCTATATGTTGTTGCTTATGTAAGCATGCTCCTATGTTGTTGCTTTGTGTAAGCATGCTCCTATGTTGCTGCTTTGTGTAAGCATGAACCTATGTTAATAAAATTGCATAAATGAGGTGATTGATGCTAGAAATGATCTTAGGTAGCTAGGATGCTCCTTGAGTCTCACCTTTGACATAGACGTTAGGTAGAATGAACCACAGTGATTAAATCTTGCAAACTTGTAAAACGTAGGTCGATGCATGCTCATTTCCTACGAGTAGCTTTATGTTACTCACCCCTACGATATTGGGGCATATTTCAAGTACAAGAATCAAATTTGAGGTCTTCATTATGCTTGGATGACTTGTGGACTTGAAGACTTCCATTTTTGTGAAGGTTGGCATGGAATGCCAATTGTAGCCTTATATGTCAACATGTGTACATTTGATTCCTTATATGTAATGTGTACATGAGTACACTCTTTACGATGTATTTGACATGTATGAGATAAGGCCAGAGGCCAATGACATGTAATTTGAATCCTATGTAATTTTTGACTTCATGGAGTATTATGAAAGTATTGAAAAATATTGAGTTTTTGCTTCACCATGTTTGCATTGGGTGTGGGAATTCCATTTTGATTCTTCCATAGGGTCTCATTAATTATGTATGAAGTGTGGCCAAGGGCCAAATGGTATTTTGAAACCATTTCATAGTTTTGAATTCCAAGTTTTCGTTCCAAACTTCATTTTTGGCATTTTGGCCATTGGGGGGTCATATTTTGTATCGGCCATATTTTTAGGCCATAGACCATTGTAGAACATCTTACTAGGTAGGTTACATTTGCGTGCATGGTTGTTTCCGGGCAAAGCTTCTTCTTTGGTGAAATGAGCCTCCCACGGACTCATTTTTCAGTTTTGTTGCATATTCTGACCTAAGGGTATTTTGGGAATTTTCTTTGGGAAATAAATTCTATTCTTCACATGGTTGAACAGAAAATTTGATTTTAGGGGGGTTTTCTTTTTTGTGTTTTTCCAGAATATGCCAACTTCGCATCAGAAATCGCATCCGAAGTTCAGCTCTCAGTTTTTAAATTTAGCAGCTTTTTGGACCCTCTGGACCAGTTTTCTTGGGAGGGCATTTTGGGCATTTCACATTGCGTATTTTTCCATTTTTCTTGCAAGTCACGTAGAAAACTCGATTTTGAGGGGCGTTTTTATTTGAGTTTTTCCAGAAAATGTCATCTTGTCCCAATCCCTATCCTTCTCTATCTCATTACTTTATATTTTAAAATGTTTGTAACTTCAACTTGACCAATAGGGCTCTACTATGGGACACAATTTCATGAATATCCACCTGGATTAACAAGTTGCATAAGGAGAGGATTTGGCCCTTCAAGCTTCAATTATGGAAAGTTTAACCATAAAGAATGAGAAAAGTCAGCCCATTCCAACTTCCACTATTGGAGTATCCATTCCTTTCGAAACTGGTGGAACTTCTACTGGTCATACTCCTTCCATCCCAAAGGCAAGTCTTCATTCCTTTACACTTCGCCTCCTTTCTTTCTTTCTATCTAATAAAAACTTGTTTGCATTTCAGGCAACTCCTTCCTTATCTACCTCAACCTCCTTTATGGTGCAGAGGAGAGCCCTTCCAACCTTAGCTGATCTTTACAAAGTGATCAAGGCTACTAAATCTTCCATTACTTCTACTTCAAGTGCAAGTGTCCTCACACTTCCAGGACCGTCAAATAATGCTATCATGGTGGCTAAAGAAAAGTTGATGTCTTATCTTGCCCACGATGTGGAAGATGTAGTCTCTTTCCACTCAAGTCTAGCCAGTACTATTGTGACCCTCAAAAAACATCCGGAATTTCCTGATTCCATCCAGGCTTCTTTGACCAAGCTGCAACACCAACTCCAATTCATTGTTGCCTATGTGAGCTCCAGTACTTCTATAGTTTCTGAGTATAAAAAGGAGGCCAAGCTCAGAGATAAAGCTCTTGAGGATTTTCAACTCTCCTTAGAATCCTACCCAGAAATCAAGGATCGAACTAAAAAGCTTATGATCAAGAAAGAAAAACTGAATGAAGAACTGGCCAAAGTTCAAAGGGAGTTGGAATAAGTGGAACGTGAAGAACTTAAATTGGACTAAACAGCTAATGCCTTTGTTAATGCGTCCGAACCTTTAAGGAAAGAATGGGAAAAGTGAGTTGAAGCCTTTCCTAAATTTGAGGATGCAAAGGTTAGAGCAGTGGCTGTTCTTAAAGAAGCAAGGAAAATTTGGAATGAACTTGGAGGTGTTTTTGCCTCTATCTGATCTCATGTGTTTCTCTTTATGGTTCTATTATGTGGTTGTTTTTGGAAAACTTGTGGATAGGAAATAAGTAATGGGTACTTTTGAATGGCCAATCCTAGGTTTAGGAGGCCATTGTTGAGTTTTGTAATGAAATCCAGTATCTAATGAGATAACGCTCTATTTCCCAACCCTTTGCATGTGCCTCTTTCACAATTTATATGGAAAAGAAACTTCTAAGTCACTGAAACTAGAAAACTTCTTCACATATATTTACAATAAGGCATAGCTATATAATTGGCTGTCCATAACAAAGGAAATTCAAAGAAATAAAAGAAATTGTCATAATGGAAATGCCTGTATATACAAGCAAGATGAACAATTTCCAGTATGATTAAAACCTAGAACACGTAGCGTAGCCAGTTCCTCAATGAAGTCTTCCATACTTTGGAAATCAACTGATCTTAGAAATTCAGCTAAGTCCGCTTCATAACTCTATCCAATGTACTTTTCCAAGTACTTAGCTTTACCTTCTTGGAATGGCCGAATGGCCATTACGCTTCCTTTCTAACTTTTCGGTTTACTTGGAAAGGAAGATACCAGCTATTCTACATGGCCGGTTGAATGATTGTGGATTTCCAATTTTCATAGATGGAAGGGTGGTACTCTTTTAAGTATGCACTATTCACAGGATGCTTATGAGACCTTCCATCTATATCCATCAATCTATAAGCCCCTTTTCTAAGGACTCGTTCTACCAAATAAGGACCTTCCCAATCAGGAGTCCATTTTCCATACTCCAAACTTTTAACTCTAGGTGGAAATTTGACCTGCCATACCATGTCTCCTTCTATAAATGTCTTCGCCTTCACCTTCTTGTTGTATGCCCACATAACTTTCTTCTTTTGAAAAATAATATGATCTAGAGCATTGAGACAAACTTCATCAAGGTCTTCTAATTTCGCTAACATGGCATGGTTGTAATCTACTAGAGTTAGTCTATTTTGGAAAGCCACCCTTGCAAACCTGATTGTCATCTCCATTGGAAGGACAGCATCATGTCCATATGTAAGCACATATGGTGTGACGCCTGTACTTAACCTTTTTGAATTTCTGTAGGCCCAAAGAGCTTCAGAAAGTAGTGATACCACTCCCTTGGATGATCCTCAATCATCTTTTCAAGGATGTTGAGGATTACTTTGTTGGAAGCTTCCGCCTGTCCATTTGCTTGGGCAAAATATGGAGTGGAACTGATCACTTATACACCACACTCAGCACAATAATCCAAGACCTTGCTTCCAACAAAGGATAGACCACTATCAGTGGTGATAGTCTCTAGAATTCCAAACCTATGTATAATGTGCTTCTTAAGAAAATCAATCACTATTGACTGCTCACAAGTCTTTAGTGGAATGGCTTCCACCCACTTTGTGAAATAATCTGTGGCCACCACTATGTGAGTATGGCCATCTGAAGATGGAGGCCTTAGCTTTCCAATAAAGTCCAAAGCCCACCCTTTAAATGGCCATATTTTTACTATCGGCTGCATGTTAATAGCTGGAACTCTTTGGATTGGGCCATGTTCTTGACATGCAGTACAAGTCTTGGCAAACTCTATGCAATCTTTCAATATGCCTTTCCAATAATAACCATACCTTCTAAGGAGCCACCTCATCTCGATTCTAGCTTGATGCACTCCGCATATTCCAAGGTGTGATTCTGCCATTACCCTCATGGATTCATCCTTCCCGAGGCATCTTAACAAAAGTCCATCTTCTTTACTCTTCTTGTAGAGGTCCCTATCAATCAAAATGTAATGTGGTGCCAAAAGCTGAATTCTCTTGTCCACCTTGGAGCTAGTTCTTGCAAGAATTGGATAATTGGTGTTCTCCAATCATCCAAATCAAATCCATCGATATCAATATTGAAAATCTCCCATGGCTTATTGGCAAGTTTGAATTTTTCTGGCTCTTTAGATTGGAAAGGACTTGCCATCTCATACCGTAACTCTACCGAAGGAAGAGCTCTTCTTCTAACTGTGATTAGAGCTTCTTCCACACCCAGTGGGACTTTCACTCGAGAGGCTAATTATGCTAGATCATTAGCCTCCGTATTTAAATATCTAAGCCAATATTTGAGTTAGAAATCATCAAACTGGCAAAGTAACTCTAAGGCCAAAGAGTGGAAAGGCCTCAAATGCCAGTTAAGACATCTATATTCTTCAGATAATTGGCTAAGTATCAAGTTGGAATCTCCAATAATCTGGACCTTCTCCATCTTTAGCTCTAGCAGAATCTCCAGCCCAATAATTAATGCCTCATACTCAGCTTGGTTGTTTGTACACTTGAAATCCAAGAAGAAAGAAAATTTGGTTTTCCTTCCTTTCGGAGAAATGATGACTATTCCAGCTCCACCTCCATCATGAGTGCTTGATCCATCAAACATAAGAGTCCAAGGTGTATAGTCAAGGTAAAGATTATCCACCTCATCACATATTTTTGAATCTATCTTAGTAGATGGATGATCTGCTAGAAATTCTGCTACCGCCCTTCCTTTGACTGCCTTTTGTGGAATATACTTGAAGGTAAACTCCATTAAGGCCAATGACCACTTTCTAATACGTCCAGTGATCAAAGGCTTGGAAAGCATATACTTAATCAAATCTGTTTGAGAGATTATATACACGGCCACTGGCAACATATAGGTTCTCAACTTCATAGCCGCATAGTATAAGGAAAGACACAACTTTTCAATGGAAGTATACCTACATTCCATTGGAGTGAGCACCCTACTTAAATAATAGATGGCTTGCTCTTTCTTCCATTCATTATTATGAGCTAATAGAGTTCCAATGGACTCATCGGCGGCCGATAAGTATAATCTTAAAGACCACTTCTTGATTAGAGGCATCAACACTGGAGGGTTGGCCAGGTAGCTTTTCAAACCTTCAAAGGCTTGCTGGTGCTATTCTGTCCACTTGAATTCCTCAGCACCTTTCAATTTCAGTAAAGGGGAGAAAGCATGAGTCTTTCCAGCATGGTTGGCAACGAACCTCCTTAAATATCCAACCTGACCGAGGAATCGTTGCAACTCCTTCTTAGTGGCTGGTGGCTTTGCTTTAATAATTGCTTTTGCTTTATTTTGATCTATCTCAATACCACTTTGGTGGACCAGGAAACCTAGGAAATTTCCAGCTGAAACCCCAAAAGCACACTTCAAAGGATTCATCTTCAACTTGTGCTGCCTCATCCTTTCAAAAGTCATTTTCAAATTGTGGAGATGTTGATCTTTAGCCGAGGACTTGATGACCACATCATCAATGTGGACTTCCAAGAAATGGCCAATCATGTCATGGAATATAGCATTCATGGCTCTTTGATATGTTGCTCCTGCATTCTTCAACCCAAATGGCATGACAACCCATTCAAAGGTTCCAATGGAACCTGGACATCTGAAGACTGTCTTGGCAATATCTTCCTCTGCAATGTAAATCTGGTCGTACCCGGAATGTCCATCCATGAATAAAAGAATTTCATTCTTGCCAGCAAAATCTACTAACTAGTCAGCAATAGGCATGGGATACTCATCTTTTGGAGTTGCAAGATTGATATTTCGGAAATCCATAAATACCCTTAGCTTGCCATTTTTCTTAATAACTGGAACTATATTGGAAATCCAGTCAACATACCTGGCGGTTCTTATAAAACTAGCCTTATGTAGCCTTTCTATCTCTTCTTTGACCTTTAGAACAACTTCTTGGGACATCTTTCTTGGAGGCTACTTGAAAGGCTTGAAACCTTCCTTAATTGGCAACTTATGCTCTACCAGCTCTCTGGAAAGTCCTGGCATTTCCTCATATGTCCATGCAAAGCAATCTTTATTTTCTTCAAGTAAAGAAATCAATTCATCTCTAAAGATTGGTTCCAAAAGCTTACTAATGTAGGTAGGCCGAGGGTCTTGCTCCATTCCAAGATTGATTTCCAACAAAGGATCTTACACTTCGGCCTTAAGATCATCCAACTTCACTGGTGCTGCCTTTAAGTTTGTCAGTTGGATAGCATCCAACTTGTCTTCAGCATCTTCCATAATCTCCAAAACATTGGTTGAAAATGAAGTACCAACAACAACAGCTCTTTCTAACCGTAGTTCGGCTAGATATGCTTTCAACCTGGCAAGGCAGCAGTTAACCGCTTCGCCAAGTATTCTATTTTCTTTAGGTTTCTCTTCCATAAAAACTTTTGTTTGAAATGTATTGCTGAACACTGACCTTGGGTAGAATTGTTGGCCTTGGTGTTTCTTGGAAAAGCTCCCTTACATCTTCTTCGGTTCTTGGAAAAGCTCCCTTACATCTTCTTCCATAAGAGTCATTCTCATGCTGGCCTTCCTTGGACGGCCCTTACTATCCTTTCCAATAAATCTGATTGGAACGAATTATTCGCTATACAACTCAGCATCTGCATGGTAAACCCTTGTCACAAATGGCCAGCTATCAGCTTCCACCACTTTTACCTCATCTCCATCCCAAAATATTAGCATTTAATGGAGCGAAGATGGAATGCAAAAATTTAGGTGAATCCATTCGCGGCCTAAGAGCAAATTATAAGCCACTGTGGACTCAATAACAAAGAAAGCTGTGATAGAAGTTCTATCTCCCACTATTAACTCCAACGATAGGATTCCTTGCGTCTTCACTATTCCTCCCGTGAATCCACTAATGGACACATCAGTTGGAATGATATCTTCAGGAGACTTTCTGAGCATGTGGATAACATTGACTGGAACAACATTCAACACCGAACCATTGTCTACCAGAATTCTTGCCAAAGGCCTTCCTTCCACTAGCACCTTGATGTACAAAGGTTTGAGCTACTGAGTCATGCCATATGGTGGCTTTTCCAACATAATTTTCTTTGGCCTCGTGGGGCTATTCTCTTCAATCACGACCCCCTTTAATTTCTGCAGATGCTCAGTTTCATCTTCAAAAACCTCTTCTATATGGATACCTTTGTCTGGTTCCATTATAAATGGCCCAGAGTTAGACTATCCAAGACTTTCCATGGGTGGACTTGTAACTATTACATCTCCTTCCATTGAATTGGGCTGATCTGGTTGTGGCTCAAAAAATAAAGGAAGAACCACTACCATATTGTGAGTAAATTCACCTGGAAGGCTCCCAAAATAGATTTTCTTGCTGCTACTGGCATTGCTGGGAATTTCCAAATCTGTTTTATCTTTCGTCGGAGGATTGTCTGTAGTCAAGGAATTTCCAACCTCTAAATCAAGATCTAACAAATCATTAGGATCTCACTCCTTTCCTATAGCTGGAAGCTCTGATAAATCTGACGACCTAGTAGTCTTCTTTAGCCAACTGGACCAGCCATGGTCTTTCTCCCATAACCTTCTTTTATCAGCCCTCTTCCTTTGTTGCCTTCGTTTTTGTGTGCGGGTCATATAGGAATCATCATGAGTGGGAAACTTGGGATGATCAAGCCTTCTCCATCCCTCATCTTGATAGGTAGGAGGTCTAACCATTTTTAGTCGGAGATGCTCACTCCCCCTTCTAACCCAAACTTCCGAGGTTAATTTTGGCTTGGAATGCATGTCACCTTTAGAACCTCTGTCTTGCCATCTACTACTTTCAAACTTTCTGCTATGAGGACGAGAACCTGGCTGATAGGAAACTTTACTCTTTTCCAAATTCTTTAGAAGTATCTCAGATTTCCTTTCTGCTGCCTTTCTTTCTGGATGAACCTGGCTTTCCTTCTCTGGAATGGTTACAGTAACTGTGTTTTCCACCTTTTGGAAAGTTAGCTGGTCATGGACTTTCTTTTTTTGACCCTGGTCACTATTGGAGGGCTTTTCATTCTGCTTCTCTTTTGGAAAATCTTTACGGCAACCTTCATTCTGAACTTTACACTTGGGGCAACAATCTTGTTGGATTAACGCAATCTGGGTCTCTCGGAGTTGCCTCTCCAACTCAGCTACTGTCTTCTCCATAGATGTTGCCGCCTTTGAAATTTCCAACTTTCCAATGGTCACCGGATTTAACAAGTCCACCTCCTTTTTGGAATGCTCCGGAACCATGGAAGCAACGTTTGTTGCAACAACCTTGGGGAAAGGATTTCCATCAACACCCATGACTTCTGATTTTTCTGGAAACTTCAAACGGCCATCTTCAATTGCCTTTTGCACAATGTTGCAGAAAATAACACAATGCTTCCACAAATTGTGGAACTTGCAATACTCCTTCTCGGCCATTTCTGAAGCCGACGGCATCTTATGGCCCGCTGTGAAAACCAGTTGCTTGTCAGCCATGAGCAAATCAAAGATTTGCTCGGCTTTAGAAATGTCAAAAGAGTAACTTCTGGAAGAGTCTGCCCCCTTCCACTTGGAACCAGAGGCAGCCTGCAAGTTGGCCGTGGCTGATTTTGGCTTTGTCAAGGCCTCACAAGTGTAAGCCTTCTTTATGTTGAGCTCGGCTACGTTGACTTCAAACTCCCCTTCAATTTCAGTGGTATACACCTCATAGTTAGGATCACGATAGTAGGTGCCCTTGAAAGAGTTCTTCCTATCTTGCTCCTCATGAAGGAGCTCTTCATACTTAGCCACTTTGCCAGCCAAATCGAATAAGTCATGGAACTGTACACCTTCAAACTTCTTGCGAAGTTCAAATTCTAGGCCGTTCACAACCATCTTCACATATTCTTCCGGTAGCAAAGATAAATTACATTTGAACTTGGCCCGCCTGAATCTGGAAAGTAAACTCATCACAGACTCTCCAGGCAGTTGATGAAGTCTGGAAAGGTCTGCCATGGACACTTCAAGCTCAGCTCTATAGAACTGAGTATGGAATATATCCCCAAATTGCTGCCCACTTTGAATGGAGTTGGCTAGTAAGTTGGAATACCATCTGAAAGCATATCCCGTCAGTGCGTTTGGAAATAAGTGTACTTTCAGCCATGGATTGGCTGCTGCTTCTCCACATTGGACAGTGAACCGACTGATATGTTCCAAGGTAGACTGTTCGCCCTCTCCATTGAACGTTACAAACTTTGGAATTCTGAAATTCCTTAGAAATTCAACTTCATCAATGAACTCTAGATAGGGCTTTCTGTAAGTTGTCCTTCCACCCCTTCGAGTTAAGCCAAATTCCTGTTGAAGGAATTCTGCAAATTGGCCTCTGTCAAGTACCATAGGTAGTGGAGGGTTGTTGTCTGGCCAACCTTGAGGTTGATTGGCCACTTGATGCCCCCCACCCGCCATTAGCAAGGGGTTAGCATCTGCATAGTTGTTCCTGCCACGGTTCCTTCCTCCTTGGTCAAGAAGTGGCTCCCTTGGAAAAGGTTGCCCCCCAACCGCCATTGGAATAACCATAGGTGGTGGCCTTACTGGAGTAGGTGCGGCTGGCTAAATGTTCAAATGGAATATTCTGTTGTGCTTAAGGATTGTGGTATGGCCAGGTTTGGCTAGGCTGATCATGCCAAGTCTGCTATGGAAATGCCACAGGTGGAGGATTCTGAACTTGCTGAGTGGTTGGCATGGGCGCAGCTTGTGGAACAATCATCTGTGCCATTGGAGCAGTCACAGGTACAGCTAGAATATAAGTCTGTGCCATTGGAAGGGACTGCACCTGCTGCTGAGTTGGAAGGAGTGGACATGCATATTGCTGAGAGGAACTCCCTTCAATAAATGTGTTCGGCCTACTAGCTTGGAAGGCCGACTGTTGAGACCCTTCAGAGTTGTTTAGCCGAGGGGCCAAACCTTGGTTTAAGCTTTCAAGGGTCCGTTCCAACATGGACTCGAACCTTCGAGAGATTTGGTCCACCATTTCTGCTAAATTCCGCTCATTAGCAAGAGCGGCTTTTGCATGGTCTTGACTAGCTTTGGAATGATCTTGCGCAACTCTGGCTAAGTCTTGGGTGACTCTAGCTTGGTCTTGTGCAAACCTATCTTGTTGCATTGCCATCATGCAGATGTTGTCCATAATGGGTCCATTTGCCATTGTTTGAGCAAATTTTTCCACCATATCATTTTCATCAGGTGTGAATCATGAACTTTCCACTGGAAGTTCACTGACTTGCATCTCTTCTAGTTCGGTAGGGTCTTGGATAGACTTGCCTTGCCTTCTTCCACCAGCCATTGAACAATATGTTAAGAGGTCCCACCAAGCGTGCCAAGAATGTTTGGCTCGCAAAAAAGCGCTAGTTTCGCTTTCTAGGTGAGTGGAAAACAGGAGTGGATGTCAGGCGTGCAAGGACTTGGAAAGTAAGAAAAATAAGTGCAGGACTTGAATTAAACATAATGAAATTGCATTACATGAATGTAAAGATACATGAATGTAAGGAATTGAAGTGTTGTTTTGCTTTGTGATTTGAACAAGGTTTGCAAGTGAAGCCTAGGCGTTCTATTTATAAAATTCTCCATGCATGCAGCAACTTGGTGTGGCAGCTTCAACAGCTTCCACGTGGACTGACTTCGGACTGCCAGGTGTCCCATGATCTTTCAGCCTTCTCTAAATGTTGCCAAGTGTAAACCCATGTTCTCCCATGATCTACAACTACTATATAGTGGTCTTTGGCGGTTGAATGCATGATTGTAAACCTTCTCCCACGTTCTGGAACTGCCCAGATGGAAAGTCGACAGTTCCAGCAGCAATTGTAGCAGAAGTTGAGAACTTCTATCTGGAAGGTTCGGATCTTGCCACGTGTCCCATGTCTTCCTTATTCTTCTCATAATGTTGACACGTGTAAGAACATGATGTCCCATGAATTTCAGTTTTGAAGGAGTGGTTTTGGTGGTTCAGCTCCAATTAAAATCTTCTAGCCACATTCTGGAACTGCCAAATGGAATGGGCCACGATCTCCTAACTGCCCCTAATTTGTAGGTAAGCCTGCCACGTGTGCACTTGGAAAGTCATGTCTTTCCAACTGCATATAACTGCTTCCTTCTCTACCTGCCACGTGTCCACTTAGAAATTCATGTGTTTCCAATTGCATGTAATTGCTTACCTCTTTGGCTGACACGTGTCCCACGTTTTCCTCATTTTTCTCTGGCAAATGCATCATGTTTTCAGCCCACTTTGCTGATTTTTAGCAACCTCTTCACTTAAATAAGGAAAATGGTTGCCTTATTCTTGGAGTGACTCCTACAAACTAGGAGATATTATAGGAGTGGGGAAGTTGTCATTCTTGATGACTAGGTCAAAGGTACACATGGCTTTCTATATGTTTGCCACGTGTCCACTTGGAAAGTCCACATCTTTCCAACTATAGATCTTGTACCAAATGGCTTCATTTGATGAAGCCACGTGTTGCTTCATGATTGCACTTTTGCATACCACATTTCCAATTGGAATTGGCTACGACAACCTTTCCAACTGAAAAATATTTATAGTGTAATCAATATATATAATCTCAGTCACAATTTCAACCATCATCATAGAACATTCTCCAACATCACAACAGCCCATACTTAATTTTCATAGCCCATCCCTCTTTTTCATATCATATATTATATATACATAGAGTCATTCACATTTTTTTTTAGTTCAAAATTTTCAATTAAATTGTCACAAACCTCCTTCAATTTTTTTTTTTTTTTTTTTATAAACAATTTTATATGAATGCAAAAATAATAATAATAATAATAAAATGAAAGGATGAAGAGAGGAGGACTTACCCGAAAGATAGAGAGAAGAGCAGAGGAATAAGAGAAAAATCCGAGAGAAATAGAGAGCTTCGGCCAGTGAAACGGCCGAGAATGATGAAATGACGGCTTGAGATTCACTGGAGAAAATGACCAGAAGTTATAGAGGTGGCCGGCGGTGAGGAGAATTGTTATCTCCTTGGCTGAGAGTTGGCCAGAGAATGCGAAGCCGAGAGAGGAAAAGAGAGACAGAGAGCAACAGCGGCGGCCAAAAGAATCAGCTGGAAGAGCGTGCAGCAGAGGAAACTCACCGGAGAAAAGAAGGAAATAGAGAGAGGGTTTGGCTTCGGCGTGGTGGTGTGGTGGCTTGGTTTCAGACACAGAGAGATGAGAGATAGAGAGGCGAGAGAGTTAGATGAGAGGTAAGAGATTTAGGGTTTGCAGAGAGAAGAGATAGAAGCATGAAGTGAGAAAGAGAGAAAAGAAAAGAAAAAAAGAGGGGGAAGAGAATATCGATCGCAACTTATTCAACTAAAGCATAAATTGGGGGTTAAAATTTTCTGAAGGCACGATCGATCAACTGAGAGGCATTATTGAAACTCCTGAAAAAATTTCAAAATTTTTGTAAGGCACGAACATGAGATCGATTGCGCTGGATTTGCGATTGATCACCTAAGGGTAGAATTTCTGCAGAAAATTTTCTATAGGTGCAATTAATCGATCACTAATCAACTATCCCGCACTACCCATGCCCATCGGGAATCCTGGGGGGATCCAACACTAGAACCTCACATACTCGATGGAAAAATACCATGCAAAATGAAGGAACCAGTACACAACCATGCACCCTAAGTGCTAGAACATAGTCTACAACGTGACTACTGTACAAAAACACCAATGCTCACAATACATCGGCATTAGGGTTAATCGTTACCTACCGGACATGGAGACCCGATCTATCTAGAAACAGTCTTTCCAAACTGTAGTGTCTATGTTGTAAAACAACTCCTCAACATCCATCCACCTCTACTTTCCCAGATGACATAACTACAGACACTGTGCACATAAGACTCGTGATAGCAATAACAACAACCTACTAACTCACCAGAAGAATGACGTGCCTATATGGCAATACTGCCCTCACTGGTTCGAATGATAAAAAAAAATCTACCACCATCCTAATTGACACATAACCCCCATCTCATACTCAACTATGGTCATCAAGTAACCACTACTTCTAGCCAGACCTTTGGATCATACTCTAAGCCGTCTTACTCATCGGCACTAGAACATTACTTCTTAACACTTCCATTACTACTCTTGTCGAATGACCATTCAGGTCTACCTCCATTATTATTTGTATACATTGTGTTATAATAGGGGATACATATGAGTCTTGTGCTGTAACGGGGGACACCTGTGAGTCTTGTGTCGTAACAGGGGTTACCTGTGAGTCGTATGTGTTATGTTGTAATGGGGGGTTACCTATGATTGTGCTATGTAACACGGGACACCCGTGATGTTGTGTGTAACAAGAGGTACCTGTGTATTATTATTCTGGTTGTAACGGGGGCAACCCATGAATTTTGTGTGGTATCGAGTTTATCTGTGGTAGGATAGTGGAGAAGTCCAATAGTGTGGTTTCGGATTGGATGATGACAATGATCAGTGTGTGAGCCTGTGAGGAAGGTTATGATTTGTAATGTATATTACGGATTTCTTATTGTAAAATTGTACTGGTTATGACTATTCTATAATGAGACATGGATGTATGTGTGTGACTATGAATGTATTCGAGGATTATATCTCTAGATTATGATGTATGTTCTATGAGTAAGTTATATCCTAACGTGTTGATTTCAAGGTTAGATTATTGATAGACAAGCTTTTAGTCGTGTTACCTTAAGGGTTGTGAATGTGGTTAGTTAGTGTCACGTGGTTGTTTCCTGAAATAAAAAGTTCAGATTATCGCCTGTGAGATCCTTCTTCGAGTAGGATAGGACACGATGTCCTAGGATTCGTTGTCTACCCCCCCTAGTGGTTCCATTTTGGAGCATTATTCTGTATTGCGTATCGATGCTAGGTACATGTGTTGTAGGTCGAGTTGTTTCACCTCCGTATGGTTCTTCTTTCTTGGCATTTCATATGCAAGTTATCGGTAGGCGCGTGTTCGGTTCTATTATGAGGGCAGGGTTACTCTTCTTCTTGATTTGTCCTGGTAGGGACATCATTGTTGCGAGTTACATCTTTTCACTTAGGAGTTATCCGTGCCAGTGGACGGGAGGACTTTTTTAAAGTCCCCTCTTTTGTTAGGAACCCCCGAGTGAGGATTTGATTTGGATTGTTCGACTTACCTCCACGAAAGGAGGTGAAGTCCTTAGTTTTGTGGAACTCGTTTTGAGAGGTTATGATTGTTGCGGCATAAGACGCGACTTGTTGATTGGTATGTATTTAGCATTCAAATCAATCAATAAATCAATCTCAACATCCAACAAGGGATACCGCCCACAATTAATCCATAAAACGAAGAAAATTTACCCATCCTCCTTTTAAAAAGTACTCAATAACAAACCACATTACATTCAAACTCCAATTTCAATTTCTATGACATAACAAGATCAAAAATCTAGTGTTAAACAAAGTTCCACAATCAAAGGAATTCAAAAAGACCATTCTCCATTCTCCATGTAATTCCATCACTTTTTATGCAAAATTTAGGGCAAAATCCAATTCAAATGTTCCAATTTTTTTTTTAGCCACAATTTTCAATAAGAATTTTTATTTTGTTTTGTTATTTTACATTTTTTTCATTTTTATTTGTTTTTGTTATTTTCCAATTTTTATTTTCCTTTCAATTTTTATGTATATACAAGAATATATACAAAATGAAAATTAGAATGCAAAAATAAAAAGAAAGCAAGAAACAAAATAAAAATAGAATAAAATAAAATAAAATGATGCAAAATAAAATAAAAATCTAAAAATTGGAACTTACCCTACAATTTAGAGAGTAGAGGAAGAAACTTGGAGCGAAAATGGAGTTTTTTAAACCTCGCCGGCGTCAGAGAAGATGACCGTAGTCTCGCCAGAGACTCATCGGAAAATTCAGAGCTTGTCGGAGCTTGTTTTTGAGTCCTCCTTGGCCTAAATCGGCCGGAGGTGATGATTTTAATGTAAAACGAGAGTGAAATAGAGAGATTGAAAAGAAAAAGCTTGGCTGAATGGCCACAAGCTTTGCCAGCGACTATGGAGGTTCGGCGATGGTGGCTTTGGCCTTTTGGGTTGTCACCGGTTGAAGAGAAGAGGGAGGTGAGGTGGTGTTGTTGGTGATGGAATGAGAGTAAGGGTTTGATTGAGAGGTTGAAATGGAGGAGAAGAGATTTGGGTGAGGAAGAGAGAGATATGGAGGCTAGGGTTTCGTGAGGGAGAAAATGAATAGGAAAAGAAAAATAAAAAAAGGAAAGGAAAAAGAAAAAGAAAAGAAAAATAAGGAAAATAGGGAAGGAAAAGAAAAATAAAAAGAAAAAGGAAAAACAAAAAAATAAAAATGAGGAAGCTGAATGGCCAAAAGGGATTTCTGAAAAATTCAAATGACACATTTTTGATCAATCGAAGTACTTCGATCAATCGAACCCTTAACTTTGATCGATCCAAAATGGATTTCAATTGATTGAACTTAACCTTGATCGATCGAAATGGAAACTGAACAGTCCTCATCACAGGTGATTCGATCGATCGAAGTGGGACTTCGATCCATCGAAACCTCACTGGCAGTACTCAAAATGCAGAAAATAGCTCTCAAGCCGGATTTTTCAAAGCAACTCATATCTAGACGACGCAGAAACATGTAAAAACATAAATGAGGGAGGAATAGGGTTGTCAAACCCTACGGAATGCACTAGTCTTTAACGTCTCTAGCAAGACGTTGGGCTCTTTTAGTTCGGATCAAAAATCTTGTTGTGCATCCTCTCCTTGACAAGGTGAATGACAATTTGAATCTCACCCAACAAATTATTCCATAAAGAACTTGTTGGATTTGAGTCAAAGGAGATTGATGGTCCTTTGTCAATACAACTCTTAGGCTTCCATGCCCTTTCAACACTTGGTTTAAAATCAACATTATTCGAAACCATTTTGGAAGTTGAACTTTTGGAAATTTTACTTTCAAGCGAAGACTCAACTTTTTCAAATTCATTGTCAAAACACTTTTCCATAACATACTTCTTCATGCTTATCTACTGAACTCGGGGTTGGATTAAATATATTCAATTTCACCTTCATATGCCCAAATGAAATTTTCATTATCCCCGTCCTACAATTGATATTGGCATTTGCGGTTGCCAAGAAGGAACGGCCAAGGATAACTGGCATTTAGCTCTTGGGATTTGGGACCGGTTCCATATCAATGACAATTAAATCGACCGGGAAAAAGAATTTATCAATTTTAATGAACACATCCTCAATAATACCCCGGGGCTTTTTGATGGATCGGTCAGCTAGTTGTAAAACTACCGACGTTGGTTTCAAGTCACCTAAGCCTAATTTGACATAAACCGAATATGGAAGAAGATTAACTCTTTGGTGATTGGCTTATGTTCTTCCTCTTTTGGGTGCAAAGATCTTTCAAGAATTTCGCATGAGTCAGAATTTGTTTAATTACATCCAAGAGCTGAAGATTTATCTTCACTTGCCTAAACACTTCAATTATTTCATTGGTCTTTGTCTTTTGTTTTTCAAGAGAAGGCATCCTGAAATGGAGCTTTTGGCTCAAAATCTTTTTGAAAAAACTTTCTTTGAATCATTTTCAACACAAGAAGTTCTCAAATCATTTTTCAAAACTTTTTCAACAAATGGTTCATGCACATGCAATGAAGGAGGAATATGATGTGAAACGGGATGGGTGTCAACTTTTGGTAGCACTGGTTCACTCTCTTCATTGTGAACTCATATTTGATTCTCAATAATTTTTCCACTTCTCAAGGTCATCACCGTATTAACATGCTCAATTGTGAGACTTTCCGATGAGGAATTTGTCTCCACAACAAATTGTTGCTTTGGTGGATTCAAAGGCATTTTCCCTTTTTCCCTAGCATTCAATGTGCCAGCTATTTGCCCGACTTGGGTTTCTAACTTTGCAATGGATTGGGAATAAGAATGAAGTAATTGGGTATTTGCCTCCAAAGTACCCAAAGCGGTCAACACTTTTTCCTCAAAAGTAGGAATCCCAGAATTTCCTTGAGAGTAAGATGATTGATTAAGAAAATGAGAGTTAGAAAATTGATTTCTATGTGATGATTGAAAAGAGGATCTATAACCTTGGGAACCTTGGCCTTGTATTGGGGCGGAACATACTTGCCATGAAAACCACCTTAGGGAAGGTATGAACCTTCCCCTTGGCTTTTCCAAGAGAAGTTTGGATGGTTCCTTCACCTGGGATTGTAATGTGTGCCATAGGGATTATTCCCTTAGTTGACAAATATGGCATTAACTTGTTCATGGTGCTTACTTTGCATATGTCCATGGGGACAATTGGAAGTAGAATGTAAGACACTAGAACAAGTCATGCATGATTCATTAGAATTATGATGATGAACATGATTAGGGGAGGAAGATACTAGATTCACCGAATTTTGGTTAATCAAAAATTGATCGAACCTTTGAGATAAAGACTTGACTTCAGCGACTATATCATTCGAATTGTCAACTTGATACAAGCTGACATTCTTCCTTCCACCTAAATTTCTACCATTTTTGGAAGACAAGGATTGATAAAGACGCCATACATTATCCTCATGCCTATCAAGATATGAACCACCCATAGATGCCTTAACCATACCCTTAAAATTATCCGACAAACTTTCAAAGAAAAATTGCACCAATTGCCATTTAGGAATGTCATGATGTGGACACTTCCTAAGCAAGTCATTAAGGCGCTCTTATGCCTTATGAAACAATTCCCCTTTCCCTTGAGAAAATTCTCTAATTGAAGTTCTCATTGCATTGGTCTTTGAAACCGAATAACACTTCTTCAAGAACTCTTGCTGCATTTCTGCCCAAGAAGTTATTGAAAAAGGCCTAAGATTGTTGAACCAATATTTTGCCTTATCTTTAAGGGTGAAAGGAAAATGTTTTAATCTTAAAACCTCTTCCGGCATGTCCGTGTATTTCATGGTGGAACACACTTCAAGAAACTCATCCAAATCCTTGTAAGGTTTTTCACTTAGAAGTCCATGATAGTTGGGAAGCATTTGAATAGTTTACGATTTAATTTCATAGTGATGTGCTCTAAATGGAGGTAACTGAATGCATGTGGGTGCATTATATTCATTTGGCACATAATGGTCACGCAAAGCAAGAGGAGGATTGACAACCAGTTGTGTTACATAAGCACCTTGATTGCCTTGAATAATGAGAGGTTGTGGAGCAAAAATTGGCCGAGGCATTCCTAAGGGAACTTGGCCGTGTTGTTGTGGTGGAATGAAAAGCCTTAGCATGCCTAATGGTACTTAAATATTATCATGATGCACATTAGGGTGGAGGATACCTTGTTAGTTTATCTGACCAAGGCCCTCCACATGGTCCTCATTGATGTCTTCCACTGATGAAATGGAATGACTAGAATTACCCCTTCCCTTAGAATTACGAACAATGGATTCAAGATTCAAATTAAGTAGGACAAGAGTAGGATTTAACGACCTATGACCATGCATGCACAAACAAAACAAAAACAAGCAACAAGTAAGTAGCAATCACTTCTCCTCCGCAACAAATCAATAATCAACAATCCTCCACATACGATGATCCCATACTTTGAACAATACGCAAGAAAAATTAAATTCCCTCCATGTGGGCTCACGATCTATCTAAGAAAATAAAAACTTGCCTCCACGCGGGCTCACGATTTAACTAGAAAAAGAGTTTAGAAAGGCTCACAAAGGGTCCTTAAGCAATTTCAAATTATTTTTCAATTTTTTTCTTTCTTTGCCTTGCTTTGCTTTGCAATTTTTATTTTATTTCTGAGCTTTTTATGCTCTTGCATAGCTTTACTTGGCTTCTTGCTTCTTCTGCTTTTCAATTCCCCATTTCTTGGCTCTCTTGGCTCAATTCACCTAGCCAATCAGGAACAAACACAAGAAGTAACCAAAATAAAATAAAAATAAAAATAAGTTCTGTGACGACCCTAGTTTTTAGGCGAGTGCGTCAGGTATGAACCGAAAGGATGGTCCGGTAATGGATCCGAAATGCGGAAACAAGAAATAAGTCGTAGTGCCTTAGTGTTTTATGCTCGCCTCAACTACGCATATCTTTCCCCCTTATTAGAGTTCGTTTTTGACCATTTTTCAAGTTCGGGTTTAAAGCCAAGTTTGGATTTTGGTATGTCCTCTTTGGAGTTTAATGTTCGCCTTGTTGTCCCCTACAAAACTTAGAAGTTTCGTCGGATTCGGAGCTGTTTCATTTTGGTGGGGATTTGAGATTTCATCTCAAATGGAGGTAGGGGGTGTTATAGTTTCAATTTCTTGTTGTCTTGCATTCTATTGATACTTATACAACTTCTATGCATGCTTTTGTTCATAACTTAGAAATTTAATTTAAGTATTCCCTTGTATAAGGTTTAATTTATATGATTGTCTATAGCTTGGAATCAAATTGTGACAGGCTATAAAATTAGGCAATGATATGTTTATTATCATATATTAAACTGAGGACATTTGAATAAGTATTGAGACTTTTATTTAATATTTTTCTTTGGTGAAAGTTTAATTCACACGGTCGTAACTAGCATGAAATTGACTTGCAATGCGATATTAAATTAGGCCTTAGTATGCTCTTTAACATATGTAAATTTGGGAATATTTGGAATTGATTTAAAATCTAGAGGAAATTAATTAATTAGTTTAATTAATTTCATTTTAAGTGTTGAAGTCACTTAATTAGATTTTTAACTTGATATTGTTGATAACCATGCTATGTCCCTTAACATATATTAAATTGAGGCTATTTGGAATTTATTTGAAATCTAGAGAATTTAATTATTTTTATTTAATTAAATTCTATCTAATTGTTCCATGGACTTAATCATGTTTTAGAAGTTGTTTCTATGTAACGATCATGGATTTGGACTTGTTGCGCATTCGCTTGATTATGTTTTTAGTATTGAAGAACATTGTTGTTAAATATGTAATCATGAGAACATGCTTCTAATATAAATATATTGTTAACTTATGATTTCATAGCATTATGAATATGGAATGCTTATTGTGCACTATTGGAAGTTAAATTGCTAACTTGTTACTATGTAGTGGTAATATGAGATTCTTGTGGATTATTGGTATTATTTGCCTTGTAAACTTCTTGCTATAATGTCGTAGAATTAATGTTTAAAGTTGGCCATAGAAGAAATGATTGAAGTTGTTAAGTAGATGATATTGTTTTGTACATTGTATCATAGTAAAGACTTGACATTATATATGCCATTTTAGAATTAAAACTCTAAGGCATGGATTGTGTGGCTTCTACTTACTTGTGCATGGAAGGTGGTTTCGTGCATTAATTAAGTATGTATAAGTTTTGAACTAATTTGTTGATTTTGGAGTCACTTGGGACATTGTTACTGTGATATGGCTAGAGTTTGGCTCTAGTGCGGGAGGTATGAGTTCTCCCAATTTGAGATAGTGCACACTAGGGTGGTCTTCCCAGCGGGTTAATGCCCGGAATAACAATTTTGATCTTGGTTTAGTCCGAAACGTGATGTCCAAGTCTTCCACTATTTGATTTCGCATTCAATTCCAAGTTGACAACCAATGTTTAATTGTGACTTGTGGTTTTGGTTATTGGCGATTTAATGTTGTTAAGTACATTTATGCATTATGATTTTGAATGAATCATAGTATGCTTTTAATGTTGTTAAGTAAATTCATGTTTTATGATTTTTGATGAATCATTATAAACTTTGATGTTGTTAAGTACATTATGTTGTATTGTTCAAATGTAGCTTAGGAATGATCCTATAAATTCATTTGGAACATAGACGTTAGGTGGCATGACCCACTTTTGTCATTTTTGCAGTTTAGATTTTAAGTGATAACTTAGAGAATCTATGTCTTGATGTGTGGTATTAGAAATTCTAATTATACTAAATTGCTATATTTGGTTGTTTTCGTAATTTAGATTTCAAGTTGATAACTTTGAGAATCTATATCTTGTTGCTTTATATAGCATGTTTTTATGTTGTTTGAATTGCATGGAGGATGTGATTTATGCTAGATATGATCTAAGATAGCTTAGGATGGTCCATGAGTCTCACCTTTGACATAGACGTTAAGTGGCATGACCCTTTTGAATTGTTTCAAGTTAATGTAAAAATTTGTATGAAATTGGTTGATGCATGCTCATTCCCTACAAGTAAACTTGTTTATTCACCCTAAAGTTACTAGGGGTATTGTTCAGGTACAGGATTCAAGATTCAGAGATTTACATTTGCCTTGGATAGTTTGGAGATTTAAAGTTTCTTTTAAAGTATTCTTATTCACAAGCAAGTGTTAGCATGTTTAAGTTTTACATTTGTTGTTGAAATACTTAGTTAGGTTCAATTATGTCATTTTTGCCTTGTGATATGTAAAGTGTACTTGGATACACTATTTGGAACCTATTTGATATGTATGATTTAAGGCCGAAGGCCACAAACCTTAAAGTTCAAGTGTATGTATTTAATTTCAAGTTTTGTCTTTGAAATGTATTTTTTTCTAACTTCGAGGTTTAGCATATGATTTGGAGTAAATGTTATGTAATGAGTCCATGTGCCACTGAAACACACTTCAATACTTAAAGTACATTTGTTGGCATACTTACATAGCTGAAAATCATGTTTTTGGACCGATTTTATGTTGGGGTTTAAGGCTTGGGTGAAGCCTTAACATTTCTTGTGTATAATAGGTCATTCAGTAGCTTTTTTAGTCATTTCGGTTGTCCAAAATGCTAGTTCGGTCGACCGATGGCTTTTGGGAGCTTCATTGCACAATAAAACACTTATTTCAGTAGCCATTTTCACTGTTTGGACCTAGTTCAGTTGACCAATGGCTTATTTTGGTCTGCTGAAACAACCTCTCTTCAAAAATATGTTTTTAGCAAAGTTTTTGCCTAGTTCGGTCATCTGAAACTCTATTTTGATCGACCAAAATAGCCCTCATTCAGCTACTTCTTCAGTTTTGTTTCAGCACTGTTGTTCCAACTTCAATCGGTCATAACTCCTTCATTTTTTATCCAAATGGGGTTATTCTTGAGCCTAAATTCATTAATTTTCAGTCAGATTTTCAATGGTTCTAATTATATTCTCAGATGAAAATCAGAGTGGGAGTTATTCATATTTTAGTGGGTAGTGTTGGTTTTTGCTTTAACCGGGAAAGGGCATTTTTGTGGGATACTTGGCCAATGTTCTTGGAACCTCTTGGAATGTTATGAAATGACTAGATTAGGTTTTATTCACCTTGTTTGACTTGTTTAGAGTCATGTTTCTCTTTTTATTTATGAATCAACCATTTTGCCCCTTGGTTAATAATTTTACCCGTTTTGACCTTTGTTTCCGCTTTCATTCTCTTTAAGTTTCATAACTTCATGGAAAGTCACTTGGGTGTCTTAGGGATGATTTATATCTCTATAGACTTTGGCTTTATCTTTTGCTTCTGCATTTCGGATCCGTTATCGGATCAACTTTCGGTTCATCACTGACGCATCGGGTTGAAAAACTTGGGCCATCACAAGTGGTATCAGAGCTCCTAGGTTTGAATAACTTGGATGATGGGTTTTGGGTGCATTTCATGATTTTTTGATTTGCCTAGATATATTCACATGCTTTTTGATAACATGTTTACGTGCCTTTTAATAACATGCTCAGTGTAGTGACATGTTTTCTGTACTTATATGTTTATGTGTTTAAAAGCATCCTGTTTTGTTACATACTTATGTGTTTAAGTACCTAGAAATTTATATTATCTGTTTAACATACTGTGTATGCTTATCTGCTTTATCATGACTATATGTTATATATATTGAGATGCTACTTATTTAGTGCATTCATAGCGTGAGTTGCATTCGATCATAATAACTCATGTTATTATTGATCTCGTTTCCTTTTCACGCATATAGCATCACAGTCTTGACTCGCGGAGAGCTTTCTTGTTAGGGTTTAGGTGAATATAGGGTTGTAGTCTCTATCTGGTGATATGGGACGTAGGCTACGGAGGCACCGTTTCATCTCATTTTCTTTTGTCTTTTCATGATGTAGTCATGGTGGTGTTGGAGGTGTCAGTGTCATCTCTTAGGACTTCATTGTGGTCTTGACGTCATTAATGTCATTGAGGTCACTATTTCTAGAGTCATGGGATGGTGAGTAAGGAATGACTCAAATCCTTCCTTAGGGAGTTGGGAAGTTGCCTTGTGAGCCTCAGGGCGAGGTTCTCGTGTCTTGCAGTCTTAGGGCGATGGTTTTGGAATTTGGGTGGGTGTGTTGACCTAGGATCCTTCTTGTGTTGCCTTTGTTAGCTCTTATGGGCTACGGTTGGGATGTAGGTGGTTTCATGTAATTAATTGTATTGGTGCAATTAATTACTCTCTCTTGTCACTGGAGACTTGGGGGGGGGGGGGGGGAGGCATTGTGTTAGGGTTCTGGTAAAATCCTGTAGAGTTCCTATTGAATTTTTTGGCATCTTGGATTGGGGGTATTCTTATTGAAGTCTCGTAACGGTTAGCATTGGGGCTATCTATTTTGTTATTGTCTTGTTTCTTGAGGTGTTAGGATTACATTGGGATATAAGCTGGTCTTAGGAAAGACTGGCAAACCCTATGTTTAGCAGACCTTAGTGGTCGTTAGGGGGATGGTTCCTTTCCTCATAGTATGAGATTGGACTCGTCCAGGTTCGGTTGTACCATTAGTGGTGTATAGCGTGTCGCTATTTGGTTAAACCCTATGTGATAGGTGGTTTATTTGGTTTGCCTTATGTGTACTTTGCTTAGTACTAAGATATTATTTGATTATGTGATTTAATTTTGCAAGCGTATACTATGTGAGTATTTGGTTTATAATGTTTCATCTTTCCTGGACTTATGTTGGGGTTTTGTGACCTTAGTTGTTGGGATAAGGATATGTAAACTATGTAGTAGACTTGTATTTTGAGGTTTTAGTTGTCTAGTACAGGGATTTTGACCCAGCGTTTTGTCTTCCGTATATAGCCTTACAGTAGGTCTACTTCAGATTTGTGCTTAGGTTTTCGATTTTGTGGGTCCAATCCATTGGCTTAAGGGCACAGACTTGTCCGGCTGTGGATTCGGGACTAGTGTTGTTGTTGTCGCATTCTCAGATATGGGGTTCGTTAGTTACTCTAACTTTAGATATTTAAGGCCTTAAGCATAATGGTGCTAATGACATTGTTGTTAGAGTTTTGGGATTAGCTACCCCAACTCTTGCAGATGCCTGGTTCCCATAGTGCTTTTGGTAATGATTATTTCTGACATTGATGTCATTTGTATCGAAAAGTTCCTTTTGAGTTGAACTGTTAGGGGCATGTTACGAATTAGTGCCTTATACTGTCATGCTACCTTACTGACGAGTAAGTGTGGGCGGGTTTTGGTCATTGTTCTTACTGCCATATCATTCTTAGCCATCTGTCATGATTTGATTTATCATTGTTTTGGGATTCTCTCGGTGATTGACATTGAGTTAATATGCCGATTTGTTTGGGGATTGTCACTCAGTCCTTGGTTTTCGCGTTCCTTCGAAAGACCTTCAAGCTTTTGAAGTTGTCTTTTCACACCTAATGGTATGTCCTTTGGTTTGATCTTGTTCAGTTTTCTTTTATTTGTTCTTGATTTTGGGGATGAAATCTCTTTAAGGAGGGTAGTTTGTAATGACCCAGTCATTTTCCTTCCTTTCTTTTTCTCAGATTTTCATGGATATTTTTTTTTCCGTTCATCTTTTCCTTTTTGAGTTTGGTTTCTCGTCACTTAGTGTCATCTCGAGTGCTCTGAAATGGTTTCCGAGACTCTTTTCCTTGGATTGACAACTTCCTTTGAGGATCGCGTCATTTCTACATTTTTATTTTTCAAATACTATTCACTTTTCGTCTTTTTCCCTATTTTGTCTTTTCCCCGTTTGTCTTTCTGTTGGCATAATCTCACTTTTTGTGTTTGGAGTTGGTTTTGGCCTTCACATATCTTCATTCTACGTGATTTCCACGAAATACATATCTTTACTATTGTAGAAAGGTACTCTGGTTGCTCTCGGTGTCCATAGGAGGATGGATGCACAGTCCTTCATAAACATTTCCTTTTCTTGGGGTGTTTTTCATAAATACCTTTTGAAGATATTTTATTTCAGGGGTTTCTAAGAAAATATTTTGGGAAGATATTTTCATTCTGGACCAGTTGTGCAGTTTTCACTTTTTAGAAGGCCATTATGCAATTAATGAAAGTTATTGCTAAATGCTTTGTTTTGAGCCTGGATCCTCGTACAGGATTCATTTTCATATTTTGTCAAATCACGGACTCTTAGAATTTCCTTCTGCTATTTTTCTCTAGTTTCAGGGTTTTTGGCCCTAGTTGCCGCCAAACTTGATTGAGGCATATCTCTTTGCTCGGAACTCAGTTTTTGACGCCATTTCTTCTGTTGTTCATATTTTCTCAATTTGGTTCTTTTTTGTTCATGGTGTTTTGCCGTTTAAGCGCGTCTGCTCAAATGGCACTTTTCCGGACCCGGCGGGACCCATTCGGGACACTTTTAGGGTTTTTCTATAAATAGGAGGTCTTAAGAGAAAAAGTCAGATTTTTCTATCTCTCTCCCCTCTCTTGGCCGGCAGCCATGGTAGCCAAAGGGCTGCCACGCTTCTCTCTTCTTTTCCAGCCACTTCCCTTTACTAAAAAGTCGTAGTGCTTTAGTGTTTTATGCTCGCCTCGACTACGCGCATCTTTCCCCCGTATTAGAGTTCGTTTTCAACCATTTTTTGAGGTCAGGTTTGAAGCCAAGTTTGGATTTTGGTATGTCCTGTTTTATTTTTGTGGGGATTTGAGATTTCATCTTAAATGGAGGTAGGGGGTGTTATAGTTTCAATTTCTTGCTATCTTGCATGCTATTGATACTTATACAACTTGTATGCATGCTTTTGTTCATAATCTAGAAATTTAATTTAAATATTTCATTGTATAAAATTTAATTTGTACGATTGTCTATAACTTGGAATCAAATTGTGGTATGCTATTAAATTAGGCAATGATATGTTTATTATCATATATTAAATTGAGGACATTTGAATAAGTATTGAGACTTTTATTTAATATTTTTCGTTGGTGAAAGTTTAATTCACACGGTCGTAACTAGTATGAAATTGACTTGCAATGCGATATTAAATTAGGCCTTAGTATGCTCTTTAACA
Source organism: Cornus florida (assembly GCF_030987335.1). Taxonomy (NCBI): domain Eukaryota; kingdom Viridiplantae; phylum Streptophyta; class Magnoliopsida; order Cornales; family Cornaceae; genus Cornus; species Cornus florida. The sequence goes on along the minus strand of NW_026775571.1, from coordinate 16,542,458 downwards.
TATGTAAATTTGGAAGTATTTGGAATTGATTTAAAATCTAGAGGAAATTAATTAATTAGTTTAATTAATTTCATTTTAAATGTTGAAGTCACTTAATTAGATTTTTAACTTGATATTGTTGATAACCATGCTATGTCCCTTAACATATATTAAATTGAGGCTATTTGGAATTTATTTGAAATCTAGAGAATTTAATTATTTTTATTTAATTAAATTTTATCTAATTGTTCCATGGACTTAATCATGTTTTAGAAGTTGTTCCTATGTTATGAACATGGATTTGGACTTGTTGCGTATTCGCTTGATTATGTTTTAAGCATTGAAGAACATTGTTGTTAAATTTGTATTCATGAGAACATGCTTCTTATATGAATATATTGTTGACTTATGATTTCATAGCATTATGAATATGGAATGCTTATTATGCATTATTGGAAGTTAAATTGCTAACTTGTTACTATGTAGTCGTAATATGAGATTCTTGTGGATTATTGGTATTATTAGCCCTGTAAAGTTCTTGCTACAATGTCGTAGAATTAATGTTTAAAGTTGGCCATGGAAGAAATGATTTAAGTTGTTAAGTACATGATATTGTTTTGTACATTGTATCATAGTAAAGACTTGACATTATATATACCATTTTAGAATTGAAACTCTAAGGCACGGATTGTGTGGCTTCGACTTACTGGTGCATGGAAGGTGGTTTCATGCATTACTTAAGTATTAGCTGTAGTGCGGGAGATATAAGTTCTCCCCATTTGAGATAATGCGCACTAGGTGGTCTTCCCAGCGGGTTAATGCCCGTGATAACCATTTTGATCTTGGTTTAGTTCGAGACGTGATATCCAAGTCTTCCACTATTTGATTTCGCATTTAATTCCAAGTTGACAACCAATGTTTAAGTGTGACTTGTGGTTTTGGTTATTGGCGATTTAATGTTGTTAAGTACATTTATGCATTATGATTTTGAATGAATCATAGCATGCTTTTAATGGTGTTAAGTACATTCATGTTTTGTGATTTTTGATGAATCATTGTAAACTTTGATGTTGTTAAGTACATTATGTTGTATTGTTCAAATGTAGCTTAGGAATGATCCTATAGATTCATTTGGAACATAGACGTTAGGTGGTATGACCCACTTTTGTCATTTTCGTATTTGGATTTTAAATTGATAACTTAGAGAATCTATGTCTTGCTATGTGGTATTAGAAATTCTAATTATATTAAGTTGCTATATTTAGTTGTTTTCGTATTTTAGATTTCAAGTTAATAACTTTGAGAATCTATATCTTGTTGCTTTGTATAGCATGCTTTTATGTTGTTTGAATTTCATGAAGGATGTGATTTATGCTAGAAATGATCTAAGATAACTTAGGATGCTCCCTAAGTCTCACCTTTGACATGGACGTTAGGTGGCATGACCCTTTTGAATTATTTCAAGTTAATGTAAAAATCTGTAAGAAATCGAGTCGATGCATGCTCATTCCCTACGTGTAAACTTATTTACTCACCCCCGAAGTTACTGGGGGTATTGTTCGGGTATAGGATTCAAGATTCAGAAATTTGCATTTGCCTTGGGTGGTTTGGAGATTTGAAGTTTCTTTTAAAGTATTCTTGTTCACATGCAAGTGTTAACATGTTTAAGTTTTACATTTGATGTTGAAATACTTAGTTAGGTTCAATTATGTCATGTTTGCCTTATGATATGTAAAGTGTACTTGGATACACAATTTGGAACCTGTTTGATATGTATGATTTGAGGCCGAAGGCCACAAACCTTAAAGTTCAAGTGTATGTATTTAAATTTTAAGTTTTGTCTTTGAAATGTATTTTTTTCTAATTTTGAGGTTTAGCATATGATTTGGAGTAAATGTTATGTAATGAGGCCATGGGCCATTGAAACACACTTCAATACTTAAAGTACATTTGTTGACATGCTTACATAGCTTAAAACCATGTTTTTGGACCGATTTCATGTTGGGGTTTGAGGATTGGGTGAAGCCTTTCATTTTTTTGTGCATAATATGTCATTCAATAGCTTTTCTAGTCATTTTGGTTGTCCAAAATCCTAGTTCGGTCGACCGATGGCTTTTGGGAACTTCAATTCACAGTAAAACACTCATTCTAATAGCCATTTTCACCATTTGGACCCAGTTTGGTCGACCGATGGCTTATTTCGGTCAACCGAAATAACCTCTCTTCAAAAATATGTTTTTAGGAATGTTTTTGCCCAGTTCAGTCATCCAAAACTCTATTTCGATAGACCAAAAAAGCCCTCATTCAGCTGCTTCTTCAGTTTTTTTTCAGTATTGTTGTTACATCTTCAATCGGTCATAACTCCTTTATTTTTTATCCAAATGGGGTGATTCTTAAGGCTAAATTCATGGATTTTGAGTCAGATTTCCAATGGTACTAATTACATCCTCAGATGAAAATCAGAGTGGGAGTTATTTAAGTTTTAGTGAGGTAGTGTCGGTTTTCGCTTTAACCGGGAAAGGGCATTTTTGTGGGATTCTTAGCCAATGTTCTTGGAACCTCTTGGAATGTTATGAAATTACTAGATTAGGTTTTATTCACCTTGTTTGACTTGTTTTGAGTCAAGTTTCTCTTTTTATTTGTGAATTGACTATTTTGCCCCTTGGTTAATAGATTTTGCCCGTTTTGACCGTTGTTTCCGCTTTCGTTCTCTTTAAGTTTCATAACTTCATGGAAAGTCACTTGGGTGTCTTAGGGACGATTTACATCTCTATAGACTTTAGGTTTATCTTTTGCTTCCACATTTCGAATCCGTTCTCGAATTAACTTTCAGTTCATCACTAACGCATCGAGTTAAAAAATTTATCCGTCATAAGTGGTATTAGAGCTCCTACGTTTGAATACCTTGGATGATGGGTTTTGGATGCATTTCATGCTTTGTTGATTTGCCTAGATATGTTCACATGCTTCTTGATAACATGTTTACATGCCTTTTGATAACATGCTCGGTGTAGTGACATGTTTTCTATACTTATATGCTTATGTGTTTTAAAGCATCCTGTTTTGATACGTACTTATGTGTTTAAGTACCTAGAAATTTTTATTATCTATTTAACATGCTGTGTATGCTTATCTGCTTTATTATGACTATATGTTGCATACATTGAGGTGTTACTTATTTGGTGCATTCATAGCGGGAGTTGCATTCGATCATAACAACACATGTTATTATTGATCTCATTTCCTTTTCACACATATAGCGCCACAGTCTTTACTCGCGGAGAGTTTTTTTGTTAGGGCTTAGGTGAACGTAGGGTTGTAGTCTCCGTCTGGTGAGATGGGATGTAGGCCATCGAGGCACCGTTTCATCTCATATATTTTTGTCCTTTTGTAATGTAGTCATGGTGGTGTAGGAGGTGTCGGTGTCATCTCTTAGGACTTCTTGGTGGTCTTGACGTTATTGATGTCATTGAGGTTTCTATTTTTAGAGTCATGGGACGATGAGTCAGAAATGACTCGAATCCTTCCTTAGGGAGTTGGGAAGTTGCCTTGTGAGCCTCAGGGTGAGGTTCTCGTGTCTTGCCATCTTAGGGAGATGGTTTGGGATTTGAATGGGTGTGTTGACCTAGGATCCTTCTTATGTTGCCTCTTACGAGCTATGGTTGGGATGTGAGTGGTTTCGTGTAATTAATTTTGTTGGTGTAACTAATTACTTTCCCTTATCATCAGAGATTTGGGGGGGGGGGGGGGGGGGGGCGTTGTGTTAGGGTTCTGGTAGAATCCTTTAGAGTTCCTAGCGAACTCATTGGCATCTTTGATTGAGGGTTTTCTTGTTGAAGTCTTATAACAGTTAACATTAGGGCTAACCATTTTTTTGTTGTCCTGTTTCTTATGGTGTTGGGATTCCATTGGGATATGAGCTAGTCTTGGGAAAGACTTGCTGACCCAATGTTTAGGAGACCTTAGTGGTCGTTAGGGGGATGGTTCCTTTCCTCGTAGTGAGAGATTGGACTCGTCCAGGTTCGGTTGTATTGTTGGTAGTGTATAACGTGTCGCTATTTGGCTAAACCCTATGTGATAGGTGGTTTATTTGGTTTGCCTTATGTGTACTTTGCTTAGTACTAAGATATTATTTGATTATGTGATTTAATTTTCCAAGCATATACTATGTGAGTATTTGGTTTATAATGTTTCATCTTTCCTGGACTTATGTTGGGGTTTTGTGACCTTAGTTGTTAGGATAAGGATATGTGAGCTATGTAGTAGACTTGTGTTTTGAGGTTTTAGTTGTTCAGTACAGGGATTTTGACCCAGCATTTTGTCTTCCGTATGTAGCCTTACAGTAGGTCTACTTTAGATTTGTGCTTAGGTTTTCGATTTTGTGGGTCCAATCCATTGGCTTAAGGGCACAGACTTGTCCGGCTGTGGATTCGGGACTAGTGTTGTTGTTGTCGCATTCTCAGATATGGGGTTCGTTAGTTACTCCAACTTTAGGGATTTAAGGCCTTAAGCATAATGGTGCTAATGACATTGTTGTTAGAGTTTTGGGATTAGCTACCCCAACTCTCGCAGATGCCTGGTTCCCGTCATACTTTTGGTCATGATCATTTCTGACATTGATGTCATTTGTATCGAAAAGTTCCTTTTGAGTTGATCTGTTAGGGGCATGTTATGAAGTAGTGCCTTATAATGTCATGCTACCTTGTTGACGAGTAAGTGTGGGCGGGTTTTGGTCATTGTTCTTATTGCCATATCATTCTTAGCCATCTGTCATGATTTGACTTATCATTGTTTTAGGATTCTCTCGGTGATTAACATTAAGTTAATATGCCGATTCGTTTGGGGATTGTCACTTAGTCCTTGGTTTTCGCGTTCCTTTGGAAGACCTTCAGGCTTTTGATGTTGTCTTTTCACACCTAATGGTATGTCCTTTGGTTTGATCTTGTTCAGTTTTCTTTTTTCTGTTCCTGATTTCGGGGATGAAATCTCTTTAAGGAGGGTAAGTTGAAATGACTCGGTCATTTTTCTTCCTTTCTTTTTCTCAGATTTTCACAGATATTTTTTTTCCTTTGATCTTTTCCTTTCTGAGTTCGGTTTCTCGTCAATTAGTGTCATCTCGAGTGCTCTGAAATGGTTTCCGAGACTCTTTTCCTTGGATTGACAACTTCCTTTCAGGACCGCGTCATTTCTACATTTTCATTTTTCGGATACTATTCACTTTTCGTCTTTTTCCCTATTTTATCTTTTCCCCATTTGTCACTCTGTTGGCATAACCTCACTTTTTGTGTTTGGAGTTGGTTTTTGACTTCGTAAATCTTCATTCTAAGTGGTTTCCACAAAATACATATCTTTACTTTTGTATAAAGGTACTCTGGTTGCTCCCGGTGTCCATAGGGGCATGGATGCACAATTCTTCAGAGACATTTCCTTTTCTTAGGGTATTTTTCGTAAATACCTTTTGAAGATATTTTATTTCAGGGGTATCTAAGAAAATATTTTGGGAAGATAATTTCATTCTGGGCCAGTTGTGCAGTTTTCACTTTTTGGAGGGGCCATTATGCAATTAATGAAAGTTATTGCTAAATGCCTTGTTTTGAGCCTGGATCCTCGTACGGGATTCATTTTTACATTTCTTCGAGTCAAGAATTTCCTTCTAGTCATTTTTCTCCAGTTTCAGGATTTCTGGCCCCAATTGCCGCCAAACTTGTTTGGGGCATATCTCTCTGCTCGGAACTCGATTTTCGACAGCGTTTCTTCCGTTGTTCATATTTTCTCATTTTTGGTTCTTTTTCATTCACGGTGTTTTGCCATTTGAGCGTGTCTGATCAAATTCCACTTTTCCAAACCCGGCGGGTCCCTTTCGGGACACTTTTAGGGTTTTTCTATAAATAGGAGATCTTAAGAGAAAAAGTCAGATTTTTCTCCCTCTCTCTCCTCTCTCTTGGCCGGCAGCCATGGCAGCCAAGGGGCTACCATCCTTATCTCTTCGTTTCCGGCCACTTCCCTTTAGTAAAGAGTCGTAATACCTTAGTGTTTTATGCTCGCCTTGACTACACGCATCTTTCCCCCTTAGTAGAGTTTATTTTTTACCATTTTTTGAGTTCAGGTTTGAAGCCAAGTTTAGATTTTGGTTTGTCCTCTTTGGAGTTTAATGTTCACCTTGTTGTCCCCGACAAAACTTAGAAGTTTCGTCGGATTCAAAGCGGTTTCATTTTGGTGGGGATTTGAGATTTCATCTCAAATGGAGGTAGGGGGTGTTATATTTTCAATTTCTTGTTGTTTTGCATGCTATTGATACTTATACAGCTTGTATGCATGCTTTTGTTCATAATCTAGAAATTTAATTTAATTATTTCCTTGTATAAAATTTAATTTATATGATTCTCTATAGCTTGGAATCAAATTGTGGCATGCTATTAAATTAGGTAATGATATGTTATTATCATATATTAAATTGAGGACATTTGAATAAGTATTGAGACTTTTATTTAATACTTTTCTTTGGTAAAAGTTTAATTCACATGGTCGTAACTAGCATGAAATTGACTTGTAATGTGATATTAAATTAGGCCTTAGTACGTTCTTTAACATATGTAAATTTGGGAATATTTGGAATATATTTAAAATCTAGAGGAAATTAATTTCATTTAAGTGTTATAGTCACTTAATTGGATTTTTAACTTGATATTGTTGATAACCATGCTATATCCCTTAACATATATTAAATTAAGGCAATTTGGAATTTATTTGAAATCTAAAGAATTTAATTATTTTTATTTAATTAAATTCTATCTAATTGTTCCATGGACTTAATCATGTTTTAGAAGTTGTTCCTTTGTTACGATCATAAATTTAGGCTTGTTGCGTATTCGCTTGATTATGTTTTAAGCATTGAAAAACATTTTTGTTAAATTTGTATTCAAGAGAACATGCTTCTAATATGAATATATTGTTGACTTGTGATTTCATAGCGTGGTGAATACGGAATGCTTATTGTGCACTATTGGAAGTTAAATTGCTAACTTGTTATTATGTAGTGGTAATATGAAATTCTTATGGATTATTGGTATTATTAGCCTTATAAACTTCTTGCTACAATGTCGTAGAATTAATGTTTAAAGTTGGCCATGGAAGAAATGATTTAAGTTGTTCGATATTGTTTTCTACATTATATCATATTGTGTGGCTTCAACTTACTTGTGCATGGAAGGTGGTTTTATGCATTAATTAAGTATGTATAAGTTTTGAACTTATTTGTTGATTTTAAAGTCAATTGGGACATTGTTACTATGATATGGCTAGAGTTTGGCTCTAGTGCGGGAGGTATAAGTTCTCCCCATTTGAGATAGTGAGCACTAGGGTGGTTTTCCCAGCGGGTTAATGCCCAAAATAACCATTTTGATCTTGCTTTAGTCCGAGACGTGATGTCCAAGTCTTCCACTATTTGATTTCGCATTCAATTCCAAGTTGACAACCAATGTTTAATTCTGACTTGTGGTTTTGGTTATTGGCGATTTAATGTTGTTAAGTACATTTATGCATTATGATTTTAAATGAATCATAGCATGCTTTTAATATTGTTAAGTACATTCATGTTTTATGATTTTTGATGAATCATTGTAAACTTTGATGTTGTTAAGTACATTATGTTGTATTGTTCAAATGTAGCTTAGGAATGATCCTATAGATTCATTTGGAACTTAGGCATTAGGTGGCATGACCCACTTTTGTCGTTTTCGTATTTTAGATTTTAAGTTGATAACTTAGAGAATCTATGTCTTGATGTGTGGTATTAGAAATTCTAATTATACTAAATTGCTATATTTAGTTGTTTTCGTATTTTAGATTTTAAGTTGATAACTTTGAAAATCTATATGTTGTTGCTTTGTATAGCATACTTTTATGTTGTTTGAATTGCATGAAAGATGTAATTTATGCTAGAAATGATCTAAGATAGCTTAGGATGCTCCCTAAGTCTCACCTTTGACATAGACTTTGACGACCCTGGTTTTTAGGCCAGCGTGTCCTGTAATGAACCGTAAGGATAATCCGATAACGGATCCGATATGCGGAAGCGAAAACAGAAAACAGGACTCTAAGAAGTCAAAGTGACCTTCCATGAGGTCGTGGAACTCAATGAGAACTGATGCGGAAGCAAAAGGTCAAAAATATGACAAATAAGCCCCCAAGGGCAAAATAGTCATTTCTAAAAAATGTGGATTCGGGTGCCACCGAGCACACCGCTGGAAAGATAACAAAAAAATATTCAGGATGGACTCAAGAATCGCATGATTCAGAGTCCGGACGAAGGAGAAACGGCCTGACAAGGAAAAATGAGCACTTAAGGCTAAAAGGGTAAACTGGTAATTATCTAAGAAGATCTGGGTACAACCGAGTACACCGTTGGAAAGATAGCGAAAAATTAGTCAAGTTCAAAAAAAAGTTCACTCGATTTGGAGTCCGGACGAGGGAGAAACGAGGGTTTGAAGTTGAGATGTCGCGGCGGCCCGACGAAGGCCATGGCGCACACGGCGCCCATGTGCGAGCCCACCAGCACGCATGCCGGCGCCCAAGGACATGGCTGGTGGCAGCCCTTGGCTGCTGCTACATTTTTTTTTATCTGCCCAGAACTGAGGCTTGAAACGGAGGTCAAGACGAGTTTTTCTGGAAAAACACAAAGAAGAAACCCCCCCCCTAAAATCGAGTTTTCTACCCGAATTCATGAACAGAATCGAAAAAAACTCACTGTGAAATCCCCAAAATGCCCTCCCAAGAGATCTGGTCCAGAGGGTCGAAAAAGCTGCTAAATTGAAAAACTGAGAGCTGAACTTCGTAAGCGATTTCCGATGCCAAGACGACATTTTCTGGAAAAACACAAAAAAGAAACCCCTTCGAAAATCATGTTTTCTATTCAACCATATTGAAAGAAGGAAATAAAACTGAATGGAAAAGTTTATAATACCCCTAGATCAGAATATGCAACAAAAACGCAAAATGAAATCGTAGGAGGCTCAAAACACAAACGATGAGGTTTTGCCCGGAAACGACTATGCACGCAAACGTAACTTACCTATTTAGACGCACTACAATGGTCCATGGCTTAAAAATATAGCCGATACAAAATCCAACCCCCCAACGGGCAAAAAGGCAAAAATGGACTTGGAATGGAAAACATGGAATCCAAAAACGTAAAATGGAGTCAAATGACCATTTGGCCCTTGGCCACACTTCATACAAGATTTATAAGACCCTATAAAAGAACGAAAATGGAATTCCCACACCCGATGCAACCATGGTGAAGCAATGACTTACGATTTTTCAAGGTTTTCATAACATTTCAAGAAGTTAAAAAGTTGCATAGAATACAATACACATGTCATTGGCCTCCGGCCTCATCTCATACATATCAATTACATTAAAAGGAGTGTACTTAAGTACACATTACATACATGGAATCAAATATACATATTTTGACATATAAGTCTACAAAATGACATTTCATGCTAACATTTGCATGAAATGGAAACTTGAAAGCTATACGACATCCAAGGAATGCTAGGCGTCACGAACCAAGTCTTCGTACCTGAAATATGCCACAGTATCGTAGGGGTGAGTAACATAAAGCTACTCGTAGGAGATGAGCATGCATCGACCTAGCATTTTACAAATTTATCACCTTAAGGTGAAACATGTTAAAGGGGCTCATGCCACCTAACGTCTATGTCTAAGTGAGACTCGGGGAGCATCCTAAGCTACCTTAGAGTCTAAGCAACAAGAATCATAATATACATACGTGTATGAAACGAATTATGGTTGGAATAATCCAAAGAACACGACAAGAAGAATGCTTGAGCATAGATTAACATGAATTACATTTTCAATACAATTGAACTAGGTCTAGAGTAATCCATACAACATGACAAAAGCATATTTGAATACAAGTTAACAAGAATCACATTATCCATGTAATTCAACAACAAAAGAACATGTTATACAATGCAACAAGGTTTAAGTTCTCAAAGCCATCAACTTAGAATCTAAAGCACAAAATAACAGTAGTGGTTCATGCCACCTAACGTCTATGTTATAAATGAATCAATAAGATCAATCCTAAGCTTTATTAGAACGTCAAAACACGATTTTCAATATCGATGCAATTTAACCAACATTTGAACTTCCAATACAACGCATAAAGCACAATTTCAAAGTTAACATCCTGTAACTTAAAATGAAACGACAAATAAGAAACAACAAGTTACAACATCATCTAGTTATCAACTTGAAAATGAAATGCGAAGTCAAACAAAGTGGATACTCGGACGTCACGCCGGATCAGACCGACAACATAATTACTTTAGGGTTACTAGCCCATGGGTAACCTCCCTATGTGCGCACTAGACTATATAGAGGGACTATCCCCCGTACTAGAACCACGTCCTAGCCATAGTCAAACAACGACATCCCCAAGTTTTCAAAATCAACAAGTTGTGCAACAACGCATATATCAACAGGAATATGCAAGATAATCAACTATCTACTAAGCACAACCAAATTTAGAAACCTATACAATACATGCTCTAAATTCACAACTAATATGATATGATGAATGTCGAATCTTCAGTGTGCGATTCGTTACACGCTATGCATGAAAGATGTTAAATACGAAGTGTGCAAATCATTACACAAGGCAACAATATATTCAATAAGAAAAACATATTATCACAAATACAAACATAGCAACTATGTTATCCAATGTTCAAAACATAACCAAATGAATATACAACAAGTCTAAGTCCATGATTTGAATATGGAAACCACTTCTAAAACACAACTAGATCATGGAGCAAATTGATAGAATTTAAACACAATTAAATTCTCTAGATTTCTGGTTCAATTTCAATTAACCTCAATTTAATACATATTAAAGGGCATGGCAAGGTCATCACCTATATCCATTCTAAAACTCAATTAGGTTGTTAGAACAACAAAGTAGAACTTTAATTAAATCATGCTAATTTAAATCCCAAGGTTCTAAAACAACTTCAGATAGTCCCAAATTAATATATACTAATAAACAAGTCATGGCCAATACAAATATCAAGTTAAAACCTTAATTAAGCTAATGGGACCACAAAATAGATTTAAATTAATTCTTTTAATTAAAATCTCTTGATTTTCAAACTTAAGCAAATGCTCTCAAATTAAACTATGTTGGAAAACATGCCAAGAACTAATGTAATATCACATTACAAGTTTATTTCATTCAATTTAAGACCATGTGAATTAAACTTTCACTAAAGTTAAATATAAATTAAAAGTTGCAATTCTCATGCAATTAATCCCAATTTAATATATGTGAACAACTATACCTAAGCTTAATTTTCTAGCATGCCACAATACAATTCCAAGTTGTATATCACCATGAGGATTAAATCTTAAATAAGGAATTTAATTAAATAAAAGGTTTCAAAACCTAACCGAATATTCTAAATCAAATATATGTGAAGCTATATGGCATGTAAATCAAGAATATCAAGTCAGAATTCAAGTAGAGTGAATAGTGCACTCGGGGCAAATTAATTAATTTAATTAATTAATAATTACTAACTTTCAAAACACCTCCAATCACTTTCAAATTTAGCTATGTTGGAGAGCATGCTAAGGCCTAATTTAATATGCTAACACATATTGATTTTAAGCTAGTTAAGGCCATGTGAATTAATCTTTCACCTAAGATAAATATTAAATAAAATCTTTAATACTTATTCAAATATTCCAATTTTAATACACGACAATGAGCATATCAAGGGGCAATATAAAATCAAGCTACATGTTTAAACCAAGTCATGAGTAACCGGGAAAATTAGATCCCGTACAAGAAAAATAAATAATAAAATCTCTAGATTTTATATTTAATCATGCAAACAAGTAGTATAAGCATCACAAGCATGCTATATAATAAGAATTTAAACCTAGAACATCTCCTACCTCAATTTGAGATGAAAATCCCAAAGGCCCACCAAAATAAAAGTGCTCGAAATTCGACGATACCGAGAGGTTTTGTCGGGGACAACACCGTGAACAAGAATCCGCAAGAAGCCCCATGAAAATCTCAACTTGACTCCAAACCCAAACTCAAAAAATTGTCGAAAATGAATTCTAATAAGGGCAAAAGGTAGAACACGTCGAGGGAAGCAATAAATGCTAAGGCCAAAGGATTTCTACCAAGGAAATCAAGTGAAGGAGAAGAAAGAGTGAAGGCAGCCCCTTGGGCTCCCATGGCTGCCAGCCAAAAGGAGGAAGAAGGTCTGAAAATCTAATTTTAAAAATTAGGGCAACCTATTTATAGAAATCTCAAAAAGTACCCCGAAAGGGTCCCGTCGGGTCCGGAAAAGTGAATTTTGAGCAAACGGCAAAACTCCGTGAACAAAAAAGATTTAAAATAAGAAAATATGAGTAATGGAAGAAACGGCGTCAAAAACTGAGTCCCAAGCAGAAAGTTATGCCCTGAACAAGTTCGGCAGCAACTAGGTCCAGAAACTCTGAAACTGGGGAAATATGACCAGAAGGAAATTCCAAGAGTCCATGACTCGACAAAATGTGAAAATGAATCCCGTACGAGGATCTAGGCTCCAGACGAGGCATTTTGCAATAACTTTCGTTAATTGCACAATGGCCCCTACAAAAAGGATTAACTGCGAAACCGCCCCAGAATGAAAATATCTTCCAAAAGATATTTTCTTAGATACCCCTGAAATAAAATATCTTCAAAAGATATTTACGAAAAACATCCCAAGAAACGAAAAAGATTCTGAAGAATTGTGCATTTATGCCCCTGTGGACACCGGGAGCAATCAGAGTACTTTCTTGCAAAAGTAAAGATACGTATTTCGAGGAAACCACTTAAGATGAAGGCACATGAAGTCAAAAACCAACTCCGAGCATGAGAAGTGAGGTTGTGCCAAAAACTGACAAACGGAGATAAGACAGAATAGGGAAAATGACGAAATAGAGCATAGTATCGAAAAACGAAAAATGTGAAAATGACTCGGTCCTCAAAGGAAGTTGTCAATCCACGGAAAAGAGTCTCAGGAACCAATTCTGAGCACTCGAGATGACACTAAGCGACACAAAACAGAGCTCAGAAAAGAAAATTAAACGAAAAATTTCATTCGTAAAATTTCAGGAAAAAGGAAAGGAAGGCAAATGACCAGGTCGTTACATAGACGTTAGGTGACATGACCCTTTTGAATTGTTTTAAGTTAATGTAAAAATCTATAAGAAATCGAGTCAATACATGCTCATTCCCTACGTGTAAACTTGTTTACTCACCCCGAAGTTACTGGGGGTATTGTTTAGGTATAAGATTCAAGATTCAGAGATTTACATTTGCCTTGGGTGGTTTGGAGATTTGAAGTTTCTTTTAAAGTATTCTCGTTCACATGCAAGTCTTAGCATGTTTAAGTTTTACATTTGATGTTGAAATACTTAGTTAGGTTCAATTATGTCATTTTTGCCTTATGATATGTAAAGTGTACTTGGATACACAATTTGGAACCTATTTGATATGCATGATTTGAGGCTAAAGGCCACAAACCTTAAAGTTCAAATGTATGTATTTAAATTTCAAGTTTGTCTTTGAAATGTATTTTTTTTCTAACTTTGAGGTTTAGGTTATGATTTGGAGTAAATGTTATGCAATGAGACCATGGGCCATTGAAACACACTTCAATACTTAAAGTACATTTGTTGGCATGCTTACATAGTTTAAAATCACATTTTTGGACCGATTTCATGTTAGGGTTTGAGGCTTGGGTGAAGCCTTAACATTTCATGTGCATAATAGGTCATTCAGCAGCTTTTCTAGTCATTTCGGTCATCCAAATTGCTAGTTCGGTCGACCGATGGCTTTTGGGAACTTTATTGCACTGTAAAACACTCATTCTAGTAGCCATTTTCACCGTTTGGACCCAGTTCGGTAGACTAATGGCTTATTTTGGTCTGCCGAAACAACCTCTCTTCAAAAATATGTTTTTAAGAAAGTTTTTGCCCAGTTAGGTCATCCAAAACTTTATTTCAGTCGGCCAAAATAGCCCTCATTCAGCTGCTTCTTCAGTTTTGTTTCAACACTGTTGTTCCAACTTCAATCGGTCATAACTCCTTAATTTTTTATCCAAATAGGGTGATTCTTAAGCCTAAATTCATGGATTTTGAGTCAGCTTTCCAATGGTACTAATTTCATTCTTAGATGAAAATCATAATGGGAGTTATTCATGTTTTAGTGAGGTAGTGTCAGTTTTTGCTTTAACCGGGAAAGGGCATTTTTGTGGGATTCTTAGCCAATGTTCTTGGAACCTCTTGGAATGTTGTGAAATGACTAGATTAGGTTTTATTCACCTTGTTTGACTTGTTTAGAGTCAATTTTCTCTCTTTATTTGTGAATTGACCATTTTGCCCCTTGGTTAATAGATTTTACTCGTTTTGACCTTTGTTTTCGCTTTCGTTCTCTTTGAGTTTCATAACTTCATGGAAAGTCAATTGGGTGTCTTAGGGATGATTTATATCTCTATAGACTTTGGCTTTATCTTTTGCTTCCGCATTTCAGATCTGTTATCGGATCAACTTTCGGTTCATCACTGACGCACTAGGTTGAAATACTTGGGCCGTCACTAACTTAACCATAATCGATCGAAATGGAAACTAATCAGTCCTCATCACAGGTGATTCAATCGATTGAAGTAGGACTTCAATCCATTGAACTAGAGTTTGATCGATCGAAACCTCACTAACAGTGCTTAAAATGCAGAAAATTGCTCTCAAGCAGGATTTTTCAATGCAACTCATATCTACATGATGCCGAAACATGTAAAAATAGAAATATGGGAGGAATAGCGTTTTCAAACCCTACAGAATGCACTAGTCTTTAACGTCTCTAGCAAGACGTTGGCCTCTTTTAGTCCGGATCAAAAATCTTGTTGTGTATCCCCTCTTTGACAGGGTAAATGACAATTTGAATCCCACCCAACAAATTATTCCCTAAAGAACTGGTTGGATTTAAGTCAAAGGAGATTGATGGTCCTTTGTCAATGCAACTCTTAGGCTTCCATGCGCTTTCAACACTTGGCTTAAAATCAACATTCTGCGAAATCATTTTGGAAGATGAACTTTTGGAAATTTTACTTTCAAGCAAAGACTCAACTTTTTCAAATTCATTGTTAAGACACTTTTCCATAACACACACTTCTTAATGCTTATCTATTGAACTCGGGGTTGGATTAAATATATTCAATTTCATCTTCATATGCCCAAATGAAATTTTCATTATCCCCGTCCTACAATTGATGTTGGCATTTGCGGTTGCCAAGAAGGGACGGCCAAGGATAACGGGAATTGGCTCTTGGGATTTAGGATCGGTTCCATATCAATGATAACGAAATCGACCAGAAAAAAGAATTTATCAATTTTAATCAACACATCCTCAATAATACCTCGGGGCTTTTTGATGGATCGGTCAACTAGTTGTAAAACTACCGACATTGGTTTCAAGTCTCCTAAGCCCAATTTGACATACACCGAATATGGAAGAAGATTAACACTTGCTCCTAAATTAAAAGGGCCTGGTTAATGACATGGTCACCAATGATGCAAGAAGTAGTATGTGAACTAGGGTCTTTAAATTTTAGAAGAGTGTTATGTTGCAAAATGGAGCTTACTTACTCGGTCAAGACCACTTTCTTTGGTGATTGGCTTTTGTTCTTCCTCTTTTGGATGCAAAGATCTTTCAAGAATTTGGCATAAGCCATAATTTATTTAATTGCATCCAAGAGCAGAAGATTTATCTTTGCTTGCCTAAACACTTCAATTATTTGATTGGCCTTGGTCTTTTGTTTTTCAAGAGAAATGGACCCTTTTAAGGCATCCGGAAATGGAGCTTTTGGCTTAAAAACTTTCTTTGAATCACTTTCAACACAAGAAGTTCTCAAATCATTTTTCAAAACTTTTTCAACAAAT
The DNA here is from genome assembly GCF_030987335.1 of Cornus florida. Classification (NCBI taxonomy): domain Eukaryota; kingdom Viridiplantae; phylum Streptophyta; class Magnoliopsida; order Cornales; family Cornaceae; genus Cornus; species Cornus florida. The sequence goes on along the minus strand of NW_026775571.1, from coordinate 16,526,468 downwards.
GGTTCATGCACATGTAATGAAGGAGGAATAGGATGTGAAACGGGACGTGCCAACTTTTGGTTGCACTGGTTCACTCTCTTCATTGTGAACTCCCACTTGATTGTCAAAAAATTTTCTACTTCTCAAGGTCGTCACCGCATTAACATGCTCAATTGTGGGACTTCCGATGAGGAATTTGTCTTTACAACAAATTGTTGTTTTGGTGGACTCAAAGGCATTTTCCCTTTTTCCCTAGCATTCAATATGCTAGCTATTTGCCCGATTTGGGTTTCTAGCTTTGCAATGGATTGGGAATGAGAATGAAGTAATTGGGTATTTACCTCCAAAGTACCCAAAGCGGTCAATAATTTTTCCTCAAAAGCGGGAATCTTAGAATTTCCTTGAGAATAAAATGATTGATTAAGAAAATGAGAGTTAGAAAATTGATTTCTATGTGATGATTGAAAAGAAGAACTATAACCTTGGCCTTGCATTGGGGGTAGAACATACATGCCATGAAAACCATTTTGGGGAAGGTTTGAACCTTCCCCTTAGCTTTTCCAAGAGAAGTTTGGATGGTTCCTCCACCCGGGATTGTAATGTATGCCATAGGGATTATTTCCTTAGTTGACAAATGTGGCATTAACTTGTTCATGTTGCTCACTTTGCACATGTCCATAGGGACAACTGGAAGTAGAATGTAAGACACTAGAATAAGTCATACATGATTCATTAGAATTATGATGATGAACATGATTAGGGGAGGAAGACACTTGATTCACTGAATTTTGATTGATAAAAAATTGATCGAACCTTTGAGATAAAAACTTGACTTCGGCGGCTATTTCATTGGAATTGTCAACTTAATACATGCCGACATTCTTCCTTCCACCTAAATTTCTACCATTTTTGGAAGACAAGGATCGATTCATTGAATTTTCACTCATGCTTTCATAAAGATGTCATACATCATCCTCATGCCTATCAAGATATGAACCACCCATAGATGCATCAACCATACCATTGAAATTATCTAACAAACTTTCAAAGAAAAATTGCACCAATTGCCATTTAGGAATGTCATGATGTGGACACTTCCTAAGCAAGTCATTAAGGCGCTCCTATGCCTCATGAAACAATTCCCCTTCCCCTTGAGAAAATTCTCTAATTGAAGTTCTCATTGCATTGGTTTTTGAAACCGAATAGCACTTCTTCAAGAATTCTTGTTGCATTTCTGCCCAAGAAGTTATTAAAAAAGGCCTAAGATTGTTGAACCAATATTTTGCCTTATCTTTAAGGGTGAAAGGAAAAAGTTTTAATCTCAAAACCTCTTCCGGCATGTCTGTGTATTTCATGGTGGAACACACTTCAAGAAACTCATCCAAATGCTTGTAAGGTTTTTCACTTGGAAGTCCATGATAGTTTGGAAGCATTTAAATAGTTTAGGTTTAATTTTATAGTGATGTGCTCTAAATGGAGGCAATTGAATGCATGTGGGTGCATTATATTCATTTGGCACATAATGGTCACGCAAATCAAGAGGAGGATTCACAACCGGTTGTGCTACATAAGCACCTTGATTGCCTTAAATAATAGGTTGTGGAGCAAAAATTGGCTGAGGCATTCCCAATGGAACTTGGCCTTATTGTTGTGGTGGAATGAAAGGCCTTGGCATGCCTAATGGTACTTGAATATTATCATGATGCACATTAGGGTAGAGGATACCTTGTTGGTCTATGTGACCAAGGTCCTCCACATGATCCTCATTAATGTCTTCATTGATGAAATGGAATGACTCGAATTACCCCTTCCCTTAGAATTACGAACAATGGATTTAAGATTCAAATTAAGTGGGACAAGAGTATGATTTAACGAACTACGACCATATATACATAAACAAAACAAAAACAAACAATAAGCAAGTAGCAATCACTTCTCCTCCGTAACAAATCAATAATCAACAATCCTCCACATACGATGATCCCATACTCCCATGCTTTGAACGATATGCAAGAAAAATTAAATTGCCTCCATGCGGGTTGACGATCTATCTAAGAAAATAAAAACTTGGCTCTATGCGGGCTCACGATTTAACTAGAGAAAGAGTTTAGAAAAGCTCACAAAGGGACCTTAAGCAACTTCAAATTATTTTTCAATTTTTTTCTTTATTTGCTTGCTTTTCTTTGCAATTTTTTTTTATTTCTGAGCTTTTTATGCTCTTGCATAGCTTTGCTTGGCATCTTGCTTCTTTTACTTTTCAATTCCCCTTTGTTTGGCTCTCTTGGCTCAATTCACCTAGCCAATCAAGAACAAACACAATAAGTAACCAAAATAAAATAAAAATTAAAACAAGATCAAAATATTACTAATTCCTAATTAATTTCCAAATACGACGATGCCAATCCCCTGCAATGGCGCCAAAATTTGGTGTGGTCAACACCAAAGCATGCAAGACTGTGTAGTGTGGCCAAGTTTAAATTTAGAAATTGCGAGTACCACTTCTAACTATAAATATAGCTAGGGTGAGTAGGGATCGTCCCAAGGGAAAGGAGGTGTATTTATGATGGAAACTAATGTCAGATTAATAGGTCGAGTGATCAAAGATTGTTGGTGATTGATTAATTAAACTACAATGCAATTAAAAATTAATGCAAGTAAAAAGAGAGCAATCTAGAAAGTAGGGAAAAGATATAGGAGAGAGGTCTTAGGGCTTAGAGTCACCACTAAGCTTCACTTCATCAAACACTAGCAATTATATATTAATGGGGAAATTTAAATTGTAACTTGTGTGTGTGTGACATCAATTGAAACTAAGCATGGATGGCAAATAAGTATAAATTGTCTAACCAATTTTAATGAATAGTACAACCTATCAAATGAGACCAAAATCCATTCAATTAAACAACAATTAATGCACACACAAATATCTAGAAATATGCACTCTTTGCATTCACAAGCATGGAACATCAAGAAATAAGAATGGATTGTTCACCTACCTAAGAAATTAAAGTAACTACACTACAACTAGGCTAGAGACATGAAATTAAGCTAATTAAACTAGAGATGTGATACAATCCATCAAGAAACAAGTGTGAACCATCAAGTAAATCACAAAAGTGTTCCATTAAGCATCATGGCTTGACCATCACTAGATTAACATCATCAACACACATAGACATTCATCAATTTCATTAAATCTAGAGATAAAAACATCAACATCAAATCTAGCATACATAGATATATTACTAGAGCCAAATGATCAATTGAAAGCATTAATCTATACAAATTAAGTAGAAATCACAAGATCTATATTAATCCATGGTCAAAACATCTATTACAATTAAAATCCCCAAAAATACACAAAAGCTAAGTTTGAGAAGCAAGCCTAGGGGCTATCTTTAGCCCCAAGAGAATGATTTAGCCACTCATTGTAGTGGACATGGAACCCTCAAGGGCTAGCTTAGAGGTTGGCATCATCATATTCATCCTTACTTTCTTCCCAAAAAAATTCTAGAGAGAAAAATTATTTTTTTCTATTTTCTAATGTCTATCTGTATCTAGATGATGCAATAATGTTCAACAAATCAATTACACACTCCTTTAAGTAAGGACCAAGTCAGAATTACAGCCTCTAATTGGAGGAAATTCGTAACTATACAAGTTAGGTAGGAATTGGCGCGCTCGGGAATTAGACAGCTCACTGCCAGCAGGCATATCGATCGATCGAAGATTTTTGATCAATCAAACACTTAGCTCTGATCGATCGAAGCTAACATGGCATCAAAAATATCTTCTGGCCCTTATCCACTTTGCTGAGATGGTACCGCCTTCATTTCGATCGATTGTACACTTCTTCGATCGATCGGGACTCCCCTTCGATTGATTAAAGTTCCTCTAGTGCATTTTTCTTGGCTTCTTTCCAACTTTGCTCCTTAGCTCCAAAACTAAGCTAAATGGCTCTTCTTAGCCAGTTTGAACTTTATTAACCTGAAATAAGCAAAAACACAAATAAGTATCTAAGACATGAAAGTAAGATAGATGAATGGACAAAAATACCCTAACTTAAGTGCTAAAATGCATCACATTTGAGCACTTATCATTTTGCATTTTAAATGTGTTATAACATGTGCCTTGTTAATAAGATGGTTCAGCACATGGTTCAGAAAATATAGGGTTCAGCACATTCAGGGTTCAGCACTAGCATGATTCAGCACATACAGGGTTTAGCACTAGCATAGTTCAGCACATACAAGGTTCAGCACTCAAAGGTTCAGCACTAACATGGTTCAACATATACAGGGTTCAGCACACATAAAGGTTTGGCACCTAAAGGTTCGGCACTTAAAGGTTCGGCAAGTTCATGGTTCAGCAAGCTCATGGTTCAGCACAGGGTCTAAGAAAGTTATCCCATATATCTACTGAAGGTTGAAGACTAAATGGGCTGCAGCAAACAACATCTGGTTTAAGCAACAAGTGTCAAGTTGAAAGGCATTTCTAGAAGTCCATATATAATTGTGGTCATAAAGCTGTACAATAAATATTTAAATGACACGTGCACAGTGGTCCTTCAAAGAGAATGTGATATTAGCCTTGCTTTGTCTCTAAGGAAAAGAATTTCAAAAACAAGTCTGCTATGTGTATTTGTGAGGTATGAATGAGCTTGGAATATACCATTGCCATGTGGCATCGTGGTCCTGTAGAGAGAAGGCTGTACAGCGAATTCATTGGCTAATGGAGGATTGATCTTATCTTCTCTAGGGTTTTCTATGTTGCATATAAAAGGGCTATTATAGCATTCAGCAAGGTATGCCTCCTAGAGTATAAAAGGTAAGTTTGTAACAGCTGAGAGAGAGTCCTATTCGAAGCTGAGAATGAACAATAATTTCTGAGATATTACATGATGTTTGAGCTCAAATAAATCTCAGAAATTTGCTTGAGGAAAGCATAGTTGCAGATATGAGAAGTGAGGCTGATTGGTGCTAATTTTCTAGTGCAAAAGGTAACTAAAGTGATTCAAAGTAGCTGGGGTCATTTCTGGAGCTTGAACAAGGGCTGAGCATACATATTCTGGTGATATGCAACAGCTGAAGGTGCTTGAAACTACATATTAAGGCTGGTATTGAATATCGTATCTCAAACCTCTAGTTCTAGTTAATTTGCTGGTCTAACCATTGAAACTGAGCATTATATGTTTCAACCATGCTATACTTTGATTGTTTATCAACTGAGCATGCTTAATATGTTGATTTAAGATTATCCAAGTTGAGGGTCGGCATGAGAAATGGCTTGCTCTATTTTAGTACTGTGAACCATACTAGCTTCAGCATTATAGCAGTTTTATAATAGGGCTACAGCAGAAACTGTCTAGTAAAGTCGTCTTTGAACTGAGATTTGATATTAACTTGCTATAAACTGAAGTATGATGATTTGAGCAAGTGTATTATGAAGAATTTAAGCTGGGGGAACCTTTTTCATAAAGAGCAAGTCATGAATTAACATTGTTACCCCTGAAAATAGAAAGTTACAAAGTAGCAAAAATCCATCTGTTATGAGCTTTTAAATGATGTTGTTTGTGCTGCATAGTTGTATCTCTATGTTTGGCCTATGCTGAAAACTATCATTGAAGATCTGATATTGCTGCTGTGAATATAAATTGTTGATAACTTGCTTCTTAATTCGTTCCAATTATTTAACCAAATGTATTTAGCCTATTGAAGAATGGGGAAGTATAGTTTAAGGTGCTCTTGATGCTGAATTACAAAGTTATCCTTGTGAGGCTCAATTTGGGGTTTTGAAGACTACAAGGCTGTTGTGTGCTATCTTTATTATACCTTGCTGGTTTCACTGAGTGTATCTCTTAAACAAGTGTATCTTAGCTACTGAACCGAGGCTACATTATGAAGAGACCATTCTATCCTTGAATTTGTGAATCAAGTCTTTTGTGAAGTGACATTATGATACCTTGCCCCAATCACTGTGAATCTTGTTGAGCAGGGTTGTATGAAGATATCAAGGCTGCGGGTGACAAGTGCAGGTCAGTTCTAAAGCTGCAGAGTGAAGTTATTTCATTACCCTTGAATTTGGGTTTTTGCTTTGAGGGAGCTGTTTGTGTTCTACCTTCCTTATCTTCTTGAGCTATTCTTACAAGCAAGTGTATTCGACTAATTTAAGGCTGTGTGAACCTAGTTTGATATTCAAGTGAAGCTGCATTGTGCCGAGGCAGATTTATCCTATTGATTGCAGAAGAGAGAAGCTAGGATTGCACTGTATTCTTTGTTCAAGGCTGAGTTCTACATTCTTATCTTGTGGTGCAGCCAAAGCAAATTGTATTTAGCGTGTTGACATTTCATTGTAAATGGCAGTGAGGCTTCGTACCTCACCCCATTATTGATCAAGCTATTGAGAGCTTTGTGTGTCCAAGCATAGGGGCTGTGGATTGGGGGAGTGCCGGTGTGCACATTGTTTGATCTTGTGTGTGTGTAGGTGGTGTGAAAGTCAGTGTCCTAGTGAGTACAAGGTGGTTGGAAAGTGGGGTAGCTGAGTGAGTAACTACTTGTATACAACAAGTGAAGATGGTAAGCTAGTGAGTGTGAATTAGTTGTGAAAACTAGTGTCTATTCTTGTGCCTGGGTGTGTGCAGAGAGTGAGACAGCTAAGTGTGTAACAAGGTTCATACTACTAGTGAAGGTATTTATTGGCTGAGGCCAAGAACAAAGGTTTTTCCCTATTAATAGGGTTTCCTTGTATATCTTGTGTCCATATGATTTGACTGTTTGCATTGGTTTATCTTCTTGGTTATACATATTTGTATTCAAGTAAAAAAAGAGAAGAAACTACCTAGGACCAATTCAACCCCCCCCTTCTTGGTCCAACAGAAATGACGTGAGATGTTAGCTATGATTTTGATCTTTTGAAGACTATGTTCCTTTGAATTGAAAATTTTCAAGTCTTGAGAGTTTAATACTCGTTGTATGCCTTTGGATGCCATTTAGGAGCAAATTTTTCAAAAATTTGATATCATGCTTGTTTTTGTGGTCCACATCATTTTGTTTATGAGAATGCTTTCGGATTCGACTACATCTGCACAAGTGCACACTAGCATTCATTTGTGGGGTACATGCTTAGTTAATTATTGCTTTGGTTATATCCCAATTGAGCTAGTAGTCTTTGAAAGCTTTCCTTCTAGACAAGATGACCTTGCATGCTAATAACGAACCCTTTAATCGAGTAGCTGGGATTCTTGCCTCATTAAGCATTGAATTCTCGTGCTGAAAAGTGAAGTGCCTACACAATAGTTAAAAATAAAAAAATAAAAAAAGTGTGCATTTCTCACCAAAGGTGGGGGGTCGGGAAATGACAAGATGATAGTTATTTTGATTTGTAGCTTGGTTGATTTAAGCTTGTAAGTCCTTAGGGGTGTCTTTACGCCTAATGTCCTAAAGCCGTCCAGTTTGGGAGTCATTAACCTAACGCTCGTTACATGAATCTTCTAGAAAGCTTAAGAGATCTTTACATTACACCATACTATTATCTTTGATCCCATAAAATAAAAATAAAAATAAAAATAAATAAAAAAGAAAGAAAAAGAAAGCATGTTGGAAATAAATTGAATAAGATGGTTCGTTCTTTGTCTTGATGATTGGTACTTGATTTGTGTGCTAATTTGAGGCCAGTAGTGCCCATTTCATTGATATGCTAAGATAATAACATATTTGATATTAGTTCGCTCAAAAGGATGCTAGAGTTGATTTGAATTGCATGATTATCTTACTTGATGTGTGGAGGACCATATTGCACGCTTGTTGTTGGAATTTTGTAAATTGCTTAGAGATGGTTGAAAAATGGCATACTTGAGGTAGTTTTCTTTCAATACTTGTTTGGAATGTTAGTGCCTATGAAGAGAGAAATAGCTTAATGTCTGTGGGTATCATTTCTGGAAATTCTCAGGATACTTCACTCGTCCTCTAGGGGTAACCTAGGGGTTCAAAAAGCTTGTTGCATATGCTAAATGCAACCGTGATCCCTACGAAAACGGTGTTATCCTTTTATTGCTTTATAATTCGTAGTTGCATAGTTGTTCTTTTCCTTTTTACTTCGTAGTTCATTGCTAGGGACTAGCAATATCTAAGTTTGGGGGAGTGATAAGTGCTTAAATGTTGCACATTTTAGCCCTAAGCTAGGGTATTTTAGTCATTACATCTATCTTTATTTTCCCGTTTTAGTTCTAATTTGTGTTTTTGTCGATTTCAGGTCAATAAGGTTCAAATGGGCTAAAAATGGTTTATTAAAGCCTTTTTAGAGTCAAGCAAATACATCGAGAAAATCCAAAAAATAGTTAGAAAATTTGCCAAAAAAGGGCCTGCGATTAGTTGCGATCGATCGCACCGCCACGTCATCAATCAATGCCACGTTAGCATTTTTGCCAAGCTCATCAGTATCACCTACGATCGATCGCAGCCACGTCAACCCATTACAGGATAAAATGGAATAATGCCAGCTAGCTGCGATCGATCTCAACTTGTGCTAGTAGATATTTTTGTGCTCGTTGTTCTGGATCTCCACCTACCAAAGGGGCTGTCTGTTTGCATCATTTTTGGGCATATTTCTGACCCATTTTGGCCTCCAAAGGTCTTGTATAAATGGGGATTTGAACCATTTTGTGGTTGGCCATGATTTTCTTTAGCTATTATTTTTGCATTAGACTTTTGTTAGATAGTTTTCTCTCTCTAGAATTAGGCTTTTGGGAAGAAAAGAGGCAAGAATATCCAAATCTCCAGGATTTCTACCAAGAAGACCAAGAGGAAGAAGATGAAGCCATGTTTGGAGATTGCCCTTGAGGGTTCCATGACCACATCCACCTCCTCCATGAGTGGCTAGACTTCCCCTTAGGGCTTGGATGAGCCCTAAGCTTGTAATCTAAACCCTTCTCTTTATCTTTTTAAGGAGTTATTGTTGCAATGGATGCTTTACCCTTGTAATATATAAATCTTGGTTTATCCTATGATTTCTATTGTTGAATTCTTCCTATTAATTCTCTAGATTGGTTGCATGTCTATGTGTGATTAATTGGGAATTATGTCTCTATACTAGATGCCTTGTCTTAAGGATTTAGTGATGGCTATGCATGGATTTCACTACATACACTTGTTGATTAATTTGATAGGTTATGCTTATGCTTGATGGATTGCACTACACCTTTAGTTTAATTACTTTAAATTCATTGTCTTAGTTTAATTGTAGTTTAATTGCATTTCTATTCTAGTTAGGTAGACAATCTGTGACGGCCCTGGTTTTTCAAGCCAATGCGTTCTGTGACGAACCAAAGATTGACCCGATAACGGATCCAGATGCGGAAGCAAGAAACAAGACAACGGTCTCCCAAGGTATAACACACCTCTAAGACACTTTGATGACCTTCCATGAGGTCGTGGAACTCAATGAGAACTGACGCAGAAGCAAAAGATCGGAAATATGACAAATAAGCCCCCAGGGGCAAAATAGTCATTTTACATGGAAGTGACGTCCCTAGAATGTATATCATTCCCGAAACACATCCATAACTTCACATGAAGTCACGGAACTCAAAGGAAAGTAGCGGAAGCGAATTACAAGAAAACCGGACAAAAATAGCCCCAAGGGCAAAATGGTCATTTTAAAAATATAAAATTGGGTGCTACCGAGCACACCACTAGGAAGACAGCAAAAAATTAATCAAGTTAGACTCAAGAATCACTTGATTCGGAGTCCGGATGGAAGAGAAAAGTCAAAACAAAGTTTTGACGTCACCGCGGCCGTGAATAGTAACCTAGGCAAAATGCTGAAATCGTGTGCCGTTTTGAGGCAGTAAACGACATTTTCTGGAAAAACATGAAGAAGAAACCCCCCTCAAAATACTTTTTCCAAGTTGACCATGTCAAAAGAAAATTTTATTTTTGAGGTGAAATCCCCAAAATGCCCTTATAACAAACTTTTTCAAATAGTGCATATACGCACAAGAAAGCAGATTTGACGTGGGGTTTTTGGGTCCGAGATGACATTTTCTGGAAAAATATTGTGAAGAAACCCCCCCTAAAATTATGTTTTCTATGTGACCATGTAAAGAACGGAGTTTATTTTTTAAAAGAAACTCCTGAAAAGCCCCTAGATCAGTCTAGACCAAGAGGGTTAAAAGCTGCTACAGGATCTATCCGCAACTAAGAGCAGAAACGGGCTAAAAGATGAATTTTTATGGAAAAACACAAAGAAGAAACCCCTCCCGAAATCAAATTTTCTACCCCGTAACGTGAACAAAAAAAAAAATAAAATGCACTATGAAGTGGCCAAAATGCCCCTCCAAGAAATCTGAACAAGAGGTTCCAAAAAGCTGCTAAATAAAAATCAGAAAGCTGAACTTTGCGATGGATTTCCGGCACCAAGACGATATTTTCTGGAAAAACACGAAGAAGAAACCCCCCCTAAAGTCACGTTTTCCAAGTGACTATGTGAAGACCAGAATCTATTTCCCAAAGGAAAACCCCAGAATGTCCTAAAATCAGATTATGCAAGAAAAATGAAAAATGATTCCATAGGCTCATTTCACCAAGGAGAGGGTTTTTCCTGGAAATGATCATGCATGCAGACGTAACTTACCTATTAGGACGTGCTACAATGGTCCATGGCTTAAAAATACCACCGATACAAAATTTGACCCACCAACGGCCAAAAGGGCGAAAATGCACATGAAATGGAAAATTTGAAATTTAAATTTGACAAATGATTTCAAATTACCATTTGGCCCTTGGCCACACTTCATGCATGATTAATGAGACCTAGTGGAGGTACCAAAACACACTTTGCACCACCCGATTTGAAAATGACCCTTAAAGGCTCGATTTCTACTATTTTAGCCCAAAAATGCAATATGTGAACTAAAATGCAAAAATGAAAACTAAATGGTGTTTAGCCCTTAGCCACACCTTACATATGGCAAATGAATACTAAAGGATGAATTTCACACAAAACGCACACATCGGTACGAGAATGACATATTAAAACCCTAGTTTTCATACTTTTCTCATTAAAGGCAAAATTCAACATTCATGAATATTCATGGATTTCAAATAAAGTTTAGCCCTTGGCCACAAATTATATACATGGAATGAGTGTCAAAAAGTGTGCTTAAGCACATAATACAAGTTTGGAATCAAATATACACATTTGACAAAATGGCTACAAATGGCATTTCATGCTAACACTTGCATGAAATGGAACTTAAAAGCTATAAGTCATCCCAATGAATGATAAGCATCATGAACCAAGTCTTCATATCTGAAACAACCCCCCAGTAACTTTGGGGTGAGTAAACAAGTTTACTCGTAGAGAATGAGCATGCATCGACTCGATTTCTTTAGAGATTTTTTACGTTGACTTGAAACAATTTAAAAAGGGTCATGCCACCTAATGTCTATGTCAAAGGTTAGACTCAGGGAGCATCCTAAGCTACTCATGCGACTGAATTAAACCACGGCATACAAGTATACATGCTCAAGTATGCAAGTCAATATTAAAACAATATATTCGATACAGAAGCATACATTTACAAGTATACTAATCCATATTAAACAAGTTACGCAATGTCTAAGCATGCATATACAAATATGCAATTAACATGGAAAACTCATGAATCAAGTATATAGGCACAAGTGTACTAAGCTAAATGAATTACGCATAAGATAAGCATACATAACACAAGTATACAAAATGAAATCCGATTGCACAAATCAAACATACAATACGTAAGTATACTAAATAGGGTTTAGATATAAAACCAAGGATACAAGTTCAAGTATGCTAAATGAGATCTAAATACACAAAACAAGTATATAGTTTCAAGTATACTAAATAAGATCTAATACACAAAGTGAGTATACAGTCTCAAGTATATCAAATAAGATCTAAAATGCAAGCTAAGCATAAATTCACAAGTTAGAAGTAATCCATGATTAACAACTTGAATTTAAATGCGAAATCAAATAGTGGAAAGACTAAAATCCTTGGCTGCAGACCAATCGAGTTATTCCGGGTTACTAGCCCGCAAGGTACTACCTAGTGCGCACGTGTATAAGTTATTCCAAGTAATTACGACCCACAAGGTACTACCTACTACGCACTTCATATGACTTAGGAAACTCACGAATCCGTACTAGGGCCAAACCCTAGCCATCATATGAACATGATCCTTACAAGTCCCAAAAACAATAAGTTCAAAACTTATGCAAAATCAATAAGTTAAACCAAACTTATACATCTCAAATAATGTCTAGGAATGACTTTACATGCATATGCAAGATTGAATCCACATAACTCATGTCCTAGAGTTCAAGTCCACAATGACATTCACAATGTCGAATCTTCAGTGTGCGATTCGTTACACGCTATGACAATTTCATTTCAATATTAAAATGTAATCTCATCCAAACGATCCCAATTTCAAATATGTTAAACAACATGGTATGGTCACTACACAAACCAACTCAAAAACTAATTTGGATCATTGAGACAACAAAATAGAGTTTAAATGAAACATGATAATTAAATCTCTAGATTTTCTAAAACAACCCCAAATGGCCCCAAATGGATATATACAAGTGAGCAAGCCCAAGTCACTACCATTATCAAGTTAAAACTCAATCAAACTAGTGGAACCATTAATTAGATTTTTAATTAATTCATTTAATTCAAAATCTCTAGATTTCTAAACTTATCCAAATGCTCTCAATTTAACATAGGTTAGAGAACATGCCAAGGCCTATTTTAATCTCACATTACAAGTTGTTTTCATGCTTGTTTCAACTATATGAATTAAACTTTCATAAAAGATAAATATTAAATAAGTTTTGCAAGTCTTATTCAAATGCTCTTAATTTAATATATGTTACTCAACATACCAAGGCCTAATTTACTAGCATACCACAATTTAATTCTAAAGTGCTTACCATCATGAGAATTAAATCTTAAACAAGAAAATAATTAAATGAAATGTTTCAAAACCTAATCAAATACTCTAGATTTTATATATATGAAAGTACATGGCATGCACATCAAGGATATCAAGTCGGAATTTCAAGGAAGTGAATAGTGCACTTGGATCAAATTAATTAATTATTACTAGATTTCAAAACATTCCCGATTACTTTCAACTTCACATATGTTGAAGAGTGCATTAAAGCCTAACATAATATGCTAACACATATTGATTTCAAGCTAGATAAGGCCACATGAATTAATCTTTCACTTAAGATAAATATTAAATAAAAAATTCATTACTTGTCCAAAAGCTCTCAATTTAATATATGTCAGTGACCATGTCAAAGGGTAATATTCTATCATGCCACATGTTTAAACTAAGTTATGAGCAACCGGGAAAATCAAATCTCATACAAGAAAATAATTAAATAAAATCTCTAGATTTGATATCAAAGCAAGTAAACAAGTTGTATAAGCATCACAAGCATGCAATATAACAAGAAAATAAATTATAACACCCCCTACCTCAATTTGAGATGAAAATCTCAAAGGCCCACCAAAATAAAAGTGCTCCGAATCCGACGATACCGAAGGGTGTTGTCGGGGACAACACGATGAACAAGAATCCCCAAGAAGCCCCATGAAAATCACAACTTTACTTCAAACCCGAACTCAAAATTTTTGCCAAAAATAGGTTCTAATAAGGGTGAAAGGTAGAGCACGATAAGGCGAACAACAAACATTAAGGCCGAAGACTTTTCACTAAGGAAATCAAGTACAGGAGAAGAAGAAAAGGTGGCAGCCCAAGAGCTCCCATGGTTGCCGGCCAAGAGAGGGAGGAAGATGATCAAAATCTGACTTTTCTTCTTTAAGTCCCCTATTTATAGAAAATCTCAAAAAGTGCCCCGAAAGGGCCCCGCCAGGTCCGGAAAAGTGAAATTTGAGCAGACGTGCTCAAACGGCAAAATTCAATGAACAGAAAAGATTCAAAATGATAAAATATAAACAACGGAAGAAACGGTGTCGAAAAATGAGTCCCGAGCAGAGAGATATACCCTGAACAAGTTCGGTGGCAACTAGGGTCAAAAACTCTGAAACTGGAGAAAAACAACTAAAATGAAATTCTAAGAGTACACAACTCCACGAAATGTGAAAATGAATCCCGTACGAGGATCCAGGCTCCAGACGAGGTATTTTTGTAATAACTTTCGTTAATTGCGCAATGGCCCCTCCAAAAAGTGAAAACTGCACTAATGGCCCAGAATGAAAATATCTTCAAAAAATATTTTCTTAAAAACCCCTGAAATAAAATATCTTTAAAAGATATTTACGAAAAATACCCCAAGAAAAGAAAATAATTCCAAAGAACTATGCATCCATAGACATCGGGAGCAACCAGAGTACTTTCTTGCAAAAGTAAAGATACGTATTTCGTGGAAACCGCTTCGAATGAAGACAGCTGAAGTCAAAAACTAACTTCAAGCACGAAAAGTGAGATTATGCCAAAAAGTGACAAACGGGGAAAAGACGAAATAGGGAAAAGGATGAAAAAATGAATAGTGTCCGAAAAGTAAAAATATGGTAATGACTCGGTCCTCAAAGGAAGTTGTCAATCCAAACGAAAGAGTCTTAGAAACCATTTCTGAGCACTCGAGACGACACTAAGTGACGAGAAACAGAACTCAGAAAAGAAGATTAAACGGAAAAAATTTATCAGTAAATTTTCAGGAAAAAGGAAAGGAAGGAAAATGACCGGGTCATTACACAATCCATGCTTGAATTTGATAATCCATGCTTATTGTTACAAGTTGTATTATTCTCTAGATTAATGTGTTCTTGTAGCCACATTTGTGTTACAACATGAAGTTTCCCCAATTAGATGAAGACTTGTGGTTTAGTGAATGAGCTTAGTGGTGATTCCTATGTCCTAAGACTCCTCTCCTATTTTCTAAACTTTACTCTCTTAGCTTTAATTTCCTTTGTTTTGCTTAATTTTAATTGAACAGTAGAGTAACAAACCAACCACCAAACTCTTTTTAATCTCTTGACCTACTAAACCAAGTTTAATTCCAAGTACCTTCAAATCCCTGTGGACGATCCCTTTCTCACCATACTTCATTGTATTAGTGTTAAGTGGTTTATAAATATTAATCCTTGATGCACACTTAGCACATTTTTCTAGCACATTACAAAGTTTACACACAACTTCTCTTGCACACGCAATATAATAAACATACTTCTATAAAAATTCATTAAGAGACCCACATTAACAACTAAGCTACATAACATTGCATCTCAATGTAAATGATAATTTCATATAAGAAATTCTTCATGTAATTATCATACTAGAAATAGTTTAGCTCATAATTCAGAATTTATCCACTTCAAATTAGTTATTAACAACATAGCACATAGAGTTTTCCCCAAATTAATGATTATATCCACAAAACCATCATGCTAAACAACACGTAAGTAATATTGACTTCAATTCAAGTTGCCATTTAACATGTAATGATCATAGGCAAAACCCTAGAATTCTATTTAACCAAATCATGTAAAATTAAGCATGTTTTTAAGGGGAAAACAAAGAATCACTTACAATGACCTAGGATTACACAAATTAGACAACCACTACCTTAAGGTTAAAAAAACCTAGCTTGCACCAAGGCTTGAAACTCCTCCAATTTGAAAGCTTATGCCATCAAGATGAAAAGGATGTGAATAGGAACAACATTTCCTCTTGGAGCCACCCCCAAAAGCTCAAGTCCAAGCCCAGGTCAAAATCCCTAAGCACTCCAATGGCCTCTAAAATCACATCATTCTGTAGATCGGGAGATGCTCTACCACTTCTCTAACTAGCCCTCACTCTGAATCCAGAGCCTAGGAATTTCAAAAATTCCATAGTGACTAAATCTTTAATTTCTCACCATGGTTATGTAGAGGAAACGAATAGGAACAACTTTCTCTTCTTGGGTACTCTCAAAATCAATGGCTAAAACCCTCAAATCCAAGCTCTCATGAGCTTATACATGGTGAAAGATATACAAATAGAGAAAATGTGAGGAGGAAGATGATGAATAGTGGCCAACATTTCATATATATAACCCCACACAACTTCTTGATAATTACGTCATTTAACCTAAATTTTCATAGCTAATTATTCCTTTCCTTCAAGCAACTTCCATGAAATTACACTAAGGCCACATCCCACTGAAAAGATAATAATAATGCCCTCCAATGGTCTTTCACTTAGGCCCTAGCTATTCCCGCGCACTTAGGCCACCCCGGACCCACTCGGGATCCCCCCGGTCCAAATTTGAAAATGCCAAAATGAATCGGAGAACATTTCTAAGAGTTCTAAACCTAAAGAAATTACTGAAACGTCTCTAAAAATTCACACAATGCGCCAATCGATGCACGTTACATAAATCGAGGTGCCAAAAAAAGAAAATCAAAAAAAATACCAAAAAATACGAAAAAATCCAGGACGTCACAATCTACCCTCCTTAAAAATATTTCGTCCTCAAATCTACCCTCCTTAAAAGAAAGATTCTATGCTGCCCACAGCCACACAACTTGGCATTAATTAATACCATAAGCAATCCATAACATCTAACATTCTCACAAATTCTAGGTCACAAAAACTACCATTCAACTCAAGGTTGCTAGTGACTTAAAACATAACACTGTAACAACGTCCGTCATCAAAAGACATCTTACCAGAAAACTATAGGATTTCTACCAGGCAAATCTAACATGCAACCTTCTACATAATCCATGCTAAACTCCCCAGGCGTTCATAAGAATAATGGCTATAAAACCATTCAATACACCGATTAGCGAGCTCAACTCATAACCCAAGGATGCATACATAAAACCATTTCTGACATCCACTGTCTCTGACAACTACTCCATAGCTGCATAACCAATTACTGGTTATAAGACTAAATAACTCATCACACTAACTAGAAATATTATTCTTTAATGGTCACACCAAGGAAGAACCATCCACGCACTCATGTGTAAGGTCCGCAACATCCATTCTACACAGAACTCGTTCCAAATGAAACATCTGGTTCCTATCCACATGATACACTATATCTAGCCCTAGTCGTCGCTACTCTTATAGGAAAAATCATTGACCTTTGACCCAACATCATGTCAAGAAAAGGCTGACTCAGAGAAATGGTTAGCCAAGCCATTCCCATCATCAATCCGACCCTAACACCAATGTCATTTTTGTCCTTAGGTCCAATCCTCAAGTACAACTCTCACACAATCCTTTAAAGAAGCTCACCTAACTAACTCAAGGCAACCTCAACGCACAATTTACGCCACGGCCTCTAATCCGCACCACTGACCCGAAAACTCTATGTAAACAAACCACTCAGTCCATAATCCATACTGTATCGGTCATAACCCCTCCAAACAATCATTACCACTACGAAGGACTTCACTTCCCTCTATAGAGGCAAGTCTATCAATCCTAATCAAACCCTTACTCGAGGTTCCCAATAAAAGAAGGGACTCAATAGAATTTCACCCTTCCACTGACACACAAGTTCCCATGTAAAGAAACGAAACTCACAATAACGATGTCCTTACCAGGACCAAATCAATAAGAAAAGAGAGCAACCCTGATCTCGTAATGGAACTGAATACATACCTGGTGATACCATACATACAAAATGCCAAGATAAGAAACCATGCAGAATTGAAAAAAATCCATCATGCGGTCAACATACAACACTCGACAGTTCCTCAAAACGTAAACGTCAATGAAACTATACAACGCATCCTAGGGCATCGCATCCTATCCTGTCCGAATAAGAAATCTCACCAAACAATAACCTAAACGTTTCATTTAAAGAAACAATTATGTGACACTAAGCAACCACGTCTACAACCCTTAAGGCAACACGACTAAAAGCTTTTCTGTCAACAATCTAATCATAAAATCAACACGTAAGGGCTCAACTTACCCATAGAACATACATCATCATCAGCGAAACAATTCATAAATACATACATAGTCACATAAACACATCCTTGCTCTATTACATAACGGTCATAACTGGTACAACATCACAAAAATGAAATCCATGCTACGTGGTGTGGCCTTGGCCTAGTGCTCAAAATGATGTAAAAAATGTGAGTGTGAGAAGTGGCCACCAGTTTTAGAATTTATAAAAACCACTTAACACTATACAATGTAGTATGAGTGAAAAGGGATCATCCCAAGGGATTTGCAAGGTACTACATAATTGAATTCAAAATAGTAGGTCGAATGATCAAAGAGGGGTTTGGTTGGTTTAATTAAGCTAATGATTCAATTAAAAACATGCAAATTAAGAATAATCTAGAGATTAAGGTGTAGAGAATGAGAGAGAAGTCTTGGGGCAAAGAGTTCACCACTAAGTTTCACTTCACTAAACATTAAGCAATTGTCAATTTAAGAGGATTCCATGTTGTAAATCAAGTGAGTGTGCCATTAATTGAAATACTAAGCATGGATGGCAAATTAAGCATAAATTGGCTAATCAATCTAGTGAGTAGCACAACCTATCAAACTAAGCCATTGACGATTCAATAAACCCACAATTAATGCACACACAAAAATCTAAAGAAATGTACTACTTGCACTCATAAGCATGGATCATCAAACAACAAGAATGGATTATCTACCTATCTAGGAATTTAAAGCAACTACACCATAACTAGACTAATGACAAGGAATTTAAACTAATTAAGCTAAGGAGGTAGCACAATCTATCAAGAAATAAGCATGATCCATCAAACAAACCACAAAAGTAATCAATTAAGCACCATGCCTTGACCATCACTAGATTTACAATTCCAACACACATAGACATGCATTAAACTCATAAAATCTAGTGTAAGCACATGACCATTCATTCTCGCATACGTAGACATATGAATAGAAATACAAGATCAATTAGAATAATTAATCCATATAAATCATGTAAAAACTCAAGATCTATATATAATCATAGTCAAAACATTATTTACAACATAAATCCCCAAAAATTATAAATACTAAGTTTAGGAAGTAAGCCTATGGGCTATCTCTAGCCCCAAGAGAAGGATTTAACCACTCATGGTTGGTGTCATCCAACCCTCAAGGGCTATCTTCAAAGTAGGCACCATCTTCTTCCTCTTTGTTTTGCTCCAAAAACCCTAGTTCTAGAGAGAGAAAATATCTAATAGCTATGTCTAATCTTGTAACAACTAGAGGAACAATTCTTGGAACCTTTTATAAATTTGGTTCATTTTAGTTAAATACAAGCCTCTTTAAGTAGGCAATAAGTCATAAAATAGGCCTTTGATTGGTGCAAACTCGCAGCTACAAAAGTTGGTGGAGTTCAAGAGCGATCAGGTATTAGACAGCTCAGTACCAACAGGGTCTTCGATCGATTGAAGCTTGCTTCGATCGATCAAAGATAACGTGGCAAAGATATTTTGACAACTGGCAACCTTATCCATTGAGTTGGCACCGCTTTTTTTTTTATCGATTGTAGACATCTTCAATTGATCAGGGCTTCCTTCGATCGATCAAAACTTGAACAATACAGTTTTTATGACTTCTTCTGAATTTTCTTCTTGACTCTAAAAAGGAGCTAAAAGGCTCTTTTTAGCCTATTTGAACCTTATTAACCTGAAATAGAAAAAAACACAAATTAAAACTAAAATGGGAAAGTAAGATAGATAAATGGACTAAAATACCCTAACTTAGATGCTAAAATGCATCACATTTGAGCACTTATCACTACACATTACAAATCATATCCTACCTTATGGGCTTACACATTAACCATCACGATCATCATCATCCGATCTGAAACCATACTACTGGACTTGTCCACAATCCCGGCACAGATGATAAGCGCTAAAAAGTGCACATTTAAACCCCTTAAGCTTGAGTATTCTAGGACCTTATCCTATCTTATTTTACCGTTTTAGTACTAATTTCATGTTATGTCCCTTTTCAGACACTTATCCCCAAAATAAGTCAATTCAGCCAAATTAGAGCATAAAAGATGCAATCTCAAGCTTGGTGGAAGAAATGAGCAAAGTAGAGGCAAAGTGGTGAAAAACAGCATTCTTCGATCGATCGAACCAAGCTCCGATCGATCACATAGTGATCGTTCCAACCATGCTAAGATGGATCGAGCCTTTTGTCTTTATCCTCATAAAATTTTCCCTTTCGATCGATCGAACATCTTGATCTTATCCCCACCTACCACTTTTGTCCTTTTCCCAAAATATCCCAAAAATATCTCAATTTTGTCTTTATTCTGAAAAGATGCCGCCTTAGTTCGATCAATCGAACCAACCTTATGATCGATCGAACTTCCTCCAGTGCATGAAAAACAGAGTTCTAGCAAATCAAAAGAGGTGCTTGTGGTGTAATCATTTAGAGCCCCTAGTGCACGACTCCTGACTATTGGGTGTGACATTTGAGCTACCTATATAAGGATTTTGGCCATTTTTACAATGATATACTTTAGAAGGGAACCATAGGCAATAGAGAGGTTAGAGAAGCCTAAAGAGAGAGAGAGATATATACACACCACTTTTGAGAGAGCTTTTCCATTCGACTAGGGTTTTCATTAAGGAGAATAAGATCATTTCTACGATGGAGATAGCCCTTGAGGGTTGGATGACAACATCAATGAGTGGCTAAACCATTCTCTTGGGGCCAAAGATAGCCCTAAGCATGCCTCCTAGACTTTGATGCTTTGTAATTTAAGGGGATTTGTGTTGTAATGTTTGTCTTGACATCTTATATATATATATATAATCTTGTTTCTACAATGATTTGTGTAGTTTAGTACTTCCAATTGATTATTTAATTCTATCCATATGTCTATGTATGCTATGATGAATGTTCATATGTTTATTTCTAGATTTTGTGTTATTGATACATGTCTATGTGTGTTGATGTTATGAATCGAGTGATGGTCAAGGCATGGTGCTTAAATAGATTACTCTTATGGTTTATTTGATGGTTTATACTTATTTCTTGATGGATTGTGCCTCCTCCTTAGTTTAATTAGTTTAATTTTCATGTCACTAGCTTAGTTGTAGTGTAGTTGCCTTACTTTCTTAGATAGGAGGATAATCCATGGTTGTTGTTTGATATTCTATGTTTATAAATGCAAGTAGCATATTTCCCTAATTTGATGATGTGCATTAATTGTGGACTTAAAGGAAGGAATAGTGGCTTAATTCGATATGTTGTGCTATTCATTAGTTTGGTTAGACAATGTAAACTTACTTGACCATCCATACTTGACAAACAATTCAATTAATGGCACACACTTTTGTTGCAACACATAATCCCCCTAATCCATCAAATATTGAATGTCTAGGAAGGTGGTGCTTAGTGGTGAACTCTAGGTCCCAAGACTCCTCTCTTATATTCTCTACACCTCAATTTACTTTGATTGCTTTACTTTGCATTTGTTTAGTTTACATTATAGTTTAATTAACCAATCAAACCACTTTTTGATCATTCGACCTACTAATCCGACCTTAATTTCTAAGCTTAAATACACTTCATATCCCTTAGGACGATCCCTACTCACCCTAGCTATATTTATAGTTAGAAGTGGTAGTGGCAATCTAAATTTAAAACTTGGCCACACTACACACTTTGTTGCAAATTTGGTGCACCCGCGACACCGACCACCAAGTTTTTGGCACCGTTGCCGGGGATTTTGGCAACGTCGTATTTTGGAAATCAATTAGGAATTAGTACTCTTTTGATCCTGTTTTTATTTTTATTTTATTTCGGTTACTCATTGTGTTTGTTCTTGATTGACTAGGTGCATTGAGCTAAGGGAAGTGAAGCAAAGGGAAAATTCTAAAGCAAAAGGAGAAGCAAATCTAAGCTAAGCATAAAAAGCCAAAAATCTAAAAAAATTTGCAAGGCAAGAATTGAAAATAATTTGAAGTTGCTTAAGGACCCTTTGTGAGCTTCTCTAACTCTATCTCTAGTTAAATCGTCAACCCGCGTGGAGGCAAGTCTTTAAATTTCTTAGATAAATCGTGAGCCCGCGTGGAAGCAATTTACTTTTCTTGCATATTGTTCAGAGATTGGGAGTATGGGATAAATCTTTGTGGAGGTTTATTAATTGACTTGTTGCAGAAGAAAAGTGTTTGCTATATATTTGTTGTTTGTTTTGATAGTGCATGCATGGTCATAGGTCGTTAAATCCTACTCTTGTCCCACTTAATTTGAATCTTGAATCCATTGATCGTAATTCTAAGGGAAGGGGTAATTAGTTTGTCATTCCATTTCATTAATGGAAGACATCAATGAGGACCATGTGGAGGACCTTGGTTACATAGACCAACAAGGTATCCTCCACCCTAATGTGCATCATGACAACATCTAAGTACCATTAGGCATGCCAAGACCTTTCATTCCACCACAACAACAAGGCCATGTTCCATTAGGAATGCCTCGGGCAAATTTTGTTCCACCACAACCTCCTATTGTTCAAGGAAATCAAGGTGCTCGTGTAGCACCACCGGTTATGAATCCTCCTCTCACTTTGAGAGATCATTATGTGCTAAATGAATACAATGCACCTACATGCATTCAGCTTCCCCCATTTAAAGCACATCACTATGAGATTAAATCGCAAACTCGTCAAATGCTTTCTAACTATCATAGACTTCCAAGTGAAGAACCCTACAAGCATTTGGATGAGTTTTTTGAAGTGAGTTCCACTGTGAAATACACGGACATGCCAGAAGGGGTTTTGCGATTAAAACTCTTTCATTTCACCCTTAAAGATAAAGCAAAATATTGGTTCAACAATCTTAGGCCTTTTTCGATAACCTCTTGGGCGGGAAAATGCAACAAAAGTTCTTGAAAATGTATTACCCGGTTTCAAAGACCAATACAATGAGAACCTCAATTCGAGAGTTTTCTCAAGGGGACAGGGAATTATTTCATGAGGCATGGGAGCGCCTTAATGACTTACTTAGGAAGTGTCCACATCACGACATTCCCAAATGGCAATTGGTGTAATTTTTCTATGAAAGTTTGTCGAAAATTTTTAAAGGAATGGTAGATACTTCCATGGGTGGTTCATATCTTGATAAACATGAGGATGATGTATGGCGTCTTTATGAGAGTATGAGTGAGAATTCAATGCATCGATCATTGTCTTCCAAAAATGGTAGAAATCTAGGTGGAAGGAAGAATGTTGGCTTATATCAAGTTGACAATTCCAATGACATAGCTGCCAAAGTTAAGTCTTTATCTCAAAGATTTGATCAATTTTTTATCAACAAAAATTCGGTGAATCAAGTGCCTTCCTCTCCTAGTCATTCTCATCATAATTCCAATGAAACTTGCATGACTTGTTCTAGTGTCTTACATTCTACTTCCAATTGTCCCCATGGGCATGTGCAAAGTGAGCACCATGAACAAGTGAATGCCACATTTGTCAACCAAGGGAATAATCCCTATGGCACCCATTACAATCCCAGGTAGAGGAACCATCCAAATTTCTCTTAAAAAAGTGAAGAGGAAAGGTCAAACCCTCCCCAAGGTGGTTTTCAAGGGAAGTATGTTCCACCCCCAATACAAAGCCAAGGTTCCCAAGGTCATCGATCATCATTTTAAGCATCACATGGTAACCAATTTTCAAACTCTCATTTTCCTAATCAATCATCATATTCTCAACGAAATTCTAGGAGTCCTGCTTTCGAGGAAAAAGTGTTAACCACTTTGGGTACCTTGGAGGCAAACACCCAATTACTTCATTCTTAATCCCAATCCATTGCGAAGTTAGAAACCCAAGTCAGGCAAATAGCTAATACCTTGAATGCTAGGGAAAAGGGGAAAATGCCTTTGAATCCACCACCCAAGCAACAATTTGTTGTAGAAACCAATTCCTAGTCAGAAGGTCACATAATTGAACATGTCAATGCGGTGACGACCTTGAAAAGTGGAAGAATTATAGATAATCAAGTTGGTGAATCAAATGAAGAGAGTGAACCGGTGCAACCAAAAGTTGACACCCGTCCCGTATCACATCATATTCCTCCTTCATTACATGTGCATGACCCTTTTGTTGAGAAAGATTTGAAGAAAGATTTGAAAAATGATTTGAAGAATTCTTGTGTTGACAATGTTTTGAAAAAGGATTTTGAAAAAGTTTTTGAGCCAAAGGCTCCATTTCCGGATGCCTTGAAAGGATCCAATTCTCTTGAAAGACAACAAAACAAAACTAATGAGATAATTGAAGTGTTTAGGCAAATAAAGATTAATCTCCCTCTCTTGGATGCAATTAGACAAATTCCGACGTATGCCAAATTCTTGAAAGATCTTTGCACCCTAAAGAGGAAAAACAAAAGCCAAGCACCACAAAAAGTTGTCTTGACCGAGCAAGTTAGCTCCATTTTACAACATAACACTCTCCTGAAATTCAAAGACCCTGGTTCACCTACTACCTCTTGCATCATTGGTGATCATGTCATTAACCGAGCTCTTCTTGATTTGGGAGCAAGTGTGAACCTTCTTCCATATTCGGTGTATATCCAATTGGGTTTAAGAGACTTGAAACCAACGTTGGTAGTGTTGTAACTAGCCGATCGATCCATCAAAAAACCTCGGGGTATCATTGAGGATGTCTTGATTAAAATTGATGAGTTCTTCTTCTCGGTCGATTTTGTTGTCATTGACACGGAACCGGTCCCCAATCCTAAGAACCAAATTCCTGTTATCCTTGGCCTTCCCTTTTTGGCAACCGCTAATGCCAACATAAATTGTAGGACGGGGATAATGAAAATTTCATTCAGGCATATAAAGGTGAAGTTGAACATATTCAATCCAACCCCCAATTCCATGGACAAGCATGAAGAAGTGTGTGTTGTTGAGAAATATCATAAAAATGAATCTACCAAAAGTGAGTCTTTGCTTGATGTTAAAATTTCCAATGGTTTGTCTTCTAAAAAAGGTGTTAAAGAAAAATATTTTTAAAGCAAGTGTTGCAAGGGCATGGAAGCCCAAAGATTTGTTTGATCAATGACCGACAATCTCTTTTGAATCAAATCTAACAAGCTCCCTAGGGAACAATTTGTTGGGTAAGGTTCAAAATTCCACTCACCCTACCAAGGAGGGGATGCATTTTAAGATTTTTGATCTTGGCTAAAAGAGGCCAACGTCTTGCTAGAGACGTTAAAGATTAGTGCAATTCGTAGGGTTTCCAACCATATTCCTCCCTCATTTCTATTTTACTTTAATTTCTTGCATCGTCTAGATATATTCTTGGATTATACAGATTGTTTGAGACTTTGATAGGGAATGCATGCACTTTCATCTTCAAATTAGGCATTTAGTGTCTGTTCGATTGATCTCATGAGATCTTCGATCGTTTGAACATTGTCTCTGCATATTCTCGAGTCTCAGTCCCATCGTGCAAAAATTCTCTGCAGAAATCATCTCTCTGTGTATTGTGCGAACTTTCTTCCAGATCGATCCAATTATTCCTCGATCGATCCAGTTTTCCCTTGGATTGATCTCAATTCTATACTTAGAAAAAATTTTGAAGCTCTGAAAAATCACCTCTCTGTGTATTGTTCGAAGATTTCTACAGGTTTTCACCTATTGGATCGATCGAAGTTCGATCGATCAATCTTTGATCGATCTGTGTGCTTCCATTTGACTTTGACTTCTTTTTTAATTTCAAATTTCAAATTTTAAATTTAAAAATAATATATATATATATATATATTCCAAAAATATTTTAAATTTCCAAAAATTTAAAAATTTCAAAAATATTTTGTCTTCTTATGGGTTCGATCGATCTGGACAACTTCATAATCGATCTCAGTTCGATCGATCAATTGACCCATGAGATCGATTGAATATGTCGGGATCAGTTTTTAAAAATAGGACCCAAGGGTCATTTGGATCAATTTTAACATCGATCCAAAGCCCTTCCTCTCTCCCAACGTATTTCTTCCATCTTCCCCACCTCCGGCGACACTCCGGTGACCCCCCAAAGCTTCAAAGCTTCATTTTCGATCCTGATCTCATCTCTTCTTTCTCGATCCACTTCTCTCCTCTTATTTTGGTAAGCTTTGTAATTTTCCTTTTTCATTTTTGTTTCATTTTCATATTAATCATGTTGTCATGCTTAGATTAGAGACTTTCATGTTAATTTGTTGTCATTTTTGAAGCTTCCAAGCATGTGGATATATATATATATATGTATATATTATTTTGTTTCCGAATTCGATTTCAAGGGTCATGCGCCGATTTAAGTGACCATTCATGTTTTATTGAGGTGTATAGGGAGTCATGAGCCATGAAGTGACCATTTAGATGCCTCCATGTTGTCCACGTCATAGATCCATGACTGTTCATATTTTTCCACAGGTTTAATCGATCCAACTCATGTCATGATTGATCCAACTTGGATTGATCACATTTTTATATGATCGATCAAACTTCACTATTTCTGCATATTGATGCCCCTACACCCCCATTTGTGTTCATACTATTATGTTTATGCCCAATGCCTGTGTTTTCCACATTGGTTGCATTCTATACACATCATGTCTAGCATGTTTCACTTATTTGAACATGCAATGTCTATACTTGGTTGTATTACCACTTGCATAGATAGATTCATATGCATATATTCTGAGTTATCTATCTTCATTTGACAAACATGTTTCTATCTATTGTGTTTTCAATTATGTATATCATTTTCTGTTACTAACTATATTTGTAAGTGTTTCTTTCTTTTTGTAGACCATGACTCGGTTCAAGACCATGGCCCACAGGACTTATGACCGTAGGGTCCGGCAGCGAGTAGAGAAGTAGGAGGAGCCAACTCCAGCCCAGGCCGAGCGCTCCTCCTCTTTTGCATCTGCCTCTTCATTTTCATCATCTTAGGAGGCCGAGCATACACCACCTCCTTCACCCATTCCAGTACCACCACCGGCACAGCCCGGCATGGTCCGAGACAGAGTTGAGAGCAGATATTCCCGCTTTTTAGGGGCGCATGAGTCAGTCTTTGCTGAGACATTCTTTGCCCTGTTGGTCATGACCAAGTAGGCTTATGATGAGATCTTCCGGCGTCATATCTCTCCTATCCTGGCCCTAGTGGCCAATCTAGTTTATCCAAGGCTCGTCCGGTTATTCTACCAAAACCTCCGGCCGACTCCGAGTAACCTGGCAGAGTTGCGGACCACTATAGACAGACATCTCATCCATATTATAGAAGAGACATTGGCTACAACATCCCACTGCCCCCATGTCTGCCCTCCCGGCATAGACTACCCTATCCTTCTGAGGCTCTTAGATGCAGACACGGCCACAGCTCTTAATGGCCCTACCAGTGCCGGTAATACTTTTGCTACCAGGACTTACTTGCCCGACAACCTATGGTTCTTTGATTCAATTTTATTCTGAAATGTTTTTATGGTGGGGAACAAGATTCAGAGGCGGGCAGACTTTTTGGGCATAGACTACCCTATCCTTCTAAGGCCCTTAGATGCAGATACGGCCACAACTCTTAATGGCCCTACTAGTGCCGGTAATACTTTTGCTACCAGGACTTACTTGCCCGATAACCTATGGTTCTTTGATTCAATTTTATTCCGAAATGTTTTTATAGCGGGGCACAAGATTCAGAGGTGGGCAGACTTTTTGGCAGCCCTTTATGCTTTCTACACCGGCCGTTGGTTCTCAGTCCCAGCACTTTATTGGAGTGTTATGATGAAGCTTTACACGGACTATATCAGCAAAAGCAAGCCTAAGAGGGCCAAGTTCCTCCCCTTTGCACATTTGATCACTCAGATTCTCCAGAACCAGCATTATCATTTTCACCCGGAGGAGCATCCTGAGACTGGGGCTTGCCACTATGGCAAGAAGGACTGGAATAAGAGCTACAATACTCTTATTAAGAGTCTAGAAGATGAGGCAATCCTGGCAGCCGAGAAGGCAGAAAATGAGGAAGCAGTAGCAGCAGCCGAGGATCCGACAGAAGCATCGGCGGCAGAGGGCGCCTTCATAAACATTGACTTGGAGCGAGTGCCTCCAGGCAAGTCACCACATCACTTTCTCATAGGGTCACCACTTCATTTTCCAGAGCAAAGTCAGGGCGAGCATCAATTTCCTGATCCCGCCATTCCTGATGCTCCAGCTCAGACACCCAGCTTGGGAGAGCGTATCCAGACACTAGAGGATGTGGTCATTTCCCTCTGAGTGGATGTGGCCTCTCTTAGCACAGATATGACTACTCTCCGCAAGGATGTGCTGACTGCACTGCAGAGTATTTCCAAAGACATCTGAGGTTCACGCCCCCCTAGACCGACTTTATCTACTTGACCTCTCTTTCTCATTATCATATATTTCTATGCTCTTTGACTGATCCTGTGATACTATTATCCCATTTTTGCGGCCAGTCTGTTGGCCCGATACTGTGATGTGCTTTATACCGTTTTTATTTTTCTTCTTTATTCATGCTATTTTGGATGTCTCGCTTTTATATTGATATATCTGTTGATGTTTGACTCCATTATCATGTGCATTCCAGTGACATCAGTGAGAGAGTACTGCGCAAATTTTTTAGGACCATCTTTATTCTTCTCTCTCTTTATTTCATTTACTATCCTACTTACACTTGCATGTCCACTGTGCACCATTATTATCCCCTTTGTTATCTGATGAGTTTATCCCAGTGCCATCTTTTCATGACCACAGTTAATCCCAAGTTTGGGGGGGTTATACCACCCACTTCGGATACTTGTGTCCCAACCATTCATTGTTATAACTACACTGGTATACTCTTTCCTCTTTCTTTTGTTCTCTTTGCACATTGAGGAAACTGTGCCATTTAAGTTTCGGGGTAATGTGTGTTTTTTGCACTTATTTGCATTCAATTCAAAATTTTGAGCATGACTTGTGTATTTGAGGGATTTTCTATGATTGGTCCATGACTAGCTATGATTTTGATCTCTTGAGGACTATATTGCTTAGAATTTAAAAATTGCTTAACTTGAGAGTCCAATACTCCTTGTATGCCTAATGGATGCCATTTAGGAGTAAATTTTTTGAAAGATTGATATCTTGCTTGCACTTGTGGTCCTCATCATCTTAATTTTGTGATTGTTTTGAGATTCACTTTAGGATTCTACACTAACACAGGTGCACACTAGCATTCATTTGTGGGGTACATGCTTTATGGATTATTGATTTGGTTATATCCCAATTCAGCTAGTAGTGCATTGAAAGCTTTCATTCTTGATAAATGTGGATAACAAACACTTTTCATTGAGTAGCCGGGATTCTAGCCTCATGAAGCACTGCATTTCTCGCGCCGAAAGGTGGAGGGCCCAAACTCTAGGTTAATAAATTCATAAAATAAAAAAAATAAAATAATAAAAATAATAATTTTAAAAATTAAAAAAAAGTTGTGCAAAAGCAAATAAAAAAGTGAGGACTTCTCCCAAAAGGTAAGAAGTGAAAAATGATTAGATGAAGGTTGTTTTGATTTATAGCCTAGTCGATTTGAGCTTGTAAGTCCTTAGGGGTGTTTAAATACCTAATGCCCTAAAGCCGTCTGGTTTGGCAATCATTGACCTAATGCTCGACCTCATGGATCGCTAGAAAGCTTAATAGATCAACATATTGCACTATGCTTCCATCTTTGATCTTAGGGATAGAAAAAAAAATCGAGTGGAAAGAATTAACGCACCTAGAACAATAAAGCTTTAATAAAAGGTCCACTCTTTGTCTTGATGATCGATACTAGATTTGTGTGCTAGTTTGAGGGTAAGGATGTGATCATTTCTTTAGTTGGCTTAGATAGTAACATATTTGATGCCGGTTCACTTAAAAAGAATTCTAAAGTTGTTTTGATTTGCATGATCATTGTCTTGATGTGTGGAGGACCATACTTGTCTGCTTGATGTTGAGATTTTTTGGGATTGCTTGGAAATGGTTGGAAAATTGCATACTTGAGGTAGTTTTCTCCCAATGCTTGTTTGAAATACTGGTGCCTCTTTAGTGAGAATGAGCTTAATGTTTATGGGTATCATTTCTGGAAACCCTCACGAGACTTCACTCGTCCACTAGGGGTAACCTAGGGGTTTAAAAGGCTTGTTGCATAAGCAAAATGCAATCGTGTTCCCTACGAAAGTAGAGTTATCCATTTATTGCTTTCTTGGCCATAGTTGTATAGTTGTTCATTACTTTATTTTCCTTGTAGTTCATTGCTAGGGACTAGCAATATTTAAGTTTGGGGGTGTGATAAGCGCTGAAATATGCGCATTTAAACCCCTTAAGCTTGAGTATTCTAGGACCTTATCATATCTTATTTTACCGTTTTAGTACTAATTTCATGTTATGTCCCTTTTTAGGCACTTATCCCCAAAATAAGTCAATTCAGCCAAATTAGAGCATAAAAGATGCAATCTCAAGCTTGGTGGAATAAATGAGCAAAGTGGAGGCAAAGTGGTGAAAAACAGCATTCTTCGATAAATCGAACCAAGCTCCAATCGATCACATAGTGATCGTTCCAACCATGCCAAGATGGATCGAGCCTTTTGTCTTTATCCTCATAAAATTTTCCCTTTCGATCTATCGAACATCTTGATCTTATCCCCACCTACCACTTTTGTCCTTTTCCCAAAATATCCCGAAAATAGCTCAGTTTTGTCTTTATTCCAAAATGGCGTCGTCTTAGTTCGATCGATCGAACCAACCCTATGATCGATTGAACTTCCTTCACTGCGTGAAAAATAGAGTTCCAGCCAATCAAAAGAGGTGCTCGTGGTGCAATCATTTAGAGGCCATAGTGCACGACTCCTGATCATTGGGTGTGACATTTGAGCTACCTATATAAGGATTTTAGACATTTTTACAATGATATACTTTAGAAGGGAACCATATGCAATAGAGAGGTCGGAGGAGCCTAGAGAGAAAGAGATATATACGCACCACTTTTAAGAGAGCTCTTCCATTCATCTAGGGTTTCCAACAAGGAGAAGAAGATCATTTCTACCATGGAGATAGCCCTTGAAGGTTGGATGACAACATTAATGAGTGCCTAAACCATTCTCTTGGGGCTAGAGATAGCCCTAAGCATGCCTCCTAGACTTTGATGCTTTGTAATTTAAGGGGATTTGTGTTGTAATGTTTGTCTTGACATCTCATATATATATAAATCTTGTTTCTACAATGATTTGTATAGTTTAATACTTCCAATTGATCATTTAATTCTATCCATATGTCTATGTATGCTAGGTTTATGTGTTTATTTCTAGATTTTGTGTTATTGATACATGTCTATGTGCGTTGATGCTATGAATCTAGTGATGGTCAAGGCATGTTGCTTAAATAGATTACTCTTGTGGTTTATTTGATGGTTCATACTTATTTCTTGATGGATTGTGCCTCCTTGATCAGTTGAGAATTCGATCTATAATAAATCAACCTTCGCAATAGCACGAATCATTGTAAAATAGGGCTATTGGTCGGGTAAGTCGAACCACTGGGACTGCCCTAATCTATGGCAACCTAAGTGTCTAGAGTCTTTTTAGAATGATAAGGGTGTTCATAGAGGATTTGTTGGTTGTCACTAAAGCTATGAAATTAAGGTGCATAAATTAAAAGCTTGTAAGAATTTAAAGGAGATGAAATACAAGTAAAGAGGACTAGGGAAGTGAATCCGCCTCCATCCATATACACATGCTAGATTAGAGCTAAATTGGGGGAAAAAACAATATATGATGGTCAAGAAATATATAGCAACACATAGTTGCTATATAATCAACAAGATGTACATTAAATCTCAAGCAAGCATGATCCATCAAAGGTGAACATGTTTAGACTACCTAACTAAGGTGTAGCTTAACCACATTTACTTGAATGAAAGATTATCAAGCCCTAGATAAAATGATGAAGCACATGAAGGTAAGAAATAAGTATAAACCATCAAAGGCATCACCTAAGCAATGATCTATCAAAGTTCTCCAACTCCATGCCATTAAAACTATTCCATGATCTCACTACCATTGTCACCATGAGAGTGTAAGCAATATGATTAAAAGAATAAACCATCTAAGATAGATAATTGACTCAACATTAATCGTTTAAATACAGGAAGATCCATTATAAGAGGCAAAATGCTCTAGACCATGAAAAGACCAAAGATTATACATTGCAATCCACAAAATAGAACTATACTAGGACATGCTTACAAGGGAGGGGCTTCATCACCTCCCTAGATGGAGTTTTAGTTACCCATGGAAGCTCTAAAGGAAGGAAGAAGCTTGGAAGATCCCTCCATTTTTGAGCTCCTTTGTTGTAGCTTCAAGAACTCAATCTTTTCCTCCTCCTTCTCTCTCTACCAATCTTGCTAAGATGAGATATCCCCCTCATCTATCATGAGATATCGTCCTATATACACTCAAAACCTACTCCCCATGCTGAAAATCTCAACCTTCCCCCTCTGGTTCATTCTCCACCACATAAAATGAAGATAATGGAACAAAAGTGCTGAAAAAGAGGGGCAGGTGAACTGCCTGCAGAGGGTTGGCGGGCGCCCGCGGAAGCTGCGGCTCACGAGGATGTCTCTGGAGTGTTTGGCGGGCACCTGCGGTGGCTGCAACTGCACTTCAACTCTAAATTTTTTGCAGTCTTCTTCAGGCTGGAGCGACAACACACGTCCCTTATGAAACACTAAGCCATGTTGCCACAAAAACGGTAATAGAAGAGGCTTAATCAAAAAGGTGATTTCCCGACACGGCACTTGTAATTTAACACAAATGATGTCAAAACCATTTCTTTGATCACTCTCGAGTGCAAAACCTGAAATCCGAAAGAAAATACACAATTAAATTAAAACTTCACATTATCCTCGAATAATAGACTTAATTAACGCAAGAAGGGGCGCTTGAATATGCAATATTCGGCACTTATCACTCCTCTTTAGTTTAATTAGTTTAATTTTCATGTCACTAGCTTAGTTATAGTGTAGTTGTCTTACTTTCTTAGATAGGAGGACAATCCATGCTTGTTATTTGATGTTCCATGCTTATTAATGCAAGTAATATATTTCCCTAATTTGATGATGTGCATTAATTGTGGACTTAAAGGAAGGAATAATGGCTTAATTTGACATATTGTGTTATTCACTAGTTTGGTTAGACAATGTATACTTACTTGGCCATCCATACTTGACAATTCAATTAATGGCACACACTTTTGTTGCAACACATAATCCCCCTAATCCATCAAACATTGAATGTCTAGGAAGGTGGTGCTTAGTGGTGAACTCTAAGTCGTAAGACTCCTCTCTTATATTCTCTACACCTCAATTTACTTTGATTGCTTTACTTTGCATTTGTTTAGTTTACATTGTAGTTTAATTAACCAATCAAACCAATTTTTTATCATTCGACCTACTAATCCAACTTTGATTTCCAAGCTTAAATACACTCCATATCCCTTGGGACGATCCCTACTCACCCTAGCTCTATTTATAGTTAGAAGTGGTAGTGGCAATCTAAATTTAAAACTTGGCTACACTACATACTTTGTTGCAAATTTGGTGCACCCGCGACACCGACCACCAACATATAAACCCATTATTGCACAAAACTTATGGCTAGCCCTCATTACAACCCGAACAATAATGTACAAGCACCTCCTATCATACAAAACATCATGGGTATCCCCCGTTACATAACGCAATCACAGGTGACCCCCTGTTACAACACAAGGCTCACAGATGTCCCCTGTTATAACGCAATACACACACGATTCACTGGTAGTCCCCCTTTAAAACATAAGACTCACAAGTATCCCCCATTACAACACAAGATTCACAGCTATCCCCCATTACAACACAAGAATCACAAGTATCCCCCGTTACAACACATGCACGTGACTCACGAGTAGTCCCCGTTACAACACAGCACAACTCACAGGTATCCCCCATTACACGACACAGTCACAGGTAACCCAACATTGCACGACAGTTATAGGTAACCCCACGTTACACCACACAGTCATAGGTAACCCCACGTTACACGACAGTCACAGGTAACCCTACATTACACTACATAGTCACAGGTAACCCCCTGTTATAACAAGACAGTCATAGGTAACCCCCTGTTACAACAATAATCAATCACGTGTAGTGCCTCAACTCATCTGTGGACAGTCCCTCCTCATATGGCCCGACTGATCATACCGAACACAAACTCCTGGACTCGGTCTATCAAGAGAACACTCAGTCCTATACCCAAGAATCCCTAATACCACTTAGTTCTTGCTAGTCCTTAGCCTCAACCTCTGCCATAAGCAACTTCATCATCGCCTTCGTATAATTCCTCAATCCTAAAAGCGTCACTCCTAACCTAAGGGAATGATTTAGACAGCACGCAAATCGCTATATCCTTTTATCCTCATTCCCTAACACATCTATAGCAAAACGTTAAAGAGAAGTGAACTTTCTCTCATCAATAAGGTCTCACCCGTTGATACTTGTGGATTAGCATCTATATCACCACCTTGACCTTATCCCAGAGGAGCTCCGTCCGGTAAGGATTACCCTTCATATACTTGCCCTTCAACTCCACTCAGGTCAATCACCTCAGATAATTCTTAAGCACAGTACTATGAAAGCGAAAAGATGATCAACACGACATCATACAATATAGCTCAATCCATGAGCTAGGGTACTCACACTACCCGCTCGATAAGAATTAAAACGTGCATAGACTCAAAAACTGTCAAGCTCCTCACATACATAGGTCATAACCCTCCATACTCAAAGACACGACATCACTACGGACACCCATCCCATCAACAACTAGAACATACTCGCATACATGAAACAACTCACTAATGGATTGGTTGGTCGTGTCGTGTGCACCAAACTTGAAACAAAGTGTGTAGTGTGGCCAAGTTTTAAATTTAGATTGACACTACCACTTCTAACTATAAATATAACTAGGGTGAGTAGGGATTGTCCCAAGGGAAAGGAGGTGTATTTGTGCTTGAAAATTAATGTCGGATTAGTAAGTCGAATGATCAAAAGAGGGGTTTGATTTGATTAAACTAAGTCCAATTAAAAAGAATGCAATTATCAATCTAGAAATTAGAGGGAAAATAAATGAGAGAGATGTCTTGGGGCTTAAAGTTCACCACTAAGCTTTACTTCACAAAACATTAGCAATTGTAGATTAATGGGGAAATTTAAGTTATAAAATGTGTGTGTGTGCCACTAATTGAAAACAAATTACGATGGATGGCAAATAAGCATAGAATGTCTAGCCAATTTAAATTAATAGCACAACCTATCAAATGAAACCAATGATCATTCAATTAAACCACAATTAGTGCACACACAATATACTCTTTGCATTCATAAGTATGGAGCATCAAGAAACAAAAACGAATTGTCCACCTACCTAAGAAATTAAAGCAATTACACTACATCTAGGCTAGAGACATGAAAATTAAACTAATTAAACTAAAGGTGTGGTACAATCCATCAAGAAACAAGTGTAAACCATCAAATAAATCACAAGAGTATTCAATTAAGCACTATGTTTTGACCATCACTAGATTAACAACATCAATACACATAGACATGCATTAATTTCATTAAATCTAAAGAAAAGCACATGAACATTCATTCTAGCATACACAGACATACGGATAGAAATAAATGATCAATTGAAAGCATTAATCCATACAAATCAAGTAGAAATCACAAGATCTATATTAATTTAAGGTTAAAACATCTATCACAACTAAAATCCCCAAAAATACACCAAAACTAGGTCTAGGAAGCAAGCCTAGGGGCTATTTCTAGCCCCAAGAGAAGGATTTAGCCACTCATTATAGTGGTCATGGAACCCTCAAGGGCTAGCTTGTAGGTTGGCATTATCATCTTCATCCTTGCTTTCTTCGCAAAAACCCTAGTTCTAGAGAGAGGAATATTTTTTCTATAATTGGTAATATCTCTATCTATTCTTGATATCCAACAATATGGTTCAATAAATCAATTACATACACCTTTGAGTGAGGACCAAGTCAGAATTACAGCCTATGATTGGAGGAAATTCGCAGCTACACAAGTTAGATAGAAATTGGCGCGCTCGGGAATTAGACAGCTCACTGCCAACAGCATTTTCGATCGATCGAAGATTCTCTATCGATCCAACACTTAGCTTCAATCGATCGAAGCTGACGTGGCTCGAAAATATCTTCTTTGGCCTTATCCATTTAGCTGAGCTGGCACTGTCTCATCTCCATCAATTGTAGACCTCTTCGATCGATCGGGATTCCCTTCGATCGATCGAAGCTCTTCTTGTGTAATTTTCTTGGCTTTTTTCCAACTTTATTCCTTAGCTCCAAAATTGAGCTAAATGGCTCTTGTTAGCCTGTTTGTACTTTATTGACCTAAAATAGGCAAAAACACAAATAAGTATCTAAGACATGAAAGTAAGATAGATGAATGAACTAAAATACCCTAGCTTAGGTGCTAAAATGCTTCACATTTGAGCACTTATCATGGATAAATGACCACAACGTACATTTAGACATACAGTCATGACTCAAAATGAAATCATACTTATTGCGCTTAGTTAATCATCATACTGTCTCATAATACTTGTTTACATATGCATACTCAACTATCAATCATACTTTCACATATAGCATGCCTTCATTGATAATAAACATTTAAACAATTAAGCACATAGTCAATTGACTATGCTTTAGGAAATCAATCATTTTATTAATCATACATCTAATTACACTTAACATTTAGCATTTAAACATGCTTCCACCTCCCATAAACAGTAACGTAATAAGCAATAAACATATAAACATTCACCAATTGTAATAATTCGGATTTTCACGAATAATTTTTTTCCGTTGTCTTTCCTTTCTGAGTTCAGTTCCTCGTCGCTTAATGTCGTCTCAAGTGCTCTGGAGTGATTTCCGAGACTGTTTTCTGTGGATTGACAACTTCCTTTGAGGACCGAGTCGTTTTCACATTTTTCGTTTTTCGACACTATTCACTTTTTATCCTTTCTCCTATTTCATCTTTTTCCCTATTTTGTCTTTTCCCCGTTTGTCACTTTGTTTGCAAAACCACACTTCTTGCATTCGGAGTTGGGTTTTGACTTCACGTATCTTCATTCTCAGTGGTTTCCATGAAATACGTATCTTTACTTTTGTAAGAAAGTACTCTGGTTGCTCCTGGTGTCCATAGAGGCATGGATGCATAGTTCTTTGGAAACATTTCCTCTTCTTGGGGTGTTTTTTGTAAATATCTTTTGAAGATATTTATTTTAGGGGTATCTAAGAAAATATATTTTGGAAGATATTTTCATTCTGGGGCAGTTTCGCAGTTTTCACTTTTTGAAGGGACCATTGTGCAATTAATGAAAGTTATTGCTAAATGTCTTGTTTTGAGTCTGGATCCTCGTACGGGATTCATTTTCACATTTTTTTGAGTCGTGTACTCATAGAATTCCCTTCTGGTCGATCTTTTCCAGTTTTAGAGTTTCTGGCCCTAGTTTGTACCAAAGTTGTTTGGGGCATAACTTTCTGCTCGGGACTCGGTTTTCAACGCCGTTTCTTCTGTTATTCATATTTTCTCATTTTAAATCTTTTTCATTCACAGAGTTTTTCCATTTGAGCGTGTCTGCTCAAATTTTACTTTTTCGGACTCGGCGGGGCCCGTTCGGGGCACTTTTTGAGATTTCTATAAAAGGGGGATGAGATATTTCATTTTTCATCTTCCCCACACCTCTTGCACGACCTGAAGCTCCCATGGCAGCCCAAGGGAGGCTTCCACCTTCTCTCTCCTCTTTTGAGCTTCATTCCTTTGTCAAAACATAGTAGTGCCTTAATGTTTGTTACTCGTCTTGGTGGTGTGCATCTTTCACCCTTATTGGAACCCATTTCTGACCATTTTTCAAGTTTGGGTTTAAAGTCAAGTTGTGATTTTGATAGGGCTTCCTTGGGGGTTATGATCATCGTGTTGTCCCCGACAAAACCTAGTAGTTTCGTCAGATTCGGAGCTGTTCCATTTTGATAGCTTTTGAGATTTTCATTTCAAATTGAGGTAGGGAATGTTTTAAGACCTTGTATGTGTTGTATTGAGTGTTTCCCTTGATTATACAACTTATATGTTTGCCTTACATCAAATCTAGAAAGTTAGTATTATTTATTTCTTTGTGTAAGATTTAAAATTCAAAGATGCATATGGCTTATATTTAAATTGTGGCATGCTAGAAGGTTTAGTTTTAATATGTTTATTAACATATATTAAATTGGGATTAATTCAATAAGAATTGCACTTTTTATTTAATATTTATCTTTTGTGAAAGATTAAATCCCATGGTCGTACCTTGTATGAAATTAACTTGTGATATGCTTTTAAATTATGTCTTGGCATGTTGTTTAACATACTTTAATTTGAGAGCATTTGGACAAGTATGAAAATCTAGAGATTTTAATTAAAATGATTAATTAAAATCTAATTAAGGGTTCCATTGGCCTAATTAAGTGTTTAACTTGATATTTGTGATAACTATGACTTATGCTCTAGCATATGTTAATTTGGAACCATTTGATGTTGTTTTAGAAGTTAGGGATTTGATTATCATGATTTAATTAAATTCTACTTTGTTGTTCTTATGGCCTAATCGAGTTTTGATGTAGTGTATGTAATGACCATGATATATTGTTATCATGTATTAATTGGAGGCCATTTGATTGAGATTTGAAACCTAGGGAATTTAATTAGTTTATAGATTAAATTCCGTTTCTATGGTATTATTAATTAACTCATGTATTTGACATTGATAGTATGTTTAAAGCATGACTTTTGACTTATAATGAATTTATGAGTCTATGTTTTCAATATTGGATTATATTGTTATAGCGTGTAACGAATCGCATTTTGAAGATTCGACATTGTCATCCTATAGTAGTTGTGGATTTAGAGTATGTGTTGTGTGGATACAATCTACTTGTGCATGGAATGTTACTTAGTGCATTATATAAATTACGTATAAGTTGTGAACTTATTTGATTATTTTGGAGTCTTGGAACATTCTTATTGTGATATGGCTAAAGTTCGGCTTTAGTGTGGGAGGTATGAGTTCTCCCCAATTGAGATAGTGCGCACTAGGGTGGTCTTCTCTGACGGCTCAAGTTTTGTAAACCTGGTGCATCAGTGATGACCAAAAGATGACCCGATAACGGATTTGAAATGCGAAAGCGAAAAGTGAAACAACGGTCTCTAAAGATACAATGCATCTCTAAGACACCAATGTGACCCTCAATGAGGTCATGGAACCCAAAGGAAGACAAATGCGGAAGTGTCGTTTCAAAACGGACAAAAATGAACCTAGGGCAAAATGGTCATTTTGCAAAAGTAGATTCAAGTGCTATCGAGCACACCACTGGGAAGACAATGAAAAACTAATCATGATGGACTCAAGAATTTCATTATTCGGATTCCGGACGAAGGAGAAACGACAAAACAAAGAAAAACGAGCAATAAAGCTAAAAGGGGTAAACTGGTAATTATCCAGAAATATCTGGGAGCAACTGAGCACACCGTTGGATAGACAATGAAAAATTAATCAATTTCAAAAAAAAATTCATTTGATTTGGAGTCCAGATAAAGGTTAAAAACAAAATCGACGTCGCGCCGGACCGACGAAGGCCGTGACAGCTACAGTGCCGTCAACCCACTACTGCTGCAACTGAGAGTAAAAACGGACATCTAAACAGACTTTTCTGGAAAAACTCAACCCCCCCCCCCCCCCCCCACCCAAAATAAAGTTTTCTACCCCGATCGCGAACGGAAACAAAAAAAATGCATTGTAAAATGCCCAGAATGCCCCCAAGAAAATCTGGTCAAGGAGGTAAAAATTTCTTCGAGCTGCTGCCCAAAGAAAGGAAATAGGGCTTCGGGAGGTTTTTAAATTGCCTAAATTGAAAATACAATCTTAAAATACACCCAGAAGACCCCCGGAAGTTTCGGATTGATCGTCACACTTTTCAAAAAAAAATCGATAAATAGTACCAAGTACATTTGCACTAAAAATCTGCAAAACCTGGCAGCAAGGATTTTTTGGACACCTATGGATTTTTGAGGGCCAATATGGCATTTTCTGAAAAAAACACAAAGAAGAAACCCCCCTCAAAGTGGACAAGTTAGACAAGTTTTATGAATTGGTGGGAAGTATATATTTTTATAGCATTTTTTTATAAAAATATTGAGCAAAAGATATTAAGGTAAAAAATATAATCTGTACAACATTAATTGAAAGATCATATTGAAATATAATTTGAACTTCCATGTCTGTCGTTAAATTTCCAGTTTTACAAATTCAGTACTTAAAAATGAAAAAAGTGATAACTACACATCTACATGATTAGATAAAATCAAATCAACCAAATGCCATATGCAGCTCATCCCATGTTAATGAACACCCCCTCACCCAAAAAAAAAAAAAAAAGAGTTAATGAACAACACCCAAGACCTAAACAGAGTAACCCACCCCCAGCGGGGGTGGGGGGGGACGGAAAGAACCCGAGGAAAGGGGAAGGGATGTGAAATTTAGTACATCGTAAAGAACTAGATCATACAACTTCTAAGGGCCACATGCCGCGTAAAACATTCTCCACCAGGCAAAGAAGAGCTCTTCAAGTTTCATGCCTCAAAGCAACGCTGATGATCCCAACAGGAGATTTAGGTCGATAGTGTTCGTCTGTGTCCACTTCCTCAATTTCCTGAAAATCACAGAGATGTTTTCCAAAGTAAGAACAACTGGATTCTATGTTATAAACAGGTCGGTAGTAGGACAGGCAACTTCAGTTCAACTGTGACCACAAGCAGCGAAGTTGTAAGATTGAAATGGTAAAATATTTGTGAAACCCAAGAATCCAACACATAGATGGAATGCACAGATGAGGTTTTAGACTTTCTGCTCTCTTAAGTGTTCAACT
Source organism: Cornus florida (assembly GCF_030987335.1). Taxonomy (NCBI): domain Eukaryota; kingdom Viridiplantae; phylum Streptophyta; class Magnoliopsida; order Cornales; family Cornaceae; genus Cornus; species Cornus florida. Next base: position 16,485,436 of record NW_026775571.1, on the reverse strand, counting down.
CCGGAACCTAAAATTAATTCATGAAAATTAGGAGAAAAACCTAAGACTTCAAACACCACTTCAAATTGACTTCAGGTGAATTAGTTAATTATACTTCAATCAAGAAGTTCAAGTCAGGGGGGGGTCTAATAAAGGATGAATGGTCCTCAAATTAGCCCTAGAGAGTTGCATCGTAGTCAAATATGATATACTTAAAGCAAATTCAACAACATCTATAAAAGGACCCACCAACTACTGGTGGAAAGGAAGTGAAACACATTGAGACCATAATGCAATAATGTTGAAGAATTACTTGAGTCCTAACTCCCAAGTATGCAACTTATAATGCCTCAAAAAAACAATCTTGTAATGGAAACAAAATGAGCCACTTCCAAGTTAAATGGGTATAATTTGGCAGATGTGCTTCATGGTGAGAATGGTACTGTACACAGTCAGCACACGCTCTTTCAACTTTCATATAGTCAGCAAACCACCACAAAAAGTTAATCTGAAATGCATAAATGTCATGTTGTGCTAATTATTTTAATTTCAACTCTGATAAGTTCAAGGGTGATTCCTAGTTCCAGTATAGTCAATGTTCAACTTGAAGTATTAAACAGCAGATTAATCATTTATCATTATGAGGTCAAAGTACTATCTATTAATGAATAGCACAAGATAATATAAACGCACAGATTTCTTACCTGCACTACATCCTCTCCCTTAATGACCCGTCCAAACACTACAAGTTTATCATTTAAATCTGGTATCGGTGCAGTCGTAATAAACAGATCAAATCTTTTTCCATCTTCTTTTGTCTTTGATGTTCCTAGCATAAATGCTTCGTGCTTTGGACTGGATAATTATGAGTGACAATTATCAGTACAATGAAAAAATAAGCAACCATCAGTAACTAGCATAAAATGAGTCAAACCAAGAGAACCTTATAGCAAGTCGACTCTGATGCTTCCCTTTTGACGTCCAATCTTCAGCAGCTCCAAGTCCTTGGGAATCCCCTCCCTGAATCACATAATTTTTTATTACGCGATGGAAAAGCATCCCTTTGAAGTGCCCCTTTTGACTGAAAAAACAGTATTTTTGTCAGAATCTTTGTAAAGCATAATACAAGTAAGCGCCGCAGTGTGGTCAAGCACTGAATGTTAACAGGTTATCCAGACAAGAAACAAACACAAAAATTCAGTATCTGCGGCCGCTCCTATGTTTTGACCATATCTTCTTAATATTATTTCCTTTTCAGGAGTCTTTTACTTCTATGGGTGAAGTGTTCCTTTCTCAATTTAAATTTGATTCACAAGTTTCAGTTACCAAATTCTTAGCTCTTCAAAACATTGCACCTCAACATTTTTACATGCACTGCTGAGAAAGCTAACTTATCAAGACAAGCTGAAAAAGTAATAGCTGTCATGGCTAATAAATGACAGGCATTTAGCAGAATGTGATGCATTAGCAAAGAGCAATCCAGATTGCATAGTTTAATACCCAACGGCCACTTTCACACAGATATATATACACTCAAAAAGAAGTCATTGTTTAGCAATCAAAATTATCTTAGGCTTTTTAAATTTCATAAAGGCGCCGGAGGCGAGTGCTTGAGGCGCAAGGCGCCTCCAGGCGCCACCTTGGCGCCTTGAAAGACTTAAGGCGAGGCACTTTAGCTAGGCGAGCGCCTTTGAGGAAAAGGCGCAGTACAAGCGCGCCTGTATGAAAATTTGTTTTTTTTTTTTTTTTTTTATAAGTAATAATAAATTAAAAAGGGCGTTCAATAGGGGAACGCGTCCCGTAGACAAAGGAACCAGGGTTTAAGGCCCCAAAGAATCCAAAAAAGAAATTAATCAACAGAAGAGGAACACGAACTTCTATTCACATAACAAAAAAGAGAGCGAATAATAAAAAGTTTCAGTGTCGCTATAGACAACTCCTTTCCTTCAAACATTCTACTATTTCGCTCCTTCCAGATACACCCTACTCACACGACAACCTCTCCAAGTATGAATTAGCTCCCTAGTAGAACGTGGCATTACCCAACACATGCCAAATAGGCCAAGAATGAGATTCCAACAATCGTACGCTATAGAGCAATGTAGTAGGAGATGATCAACCGACTCCCCATCCTGCTTACATAAACAGCACCAATTAACAAGAAAATTTCCCCTTTTCCTTAAATTATCGATCGTTAGAATCTTTCCCCAAACAGCAGTTCATACAAAGAATGCCACCATAGTAGGAACCATAGAGCACCAAATAGTCTTCCAAGGAAAATCTTAGGATGCAAAATTAGACAGACATAAAAACAAGGACATTATTGCAAAACACCCGTGAGAGGAGGGAATCCAAATCAAATTGTCAAAACCCCTGCCAATTCCTTCTTGCTGATACAACTGATCCAAGAAAATGCTCACCTCTTCCAATTCCCAATCCTAAAATGAACGTCGAAAATGAACATTCCACGTAATCCCACTATTATCAAGATGATAACAGTTAGCAACTATGGCATGTTTATCAACTGCAATACTATATAACCTGGGAAATGTACGACATAAAGGCTGGTTCCTACACCAAAGATGATCCCAAAAGCGAACGCAACTACCACCCCGAACTCTGAATCTGATATGAGAGGAAAACACATCCCATCCTTGTCGAATGGATTTCCAAGACCCAACTCCTCCCGCAATAGAAACGGGACGTGTAGTCCAACCGCCAACATCTTCCCCATACCTGCAAGACACTAATATGCGCCAAGGACGACGTCTTTCCTTCCCGTATCTCCACAAACACTTACCCAGAAGAGCTTTATTAAAAGGGATCAATCGTCTAAATACCAAGACCCCCCAACATTATAGGCTTGCAAACTTGCTCCCATCTAACAAGATGATACTTAAACTCATCTCTCCTTCCTCCCCAAAGGAAATTCCTTTGAATTTGTTAAATTCTATCAGCAACGGAACATGGAATTTGGAACAAGGAAAGAAAATAAGTGGGAAGGCTTGATAAAGTGCTCTTGATAAGAGTTACTTTACCCCCCTTGGATAAATATTGCTTCTTCCAACTAGCCAACCTCTTTGCATACCTATCAAGCACAGAATCCCAACTCCCCACTAACCTGGAAGAAATCCCTAAGGGCAATCCCAAATAAGGGATGGGAAAGGAGTTCACCCTGTACCCTAGAACTACAGCTAAAGAAGAGATGTCCTCAACATTCCCGACCGGGACAAGCTCACTCTTGGCCACATTCACCTTTAACCCGGAAACTGCCTGAAAGCGAGCCAGAATGCATCTCAAGTATCTAAGTTGAGACACATCAGCATCACAGAAAACCAGAGTGTCGTCTGCAAAAAGTAGATGTGAAATCTCCACCTAATTGTCAATATCTCTTCCCACCCGGAATCCCTTGATAAAACCAAGATTCTCTGCCCGGCGCATGAGTCTGCTTAAACCCTCCATAACAATTAGAAAAAGAAAAGATGACAATGGGTCACCTTGTCTTAAATCTCGAGAACACCCGAAAAAGCCAGCTGGAGAACCATTCACAAGAATTGAGAACTTGATAGACGAAAGACAGGTCTCAATCCATGTCCTCCATCTACTTCCAAACCCCATTCTTTTAAGCAAGTAGAGAAGGAAATTCCAATTGACATGATCATAAGCTTTCTCAATATCAAGATTGCAAAGAACTCCAGGAACACCACTACGCAACCTTAAATCCACACATTCACCAGCAATAAGAACTGAATCAAGAATTTACCGTCCTCCAACAAAGACATTCTGGGAATCTGAAATAATCCCATCCATAACTTCTCTCATTCTATGAGCCAGCACCTTAGCTATGAGTTTGTAAATACAACCCACTAAGCTAATAGGACGAAAGTCCTTAATATCTGAAGCGTTTCCCTTCTTAGGGATAAGGGCAATAAATGATGCATTGAGCAATTTTTCAAAAACACCAATAGAATGAAACTCCTGAAAGGTACTCATCACTTCATTTCTCACAACTGCCCAGCTTTCCTTTAAAAAGTGCATAGTGAACCCGTCTGGCCCTACAACTGGATAAAGCCTTAAGAACTTCTTCAGTAAAAGGAAACTCTAACCCATCTCTCTCCAGCACAAAAATGGCCTCAAAAGGGAGACCGTCAAGTTTAGGTCTCCAACCTAAAGGTTCTGTGTAAAGCTTCTGATAAAAAGAAACGATCCCACTACGCGCCTCTTCCTCCCTCCACAACTCCACACCTTCAACCCGTAGACGTCCTATATGATTACTCTTTCTGTGAGCATTAGCAAGTCTGTGAAAAAAATTTGTATTGCGATCACCCTCTTTCAACCAAAGAGCCCGGGATTTTTGTCACCACGAAATCTCCTCCATACAAGCAATCTCAGCAAGAACTGCCTGACAAGAAGCTCTCCTAGCAGAAAGAGACTCCACATTCCCACCCGCCTCCTCAAGCTGATCAATCTCAAAAAAATAAGCAAAGACTCTATTCTTCCTCCATTCAAGATTCCCAAAGACATCCTCATTCCACTGCTTAAAAACGAGTTTGAGATATCAAGTTTTGACAACTTGCTCCTCTTATTCTAATTGGCAATAAACCCCATTGAATTTACCCACACATTTCTTATTCATCCCTAGAATAATTTTTATCTGCAAGTGTGTGTATATAAATGTATGTTGTTATACATCTCCTGCCAGTAGCCCGTATCCATCTTTATCTTGATATGTGAGTGTATAGCCCATAGAGTACACCATCTTTGTCATTTAGTTGCCTTTTGCATCTTTATATATACTATTGCATCTTTAATACTTTACTAGGTGCATTTTGTTTTTTTTTTTTTTTTTCAACGTGCGCCTTGCTTCAGTCGGGCACGCGCCTCGCCTTGCGCCTTGCGCCTCAAGCTCCGGGAGGTATTTGCGCTTTTGTGCGCCTTAAGCCTTTAACAACTATGAATTTCACAACACAGAAAGGGTCACCTTACTATTCTTTACATATATCATGATGCTGTCTACCGTTGATGTAAAGGATCAGATAGTATCATGTTACAACAGTAATTAAATTAAATTTCCAAATAAGCAAGCATATAAGATAAGGGTGTGTGCAACCTGATGAACAATATCATCAACCAGACAGCCACCACTAAAAACCAATGATTTATCATTATATTTAAGGTGTCAGTTAAATTCTAAAGCTGTTCAAGGCACATCCATGTCAATGCCACATGATCAGTATTTCTCTCTTCACCTGTCCATGCATAGGGTCTGTTTCGCCTTTTCATAAGAATTCCACATCCTAAAACCTATTGAAATTTAGAAAGATAACTCCTATCCCCATAGATTAGCAAATAATTTAATCAAAGAGCTCTTGCCTTCTGAGACAGACCAACCAATCACTCACAACCGATGTCCTATTACTTTGACGATCCTTGTACCTTAATATGGATAAACAAGGAAGAAATTGATACAACTGGTATGATTAAATATAACAGTGATCAACTGATCATGCACACTATGTTTGAGGTATCCTTTATACATGTTAGCATATATGGTACTACGATTTATGGAATGGCTTACCATAATAGCAGAGATTTGACTATGCTATAGAATATGCTTTAGAATAGGTTGTGATTTGATTTAGATTTGAATTAGTTTCCTTTCTTGTAATATGAGCATATGTTCTTTTTATCTATAAATACTAGAGCTATGAATGAGTAATTAATCTCATTCAAGCCTTTACACAATTCTCTTATTTCTCTTCTTTTTATATTTCTACTTGATATCAGAGCCAATACCTTTCCACACCTTTCAGCAGCCTTGCTACTTGTGCGACAGCCACCTTAGGCTGTTTGTGACATCGTGTGACGTTGCCTACACATGTTTTTCTGTGTTACTATTTTGTAATTGAAAACAGGTATTTTTAAGTTTTACAAATTCTTTTTTACTCTTCTAGGGTTGGGTAAATTGGGATGGTCTCCAACACCTAGAAGGGCATGGGTAAAAAAATAAAAATAAAAAATAGTCTACAAAGAGGTTCCGGATATTAAGGAGGAGGTTGTCTGGCTATATGTAAGCGGACAGCACTCCTTAAAAAAGGTATATATTTGGATTTTTCGGGAATAGTCTACGGAGACATTGTTATTGTTTATGGTCTAAGGAGACCCTTTGATTTATTAATAGAATTTGTGGTATTTTTGGAGTTTTTTATTATAATGTGACAGATTATGGCAGATTCAGGGTCCTCAACTGTTAATTCTCTTGGCTCAAGTTCTGTGGGTGCTGGTGCCATTTTTCCCACCAACTCATCAAAAAAAACTAGGACTTCAAATCACCACAATAAAGTTGGATGGTTCCAACTATTTGATTTGGTTACAGTCTGCCAAGATGTTCATTAGTGGCAAAGGCAAGATTTGCTATATTACTAGTTCTGAGAAAGAGCCAGCTGAGTCAGAGAAGGCATATCCACAGTGGTTTGCAGATAACGCTATAGTTATTTCTTGGTTAGTCAATTCGATGTAACCAAACATAACTATATGTTTATGAAGACTGCTAAGCAGATTTGGGATTCATCGAATTGACTAACCTGAAATGTAACGGACATATTTCTTTTGGTTATTTAAAACATTTATTTCCTTATTTTGTAACGTGTCAATGTCAGATTTATCCTGTGAGACATATCATATGGCTAAAAATGTCCGTTCCAATTATCCTGCTAGTACTAATAAATCTGCTTTAACACCTTTTGATCTTGTTCATTCAGATGTGTGAGGTCCTTGCCCAGTCACTTCTAGTCTTGGATTTCGATATTTCGTGTTGTTCATTGATGATCATAATCGTGTTACATAGGTTTATCGTATGAAAACCAAAAATGAGGTATACACCATTTTTAAAAATTTTATGACAATGTTTCAGACTCAATATGGTCGTACCATTAAAAAATTCAGATCTGACCAGGGTACAGAGTACACTTATGGGGAGGTACAACGGTTATGTACAGAATTTGGGATTGAGCATCAGATGGCTAATGTTAAAACTCCTCAACAGAATGGTCGTTATGAGAGAGAATCGCCACATCCTTGACTTAGCCAGAGCAATCTGCATTAGCATGAATGTTCCCCAGTCATTTTGGGGAGATGCAGTTCTTACAGTTGTTTACATCATTAATAGGACTCCTTCTAGGGTTCTTAACTTTGTAGCCCCACTCTCAATCTTACATCCCAATTCATCTCTTGTTTTTTATTCCTCCACGAGTCTTCGGGTATGTGTGCCTTGTTCAGCAGTTAGGGCAGACTCGTACAAAGCTTGACCCCAAGGCTTTGAAGGGTGTGTTTTTGGGCTATTCTCACTCTCAAAAAGGTTATAGGTGTTACCATCCTCCTAGTCGTCGGCGGTTTATATCCATGGATGTTCCTTTCTTTAAGCATACACCATACTATAGTGGTTCAGTTGGTTCTCAAAGTGAATGGTTCCCATTGAATATAATGGATGATCACCTTCTTCCGTCTTTAACTCCTCTACCATTACCTATTTCGTCTTCTATGATTCCTCCCCGTGATACCCCTCCAACAAGGGGGAATTGTTCCTTTTTCACAGGTTTATAGTTGGAGAAAACAGGTACAAGCTTTTACTCCCAAGATCAACTACCCTGTTCCTTCGGCACCAACTCCGCCTTCTCAAGCTATTGTTTCGCTTGATGATCGCCTCATTGCTATTCGAAAGGGTAAACTTCTTGTACATGCCCTATTTCTAATTATGCTCTCTCACCCTCCTATCGGAGTTTTCTTGTTTCTGTTGCCTCGGTTCCTCTTCTTTCTAGTGTTGCAGATGCACTAGCACAACCTCAATAGCGTGATGCTATGACAGAAGAACTACAAGCACTTGAGAAAAATTAGACTTGGGACATGGTTCCGCTTCCTATTGGACGAAAGGTTGTGGGTTGTCGTTGGGTGTTTATAGTTAAGCATAATCCAAATGGGTCAGTTGCTCATTAAAAGGCCCAATTGGTTGCCAAGGGTTATGCTCAGAACTATGGCAAAGATTATCAGGAGACTTTTGCCCCTGTTGCCAAGATGAATACCATCCATATATTATTTTCCGTTGCTGCGATTCGATCTTGGCCTCAATTTCAGTTATATGTCAAGAACGCCTTTCTCAATGGTGATTTACAGGAGGAGGTGTACATGGTTCCTCCTCTGAGCTTTCGTTCTCCTACTCATTCTGGTATGGTATGTCATCTTCATCATTCTCTGTATGGCCTCAAGCAGTCTCCTCAAGCTTGGTCTGATCACTTTGGCACTACCATGCTCAAGTTTGGTTTCCATCAAAGTGCAGCTGATCATACCTTGTTTTTACGTCATTCAGGAGGAAAGACAGTTGCTCTCATTGTGTATGTCGATGATATTGTTCTTACTGGCGATGATACTACCGGAATTGATGAGGTTTAGAGCTATCTTGACCGTCAGTTTGAGATTAAGGATCTTGGTCCCCTACGGTACTTCTTAGGCATTGAGGTGGCTCGCTCCAAGGCTGGCATTTTCATCTCTCCATGCAAGTATGTTCTTGACTTGCTTTCTGCTTCTGGTTAGCTTGGCACTCGTCCTGCAGATACTCCAATTGAGCAAAATCATCGGTTGGCTGATTCTGAGGGGGAGTTGTTGTCAAATGTTAGTCAGTATCAACGACTTGTGGGGAAGCTCATCTATTTATCCATGACTCAACCTGACATTGCTTATGCCGTGAGTGTCGTGACTCAATTCATGCACTCTCCTCGTGCCCCTCACCTTAATGTAGCTATTCGGATCCTTCGCTACTTAAAAGGGTGTCCAGGCCGTGATATTTTGTTTGCAAATGATGGTCACTTACGTGTTGAGGCTTGGACAGATGCTGATTATGCAGGATCAATTTCAGATAGGAGGTCAACTTCGGGTTATTGTACCACTATTGGTGGTAACTTGGTTACTTGGCGCAGTAAGAAGCAAGATGTTGTCACTTGATCTAGTGCAGAGGCAGAGTATAGGGCTATGGCTTTTGAGGTAGGTGAGTTGTTATGGCTGAAAACCTTAATAACAGACTTGTGCCTTCCAGTGTCGCTTCCATTCTCACTCTACTGCAACAACAAGTCTGCCATTAGTATAGCAGCAAATCCCGTTTAGCATGACAGGACTAAGCATATAGAGGTGGACCGTCACTTCATTTGAGAGAAGATCATCTCTAGACAAATTTGCACTCTATTTGTCACAAGGTCTCAGCAACTTGCAGACATTCTTACAAAGGGCGTCAACAAGATTGTGCTTGAGAATGCATTGTCCAAGTTGGGCGTTTCAGATATCCACACACCAACTTGAAGGGGAGTGTTAGTATATATGATACCATAATTTATGGAATGACTTACCATAATAGCAGATATTTGACTATGTTATAGAATATGCCATAGAATATGCTTTAGAATAGGTTGTGATTTGATTTAGTTTCATTTCTTGTAATACGAGCACGTGCTCTTTTTATTTATAAATATTAGAGTTGTGAATGAGTAATTAATCTCATTCAAGCCTTTACGCAATTCTCTCCTCTCTCTTCTTTTATTTATACTATACAAGAAGGTCTTCTAACAGATTTTTGTCAAAACCTGCTGTAATGAATCCATAGGAACTGTAAGCAATAATAACATAGAGGAACTAAAAGATGCTTGGTCCTCCTTATACTGGTTCTAGGGTTATATTGCATTGACATGGAAATAGTAGGAGTCTACATAATATTAACATAGGAAAAAACCCGCTTAGACTATTATCCATGTGCATGTATTACTGATAAATGTTGAAATATGCACATTTCAGCCCTAATCTTGGATATAATAGAACCTTTATCCATCTTTATTTTCCCATTTTAGTCTTATTTTGTTTTATGTCCAATTTCAGGTTCACAAGGTTGAAAAGAGCTTAATCTGATGTCTTAAAGCCTTGGGAAAGTCTTGGCAGGAATCCGAAGCAAAAATGAGGCTGAGCTGAAAAATTAAGATCCCTGATCAATCGAGACAAATCTTGATCGATCGAGCCTTATCCCTGAACTATCGATCTTTCTGAACGATCGAGGCCATTAGCCTTATCTGAAATCAATCTCCAACAAACTCGATCGATCGAGCAACATCCCAGATCGATCGGGCCTTTGTCCTTATCCGAAAAAAATATCTTCAACAACCTCAATCGATCGAGCGGGCCTGACAACTACGAAAATCAAAATTTAAGCCTTGATTCAAGGGGGGCTCGTGGTGCAATCAAGCAGGTGTCCTTGTGTACGTGGTATGACTATTTTGATATCATAAGAGCCACCTATAAATTATTAGCCCAATTTGCAAGGGTTGGACATTTGGAAGATTGAATAGACAATTTGAGGATTTTCTCTCTCTATTCTCTAGGGTTTATCTCAAGGAAGAAGAAGAAGAAGATAAACCCAAGCTTGGAGATGGATTGTGAGACCACCATGATGACATCTACCTTCTCCATGAGTGGCTAGTTCTTCATTTAGGGCTTGGATGAGCCCTAAGCTTGTGTAATTAAACCTTTTGTCTTTCAATTTTGGGGATTATGAATTGTAATTAGTGCTTGGTCTTATGAATTCAAACTTAGTTGTACCAAGGTTGATATTGATAATTCTTTCAATTGATTCTCTATGTTGATTACATGCTGTCTTATGTGTGATTAATTGAGAATTGATCCCTACATTGAGTACTTTTTGTAATTATGCTTAGTAAAGGCCATGCATGGTTTCTATTGGATACAATTGCTTTTAGTTTGATGAATTATGCTTAGTCTTGATGAGTTGTGCTACACCTTAGAGTAATTCTAGTTAGGTAAACACTTCATGCTTGAATTTGATAGTTCATGCTTATTCATCGCAATTTGTATTATCTTCTTGAACATTAATGTGTTCTTGTAGCCACATTCCTATTACAATTTGTTTTCCCCATCAATTGAAGGCATTTGGTATAATTGCATAAGTTTAGTAGCGTAATCCATGCCCCAAGTCCCTCTCTCCTTATCACCTTAATCCAAGTTTACCTTAGTTCAATTTATTTGCATGCTTTCACATTGAGTTATTCATTAAATTAATCAAAACTAACACTATCTTTTCAATCTCACGCTCATTGATATTAAATTAAATTTCAAGCCAATAATCTCAGTGGACGATCCCTACTCACTATATTAGCGTATAGTTATTTAGTGGCTTTATAAATTTAAAAGTTGATGTCCCATTTGCCACCTATAAACGCCTATTTTGAATGACACACTTGGGTCGCATCAAGTTTTTTGGCGCCGTTGCCGGGGATTGACGGTTCTATTGGAATTGAATTTAATATTAATGTTCATTTGATTGCTAGTAGGATTCATTTCCTACCATTTTCTTATTATTCTTTCTATGCGCAATTATACTTGATTGAAAAAGAAGCAAGCTTTGGGATCACGGCATTGTGCTTTGGACCTTTTGTGAGTGTATCTTGAACTCTTCAACTCTTGTTGTGCATTTCTCTTATAGCCTGATTGTGGGATAGTCCTTGTTGAGGCTATCATTTGCTTTAAATTCTTGTTCAAGCATAGGTCATTGTCGAGGCCATTTTAAATTTTGAAGTGTTGAATTGAGGAGAACGGGATCCATGTATGTGGATGTTTTGGTGGTGAAGTTGTTGTGATTGTGTTGTTGTGTATGTGTGGAAGATGATCTCTTCATAATCCTTTCGTTCCTTTAGACCAAGAAATTGAGTCTTCCCTTAGGAAATTAAGAGATCGTGAAAGAATAACTATTCCCATTTTTTATCATCCAATTAATTCAATGGCACAAAACAATCCTCCTCCAGTTCTTCCCGAACCACCTCATGTAGTTCCTCCACCTGAAGTAGCTCATCCATTACCTAATCCTCAAATGGTACTTCGTGATCATTACACTCCAAATCTTTACAATGCTCCGACATGTTACCGGCTACCAAATTATGAGGGCTAAACATTATGAAATCAAGCCTGGTATCATTCAAATGTGTCCAACAGTTTGTGGTTTAAATCATGAAGATCAATATAAACATTTGAATAAATTCCTTGAAGTGTGTTTTATCGTTAAAATCACCGATTTTCCGGAAGAAGCCTTGAGAATGAAACTTTTTCCTTTCTCACTCCAAGATAAGGCAAAGTATTCGTTTAACAACTTAAGGGCTAATACCATTACTTCTTGGGCGCAAATGCAACAAGAATTTCTTAAGAAGTACTACCCCGTAAGTAAAACCAATCAAATGAGGATGGCTATTTTGGGATTCTCTTAAGGTGATGGAGAGTCATTCCATAAAGCTTGGGAAAAGTTGAATGATTTGCTAAGGAAGTGTCCATATCATGACCTTCTAAAGTGGCAACTTGTCTAATGTTTCTATGAGAGCTTATCCAATACTCATAGGCAAATTGTGGATGCTTCATGTGGAGGTAAATTCTTGCTTAAGCATGAAGATGATCTATACTCTTTTTAACAATTTGAGTGAAAACTCTATGCATCGTTCTTCATCTTCTCGGTCGAGTCATGTTTCTATGCTAGGGGGGAAGAAAACTAAAAATCTTTATCATATCGATAGGTCTATTAAGGTTGCCACCGAGATCAAAAATCACTCTCAAAGGCTTGATCAATTCCTTTTGAGTCGAACTTCGGCAAATCAATCATGCTCTCCTCCCTGAGTTCAAAATGAAACATGCATGATTGTTCAAGTTCAAGTCACAATACTTCAACTTGGCCTCATGGACACTCGATCTCAAATGAGCCTCAAGAGCAAGCTAATGCTACTTTCTCTTGTCCGGGACATAATCCTTTCTGTAACACCTATAATCCCAGGTGGAGAGACCATTCAAATTTCTCATGGAAAAACCAAGGAACAAGTGTAAACCCTCCTCAAGGAAAATATGTCCCACCCCACCTTCAAAATTCTCAAGCTCATGCATATCATCCTCCACCGTACACTTATCATCAAAATGTGGGCCACTCTTCCAATTCAAATCATCAAGCTCCAAATTTTCAATCATATTCTCATGCCTCTCAAGCACCTCAAAGGAACTCCGTTTTTGAGGACAGACAAGGTATTGGCTGCTTTAGGTAACCTCGAGGCAAATACATAATTGCTTCATTCCCATTCCCAATCAATTGCAAAACTTGAATCCCAAATCGGGTAAATTGCAAATTCCATGAGTGCAAGGGAAAAGGGAAAATTGCCATTTGCCATTTGCCCATCTGATTACACAGCTTCTTCGAGATCAGCGCTATCCCCTTGACCCTGTTGAGGAGATTTTATTTTTTATTATTTTTATTTTTTGGGGGGATAAATAAGCAATTCATTAAAAGCGTTCAAAAAGGGAACGCGTCCCTACAAGACCACAAAAACTTGGGTAACCTAAGGCTCCAGGGAAGCCAAAAACGAGATCTGCCATGTTTTTGACGCCCATATCTCAATCCCACATCTCTATCGAAGCGTCCAACAAAACATGATTTCAGAACAGTTTCGCGGCTCTTTGTACTGTGATGATCAACCCTAAACACCTTACCCTCGCCAATTGAAAAACATTCGATCTTGCCATAGAGGTTAAGACGAGGGAGTCTTGCCGCCTCGAGAAAAGATCGCTAAAATCAATCTTAGTGATTCTCTCTTCTTCACTCTCTGTTAGAATCAGTAATTATGTATGAATAGGTTGTGCAAATTTTACAGCTCATTAGATGGGGAGAAAACGTGAATTACAGCTGTATATATGTCCTGTAATTAGAATGAATATTCTGCTAGCTAATATCCCCTAATTTATAGGGATTGTATTCTAGGAGTCACTATTCCAGATTTTAGGCTGTTGTTTGCCTATATATTTTTTCCCTGTACGTTGCTAAATAAAATAATATTCCCATTATTTCACATGGTATCAGAGTTGAATGCTCTCTGGGAATCTGTGTAAATTTGTGGCTTGCATTGGTGCATAAAAGGTTACTGAAAAAAGGTTCCAGTTTTTTTTCTTTTTCTGGCCTAAACTGCCATTTTCTTTTCTTCTTTTGGTTCTGTTTTTTCCGGCCTGCTTTGCCATTTTTTCCAGAACCATTTTTTTCCTTTTCAAATCAGTCTTCTTGAGCCCAGATTTCTTTACACTTCTGTCCAAAATCATGACTGAGGTTTCTGAATCTATCAATCAGCAAGTCTCTAATGAAGTCATCAACACTGCAGCACTGCAGCAGGAGAGTTGCAGAATATCAAACCAGGTTTACGTCTCAACAGAAAAAACTATTTAAACTATTTAAACCTTCTTGAAAGGGAAGGGCAAACTGAGTCATCTTCTTGGGACGGGACCAAAACCGGATGATCCGAAGTTCGTTGCATAGGATGAAGACTCGACGGTGATGTCCTAGTTATGGAATTCGATTATGCCAGAAGTCAGCACTACTTGCATGTTTTTTACAACAACAAAGGAGATTTGGGAGTCCTGCAGGCAGACCTATTCTAAAGTCTGAGATGCTGCACAAATTTATGAGATTAAGACAAAAATCTCATCTACCAAACAAGTAACCGCTCAGTCACTGAATATGCTCAGACTTTACAAAACTTATGGCAAGAATTGGATCATTATCAGAGATGAAGTGCAGTGATGATGCAACCCTTCTTGAACGTTATATGGAAAAAGAGAGAATTTACACCTTTCTTGCCGAATTGAACATTGAGTTCGATCCTGTCCAAGTGCAAGTGTTAGGAAAGGAAGAAATTCCTTCACTCAATGAAACAATTGTCATAAGTCGTGGAGAAGAAGGACGAAGAGGAGTTATGATGGAGCCTCAATTGGCAGATGGTTCAGCCTTGGTTACAAAAGCTGTAAATCTGAGAGCTGTGAAATTGAGTAGGAGAAAATAATGGGCTGTCAGAAGGATCAAGAGCAAGTAATAAAGATTTTTTATAGTGTACCTACTGTAAGAAGACGCGACACAGCAGGGAGAGGTGTTGGAAACTCCATGGTAAGCCCTCAAATACACTAAATACTTCTTGGACAGCAAAGAGTAATCAAGGAGGAGGGCAAGGACAGGCACATTTGACCTCGGCACAATTAGGAGGAGAAGGAGAATTCTCTCAGGAGCGATCCGAGCTCAATAAAGAGATTTAGAAGCTGAGATATTTACTGGGGACATTAGAGAAACCTACGAGTGGTGCAGGTACTTGTTCCTTG